>NC_139002.1:74573123-75834145 GCF_964374135.1 Grampus griseus
TGTATTTTTCTAAGTATTTGAAAATTTTGTATTTCACATTTGTTTTGGGTTTTTATTCATGTGAATTTTTGCATATGATGTGAGCTCAGGATCAAAAGTGTACATAATTTTGGAGAGACAGTTGTCCCAACATCCTTTATCGAAGTGCATGCTTTCTCTCCACTGAATGAGCAAACAGCAGGGTTTTGTGTATTGGTTCTGTTTCTGGGGCATTTATTCTTTAATTCCCTTCCGTTTGCCTACACCCATGTCTCAAATAAAACTGGTCTTCTCAGGGTCCCTGATGATTTCTATCTAGCGAGATAGTTTGTATTCTCATCTTGACTGCCTTTTTTTTTTAATTTATTTTTTTTTATTTTTGGCTGTGTTGTGTCTTCATTGCTACGCACAGGCCTTCTCTAGTTGTGGCGAGTGGGTGCTACTCTTAGTTGTGGTGTGTGGGTTTCTCATTGCGGTGGCTTCTCTTCTTGTGGAGCACAGGCTCTAGGCACGTGGACCTCAGTAGTTATGGCTCACAGGCTCCAGAGCACAGGCTCAGTAGTTGTGGCGCATAGGCTTAGTTGCTCCGCAGCATGTGGGATCTTCCCGGACCAGGGCTTGAACCCATGTCTCCTGCATTGGCAGGCGGATTCCCAGCCACTTTGCCACCAAGGAAGCCCCTTGACTGCCTTTTTTAAAGTTTCAGGAGAACTGGCATCCCTCTACTTCTTTGCCTCTATGACACCTACTTCTGCTGGCTTTCCTCCTACCATGAGCGCTGCTTCCTTTCCATCTCCTTCTCAGGTGCCTTCTACTCTATCCAGTCCCAGCACAAGCTCCTCCTTCTCCAACCCTTCTTTGGCTTAAAAAAAAAAGTACACAAATGATACACAAATACGTTGTTTCCAAAGTAGAGAAATGAAGCAAGGCAGATCCGTAAGAGGAACATAAAATATCCCTTTTTTTATTACTCATCACCTGCTTCCCCACAGAGGCACGTGGACTGTTGGGTGTGGGGGGCTGAGGATGTGAGCTGCCCCACTATCCACTCTCCCCTTTATCTTCTGTAATCGAACCACCCGGAAGTCAGATTACACTGAAATGTAAAGGTTTTGCTTCCTTTAAGTAGGGTTGTTGATTAATCAGACCTGGAGTTATTTTAGAGACAGCACTGCATGTGCAAGATGGGAACCCACATCTCCAGGATGAGCTTGGAACCAAGAATCTTTAGTCTACGCAAGTTAAAGAATAGAAATGTTGCCACCGGAGCCCTTTACGAAGTCAGAAGTCCTTCAATAAAGAAAAGTCAGCTTCCAGCAGCACAAGTAACTTGATTACCATAGATGGACTGATTCCAGACTAGCCAATCAGCTTCCAAGTTTGAAATTCCCCTAATCGGATAAATTTCACCCTGGACTCTGGATAGGGGAGAGATAGCTTTGAGCCCTGCTTCCTGTCCCCTTGCCAGTCGACCTTGCAATCAAGCTTTCTTTCATCACAAGCCAGTGCCATGGTATTTGCTTCAATGCATGCTGGGCAGCAAGCCCTTGCTGGGTAACAAGGTTTCCCTCCCACACAGCTGTGTGCAGCTCTGTGACTGAGCTCTGGCTCATGGTGGAGAAGTTCAATTTGTGTGTGCAACTGCAGGGATGTTCCCTCAGAGAAAAAGACATGCCCTTCTCCTCATCTTTGCTCCTTTCTACTGTTTGGTTGCCAGAGCCAGAGCAGCCCCCTGGGACCCTCCAATATGTGGGATTTTTTTCCCACACCAAGCAACTTTGCATCGCCAGCTGGGAGTTCTTCATTTCAACTCAATGCTGACACTATTGGCGTGGAGATGGAGTCAGCTGCCAGGAGTCAAGGCTCAGCCCCACCAGACTTCAGATGCCAATTCCAAGTGCAGCTTCTCACCTGTGCTTCTGACCAAGAGACTGTGAATCGGAGGTTCCTACAACACCCTCCTCAGTTTCCATTAACTTGCTAGAGTGGCTCACAGAACTCAGGAAACCAGTTTACTTACTAGATTATCGATTTATTATGAAAGAATAGAACTCAGGAACAACCAGATGGAAGAGTTGCACAGAACAAGTTATGTATGAAGGGGCACGGATCTTCCAGGCTCTCAGTCACTCTCCCACACCTCCATGGGTTTACCAACCCAGAAGCTTTCTAAACCCCGTCCTCCTGGGCTTTTAGGAAGGCTTCATTACGTAGGTATGGCTGATTAAATCATTTGCCATTGGTGATTGAATTCAATCTCTAGCCCCTTTCCCCTCCCCAGAGGTGTGGATGGAACTGAAAGCTCCAACCGTTTAATCATGTAGTAGGTTCCACTTGCCCCCAGCCCCCATTTTTTTTTTTTGGCTGCATTGGGTCTTCATTGCTGCATGCCGGGTTTCTCTAGTTGCGGCCAGCGGGGGCTACTCTTCGTTGCGGTGCGCGGGCTTCTAATTGTGGTGGCTTGTTATGGAGAATGGGCTCTAGGTGCACGGGCTTCAGTAGTTGTGGCGTGTAGGCTCAGTAGTTGTGGCGCACAGGCTTAGTTGCTCCGCGGCATGTGGGATCTTCCGGGACCAGGGATCAAACCTGTGTCCCCTGCATTGGCAGGCGGAGTCTTAACCACCACACCACCAGGGAAGTCCCTGGCCCCCATTCTTAAGTGCTTTCTGGAAGTCACCTCATTAACATAAACTCAGGTGTTGTTGAAAGATGTTTGTTATGGATAACAAGACACCTTTACCTGTCTTATCACTTAGGAAATTCTGAGGGTTTTAGGAGCTCTGTGCCAGAAAGGGGAACAAAGACCAAATACATATTTCTTATTATAAATGACAATATCACAGACCCTAAAGTGGGAGCTGCCTATTGAGGGAGACAGGAAGACCCAGAGATGCTGTTCCAAACCCATCATTGTATATAGGAGAGGAATGTGAGTATTGTTGTAAACCTTTGTTATTTGGGATTTTCTCTCACACCCAAAATTGACCTAGCTCAAGCTAGACATCCTTTAGGATCTTTATTAATAAATATATCTTTTCTTTTCCATGAATGAGTTCATGTATGGGTCTGTGGCTGGCTTTTTTTTTTTTCTTCGTTGTGGAGCACAGACTCTGGACGCGCAGGCTCAGCGGCCATGGCTCACAGGCCCAGCTGCTCCGCGGCATGTGGGATCTTCCCGGACCGAGGCACAAACCCGTGTCCCCCGCATCGGCAGGCGGACTCTCAACCACTGCGCCACCAGGGAAGCCCTGTGGCTGGCTTTTTTACTGAACAATACAGTACGCTCCTCCATCCTCCTCACCTCCCACATTTAATTCATTCCTACAACCTGTGGATCCTTTTAGCCCTCGCCCTCTCTGTACCCTCACTGACACTCCTCTAGTCCAAGCCACCATAATTTCTTTCTTTCCTTTTGTTTTAACAGGGCTGGGTCTTTGTTGTTGTTGTTGGCCGAGAGGCTTGCGAGATCTTAGTTCCCCGACCCGGGATCGAACCTGCGTCCTCAACAGTGGCAGTGAAAGCACTGAGTCCTCACCACTGGACTGCCAGGGAATTCCCCCACCATAATTTCTAAGTGTTGCTAACTGATCATTCTGCTTCCACTCTTGCCTATAGGTAAAACCAGTTTATTCTTCAATCCATTCACCTTGTGTTCAGGATGATTTTCTAAAAATCACAAGTCATGTCAAGCCATATTAAAAACCCTTCTGAAAAAAACAAACAAACAAACCCTTCTGTACTTCCTGTCCCATGTAGAATGAAATTGAAGCCCTTTAACAGGGCTACGAAGCTGGGAGAGATTTGCTCTGCCCATCCTCTGACTCCCATTTCTTTTTAACGTCATCGTGTCTCTTGGTTCCTTCCTCCATTGTTACGCCCTTTGCAGACTCCTAAGTCATCTGGAGCATCCTTTCCACAATACGTGCCCCACTGGTGCCTTATATCTGCTACAATGACACCTCCTTAAAGAGGCTTTCCCTGGCTAGCTTTGCACTCTGTTTCCCTTATAGCCCTCATCACAATTTGTAATTTTATATGCGTCTGTTCATTGACTTGTCTCTGCCTCTCCTGCTGGACTGTAAGCTTCCAAGACCAAGGACCCTGTTTGTTTCAAGTATCACTCCATCCTCAGGAGCAACCAGAGATCCAGAGACACAGAAGGCACTCAGAAAATACTTGTTAAATGAAAGAACCCTGACTTAGAGTTAAGAAACCTTGGTTCAAGTACCATCTTTACTGCTTACAGGCCGTGCCACCTTGGGGAAATCAATCAACTTTCAGAGCCTATGTGGAACATGGGGAAAATGAAGCCTGCCCTGGTTATCTCATGGGGTTGATGTGAAAATCAAATGGGATGAGGTAAGGTAAAAATTTTAAACTCTAAACAAATGTGACGGGTTGATTTGATGTTGAGGTGAGGAAAACTTATGTGAGAACTTAGAATGAGGACCTACTTTCTCAAATACCTGTATGTAAAATAGGCCTCTGCAAACCAGTCTGTCCAAGGCCTTGTTAATAATTAATAACTGTTCATTCCTGGTCACTTCCCCCAATTATACAGCTTGAAAAGGAAGGTTTTCTTGGAATACAAACTTTAGCACTACTTACGCCATCAATCCCAGTAAATGAGTCCTTTTGAATTAAGAATGAGGAGTTTAGTGGCAGCTGCTAGTGGACAGTTTTTTGCTAAGAACAATAAAACCTCAGCTCTCTCGCCCCTTGATCTGCTTTGCTTAGTTTGTTGGTGATTGCTGGGGTGTGGTATTTACAGAAAAGTTTAGAAAAGTGCAGGAGGTGGCCTGTCCTTTCGCATTGGATGCCTACGTGGTGTAAATAATCCTCTTTTAATCACAGTCTAAACATGGTCCTAAAACAAGATGTTTGTGCCAAAAAGAATTCCAGGAGGCATTACCCTGATGGTGGGGGGTTTGGAGGGGGGAGTAGGGATGAGTGGCTTAAATGATAGAATCATGAGCCCCACTGGGCTTGGGCAGGGGTGGGGTGCACACCTTTGTTGTGTGGATTACCAGAGAATGAATTGAAACTTCACTTTTCCTTTTAATAATCACCTTACTCTAATAGTACTTTTGCCATTTAAACTATAAAGAATGTGGTCCTGTTTTCTCCCTTGCAACACATCTATACAAACACATTGGATTTTTTAAAAAATATTTTATTTGGGAATAATTTTAGATTTCTACAAAAGCTGCAAGGATAGGACAGAGAGTTCCCGTATCATCACTTATCTTCCCTAATGTTAACACCTTACCTTACCACAGTACATTTGTCACAGTTAAAAAACCAATATTGGTACATGATTGTTATCAACTAAAGTCAGTGCTCTATTCAGATTGCCTTAGTTTTTACCTGATGTCCTTTTTCTGTCCCAGGATCTCATTTGATTGGGGTTGTTTTTTTGTTCGTTTTGATTTGTTTGAATTTTTCTAAAATTTTTATTTTATATTGGAGTATGGTTAATTTACAGTGTTGTGTTAGTTTCAGGGGTATAGCTAAGTGATTTAGTTGTACATAAATATATATCTATCCTTTTTCAAATTCTTTTCCCACTTAGGTTATTAGACAATATTGAGTTCCCTGTGCTATACAGTAGGTCCTTGTTGGTTATCTATTTTAAATAGAGCAGTGTGTACACGTCCATCCCAAACTCCCAATTTATCCCTGCCCCCCACCTCCCCCCTGATTGGGATTCTTTTTACATCAGCATCAAAAAGTCATTTTTAAACATTTTAAAGTAAAACCATAAACTTAAAATCAAGGAAACCTTTTTCTTCTTGGAGAGTGTAAAGTTGCGGACTTACAGGTCTTTACCAGGAAAACCATTTCTATAATTATTTAATATTGTCTTTCCAAATTCAGATTGTGGGACTCCAGCTAAAGATACTCTTTAAAGGAAAGCATGAATATCTACCCAAAGGACCCCATGTAGAAGCTGCTGTTGGTAGTGGGGTGGGGAGAAGGGGAGGAGACTTGGTGCCTTTGCCCCTAGTGGAAAAAGAATGTGCTGGAGTCTCTGCCATCTGGGTAATTAGGTGAAAGTTACTCAGCCTCAGTTTCCCATTCTGTCACATGCAGGTATTGATGTTTCCACGGAGAGCTGTAGTACAGGTTATATGCAAACTAAATGGATGCTTTAGCAATATGCCCAGCACACTAGGACTCGGTAGCCATTACTGTTATTCTTTTATGTTTAAAGAAAGAGAATGAGGCATTTTGGAAATGTTTACTTAGTGGCTGCTTGTTTCAATTTATTGCCCCTGAATAAAAACGTCCTATAACATCACTGTCCACAAACACACTCAGAAACATTGCTCCCTCTGCTCTTCGTGGTATGTCTTTCTGGAAACAAAACAGTATATGGTTTCCTCTTCCTACCCCATAAGTATAATACCATGCTTCAAGACTTGGGGCAAATTTCTCCACAAAACCCACTAAATGCTGGGAAAAGGGGATAACCGGAAGATCATTTGTCATGGTGATTAAAGGAAGTAATGAATATAAAATGCTAATCGCCACATCTAGCATGTAGTATGGTCTGAAATAATAATTAATAATAGCTTTTCTTTGAGATAGTGGCAGTGAGAATGGAAAGAAGAGCAGAAAATCTACTGAGGACTGACATACCAGGACAGGACTTAGAGGGTGAGCCCTGTATGGGGCAGACGAGAGAGGGAGAGGTCAGGAGTGGCACTTGTCTCTATTTTTTTTTTTTTTGATATCATGATTGAGGGTCCACCTCTGCCTTTGATTTTTTTTTTAACAAATTTATTGTAGTATAATGGCTTTACAATGGTGTGTTAGTTTCTGCTTTACAACAAAGTGAAGCAGTTATACATATACATATGTTCCCATATCTCTTCCCTCTTGCGTCTCCCTCCCTCCCACCCTCCCTATCCCACCCCTCTAGGTGGTCACAAAGCACCCAGCTGATCTCCCTCTGCTATGCGGCTGCTTCCCACTAGCTATCTATTCTACGTTTGGTAGTGTATATATGTCCATGCCACTCTCTCACTTTGTCACAGCTTACCCTTCCCTCTCCCCATAGCCTCAAGTCCATTCTCTAGTAGGTCTGTGTCTTTATTCCTGTCTTGCCCCTAGGTTCTTCATGACTTTTTTTTTTCTTAAGTTCCATATATATGTGTTAGCATGCGGTATTTGTCTCTCTCTTTCTTTGTCTCTAATTTTTGAGCAACGGAGATGAAGGCATTCATGGAGTTAGGGGAAGACTTGGGTGGGGGTTTATTTATTGTTGTTTTTTGGGGTGTTTTTGTTTCTGTTTCTGCTTCGTTTGAATGGAGTGTTGCAACTAGAAGACTTGCCCTTGGCCCTGGGCATGTGGAATTTAACAAGGTCTTGGGACATCCAAGAGCAGATATCCAAAGACTGCTGCTTATCTGGGTCTGGAGCTGAGGAAAGAGATGTTCGAGTGCCAGGCTGGGGTTCACCATCAAACAGATGTTAGCTGGAGTCAGAGGAGAAGATCACCAGTGTAGCTCGTGGAGAGAGCAGCAGCAAGGGCTAAGGACAAAGAGAAACATCTGCGTTAAGGGGAATGAGCCACAGAATGAGCCTTTGCCAGCTTGAGGGGCTGAGAGACATGCATCCGGCAGTGGCTAGAGGGAACAGAAGAGGAGATTTTCTAGGGTACGTTTGGAGGAAGGGATAAAGTTGATCGTGTGTCAATACTGATACTACTGAGGTGCTACTGAGAAATGTGGGTGCTACTGAGGTACTACTGAGAAAGGTGGGCTGAAGATGGATAGAGAAGGGATTCCTGGAGGGAAGGGAAGAGTTGACAGAGGAGGGAGGGAACTGAGGACCTGTGGAAGGCGCAGGTGTGGTTGCAGCTAAATTTTTAAGTGGAGTGGTACGAACTTGGCCAAATAGTTTCCTCCCATTTCTCCCCTAGTAAAGCACTTCATACATTTAAATGATGAGCTCTCAAAGTGTGATCTGGGGACCCTGGAAGTCCCCAAGACCCTTCCATAACTGTACAGTGGTGTTTTCTGTACAGTAGGGATTGCATATGCAATGGTGTCTCCCTCTGACGGCTAATGGAATATGTGCTTGTATAGTCTTGTGTTTCTTAGAATTTTCTAAGGTGGTGAATTTAGATTTATGTGCATTTTAGTGATTAACTTAGTTTTTTTTCTCAGTACTTCTGCTGTGCTTTTACAGCTCTCTTCACTTATACCTGCTATGACATCTGTAACCTCATTATCACCCAGTAAATTGCTATTTTGAAATTCCCAGATTTTCCTTCCACCTGTGCAGAAACACAAGAAGTGCACATGGTTGTCTTGTTTAGCAATAATATTTTTAAATTTGTTGAAAATGTTCTACACTGTAAGATTTTGCCAAAACCTGCTATTATTTTAGAATTTTATATTTTATTTAAAAATAAAAGAAAATGTGCCATATGTTTTTCTTATATTAAGGGTGAATTGTTGGCTATTGAAAGGGAGACTATGAGAGTCACTTTCTCAACCCATAGCTGCACTATTTCTAAAGATGCTAAAACAGATAAAAGTGACATATCAGAGTTCATGGAAGGCAGGAATATACTGCCCCTCCCCCCCAATAAACAAAAACAAAAGCTGGCTGAAACTGCAAAAAAGAAGGAAAATATGTTAAAAGTTAACTGATGTAATAATTTACCTTTATTGTCTTACACAACAGACCATTCGGGGATAGTATTTTGGTTCCAATTAAATTGTACTATCATTCTGAGACCAATCATTCAGAGTTTAAAGAAAGGAATTGAATTGCATTTTTAAAACAAAGATGTGAGGCACTCTTTAAAAATTAAAAATTGTTACAGGGCTTCCCTGGTGGCGCAGTGGTTGAGAATCTGCCTGCCAATGCAGGGGACACGGGTTCGAGCCCTGGTCTGGGAAGATCCCACATGCCGCAGAGCAACTGGGTCCGTAAGCCACAACTACTGAGCCTGCGCGTCTGGAGCCTGTGCTCCGCAACAAGAGAGGCCGCAACAGTGAGAGGCCCGCGCACCGCGATGAAGAGTGGCCCCCCCGCTCGCCGCAACTAGAGAAAGCCCTCGCACAGAAACGAAGACCTAACACAGCCATAAATAAATTAATTAATTAATTTTAAAAATTAAAATGTTACAGATTTTCAGACTAGAAATGGAAAGGCCGCTAAAGCATCTCACAGAGTAAGTTAGCATCTTGCGTTAGCTAAGGAAGTACACTCAGCGGCTGAGAGACTAAACAATGCTGAACACCTGCTGAATGAACAGTCAGTAAAAGAAGTCATGATGGTGCCACTTCCCAATAATAGAGTAACTAATCAAAAACAGTTAATAAATCGTCTGCAAAACTGTAATTTTGCTTTGGAAAAGGACAAATCTGCAAAAGTGCCCGGACATTCTATTCTGTTTGTATTTGTTTAGTATTCACAACAGCTAATCATCAAAGAAGATCTGTAAATGCTTGGCAGCAAACGCAAGTGTTGCTGAAGTATTTATAAAGTATTGAATACCTTTTTTTTTTTTTTTTTTTTGCGGTACGCGGGCCTCTCACTGCTGTGATCTCTCCCGTTGCGGAGCACAGGCTTCGGACATGCAGGCTCAGAGGCCATGGCTCACGGGCCCAGCCGCTCCACGGCATGTGGGATCTTTCTGGACCGGGGCACGAACCCACGTCCCCTGCATCGGCAGGCAGACTCTCAACCACTGCGCCACCAGGGAAGTCCCTTGAATACCTTTTTGAATCTTATGTTTTATTCAACTACTGTGTTGACATTTTTAGGGCATTTTTAGTGCAAAATCGATTGTCGGTACAACTACTGGCACCTTGGCACAAATCAAGGCAGGGGTGCTAAACTGCACCAGTGATCATTGCATTCTCTGCTGCCTCCTGCCCACAGACAGCCAGTTTCACTTACGAATGTGGTTGGTGGGGCAGGAAAAATTATTAATGTTATCAAATTTCAATGCTTAAGTATATAATATATAATCATTTTAATACTATGTATGACGACATGAGAAGTGTGCATAAAGCACTTCTGCATCGTGAAATGTGATGGTGATTTCAAGGAAAAGCACTTTGTGATTCAACTAGCCACATTTTTCATGGAACTCCATTTTTACTTGAAAGAATGATGGATAGAAAGACTATGGTTTCAGACTTGGGTATCTTGTAGACATTTTCTCAAAAATGAATGAAGTGAGCCTTTCACTTGAAGAAAAAATTATAGCATTTGTCCCCATAATAAAATTAGAGTTTTCAAATAAAAACTTAAATTTTGGAAAACTTGTATCTGCCACCATGAGCTTGACAGCTCCTCAACTCTTAAAACTTCTATGATGAGATGTGTGATATTAACAAATGTGATGTTTGATAATATATGGAAAGTGTCAATGTTTAGAATATTGACGTTACCCAGTGAACCAATGTTTTCCAAATGACCAGTGCATGATGTTACAAAATCAAATATGGGTAAAATACCCATTCAAACTGCAAGACAGACCAATGGACTTTAATGTAACGTAGTTGAAAAGTTCATTGATAAGAATTTAGATTTCAAATTGCTACTAACCTTTAAAAAACTACCACTCATCAAGTTTTGCTGTTGTACCAAAGAAGAGCCACAGTCATCTAAGGTTAATCAAATACTGCTCATTGCCATTTGCATATTTGTATGAAGCCAAGTTCTCTACAGATAAGAGAATTCAGCTGTCTCCTATTAAGCCAGTCATTAAAGAGTTTTGCAGAAATGTAAAGCAACGCCACTCCTCTTTCTAATTGTTTTGTTTTGTATATAAACTTATCTTTCGTAAAGTATGGTATTTGTATGGATATTTAACAAAATTGTTTTAAAATGAAGTAATAAGTATTTAAATTTTTTCTCAGTCTTAATTTCTTATACCAAAAATATCGATAGATAAAACCCACAGAAACAAAAAAGTGTTTTAGATATTCAGTGATTTTTAAGAGTGTAAAGGGGTTTTTTAACACCACAGTTTGTGGATCACTGGTTTAGACCTCAGGGAGGAGAGCTGGTAGTTCGAGAGATTTAGGTGGATGAGAAGGGTTTTTAAATAGCCAATGATTTTTTTTTAATTTGGATTTCTTTTTCTTTTTAATTAATTTATTTATATTTGGCTGCATTGGGTCTTCCTTGCTGCCTGCGGGCTTTCTCTAGTTGCGGCGAGCGGGGGCTACTCTTCGTTGCGGTGCGCGGGCTTCTCATTGCGGTGGCTTCTCTTGTTGCCAAGCACAGGCTCTAGGTGCTCGGGCTTCAGTAGTTGTGGCACGTGGGCTCAGTAGTTGTGGTTCACGGGCTCTAGAGTGCAGGCTCAGTAGTTGCGGTGCATGGGCTTAGTTGTTCCACGGCACGTGGGATCTTCCCGGACAAGGGCTTGAATTTATGTCCCCTGCATTGGCACGCAGATTCTTAACCACTATGCCACCAGGGAAGTCCCTAAATAGCCATTGATTTTTTCTCATAACTTCAGAATATTAAAAAACATAAAGCTCTATTAAGAGTACCTATTCAAAAAATATACAAATCAGGGCTTCCCTGGTGGTGCAGTGGTTGAGAGTCCGCCTGCCAATGCAGGGGACACGGGTTCATGCCCTGGCCCGGGAGGATCCCACATGCTGTGGGGCGGCTGGGCCCGTGAGCCATGGCCACTGAGCCTGCGCGTCTGGAGCCTGTGCTCCGCAACGGGAGAGGCCACAGCAGTGAGAGGCCTGCGTACAGCCAAAAAAAAAAAAATATATATATATATATATATATATATATACACAAATCAATTTTCACTGCAAAGTAAAGGAGCTGTTACAGTGGAGGATTACTGGACTGAATGTCAATATTATGACATAGTATGAGTGTGTTTCGTGTTTGGTAATTGCAATCATTGTTGCTTTTGTTGTGGTCATCCATTTATAATGCTTGGTGTCAGTCTATTTATCTCTTGTAAAAATAAAATACAGTGTGTGTGTGTGTGTGTGTGTGTGTGTGTGTGAAAAATAAATAAATACAAAAAAAAGAGTGCCTATTGGTTGGAGTTTGGTTAAATGAGTTTTTACCAGTTTAGTCAAGGAAGGAGAATGGTGTATTAGAGTTAGATGCACCTGAATTTGAATTCTGGCTGTGGTAAGCATGGGAAATTACCAAAACTCCTAGCCTCAGTTTGTCCATCCATATTGTGGGATAATAATATCTACCTTAGATGGGTTATTGTGAGGATAAAACTTCATGTAAATCTTCACTACTTAAAGTGTGTTCTGTGGACCAACAAGGGATTAGCAATGCTAAATAAATACCCAGAGCTCTGAATCATGATCTACATTTTGATGAGATCCCCAGGGGGTCTTATGCTCATTTAAGTCTGAGAAGCACTGATGTGTAAGGCACCTAGCAGAATGCCTGCCTGCCACATAATAGGTGTTCAATAAAAATTCTTTCTTTGTTGTATTTATTATTCTTCAGCTTATAACTATTTTAGTCTTTTGGACTAAAGTAATTGGCTTGATTTCTTTTTTTAGAATAAATTTATTTATTTATTTATTTATTTATTTTTGGCTGTGTTGGGTCTTCCTTGCTGCACACAGGCTTTCTCTAGTTGCGGCGAGCAGGGGCTACTCTTCTTTGTGGTGCACAGGCTTCTCATTGTGGTGGCTCCTCTTGTTGCGGAGCACGGGCTCTAGAGCGCAGGCTCGGTAGTTGTGGCCCAGTTGCTCCGCGGCATGTGGGATCTTCCTAGACCAGGGCTCGAACCCGTGTCCCCTGCATTGGCAGGCGGATTCTTAACCACTGTGCCACCAGGGAAGCCTAATTGGTTTGATTTTTAAGAACACATCTGACCAGTTAATTTAGTGTTTTTCTTTATTATCAGCCTAAGTAATCCTTCAACTTTCAGACCTATGGTCTAGAATCTAGAGTGTCTCTGTCCCTCCTTTTAATTAATTTATTTATTCAATACATATCAAACACCTAATACATGTTAGGGACTATGCATGACACTAGGAAAACAGTATGCAAAACGAACATGATTCTCACCCTTGTGACGCTCACCTAAAATTGGCACTAAAATGAGCCAAAATGTGCCACTTGTAATTCTCAAGAAGTAAAGCTTTGTGCATATGGGGGAGTAGCATACATTTTTTAAAAACCTCCAGAGTATATTTTTTTCCTTTTCTGGGTTTTCTTAACTTTTATTAATACAGAAAAAAACTTTATTTACATCACATAATACTTCTTGGTTTGAATTTTACATTGTCTTATGATAATATTGCTTACCTCAGGTAATTCCCTGGTGGCCTAGTGGTTAAGATTCCGGGCTTTCACTGCCATGGCCTGGGTTCAATCCCTGGTTAGGGAATTGAGATCCTGCAAGCCGCACCGTGTGGTATGGCAAAGGAAAAAAAAAAAAAAAATATATATATATATATATATAGCTTACCTCAGATTTTTTTACTTGCCTGCCATAATTTTGACCATTGCTGGATTTTTAAATCTGCTAACATGGGAGTTATTTTTCCAATACTGAAATATTACTGAAATTCTGCACCCATTGAACAACCCCCTATTTCCCTGTGACCCCAGCCCTTGGCAACTGCAATTCTACTTTCTGTTTCTATGAGTTTGACTACGTTAGATACCTCATATAATTGCAATCATATAGTATTTGCCTTTTTATTACTAGCTTATCTCACTTAGCATATGTCCTCAAAGTTTATTCATGTTGACAGGATAACATGTGACAGGATTTCTTTCCTTTTTAAGGTGGAATAATATTCCATCGTGTGTGTATACCACTTTATCTATTCACCCATCGATGGACATTTGGGTTGCGGAAGCTATTGTGAATAATGGGAATGATGTGAACATGAATATCTCTTGGCTATTGTAAATAATGCTGCAACGCACACGGGTGTGCCACTAGAGTACTTTGATGTAGACACAAATCCATCCCCATGCCTGAAAATAGTTCTCGACTCTAAGTAATAACTGCAGGCTTAAGCTGGCAGAGAGGGAAATGTGGGCCATTTCTGGCCAGGATTCCATCTCTGGTTATCTCTCTGGGCAACAGCAGAGGGAAGGAGAAAATAGCCTGAATCACTCAGAGCAGAGAGGGTTTCCTGTCTGAAAGATTGTATGCCTACCATATGCAGGACACCATGCTAACACTTTCATATATACTGAGGGGGAAATGTGGGAGATTTCTTGAATTAAGATAACTGTGATAATTAAGATAATTTCCCCCCCAAATTCCCAGGACAATGAAAGCAGTGATTGCCAGTGTCAGGAATGGGCCCAGGAGGGCAGGATATCAGGACCTTAGCATGGAGGGGGCTTGTGTTATTTGAACAAAGAGAGTTGAGAATAGAATATATTCAAATTTCAAATACAACGCAAACTAATGAAATGTAAGCTTAACAACTTTTTTTCCTGGCTGTTGGGGTATGGGTTAGGACAATAAACAGGTGTGTTATGTGCCTGATGTGGCAGAGATCAGTCTCTCAAAGAGCACAGAGCCCTTGCCAGGGTTCTAAGCTGATGTTCTTTACTGGTTGCTGGTTAAATAAATCATTTTTGCTGAAAGTTAGTCTTTAAAGAACTTTAGTTTCACTGGGGAGCCCCAGAGTCTGTATCTGGGCTCCCAAGTCCTGCCTGTAGATGTCATTCCTATTAAAATCAGTTCACACACAGAAGTCAAAACCACCTTTGGGCTTCCCTGAGGACTAGGAAATATGCCTTCAAGGAGGGAAAGAAAAACCATTGTAAAGTTGCACCACTTAAACTGACTTTCATTGTTGTCTTCTAGTCCATCATTTCAGTCCTTAGAGTAGGGGAGAAGGATCATCACAGACTCAACTTGTTGACATCACTTGACTGGAGCTATTTTACTTGTAACCATAGCAAAATTGGCTATTTTATGGTACAGGGGAAGCAGAAAAGGCACTGGCCCGAGAGTCAGAGATGGGTTCTAGTTCTAGCTTGTCCTCTAACTAGTTGGGTGCTTTAGACAAGTGCCTTCCTCTCTTGAATATGAGCGTACCTTCTGTAAATTCCAGCAGCACTTGGATTAGAGTAGCTCCATTCCTTGCACTTGAATAGCTCTAACATTCTGTAAGTTAGGGATAACACTTGATCATTGTGTGCATCCTACTTTTTATTTGGCATTTGTTCATTTGATACATATATACATATATAAAAATCTGTACATGGTAAAAATACAAAATAAGTATTTTTTTATAAGTTACTCAATTAAACAGCTACCTTTTTAAAGTTTAAAAACCATTGCAAGAAAAGAGAGAAGGAAATCTAGTCAGTCCTTTATATCATTCACAATAAACTTGGTATAAAATATCCATACAAGTGTACAAAATAGTGTACAGTTCACAAAAGCTGTGCAAAGACAGCAAAGTTCTATGAAAAAAAAATCAAAGAGGCTTGTGGGTCTCTCTCTGTTCACATCATGCCCAGTGCTCAGTGAAACCTCCCCAGAAATAATAAAAGGGCACAAGGTAGAGTGCTTGGTGCATATACTATGCATGCAGAAATAGTAAAGAAAAGTCTTTAAAACACACACTCGAAATAGAGGCCGACTCTTCCTCCCATTTAGAGAACTCACTTCTTTGCCCAGAGAGCATTTGGAATATGACACATAGAAAAGACTCAATATTTATGTGGTAACTTAGACCAGAAGGCACGGGTAGATTTTTTTTTTTTTCTTTTTTGAAATTCTTGAGCTTTCTAAGGGCATTGCTACGGGAAGACTGGGTTACCAGTGTCTGGAGTTGGGCAAGAGGCCCTCGCTACCTAAGGTGGGGAGGTGGAGGGATCTAGGAAGTCAGGGGTCTTGAAGTTATATGCTTGATGTTGTGACTCGTATCTCGGTTTCCTACTTCAGAAAAGGTTTCTTACCTTATAGGGTTGTTGCTGCTGTAGACCAGCAGGGCCTGGCTCACAGCTAAACCCGGGCTGGGAGAGTGAACACCCCACTGTGTTGAAAATATCTTGCAATAAGGAAGCTAAACAGGGGCCCTCACGGCAAAGTTAAGGCTGGGACCAAGACCTAAATTTAACTTATGCGGAGAGGGCTGTTGGTAGGTGGTGTAGGGCAAGGGAATGTCGTTGGGGGGCAATGGAAGGGGCCAGGGTGCCCTCGACGACGCGACAGTTCTACAGCGGGGAGCGGCAGCGTCTGCGCAGCGGGGGCAAGTGAACACGCACCGAATCCCACCTCTTCAATTTCAAAGCACTTATAATCGCTACCCCGGGCGCAGGAGGGCTTCTAAGACACGGTGATCTCCTCCTCCTCAGCCTCCTCATCCTCCTCGGAGTCGGAGAAGTCCGAAGGTTTGTCGGGGCTGCCAGAGTGCGCGGGCGAGTGGGGCAGAGGCCCTTCCAGGCGCGGGTCCCGCAGGTGCCGAGGGTCGGGGGACGGGTGATGATAGACCAGGCGGTGGCGGAGGCTGCCCGGGCCCTCGTCCTCGTCGTCGTCGTCGTCCCCGGGACCCTTCTGGCCCACGTCGCTGAGGTCCGGGTGCGGATTGAGTTTGGTGGGAAGGGTCTGCTCGCGGCAGCCCCCGCTAGACAGGAGCTCGCGCTCCTTGGAGTTCCGCCACTTCATGCGTCGGTTCTGGAACCAGATTTTCACCTGGGGCGAGAGGGGTGAGAGCAGGGGAGAAGCAGCGGTTAGCGCAGAACCCCCGCCACCGCCCAAAGTGGGTGGGAAGGAGGCCCTGTTCTCCCTCTCTTTGCCGGCTCCCCACCCAGTAAAGTGAGTTCGGACCGGAAGTGGCCCTT
The DNA here is from genome assembly GCF_964374135.1 of Grampus griseus. Taxonomy (NCBI): domain Eukaryota; kingdom Metazoa; phylum Chordata; class Mammalia; order Artiodactyla; family Delphinidae; genus Grampus; species Grampus griseus. The sequence goes on from NC_139002.1 coordinate 74,589,903, forward strand.
ACCCTACCCCCACCAGCTCGGCTGCACGCACCTCTCGCCCTTTCTTCCGGCACCTGGCCCAGGTGGGCGGGGGTGGGGAGACGCTGGGCTCGGGAGAGACGGGGTGGGGAGAGTAGCGGGCTATCGCGAGAAGCCTCCGCGAAGCTGGCTCGTGCACTTACTCCCTCTCTAGACCTTACCGCGTCTGTACAATGGGGCCTAGGCGGTTTCAGAGAACCTTCCCGTTCATACGATGCGTGGGGGAAGGGGCTCTGGGGAGACTGCCCTCACCTGTGAGTCTTTCAAGCCCAGCTTGGACGCCAGCTTCTTGCGGTCGGGCTTGCTGATGTACTTCTGCTTCTGGAACATCTTCTCCAGCGCCTTGCGCTGCACGTCGGAGAACACGGCTCGACGCAGCATGCCCCTACGAGGCTTGCCGCGAGCGGCCAGTGGCCAGGAGAAGGTCCCCGGGATGGGCACGACGCTGGAGGACGCTGCGGAGGCCAGGGGTGCGAGGTGAGTGGGCGGTGGCCCGCCCGGGCCGGTGGCGTCCGCCCCACCATTGCGTCCTCCTTAGGTTTTTCTCTCTGATCCCTTCATCTCTTTAAAGCTCTCCTTTTTCTCCGCCTGGAGAATAGGCTACGAACCCACAAACCTGCGAGAGTGAAAGGCGCTTTCTGCCCAAATAACTTTCCCTTTCAACCGTGCAAACCCGGATTAGGTAAAACCACGGAAACACAGAAAAGACCCCCCACAATAGCCTATTTCGTTTTTCCATTCAACGATCTCAGGGAAACTAACTTGCGTGCATCAGCTAATATAGCTTAAGAAAAAAGTAAATTGTAAAAATAAAGTAGCCAGCCACTGGGTTCCCCCCTAAGCTTTTAACACGTTTGTGGCTTTTGCATTCTTTAGATGAAAATGAGGTGATTTACTGATTTGATAGAGAGGAGAAAATCCGCTTTGGATTTTTTATGTTTTGAAAAATCCAATCAGTATTCATCTTTTTTTATATTAATCTTTCCTCCCCTCCCCCACAAAACGTAAAGAATTCGGCCAGAATACATGAAAAGTGGCAGCTAATTAGCACATTGACCGCTTCCCAATGGGTATTGGCATGATAAAAGGGGGGAGAGTTTCGGTTTAAGGGAGAAAAAAAATCCAAAAGAAACAGAGACTCTAATGAAGCGTGAATGGTAATTGTGTAGTAATGAACTAACAGAAAAAGACTGAGGACAAGCAGCGAAAGCCATATATTACTGGGACAAAAGAGATTTACACTTTCAAACTAAACACAACTGCAGGCCAAGACCATTGGGAGAATACTGATGGCAGAGGCTTCTCTTCCCCGAATCATTTTCATTAAATGGACATGAAAAGCTATTTATAAAGCTCGGGTTGTTTTTGTTACAGCATTGAGATGGGGGAGAAAGGGAGCAAATTCCATTATCAGCAGTAGCATGAATGGTGGTGGTGGTGGTGGGGGGGTGAATTCTCTCTCCCCCTTTCAAAAATCAATTGCTTGTTTCTTTCGCTGATATTTGGAAGTGCTGTCGAGGTTCTACCCATCCCCCACCGACCATGCCCAGTCTCTCTTCCCTTTATAAGAGTTCCTGTCTCCTTAATCTTGACCAGCTGCAGAGTTTTTGAGCCATAGTTTGAGTCACCACTGGGATTCCAGGATGAAAACGTCCTGGACCTGTTTAAGGTGTTTCTCCTTTAAACCGGGACCCAATTATGGGCTTCCCTCCGACTTAATTTACGAGCTCTAGGATCTTTAAAACGGTATGGCGGCGGGGGAACGGTATGAGAAAGAGTTTGGGAAATCAGGTAGGAAATAGAAGGTTGGGGTTGTGGGAGGATCTAGTCCCCCTCCCCCTGGGCGACCCCAGGCATCCCACACAAGAGGGCACCCCATGTGGTCTTGTGAAAAGCCTGAAGCCCTGAATGAGTCTTAAAGAGAAATTAGCCCCGGCTGGTAGGTGTCTCTCCGCGGCTTGGAGGGGCGAGGGCTGGTCTGTGTGTGGCTGCCCGGAGGAGCTGACCAATTGGTCATGGTGCTGAAACCTTTGTGGGGAATCGTGGCCAAGTGCACTGACTCTGTGGGAAAACGGCGGCGTGAAGGGATGCCAACAGCTCCTCGCCGGGAAGGGAACCGCCTCAAATTTGGACCATGACAATTCCTGCTAATTTGTAGAGCAGGGAATTGGTGCAAAGTGTCAAGCAGTCACTGCTTGTGCTAAATAGGGCATCAAATTGGCGCGACGGATTCGTGAATGTTGTACGCCTTGCAACCTCTGAACCGGAGCGTAACCCCGTGAGGTGGACGGAGAAATATGGCTTCGGGGCAGGGAGCGACGGAGTGGGGCTGGGGCGACGCCCAGCCTCCTGAAAGGAAGGGGGATGAGACCTACCTGGGAAATAAGAAGATCTGATGAAAGGCTGGAAGGAGCCTTCAAAGTAGGGAAAGGCGAAGGTCTTGGGAGGGACACTCTGGAGCAAGGCGGGGGATGTTTCTGGGAGAGAGTGAGGAAAGGAGGAACAGAAGGAGGGAGACAGAAAGGGAATTTGATTAAGTACATGATTATTGTACAGCACAGTGAATACACGACATGATTAACCTTTCGGCTGGTTTCAAAGGCATCTTACTCAGTGTACTGACACAGTAAAGCAAACCTTTCCCTAACACTGTCTCTATCTGTGGAACCCCCTCCCCCAATAGTCCTCAGAGCCCCCCCCCATGTCATCCTAGGCACTAACGAGATAGAAGAACTGGTGGGGAGGGGGAGAAAAGAATTGCAGACCGATAATACTTGCTAAGCTAGTAAATATATTGTCTTGGGTTAAAAAAAAAAAACTGGCTTTCAGAAGCTCAAGGACAGAAACGCAGACGTCCAGGGGCGTGCGCGCAATTTCACTGCGCCAGGGAACTGTGCGCGCTCGGACTGTAGGTGTTCAAATTCATTCTGAGGGTGGGGCGAACCTGGAGGCTTCCCGGGAATCGTCTGAACCTAAGTCTCACATTGCTTGACAGTGGGGCCTCGGGGATCTTGCGTACGTGTGTGCACTGCTGTGAGCGTGGGTACCCGCTGCGTATGGGAAACTGAGGCCATAAGGACTCTGCATCTAGACCGGCCCCTTAGCGTTTTGCTTTCACTTACCAGTTCTGGGCGCCGAAGAAAGGATGGCGTTCACTCCAAACTTCAGAAACGTGGGCTCGCTGGCAGGGGAGACGGCCGTCTGTGGTGAGCCGCCCCGCCGGCTGCCTGGACCCGGGGAGCCCAGGTCCGAGGCCCCTGTGTCTGTGAGAGCCGCAGGGGCCCCCTGCCTAGGGGGCGACATGCTGGCGGTGGGCACGCTGCGGGGCAGGTAGGCTGGGGGTCGGCTGATGCGGATCAGATCCTCCACCAGGAAGCTCGAGTGGCCGGAAAATGCCGACTGCAGGGACTGGGGCAATGTTAAGGTGGGCGTGGGGCGCAAGAGGCTGGGGTACCCGGCTGGGGGCGCGAGGAGGCCGGGGAACATCATGTTAGGCGAGGGGCGGGCGGAAAAACCCTTCTTCCAGTGGCCAGAGGGTAAATGCTGGGCTTCCCGCCCCTCCCGCCCTCTCTCTTGGGCTTAGCAAACGTCTTCTAGTAACGATCCCACTTGGGTGTCTGCGAGTCCTCCGCGGTCCTCCCGTTGAGGTGATGGTTTTATAGTGGCCCGCCCGTTAAAGCGTTTTGAAAAGTGACAGCTCTGACAATGAAGTTCAACAAAGTTCTCCACTCGAGCTTCATTCGCTGGAGGCTCTGGGCGCGCTGATTGGCGCAGGGGTGCAATTTATGATTGGATTAGTCTTCATAAGCATGGCCCGCACAATGGGCTGGCAACAAAGGCTGCCGCGCATCAATTCTGCGTATCGACCGCCTCTTTGCAATACAGTGCTCCCCCAAAGCTCTCGCCGGGAGTTTTTGTTCGGAAGCAACACCCGGGCTAATTAAATGCCTATTTAGAAGTTTCAGATGACATCTTGCCTCATAGAAAAGGAATTATTTAAAGAATGCACTAAATTTATTTGCAGCTCCCCTGCTGAGCCTGGAAAATAAATCAATAAATATTCATAGAAATTCATCTCCAGGCAATCAGTAAAATAATCCTCCCCCCTTGTGGGGAGGGCAATGGAAAATTTCAAGTCAGTGAACGTGAAAATATACTCCCTCTTCGGTCTCTGCCCTATACATTACTCCAGCTGAGGCATAAAGCAGATGTGATGGGTGGGTTAAATAAATGTGGGGTAGGGGAGTGCCGTTCTAACAACCCAGGGAGACTTGAAATTGATGCTTTGGGGCTATTGGATGTGCGTCCCTAGGGTTGGAGGGTGGAGGTCTTGATTTGAGTTATTTCATGTTGGGAAACTAATTGAGATTGAGAGAGTTAGTGGGTACCTGAATAGTAATATGACCCTCCTGCAAACTCCCAGCAACTTAGAAAACTATTTTCAGCGACGTATCTTTATAAGTGTCACTGAGGAAGGAACGGCAGTTCACCCGGGGGAGGATCAGAGAGCAGCATCGAAAAGGGGCAAGGTAGCCGGATTCCATTCCCAAGGGCTTACCTCTGCTGGAGGCTGCCTCAGACGAGGACACCTGGACACTGTGGGGGCTCTGCTGGCTCTTTCCTAACCTCTATAAGCCCTCGGCAGTTTCAGTAGAAACTCACAGCCTGGACTTTTAAAACCACAGCAGCGAAGGTTGGGATTTGTCCTGAGAGAGTCCTACCCATTGTGGGCGCTTAACCCGGCCAAAGTTTTGCTGCTTCTTCATCAACTGCAATGTACAAACACATGAAAACAGCACGAAGGACGCGGTTCCCAAAAATGTTGGTCCACATGAGGAAAGACGATTCTTACTTAATTTGGTGCCTCAAATGAGAATCTTCCTGTAGACAGTACTGTGCTTTCTGCTGGGTTGGGGCTGGGGTGGCGCTGAGCCTCAATTCCGTTTCTCGGCTCGGCTAGATAACAGATGTGTAAAATGTCCCATTCATTTCTTTAGTGTGGCTGAACCTCCCCAAAGAGAAGTGTGCAGCCCGCCAGGCCGCCCTGATCCTATTAACCATGAACTAACTGTCACCTTCAGCTGGTTTTCCTTTTTTGCTTTTTAACACAAAGCTTTCTCAAAAATCTTATTAACCAGCTTTATTTCTCTCGATGGTTTTGTTCAGGGCGTTTTGTGTTGATGATCTCCATGTCGCTGCTTTAACCATTCAATAAAAGTGCATCTGTGATTTATATCACATTAAACCAGAAATGGAGCCCGCTAAAGCTCTCCCTTGATTCAGATTAAAAAGTTATTTAGGTCGGGCTCTGGAGCCGAATTAATGCTCCGACATGACGCAAGTACGGAATTTCTGAGCCCAAGACTGTTTATGGAGGCATTCTGGGCAGCAGGCCCTGGAAAACCACTAAGGAAAGAACAACTGTTAAATAAGTGGCTATTTAAATATGGGAAATGCGTTGCTCAGGTTCACTGGAGTCCCCTGGAAACGGAAGAGACAGATCTTCGGAGAACTTCAAATGTTCCTCTTTTTGAAGCTTTGCCATAGAATAGGGGAGAAAAAGTCGAAAGTATTTGAACACCTGAGCTCTAATTTTGCCACAGCGTTTTCATTCGCTATCACCCCTCCCCACCAACTGCTTTCTGGAAGCAGGAGGACCAGCTCTGGTTTTTGCATTCTCTCCGTCCTTCTCTTCTTTTTCCCCTCTTCATTCCCTCCCTCCTGGCTCCCCTACTCCCCTGTCAGGAGCCGTTGCCAGTTCCCGGAAGGAGGAAAACCCGGACTAGAGGTGTTGGGTTTCTCATCAAGGAAGTGTAGCTCAGCACTATAGCATTTGACTGCAGTCTACTGGAAGACAGAGCCTACATTTGCAGGGCTTTGTATTGAGGGGCGGTAAGGACTCACAGCCAGTCTAAGGCCTTCCTGACCCTCCTGCCCCTCCTCCCCTAGACCTCCTCTCCAGCTGAGGTATCTCCCTGGGTGTGGTTTTTTGTTTTGTTTTGTTTTTGTTTTTTGCGGTACACGGGCCTCTCACTGTTGTGGTCTCTCCCGTTGCGGAGCACAGGCTCTGGACGCACAGGCTCAGCGGCCATGGCTCACGGGCCCAGCCGCTCTGCAGCATGTGGGATCTTCCCGGACCGGGGCACAAACCCGTGTCCCTTGCATCGGCAGGCAGACTCTCAACCACTGTGCCACCAGGGAAGCCCCCTGGGTGTAGTTTTTACAGTTACTATCTTGACAATTGACACGCTCCTTGGTTCCCACCCTTACACACACACACACACACACACACAGACACACACACCGGCCATTCTGCCTCACTCTAGACTAACTGCTGCTAATGTCTCTTCTTTTAAAAGGGGGGCCTGACATTTTTTGGAAGGTGGGTCAACCCCTTGCTGCGATCCACGTGTTCTTGGCCTCCAGCGGTCCGTCTCCATAGCCTTTTTTCCTTTTTCCAAGGGGAAGAGTGAAGGCGGGGGCGAGGGCTGGCGGCCCGTGAAAAGGCAAAATAAATCCTAAGGAAGCAAGAAATCTGACGAAAGGATCTTACTTTTAAGTGATTTCCTTGAACGCGTCTTTTCAAACTCCGCCATAGCCTAAGGGGCTGCGCAGCCGGGCGGCTGCGGCTAAGACCTGTGACTAATGCCGTTTGACCTGAGCCCTTGGGGTTTTGTGCGTCCTGCCATTCATTGTAATGTCGTTATCTTCAAGTTTATTTCAGAGAAGTCACTAGCGTCCTCTCTCCCAGAGCGGGGCTTTCTGTCTGTTTCTCTTTCAGGGGAAAAAAGGACGGGAGGGGAAAAGAGTATCGGAGGCGCCGGTTGGGGTGAAGATCCTCGCCTGTGCTGCGGGCGCCGCTGCTCGCTGGGGGAAGGCCTCAGTAGAGGCAGCCGAGGCTGCCGGAGCCTCCCTGGGAAGGCAGGAAGGGCTCCGGAATCCGTCTGGGGTTTCTTCCCCCCGCCACGCCCCCGGGGCCTTGGATAGCTGGCGCGTCCCTGCCCTTTGCGCCGGCGTCTGGCCGTGGCTCACCCTCTCCAGTGTGGGTCGAGGCGTGAGCGCCTGCCCCGGGTAAGTGCAGGCCGCCCGTGGGGAGACGAAGTGCCCGAAAAGTAGAGAGTGGCTTGATATATTCCTCGCCCTCCGAAACGATAACGAACGTAAATTCGGGAAGACTGGGACCCCAGGGTCGCACTTTGCAAGGGTTCAAACCCCCAGGCCGTGGCGCTCCCGACCGGAGCTACCAACAGAGAATGCTTTGCAAGTCTGGCAGGCTGCGGGGTGGCGGTGGCATCGGAATTAGCACCCGCCTCCTGGCTTCTGCTGTCTCAGGGAAAAAGAGGGAGCTGATGCGCGAGGCAAAGGAGGAGGGCGGCGAGGCTCGGGCTGTAAGAGCTTTCCTACAGCCCCAGCTCTTTAGGCGAGCCGCTCTATTAAGACACCTCTAAGGGGTTCACCTTCAGAATAGGCCACAGGGAGCTACCGGCCGCCCCAGCCCTTTCTAGCATCTCCCCACACCGCTCATTCCTTTCACACTCGCTCCCCCCTTTTTCCCTGAAAATCCTTCTATTGTGCCAATCAAGCAGATGGTTTGCAGGAAATATAGCTTGGCCTTGCTGACCGAAACTAATTTTAACTAGCTTTCCAAGCCTGAAACGTTTGTTTTGCTCTTACAAAATAGCCCCCAAAACAGCTGGCGAGGGTGAATTAAACCCATTAAAGACACATTTATAAGAAATTATATTCACATAGATTGCCTGAACCCCCTTGTGCAGCCTAAGAGGGGAGATGAGCGCATTTAAATGAAAATGTCGCCGAAAGCTCCCCTCCTTAACGTAGCCTGAAAGTCCCGAAAACATTTTACTAAATAGATTAACTTGACTATTGTCTCGCGTCACATTTAGCAGCTTCATTAAGTGAATGGCTGAACAAATATATTACGCATGCATGGAAAGCGCTTTTGCCAAGCGCCTCATTGTGTCCTCAGCCCTGACAGGTGGTTAACTGTGTGTTGTGTTTTTTGGTGGGTTTTTTGTGTTTTTTTTCTTTTTTTTTTTTTTTTTTTCTTTTTTTAACCCGAAGAAAGAGGGTGTCTTTAGAGCAGTGCTGTGCGCAGGCCCGGCTTGGTGGGAGTTTACTTTAACTGGCTGCTTGGGCCCTGCTGCCCAGTGATATTAGCACCGTGAGATGTTGGCAAAGGCGATCTGAGCCCATTCAAGATAATCAAAATTAAATTCTGGTGAGCCGAGCCTTGAGTGCTTTTTCTCTCCATCACTCCCACCTCCTTGTCTCGGAAATTAATTTTATAATGCTCCTTTTCAAAGCTGATGTCCCCCCACCTCCCGAAAGTAAATTGCCTTTGCGTTTCCTTGATTAACTGGCTCTCTGCAGACTGCAGTGTTAAATATCCTTTTAACTCACATTTGGATCCATTTCACTTTACTGTGTGTCTTTGGGGAAAGTCCTTGTTTCCCAGGCCTCAGGGTCCCTGTGTGGGAAACAAGGGACTGGGGCCCTAGAAAGCTCTCTAAGGGCCCTTTCAGGTCTGACCTTCTAAGGTTTAAAAGTTCTCTGCTCTTTGTCACCCCACTGCGGGTCCCAACCCAGCAGCTCCCAGCATCTGGCCTCCACCTGGAGGACCTGAAAGACTGCATTTCCGGGTACTAGGGGCGAGCCCTGAGTGGAGGGAAGAAGCCTGGCGTAAGCTGGAGGCTTCAGTGCAGATCGACTGGGCTTCTGCTCCTCGGGTCTCAAGGTCCACTAGGAGCCCTTAGGTGCCAGGCCCTCGCATCCCACCCAGCATCCCGCCCCGCATCCTTCCCTGCGTCGGACTTCTCTTCAGTCCTGGTCCTGCAAAGAGGTGTGGCCTGATGCCAGGTGTAAAACAGGAGGTGTTGCTCCCTGCCTCGCTCCCCTGGTCCTGGGAGTTGCTTTTCAGCCTCTTTAATTACTCCTTGCGCTCCCCGCCCCCCTCTCCCCCCATGAACCCCTTCCTCACCTGGCCCCGCCCCAGCTTTTTTCCCCTTCCTCTCGTCTCAAGCTGAAACTATTGGTTTCCTGTCCCAGAATCTTTGAGAGGCGCTGAGTGGGAAACCATATAGGATCTTTCTCTGGACCTGAAAGAGCCGGCTTTCGTCGATGGTGGGAGGGAGAAGAGGGAAGTATCTCTTCCACCTTTGCAGTCCCCAAGGACTCTGGGATGGGGAGCAGGTGCCTCTCAGAGGCTGGGTTTGCGTTGGGGTGGAGGCGGCCCTACAGGGAGTCAGCAACCCAGCGAGTTGGGTGGCAGATCCCGGAGAAATGGACGCCACCACCTACGACCGCCACCCACACTTCAAGAATAGAGGACTCTGAGAAGACTGGTCTTGTTGATGTGCAGTGGCTGTGCGAAGCCGGTGCTGCCAGATTTACACCAGTCTTTCAAGCTATCTCTGGGGAGCTTGCTGTCTCGATATTAAACCTTAATCTTGTCCAACATTTAAGAACCCACAAGGGAAAAAGACTTCTGCCTATGGACTGAGATTCTGTTTCCCAAACCAGAATCTTGCTTCACCTTCTCCTTTTTCATGTTAAAAAAACCAGATGGCATGTTTTCAAACATAGGAGGAAGAGGAGTCATTTTAGATCTAGGGCCAGTTGGTTACAGAAGGTGGGGGCTGGTGGGGGGAGGGAGCCTCCGAGGCTAAATGTTCCAAATTCTTCAGCTCATCTTTGAAATGTAGAGATTGCCCTTTTGGGACAAAGAGGTATTTTTCTAATCCAGATACTCATGGGAGGATTAGAGGTAAGACTGCTAGTTCTTTATAATGTAGTAAAAATTCATTTTAAAAATTATTTTTCTTCTAACAGGAAGTGAGTCTTGATTTGGTCAGAGGAGGGACCTATCAGAGAGAGAGGCTGTTTGGAACCATGAGTCAGTACTTGAGAGAGAAGTATTCTGATGTGTATGGGGCTCTAAGTTGCTGAAGGTTTGTTTTGCCTGAGGCTGAGATAGGTTTAGAGGTTATTGCAGGAAAGAGAGAAGGAAAAGTCCCCCAAGACTTTTGCCTGCTCTGCAGTTCTGCTTAGTCAGCATAGGGAAACAAGAGGGAGGCATGAGAGAATGTGACATTCCTCTTACATGGGGAAGGGGTGGGGGGAAATAGCCTTATCTTAGGGTGTTACCTATACTGCACAATGGCCTTAAGGCTAACTGCCAGCTGCTGTCTACAGGAGGAAAATCAAAGCATTCCCTAGCCTGCTCACCCTCCTCCACCGTCAGCTTTTCCCTCTAACTGCAGAGAGAAAGAGATAGTCATCAGACAGAAAGGCCTTACATTTCCTTCCTGCCGGCTCACTCTCCGTTCTATTCACATCTCCACCGAGTCAGGTCCTCCCCTGCCTCCTTGGGGACAGTGTTAGTTATTTAATCTCTGTTTGCCCTTCCAAATCCACCTCCTACTCCTTCTCCCCCTTCTCTTGTCCTAAGAGACTAGCAAAATGCACCTAGGGAAACGCATCGACACCAGCATACCCTGCTGGTTGGTATCTTCTGCTTTGCTTCAGTTAGTGGGAGGCAATGGCACCAACTCAAGGATAGGAGGAGAGAAACGTTGGGGTATTTCTTCCTCTCACTCCCTCCTTTTTTTAACATTTATTTATTTTATCCATTTATTTTTGGCTGCATTGGGTCTTCATTGCTGTGCGTGGGCTTTCTCTAGCTGCGGTGCGCCAGGGCTACTCTTCGTCGGCTTAGCTGCTCCGCAGCATGTGGGATCCTCCCAGACCAGGGCTTGAACCCACATCCCCTGCATTGGCAGGCGGACTCTCAACGACTGCGCCACCAGGGAAGCCCCCTCACACTCCCTTCTTGCTTTGTTGCATTTCTGTGAATAGCTGTAGCTGCAGCTCCCAAGCTCACTGGGCCCTGCGATATAATAGCTTTCCACTTTTGCTAGTCTTCGGGTGCATTAACATTCCTTGTTTATTCCCTTAACCTCACCTGCGCTTCTGTAAGTGGTTCCTTCATTGGAAATATTTGCTGCTGAACTCCTGACTGATACAGGGACCTTGTTTTTCATTGTCCTCTCTGTCTATAGCTTCAATACCCCCTTCATCACAGGTTCTTTCAAACTGTGCTCATATCAAAAGGACCATCTCTTGACCTTATGTCCATTTCTAACTGCATCTTTTTACAGACTTCCTCTAACTTTTGTGAGGCCTGAGACAAAACTATAGATGGAAGTGTGTGGCCCACCCTACTCCATTTCCCACTCTGACTCCATTCTACATCATGAAGGGCCATGCATCCAAGAGTGTGGACACCTGGTCCACTTATCCAAGGTCCATCCATATCCCCTGCACCCTCTCCAAACAGCCAGAGGTTTAGGGATGGGCATGCCTCAGGTGTAGGGATGGGCACACTAGTGACATTGTCCACTCATGGGAAGATAGACCTAGGAGACGCTTATGTAGTCTTTGAAAACAGGCTTGGTTCCACTTGGGTAAAGAATTCCAGAGCCTAAAAGGGAGCATATGGGCTCTAGGTGAGCACGTCCCTTTGGCCACATGGACATGGGTGGAGCTGGAGGGGAGCCAGGCTGGGGCCCTTTCTGAAGTTCAGGGCCCACACAAGTTCCCTGTTTGTCCAGATCGAAGCATGGTACTTCTTTCACAACCAGACTTTTTTGAAAAGCAACGTCTAACCTTGCTTTCTCCTGTTCCTGCCACCTTCATGACCTTTCTCAACCTGCTGCCACCACATTCCACTGAGATGGGTTTGTTAGTGTCATTGATGCCATCCCTGTTTGCAGAGTCAGTGATCTTCTCTAATTCTATGTGGCCTGCCTACAGCATTTGTCACTGTGAACCTCTCCCTTCTGGGCTTCATGGTTTTCTTTTTCCTCCTCAGACTGTTCCTTCTTGCTCCGTTTGTGAACTCTCTTTTCTCTGCTCAGCCCTTGGACGGTAACATTGTTCTGGGTTCTGACTTCGGCTCTTCCCCCAGACAGTTATTGAAATTCTGCTTATTACTTATTCTACCCCTGTTGCACTACATGCATTTCCCTAATTATGCCCCACTCTCTCAAACCCCAGTGCCTTTGTGCACACTGATCCTTCTGGATTCTTTTCACCTGGCTGACTTCCATTGCTTGGGAAAGATTTGGCTTGCGCCTCACCTCCTTTGTGATCCTTCTCTGACATGTCCTGTGAGGTGTGTCTGTTGGATATTTTCTTGTAGTACCTAACACTCACCTTTAATAGTGCATTTATTACTCTGTATTTAGAGTTGCCAGATAAAAATACTGGATGCACAGTTACATTTGAATTTCAAACAAACAAATACTATTTTAGTATAAGTATGTCCCAAATACTGTGTGGGATATACTTAGACTAAAGAAATTACTCATTGTTCATCACAAATTCAAATTTAACTGGATATTCTGAATTTTGATTTGCTGGCGACTGTACCTACTGGAATAATTTACATGCTTGCTTCCCCTGTAGACCATGAACTTCTTAAGGGTAGGCACCGTGTCCTGTGGCTCTGTGTCGTAATGCCTGGCACAGAGCATGCATTCAGAGAATGTGTGCAGAGTGATAAAACCTTCAAGTTTGGGAGCACTTTGCTGCCTCATTTCAAAGGACCTTTCCTGCTTTGAAATTCAGTGTATTTAGTTTATTGATCTCTCTTCTAACCTCTTCTAAAGTCTTATCATTATTAGCTCTTTGTTTTATACTGTTTGGTTCTCTAGATGGTAACCAGATGGGAAGGCTCCCAGATTTTGTCAAAAGACTGTCTGATCTTCATCTGTATCTCCTAGGGCAGTCCTCTTTGCTGATTTGAATGATTAGGTGATGAGGTCTGTTGGCATTGTTGGTCATCATTAGATATTACTGGTGAATATGCTTAGTTGACTAAATATGTTTAACAGAGGGTCAAATTCCATAGCACAGGAACCAAGCTCAGATGAACGCATATACACTAACTCTTGGTCTCACAGCATTAAATTAAGTAAATATTTAATTTTCACAGTGTAAATAATGAATCCACTGGCAGATCCCCACCCAGCCCTCACTTAGGGGGTATAAATATGTGTTTTGTATACATGTTTATATACATACATAAATATATTTGTATAAATATATATGTTAATGAACTCATCACTAAGAATTATTCTGTGGTCCAGAAAGCAAAATATTGCAGCTCTGAAAACTGGTGCCTGCCAGCTAATCCTTAGGTCTTAGGTACTAAATCGGTTGACGTGAGACAGAAAGCCAACACAGGCATGGGTATCAGAATTGGTTAATTATGGTGGAGAGGAAGTTAAAGAAAGCAAGACTCACAGAGAAAATGCAGAGATATCCAATTTATTATCAGAAAAAAAGTCAGAATGTAAAACTAGAGCTGCACTCTCCAATGCAGTAGCCACTAGTCACATGGAACTATTCAAATTCAAAGTAGTTAAATAAATAAAATGTAAATAATTTAAATAAAAATTAAATTTTAAAATTTAAATAAAAATTAAAATCTAACTCCTCAGTCACATTAGCCACAATTCAAGTGCTCAGTAACCACATGGGGCTAGTGGCTACCATATTGGACGGCATAGATATAGAACATTTCCATCACTGCAGAAGTTCTTTGGACAGCGTTGACTAGATGAAGAGTTCCTGAATGTGAACTGAATCTCTTGGCCTGGGGAAATGGAAACCTAGAGGAATATGACTGTCATATTCAAGTACTCGCAGGGCTGCCAAGAGAAAGAAAGTAAGTAATGAGTTCTAAGTTACTAGAAGGAACCAGAGAGAGGCCAGATGCATACTTCACAGCAACTAGAGATTTTAAAACATAAGTCAGTCCTTATTGCCCCATCCTCTCCTTCAATCAACAAATATTGATTGAGGTCCTACCGTGTGCCAGCAGGCACTGTTCTAGGTCTCGGAACACTGGAGTGAACAAAACAGACAGAGCTTGTGCCATCTTGGATCTTCTCATTCCACTTAGGATGAAGTAGGAACGGCCCCTGCCAGCCCCTCCCGCTCCCCCTCCTCTACCACAGTCCTGTCTCCCGTCTCTTCTCTCTTCCTCTAAGATGCCAGGCTCTTTCTCACCAGTATACCTTTGCGTATGCTCTTCTCTCTGCTTGCTTCATTTGGTTAACTCCTGCTCATCCTTCAAACTGCAGTTTAAATGCTACTTTCTCTTCACCCAGTTTTAATCACCCTGCATTTTTTTCTTCTTGGCAATATATCTATATCTATATTTATACATATACAGTAAGTCCCCTACAATACAAACCTTAAAGTTGCAAACTTTCAAAGATGCGAACGTGTGGTCCATCAACATCTGACGTGAGTGAAACTGCAGCTTGCCCTCTGCCTCCTAATTGCTTACGATCCTTCAGCTCTACCATCTCCCACCTCCTCTCCCTCCTCCAGTCAGTAACTCTTCTTGCCTGTTCACTCAGTGCCAGTCCTTGTATGCCAGCTGTTGTGCTGTACTACTGTACTTTTCAAGGTACTGTACTGTAAGATTAAAAATGTTTTCTTTATTTTTCTGTTTTTTTTATAAAGTCTTTTTATTTTTTATTTTATTTTTTAATTTTTGGCTGCATTGGGTCTTCGTTGCTGCACGCGGGCTCTCTCTAGTTGCGGTGAGCGGTGTCTACTCTTCGTTGCGGTGCGCGGGCTTCTCGTCGTGATGGCTTCTCTTGTTGCGGATACGGGCTCTAGGCGCGTGGGCTTCAGTTGTTGCAGCACGTGGGCTCAGTAGCTGTGGCTTGCGGGCTCTTTTCTTTTTTATGTATTATTTGTGTGAAAAGTATTATAAACCTATTACAGTACAGTACTATATAGCCAATTGTGTTAGTTGGGTACCTAAGCTAACTTTGTTGGACTTACGAACAAATTGGAACATGCTCTCGGAACGGAACTCGTTCGTATGTAGGCAACTTACTGTATAAAGAGAGAGCACACGTTGTCACTCACTAGCTGTGTGACTTTGGGCCCAGTTACTTAACCTCTCTGTCCCTTAGTTTTTTCAACTGCCTCACCTAAAATGGTAATAATAAAACTTACCCTAAAAGACTATGAAAAATGTTTATTTATTGCCTAGAACAGTGACTGGCTTATATTTAGACACATAAGAAACTTAGTACCCTTTCCTCTCAAGAAACTAAATACCCTAATCCTATACCTGATTTCCTTTTAAAATGTCAGTGAAGGACATTTAAACCAATAATAATAGCAACAGCAATGATAATGATAGTTAGCTTTATTGAGAACTTACTATAAGCCTGGTACTGTGTTAAATATTTTCCAGGCATGATTTACAGTAATCCTCAAAACAGCCTCATGAGGTAGATACTATTATTATCCCCACTTACCTACAGGAGGAGATACAGAAACTTAGGGAAATTTAACAACAGAACCAGGTTGGCTTTGCATTGTGTCAGCCTGGCTAGGCTGAACTCTTTCTCAGAATTTCCAGTGTAGCATGACTCCCGTTAGGGTGGACAGCTAAACAGGCTTGAGAGATTTGGAGGGTGGAAGTAAGCAGTGACTGGTTTGTCCCTGACCAGCTGGCTTATGTCACTGGTGTGAGGCAGCTGGTCCTCCACTTTCCCCAGCTTCTCTGACTCCTGTGTTTACCCCGCTGAAGGAGGGTGTTGGCTTTTGCAGGACATTCACACCAACAAGGTCAGAGGCAGTAGAGACTGACAAGGATTTCAGTCTGTTCCTGTGGGGTTCCAGCTTGTGTTTGTGGATTCCAGCCTGCTCCTGATATGTGTATGGCATACTGCCTGTTAGTTCTGCTTCTCTGATTGAATCCTGACACACAGTTAATAAATACCAGAGCCGAGGCTTGGAACTCAGTCTGACCCTAGAACTTACGTTCATAACCATTATTCTGTATTGGCCCTGAAGAAACTCTAGGGATTTTGAAGGTAGATGAGACTAGTCTGAGGTTTAAATTTTAGGTCTGGAGCCCTCTTCTGCCTTGAAATATTACAGCGATTAACAGGTCATTATACTCATGGGCCAAACTGACACTCAGAGGGCATATAGCAACTGATAAAGTTTACCTTAGTTTATAAAAATCAAAAGTTCTCAACATCGGTAATATAGCCAATGTTTTGAATAATTGTAAACGGAAAGTAACCTTAAAATTATATAAAAATAAAAAACTTCTACGACAGTAATAATGATATGAGCACATATTTAGCATCTACAGAATTTCAGGCACTGCTCGAAGTGCTTATGTATCAACTCATTTAAGCTTCACAGTCCTCTCAACAAGTAGAAGCAGCAGTTCTAACACTTACTTTATTCATAGAAGTAGGTATTAGATTTCAAAAAAGTGAACTTTGTGAGGGCAAGGGATACAGAGTGAGGGGAGCTGTTAGTTCCCTGCTCTGACAAAGGGAGATAGATATAGATGAACCTTAGGTCTCCACTAGCTCCATTTTGGAGAGTGTATATCTAAAGCACTTAACACATACCTATCAGTTAGGATGGTTTCAGCTGCAGTAGCAAAAGGACCCATCCAAAAACAGTAAACTGCAAGGAAAAGTTATTATTCCATAAAACAAGAATTCCAGAAATAAAACAGGTCCAGAGTCCATTAATTTATTTTCTCATTGATATCATCAGAATCCAGGTTCTTTCTCTCTTCTCTGCCATCCTTAATGTGTTGAGTTATCCTCTTTTTTTTTTATAAGTTTCTACTTAGGATTTTTTTTAAATTTTATTTATTTATTTATTTATGGCTGTGTTGGGTCTTCGTTTCTGTGCGAGGGCTTTCTCTAGTTGTGGCGAGCAGGGGCCACTCTTCATTGCGGTGCGCGGGCCGCTCACTGTCGCGGCCTCTCTTGTTGCGGAGCACAGGCTCCAGACGCACAGGCTCAGTAGTTGTGACTCATGGGCCCAGTTGCTCCACGGCATGTGGGATCTTCCCAGACCAGGGCTCGAACCCGTATCCCCTGCATCGGCAGGCAGATTCTCAACCACTGCGCCACCAGGGGAGCCCAAGTTATCCTCTTTGGCTGGCTCCCTCATGGTGTCGAATGGCTGCCCCATCTCCAGACATCACATGCAGATGACAACATCTAGCAGAAGGAGAGTCAGTTTATTGTCTTCTCTCTCCTTTTATCAGCAGGAAAAAAAAATCTTTTCCAAAAGCCCACCTGGAGGATGTCTACTCCTGTCTCGTTGGCCAGAATAGTGCCAGTTGCTCATGTCTAAGCCAGTCACTGGCAAAGAAAATGGAATTACTATTTTTTAATTAAATGGATCTAGGGTAACCTTCCTGGAAATAGGAAGGACCTAGCTTCCTGAAATACATGGGTGTTAGATTTCTGAACAAAGAAGATACTGATTAGCAAAGGAAAAGGTGTGTGGCTTTATATAGGCAACAAACAGTGTCTGTTACTACATGTTAAATAAAGCAAAGTGTATAAAATGTGCCTTACCCAAAGCTAGACCCATGGATGTGTCCTGGTAGCTGCCCTTTACCACTGTGTCTTACTCCTGTTTTAAAAAAATTTTTACTGACCACCACAGATACTGCCAATGCTCACCAATGCCCATTCTTCTCTTTTTGAGGACACAGACAACATTTTCTAGCTTTCCTCACAGTTAGATGCAGCCATAGACCCTGTTCTGGGCAATGGAATGTGGGCAGAAGTAATCTATATTACTTCCAGGCTTGGCATATAAAATCTCTCAAGTACAATCCTTTTTCTTTTTTCCTTCCATTGGGACATGAAGGCCACGTGTAGGGGTGGCAGAGATACAACATGTAATGAACCTGGATCCCTGCGTCATGGCTTGGAGGATAGCCACCCATCTTGTATTGGACTGTGCCATGAGTAAGAAATAAGCTTTTATTATATGATTTGGGGGTTATCAGAGAATTTATCCTGTTGTGACTAATGTACCCATCAAATCATCTTCCTTGTGCCTTGTATTTTGAGCACAGGGGCTGCAGATCTGGTATGCAGGTCTCAGGCTGCTAAGAGGGTTATCTGAACATGCATAAAATCCCATGCATGTTAAAAATAAAACCCCTTTCATGGTAGCCTTACTTAAGTACTTCCAGTGATAAGGAACTCACTATTTCTAGCAAGAGATAACCTCTGGTTAGCAAGAGATAACATATTAATGAAAGGTGGTAAATACACTTCAGTTCATGTGCCGAATCTCCATGGTTAGTAGTTGCATTTAAGCTACTATTGATATGTAGAGAAGGATTCTAAGATCAACTCTGGGTGGCCTGGGAAAATTTTCTGCTATTAATTAATAATGCCTTCCAGGGCTCTGGCAGCAGGAGCGGTAGACCCATGCTCCATGTAGCATCTGTGGTTTGAGAACTATGAGAACTACGGCGAGAAAGCTCATAGGAAAGAGGTTTGCCGTTAAATAACAGGACTCAAGGGGATTGGATCTTGGGATACATTTCCAGGGATGATGATACAATTGCAACAATAATTATGCCTTCCGTTTAGCGAGTACTGTGTTAATGCTTTATATATATATATATAATTTCCTTGTCTCCTCATAACAAGTCCATTTTACAGACAAAGAAACTGAGGCTCAAAAATGTAAAGTAGCTTGCAGGGCCTCATGTAGTTAATTTAGTGGCAGAGGCAGATTTGGACCAGGGTGGTCTGACCCAAAGTCTGTGTTCCTACCCTGTCGCCTATGCTGTCTATGGAATTGGGGAGGGAACTGATTAAAGATTTCTGAACTTCAGTTTTTGTTGTGGGGGAACGTGTGGTACACTGTAGGAGGTTTAGCAGAATTGCTAGCCTCTACCCATTAGATGCCTGTAGCATACTCCCCCTCCCTCCTAGAGAAAAATGTCTCCAGACACTGCCAAACTGGCCCCAGTTGAAGACCAGTGGGTTAGAGGAAGACACGCCCTATGTTTGGAGCATTTGTGGTTCTGGGCAGGCAGGTGATCTGGGAAGGCGCCGAGGAGTGATGTGGGAACTTAGGGGGCAAGGGAGTCCATTAGGGTAGCCTGGGAGCCTTTGTCACATGAAGAAGGCAATAGCATTGAGGAGGCTGAGTCCCCTAAGCTCATGCACTAAGTCTCCCAGATATTTCCTGTTAAGGGGCAGGATTGAGGAGGGAGAAGCTTGCAGGAGAAGGTTCCCGTGGCCCCAAATTGTAGGTAAAGGAAGAATGTGGAGTGAGGATTTTAACCACACAGGTCACCCTGAATGCTACTGAGAGCCTGCCGCCGTGGGCACATCTCCTACTCGGTAGATGCGGAAGGAGTGCTTGTTGAGTGAATGGTGACCAGTCAGACCAAAGGAAGGGAATAAAGCAGTTACACTTATTTTTAAGTAAAACTATGGTATGAAACAGCGTTCTTGAAGAGTCACTAAATCTGTACTTGGCAGACATAAAGCAGCAAATTTTAGACATTTGGGCACAGGCACCAGTGTTCAGGTGAAAGCAAAAGACAGTGTCTCTTTTAGTGAAAAGGAATTATCAAAAGCTAACATGTGCCCTCAATGCCTCTTTAACTTTTAAATGGAAGTCTATTTGATATGAAAGCAGAGGTGTTTGCTGCTGGCATAAACAGAAAGCAAGCTGCCTTGCAAAAAGTATGAATGGTATTTGGCAAAACCAATGACTTTCCTTGTAGGTAGGTGTCCTGAGGCAATGTTCATGTATTTCAATTCTTATTACTTATTTTGCTTTCTCTTATTCTCAAAGTGAGTAGCTTCTTAATATACATATTTAGTTAGAATGTGTTTTAAAGGGTTTCTCAAATTCAGAGCCTCTAGAGGGATGGTGGTTACAGAAGGTATCCCTGCCTTCACCCATTCAGAAACACAAGCGTTGCTGTAGGGTCACTGTCCTCTATTTTAGAGACGCTAAAAGAAGTTACAGAAATATTTAAGCTAACTAACTACAAAGCTGACAAACATACCAACAGCACAAGTTCAATGTCACATATAATTTCTGCCCTTTTCTCAAAAAACCAAGTACTAAATCAGTTGGGGTTGCTTTTTAACAAATAAAGCAGGCTTTGTTTTCATCCTCTCTCATTTCCATTTTTAGCATAGTTCACAGATTCATATTTTTTTCTGCCACCATTCAAGATATTTTTCTCTGGGTTATGTGCACTAAATGGTATAAAGCATGAAGGGAGAGGGGACCGTTGTGGTCTGTGCTATTCACATTTGCCTGTTAATCTAATTACCAAGGTAGGGGCTCCAGAAACTGAGCTGCCCACATAGAAAAGCTTTCCCCCCACCTGGTGGATTGTTTAGCCAAGCTTCTTAAATGGGCAGAGTTTGGGGTTGGGGGGCAGGGAGAGAAATGAATCTTTTTTTGTTGTTGTTGTAAGTTTCTGTGCAGAGCAACGGAAAGAATTTAGTGGTTGTCAACATGAGTTTAGTCCAAAGGTATGGTCTAAAATGTAGGTTCATTTTGACTGAGCTTCAGGTCACGCAAGCCTCGGGAAACCTGTGCCGCTATTTGTTTTTTGTGTGTTTTAAAAAGAGTTCAGAAGACGCCAGGGAGGGAGATGAAGCGGAGATGGGGGCCGGAGCGTCCCAAGGGGATGACGTCCTTTACAGGGTGGATACTTCAGGGGTGTTGTTTCCAGAGGCTCTCAGTGACGGATTGTGTGAAAGGGCAGCTTTGAATGAACAGCCCCAGCCAGGCCTGATTTTGAACTGGTTTTCAGTCCTTGATTCCTACACACAAAATGAAATACCTTGTCGAATAGAGCCCATTGAGTGAGGATGATGGGCTAAGAGCCGGGGCTACGAGGTGGCAGCGTGGGTGCTTGTTTATCGAGGAGGAGTTGTCCGTTGTTCCTGGGGCCCGTGAAAGGAAAGACGCCAGAATCCGATGGCTGGGGTAGCACTGATGTGAGGTAACGGGGTAATCGGATTGAAAGGGTACCATAGTATTTGTGTCAGTTCACATCTCGTCAAAGGAATAATGTGAGGCGCTACCTAGCTGAGGCTTTGGCCCGGGGGTGGGCGGGGGGAATTCTGTTAGCAAGCATCCAGGCCTCATTGGATTCAAATATAAACTAATTCTCACAGGAGCATTGCCTGATTAATCTATTTGCATAATAGTAGAAAAACTACAGAGTGGTTACTCTTTTTTTTTCCCCCCTCTGTAGGGATTTGGACAAGAAAAGGTTTAAATTCATTTGAAAGAAGGGTGTGTGAGAAGTCAGCAGAAAAAGCCCCCTCTGGGGCTCCCAGGGCTGTTTTCTGGATGGAAGGGGTTGGTAGTCGAGGCAAGGCCTGTTCACCCAAGAAGTTTAACTCTTCCTGGGAAAAATCACCTTCTTCCGAGGCCCTTTCCTGGCACTTGCTTTAGGGGACTTTGCTCTTGGCTGAGACGATAGTATGAGGTTCAGAGGAGGAACAGGCCCCGAGTGAGCTATCCCCCTTGTTTCAGATTCTGGTCCAAGACCATGGTAGTTTCAGAAAATATATAGCTAGGTTCCGTTCTGACTTACTCTGCTTCACGGGTGTTTGTGAAACGAATCTCAGGTCTATTTGCCATTCCACAGAGAAGCAAAGTAATTAGGTTTCTAAAACTCATGCCATTTGCAACCTGTTTTGACTAAGCACGTTGATTCAATAAGCACCTGCTTAGCACTGCCTGGTTCGGTATGTGATGGTGGGTGTGCCGATGGGATCAGTGTTATCTTTTTAAGAAATCACATTATAAAAACAGAATGTGAAAAGGGGGCTAAGGATTCCTGAGTTTCAGATTTTCAATGTCAAACGTTACTTTTCCTGCAGACACTTCAATAATAGAAATTTTAAATGTTGCTATAAACATTGCTTAGCAAATCCAGCTTTGATTACTTCCAGCCTCTGCTCAAGAATAAAGAGCCTTCTTTTCATAGTCCTATAGACACTATCTTCAGTACTTCTTACTCATTCTCATCACCTTTATTCCCTCATCTTCCATTGTTGTGGTAAAGAAAGCCGCAAGTCATTCACATGAAGCTGCCATGTTGGCTCAAGATGCTTCTGTTTCTACAAGTTCCAGATGGAGATACTTTAAAAACGATGGCAGGGCAAATCCTACCTTCTAACTGATTGCATGGTTAATTCCAAATTTTATAACGAAAACTTCCTGCTATAAGAGAAATGCCTATGGTAGGTGCTCAACAAACGTTACTTTCACTTTCGCTTCACTTGACTGTATCCAGGATGACAATGAGAAAATTCCCTTGTTTCTTAGGAACATCCAAGAACAAGAGCCTAATACAGCAGAGAGGGAAAATGATGTTCTGGGAATGTGAGTTGCTTTGGGGGTGCCAACCCACGTAGGATTCCCTTCTTTGGGATCTGTACTCCCTCAACCACTATTAACAAGGGTGAGCCTCCAACAGTTCTTTTTTTTAAGACTTTTATTTATTTATTTTAGAGCAGTTTTAGTTTTACAACAGAATATCAGCATCACTTAACCAGAATTGGTACATTTTTGCCAACGATAACCCTACATTGACAGGTCATAATCATCCAAGTCCATAGTTTACCTTAGTGTTTACTCCTGGCGTTGCCTTTTCTATGGGTTTGCACAAATGCATAATGACATGTATCCATTGTTACAATGTTATACAGAGTGTTTTTACTGCCCTAAAAATCCTCTTGCTCTGCCTAGTTATCTCTTTCCCTGATCCACCCCTGGCAATCAGTGATCTTATTGTCTCTATAGCTTTGCCTTTTCCAGAATGTCATCTAGTGGGAATCACACAGATTGGCTTCTTTCACTTAGTAATATGCATTTGAAGTTCCTCCGTGTCTTTTCATGGCTTGATAGCATATTTCTTTTTAGCATCGAGCAGTATTCCATCGTTTGCATGTGCCACAGTTTATTTATCCATTTACCTATCGAAGGACATCTTAGTTGTTTCCAAGTTTTGGCAATTATGAATAAAGCTGCTCTAAACATCTGTGTGCAGGCTTTTGTGTGGATATAAGTTTTCAGGACAGTTGGGTAAATTCCAAGGAATACGATCGCTGGATCGTATGGTAAGAGTATGTTTACCTTTGTAAGAAACCTCCAGTCTTCCAAAGTGCCTGTACCATTTTGCATTCCCACCAGCAATGTATGAAAGTTCCTCTTGCTCTAGAGCCACCCCAGCATTTGGTGTTGCCAGTGTACCAGATTTCGGCCATTCTAATAGGTGTGCAGTGGTATCTTATTGGTGTTATAATTTACATATACTTGATGCAAACCAAGGAGTATACTTACGTTCAGAGTATACTCAATATACTTACTCCGAAAGACAGTCATCAATTTTTGTATGTAGAACTGTGCTAGCTACCGAGCCAGAGAAGTTAACCCACTCGCATGCGTCCAACATCTTATTATCTATCAGGGAAACAAAACAAACACATTCTCACCCACAAGCTCATGTATTCTCACCAGTTGAGCATTACTGGGAAGCCGTTATGATTGAGGGGCAAAGTGATTATGTTGCTTACCGGGTGAAATTGATCGGATAAGGAGGTCACTGGGACCGAGTAGGGCAGGAGCCTGTGAGCAGCAGCAGCATTGCCAGGAGAGGAGACGGCTCATCCTGGCTGCCGCTAGTGGTAAGAAAAGGATCTCAGGCTCCAGGCATGGAACCCAGAACACTCTGGTTTGCTCTGGATGGGTCTCAACTGTGAAACTGTGCTCAGTCCTGGATAAAAACTGCTTGTGAGAGGTGCTGAGCCTAGTGGAGGGGTTCTGAGGACAGCATGGAGTCTCAGAGAAGGAAATCAGAATCATTTCACACGGCTTCAAGTAAGTAGAACTGGGACTAATCAAGGAAAACTTATTTGGCTGAATACAAATAAGACCTTTCTAATAGCTCACTCTCTAATCCATGTGGTCTCCACCTAGCAGTCACAGTGACCTTTTTTATTTTTATTTTATTTTTTATTTTTTGCGGCACGCGGGCCTCTCACTGTTGTGGCCTCTCCCGTCGCGGAGCACAGGCTCTGGACGCGCAGGCTCAGCGGCCATGGCTCATGGGCCCAGCCGCTCCGCGGCATGTGGGATCTTCCCGGACCGGGGCACGAACCCGCGTCCCCTGCATCAGCAGGCAGACTCTCAACCACTGCGCCACCAGGGAAGCCCCACAGTGACCTTTTTATACATAAATTACTTCAAGAGATGCCCCTGCTTAAAACCCATCCACGACCTCCCATTGTGGTCTCCTGTGCCCTGCTTCGTCGGCCCCTGCCCACCTCGCCAACTTCCTCTTACCAAGTTCACTCTGTGTTCACTAAACTCTAGGTCCCTTCACCTTCTGGCTCCTGGAACCAGCCAAGCTATTCTGTGGTTCAGGGCCTATGCAAAGGTTATATTATCAATCCTGGCTAATTCCCCCCCATCCTTGAGATGGAGCTTAAAGATGGAGAATTTTCAGGCTTTACTCTCCAAATGCATCTGCAAATCTGACCTTGTTCTCACTGCCTCCACCCCGCCTGCTATTCCTCACCCCCTTCATCTCTCACCTGTTTTATTGCAGTAGTCTCTCTGTTTCTAACCTGGTACAACAGTCTCTGTATTCAACACAGAAGCCAGAGGGTCCCTTTTAAAATGCAGGTCAGATGATGTCATTTCTCTGTCCAAAACCCTCCAAAGCTTCCCATCTCAGAATAAAAGCCAAAGTCCCCATCACCTTGCCGTCTTTCCCACTACCCTGTGACGCCTCAGACTTCACCTCCTGTTACCCCTCCCGCTCTCTCTGCCCCAGAAACAGCAGCCTCCCTGTGGCTCTTTGAACTTGGCAGGCATATTCTCAACATGGGGCCTTTGTCTGACTGTTCCCTCTGTCTGAATTGCTCACCTTCCAGGTATTCATATGTCTCACGCCTCACCTTTCTCAGTTCTGGCCTCCAATCTCACCTTAGTTTAATGAGTCCCTCCCTGAGCTCCCTATTTAAAGGAGAACATCCCCACCCCCTCCACTCCCCAAGGTCAGGTAGATCCTGGCCCCCTCAGGGCTTTGTGATGGTTCTGGTATGGCTGGAGCACAGGGCTGAGACCGTGGGAAGTAGATGACCACTTTGGATAAGCTGGCTCCCGTCCAACTGTGGGACGTGTTCAGAGGCAGACTAAAGATGCTGGACTTTTAGCCTATCGGAAATGACTCTCCCTGCTTGGAAATGTTCAAGCGGGGAGAGTCTTGATGAAGCAGTTGTTTTGGACAAGTTATTCAGCTGGTGGGGAGTTAACCAGGCAAACAGCATGTCTGTGGATAAAGACCGGAGCTAAGTCAGGGTCCTGTGAGAAGCATACTCAGAGGGTCGACGTCACTGCCGTTTGTTTACTACAAGTAGGTTGTGCATATATTACAGAACATCTATTCTGGGGCACATAAAGAAAGAGGCAACAAGGCGTCTTCCTTTGCAGAGGTGGCAGCACAGCGAGGATTCTGAGAAACGAGGAGTTCTGGCTTGGTGATGGGTTTTCCATTTCCGGGAAACGATCTGGAGTCTCCGAGCTTCCCTTGGTGCTGGGCACTGCTGTTGTCACCTTAACTGAACATCCTTTCCCCCAAAGTGTGCTCCCAGACATCGTACTGAAGAGGAAAATTTTCAGTGGCTATAGTTTCTAAAGTAAATTTATTATTCATTATTCACGTAGATTAATTTGGGTCTGCAGAGCCAGCCCTTCGGGGACTAATTGATTACTTATTTCCTCACAGGCACACAGTTTTCTCTGATGTGGATCCTCCCTCTGTGAGACCAGGGGTTAGGTCATGGCTCCAGCTGTTCTTTTAATTCACCGTGACCTTGGGCAGTCACTTCACCTTTGCCCCTTGATTTTATCATCTATAAAGTGGAGACATTGATATCATATCTAACTTTCTCAAAGGGATATTGTTGCAGAGAAATTAGTGGATTTTTAAAGGAAGTAAAATATAGAACATATAAATATTAGTTATCATTGGTATTATATCACAACCCCCAGAGCAACAATTAAAATCACTGGTGCTACTACTGCTGTCTGTTCTTTTTTAATGAAATTATTATCCATTATTTACTTCATGGATCATGACTTTAGTGTCGTCTAAGTCATTGCCATACCCAAGGTCATCTAGATTGTCTCCTAGGTTATCCTCTAGTAGATTTATAGCTTCATTGTTTTACCTTTAGGTCTGCGATACATTTTTGAGTAAATTTTTGTGGAGGATGTAAAGTCTGTGTCTAGATTCATTTTTTAAAAATACTTTTTAAATTTAATTTTTTATATTTTTAAAATTTTAATTTTATTAATTTATTTATTAAATTTAATTTCCCACCCCAACCCCCAAGGCAATCATTGTCTAATTTTTTTCACAACAGATGATGATGCCCATTTTTAAAATTTGTTTTAAAGTTTATATATTTATTTATTTATTTTTATTTTTGGCTGCATTGGGTTTGAGTCTTTGTTGCTGCGCATGGGCTTTCTCTAGTTGCGGCGAGCAGGGCTACCCTTCGTTGTGGTGCGCGGGCTTAACACTGCGGCGGCTTCTCTTGTTTGCGGAGCACGGGCTCCAGAGCGCGGGCTCACTAGTTGTGGCTCATGGGCTGTAGAGCACAGGCTCAGTAGTTGTGGCGCATGGGCTTAGTTGCTCCGCGGCATGTGGGATCTTCCTGGACCAGGGATTGAACCTGTATCCCCTGCATCGGCAGGTGGATTCTCAACCACTGCGCCACCGGGGAATTCCTGCCTATTCTTATTCTATACTTTTTCTTTTTACAACTAGAACTGAAAAGCAGAGAAATATCAGATCATGCCCACATCCCTGGCAACAAGTATTTTTTTCCTTTCAGAGAAAGATCCTCTGCAGGTCCCTCTCAGTTGGTCCTCCAAAGCTTGTCACAGTGTGTCCCAGTCACTCTGCATGGGATGGCCATGGATAAACACTATGTATTAAGTAGCCCAGGTATGATTACCTGTGACCAGGGGATGATTTTTCCCTTCAGGGGACATTTGGCAATGTCTGGAGACCTTCGTGGTTATCACAAATTTGGGGAGTGGGGGGCACCAGAAGAATGCTACTGGCATCTAGTGGAAGAGGCCAGTGATGCTGCTGTTTAATGTGCAGGACAGTCCCTCAAAATGTTGTCTGGCCCAGAATGTCAATAGTCAAAGGTGAGAAACTCTGAACTAACCTAAGGACTTTAATTTTCTTCTAAATTTGTTTGTTATAAGCAGGTTTCCTTTTTTCTTTTTCATTTTTTACTTTTTTTGGTTGAGGAATAATTTACATATGGTGAAATGCGGATATCTTAAGTTTAGTTACAGTTTGATCACTTTTGGCAAATGCAAATATTCTTGCAATCCAGATTCCTGTCAATACATAAACCATTTCCATAACCCTTCAGAAGTTCTCTTCTACCCCTTCCCAGTCGGTTCCCACCCCACCCCCCAAGGCAACCATTGTCTAATTTTTTTTTTACAACAGATTATTATGCCCATTTTTAAAATGTGTTTAAAAATTTATTTATTTATTTATATTTTTGGCTGCATTGGGTCTTTGTTGCCGTGCGCAGGCTTTTCTCCAGTTGCAGCGAGTGGGGGCTACTCTTTGTTGCGACGTGTGGCCTTCTCACTGTGGTGGCTTCTCTTGTTGCGGAGCACGGGCTGTAGAGCACAGGCTCAGTAGTTGTGGTGCACGGGCTCAGTCGCTCCACCGCATGTGGAATCCTCCCGGACCAGGGCCCGAACCCATGTCCCCTGCATTGGCAGGCAGACGCCCAACCACTGCACCACCAGGGAAGTGCCCCTGTTTTTTAAAATTTAAAAAAAATTTATTTTTTGGCCGTGCCACACGGCGTGTGGGATCTCAGTTCCTTGACCAGGGATCAAACCTGCGCCCCCTGCAGTGGAAGCGTGGAGTCTTAACCACTGGACTGCCAGGGAAGTCCCTGCCCATTATTTTTGAATGTTAAAGATGTCGTATCTGGAGCATGGTAGTTGGTAGGGCTAGTTTGAGCAGAGCTGATTAGACCCCTGGGACCAGGGAGCTGGCCCATAAGAATGAGGCTTGAGAGGTATGAAGGGCAAGTCACATGCAAAGAGCAGACAAGCAGGTCGCTGGCATCAGAGAGACCTTGCAGCCAACAGCTGACAGAGATGGTCAGGTGGGTAGGAGAGAAATAAAGGAGAGCCAGGGACAGGAAGCAGGGCCCTAGTCTTAGGGATGCAGGTGGAGGGGCTGGGTGAGGGCTGTTGGCTGATTCAGGCAGAGCCAGGCTGCTTGAATAGAAGCATGTGTTGAGAATCTTGTCAGGGGAAGTGTATTTGTTTCCTCGAGCTGCCGTAACTGATTACCACAAATTTGGTGGCTTAAAATAATAGAACTTTATTCCCTCACAGTTATGGGGCTGGAAATCCAAACTCAAAGTGTTGGAGCGCTCAGCTCCCTCTAGAAGCTGCAAGGGGAAAATACGTTCTTTGCTTCTTCCAGCTTCTGGGGCTGTCCGCTTTCCTTGGCTTCCTCGGCTTGTGGCCACATCCCTCCAGTATCTGCCCTGGACTTACATTGCCTCCTCGTCTTCTGACTGATCTCCTCTGTGTGTCTCTTATAAGGATTGGATTTGTCACCGTCAATGTCACTGGTCATTGGATTTAGGGTCTACCTGGATAATCTAGGATGATCTCATCTCAAGGTTCTTAATTACATGTGTAAAGACCCTTTTACCAAATAAAGTAACATTCATAGGTTCCAAGGATTTGATGTGCACATCTTCGGTGGGAGGTAGGAATTTTTCAGCTGACCAGAGGGAGCAAAGTTTAGAGAGAAGTTTTTTGAATTGGGCTATGAAGTCGGAGTGAGCCCACTGCAGGGCTGGCTGAAAGCCAAGCAGATAGTCCACAGATGTCAGTTCCTTTATATTTCTCCAGTCTAAGATTGGGATTAGTTCCAGGGAATGAAGGACATTAACATTTGTTGAGCATCCAGTACTGCCAGGCACAGTTTTTGTTTTGTTTTGTTTTGTTTTGCGGTACACTGTTGTGGTCTCTCCCGTTGCGGAGCACAGGCTCCGGATCCGCAGGCTTAGCGGCCATGGCTCACAGGCTCAGCCGCTCCGCGGCATGTGGGATCTTCCCATACCGGGGCATGAACCCGTGTCCCCTGCATCGGCAGGCGGACTCTCAACCACTGCACCACCAGGGAAGCCCAGGCACAGTTTTAAGTGCTTCATTATCAGATTCCTTTAATTCTAACAAAGACCCTCTGAGGTAGCTACGCCATTTCCCCCCCTTCATCTCTTTGTATTTTGAAAATAGTCAAACTTAGAGAAAAGTTGAAAGAAAAGTACAGTGAACACCTATATATCCTTCTCCTGGGTTTACTGATCACTGCCTTATTGCCTCATCTGTTCTCTGTGTGCTTACATGTACATCTGGGGAAGGGAAGCTGAACCATTTGAAAGTAAGTTATAGGTATCCTGATATTTCAACCCTAAATAAATCACCAGCAACCCCTTGATTTGACACATGAGAAATAGTTACTTTTATTTGACAAACGAAAAAATGGAATCTCAGCAATGTTAGGCACATTTCTCAAAGTCTCAGAACAAAAATACACAGCCTGTGTTTGAGTACAAGGCTGTTTGACTCTCAAATGCATGCTCTTTCCGCACATTTTTATTCATTTATCTGTTTATTCATATAGTGGTTTTGGTGGGGTGGGCAGCTATATGCACTGAGGATACACTGATTAAGGCATGCAAGGTGGAGAGATAATAGCTTGGTAAATAGATAAATATAACTAAGGTAACTTCAGGGTCTGTGATGAGCAAGGACTTGTAGGGGAATAGTGGCGTACAGCCTGGGGGGTTAAAAAATGTATATAGGTCATGGCCCCTGCCTTAAAGGAGATTGTAAGGGAGCAGGGTTCTTAGACTTGAGAAGTAGGAGTCTTAACAGCAAGGAGACCTCTCTTCCTCTTCTCCCTTTCTCAAGAAGCTTCAGCAGGAGGTGCTTTACCAAAAGAGAGGATAAACCAAGAAGGGAGAAGACACAAGGTCCTGGAAATAAGAGGTCCAACCCAGAAGAGAAGCAAAGGGAAATGTGGGACAGCAGGCTCAGAGGACGCAGCGAGGAGCAGGAGGATGGAAGGGTGCAGGAGAAGACAGACGACTGGTGGTATCTGATGCATTTGAGCACAAAGTAAAGAGAAGAGTATTTAGAGGTGTTTTAGAATTCTGAGGGAGAGTTTTAGAAGAACTTAATGAGAGCTACACAGAGCTATGTAAAGAAAAAGAAGAGATTATTAGTTTCAGGAAAAAAGAAAAACGCAATAAAGGCAGTGTAACCATTGCCTAATACTAGCTCTTCAGTGCACAGTATTTGCATACTTGTAGTAAAGGACACATGTAATGGTGATTGTACCAAAAGTAGAGATAGAATTATTGCGGGAGAGTGGTGGCAGACATTGAGTGTGAGGGGTAAACCTTCACCGTCTCTTATGGAAAGTCAATAGCTAATGTCTAAAACGTAGGGCTTCCCTGGTGGTGCAGTGGTGAAGACCCTGCCTGCCAGTGCAGGGGACATGGGTTCAAGCCCTGGTCCGGGAAGATCCCACATGCCACAGAGCAACAAAGCCCGTGAGCCACAACTACTGAACCTACGCTCTAGGGCCTGCGTGCCATAACTACTGAAGCCCACGTGCCTAGAACCCGTGCTCTGCAACAAGAGAAGCCACCACAATGAGAAGCCCTTGTGCAGCAACGAAGACCCAACGCAGTCAAAAATAAATAAATAAATAAATTTAAAACGTACTAGTCAACAAAACAGAGCTAGAAGCACACTGTTTAGAAATATGGGGGTAAATAGCAGAAGAAATTGTTAAAAATATAGGAAAATAGTTCTATCTGGAAAGTAGGAGGAAGGGACTGAGGATTATTATTGTAACCTTTGTAGTATAATTAAACAATTAGATGATGTGCATGTACTACTTTGATACAAATAAAAATGAACAAAAGTTGGTAGAGGGGAAGGAAGAGTGGGAGGAATAGAGAAAGCAAGAGGTAGAGAGAGGGAGGGAGAGAGGCTGACTGAGTTGAACTTCCTTTTCTCTGCCAGTCTGGAAGAAAAGAGCATGGCTGGGTTAGAATAAACGAAGATTCAGAAAAAACAACCTCAGGGGTAGATGACTGGAAAAGGATTTTGATTATTCACAAACTGGATAATCAGACCTTAAATTATTTAAATTAGATGTTCTAGAAAGAAGGCTGTGTATCCAACAGAAAACAAGGGATCAGTACTCTTTAATGTTGAAACCAGATTATCTAGAGTTGATCAAGAATTCCTTATCAGATGAGCTCTTCAGATTGAATGGTTCTTAAGACATTTTCGTCTTGAAATTGTATATGCTTTTTCCTCATTCCTAACTTTTATAACAATTTTATTAAGTAATAAGTATAGCTAAGTATAAATGAACTCCCAGATTGTGTACTTCAACTTTTTAACGATTTTGTAATTCATCTAAGATTTTTTCCACATGCTTCTTGTTTTCAAGAACTTCCAGAGTCTAGAGATAAAAACAGAAATAAGACCTCAACGTTGCCCTTGATCTACAAGGGATATTTAAAATATTTTAAGTTAGGCCACAGGGTATAACATTTATATTTTTCCATATTTTATCTAATTTGTCAGGGCAATCCATTTTGTATTTTTAAAAAGTTAACATTCCGAATTAACACTAAATTTGTTATATTGGCCTATATTTTTATTTCATTAATAATATTGCTTGCATTTTCTAGACCTTTCCCTAAAAGCACATATTTAATTTTCCTGAGTTGTTTTGGTTACAAATTCTCCTGACTGTTTTTAAATTTTCAGCTTTTATTTGTCCATCTCTGGTATTCTGAATGCTGAGTTTGATCATAGCTGTGATATGAAAAGGGCTATTTCCCTAAAGTCTCTTTTAAAAATTGCCTTTTCCTCTTTAACCTGCTATAGAGTTTATGTAGAATAATGGAACCATTTCACAGAGTCACTCCTGTGAATATTTGCCTTGCACATGGTAGATAATAAATATTTCATTGAACAAATTTAGGATTGATGACTGTTCTTATTTGGAGTCATAATAGGTGAGAGTTAGTCAATTTGAACATATGTAGAATTTAAACACAATCTGATGGGAAATACGATATTCTTAGTGCCTTCCCTTCAATCAAACACCAATTCTTTTAGCTTCGATTTGAAATACTTCTGAATCATTTGCCCAATGGTAGGTTTAGAGAAGCCTTCCCCTATAATCCAGTCTCCTGTTTCTTAGCTATTATCTTCAGTGATTGAGTCAGATCCCGAAAACCCCAAACTTGCTTTCTTTGAAGTTAAAGACTTCTGGCTCCACCCAAGCTTAGGATGTCAAGTGAGAGTAACAACCATTACTAAGACAGTAATAGGGTTAAAAAAAGAAAAAGGAAGAAAAGAAGAGCATACAGAAGGTAAACATTCATTATTATTTAGAATACGTCAAGTTTTAGGTTCATGAATATATAATTGAATCCATATGATATACCCCTAGTCCTCTAAAAATGTTCCCATTCCAATAAAAGTCTGTATAACATCTAGAAGTTTTGGTACTTGGATTATATTCATTTATTAAAATTGGATTGAATTATATGAAAATATTTGGTCTAACTTATCTACCATGGTTTGATTATGCTACATAATGAGATAGAAATCCCTAAGATAAGTCCTGACTCTGCAGCTTCTGGATTACGCTTAGGCAAGTCCCTGCATGCTTTTCTGGCCTGTCTGTCTCTCT
The DNA here is from genome assembly GCF_964374135.1 of Grampus griseus. Lineage (NCBI taxonomy): Eukaryota > Metazoa > Chordata > Mammalia > Artiodactyla > Delphinidae > Grampus > Grampus griseus. The sequence continues at coordinate 74,622,676 of NC_139002.1, forward strand.
GGCTGCATCTCAAAGCAAGCTCATCCTCACCCTCTATGCTCCAGCTCTATCCCTCTCCCTCCACCCACAGGGCCTTTGCACAGGCAGCTCCCTCTGCCTGGAATGCTCTCCTGTATCCCCCAACGCCCATCTCATTCCTACTCATTCTTCAGGTATCATTTAAAATGTCATTTCCTTAAGGAAGCCTTCCCTGACCTCCAGTCTACATGAGATCTTCCCACCATAGTGTTGGTACAATGGTAATCAATTTATTTCATGATTATTTGGTTTTTATTTTTCTCCTCCACTAGATGAGACAGAGATTATGGCTGGTTTGTTTACCTTTGTTCCCCTTGGAGCACCTTGTCTGACAAAGTAAATGTTTAGTACGTATTTACTGAGTGAATGAATTAAAGCTGTCACTCAATGCTTTTATTAATGTTCTGTACCTCAGTTTACTCTAAAATAGGGATCATAAATCCTACCTCTCATGCTTGTTGTATGGGTGAAATGAGGTCTAGGGCTTGAAAACATCTTGAATGGTGCCTGCATGTAGTAGACATCAATAGGTATTGAATAAAGAGTTTAAAAATAATAGTACTTCTTCAATATGTGAAGCAGCACTTAAGTGGAAAGCCTTGAGTGTTAGCTACACCATTCATATGATGATTTTTACTTCATAAAGCTCTTTCCTCTACACAAAGTGGCAGCTTATATTTTCCAAAGATGGCCCTACCGATATATGTCTATCCCCTCCCACATCATCATCTTACAGTGGCACTGACACTCCTCCTGTGGAGAGGTGGGGGCTCTCCTTGAATCCCAATGGGACTTGTGACTAAGGGAAAATGGCGGAAGTGATGCTCTGTGACTTCAGGCTTGGTGATCTGCCTAATCAGGCACTTACCCCTAACCTGCTACCAGGTTGTGAGGAAGCAGTGAGGCAGTCAAGAGTCAGCACTGACCATCAGTCGTGTGAGTACACGAACCCTCTGAGATTCCAGCCCCAGCCATTGATTGGCCCCAGCTGATACCAAGTGGAGCAGAGATAAGCTGTCTCCACTGAGCCCTGTCCCAGTTGCAGATTTGTGAGCAAGGTGAATGTCATGGTTTTAAGCCATTCTGTTTTGGAGTAATGGTTATGCAGCAATAGATGACCAGAGCACGTGGTCATCACCGACGCTGCTGTACTATGCAGCAAGCAGGGTGGGTATGATCATTTATTCCCATTTTTGAGATGAGGGAGCTGCAGCTCACAGGGGTTCAGTGACTTCTCCAGGATCACATAGCTAAGTGGTAAAGCCCTAGCATCTGGATTTCGGGTTTGCCTTCCCAGTACCCCGTAAGTCCTGACTCTCCTTACATGGGCCTCAGAAGTAGGGGGGGTACGAACCCTCTGGGAAATCCCACCTTCTGTTTAAGTGGGCTTGGGAGGCCTGGGACTCCCTTCTCTTAGAACTTAGGTTCCTTCAGATATTCGAGTGTCCTGGTCACACACTTTGGAGAGAGGAAGGAGAAAATTGGAGCAGATTATAGCCTTAGATAGTACTTAACTTTTCAAGGTGCTAGGTATCCCTTATGCCATAAAAGTTCTCAAATGAGGCTTGGCAGGTGTTATTTACACAGACACCAGAGAGAGGAAGGTTCAGAGAGATAAAGAAACCAATTGGAGGTGTATCCATGCCTCTTGACCCCAAATATGTGTAGAATTTTTCAAAAGGTTTATCTGCCACCCACCCCCTCCCCACACACCCACACACAAACTTGGTTCACTATTTTTCATCACAAGGAACTCAGTGGGAAGTCAGCTCCCACAGTGACATCAGCTTTGATTACCCTGACTAGACAGAGTATCACAGCGATTGAGCATAGCACATGGCACCTAGTAAATGCTCTGTGGGACAGGCATGTTTTGAAGGCTCCTGGTGATGATAGGATAAAATCTAAGCTCCTTTGTATTGGCATGCACAGAGCTCTTTCTGATTTGTTCCTCTCCCTGCTCAGCCTTGTCTTCTGCCACATGGTCCTTGCCCACCATACATCAGCAGCAATAAGAGTGCTATCACCTGCCTCTCTGGCCTTCACATCTGCCTGGGGTGTCTCCTTTCTGCTAGTCTGCTGACAAACTTCTCCTTCTTCAAATCTCAAGTGCTGTCTTCTCTGAGAAGCCTTCTCTGATGCTTCCAAGCCAACTCAGTCAAGTCTTGCACCGAAGCAATTTTATTTTCCTTTCTAACTGGATGCACTAAAATCAAAGATAGTATTTTCCTTCAAACGTTTTCTTTCCCGGGCTTCCCTGGTGGCGCAGTGGTTGAGAGTCCGCCTGCCAATGCAGGGAACGTGGGTTCGTGCCCCGGTCTGGGAGGATCCCACATGCCGCGGAGCAGCTAGGCCCGTGAGCCATGGCCGCTGAGCCTGCGCGTCCGGAGCCTGTGCTCCGCAACGGGAGAGGCCACAGCAGTGAGAGGCCCGCGTACCATAAAAAAAAAAACAAAAAAACACAAATGTTTTCTTTCCCAGTCCTAAATGCTTTGCCTAATGCAGAGAAGGCACTTAGAAAAGATTGACTTGATGAATAAATTATCTCATTTCATCCTTATGACTACTCCGTAAAGTCGGTACCTTTACAATCCCATTTCACAGACAGTGAAACTGAGTTCAGGAAGATGAAGGGACTTAGGGTACCATGGCTAAGCAGTGGCACTAGGTATCAAATCCAGGAATGTCTACTGCCAAAGCCCCTTTTCTTTCTCCCATGCCACAGCTGTGGCTGACTCACTGTTCCGGGATGGTTGGATTAACAGCTAGGGAAACAACAAGAAAATCCTCTATAGACCAAGGCTGCCCTGGAGCTCTCTGCACTGCTCTCAGGAAGTCCTCCACCTGCTCTGTGAGTCAACACAGCTCACAGTGCACCTTTCAAATCAGCTGGTATGATTAAAGGTCAGTGCCTTTTGTCCCTCACGTGATTATTTTTTTTAGAGACACTTTCCTGATCATATGATCTATTATTTCCACGCCCTAAACTCTCTAGAATAGCTTTAGGACTTGGGCTACACCTGATTCCCATCAGGGTTTTTATGTTCCTGTGGACCCCCTCTCTCCCCCTCCAGATTAACCTGGGTTTGAAGTTTTGATTCATTTCATTCTGCATTAATGGGGGATTCTGAACTCTGCTGCTTTGAAACAAGCCCTACTGGTTCTGTTGGCTATATGGTTGCAGAGGAAATGATCTTCTGCCACAGTAGCTATAGAAAGTCGAGTGGCAGAAGTAAATTAACCTACCGTTTCCACAAAGGGATATACTGAGAATTGCCAACAATATTTATGTGGGCATTGTGCTCCCAGATACACTTGGATGGCAGTGAATTGTCAGTTACTATGACAAAATAACTGAAGAAATCAATCTGCCAAGTATGAATAGCTCTCAATGGGCTTCAAGGTTCTCAGGTTAAGGGACCCGCAAAGCTGACAGCGGTTGGGTCTCATATCGATATGACCTCCATTGGGGAGCATGTAAATTAGCAGAGATGGAAGCAAAGAGGTCTGTTCCCCCTGCCCCTGCTCCCAAGAAGGGCATTTTCCAATATTCACATGGAAATGAAAGACCATTTTAGAAGGCCTGGAAGTCCAACCATGTTAATTGATTCAAATCAGGCCTTTTCTCCAGAAGAACCTTGAAGGCCTTTCTAAAATACATACCTGCCCAATTCCATAGAAGAGACATGAGTTTCACCTTCGCATGCGACATTTTCTTCCTCCTTATTCGCCCTCTCCTCAGTCTCTAGCTAAGTCACATTGGATTGCACAAAAAGTAACACACTGTGGATAAATCAAGAATGAGTCTCTCTCTCTTTCTCTCTCTCCCTCCCTCTCTCTCCCTCTCTCCATCTCCCTCTCCCTCCCTCCCTCCCTCCCCCCCCATATATATATAGGCACACACCCAGTAAGAAGTGATTTTTCTGATTCTTCTCCATTGGATTCTAGGCCATCCCTGGGGTCCTCTCCATTTCAAAGAGAGTGACTTTTAATAAAAGCTTTTTATGGGTGAGTACTGGATAAGCTCCCATCCTATTGATAATAAAAAGAAAGATAAAGCTATTCATTTGGAACATTTGTAAGGACTTGACTTCTGGAGCAAGAGTTGGGAGGAATAAAATATTGAAAGCCATAGGCTGTTTAATTTCATTTCTGTTATCATTGCTGATTTGTGATGTGATTTTAGGGTGACTCATGTAAATCTTTTATATATAAATAACCCATAAAATCAAGTTCTGAGGAAATTTGATATTCTTTGTTTTAAAGGCAAAGGATTATTAAAGTAATTATGATCAGAAAAAGAATAAAACAAGTCATTTTTCTGTACCAAAAATCTAAAATATCAGACTTGGTTCTATTTCTTACCAAGTGAGTCTTCTTTGTGAGCTCTATGAATTGTGTTCTATACATTTAAGATAAACTAAGAGAAAATGTTAACATAAGATTAACTCAATGTAAACGTGCTAACATGAGACCTGGAAGAAGCACTGCAGGAGTCAGAAAGCCTGGTTGAGTACTTAGGATAATCACATAGTAGCTGGCAAATCTGGGCTGAACCCCAGTTCCATCACCTGTTAAATGGGGATAATTACAACCAGATCATAGTAAATGACACTGAGACTTCAGAGATGTCAAGTTGGTCATCTTTGTAGTTGTTGAAAGACATGAAGTCTCCTCTGGAAAGGTATTATGGAGGACAAAAGAAGAAACTCTAAAGAACTGCAAACAGTGTATAATTCAGTATTGAATATTGTATTAGGATTTTAGAAGCAGGAGACTTGCATAAGGGTTGGAGGATTCAGGAAAGGCATAATGAAAGATGCAGAACTTGGTCTGGGCCTTGAAAACAGGTCCAAATGTAGTTTTATGCAATTATTTAATATTCTTAATATGTAAAGAGCTCTTTAAAATCAACAAGTCAAGCATACCAATAGCAAAAAAGGGAAAGGACATAAAAGGTAATTCATAAATGGCAAAAATGTCAAGAAGAATGTTAAAATATTCAACCTAATAATGAAGGAACTTCAAATAATAACATGCTTTCCTCCTTCCATTTAGTTGGTAGAAATTAAAAAAAAAAATCCTTACCCAGCAGTGAAAAGATCGTTTTTGCATCTTGTTCATGGAGGGTATATGAATACAACCATTTTGGAAGACAATATGGCAGTATAAAGAACAAGAAAAGTGTTGTTTAATCTTGATGAAATCATCAGAGATGCCCACAAAAATACAAAATACTTGTACAACATGGAGCTACCTATAGTAGCAAAAAATAGAATTACTGGATACCTAACTATAGGGAATTGGTTTAATAAATTTTGATATGTAATATTAAGAAGAATGTTTTCAAAGATTTTTCAATGGCATGGGAAAATGTATCCGGCATAATAAGTGATTAAAAAGCCAGGTTAAAAATTATACATAAGATTAATTCTATTAAAAATGTCCTTATGTATGTGTATTATATAAGTATATTTAAATGTGTATATTACAAAAAAATAGTGAGTATTTCTGAGTGACAGGACTATGGATGATTTTTATTTTCTATTTTATAATTTCTAAATTTTCTATATGAACAATAAATGTTATTCCTTTGTATGTATTGTGGTTTTGTACTTATTCTTAGTCGAACAGAGAAGTAGTGATGTTATTGTTTTGCTTTGTAGAAAATCAATTCCATTTTCTTGGATAACTCTTTGTTGCTTTCTTCCCATTGGATCAATGATTTATTTTTGCTACTCTAGAATCTTGCCCAAATGCCATATTTCTCATGAGTTAGGAGGCGCATATCCTCTTGTCATTACCTTTATGCAACATTCTTTCCTCCTTTTGGCCAGATCATCTATTTTGCAAGAGGCAGTAAGAATGGTGCTTAATGAAGGGCATGGACTCTAGTCTGATTGCCTGGGTTCTGTAAAACCTTAGGCAAGGCATTTAACCCGTACCAAGTATCTTTTGGGAGTGGTGGTTAGTAAAAGATGCTTAATGAATATTTATTACCTTGTTGAAATGAATGATGCAAAAACAGATAACAGGAAAAGAGAGGCCTTATATCTACTATCCTATATATACTACCTTCCATGAACATTTACAATGTGCCTTCCTGCTCCTGAGAGGCAGCATATTTTTAAAGAGTAGACTTGAAGCAGAATTTCAGCCCCACCAAATAGTTGCTGTCTTCCTTGCGCAAGAAACTGAAACTTTCTAAACTCATTTTACTCATCTGTAAAAATGGGGACTAGTAAGAGTTCTTGTGCTGATTACCTTTGTAACAGTGCTGTTCAATAAATATTTTCCTACCCTTCTACCTGCAAACCCTATTTCTCTTTTCCCAAGGCAAATGAAGTGTATCTTTCCAGGCACTTCATTCCTGTAGGTCCTGCAGTATCTTCTATGGAACTTGGTTAACCTAATTGCAATGACACACTGCCTTCTGATCAGCAAAGTTACAGTGACTGATGCTATATACAAATAGTTCCCTTCGATTTATTATTCATTTTCAGACTTTTCTTCTGTTACACTTAAACATTTCCCTCTCACTCTCCAGTTGAACTTAATTGGCAGAATCAGCTTCTATTAAACATGAAGCTTTCCTGTCTGTGAGAATGTCTTTTTTTTTCTCTGCAAGTCCTGGGAAAACTTAGCAGATGCATTCTTTTAAGGGAAGTGATTATGTGATAACTGGCTGCAACTTTACCCTAAATGTGGTCATATTTAGTCTCTTTCTTGCTCATGTCTTCCTAAAAAAGAAAAGAGTAAAACTAAATAAGTCCTCCCTCGTTGAATTTGACATAGATGATTATGAATGACTTCAGAAACAAACCCCAGTGCCCTATGAGGCAAATTATTTGAGCCCACCCCATGTGACCTATAATGTTTATGGTTTTTAAGAATATAAGAGACCTGGTTTAGGAAGTAATTATAAGAAAGCCAGATTGCAGAGAAAGAAAGTGAGAAAGAAGCCAGTGGCATTGAATTCTAAAAGTCTGCCTAGCAAGAAGCCAGCGCAGGAGATGTGTAGTTCAGAAAAGGGTTCGACTCCTTTTGAACCTTTATATTCCCTAATCCTTGAAACAGGTTTGCTCTCTTGTTCACATTCACTAAAGATCCAAAACAGCTGGGTAAAATCTGGAATAATATAGGGTTACTGTTAACATGTTTAAATTGAGATCAAATCTTAATCTTTTTCTTTTCTGTGTATTTGCTTCAAAGGGTTTCAGGGGCAGTGATGTGAATTATTCTGCATGTGCTTGATAGATTTTAAGCTTTATGAGAGGCAAGATGCCTGCTGACTTTGTGAGCATGAAAAGACCACTCTGACCAGGGTTTTCAGATTCGGTTAGTCTGAAAGTAGTGACTCATGTAGGTCATTATTCCCACAAAGGCAAAAGACTCTAATTGGACTACAGGTGGTTTATACCAGGTTGTCTCTTTACCTTAAGACAAGTGGAGAAAATGTTTAGGTGAGAAATGTTATTCCGGTTTATCACAAGGCTCACAAATTAATTTTCCAGTTGCTGAGTTCTGAAGGAGATTTTAGTGTTAGAAGACCAAAATGCAGATATCCCCGTTTCCAGCGACTTGTTCCTCTTCTACCTTGGCTCAACTGAAATTTATGAGCAATTGCATTAATTTTTTTCAATGTCTCCTTCTCTGAAACTTCTGGGGAAAGCATCAAAATCAAATGAAAAGTTTTCCTCAAAGAGCCACATTTAAGTAACTTACATAAAAGATGCATTACTCATAATTCAGTTGAAATTTAGAATATTTAAATTTGATCTTATTTCCTTTTCATAAAGATGTAAATTTGAAACACATCTATTTAGTGGAGGAGTTAAAAATAGTTTTATGTTCTGACTTTTTTTTTCATTGCTCAAACAGATATCTCTAGGTTTTATATCTCTTGTCATTTTCCTAATGAGAAAAGATGTCAAGTGTCTTTACAAACCTTTCAGTTTGTATTTGTTTCTGGAGAATTTTTAATTTAAGTATACTATGAATATAGCCATACTGCCGTCTAAGGAAACTATGACTGGTTTTCTTTTAAAGAGTCTGGTTTAAGACAAATCAGACATATGAAACATTAACAAGGGGGTGTTTATTCGCATTAGAAAAGTCTTCTTCACTTTACAGAATAATTTGCACTTGAGTTCCTTTAAATGCAGCAGTATTTGTGCGTTTGAAGTATGATTTTATATAAAACGAGTTCTTTCCAGAAGTGTGTATTTATTAGTGTTAAAATTAGTACTTAAATTTTATTGCATTAGTCTAATTACCCAGATAATTATGGTTTTTAAAAAAGCTGTACTTTCACTTGAACTACCCACAAACTGAGAAATATTATTTATAGAACATTAGAACTGGAAAGGAACTTAGAAACATTTTAGTAGAGCCCTGTGTCCATTTGGTTTTTCATTGTTGAGCTCGCAGTTAGAAAGGAGATGCAGAAAAGTTGGCCAGCATTATCAAATTATTCCTGCTCTCAGTTTGGAAGTGTGTACGTATGTGTGCTTGTGTTTGGTGTAAGAGGTTGGCCAAAATTTCACAGCTCAAAAATGATCAAAGACATGTTTTCTACAACCCTTTATTCAGCAAGTGGCAAATGAAAAGGAAGGGATTTTAAAGTCTTTATATGCGCTTTTTATTTTTAAAATACATGTCATTCAGCACAGATAAATGTAATAATTTTAAATGCTATTTGGCCTTTGTTCACCTCCGCGCTACCGCCTTCTCATCGCTGTTTCTTTAAACGTCTGAATTTGAGAAACCTTTTGAAATCCTCCCCCTCCACCCCCCTCTCGCTATCCTGAAGACAACACACACTCCAAATCACGCACACTCTCGGGCCACACACACTGGCCAGAGAGGGAAAGGGGAGACATTTTACAAACATTTTAAAAAGGAAAAATATCAAATCAAAGACAGTTTTGCCATGGGCAGTGGCAACGTATCTACCCGGCTGTCTATGACCCCCAATAAAAATCATGTTCAGAAATGGTGAAAAGTCTAGCGAAGCAAACTGTCAAACAGGAGGAAACAGAACCCTTGAGGAAAGGGGCGCGTTCATCGTTTTACAGATTTAAGGAGGGACCGGCAGGGACTGCTTTAGAACCGCTCCAGGCTGCCCCTGCACGTACTTTGCGCAGAAAGCTGGGCGCTGGACCTTTTGAACTCTGGCCGCTCGACAAAAATACCCTTTTGAAAAGGTGGCGTTCACTGGGCTGTCAGAATTAAGCGACACCGAATTAAGGCGCTCATAAGACCGCGTTGGGCTCAGAACAGAGCCTCTGGTTTTAATCCCGACATTTTGGATTAATATCAGGTGTTAATTTCAAACAGGGCAGCCCTGTGGAGGGGATAAAGAAGGGAACGTCGTCATACTTACTAAACTTTTTTTTTTTAATGCTAGAAGAGCGTGGGGGGTGGGCATTGCATTTCTTATCACAAGCACCCCAGTAGCGTTAACTGCGTGCGGAGGGAGTAATTGTGAAGGCAGGCAAAGATCGAAACAGCACTCTGCGTTCCTCCAGGTCCTCTCGGGAACGGCGGGTCTGCGAGGGGGAAGCGCCCTCCGCGCAAAGGCGTTTTGCAGATTGCGGGAGCCCCTGTTCCCGGAGTGGCCCGGAGTCTGCACCCAAAGGTAGGAACCTAGAGGCCGCCGCTATCTGCTTCCCACCAATCAGCCAGGGTCTTGTGAACACCCCCGTCCGTGATTCTCCGCAAACGGTGGCTTGGAGAGGGTGGAACTTTGGAGTGGAGTTGTTCTTTCTTCTTTTGAGTGCAGTGTGAACACAAAGGGCCAAATTGGGCCTCCTGGTCTGCGGGTGCTGTTGCGTTTCAGACCGGTGTCCTAGCTGCGAAATCAGCCACCCTTGTCGCACTCTCACGCCAGACTCGGCACTGTTGAGAGCAGTGGGGCCTGCGGCGTACTGTACTCGTTCCATTAGGCCCGTCGGTCGAGAGGCCAGAGCCCGGCGTCAGCAGAGACGCGGGCACCCTCGGTCCCCCGCGCGCCCCACCATGGGTTGCTGCTTTCCCGCCGGTTGCTTCGGGCCGGCCAGCCCTTCTTTCAGCACAAAGGGTTTGAGGTGCATTGCTTTCTTTGGCGTAAAGCCCTCGCCGGGTCAGAGTGAAATCTCCGCTTTTTTCAGGAGCATGGCAACACAAAAGGTTTAAGGGGGGAAATTGTTAAAAGGAAGCCCTTTTCTCTTTAGGCTGAATGCAGTGGGGAGATTAAAACTTTCATTTGAGATTTTGCAGTATTCATGGTGGTGGGCCCATGAATGGGACTGAGTCAAAGCCCCCAGCGCTGCTGTGTGTGCCCTTTTATCTCCCGCACATCTTCAGACACAGGTTGTTTTGCACTTGAAAGAGGGGAGAGAGGGGAATGTGGGACTTTGACAGCTGATACTGGCCTCTGAACTCTTGATGGGGATTTTCTAATTAACCCCAAGTACCCATCAGGTGGCCAACACAGAATGATTTCTGTCAGAGAGGGCAAAAAGTTTCCCATTTTGATCAGATGGACGGGAGAGTTTTTAACATTCAGAGTAAGGAAATTCAGGAAGAGTCTCTGAGCACAGAATTGGAAAAGCCTGATGGAGCAGGCTGGGTTAGGGGAGGCAGCCGTGAGGACACCAGTAACAGAGGCTGTGTGCGGGCCATCTAGACGTGGCCACCATCAGATCGTTTGGGGAGGGTAGATGTGGCTGCTGAGACTTGGAGAAAGTGATTCTGTGTGCTTTGAGAGTTAAATCAGCTAAGACCTTTGGGTGGAGAGCTCTAACTTGTAGTTTGACTTATGTCTGGACGTGGGAATTCCCATTTGTTTATTAGGTGATTTTAATTCTAGTTCAAACCCAGGACTCTTTGCCAAGACCCTAGCATTCGCTAAAATCAATTCCATATGGTTTTAGTAAATGCACCTCCAGTTGAAGAGATGATGGAAATGGTGTATCAGCCTTTGTCAATGAAGAGAGAACTACTGATTCGTTGGTTCAAAAGCAAAACTGTGGTGGGTTGTTTTAGAGCAAGTCCCAAGAAGAAATAATAAGTTTGGATGATGAACTTCCAAATTCTAAGTCCCTTGGGGATTCAGTTTCAGTGTATTTGGGGGTGAAGTCTCCGAAAAGTATGTGTTTAAAAAGGGCCCCAGGCAGGTGATTCTTCTGATTGGGCCAAGTTCCAGGGCAGTGTTTCCCAGGTTTCTCTGCTGATAACAAGACTAGGAGTGCTTGTTTAAAAAAACCAAACAAACAGACTTCGGGTGTTCATCTTCATACTGAAAACTCCAGTGGATACTTCTGAAAGTGTATGTTTTTTAACAAACTTCTCAAAGTGCTTCCAAGGCCCCCAAATCTCCTGTTTTTTCTTTTACGGAGGTGCTGCTTCCCAGTCTCCTTCACAGGTTTCTTTACAACTCCCTGACCTTTAAATGTTGACAGAGCTCCACTGCCCAGTGTTTGGTCCTCTTCTCTTTCTAAACCCCCTTCCTTGGTGATCTCATCTAAGTCTTGTGGCTTTTCTACTAGACCCCCAAGTTACAGCTCTGGCTCAGATGTCGCTTGACATCTGAGACTCTCCATCTATCTTATTGTTTGCCTGGTATCTCCACTTGACCTTGACCTTTGTCCTAGAATTTTCTCTCAGGCATCAGAGAGAAGGCCATTGAGGCTGGAGCATGCAAGGGTGGGAGGGCAGTAGAGGTGAGGTTGGAGAGGAGGGCAGGGCCACATCATTAGGGCCCTTTTAGGCCATAGGAAGGGGTCTAGGTTTTATTTAAAGGACCATTGGAAAGCTTCAAGGGTGTAAGGAGTTGGGGAGAAATAACAGGATCTAATTAAGTTTTCACAAGGACATTCTGGCTGCCATGTGGAGAAGGAATTGGAGAAGGGCAAGAAACACAGGAAATGGAAGCCCAGATAGGAGTCTTTTGCAATAGTCCAGGCAAGAGATGATGGTAGCTTACTGCAAGTAGAAGCATTGGAGAAGGAAAGAAGTGGACAGAGGGGATAATTTTGAAAGTAGCAACATCTGGACTAGCTGAAGGATCGGATTTAGAACATGAGGAAAAAAGAGAAATCAGGGTAACACCCAGGTTTTAGGCTTAATAATTTTGATAGTGGTGCCATTTATTGAGAGAAGTAGAAGGCAGTGCTTCCTGCCTTTCTTCATGTTGTAACACGTATAAACAATGATGATGGGGCTTCCCTGGGGGCGCAGTGGTTGGGAGTCCGCCTGCCGATGCAGGGGACATGGGTTCGTGCCCTGGTCCGGGAAGATCCCACATGCCGCGGAGCGACTGGGCCCGTGAGCCATGGCCGCTGAGCCTGCACGTCCGGAGCCTGTGCTCCGCAACAGGAGAGGCCCCAGCAGTGAGAAGCCCGCGTACCGCAAAAAAAAATAAAATTAAAAAATTAAAAAATGATGATATTTGTAGGATTCAGTGAGTAAACTAGAGGGGATTTGCAGATGTCTAGATGAAGCTTGGTGAAATTTTTCTTTATATTTTCTTTGTATATTATTATATTATGATAAGAAAAGTAGAATACAAAGCATTAGGGAGGATATAGCAAATACATTTTAAAAATACCTCTTACAATTTTAAAAAAATTTTAATTAGGAACTTGCTTTGGAACATTGCTTCAATGAACATGACTTTTTTTTAATGTCAGGTTTTAAACTTGAAGTAGCTACACACAATTCTGATCAAGACTGTTTAATGATAAGCTCTTCCAATTCTTGAAAATCACAACAATGAAAACCTTTTTTCACAGAGACAAAATTAGAAATATTTTTCTCACCATTAAAAAACTTCAAGAGTTGCACTTAAATGTAAGGACTTTTGTTTGGTTTTTTTTTGTTTTTTTGCAGTACGCGGGCCTCTCACTGCTGTGGCCTCTCCCGTTGTGGAGCACAGGCTCTGGACGCGCAGGCCCAGCGGCCATGGCTCACGGGTCCAGCCGCTCCGTGGCATGTGGGATCCTCCCGGACCGGGGCACAAACCCGTGTCCCCGGCATCGGCAGGCGGACTCTCAACCACTGCGCCCCCAGGGAAGCCCAAATGTAAGGACTTTTAATGTTGAAATCTCTTGTAATATTTCTAATGGACTTCAAGTCCAATCACATATTTTCATTTTCATTATTTGTTCATTCAACAAGTATTTATTGAGGCTTGCTAAGTGCCAGGTACTGTTCTAGACACCTAAATACCAGGTCTTTCAAAATAATGATTAAGCCCTAATTTGCAGAATCTGCTTGCCTGCCAGTAGCTCATCTGTCACAATATGTCATCTGATTTATGTGAAGGGAGAGAGTAAAAGCCACCAGCTGGAGCCCACCTGTGTGGCCCCTAACCTCTGTCTCTTTGTCCTGTGCTCTGTGCTCCTGGGGCACCTGAAACTCCTCCAGTAGCCCTGAGGGTGTTACTTGCCCAAATAAGTGAGGGCCAGGCATAGCTCATTTTGTTTGCTGATCTGGGCATTCATGAGACTGCTGGGCATAGCATCTGGCTGTGCTCAGTGGCTGTTTTCACAGGATGCTTGAGTAGCTGCATAGGGCCAGAGACAGCTATCCCAGGGCTTCTGATGGCCCCAGAGTCCAACTGGCCACCCTCACAACCTGATACCTCGTGACACACGTGGTGCTATGGCACTTTGAGTAAGGGGCTCTAAATCAACCAGAATTGTGTCTCCTGCCCCGTTCCCCCTCTCCCCTGCCCCCATTCACATATGAAGCCCTAACCCCTAATGTGGCCTTCATGGAGGTAAGTAAGGTTAAATGAAATCATAAGGGTGGGGTCCTAATCCAATATGACTGGTAAGAAGAGAGAGGGAGAGGGAGAGGGAGAAAGACACACACACCTTGGGATGCGCAAAGCACAGAGGAAGGGCCATGTGAGAACACAGTGAGAAGGCAGCTATCTACAAGCTAAGGAGTGAGGCCTCAGGAGAAATCAAACCTGCTGACATCTTGATCTTGGACTTCCAGTCTCTAGACTTGTGAGAAGATTAATTTCTGTTGTTTAAGCCACCTGGTCTGCTGTATTTTATTATGGAAGCTCTAGCAGACTAATGCAAGAACTGAGCCAAATGCAGAGGTTTTCAAGCTTGGTCCCTCGTTGGGACCATCCAAGGAGCTTTAGGCAGTACTAATGCTCGGGTTCTCCCCTCAGAAATTCTGATATGATTGGCTTGGTGTGCAGCCTGGGTATCAGGACTTTTTTTTTTTTAATTTATTTATTTTATTAATTCTTTTATTTTTGGCTGCGTTGGGTCTTCGTTGCTGCGTGCGGGCTTTCTCTAGTTGCAGCGAGCGGGGGCTACTCTTCCTTGCGGTGTGCGGGCTTCTCATTGCGGTGGCTTCTCCTGTTGCGGAGCACGGGCTGTAGGCGCACGGGCTTCAGTAGTGACTCGTGGGCTCTAGAGCGCAGGCTCAGTAGTTGTGGCTCACGGGCTTAGTTACTCTGTGGCATGTGGGATCTTCCCGAACCAGGGCTCGAACCCATGTCCCCTGCATTGGCAGGCGGATTCTTAACCACTGTGCCACCAGGGAAGCCTATCAGGACTTTTTGATAAGTCCTAAATATCAGCCAAGGTGAGAACCACTGGGGTAATGGGTAGAAGTTTCGAGGAAACAGTTTAATTTGACTGAAAAACAAAAAACAAAAATTTTTTGTTTTGGGTCTGCTTAATGAAGTGGTTAGATAACCCCCCTCTGCCCCCCTTCACCACTGAAAGTATTTAAGCAGAGGTTGGAAATGGTGCAACGGTTTCCTGGGAGAGGTTGCACCAGATCACCAGAGTACCATCCTCCTGGGAAATGGGGCATCCACTCTGTCACCACCACACCCAAACATCCAACCTCACCCTTGCCTGACCCCACACGTGTGGCCATTCTCCTAGAGCACGCTGGATCCCTGTCACCTGGTAGTTTCTGATCCACACCACTCACTCTCTGATCTGTCTTATGTGAGTGTTTCTCTGTGACCTTCCAGGTCCTCACCATCAAATGAAGAGGCTAAACTTGAGGTATTCTGAGCTTCTTTCCAGATCTCAAATTTCTTAATTTTAATCAAGTAAAAATATAGCTTCCTGATTGTAACAGGAGATGGGAATTAAGTGAGCAACTTCAAGCCATATCAAGTTCCTCTCTAAGAGAAAGGCAGATTTAGTCAATGAGCTATGCTTATTTCCACACAAATTGAATTAGTAGGAAATGAAAGGGTCACCTGCTAGAGATGTCCCTTTGGCCCTGGCGGATAAATGCTTTTCTAGACTGACTGCCTGGGAAAGCTTAGATTTGTTGTGGGCACACCTGTCAGCCTTGCTAGTGTATTGTTTTGTTTTTGTTTTTGTTTTTTTCTGCCAGATGCTTATTATCCTGTAAACTGGTGCAGTAAATCGGCACAGAAGGGGGTGGTGTGTCAGACATTCAGGCGATCTCTATATACCCCCTAACTGCTGGAAATTATGGGCTCGTGGGAGAGGGGAGACATCAGAGGCCTTTCTTAGACCCTCAAGTGGGATTTGCCTTCCTCTATGCTTTATTCCTTCTCATTGTGGACTTTGGGACTCACCCTGCTCTTGTAACTTTGGGTCCTGCCCCAGTTCTCCCCACTGGGATTCTCCCCTTGCTAAGTGCAACTAGGGAGTAGAGTACACCTGCTCTGCGGCCCCTTTTATGCCACCTCTGAAACTAGCTGTGACACTTTGGCATTGAAGCATTTAATGTCTGATAATGTGGGAAACAGGCAGGAAGTAACAAAAGTGGATGTAACAGTGATTTTAAGCCCTACAGAGTTTTAGAGTCAAAGCCTCTGGCCTTCTCTTCTTGCTTCTTTCTGATGGAAACTAAAAGTCTAACATGAGAATGAGTGTCATGTGTGTGTACATGTGTTGTGTATGTGTATATATACATAAAGATACTTATTTTAAAGAATTGGCTCACATGATTGTAGAGGCTGACAAATCTGAAATCTGTAGGGCAGGCTGGCAGACTGGAAACCCAGGTGGGATTTGATGCTGCAATTTTGAGGCAGAATTCCCTTTTCTTCAGAAAACCTCAGTTTTTGCTCTTAGGGCCGTCAACTGATTGGATGAGACCCATCTTCATCAAGGGTAATCTCCTTTACTTAAGGTCAACTGTTAACCTTATCTAAAAAACACCTTCACGGCAGCACCTTTATTAGTATATGATTAGATAACTGAGTGCTCTAGCCTAACTAGGTTGGCACATAAAATTAACCATTATAGACACTAAGAGGCCAGCAACCTCTGGGCCCAACTTTTGATTCAGTCTCTGCAATCTTCTAGGTTTTGGGGGAAAAAACCCATCATTTTTTTTTTTTAATTTTATTTATTTATTTATTTATGGCTGTGTTGGGTCTTCGTTTCTGTGCGAGGGATTTCTCTAGTTGTGGCAAGTGGGGGCCACTCTTCATCGCGGTGCGCGGGCCTCTCACTATTGCAGCCTCTCTTGTTGCGGAGCACAGGCTCCAGATGCGCAGGCTCAGTAATTGTGGCTCACGAACCTAGTTGCTCCGCGGCATGTGGGATCTTCCCAGACCAGGGCTCGAACCCGTGTCCCCTGCATTGGTAGGCAGATTCTCAACCACTGCGCCACCAGGGAAGCCCCAAACCCCATCATTTTTGACCTTGGTTTCTCTTTCTAAAATGATCTGGCGTATCTGTGGACGTTGCCCCCACTGAAAAACTAATTTGAAGGTCAAGGCCAAAGAGGCATAGACTTATAGGATGATATTGATGAAAAGGGCTTGAAAGATGATCTGGTCAAGCCCCTCAATTTACAAATAAGGAGATTGAAGCCCAGCAGAGAGGTGCTATTTAAAGCCAAGAGATTGTGACCCATGGCTGCAGAATGTCACTACAGCCATCAAGTGTATTGTGACAGTAATTGCTGTATTTTCCTAAAAATGGCTCTCAGTGACCATGTGCTGGCCTGGGTGTGGGCAGGATCCTGCATAGACTCAGGAAGATTCATCAGGTGCCTACAAAGGAACCTTCTGGAGATTAGACCTTAGTAGAGTACAGTCCGTTGGCATCTAGTAAGTGTCCATATACTGAGAAGGCATGAACACACTGGGCCGTCTTGAGGTAAAAACACATAAGAGAAAAGGTGGAACCCCTGTGAGAAAGGAGGAAGAAAGAAGGGTGACTGGGTGAGGAGATAATGCCAGAACTACAAATAGAATATATCTGGTTTTCCTCTTCCCTCTCTCTGAAGGCTTCTTCTCACTCTCCTTTACTGGCTCATCCTCCCTTGCCCAAGTCCTTTAAATGCTGACATTCTGCTAAGTTCAGAGCCCCCTTCTCTTCTAGTAGTATCCTCTCTCCCTAAGTGAAGCCATCTTCTGCATGGCTTCCATGTCACAAAAGATCCTCCAGTATGAACCTGCAGCACAGATAACCTCTATGAGCTCCAGTCGTGTATATCCGACAGCCTGCTAGCATCTCCATTTAGATGCTGCCTCAAGCTCAAAATTTCTAAATTTGATCCCACGCATCCCCACAGCCCCTGTCCTTAAAACAACAGCAAAGCACGAATGGAAACTCATTTCATCTTCCTCCAGGGTTTTTGTTTTCTCTGAGTGAATGGTATACCACATCCATCAAATTGGACGAGGTGGAAATTTAGGAGACATTCTTCACATTCCTCCCTGTTCCCCATCATTATTTCTTCAGTAGCTCTCAAATCCACCCACTTCTCTACATCTCTTATTCCCAAAAAGCACATTGTAACTCAAAAGAGTTTTCACAAACTGAACCCACTCATGCAACCAGCGTCCAGATTAAGCAACAGTACATTACCTGCTCCCAGAAGCCCCCCTCGTGGCCCATTTCAATCACTAACCTTCCCTTCAATTAGTTATTCACTAGTCATGAATGGTATCGTTCAGTATGAACTCTTTGTGTTTCAGACGGTCCTGTGTGGAAAAAAAAATCTGATGATGTCGTGTCATCTGACTCCCTTGTTTAAAACCTTTGCATGGCTTTTTATTGCTCATTAGATAAAGACGAGATTGTTCAGCCTGCTGCTTCTCTTACCATACTGCCTTGCTTTTTTTTCAAATACCCAAATATGTGTGACCCTTCTTGTCACTAGGTCTTTATATATGCTGTTCCTTCTTCCTGGCATGCTTTTCCCACCCCCTTCTTTACTCCCCTGGGCTAATTCCTTCTCATCCTTCGGATCTCAGCTCACCTTAGTCTTCCCCAAATAGATCAGGTTCTTCTATGATCTCATAGCACTCTTCCTTTCCAGCCCTTATCAAAGGATGCTGTTGATAACCGTCATCTTCCCTGGCCAGCCTATAACCTCAGTGAGAGGTGGCAGTGACAGCATGAGCTCGACGGGACCAAAATGGGGGAGACCACAGAATGAAGTTGGAGGAGGGGAGCCCCAAGGACAAATGCTGCCCACCTTGGTTTTGCTTAGACCAATTGAGGATAGTTGTTTCTCACCCCCTAAATTCACTATTTGGGGAAGGGTTTGCCTGATTTATTTGTTTGTTTATTTATTACATAAATAATAATCACTGTAAAAATTCAGTCAGTATAGATGTATATAGAGGGAAAAATAAGTGAAACCCACTTTCTATTGTAATCCTAAATCTCTGCTCACCCCAGAAGTGACCACTACCAGGAATGAGGTGTACATCTCCCAGACATCCTTCCCATGCATTTACAACATGTGAATGTATATAGATTTGGGGGGTTTCTTTTAGATTAAGTGGGGGCATATTATATATATCTTTCCATGACAGTACATACAGATCTACAGAGCACCCTTAAACAATTTCCACTTCACTAATTCAGATAAGCCACTACTTTCCATTCTCTTTATAACATACAGATGCATGCTTGAGGCCCCATAAACATTCTTAGCTAATAGGTCACTCTGTAGCCAGCGGGCATGTCTGCGCTCATGGGTTGAGCAGTATGCTTACCAAGAGTTGAGTTGTTTGTTCCCAAACCTGTTTATACCAGTTGTCCTTGCTACTGTAGTTATATGCTTTAACTAAATGTGAGGTAAATCAATGACATTTCAGTGCAAAATGAAAGAGAGCTGTTGTTTCTCCAAAAACTAAGTTTGATGTTTTGGGATTAAGTTCAAAGATGATCACTAAAACAAATTGCTATCCAAGTAAAGAAAACTGGGATTATTGGGGAAAAAATAGTAAAAACGGAAGGTTTTATACTTGCTTCTCAAGTGTCTTTAAGTTCTCCGTACACTTAAATAAAAATGAAGCTGGAAATGATATGTGATGTATTACGGGTGTGGTTTCTGTAAGAAAGATGACACAGAGCACCGATTATAAGACTTGTCCTCAAAGAAAAGCATAGGCCTCATTTCAGGAGCTTGGCACATTGATGTTCATATACATGTTTTAGATTAAAATAACATGTTTTAGGTCAGTGTGTATTATTTTGCTTGATCCTCTGCTTGCTTTCTTTTAGTATTTATTTGGTTGCACTGGGTCTTAGTTGCGGCAGGTGGGCTCCTTAGTTGTGGCATGCAGACTCTTAGTTGTGGCATCCATGTGGGATCTAGTTCCCTGACCAGGGATCAAACCCGGGTCCCCTGCATTGGGAGTGTAGAGTCTTAACCACTGTGCCACCAGGGAAATCCCTGATCTCCTGCTTTAACTGCACCTTCAACTAGCTAACTAACTCCCAGCCCCGCCTGCGGGAGCTTCCACTATATGATAGGATAGGAG
Organism: Grampus griseus; assembly: GCF_964374135.1. Taxonomy (NCBI): domain Eukaryota; kingdom Metazoa; phylum Chordata; class Mammalia; order Artiodactyla; family Delphinidae; genus Grampus; species Grampus griseus. The sequence goes on from NC_139002.1 coordinate 74,642,432, forward strand.
AGGGTACCATGCCATATCATCCCATTCCATACCATCCTATAATATACTATTTATTTTTTACCTTTTTTCTTCAAACCAGATAGTAAGAGCCAAAGTGTGTCAGGACAGCACATAACTTTTTAAAGTCATTTAGTGACTTTCTCTGTCTCTCTTCCTGTCTCCCCCCTCCCCCACCCCCCATAATGACCATGTCCCAGGCACTGTGGCAAGCACATATATACCCTAGTTTATATATATTTTAAAATTTTATTTATTTTTGGCTTTGTTGTGTCTTTGTTGCTGTGCGCAGGCTTTCTCTAGTTGTGGTGAGCAGGGGCTACTCTTTGTTGCGGTGCATGGGCTTCTCATTGCAGTGGCTTCTCTAGTTGCGGAGCACAGGCTCTAGGCGTGCAGACTTCAGTAGTTGTGTCTCCTGGGCTTCAGTAGCTGTGGCATGTGGGCTCAGTAGTTGTGGCTCGTGGGCTCTAGAGCGCAGGCTCAGTAGTTGTGGCGCACAGGCTTAGTTGCTCCGCAGCATGTGGGATCTTCCCCGACCAGGGCTCAAACCTGTGTCCCCTGTATTGGCAGGCAGATTCTTAACCACTGCGCCATGAGGAAAGTCCCTGTGCTATTTTATATTGAATAGCCCCATGGAATAGATGGCATTATTCTCACTTCAGAAGCGAGTAAACCAAGGCTCATATAACCTATACAACGTATTTCTAAGTGGCAGAGCTGAGATACAAATCCAAGTCTGCCTGATTTAATGTCTGTGTCTTACCAGTTGGCTCCACAGCTTCCCCTGGTCCTTGATCCAAGAAATTGAACTCATCGCACTCACACTAGATCAGAGACTCTCAGAATGAGATCTTGAAACTCCTGGGGGCTTCCAGGACTCTTTCAGAGGCTCAAAATTATTCTCATAAAAATACTAAGATGGTATTTGATTTGTTCACTCTTATTCTCTCATGAGTGTATAGTGGACTTTTCCAGAGTCTACGTGACGTGTGATATTGCCATGGATTCAAGGCAGAAGTAGCTCTGAAGATCCAGCTGTCTTCTATTAAGCCAGACATTAAGAGGGATTTGCAAAAATGCAAAACAATATTACTCTTCTCCCTATTTTTTTGTTTTGGAAATAGAGTTATTTTTACCCAAATAGGTTATTTATGTTAACAAGTTACAGTTTTTGGAATATTAAATTAAAAAATATTTTTAAAATTTCTCAGTTTAAATTTCTCATAGAATGATAACTGACAGATATAACACACATAAACAAAATCCCTTTGGAGTTCTCAATACTTTTTAAGATTGTAAAGGGATCTTGAGGCCAAAAGGGGGGAGGATATATGTGGGCCTTTTGGTACTAAGGGATGAGTAGGATCCAGCCACATGGGTGGACCATAGCACCCAGGGCTGTGGAGTCAGATGTGGCACAATCCAGGAGAAGGATCAGTGTTAGGAAAGTCCAGCTGGTTTTGCCATCATTTTCATATTTCTGTTATAGGGATGAGATCCTAAATGTTTGTATACCTCACTGTGGAGGCTCAACTTTATCATACGATCGTTGGGAAGCCAGTGGATGATTCTGGGTTGGAGAGTGACGTAAACAGAAGCCAAGGCAAATGTTAAAGGTGTCCTTGGAAATTGAGGTGGTTGGATAGTGAGAAGAAGGATTCAATGCAAGCTTCTGGCTCAGAAACTAGGAAATCAGAACGCTGCAGGGACTTGCCTTTGGTCACACAGCCTGGTGACAGCAGAGCATCTGTAGTAAGTGTTCCCGAGCTCGTTTGCTTTGCACTGTACTGAATAAGGCATTTTTCTTCCTCCTCCCTTGGTTTCCTTCCCCTCTAAACCTCAACCAAAGAAAAGGAAGAGAGAAGTGGGCACGCTCTTTCCAACTCTATGCTCTCCCTGTCGAGGGTGCACCACCGGAATTCAAAAAACATTTCTTCGAGTAAAGCTGCTCTTTGGTGGGTCTCTTTCGTCAATTACGGTGGTGCTGCTGCGTGATGTTTGGATTGTACAGGCATAAGTAGAGCCACATGAGGCTCGTAATAGGGCGGGATGGGCAGGGTGGTCATGTCACAGGGAGACACTGTTGGCTGAGCTGAGCTGTCTCCAATGGCCCAGGTGAAAGCGAGTGCTGGGGGCTTGCAAGACTGTGCGTTCTGACTGGTTATCGCTCCCCAGCCCAGGCTGTAAGAAGAAGGCACAGTCATCGCAGTTCTGATGGGTGCTGGGGCCTTAATAATAAGTCTGATCAATCTTGCTGACCCTTCTTATTTCAGCTGTTGCCGTGACAAATTGTTTCTTTGCTGAAGTTCAGCCCAGGTATCAGTGGGGGGTGTGTGTGTGCCCGCGTGCGTGTATGTGTATTTGGGCAAGGGTGGGTCTGGTTAAGGAAGCATGCTAAATTTTAGGATGCCATAGAGTGCATGCGTGCTGGAGGTCTTGAAAGAAACTTGTTCTGTTTATCTTATGTCATTCTTCTCATTTAATTTTGTTTGTTTGTTTGTTTTGCGGTACGCGGGCCTCTCACTGTTGTGGCCTCTCCCGTTGCGGAGCACAGGCTCGGGACACGCAGGCTCAGCGGCCATGGCTCACGGGCCCAGCCGCTCCGCGGCATGTGGGATCTTCCCGGACCTGGGCACGAACCTGTGTCCCCTGCATCGGCAGGCGGACTCTCAACCACTGTGCCACCAGGGAAGTCCTTCTCATTTAATTTTAAATTCAGAATGCAAAAAGTGGTTATTAATCACAGTCTGTGCACATTTCCACTTTATGTTTTGGCCTCAAGTGACTAGATAAAAAATCAAATGTCCCTCTATTGATTTATTATCTATAATTTAAATCCCTTCTCTGAGACCCTGAGTATGCTGACATTTGTAAAATATTCCTAGCCAAGCAAGGCAGGAAGGTTTCCATTGGGAAAGGATTTGGTAGCAGAAACTGACTTCCTTTGTCAGTGTCAGTTGGTCAAATCCATCGGTTTTCCTCCCTCCATGTGTTGCGGGATGTACCCTCAACTTTCTACTGGTGATTTTCAGCTTCTGATGTAGAACTTCATACATTTGAGGATTAGAGGAAAATTTTAAGGGGGAAGAATTATGTAACAGCAGCAGTTGGTCTCAAAGTCTCTTATGGTCTTTTGAGTTACAACATTCTATGTGCAATATTTTAGTATATTTTAACTATTTACTTGGTAATTTCATTCAGATGTCCCATGAGCACCTTCAAGTCAGTATGTGATAATCTTGTTATTTTCTGGCCCAAACTTGCTCCTTCTGTGTTCTCTACATTAGTAATGGGAACCACGAAGCTCAGAGCTGTCCAAGCCAGATCCCAAAGGACCTTCATTCTTCTCTTTCCTTCGTGCCCTACACCTAGGGTAACATATAATTAATCACTCAAATCAAGGCCCTTTTATAAGTGCAAGGGGGCACTGTTAATAATTAAGCCAAGACAGTGGTATAAACGGAAATTGTCTTGAGCAAACTGGAACATATGGCCTCTATATAATCTCCATTGTAATCCTTAAATGTCACTCAATCTGTTTCCTCTTTCAGTTGCCTTTGCCACTGCTTTGGTTTAGGCCCTTACCAGCCCCAACCTAAACTAACTAACTGCCTCCTAACTGGTCTCCCTGCTTCCAGGCCTCTCCAGTCCACCCACCGTTCCCATCCAGGTCGCTCCCTGGCTTAAATCCCTTCAGTGGCTCTGGGTGGGAGGATGAAGACCAAACTCCTTAGTGTAGAATGCAAGGCCCTCCTTGGTGGCTTCTTCCGCTTCCAGCATCCTTCCACCCATTTCTCCTCTACACCCACTTCTCTAGTTTTTCTGACTTGCTTGCGGTGCCCGACATTGAACCACCGTGCGTCACGCTTTTGCGTGTGCTGTTCTCCTGCTCAAAATACTTAGCCTTCTTGTCTGTCTGTCTGAAATCGTTCAAGATTTAGCTCAAATGACCCCTAACGGGGAGGACTTTTGCAATGTAATAACTATGGGTTTAGCCTAAGAGAACCCTGAGGGTAAGAGTTGTACTTGATCAGTATCAGGAAGCTTTGGACCTCAGGTAGGACTGCTACTGATTTTTGTGTGAACCTTAAATGGGGTCCCCCTCTGGGCAGTTATAACCCCCACAGGCACACGGTTGGCAAGCGAAGCTTAGCCCAGGTTTTAGATCGCCACTCCCATCCATCCTTTGCTCTGCACACAGACTGCAGACCAAACCAAAGGTGCAGGCCCCCCAGTACTCCACACATAGTGGACCCCGGGTGAGTGACTGTTGGACGAATGTCTTCTAGGATGTGAAATAGCTTAGTCTCATCATTGTGACACGCTTGGTACCGAAGTGCACGTGCTATAACCCTGCCCCCTCTGTCGGCCCCTTCCTTCTCTCCTAGGACACCTTAAATACTTGCTGCTACCAATCCTCCTGCCCCATCACACTGGACTCTTCCCAGTGAATCCTTTGGTCATTTATTTCATTTTCTTACTGTCTCTTTTGGCTGGTAAATGCCAGTTCAGATTGTCAATGTCTTTTTTCACAGTGACATTGACTTATGTTCACTTGTCTAACTTTACCTTCCTGACCTGCTCACTTGATGGGCACAGCAATTTATAGCTGTCACTTATCCATGTGCCTTTTTGACCAAAAACAATGTGCTTTTATGGTATTCTTAAGGTTGCAAGTGATAAAAACTCAATCTGAACAAACTTAAGAGAAAGGGGTCTTTAGTCTGTGGATTCTGCCGTGTCTAGTGGATGCCAAGGACAGGGCTGCACCAGGGCCCCAGAATACCTGGACCAGGCACAGGAATGCAGTCGGAACACACTCTGTCTCTTGCATTCTGCTCTAGGTGCATCTGCTTTACTTATCTCTTTGAAAATTTGTTGTCTCTATTTTTCTGACTCGTGGTGGAAAACAAAGTCATTGATAGCCCATTAAGTTTTTATGGTGCAACGTTATCTACCTGAGAGGGATTGAAAGACTCTCTCTCAATCCCAGTTCCAAAATCCTGAGGCAGAGGCTCCGTGTTTTGATGTGAGACAGATGTACTGTCCTGGACCAGTGAAGGTATGTCATGTAAGAGCATGGCAGCTTCTGCAGCAGTCATATAGAGGCTGACCAGGAGAGGAGAGGTCATGAATTCACTCTCAACGAGGACTTACTATGTACCCAATGTGTGTTCACTGTGCTAGAAGAGAAGACACAGGGGTGAGCAAGCTGACCTGCTCTCCCGGAGCTTCTGTTATAATAAGGAAAAGAAATCATTAACTGGGAGCCAAATGAACACTATAATTATGAGGTTGATAACGGGTATGAATAGAGCCAAGGAGGGCTGCTCTAAAGAAGTGACATTTAAACTACAAGTTAAAGGGTAACATTGAATGAGCTTTTGCAAGAACTGGAGTAAAAGCTTTCAAGTCTCCTCTGGGACGAGGAGAGGGCAAGTGCAAAGGCTCTGACCTGGGGAAGGGATTGAGGTGTTTCAGAGTCAGAACCAAGCCCTCTGTACGTAACAGAGAATAAGTGAGGATGAAAGTGTTCTGAGATGATGTTGGACAGGAAACGCAGAGGACTGTGGGCTGTGGTAATGATACTCAGCAGTGAGAAGTTATTGAAAGATTTTGAGAGGAGTTAACATCGCCTGATCCAGGGGCTATATGGGAGGCATGGGTTGGAGAGATGAGTGCAAATGCTGGGAGACTGGGAGGGTTTGTCACTAGATGGTTTGAACTATGGTTATACTAGTCCCTTGGCAACTACTTGGATATGGAAAGAGCGAGAAGGGGAAGAAGAGTCAGCAATGTCTCCTGGAATTTAGCTTAAGTAACTGGATGGATAATGGTGGTATCATTTACTGAAAAGCCTGGAAGGAGACATGGGCTGGTGTGGGATGAGAGGAAATCAAGGCCCATTTGATGACTAATTTTGAGGTAGATCTGTAGGATATCCAAATAGAATTGTCAAGCAGCCACTCTGATATGTTAATTTGCAGCTGTTAAGAGAGATCTTGACTAGAGACATAAATTTGAAAGTGCATAGATAGACCACTGTTTCAAGCAGTGGCACATGTAATGTGCTTGACCCCCAAGTCGATCATTTTAAAACACTCCCTCCTCTATATGACAAAATATTTTTCATAATAGTCATGTAATAATAGGTAATATTCAAATTTTCTTGATTAATACTTTAGTTTTAAAAGAAAAATTAAAAGCAATACATTTTCATTTTAAAGATATTATTCAAATTTAGTAAAATATTTCAGTATGAGTTATATATTTTACACTTACCAACAGAAATATTACACCTTGAAGTTCACACTCAGTTTCACTGTTTTAAAGACAAATAAAAACTCCAAATGTTCACGTAGAATGACAGGATTGAAAAACTCAAGTTTGATTTTACCATTTTACAATCACTGCTGTCATTGTTTATTTTAAATCGACTGCCTAACCACGGGAATATGTAGTGCTACGGGGGAACAGACATGAACTGTACCTGACACAAGATTGAATAATTTCAAACTATTAACTAACCTCTCTTGAAATGAATGCATGTAGCGGAGTCTGCACGTGTCCTGTGGAAGAGGGGGAGGGCTGACTGCATAAATGGGCATTCTCCAGATGAACTTGCATGTCCAATACAATGCTTATTAAAGAATAAGTAATTAAAATATGCTAATTTGAAACATGCATATTTTTATTAAAACTCAACAGTAACTGCAGCCATTGTTTACAACTTAAATCAATAAAAGATACGCCCTCCCACCTTAGGAGTATTTTGTTGCTGACACTGTTTAGAATTGGTGATAATGAAAATTAGACCCACACATAGCTGGTCCTATTGTTGTTTTAATAATCTCTACAGACCATGCATCCCCATTGCCTGTACCAGAGGTGGATAGCTCTCACTGCCCTGCCCTTGGTACCCCTCTGATTATAAGCTATGGGAATGGCTGAGATAACCTGGGAAGAAAGTGCAGCTGGAGAAAAAGGACTAGGACCAAACTTCGAGGCATTCTTATATGTAGAGAGTTACAGGGAAGAAAAAAGATGAAACAACAAAGGAGACAGAAGGAAGAGCCATTGAAGTAGGAGAAAAATCAGGAGTCTGACTTCACAAAAGCAAAGGAATAAACACGTTTCAAGGAGAGTGTGGTCGGTGGAGCCCAGTGTTGCTCAAAGATCATATGAGGCGATAACTAAAAACTGACCTTGAATTCTGCAGCCCGTATCTGGTGGATGACTTTGACAAGGTCAGTTTCAGTGGAGTGGTGGAAACAGTAGGCAGATGGAAGTGGGCTGAAGCGTGATTGGGGGATTAACAGGAGTACATCTAGACAACTGGTTTGAAAAGTTTTACTACAGTTGCCTGAATTTCCCAATAGTAAGTATAAGAATGAGATTGGAGTGGAGAGGGTGTTTAGAACCCAAAATACATATGTTTGGTGGACAGGGAATTGTGGGGCAGTAGGTGGTAAAGAAGGGCATGGAGACAAGTCACTGCTAATTTTCTCACAGGTCGCTGACTATCTCATGATTCAAAATATCCATACAGGGCTTCCCTGGTGGCGCAGTGGGTGAGAGTCCGCCTGCCGATGCAGGGGACACGGGTTCGTGCCCCAGTCCAGGAAGATCCCACATGCCGCGGAGCAGCCAGGCCCGTGACCCATGGCTGCTGAGCCTGCGCGTCCAGAGCCTGTGCTCTGCAACGGGAGAGGCCACAACAGTGAGAGGCCCATGTACCACAAAAAAAAAAAAAAAATCCATACAGTCGTCATCCTCTAATGAAACTTGCTTTTCTAAGGCACCTTTATCTGAAAGGAATTTCTGATTTAATGCTGTTGATTTCCTCTTTGTTGTGATTTTCCTAGCAAATACATTATTAATTGTTATATTACATTGCCAATGCATAGTTGTTCCTTCAACGTTGTGGGGTAATAGGCTCATTGATAAATTGGGGAACCTAACTTAACATTCGTGTCTTTAGGAATATGTGTCCCAAGAGTCAAACAATGGAGTATTAGTGTACCTTGGCATTTCAATCTGTTTGTATATTGGAGGCAATCCATTTACAATTAAATAATTATAGTGGCTTTCATTCTTCCCCTTGGCAATGTTATTTTGCAGGTCCTCTCATCCAGAGTCAGACTCTGTTTCCCCACCTTTTGAATCTGGACTGATCTTATATCTTATTTTTGGACAATAGAATGCAGTACAGACCATGTGTTAGTTCCGAGTCTAGACCCCAAGAAGCCTTGATCGCTTCTGTTCTTTCTCTCAGAACTTTGCCATTGCCATGAAAATAAACTTGGACTAGCCTGCTGGAGGATGAGCCACCATGTGCAAGCAGAGCTAAGTCATGCCAGCCAAGGCCATCCTAGACCATTCTGTCCACAGTCAGTACACCAGCTGACCCTAGGAGGAGGCCCAGTGGAGATCAGCCAGGTCTCATCCAGATCGGCAGAACTCATGAGGATTAATAAGTGGTTATCGTTGAAGCCACAGAGTTTTGAGTTGGCTTGTTTACCAGCAATAACTAACTGATAGAGTCATGTCGCCTTGAACCTTCGGAGATGTTACTTAAGATGGAAGCTGAATGCACTATGATTAGATACAGCAATACTCTTTTCAGTTACTTGGAGCTTCAATATAGCATATGCTAGAAATGCATTACTCTGAACATTGAGTTGTGGATGTTATTAGCTCATAAAGAAGTGATTATTTTTAGTGTATTCTGATGGAAAGCATTCATGGGAAAGGGCCAGGTTAATTTTACTTAGATTCTTTAACTCTGATTTTCTTCATGCCCATCCCATGACCGTCTCAAATCTTAATGTTACGGCAACATAATCACATTCTTTTGCTCATTAAGTAGAAGGATATGATTTCAATTTGGCGTCTTCTTTGAGAGCAGAAAATTGCTGAAATGATACTAATGAAATGCTCACTGACTTACATGCCCTTAAAAATATCTCAATTATTTGTGTCAGTCTCTTTTTTCTTTGACTTTTTTCCATAAGCATCTACTTGGCGTATCTACAAAGGGATGTCTTCCTGCAGAGGGGAAAGAAATGTTCACCGGTTCTAAAAAGCTGCTGTCAGGATCCTGACATAGGTGAAGATCTTTTTCTCTCATCACTACATTATTTCCCTGAACAGACTGTAATTTCATCAATTTTCCATGCTTATGGTCATGAATGCTTGCCATTACCACATCTTAACGTTAACAAAAAAGAAATTTCATGGCTTCAGTTTTCATTTGAAGACAAAGAAGACATGAAGACCTCATTAGAAATATGGTGTGTCTCCTGCTCACACCTGCTTTCCTTTGCTTTTTCTTTCCTTCGTGTTGATGCCAATGGCAGACATTGCTCTCCACCTGCCCATCCCCTTGCCCAATCCCTGCTGGTAACAAGGAGGTCAAAACCTTTTCAGAAGCCAGTTTTTGTGATACCTACACATGGTGGTGCTTATAGAGTCTGGACTCTTCTTTCCTTTCAGTATCAAAGAAATAGCCATTTATGGGGAAACTTAGGTAGCATTTATAACAGATTTATTTCCCTTTGTATTTCTTAGACTACTTATGTGGTTTTGAAGTGAGATAAATGCATTTTTGTTTCAAAATTTGAAATTGTAAATTATGATAAAACCTACTAAATTTAGAAAGAACTCTATCATGTGGGGAAGTTCGTTGCTCCTTGAAGTTTTTTCTGAGTCTCCTACTTATTAGGTGTATGACTTTGGGCAGGTTATGTAACTTTTCTGTGCCTCAGTTTTCTCACATGTAAAATGATAGTACAGTCAGCCCTCAGTATCCACGGGGGATTGTTTATAGTACCCTCAAGGATACCAAAATCGGTGGATGCTCAAATCCCTTATATAAAATGGTATAGTATTTGCATATAACCTATGCACATCCTCCTGTATGCTTTAAATCATCTCTAGATTACTTATAATACCTAATAGAATGTAAGTAGTTGCCAGTGTGTGGCAAGTTCAAGGTTTGCTTTTTGGAACTTTGTGGAAATTTTTTTTCCTGAATAGTTTTTTTTTAACATCTTTATTGGAGTATAATTGCTTTACAATGATGTGTTAGTTTCTGCTTTATAACAAAGTGAATCAGTTATACATATACATATGTTCCCATATCTCTTCCCTCTTGCGTCTCCCTCCCTCCCACCCTCCCTATCCCACCCCTCCAGGTGGTCACAAAGCACCGAGCTGATCTCCCTGTGCTATGCGGCTGCTTCCCACTAGCTAGCTATTTTACATTTGGTAGTGTATATATGTCCATGCCACTCTCTCACTTTGTCCCATCTTACCCTTCCCCCTCCCTGTGTCCTCCACTCCATTCTCTACATCTGTGTCTTTACTGAATAGTTTTGATCCATGGTTGGTTGGATCTGTGAATGTGGGACCCACAGATATGGAGGGCCAACTGTAGTAATACCTACTTCACAAGATTGTTATGAGGCTTAAGTTTGCTAACACCTGTGAAATGCATAGGTCAGTGCTTGGCACACGAAGCATTCAATAACTGTTCATTTAGTTGTTATTCTTAATTTTTTAAAAAAATTATTTATACGTATTTTGTTTTTAAGATCATACTCTTCCTCATAAAAACTTTCTCATAATCTCTTGCATGAATTTGACGTTTACCAAGTTACAAAGGAGTTCTTATCTGGTTCGCAAAGCCCCACAGGTGTGGACAGAGCAGGGATAATCATACTTATTTTACAGATAAGGAAAAAATTAAAGAGAATAATCACATGGTCCAGCAATTCCACTTCTAGGTATATACCCGAAAAAATTGAAAGCAAGAACTCAAGCAGATATTTGTACAAAAATGTTCAAAGCAGCATTAGTCACAATAGCCAAAAGATGGAAGCAACCCAAATGCCCATGGATGCATGACTAGATTAAACAATGGGGTATTATTCAGCCTTAAAAAGGAGTGAAATTCTGATACGTGCTGTAACATGGATGAACTTTGAAGACATTATGCTAATGAAATGTCAGACACAGAAGACAGATATTGTATGATTCCACTTATATGAAGTACCTGAGATAGTCACATTCATAGAGACAGAAAGTAGATTAGTGATTGCCAGGGGCTAGAGGGTGGGGAACGGGGAATTATTGTCTAGCGGGTATAGAGTGTCAGTTTGGGATGATGAAAAAGTTCTGGAAAAAAAGAAAAAAAAAGTCCTGGAGATGGATAGTGGTGATGGTTGCACAACAGTGGGAATGCACTTAATGTCAATGAACTGTATACTTAAAACTGGTTAAAATGGTAAATGTCACGTTATGTATACTTTTCTACAATAAAAAAGTGAAGGTTTCTACACATGTCATAAGTATGAATAGTAAAAATACTCGGAAAGAAAAATACCTTCCTATCTTGTCTTTTAACTGTATCATTTAGAGAGCAGAAGGCAGGTCTTTGAGGGCATTAAAGTTTTAAAATTTTATTTTATTTTAAAACTAATATGGACTAATTGAAAATTTGAGAAGTGTAGGCAGGCATAAAATGAAAATAAAAGGGCCGTCCCCCTTTCCTCTGATGCTCTACAAAGTAACTTTTGACATGCTTTTTCTCTGTATCCATTCTGTGTGGGTATATATAAGCAAATATATATATTTGGGTGGGGGAGGGGAGAGAGACTACGTTTTAGAAAAATACGTGGGCTCAATGGTAGTATTCAATAACTTTAATTTTTCACTTGATATCATATATTTAAATTCAGAAATAGATATCTACCCATGCATAATGTTCTATAACTTCAACCTTCTTTTCCTTCCCTTTCCCTTTTATTAAAAAAAACTTTGAGTTATAATTTAGGTAAAATACACCTATTTAAAATGTGCAGTTTATGGCGTTTTGACAAATATATGTAACACCCTGCTAGTCAAGGCATAGAACATTTTTATCACCTCAAATTCCCTCACAGGTATTCTCTCAAGAATATATCCTTTTGTGAAATGACAGTCAAATATTTTGGCAATTTTAAATTTATTTTATTTTTATTTTTGTCTGTGTTGGGTCTTCATTGCTGTGTGCAAGCTTCCTCTAGTTGTGGCGAGCGGGGGCTACTCTTTGTTGCGGTGCGCAGGATTCTCATTGCAGTGGCTTCTCTGGCTGTGGAGCATGGGCTCTAGCCTGCGGGCTTGAGTAGTCGTGGCTCGCGGGCTCTAGAGCGCAGGCTCAGTAGTTGTGGCACACGGGCTTAGTTGCTCTGCGGCATGTGGGATCTTCCTGGACCATGGCTTGAACCCGTGTCCCCTGCATTGGCAGGCGGATTCTTAACCACTGCACCACCAGGGAAGCCTGGCAATTTTAAAAATGGGTTGCTGTCTTCTTACTGAGTTGCAAGTGTTCTTTGTATTTATTCTGGAAATAAGTCTTTTGTGAGGTGTATGTATTGTGAGTATTTTTGACCTTTCTCTTAACAGTGTTTCTTGAAAATCAAAGTTTTTAATTTTGATAAAATTCAATTAGTCAATACTTTTCTCTTATTGCTAGTGCTTTTCTATCATGTTTAAGAAATCTTTGGGCAGGTTCCCAGATGTGGTGGTGCAGTCAGTGGTGGCTTGGGCTTCCACACCCGGCTGGGTGGCCAGTTCACTGTGGTTGGCTGGTGGTGTGAGCTCCTTCAAGGGGCAAATGGCGAGTATCCAACAATCTCCATTGACTTCTTGGACAGGGAGAACCTGAGGGCCCACACCTTCTTCCTGTCCCGCTGCCATAAGGATCACATGAAAGGATTAAGAGGCCCTACTTTGAAAAGAAGGTTGGAGTACGGATGAGGAAACCCGAAGAATCAGAGAGGTTAAATTAGTTTCCCAAGGTCACACAGCCAGTAGATGGCAGGACCAGGATTTCCACCAGCTTGAAGGTTTACTTATACTGTTCGCTGTTACTAAAGAGTTGTCCACTAGTTGTTGCTAACTAAAGATTTTGGGAGAAACGCATTATATCAACTGAAATTGAAACTCCTACCCAGATATCTTTAGTCAATGAAGGATCAAGAGAGAAGGGAGAGATTGTTGTGACTCTCTTACCAGCTGGTCATTGCCCAGGATCAATTACGTTTTTATTTTAGGGCAATAACAGAACTGTCTTGTACATGAGAGACTTCAGACTCGCAAAAGGAGAAGCTGCTAGAAGCTTGCATTCTGGGGGCAGACTGCAAGACATCTTTGAGTGTGTACTTATATACTACTTTCTGCAGTCCAGAAGATTATTAAATTCCTAGTCGGGTGGAGTGTCTGAGTGGAATATCCGAGCTGGTTTGAAGCTGGATCGTTCAGAGTCTGTACCATGATGTGTGGCTGAACTCAAAGCAGCTTACGGGTAGGAGTATTAATCAGCCTTAGTGAGGAGTTAGGAGTCCAGGTTCTTGTGGATAAACGAGACATTTAGAAACATACCTGACATTCTTCATCATCTCATAACAGACGGCAGCACTCAGATCCACACATGTCAGCATCCAAAAGCAGAAGAATATTTTCAGTGGAATAAGTTACCCTGCAGAATTAGTTCCAAAAATAGAATTCCACTTCACACAGTCGGCATGAAGCCATCCACTATGTGGTCTGGAGAAAGAACCAGAAAAAACAATGTCATTGTGAGGATTGGAGAGAGTTTGTACAGAGCTCACTTTTTTTTTTTTTTTTTTAACTCCTCCTACAGTGAGATTAAAGATATGTTGAACCACATCTGTCCTGTGAATGTTACCGAACTCAGGTCCGGTTGCTCACCACTCGAAAGTCAGTACCCGAGAGGCAGTTGTTGGTAGAAAGGAAAATTGCTTTTAATCAGAATGCCAGCAATCTGGGGAAAAGGTGAACTCATGTCCCCCCAAAAAACCAACTCCAAAGATTTTGCTCAGCCATGAAAATTTTTAAAGGGGAAGTAATCTCAGTTAATCGTTGAGATGGGGGATCAAACTCGTAGCCATCTCCCACTGTGTGCAGGCTTGTCGACACCTTGTGATCTTTCTTTAGATGCTATCTTGTTCACATGGTTTGTGAGATTACTGAAGGGGAAGCTACTAGGAAAAAGACCTGGTCTTCAGTTAATTACTTATTCTTCATCTCAACTTTTTTGATCTAAGGAAAGAACCAACAGGTTAGGCAAGGTATTGTGTGATCAAAAGATTTGAAAGGTGTATTTGGGCCGGAGATGAGCAGATCTTGGGGGTGCCTGGTTTAAAAGTTAGTTACAGGGCTTCCCTGGTGGCGCAGTGGGTGAGAGTCCGCCTGCCGATGCAGGGGACACGGGTTCGTGCCCCGGTCCGGGAAGATCCCACATGCCGCGGAGCGGCTGGGCCCGTGAGCCATGGCCGCTGAGCCTGTGCGTCCGGAGCCTGTGCTCTGCCACGGGAGAGGCCACAACAGTGAGAGGCCCACATACCGCAAAAAAAAAAAAAAAAAAAAAGTTAGTTACAATTTTCTCTTCTTGGACCCCTAGGTGCACCCTTTCTCATTTCTTAGATTAAAATGAGAGATCTCTTGGAGCTCCTACTGTCTGCACCAGTGCCTAATTCTGGATTTTTGCATGCCTCTGGGTCCAGGCTGGAGATACTGGTGGAAAAAAAAATCCCAATAATTCACTGCTGAATTGGTCTTGCTTTGAGTTTTATTCTTTTTCTTTCCTTTCCTTTCTTTCTTTCTTTTTTTCTTTCTTTCATTCTTTCTTTCTCTTTCTCTCTCTCTCCCTCCCTCCCTCCTTCTCTCTCTCACCCACCCTTCCTTCTTCCTCCCTCCCTCTCTCTCTCTTTCTTTCTCTCTCTTGCCTGCCCTTCCTTCTCCCTCCCTCCCTCTCTTTCTTTCTTTCTCTTTTCCTTCCTTCCTTCCTTCCTTCCTTCCTTCCTTCCTTCCTTTCTTCCTTTCTTTCTCCTTCTTCTTCCTCTTCTTCTTTTTCCAATCAGCCTGCTATGATTTCCTTTTCAGAGTCCTCAGATGCTGCCCCATGCATGGTTTACAATGTTTTTAGTTGTATAGTGTGGCAGAGACAAGGTGCACTATAAAAAAAAAAAGAAGAAGAAAAACGTTAGTTACAGTGTAGCTTTGCTAAAGTGACCGGCAAAGGGGCTTCCTGCTGAGGGCGGTTTCCTGCAAAGAGCTGCTCACATGCAGCTCAAATGCAATTCCAGAAGGCACAACTATGGATAAAGTTAAAGAAATCTTCAAGCCTTCATGCTGGTCGTCCCCAAAGTATGGAGCCAAAGTATAAACCACTTGGAAAATTGAAGAGAGCTAGAACAATCCATCTAGACTCAGGAGGAAGACAGTGATCTCTTTGATGATCCTCTCCCTGTACTTTTAAGGCACAAGGTTCCAAACCAGCAAACTCTTCACCCTGAGGTATTTCCCATGGTGACTGCAATATCACAAAACCAGCCTGACAAACTGAGAAAGGCACAGGATGCCTCCAAGCGGAAAGTACACCAGCCTCTCTTTGGGCAAACGTTACAGATCATGAAGAATCCATCAGTGAAAGTGAAGAATTAGAAATCACAGATTCATCTTAAGGGTTTTCATTTAGATTGCTTTGAATTATATAGATCAATTTATGGAAAATAGACATTTTAGTAATATTGAATCTTCCAATCCATGAACATTTGGGTCTTCTTTAATTTCTACCAGTACTATTTTTTTGTTTGTTTTTACTATACTGTTCCTAACCATATTTTGTTAAACTTATCACTAGGTATTTCATATTTTTTGATGCCTTTATATGTGATATTAATAATACAAAGTCATTTTTTCTTTCAGCATTGAAAAAATGCCATTCCATTATTGTTTGGCTTGAGAAATCAGTGATAATCCTTATCTTCATTCTACTATATGTGTTGTCTTTTCTTTCCTTTCCGACTGCTTTTAAGATAGTCCCTTTATGATTGGTTTTCAGCAATTTAATTAAGATGTGCCTTGATGTGTGTTTTTATGTTTATTCTTCTTGGAATTCATTGTGATTTATGGATCTGTAGATTGACGTTTTTCATTAAATCTGGAAAATTTCCGGCCATAATTCATCAGATTTTATCCTCTCCAAACACTCCTTTCCTTTCTGGGAACCCAATTACCACTTGATGTTTTTCCACAGTTCATTGAGGCACTGTTATATTTCTAAGCCTATTTTCTCTGTTGCTTTAGTTTAGATAACTTATGATGCCATGCTAAATTCACTAGTATTTTCTTCTGCAATATCTAATCTTCTGTTAAGTCCATCCAGTGAATTTTTCATTTTAGAAATTGTATTTTTAAGATCTAGAGGTTCCCTTTATTTCATTTTTATAGTTTCCATCTGTCTCCTCATTGTATTTGTTTTTATAAATCTGTGAACATATTTATAATAAGTTTTTCAAGTCTTTTTTTAAAACTTTATTTCTCTTATTTTTGGTCTATTCTAATGATTTATTTTTCCACAGGTCATATTTTCCTGACTTTTCATAGGCTAGTAACATTGTAGGTTCTAAATCTTTGAGAGTCTGGATTTTCTGATCTCCCATTAAAGCATGCTGACTTTTGTTGGGCAGTTAATTTTCTGGAAGATCAGATTTATTCTGTAAAGACTTTTGAGGGACTTTCCTGGTGGCGCAGTGGTTAAGAATCTGCCTGCCAAGGCAGGGGACATGGGTTCAATCCCTGGTCTGGGAAGATTCCACATGCCGCAGAGCAACTAAGCCCATGTGCCACAACTACTGAGCCTGCGCTCTAGAGCCCGCGAGCCACAGTCGTGGCTGTGAGCCCGGGCCTAGAGCCCGTGCTCCGCAGCCAGAGAAGCCACCGCAATGAGAAGCCCACGCACCGCAACGAAGAGTAGCCCCCGCTCGCCACAACCAGAGAAAACCCGCGCGCAGCAACGAAGACCAAACGCAGCCAAAAATAAATAAATATATTTTTTTTAAAAAAACTCAAGTCATCTTGAATCCTAAAAACTCAGGACTTCCCACCTCATAACTTATATCTTACTGCCACCAGAGGGCGCTATGCAGGGAAGATGAGCTAGGTTTTTATTCAGCACCAAAAACCCTTCTAGGATTTTTGTGTTAACACTTACAGGAAATCTTGAGGCTTTCCTCACACTTAGAAGTATGCCTTCTACAGAAGAGATGCTTGATAAATATTTGCTGATGATAAGTAGGAAGAGGCCAGGTGAAGAAGTGGAGGAGAAATCCAGAGAGCTGGGTTCTGGGTGCTTACCCCTCTACCAAGAGGCTGTGAGATCTGAAGCACAGCCGCACAGCCTGATGGGGCTTTGTAACTCTTTCTGTAAAATGAGAATAATGGGGTTATTGGGGGAAATAAAATAATCTATTTAAAAGGATCTTGAAAAATATAAAATGCTATACAAATATGACAGGTAAAGAAATGTCCCTATGAAAACAAACCTGCAAAATGTTCTACTCACCGGTACATTATCCTCTTCAGTAAATGATGGCCCAAGCCCTAACACGATGCACTTATTGCCAAGGGCCTCTAAATGTGTGTGTCTGCTTCCCCTTCCTGATGTTGATGCAGAAACAATTTTTATCCTGGTTAGCCCATTCCTGGACACAGGGGCTGCTCATGAGGTAGTTGTATGTCATGCTTGGGCCTGAGGTGTATCCATATTCCTGCTGTGATAGGCAACTACATACACCCTTGGCGTGTTTTTTTTTTTTTTTTTTTATCCATTCAGTCCCTGGCATTCAACACACACCAGAGATCTCTCTGGAAAAACTGGGGAAGTTGGTCTAACACCCACTGGGTCTTCCACGGTTCCTTGAAAAATTACATGTTCCTCAGTGACACCTCTCATTGCTTTTCCAAATTAGCAAGAATTGACAGTCTTGAAATTTAGAGACACATAACTCATAAATATGCATTCAGTACTCTGGCCCAAGAACACAAATCTCTACATTTTTGCTGTCCTGAAATATATTCTGCTGAGATTATGTTTCCTTCTTCCTCTCCTAGGCTGCCCCACACAGATTAACCTTCTCCAATACCCTTACATCAGACCGTTCTTGGAATCCAGAAGCTCCAATGTTTTCCCACTTCCCATAGAAATCAGTCAGATTGCTCCAGATCCCATGATGCCCACGCTGCTCCCACTGCACTGCCAGTCAACCTGAAGTTGTCTCTGACTTCTGCACATACTCCAGGCTTTCCTGTCTCTGCTTGTGCCCTCCCACCCCCACCTGCATAGGGCCGAGTCCTGCCCGTTCCTCCTGGCAGAATTTAAATGCCAGCCCTTTTTTGGAGTAATTTCTTCCACCTCTCAACTCTCACTTAATACTTTCTGCTTGGTACTCTAGGGAGCTATGACTCTCTTCTTCTTGTGTCTGATTTATCTTTGTATTCCCACAATATCAGCACATGATAGACCCTGTATAAATATTTGCTAGGCAACATAGATGAATGGAATTTAATCTAAAGGGTCTTTAGGGAGTATCCCATTAGAATACGTATCTATCCAAAATTAAAGGTTGTCTTTTCTTTAGAAGTAGTTATTTGTAGCCATTTCTATTGTCTTAGTTCCCCAGCTGACCCCTTCCTGAGGTCTGTGCCTGTTTTTGCTAAGTTTTTACTTTTCTCCATATTAAATTTACAGTTTATATCAAGCTCACTTGTTTAAGTTTTTTATTTCTGTTCCCACTGTTCTCATGTCCCTTTACAATGTATGCAATTACATGAGCTGCCTTTGAGAGCAAGATTAGATTTTAAATCTTGTGATTAACCTTTCACATTACGAGATTGCCAGCTCCAAGTTTCTCGCACACTTCTCTTGTTTTGCTCTAGACTAATTTCTCTATTTCATCTCTTTTGTTTTGTGTTACTTTGTAACTCGATTCTTGGCTGCATAGGCCCAGCTTGGGAGAATTTCTTGCCTCCCTAGGTTTTATAGAATGACTCTTATGCATAAAATCAAACAAATCTATAAATGTTGGAAAACAGCCTATCTAAATCTGCCTGGTAAGAGTTCCAGGTGGCTACCAGAGTTGCAGAGTTCTCGCTATTCTGATATTTTGAACACAAGATCTTCAAAGAAGACGTTTTGAAAATTTACTGGAAATACAAATTGCATGTATTTACACATGGAAAATTTTCCTAAATAGAAAACTACTTAGCTTTAAATTGGAACATTAGATTGGAAATCTTTTCAAATTCATTAACTGCTGAGGTTTTGGTCTACATTTGTTGAATTCTTATTTTTATCCAATTTGTTTTAATTAAAAAAGGAAAAACCCTTTTGAGCTTAGAAGACCACTTTAACTTTTACAGTGCAGTAGAAAAGTATTTTGCCAGTGACCCAACAAAAATGATAAAGGTGTGTATTTTCAAAAGTGCTTACAATACATCCCTTCAGGAAATAACTAATTTACAAGTAAACAAGATATTTGATGTTTTAAGATCTTTCTCTTAAGATCATTGCAGTAACTTCCAAGAATACTTCATTTCCTGGCAGTTTGAATACAACTAACAGGAATAAACAATCAGTATTTAGACCTACAAAAGAGATTCTTTTATAGTAATTGGTTATAGACAACATCCTAGGCATGAAATTAATTCCAGCCTGATCTGAAAACCCTGATAGTGTTAAAATGGATGTTTAATGTGTTATTAGTTAATGATATTTCTTCTGAGGACCTTATCAAGTTGCACACAGCAAAGCTGTTGTCATTATTTTTTACTCTCCCAAAGTGACACTTTAATGAAATGTGTCAGCACACCAGTGTTAGGATACGTTTCATTAATGCCCAGCACTTTTGTTCTATGCTTTACATTTGGAAACAGATTTAAGTATTAAGTGCCTCTAATGTCTGCAGCCAGGGAATCCTTTCCGAATTTGTAACAGTGACCAGAACAGACCGCATTACACTCTCCAAATGGTGTGGTTTTGCATTTGAATGTCTGAATTATCCCGGTTTCTTAGAGACGACCAAAACGCCAACATCTTAAATCCTCAAAATACTGTCCGCTTCATTGAATGCTAGTGATCTAAGCATATGTGTAATTATTCTGTAATTCTCCCCAAAATGTGATTCCTTGGAAATGCATACTAGGTTTCTCCCATTGTAAATGCAATGACTATTTCTTTGTGGCCACTTCTTTAAATACGGTAACAAGCAAGTCTGTGTGTCTGTGTGAACTGCCTTGATAATGATGATTTCTTCCCAAGCTCTCCTTGGGACACCCATCGGGGAAAATACGCCCTGCATTTGTGTAAGAGAGAGACCCTGATCACAAAAAGACCATTTAAGATGGTATACATTACAACTAGAGGATTTCTTGCCAGAAACAGGCCTAATGTCACTCACAATAGCCTTAGAAATAGCCTCAGATAGTAAGTTAGACTTTGCACATGTTACCAGGGCCAGCTGTGGTAATCCATGGCTGCATATAGATTTTAGAGAAGAATAGAATCCCATGCTCCTTTCAAAAAACTTTGGTTGTGGTCAACCATGGAAAATTAAAACATACACTTTAAAAACTGACAGCTGGAAAGAAAAGTGGTGGTGGAGGCGGGGCAGGATGAAGTAGAAGGGATGGTTAGGGTATATCTTAACTTCGGTTTTTATTTTAAAGTTTTGCACTTTCTTTGGGAAAACCCGTCGGTGGCACCTTTCCCTGGAAACCACCTTAGTGGGCAGTTATTCCAAGCTGTGAGATCCGGTGTGTGGAAGGCCTTTGCAAATGGTTAACGTCTCCTTCAGATGTGGCTGGGCTGTTCTTATTACAGCCCCTCATTAATTCCAGTGTGAGTCGTTTCATTTGGCCTTTTGGTTTAGCAGAGTGCAGTGGGTTTGTGGGTGTTTACTGGTAAATACAAACGACCATGGAATGGGGGGGCCGGAGGGGAAGGAAAGTCAACTTGCAGGATCATAGTTACTCTGTGGATAATTTGATAATCACTCCGCAGCAGGTGCTTGCATTGAGTCATTCCTCCTCTTGGCATAATTTTGCAAACAGCTTGGCTTATACAGCCTGTGCCATTCCCGCAGCACCATTTCTAATGGTAGCTTTCAAAATGATTTCAGCATCATGTGAGCTGGGGCATTAGTTTCCTACTAGTCCATCTCAGTTATTTGTTTATTCTTGGCAATAAAATTTTTAGAAATTTTAAATCTGGGAGAAAACACTGGGAGACAGTAGGAAAATCAGTCTTATTGATCATTTAAAGGAATTTTAAAGTTTGAATTAAGGGAAAACCGTTTTAATCTTTTCAAAAATACGCAAGTAACAAGTGAAGAAGTGAAAACGTTGGCAACTTTTGTACTTGAGAGGAAGATAGCAGCTGGGGGTGGAGGGGAGTCAGGCAGTGGCGGGGAGGGGTTGGGAAACAGCCCCCATAGTGAAGTCTGTCCTCTGTACTTGCCAGGCCCCCATGAGAGATGCCACGGCTGGCTGTGTTTCCATTAGCATTAGAAAAGACCAAATTTATGTTGCAAAGTAAATTTTAGAAATTTAAAAGAAATGACGGAAATAAGAACTCAGGACGCACTATGTTGCTAGGAGATTTGGATCTCTTCCCAAGGAAAGAATGATGTGCGTAAAATCAGCAAAAGATTTCTGAATTCTTCATCCTGTTTATATTTATTTTTTAAGTACTGTACTGTATCATTTATCTGGGTGTTATTTATTTGCCAGTCTTATGAGAAAACGAACTTAAGAAGGCTTCTGAGCAATAAAAGTATGTGTCCCTAAGTCTGCTCACTAACTTTATGACTAAGAGAGCCCCCTCCATACTCACTCAGAGCCTAATTACTCGTATGTTACAAATACTTCTAACACACATGGATATCCGCTTCTCCAGCCATAAAAGATTAGAAGCAGCATAGCAGATGGGGAACAAATGAGGAGAGGATCTCGGACATACTGGAAGCAGCAAGAAATAATGGCTGACAGCTTGATTGTGAAGGGGAGACAGAAAATCCATATAAAGCAAACATAGCACTATGAAAGCTTAGCGGTCTGGAGCCATTCAGGGTTTTACAGTTTACCAATCCCAGAAGGTCTCACTGTGTCATGGCATAGAATAAAAACTGATGCTCATAATCATGACTTTGAGTCATCAAGAAAAGATTGTGTTGTTAAATGCGCCTGTCTTTTTTTTTTTTAATCTGAGGCCTATAGCCAGTGTTTATGAGGCACTTAACTTTATAGAAAAAGGAACTCAGTAACTGTCATCTTTATGTATAGCCCCAGAGTCATGTTTCAATCTTGCCCACGTGCAGGCATTCATTTTCCCATATATTGCTGTCATGAATGTGAATGCACCTGCCTTTAAAAAGGCATATGTAGAATAATTTCCACTGGAATTGGCTAATATTGATATTAAGATGCAAGTCTTTGTGCTTAAAAAGCTGACCTTTAGTACTTTGGAAATTACTATTTATGTGGAGGTTATTTCTCTCTCCACAATGCCAAATCATTAGTACATAAAAATTCCTCATGCTTTGAGTTTTGGCATAGCTAAATGTTCTTACTCAGATTGAATTTTATAATTCTTTCTCTAGTGACACAGCTGGTATAGTGAGGAAAGAAAACACTAAAATGAGAATCAGAAGATTTTCTTGGTCCCTGCTCTACCTCTGAGATGCCAGGCATTATGGGGAAGTTAGTTACTCTCTCGTGCTCAGTTTTCTTACCTATTCAGTGGGGTTCTCAGACCCCATCCAGTCTGACAAACTATGATTTTCTTGAAATGGTAGCTCAGTAAGTGATAGGTGATTGGTTCTCTGTGCTTGACGCAGGGCTGAACCACAGAGGCTGCCTTCCATCCTGTGGGGATTAGAGGGACTAACCTCAAACTTTACGCTCCACCAGCATCCTGTTAAGGTATTTTAAAATGACTCTAAAAGGACTTAGAGCCCAAAATGTTAATAACCTTTATATTCTCAGTGGTGAGAACACAGAAGATTTTTCTTTTCTTTTCTTATGCTTTTTTCATACTTCCAACATTTCTAAAACAAATGTGTATTCTTTTTATAAGGAAAAAAAGCAGTAGAAGATATTTTAAAATTATAGACACAAAAGAGAAAAACTTGGGGCCTTCTAAATGCTTAGAGAAGTTCGGTCTTAAAGGCAGAGCACGTTTGAAATAGAAGGTGGATAATGTTACATCCCCGGAAGTAGAAAATCCACTCGGCAACAATTATGTCTGCCACATTCAGGACTCTCAAAATGGGTGGTAATGTTTCAGACTTGAGGAATAAAAGGAGCATCCAGCAAACCAGGGGAATATGGCATTAAAAGAAAAGTCCCCAAATAAACAACTACTTAAAATCCTGGGCTCCCAGCTGCCTTTTGTCTTCTAGATGATTATCATGGCAAAATATCTTCCTTGCCAGGGACAATCTCATTGTGATTTGTCAGATGCTAACTGATAAGACAGGAGCATTTTTCTAGACTCTGAATCTCTGGCTACTTTCCCCAGGATCATCTCCTTGGATAATTGTTAGAAAATTTGCAGCCTACCCAAAACCTGTCTAAAAATACTGGAGAAATAGAGAAGGATCCAGGAGGCTGATGAAGCTCTGAATGTTTAATGTCCCAGGAAACTGGCTGCCTGGATGCTGCCAGCAACCAGGGAACCAGTCGATTGCAGCTCAGGAAAATGGGCCTGGCCCGGACAGCCCCAACTTGGCAACAGCTTGTGGGGAGTAAATCCTCTCACTGAAGGTTTTGCTTAATCTGAATACATTCAATTTCAAAATCTGCCCTTGATCTAAGCCCCTTAAGCTTCTGGGGGAGGACTAAGGACCTTCAGGGTCAATGCCAATAACAAAAGCTAGGAAAAATCCACCTTTCCTCATATCTCATTGCTGCATTCTATAAGCTGTTAACTCACTGCAGAAAATGTTTCCTTTCAATGAAGTTGTCTTTAGAGAACCTCCTCCCTTCAGTTTAAAGATGACATTCAGTGCTTCCTTTTTTACATGTTCAACATGTTCAGTAGAAGGAACACCAGACAAAATGTTAGGAGGCCTGGGTTATAACCTGAATGTGCCCACACCAGCAGTGGGATTGTGGCAGAGCAACTGCTCTGAACTTATGTTACCAGTACAGTGAGTTGGTTGGGCCAGATATATTTTTCTCCTAACTGTGGTCTTTGTAACACTTGTCCTTATAGGTGCTTTCCCAGGGGCGGGATGATTGTAATCAAATAAGCTTGGTGAACACTGAAGATCACATCCCTCCTTGGAGATTCACAATGTCCATCAGCATATTAAAGGCTCTGAGAAGTCCTGTAGTAGAGAAGCTTTTACAAATGTTTTCAATCCAGTATTTCCCAAACTTCTTTACTAAACCAAGAAGCCCCTTTTGTCTGGTAATTCCTATTTTGAAACCAGAGTCCCATTCCGACAATGTAATAGATGGTCCTGTGTCTGATCTACATTTTAGCAGTTACATGAGTATATATGTAGAGGGCATGATCCAGATCAAGGCATGATATCTTTTACATTGCTGGGAGCTTAAGGTTGGGAGATATAATTTATTCATTGGTTTAGGGAATTAAGATCCAAAACGACTCAGCAGTTGCATTAGTTTCCTGTGGCTGCTGAAGCAAACTACTGCAAATTCAGTGGCTTAACACAACAGAAATGCGTTTTCTCACAGATATTGTATTGGTGTTGTATAGCCATCCGTACAAATGCAATATGGTGTAGAGTTATTACCCAAGTTCCTATATATAATGGAAGACCCAGTGTCCCAGGCCATAAAAGCAGTGTTATGTAGTAGTGAATAGAGATGAATTCAATTAGATCAAGATATGAGTGCAGACCTATCACTTAATATCTACATCACCCTAAGAAGTTATTTACTCTTCAAAGCCTCAGTTTTCTCATCTGTAAAATGGAGATAATAATACTACCCATCCCAGAGAGTTGTTGTGAGGATTCAATGAGATGACGCCTGTAAAGAGCTTAGCACGTTGCCTGGCTATAGTAAATGCTTAATACCTTCTGGCTGTTACGGTAATGCTTATAATTGTAGGGTGGGAATGTATTCTGCGAGACCCCCAAAGGAGTAGAGATCTGGACCCATGGCATATGAGGAGGACTGTCCCTGGGGGACATGAGATCTGCCTTCAGTTATGCAAATATGTTCTCGTTATTTTTCAAGGGATAGAAATCCAACTTCAACTCAATTTAAAAAAAGGAAATTAGTAGTTTAACACCCCTAACTTAAAAATTTAGGGAAATACTAGCTTTGGGCCTCATTGGATACAGGTATTTAAACAGTGTCCCTAGGGGAATTCCCTGGTGGTCCCAGTGGTTAGGATTCCACGCTTTCACTGCCGAGGGTGTGGGTTCAATCCCTGGTCGGGGAACTTGCCTGCAAGCCACGTAGCAGTGGCCAAAAATAATAATAATAAACACTGTCCTTAGGATTTAGCTTTTTCTCTTCAGTGCTCTATCTGTTCTGCCTTTCCTCTGTGTCAGTTCCATTCTTAGGTAGGCTTTCCTCTCATAGTGGAAAGATAGTTGCCAAGGACACCAGGCTTTCCCTTAACTTCTCAGCAGTTCAACCAGTTTCCGAAATATCCTGGAATTGATTTTCAAGGTTGTCAGGTATCCTGTAGCAGAGACAGGTTTTCTGACATGGGCAATCCAGGGTTGAACTCTAAATGGCCAGGCTTAGGTCACATGTCTCTCCCTGAACCCACCCCTGTGACCAAGGATTTGAAATGCTGTGATTGACCAGCCTGGGTCCCCCGTTTGTCCCTGAGGCCCCCTGGCTTAATAGTGAGGGGAGTGGGGTTTCCTAAGCACACTCAGGGAGCTTTCCCAGAAGGTGTGGGAATGATTGAAAGACAAAGCCATAAGTATCCCCTGTGGCTGTACTGGGGACCTGGTGGCAAATAGTGAGGAGAATCTTTCCTCTGCCTGGCTGATTACTCATCTGTTGTTCTGGCTGCCTCATTGCCCCCTAGGCAGAGTCTAGGTGGAGAGGGGCTGAAATTCATCCGGATACCACCCTTAACGTTCCCTGGGACTGCCCTGCTGCTATGGCCAATGGACCCTAGAGCTTCTGAGCACATAATGCATTATCCACCCTGGGACAATTGTGAGAGTGAAAGGGGATGCTGTGAATAATTGTGCTAGGACAACAGACATAAGCCAGGGCTGTCCCAGGAACTCTAGGACATGTAATTATCCTATTGCGAGCCAACCCAATACAATTCCGCCCAGTTCTACCAGTAGTGACAGAGCCCTTACTGTGCTTGCTCTGGGGCAACAGGTGAAAAGATATCAATTTGGGATGTTTGCTGCAGTTTTAGCAGCTCCGTCTTCTCTTTCCTTCCCCAACTCATCAAACCATGTTTGCTGGCAGAGGTGTACTTGTCTGTCATGCTCCTCAGCGGGAGAATGAAGGACCTCTGTGTTGACCCTTTGAGAGACATAATAAATATAAAGCCTACTCTTTCATTCTGGAATATCAGACTGTGGCTCAGGCTAAGGAATTCAAAGTATGAGTGAGTAGATGGGTTTGGTGAGCTTGAGACGGAGCCCCTCCCTGGCCTTTAAGGCCATACTCCAGTTTTCCCAACACCATTTATTGAAGAGACTATCCTTCCCCCATTGAGTATTCTTGGTGCCCTTGTCAAATGTTAGTTGACCGTTTATGCGTGGGTTTATTTCTGGGCTCTCTATTCTGTTCCATGGTCTTTGTGTCTGTTTTTGTGCTAGTCCCATTACTGGTTGATTACTTTAGCTTTGTAATATAGTTTGAAATTAGGAAGTATGATGCCTCTAGCTTTGTTCTTCTTTCTCAAGATCGCTTTGACTATTTGGGATCTTCTGTGGTTCCATATGGATTTCAGGATTTTTTTTTCCATTTCTGTGAAAAATGCCATTGGAATTTTGACAGGGGTTGCAATGAATTTGTAGGTCACTCTGGGTAGTATGGACATTTTAACAATGCTAATTCTTCTAATCCATGAATACAGGATCTTTCCATTTATTTGTGTCTTCTTCAGTTTCTTTCATCAAAGTCTTAGAGTTTTCAGTGTACAGATCTTTTACCTCCTTGGTTAAATTAATTCCTAAATATTTTATTTTTTTGATGCAATTGTAAGTGGGATTTTTAAAAATTTCTTTTTTGGTTTGTTTGTTCTTAGTATATAGAAACACAACTAATTTTTATATGTTCATTTTGTATCCTGCAACTTTACTGAGTTCATTTATTTGTTCTAACAAATTTTTAGTGAGTCTTTAGGGATTTCTATATGTAAGATCATGTCAAACAAAGATAATTTAACTGCTTCCTTTCCAATTTGGATGCCTTTTATTTCTTTTTCTTGCCTAATTGCTCTAGCTAGAACTTCCAGTATTATGGGTTTTTTTCTTTTTTTAAATGTAGTTGACATACAATACTATGTTAGTTTCAAGTGTACAACATGGTGATTCAACATTTAAATACATTACAAAATTCCAGTGCTATGCTGAATGAAAGTGAAACAGTGGTTACCTTGTCTTGTTCCTGATCTTAGAAGAAAAGCTAAAAAAAAGAAAAAAGAAAAGAAGAGCTTTCAGCTTTTCACTGTTGATTATGATGTTAGCTGTGAATTTGTCATATATGGCCTTTATTATGTTGAGGAACATTCCTTCTATACCTAATTTGTTGAGAGTTTTCATCATGGAAAGGTGTTGAATTTTTCAAATGCTTTTTCTGCATCAATTGAGATGATCACATGATTTTTATCCTTTATTCTGCTAATGTGATGTATCACATTTGTTGATTTGCATATGTTGAATCATCCTTGCATCCTAACACTCCATAAACAAAAGAATGAAATTGGACCCTCATCTTACACCACACACAAAAATTAACTTGAAATGGATTAAAGACTTAAACTAAAATGTATTAACCTGAAACCATAAAACTACTAGAACAAAACAAAGAAAAAGCTCCTTGAAATCAGTCTTGGCGATGATGTTTTTGGGTATGACACCAAAAGCCTAGGCAACAAAAGCAAAAATAAACAGAACTACAGAAGCAATCAACAAAATGAAAAGGCTATGTACAGAATGGAAGAATATATTTGCAAAGCATATATGTGATAAGGAGTTAACATACAAAATATATAAGGAACTCATACGACTCAATAGCAAAAAGCAAACAGCTCAATTAAAAAATGGGCAAAGGGCCTAAATAGACATTTCTTCAAAGAAGATATGCAAATACCCAACAAGTATGTGAAAAGGTGCTCAATATCACTAATTATTAGTGAAATGCTAATCAAAACCATAAACCTTGCACCTGTTAGGATGACTATTATCAAAAAGACAAAAGATAAGAAGTACTGGTGAGGTTGTGGAGAAAGATACTATACCATGCTCATTCCTACCTTAGTACCTTTGCTCCTGCAATTTTCCCTGATTGGCCCACTCTGCCCTCAGATCTTCCTGGGGAAGACTGTTCCTCTGGATCAACCAGATTTCACCACACATGTCATCTCCAAAGATCTCTGTCCTAACCACTCAATTTAAATATCTGCCTCACTTCATATCTCACATTGTTGACATTCTTTGTTGCGTGGGACTGTCCTTATGCATTGTAGGATGTTTAGCTGCATTCCTGACTTCTACCCACTAGATGCCAGTGACATGCCATCCCCCACTCCCACCCAAGGTTGTGACAACCCAAATATCTCCAGACATTGCCAGATGGCCCCTGGGGGCAAAATGGTCCCCACTGAGGACCACTGGTATGTTTCCCTCATGATCTGGGGGCACCAGTAACTCCTGATTCAATTCCTTGCTGGCTTCACTATGATTTCCCTCACCATTTACATTCCTCTTGTTAAAGCTCATGCTCTGTTTGACTCTTTGCTCACACGGGGCTATCTCTCAGCTTCTCGTTATTCTAGATTCCTCATTGAGGAGGAATCATTTCCAGGAACGGGAAGGAGAAGTGGTTGGGAAACCAACGGCCATTATCTGGAAGCGTGAATAATGGGCTGATGAATACGCTTTTCTGTGGGCCATTCTCTGCAGGGCACAAACTGGCTACAGGATAGAGGGGCAGATCCAGCTTACAGATGTGAAATATTGGGTTGGGATGGTGCTTTTTATATTTTAAATAGTATGCCATTAGGTGAAACATGTACTCTTCAGTTTAGCATGGCATCGCCACGTCAGTGCATCAGTGTCTTATATCTGTCCGGTTCACACATCTATATGGCCTGCCTGGCCACCGTAAACAGTTGAAGTTCATGACCAATCGTGCTTTAGACATAAAGTACTCATCTAAATGGAATATTCTAACTCTAACCTATTCACAAATAGAGAATGGTGCCGTTGAAAGTGGAAGATGGGATAGCTCTGTAGACAGTTTTATTTGTATTTCTACTGTGGGGTCCAACATCATAGACTGACTATATTTATTTTCTCCCTTAGGTAGAGAATTTTGGACTCTAGATGGAAAGTGTTCTTTTCTTCTTCACATTGACACCTGCCTATTTGCATTTGGAGTTGTACTCCTGAGTTTAGGGGACCAAGTGGGAGTAGCTAGAAGAATCCTGGTGCCCTCATGATTTTGGTGACCTTGTGCTATTTGAAGACTCTTCAGATTCTTTCCTGGGTATTTCACCTCCTAAGAATGGATTGCTGATGCATTTAATTTTATCTTTTTTTTTTTTTT
The DNA here is from genome assembly GCF_964374135.1 of Grampus griseus. NCBI lineage: Eukaryota > Metazoa > Chordata > Mammalia > Artiodactyla > Delphinidae > Grampus > Grampus griseus. The sequence continues at coordinate 74,672,069 of NC_139002.1, forward strand.
TTGACAAATATGGGGCTCACCAGGTTGGGGCCTAATTTGACAAGAGCATTCCAGTAAATAAAACCTAAACTAAAACACTTTCTACTTCCTGATGAGAAGATATAGCATGTGCAAACTCTAATCATATTAAAGTATTTCTGCCAACTGCTTATTACCACAACGGTAATTCTTGTGGGATTTAATAAACAGCTTATCTGTTACATCCTCAGAGAAACTTCCTCTCTTAACTTCTATGGCAGCTCATTTGTACTGTTCTAAGGATCCTTTTGTCATTACTGCCTTGCTTTGTATAAGGAACAATTTTTCCTTCTAGACTGTAGGGTCCTAGAAGCCTATGATCATTCTTCACACCTTCATGTCTCCACCATGTCCAGCAGAGGGAAAAGATGCACAGGAGATTCTCCAAATGTTTTGTTGGCTGAATGAATATGTGATTTGAAATTTGGGAAGGGAGTGCTGCAATTAAAAAAAAAAAAAACATTTTAAAAAGAAAATTTGCAAAACACAGAGATAAATAGAAAACAGACATTATCTATACCCCTATTGTTGACAGTCACTGTAAATACTTCAGTGTCTTTTTTTCTTTACTATATATTTAGATAATATATTTTGCCATAAAATTGCAATTATACTTAAATGCAAGTTTGCGTCGTGCTTTATTTTTACTCCTTACTACGTAGTTTGAGCATTTCCTAAGTCATTAAATATTTTTCCAGCACACCATTTTCAATGGCTGTGTAGCATTTCAATGATGGCTAGATAATGATTTACTCATGGACATTGGATTGGTTTTAATATGGGCTATTGCAGATACGCTTTGATGAACGTCTTTATGCAAAAATAGGATATATAATTTGATACGTTCTTAGAAGTCAAATTATGGTACCAAAAATTTAAGAGCTTTTGGTACACGTGTTTCCAGCTGCCTTCCATTTTTCTCCATAGGTGTCCCAAAACAAATTTATTAGATGGTACTTTACTCACAATAGTGATGCAGAGGATGACCAACTTCTGAGCAGCAGCAGCAGGAGTAATAGCTGTAATAAAGATAATAATAATGACACCTGTATACCAAGTTACAGTTTAGAAAGTGCTTATCTCTCACTTATCTTCTTTTGTACTTAAGACTTGTTTTCTTTTGTACTCAGATATTATTTCTTACAGATGAAAAAAACGAAAACTTGAGGAGATTAAATGGTTTGTTCAAAATCACATAACTCATTGGAAGTCTTATATGTTCTTTCAACCATGCCAAGAGGTTTAGAGACAAAAATGAAGAGGAGATGTGGATATGGAAGGACAAACACAACAAATGTAACGAAAAGAACCTTTGAAGTTTGGATATAACCTCAAGAAAGAGAGTGGCAACATTTTGTGAATAGATCAATGAAAAAAATCTTTTGGAGCTAGGGCTGAAATTTTAAATTCTAGGAACATTTCACAAAGGGTAGTCCCTTAAGCTCCTGAACCTCAGAAATACTTTCCTAAAATACTCTGATAAATTTGTACCTTTGTGGCCCCCTAATTGTGTCTGGTTGGAGATAACGTTCTAGGCTGGAGGTGATTTTATCAGGAGAAAAGGATGTCTAGAACTTGTTTTAGGTGCCCAGACACTGTCAGAGCTAGAAGGGACTTTAGAAACCATTTTCTCTGATTCCCTCGTATAAACTAAGTCTCAGGAGAAGTAACTCACTCAAGGTCACACAGAGATTCAATGTCAGGGTTGAGGCCAGACCTGAGAAATACAGTGTAAATCTGGACAGAGTACAGAGAAGGAATCAGGTTAAAATAAAGCAAAGCAATTTTTTTAAAGTTCTGGACCAAAGGAGTTTTTAATTCATTTAGTATGAGCATTTCTATTGTGTTACCTCCAAATGCAGTTTCAATTTACACATAATGCAAGGAAACACCCTTGTAAATCACTCAAATAAGCTTTCCTGTTTATTTTATTATACTTGTTTTTTTACCTTTAGCTAAGTAATTTATTTATTAGGATTGTACAAGTCATACAATAAGAAGTCAGAATCATGCATTACCAGGCATCTTAGTAAAGTATAAGTAAATCAGACCAGTTGTTTCTGAACCTGGTTGATTCTCAAAATCGCTTGGAGGACTTTTTGAATGTACACATTCCCAGAGCCCCACCCCAGGGATTCCGATTTAGTAGATCTGATGAATTTGACTACTTCCTCCTAAACTTGCTTAAAAAAAAAAAAAAAAAAGATTTTCAACTGTAACTGAATCTTTGAAAATAAGATCATGAATTCTCAGGAATTCTTAACATATAACATATAACACAGAATGCTTTTTTGGAAATGTCAAAGTCAAGTGACCATTCCTGCTTAAAAATTAATTGGGGAGGTAAACCACTAAATGTCTATTCAGAATGACCCTATACTTAGAAGTGTCTGAAAAAATTAAGTTAGGGAGGCAGTAATAGGCAGTAAATGGATTTTCTGTTGTGTAAATGTTTATACAGATGTTGTAAGTGAGACTTTTCAAAAACAACCCCATAGGTTGCTGACAGCAGACAACTTTGCATATGTGTGTTAACAGGAGAATGTGCTGTGTTTCAAATGAATGGGGAAGCCGGTCTAAATGACTTTCAGATTAGCTGGAACAGATGGAAGGGTCACAGTTGAACAACTTGACACACCAGCATAAAGGCAACATTGGAGTGGAGTTCATTGCCTATGATAGATACTGTCAATCAACCCCGGCACTCTCTCAAGTTAACCAACAGTCTGGACCTTTAAAGATTTAAAAAAGAATTAAAAAAAAAAAAAGTATTTTGAGGCAAGAATTGGAATTTATCTTTTTTTCCAGGACCAAACTCTATCCCAGACTACCTAGGGTTTTTAGACACGAAGCAGTAGATTATAGACGTTTTGGAAACTAATATGATATAAACTTGACATTAGGGGCTTTCAATAATAAATAAAAAATTTAGTCCACATGATGGCTTTTGAGGGTTCTATCGTCACACTAATTAGAATATAGTGCAGAATACCAGAATGAAGGAAATGCAAGTCTTTTTCTTAACTGTTCAACTTGGATTTTGATCAACTGTTGTTATAACAATATGTACAAGCAAATATTAAAACATACTATATGTAGGTTATTTTTTCTAGGTCTAACTTTGTAACTTGATATGTGTTAAACTTTTGCATGCGGCCCAAATGGTAAAAAAAAAAAAAAAAAAAAAAATTCTCTTCCATTGTGACCTGCTCCTCAAGAACAGGATGGGGCTTGGCAGGTAGCTTTGTCCCCTCAGGCCACTAGGGAGGGGACCCTTGAAGAGTCTGAAGACCCTTCCAGACCATCAGCCCCAAGTGGACTCTGCAGAAAGCTACTGTTTTTCCTGCCTCAACATAGCTGATTAATCCAAATTAACACATTGTTTCCTATGTGCTTCTATGCCTGTTGCTAGAAGGTTGGAGTCCTGGAAATTTCAGAAGGGGGATTGCAAAAAAAAAAAAAAAAGAAAAGAAAAGTAATGTTACCATTTGCAACAATATGGATGGATCTAGAGGGTATTATGCTAAGTGAAATAAGTCAGAGAAAGACAAATACCATATGATTTCACTTATATGTGGAATCTAAGAAACAAAACAAATGACAAATGTGATACCACAGAAACAGACTCATAGATACCGAGAACAAACAGGTGGTTGCCAGAGGGGAGGGGGTGAGGGGATGAGTGAAATAGTTGAGGGAGATTAAGAGGTACAGACTTCCAGTTACAAAACAAGTAAGTCACAGGAATGAATGCACAGCCTGGGGAATACAATCAATAATATTATGATAACTTGTGTGATGACAGATAGTAATTAGACTTATCATGGTGATCATTTTGTCATGTATAGAAATACCAAATCTCTATGTTGTTCACCAGGAACTAACATAGTGTTATAGGTCAATTATACTTCAATTAAAAAGAAAAGAAAGGTGATTGCTCTTTGCACTTCTCTGTCAGGGAAGGACTCTGACTTTGATCATTGGCTGACTGTGGACCCTAATAGTCTTGAGAGTGCCCATGGGAAACAGAGAGGAGATGCTAATTATTAGAAGCGTAGGGAATGCCACAGTATGTGTCATGACTAAGTGATTAGCTTTATAGCTTGATCTCTGTCTTTTGAACTAGTGGCTTGAAAAGCAGATGGGTCATTGGAGCATCGTGCTCATGGTATTTATATGGTCATTTTATATCCTAAATACATTTTCATAAGACCATGGACCGTAGCCCAAAGCTTCAGAGGGTGGAAAGCAATTCCCTTAACTCTGTTCTTACCCAAGTCATAGCATCACCGTTTCCTCCGCAAACAATGATCCATTTTAGAAAACCTGTCTTATTCACAGCCTAGAAGAAGGAGCCCAAAGAACTGCATGATTCCAGCCTGGTCACAGCCACTTTTCTTATGTAGACACCTGGATCAAGCTTAGCTAATTAGAGTCTGTCCTGGAAGTTGAAATTTAGGTAGAGATTGAGTCAGCTGGCAGTGTTGGTCATCCGAGCTATAGGCATGTAGGGTAGTCAGCATGGCTACCCAAAGCCTCAAGCAGGTAGAATTTTGGGAGAATAGAAACTAAAATCTTAGCAGAGGAAACTAATCCATAAAGAGGAAGAGAAGAGTAGGTTAGATATAGACAAAGGAGTCAAGGTGAGAGATCCACAGGGCTCCAGGTAGAGGAAAAGAATGGATAATTGTTCTCATGAGACCTTGCTGTACATTCTGTAGTTGGTTTGTGGGAAATTCCTCTTTATCCTTGTACTAAACTTAGTTAATTTGACAAAGTTTCTGTTTTTTACAAGCAAATATTATGACTAGGAAGCCATGAAATTTCCATTTATTTCTTTAAAAAGTTTATTGAGCACCTACTATGTAGCTGGCATTGTGCCGGCCCTGGGAAATACAGTAATGAATGAAAAAGACAGCGATGGACTCCTCAGTAGTTTACAGTTCACGTCGGTGTCTTGTACTTTCCCTACCATCTTCTCCAAGCCACTTGTGGGACTTGTACTATGAATATAGAGAAGTAAACCAAAGTCTTCCTCTGCTCCAACCTCTCTTCCTTTTTCCATCCATTTCTTTGCTAACCTGCCATGTAGGTGCCAAAATGCACTCACTGTGGGTGACTACAAGGAGGTTCTTTTTCCCGCTGTTCTCTGCCTCCTCACTTTATTTTATTTTATGTTGGGCTGCACCGTGCTACTTGTGGGATCTTAGTTCCCTGACCAAGGATTGAACCCAGGCCCTCGGTAGTGAAAGAGCAGAGTCCTAACCACTGGATTGCCAGGGAATTCCCTCTGCCTTTCCATCTTAAAACTTCCTTCTCCATGTCCAATTTTCACAGGTCCCTGCTAAAGAATAACTAGGTATTAATGAATAACATATGAATGAATCATTAATGATTTAATTTGGTATTTGTGTCACTTATCTGTTTCTAAGGGGAACCATTTTAACCATTATAAAGTGTACGTACAATAATGGCATTTAGTACACTTGCAATGTTTTGCCACCATCATCCTCATCTAATTCCAGAATATTTTTATCACTCCCATACAAAAAACCCTACCCATTAAGCCCTTACTCCTCATTGCCCCTCCCCCAGCCCCTGGCAACCATTAATCTACTTTCTATCTCTATGAATTTACCTATTTGTGGACATTTCATATATATAGAATCATATAATATGTGGTCTTTGGTGTATGGCTTCTTTCACTTAACGTTTTCAAGATTTGTCTATGCTATAGCATAGACACTATTTCACTCCTTTTTATGACTGAATAATATTTCTTGTATGGGTATAACACATTTTGTTTATCCATTCATCAGTTGAAGAATATTTGGGTTGTTTACACCTTCTGGCTATTGTGACTAGTGCTGCTATGAACATTCATGTGCAAGTTTTTGTTTAAATGAATGTATTTTTAAAGAAAATTTGATATAGAAAAATTGCAAAATATTCTATAAAGTGAGTAAAAGCCTATGAAATTATAATTAGAGTCAGATTCAATTTTATATTTCAATGTGTAAAGACTAGATGGATAGAAAAATCTCCAAAAGATTCACTCAGTTGTTACTAAGTCACAGATCTATGGATGATTTTTTTTACATTTTTCAAACTTTTTATAACTTACATATAACAAGGAAAACCAACTCATTTAACAACTTATCTAAGCAGCTTATTTAAAAATGAGTGCTTGGGAGGTGAGAAAATAGAGGTAGTGAGTGCTATCGTTTTGAAGACCATGTCGCACAGGAGATGCTGGTACTAGTAGAGGATGAATAATTGAAGGATTTTTATAAAGATGGGTGATTTGAACATATTGGTAATCTGCACAGGAGGGTCTGGCAAAGAACGAGAGGGTAATAATATAGGGGAGAGAGGAAGAACAAGGTCCTGATCTTAGAGAAATCAGAAAAGGAAGTGATCAGGTATAGAGATTGGCCTAAGCATGGGAAAAGATCCATCTTCCTGTTAGATGAGAGGGTGGTTTGGTGAGAGTGCAGGCACATGGAGATGAGCTATAGGTATGTAGAGAAAAGTTCGAGGGGTTTCATACCTAATATACTTAATATTCTTGGTGAAATAGGTTAAGTCAGATGTTGGAAAGAGTAGGATGGATTGTGTTGTAACCTTGAGGAAGAATAGTGAAAGCTTGGAATGTGCCAGGGGAGTAACCGGGCATACCCAGACTGCTGCAGTTTATTGCCTTCACTACATTCTGAAATTCATTAGTTGTACCTTCCTTGTTTAAGAAGACTTTCCTCTGTGTAGGTTTTTTCCCCTTTTGTTGCTAATTTGATCCTGGTTTATAGATGCAATAGCTTCTAGAGCTCATTGACAGTACAAATTGGAGACGTTTCTATAGTTCTCTTTTGTTTTTAGGTCTTTATATCTTCTCATACTTCATATTGGCCCTTTCTTTGGAATTGCCTAATATCGCTACGTATCCAGAGAATTCTTTCCTTTTGCTCATCCTTACAGTGTGAAGCCTCTATTTGTCCAGTATTGAGGTTTCTATGATTGATTATGTGTGACCTTTATATACCGCTTTAAATTCAGATGAAAGGGAAAGTACACACTTCAGATTCACTGTAGTGTTGCTTTTTGACTCGGTTAGAATTAGGTTGGACTGTATCCGAGATAAGAAATAACAGTATTTTAAATGAGAGAGAGATTTGTTTGTGTCATATGTAAAGATCTGAAGACAATCAATATAGGGTTGGTAAGGCAGCTCTCTCCAAGTCCTGAGGGACTCAGGCTCCTTCCAGCTTTGCCATCATAAGGGTGTGTTTCCTATGCCCATGGTTCAAGATAGAGTTCCAGCCATCACACCCACATTCCAGATAGCAGGATGGAGGAAAGGGGAAAGAAGAAGCTAAGGGAAGTTTATGGAAGCTACCACATGACACTTCCACTTACATTCCATTGGCCAGGACTGAATCCTACCTGCTAGGCAGGCTGGGAAATGAACATTTTATTCTAAGCAGTCATGTGCCCCACTAAACATTTCACTACTTAGAAAGAGGAGGAGAATGGCTGTGAGGGGCAACCCACAGTCTCTGTCACTCACTGATCAGAGAAATCACTTCATCTTCTGGGGTAGGAGGAAGCAGCCACACCAGCAGTGTCTAAGCAGGGCTACTGACTTTTGTGTGTAAGATGTTTCTTCCTTGGGTATAGCTGAATTTACCTCGCTCATTCTCTTCTCTAAGTTGCAGGACTGCTCTTGCTAGGATCTACCTTTGGCAGGTCCTTTGTATGTTTTGACCAACCATCCATCCATGTCAGGTATGGTCTGTTGCAACGAGATTCCCATTCCTTTTGCATTATAGCATTCTGCCCTTCTAGAGGCTTTAGGAAGCTTGAAATTTGACTTCCTGCACTAATTTCCCCCAAGAAATCCTGCAAGGTAGGGATTGCTGTTTGGGTTCCACTGGGGTTTCTTCCATTGACAACTCATGGCATATTGGTGCTCCCTCCAGACAAATGGTACTGCTTGTGTTAAAATCTGCGGAAATTTCTTAAAATTGCTGGCATGTGAGTTTCCCTAGCTTCCAGTGATAAATTGGATTTTCCCCCTATAATAGTTGATTTTCTTTGATAATTTTAGTAGAAATTTTACTGAGAGAGGGGACATTAAGCATAAAGCTTATTTGGCCTTCCCTGGCGGTCCAGTCATTAAGACTCTGCACTTCCAATACAGGGAGCATGGGTTCGATCCCTGGTCGGGGAACTAAGATCCCACATGCCGCGAGGCGTGGCAAAAAATTTTTTAAAAAAGCGTAAGGCTTATTATCACATTCTTCAATCAGAATCTATTCTTCGTCTTTCTTAGAGTGTCATAGATGATAACTTGGCATATCCCCTCCACTGCTAGGCTGTTTCCAAAATTGAGATATTAATATGCATAAGACTTTCTGAAGGCTTGAAATCACTTTATCCAAGAAACCCCAGAAGAGATAAACACCACTGTGTGTAGAGAAGTTTGGGAAACTAAAAGTCATAAACCCATTCAACTAACTTTAAGGAAAGGGGGGTTTTTGTAAGGACGTACAGAAACTGAATCTGGAACCAGAAAACCACCAGTGCCTCAGGTAGCTGCTCTCTCAGTCTCTCTTATTTCTCACAATAATGTTGCTGCTTCCGTCCATGTATGATCCAGGTTCCTTGCTCTCTATCATGCAGCATCCTCCTAGCCTCAGGGTACCTATGGTCCCAAGCAGACACCACAGCCCCAAGTCTACCTCAAGACCTTTCTGCTCAGCTCTAGCAGCTACTGTCTTGTTCTTGTTCCGAAAAGAAGAATCTGGATTGGCACAGCTCAGTTTTGCTCACAAGTTTTTTAAGCATAAGTCACAGCTTACCGGACAGGCTGCTCTCCAGGCCAAGGCCACCTCGGTTCACTTCAGCTGAGGCATAGAGCATTGTGAGAAGCACGTGGTGCAGAACAGAGCTCTTTAGAACAGTGAGGACTGTAGCTCTTGCTGGGCTCGTCTGCACTCAGTTCTAACCTAGGTTGTGTCTAGGACTGCTCCACGTTCATTGTCTTCTTAGCCAACAAGAATAAATGTCAGGGGCTTCCCTGATGGTGCAGTGGTTAAGAATCTGCCTGCCAAAGCAGGGGACACGGATTCGAGCCCTGGTCCGGGAAGATCCCACATACCGCAGAGCAACTAAGTGCGTGCGCCACAACTACTAAGCCTGTGCTCTAGAGCCCACGAGCCACAACTACTGAGCCCGTGCGTTGCAACTACTGAAGTCCACACGCCTGGAGCCTGTGCTCCGCAGCAAGAGAAGCCCGCGCTCCGCAGTGAAGAGTAGCCCCCACTCTCTGCAACTAGAGAGAGCCCACGCGCAGCAACGAAGACCCAACGCAGACAAATAAATACATTCATTAATTTTTTTAAAAAAGAATAAATGCTAGCCTCCTTAGCCGCACATTCAAGGCTGCACCCTCTTAAAGGTGCCCACTTTGCTGATCATGCCTCCCGCTCTCACCCTCTTTGCCAGACTCACTGAACTATTTACTGCAAAACCCACCATAGATATTTCCGCCTCCAGGCTTTGGTCACACTCTGCCTACCTTCCCTCCCCCACCCCTGCCATCCTTCAAAGGCCAACTGAAGTTATTCTTCCTTTATACCAATAACAGTTACTCTTTTTTTTTTTTTCTGGTGGTACAGGGGCCTCTCACTGCTCTGGCCTCTCCCGCCGTGGAGCACAGGCTCCAGACGCACAGGCTCAGCGGCCATGGCTCATGGGCCCAGCCGCTCTGCGGCATGTGTGATCTTCCCAGACCGGGGCACGAACCCATGTCGCCTGCATCGGCAGGTGAACTCTCAACCACTGCGCCACCAGGGAAGCCCCTAACAGCTAATCTTTGTTGAACATCTGCCATGAACCATGTATTCTCCCAGATACTTTACATACATAACCTCATATAATCCTTTCTACTTACTTTTCAAAGTAGGTATCATTATTCCCATTCTACAGGTGGGCAAAAGGAGGCTCGGCGAAGTTAAAGTACTTACCCAAATTCATGCAGGGAGTAAATGTCAAAGTTGGAATTCTCGCCCCAGAGTCTGATGCAGAGTCTATACTTTTTCTTAAACCATGCTTAGTCGTGAAGAATTTCCTGATGAGTTGAAACCCGTTTTCTTGCCCTTTTTTGAATAGTACTTGATGTCTATTCTGCATGACTGATTTGACATTTAATAAATGACTACTTATGATATAATTGTCTTTTTTAAAAATTTTTATTTATTTATTTATTTTTGGCTACGTTGGGTCTTTGCTGCTGCGCGCGGGCTTTTCTCTAGTTGCGGCGAGCGGGGGCTACTCTTCGTTGTGGTGCACGGGCTTCTCATTGCGGTGGCTTCTCTTGTTGCAGAACATGGGCTCTAGGCATACAGGCTTTAGAGCACAGACTTAGTAGTTGTGGCTCACGGGCTTCTCATTGCAGTGGCTTCTCTTGTTGCAAAGCAACAAGAGGCATGCAGGCTCAGTAGTTGTGACTCGCAGGCTCTAGAGTGCAGACTTAGTAGTTGTGGCGGACGGGCTTAGTTGCTCCGCGGCATGTGGGATCTTCCCGGACCAGAGCTCGAACCTGTGTCTCCTGCATTGGCAGGCAGATTCTCAACCACTGCGCCACCAGGGAAGCCCAGATATGATTGTGTTTTGGGGTGTGAACCTTCCCTCCTCCAGTAAGCTCTAAACCAGTGGTTCTCAATGGGATGGCATTGCCGCTAGGAGGCATTTTGGAAATGTTTGGGTGGGGACCAGTGATCACATTAATTGGAGAGGACTATTGTCATTTACTGTGCAAGGGGCAATGCACAGGACAGTCCCAGGCAATGAATAATTACGCCACAGTTCACAAAATTTTGTGATGTTCCACTGGACATTCAGGGTTAACAACTCGTTTATAATTATCCAAGGCTCAAACTTAACTGTTTTACATATAGACACTAAGTAATCTTTGCACAGTTTAACATATGGAGAATTTCCCAGGAATGCAACAACCATTGTTAAAAAATAAAAAAGGACAGTTATACTTTGTTTAGCATGGCCTTTGACCAAGAGTTTTTCACCATTTCAGAAAATGCATCCACTGATGGCAACACTGCTTGTGGTACTTGAGTCTCCACAAGATACAGCTACGTTGTTCTGCTTTTATAGTGATTGCATTTACAATAATTCTATATGTAGATGAAAACTTGTGACCTCTTATAACTGCTAGTGTAAGCTTCTTTTAAGCATTTACATATTGAAATACATGCTGTTTTATTATAAATTATTTTCCTTTATTTCTCTTTTATATTACTGAAGAGCATCATTGCCTTTTTGGAATTACATATGTAGGTTGGCTAAATAATGTAATACCTGTAAATAATTTTCATATAGTAAAAAGGATGTTAACACTATGTACTGGGAGAGAAGAGGATGAAGAAGCAGGTGTATGAGCCCTGCTAGGGCAGGGACCAAGTCTCATGCTGGTCCAAGCCAGCTGGACTTCCCAGAACTCCTGGTGGAGCTTTGTGTACTTTGGAAATAGGTCAGCATTTTGGGGATCTAACCAGGAGCAGGAAGGTGGCTCCAAACAAGACTGCTAACTGCTGAGGCTATGGGTGAGGAAGGTCCCTATCTCTCAGAGTTCATTCCTGTTTGAAAATTAGATGGACAGTGCAATGTCTCTAGTTCCTGAATGTGCCCTTGGGTCCCACACTTTTGAGCTCTGCCTGTTCCTCCACCTGGAAGCTCTTTTCCTCCCCCAGCCAATCTCTGCAAGGACAAATCCAGCTTTAGCTTTTAAGGCACAATTTTCCTGATCCTATCCTTTCTCCTCCCTACTCTTGAAAATTGAACTAATCTCTGTTTTTTCTGGACTCCTACGATATTTTGTCTGCACCCCTTTCATGGCACAGTGGATTTTCTAAACTATGCCTTAGAGTTCTTTGTATGTAGTCTCATTATCCCACCCAGAGAGTGAGTTCTTGGCCATGGAGATCTCTTCCAGACTCATTTCCCTGTCCCCACACATGGCAGAGGACCAGGCACAGAGTAGATGTTCAATTAGCAGTTGCTGAATGAATAAATGAATTACTGACAAGCAGTCCTACTTTATGAGGCTGAGAGGAAAGATGTCACAAAGTGATGGATTCTCTGCAGTGGGTTAGAATTAGGGCGGGATTTCCTTTGAACAGTTTCCCCCAAGCTTTCCCTCAGAGAGCTTTGCGCTGATCCTAATGGGGGACCAACTCGAATAGTACACAAATGCATTTATTCTTGGTAAGAGAAAGAATGCTCTCAGTGGGGCAGCCTCCTCCCTAACGTCCAACCCTACTGATTTTATTTTTTTTAAGATTTATTTATTTATTATTTATTTTATTATTATTTTTATTTTGGCTGTGCCGGGTCTTAGTTGTGGCATATGGAATCTTTGTTGAGGCGTGCAGGATCTTTCGTTGCAGCGCGTGGGCTCTTCATTGTGGTGCGCAGCTTCTCTCTAGTTGTGGCAGCGGGTTTTCTCTTCTCTAGTGTGGCACGCAGGCTCCAGGATGTGTGAGTTCCAGAGCGCGTGGGCTCTGTAGTTTGCAGCACGTGGGCTCTAGCTGAGACGCGCGAGCTCAGTAGTTGTGGCAGGCGGGTTTGGTTGCTCCATGGCATGTGGGATGTTAGTTCCCTGACCAGGGATCGAACCCGTGTCCCCTGCATTGCAAGGTGGATTCTTTACCACTGGACCACCAGGGAAGTCCCCCTAATGATCTTAGAAGATCTATACACCAATCAGCATGTTGATCAAAACCCTTGTGGTTTCATCAGGGAAGTGTTGCTAGTGCTTGATATTTCAAAACAGAGACCTCAGAGACGGTTCTCCTTGAAGTTTGCATTTTGTACCAGTGATGTTCCAGAGGAAATGCTGGGGGAATAAGGGGAAAAAAGGAGGCTGCCCCCACTTTTAGATTCATTTTCCTCTAAATGAGAAATCTCTAAAAGGGTCTCTCTATCTTTCTGGAAGAGAGGGGGCAAAGCGTTCATTTTGTTTGTTTCACACAGTGAAATAAAAGGTGAGCAAAGAGTACAGAATAAAAAAAGCGACAATGAAAAGTCTTAAACTTTTCTTCCTAAGCGTTCTCAAGCCTCAGTGATCTTAACACAGGCCTTTGAAGTCGTGGGGATATTCACTTCTGTTATGGGAATGAGGAAATATAAAGTAATAGGAGGAGGTAGTGTCTCCTTCCCTGAGAAGCCAGCTTAGAAAGATCTGAATGGCAGGTGGTCAGCATCCTTCAGAAGCCAGAGACTGGCCTCAAAGGGCTCCTAAGTCTGATGAATCAGAAGAATAACAAAAGAAAAACAGAATAATAATATAGTAATCAAATCTATCATTTATTGAATTCTCTTTCCTACTGGGCACCGTGGAAAACACTTTACGTACACGGATCTATTTTTTTTTTTTTTTTTTTTGCGGTACGCGGGCCTCTCACTGTTGCGGCCCCTCCCGCTGCGGAGCACAGGCTCCGGACGCGCAGGCCCAGCGGCCATGGCTCACGGGCCCAGCCGCTCCGCGGCATGTGGGATCTTCCCAGACCGGGGCACAAACCCGTGTCCCCTGCATCGGCAGGCGGACTCTCAACCACTGCGCCACCAGGAAAGCCCACATGGATCTATTTTAACCTTTGATAGAAAAGAACCTGTGAGATAGATTATTTTTAGCCCTATTTATAGATGAGAAAACTGTGACTCAGACAGGCAAGTGACTTGCCCAAGACCCCGCAAATTAATAAGTGATAGAGCTTGGAATCACGTCCAGCTTGGTGCTGCTCTAAAGCCCGGGTTCTTCTAGGACATTCTGAAGACAAACATGCCCCCAGCGTGTCTATGTCCTGTAGGGATGCCCTACATTTTCAAAACCAAAAGAGACAGGGCTCAGACAACAAACAGAGGTTTATTCCTTCATTAAAAAAAAAAAAAAGTCTCCTACAACCCAAATAAATAAACCCATAAGAAGAGCAGGGAGAAGGCCAGAGCCTCTGGTAGTTGGCCTTCACCTGTAGAAGAAAGCACAGAGATTCCTCCTGGGGACCGACGGCCCCATCTTTTTCCCTCTTGTTTCGGAAAGAGGCTTGGCTGTCAGGCTTTGATTCAGAACAGGAGTGCATTCAGAAGCATCCTCTGGCGAGGCTGGGAAGCTGCTCACATCCCCGGAAAATTCAGTGGGAGAAAAAGGTTATGGAAGCGAGCAGGAGTTTATTCAACAGTGTCTGAGGCCTTTCAGAACCATGAGTGAGTGTCTATAAAGAAGCAGTCAAGCATAGGCTGGGAATTATCTCTGTTGGGTGCCTACCTGTGACAGGCCCTCAAGAGCTGCTAAGAGGCTCATTCAGTGCCCGGGGGACAATGGGCAGTGGGGACAAACAATTCAGAGGAGTCTATCATTCTGGTGGTGTTATCTTTAGCACTGAATAAAACCGGAGTTCCCCCTTTCTGCCTCCTAGTCAGCACTATTTTTAGGAGCCAGTGGTACTTTTCAACTCTCTTTCACTATTTTTCAACAGGTTCACAAGGGCACGAAGTGCAGTATATAAAAAGAGGATAATGACTTGAGTGCAGGAAAAGGCCCAGTGAACAGAGCAGCCAAGCTTGCCGGGGACTAGAATAGATGAAAGTTTGGAGAAGAGTCAAGAAGAAATGGCATTGTCTGCATGGAGAAATTCCCCATTTTACATACGGTACTTCTGAGATGCTAAAGTAGACTTTCTGAAGTTCAAAGTTTAGAGGAAAAGGAGTCAACTTTGAACCGCTATGAGTGAAAAGCTGGGATAACGCGAGGCGGCCTTCTTGACTAAACCGTTCGTGATTGTCTTGTGTGTGCCTTTGCTACTCGGACGCTGACGCACGAGCTTTTTTTCGGGGCTGGTTTCATGGGTGTGCAGCCTGTGCAGACACACAGGACCCCAGGCTCAGAAGGGCCCTCATCTGGTTTAATGCTCTACCATAGCTGTCTTGAAATTCTTGATAATTTTTGAGCAGGGGACCCCACATTCTTATTTTGCACTGGGCCTGGCAAATTATGTAGCTGGTCTTGGATTAGAGAAACAAAGAGCTGTCACATTTACAGAGTCCCAGACACCAGCCCTTTGCTGTGTCAGAGTTATAGGAGGAGTTAAAATATAATATATGTTATATAAACCCCCCAATTGTGTAGCCTGTCCTGTTTTTTGTTTGTTTGTCTTTGCTTGTGTTTTCATTCCATGCATTGTTCCTGTTAGGGGGAGAGAGTTGGTGCTGGATTTTCTTTTAATGCATGCTATTTTAAAATTCCTGGAGGAGGGAAACAGTCTTTGTGCAAACCTGTGTCTGTGTTCTCTGAGTAATTCTATACTCTGTGTTCCACATGGGATTCCTCATTCGAGATTCCCTTATGTGATTCCGTGGCCAGAGGCTCAGGAGGAAATGAGGTCCTTATTGAAATCTAGGGGGAGTTGGATTCATCTTGGGGAAGTTTTTTCTTGCTCTGCTGGGTATGGGGCGGAACAAAAGAAAAGTCAGCCTTTCTGTCACTCTTTCTGCCTGCTGTTTCTAAGCCCAATCGCAGCCCCAAAGTTGGTGACATCCAGAAGTAAGACGACATTCACGGAAATAGAGGAGAAATGAAAGTTAACACCGTAGAGTGGTGTCTCCCTCGATGGGGATTGGAAGTGTCTCACATTAAAATCAGGGCAGGGCCAAGGGCATACCTCTGATGATGCCCTGCTCCAAATAAAAACTGTGTATTAGTGACATGTTACCTACCTGACGCTGGATCTGAGGGTTGAAGAGAGAGATCGTGCCAAACTATGCTATGTAAACTTTCCACCCTTTAACATTTTTTTCTAATTTCAAGGGGAAATTATTATTACCAACGATAATAATGACAGTAAACACAGGAAGCACACTGGGCTAATGATCACAGATGTGGCTTCAGGTCTTGATTCCTGCATTTCTAACTGTGATCATGGGCAAGTTCCTAACCTCGCTAATCCTTGCTTGCTTCATCTCAAAAGGATGGAGGAGATCAGGACGATCCTACATCTCAAGGCTTTTGTGAGACTCAGACTTGGCTAACCTGTGTCTTAAATCACTTGAAAGTGGAGAACGTTGTCATAAATGCTTAAAGGCAGTTCTCAGCATTCCAGACTCTATTATTTGGACACAGAGCCCTTCTCACCTCTGCCCCCTCCCACCCTCTTTCCCTTCTCAAGCTTCTCAGTCCTTGTGTGCTCCGGGAACAGTCTGGGCCCCATGTCTGGAATGTCCAGGTTGCCGGCAGGAGTCAGAACCAGTATCTGTAGCGAGGGACCTGAGACCCCCCTGCCAACCCCAGCCCCTTGTCATCTTCGTGGGATGATTGTCCCATCGGCCATCGTTCCCTCACCACTGGAGTGTTACCTCACAGATGGAGGACCCAGTCTGTGGGAAAGAAGAGACCATGACTTATCGGAACATATGGTTTCTTAATTCACGTTAAAATGTCTGAACCCTGTTGCATCTGGTGCCATTTTAGTTTGTTAAAAATGCCACACAAGGCTGTGACTAAAGGGGAAGAAATGGAGAAAAATACAGTTATTACACACTCAAGAGCCGGGTTTTGCGGCTCATTACCCAGTGGCCTCCGTGACTAATTAGGTTTTGTCACTGTTGCTGGGTCATTATGCCTTAATTTTTTTGCATAGTTATTCAGCCGTCACTTGAGGAAAAATGAAGTAGAGAAATACCCTTCTCTGTCTCTCCTGCTCTGAATCACTCAGGCTAGAAAACTCTCCCGGCAGAGAGTGCCCGAAACTGATGAAATGATCATTTTGCCACAAAGGGACAAAGAAGTGTTAGTGGATTAAAAAGGCGCCTCTTTATCTGATGGCAAAGGCCTCACTGAGGAGCAGAGGGCACAATTCAGTGGGGAAGATCATTAACTTTGAAGTCAGTCATCCAAAGATAATGTTTGTCCCTTTGCTTCCTTTGTTGCCCAACTGGCCTTAGCAACCTCTGTTTTTTAACCCGTCCTTGAAAAAACGGGGGGAAAATGCATAAGAAAATAAAGGCCTTAGGTCTTCTACAGGCTGCAGGCCTAGGTTAATTTTTGCTGGCAGCAGAGGAAATTGAAGACACCACGGTATTAGCACAGTGGGGCTTGTGTTGGGTCTGGGATAGTAAAAGGACCCATGGTGAGAGGGGAGACATTGGTGTCAGTCACGGGGTAGGACGCCACAATGGCTGGTAATTGGCGTGGGTCCACCTTCTACGTCTGTCCCGCTGAGCCCGCAGCCCCCGGCCCACTCTTGAGCGCCATCACTAACAAGTAAACAATTTATCAGGGTTAGGTCTCCTGCGGGTTGCCTCATCACACGCTCCATTCAGCCCCGGTACCCCACCCCCCAACCCCCGTGACAGCCCCGCCACACACACAAAAATTTACGTACACCGTGCAATTTGGGGCAGACGCACCATGTAACAACAAATTTACAACAGGCCTACCATGAAAATGGCTGTGTCAATATAGCTGCGAACTGGGGTAGCAGAGCAGCTGTGTCGGGCCAGGACTGGTGGCCCCCGGAGGATGTCAGGGGGAGAGGGTCACAGGCACCGGATCATATCAGAGCTAATTATGACCCCTGCATTTTTGACACGATAACTCACACAGATGCTCACTGTGTGAATCAATCAATGTCTTATAAAGAGCCTAGCCATGTTAACTTCATTCTCCGGATCTGACCAGAGTGCAGGGCTTGGGGCCTGCGGTGAGGATATCGACAGAGTTGGCTGTTGTATGGGAAACAGAACACTAGACTGTTTGGAAACCCGAGACCTGTCTCCTTTACCAGCTGTGGGACTTTGGTCAAGTTACCCGTTTCATTCCCGATGGGCACGTTTTACAGATTGCATGAGCTTTTGGGGGAACTATATATCTGGTATCATAAATAGTTCTGTGTAGGGATTTCCCTGGTGGTCCAGTGGTTAACACTCTGCTTTCCTAATGCAGGGGGCCCGGGTTTGATCCCTGGTCAGGGAACTAGATCCCACACGCCGCAACTAAGACCTGGTGCAGGCAAATAAATTAATTCATTTTAAAAACTCTTAAAAAATAATTCTATGTTGATAGAAAAGTAACTTTTATTGAGCATCTCCTACACGCCATCTTATTTAATCTCACAACATTTCTAGGAAGGAAATGTTGTCATTAACCTTTTACAGAGCAGGTAAGTGAAGCTTCAGAAAGTAAAGGAATAGTAGGTACCAGAAATGGACATTAGAACCAGCTCTGTCTGCCTAAAGTTGATTCTGTTTCCTTGTAGTTTTGCTAGGAACCAGGTAGTCTTAGGGAATTTTAAATAGACCATCTCATTTTCAGATTGATAAAACACAATTCTGTCTCCTGGAAAACATTTCTTTAGAGGATTGGGTTGGAAAGGGAAATCCCTTTCAGATGGGCAGAGCTTGTCAATACGAGAATATTTTGTTTGTTTATCAGTTTATAACATTCTGTCATTGACTTTCACTATGAGATTTTTTAATCTAATCCAACATACCCTCAATTATTAGACACCCACTATTTCATGTGCCACCAGAAAAGAAAAATTCCTGCCATTTATAATTTTAGTGTGCTATTAATTATAGGACTTCTACCTATTTAAGAGATATTAAAATGTAGAAATGGTGCATTTTAGAATCAGATATATATACTTGGATCTCAGCATCATAGGGCTGGTAATTTTTTCCAAGTTCTTCTTGGAGAAAGCACTGACTTTATGTGCTGTTTCTCATCTCTTTCTCAGATGCCAGGAGTCTAGGCAAATCAGGACTTATGCATTAACCACTGCGTAAATAGTAAAAGAGGAAATGAGTGAATGAAGTTCCCATGTCTTAAGCTTCTACTCCTGAAAGAAGGTAGAAACCGCAATTTAGGGAGGAATCCTTTCTGTCCTGTCCAAGTCTCCAGGTCCTGTTTTACATTTTCACCCAGAGATGAAGGAGGTCGAGACCAGAGACTACCTTCTTGGCCTTTACAGTTGGAAGTCTGGCTGATCCTGGGGCCCCTGGGGTCTTTGTGTGGGGGTGGCCTGAGGCAGGGTGGGGGAAGGGAGAGGGACTGTCTCCCCAGCCAGGAGTCTCGGCACCATTGTCCTGTGTAGCAGCTGAGACAAAAGAGCAATTTTATGCTGATCACTGTACGTGAAATGAGCATTTTTTACAAAATTTAATTCTTTCACTTGGAAACCCAATAAAGGAGCAGAGCCAGTGCAGCCGCATTCCTCAGCGAGGCGCACAGCTGGGGCGCCCTTGGGCGAGAATGTGTGCAGGCAGTGGATAACCTGACGTAACCGGCCTGGCCTGGCCATCTCTTTAGTTGGCTGTTCAACTTGGGGCCCTGTGCATCTGGGGGCAGTGTTGTAGCCAGCTGTCTTTGTGGAAATGAAATGAATACACTCACCTATTGAGGAGAGAAGGATCCATATTAGAGGGAGAGGGAAATTGTCTGCAGTATCAGGAGCAAAGGAAGTAGAAAAGAGCCTTCGTGAACCAGACCTACACGAGGCAACTGTATGGGTAAGCCTTCCAGAATAAGGCAAGTGCTTTGAAAAAGCAAAACACTTCCTGCACATAATCTGCTGAGCGTTCTCCATTCTTCACAATGTGTCTCTAACCTCCTCAAATCTCCTACAAGCTTCCTAGGCTCCCGTGCTCCTGCCACACTGTGAGCAGACTATGAGCTCACCAGATTCCATGCCTTTGGCCTTGCCCTGTTGCTTCTATTGCTGCAATTGACCTTTCATTCATCTGCCTCATCTGCTTCATCTCCATCTGTCAAAATCTTATGCATTCTCTTCATGTTCTGAATCAAATGACCCTTCCTCCTCCACGCGTCCTTTCCTGATTTCTTATATCAGGAAGGATGTGTTCTTTCCTTCCTTTCAACCCCAGTGACACTATCTTAGAGTTCCCATGGTGCCTTGTGTGATAGTCATTTTGTGTCATTTCATGACTATAGCTTAGGACTGCCCAATGCAGCAGGTGGCTACAGCCTTCAAAGGACTGTGTCTGGGAGAAGCACTCTCCACCAGGTGAGGACACTAAGACAGACAAAGATATAGACACTTAGAAATACAGTTCACCAGGCTGAACACAGAGCAATTTTTATAACTTTCTTAAAAAAGAACATCTTTAATATTTAAAAAAGAAAAACAAAAAAGTTTAAAAAAATTGCCTTAATTCTACCACTCAAAGATGCTTAAAGTTGGGCTTCCCTGGTGGCGCAGTGGTTGAGAGTCCGCCTGCCGATGCAGGGGACACGGGTTCGTGCCCTGGTCTGGGAAGGTCCCACATGCCGTGGAGTGGCTGGCCCAGTGAGCCATGGCCGCTGAGCCTGTGCGTCTGGAGCCTGTGCTCCGCAACGGGAGAGGCCACAACAGTGAGAGGCCCGTGTACCTCAAAAAAAAAGAAAAAAAAAGATGCCTAAAGTTAACATATTGACCTTTTTTCCTTATTTTTTTTTTTCCAATGCACATATTTTTTTTTCTCTTAGCAATATAGTTTAGGGCTTCCCTGGTGGCACAGTGGTTAAGAATCCGCCTGCTGATGCAGGGGACACGGGTTCGAGCCCTGGTCCGGGAAGATCCCACTTGCCGCGGAGCAACTAAGCTGTGCCACAACTACTGAAGCCTGCGCACTAGAGCCTGTGCTCCGCAACAAGAGAAGCCACCTTAATGAGAGGCCTGCGCACCGCAATGAAGAGTAGCCGCAGCCCGCTACAACCAAAAAAAAAAAAGCCTGCACGCAGCAACGAAGACCCAACACAGCCAAAAATAAATAAATACGTAAATTTATTTAAGAAAATGAAAAACAATATAAACTACTCCCCCTTCATTAAATTTTCTTCCATAGATAGCTTTTTCTTTTCATTTTTTGACATGGGAACTTCCAAACATATACAAATATAGAGAGAATGGTATAATGAATTTCAATAATATAATACAGAATATAATGGATGAATACTATAATGAGTTAACATATTTCTCTGCCTTCTGTATTTCTTATAAATTGGCACTTAGATCTCAGAGTATGGTCCTGGGCCAGCAGCATCAACACCTAGGAACTTGTTATAAATGCAGATTCTTGTGACCCACCCAGACCTGTCCAATCAGAAACTTCAGTTGAGGGTCCCAGCAGTCTGTGTTTTCAAAATCCCTCCTGGGGATTTGAAAGCACACTGGGTTTGAGAGCACCTGAACTAGAGGTTTGATCAGATGCAGGATTGACCTTCTGGCATAACTGCTTTAGAGGAGGTGCTGTGTAAGTCCATCAGGAGGGACACAGTGTCTGTTTTTCTCTAATGTTTGCAACCCTTAAGATTATTGCCTACATCAAGGCTTCTCATACTCTGTACTATTGATGTTTTGAGCCAGATATTCCTTTGCTGCGGGGGACTGTCTTGTGCATTTTCAGATGTTTAACAGCATCCCTGGCTTCTATTCACTAGATGCTTTAAGCACCTCTTTCCCGGTTGTGACAACCAAAATTGTCTCAGATGTCAAATATCCCCTGAAGGGCAAAATGGCTCCATTTGAGAACCACTGACCTAGACTCATTATTTCCTTAGAGGTTGCAAAATGTTGATATTCTAAATACATCATTCAGTCTTTAGTTATCAGCTGGTGTCCTTTTATAAAGACAAACTTCCCCTCAGCAGCTGGTGATTTACAGTGAGGTATAGTCAGTCCTATAAGAAAGGCAGGATCAGTGCTTAATTCTTTCCCTTTATCAGTTTTTAAAGAGTTGGTTCCCTAGGCTCTTCCGAAGATCACAAATGAAGTTTTGTTTTGGAATCTTTCGATTAACGCTTTGAATTATGAATTTAATCATATTTAATGTGTTCAACCCATTGATGTTGTTATTCTCATTGACATTCATATTGTCCCAGCTCTGGCCGGTAGAAGACTCTTCCAGTTGGCCTCATTTAAATGGCTGCAGAAAATGTAAGAATGTATTTGAAAGTCAAGGCAAGTAGTGTTTGCAGATCAGATCAGCAGCAGTAATACAGGGAGGTAACACAGGGAATGTGCCCCAGATGACACATTGTGACATAGTCTTTCATTTACTCATTCATTCCTTCAGCAAACAGATATTGAACCCCATTTCCCTGCCAAGCCCTGGGAATATAATGTGGAGGAAGCTAAGGTTCTCTTCTCTCATAGGTAGGGTGAACATGTAATTTCTTATGCAAACCAGAACACTTTTAAAAGGGAAAGGGAATGCTATTAATAATTACACAATAATGATACTGGCTCAATAGGTATTAACTAGGACTGTCTTGAGCAAACTTACGGAGATTATACTTTCCTGACTGGAACCCCACCACTGGGCTGTGTTTCAAGAGCAGGACTCTGGGTTGGGGTTGACTGTTGAGGAGGATCCTTATCCAGGCAGCCAACTTGCTGATCATGTTACAAAGTCCCAGGGAAGAAGGCAGAAGCCAAGTGATCAAAACCTTGGCAGCCCGAGGTCAGGACCAGACAAGCAGGAAAGGTGATGATGCTCAAACCCCAAACTTGAGACTAAGTTTCCTTGAATCCCT
Source organism: Grampus griseus (assembly GCF_964374135.1). NCBI lineage: Eukaryota > Metazoa > Chordata > Mammalia > Artiodactyla > Delphinidae > Grampus > Grampus griseus. The sequence continues at coordinate 74,694,690 of NC_139002.1, forward strand.
TTGATTCAGAATTTGAAGATCAGAACGTATCCTATAGACTGGGGCTACGGTATGACCAAAGGTGGGCACTCGGTGATCATGGGGTGAGTCCAGGAGGCCTTGAAGGATCGTGTACCTGTCTTCTACCCCTCCTTGAAGACAAGCTTCTCAGGGTCTTTGGATCTCCTCCCCTTTGCTCCTGCAGCACCTCAGTGGATTATATACCTTGTTCGTGCAAGGACGGGGAGGGACCCTAAACTATTTTGGCTCATCCTTTTATAGTGAATGCCTCTCACTTTACCGATGAGAGCCAATTTTCTAACATGTATACTATTTAACAGGATACTAGGATCATAACTCACAATACCCCTTTTTTGACAGCCTATATGCCAATTAGCAGCATGTGAGTTATTGATCAAGAATGACCTGGCCTCCTCTGGAGTGTATCTTATGAGATAGCACTAGCCAACTGCTCCTGGGCAGTACATTCTAGACATGTGAGCTGACCACCCCTAGAGTTACAGTTTATGCTCCCTGATCCATCCATACTATCACAAGATTATACTGAAGTATTTTAAAGCACTGAAGACATTGTAACCCCCATACTGCTGACCACTGCACTGAACTGTCAAAAAGGAAAGTCCCAGAATCAGAGAAGCAGAGAGGCAAGACTATTTCCCTAATAGTTGTACATGCTAACTTCTCATTTCACCTCTCAGAACCTCCTTTTCCTCATCTAAAATGGGAATAACTGTGCTAGCCAAAGTTAACACAGTACAACCTTGTGGTGAGTTCAAGTAAAATGTTAATTATCATCCTCTCATTATGTCTCTGTCAATTACCTGTCCCCGCGTTCTTGGAATCACTTATTTAAGCTAATTTGATGATTGAGGTCCTATAATCCCTGGAATTGAGAGAATAGGTTTAATCTCCAGTTCAGACTCTGAATGACACCTGGATGTGGTAAAAAATGAAATTAAGCAGATTATTTGGTTTACCAATACAGGACTTAATACCGATATATTTCAAAACATCCTGAAGTGTGCCTGACTTTGTTTTTTCAGGTTTCATCAAAATGTGGACTAGGCCTAATCAGAGCTTTGGTTTGAAAATTAAGCCCTACTAATTAACATTTGCCTAATCCCCCCTGTGGATCCAGGGTTGTGTTCTCAAAAAAAAAAAAAGTGAAAAACAGCTCATTATTAGTTCTTTGATATGGGATTCCAGACATTTAGAGTTTCCCCCCCATATCAGTCTTTGGAGGTACAAAGACAAAGCACTGAGGAGATTAATTTCATGTTTCAATACCATGTTTTATCCTTTGTTGTGTGAAAGGGAAGATTTTGACTCTTCTTCCAAAAACGGAAACCTCTTCCTTTTTTTTTTTTTTTTTTTGCGGTACGCGGGCCTCTCACTGCTGTGGCCCCTCCCGCCACGGAGCACAGGCTCCGGACGCGCAGGCCCAGCGGCCACAGCTCATGGGCCCAGCCGCTGCACGGCATGTGGGATGTGGGATCTTCCCGGACCGGGGCACGAACCCACGTCCCCTGCATCTGCAGGTGGACTCTCAACCACTGCGCCACCAGGGAAGCCCAACCTCTTCCCTTTTTGCAGGAACATGCACAACCAAGATTGCCTCTTACTGCGTTAACTTTGTCAAGTTTACTTTGGATGGTTTCCTTTTTGCAGTTTTCAAAAGATAGAACAAGGTTCTGTTGAAATCAATATTTCCTTTTTATGTAGTTTGCTGCCTGCTCTGTGGATCCATTTCCTCATCTGTCAAAATAGACAAAATGATTCCCCACCTCATTGACCCATTGGAAGTTGTAATATCAAGCTATCAATAAGCATTTTTTTTCATTTTAACATCTTTATTGGAGTATAATTGCTTTACAATGGTATGCTAGTTTCAGCTTCACAACAAAATGAATCAGTTATACATATACATATGTTCCCATATCTCTTCCCGCTTACGTCTCCCTCCCTCCCACCCTCCCTATCCCACCCCTCCAGGCGGTCACAAAGCACCAAGCTGATCTCCCTGTGCTATGCGACTGCTTCCCACTAGCTATCTACCTTACGTTTGGTAGTGTATATATGTCCATGCCTCCCTCTCGCTTTGTCACCGTTTACCCTTCCCCCTCCCCATAGCCTCAAGTCCATTCTCTAGTAAGTCTGTGTCTTTATTCCTGTTTCACCCCTAGGTTTTTCATGACATTTATTTTTCTTAAATTCCATATATATGTGTTAGCATACGGTATTTGTCTCTCTCATTCTGACTTACTTCACTCTGTATGACAGACTCTAGGTCTATCCACCTCATTACAAATAGCTCAATTTCGTTTCTTTTTATGGCTGAGTAATATTCCATTGTATATATGTGCCACATCTTCTTTATCCATTCATCCGATGATGGACACTTAGGTTGTTTCCGTCTCTGGGCTATTGTAAGTAGAGCTGCAATGAACATTTTGGTACATGACTCTTTTTGAATTATGGTTTTCTCAGGGTATATGCCCAGTAGTGGGATTGCTGGGTCGTATGGTAGTTCTATTTGTAGTTTTTTAAGGAACCTCCATACTGTTCTCCACAGTGGCTGTATCAATTTACATTCCCACCAACAGTGCAAGAGGGTTCCTTTTCTCCACACCCTCTCCAGCATTTATTGTTTCTAGATTTTTTTATGATGGCCATTCTGACTGGTGTGAGATGATATCTCATTGTAGTTTTGATTTGCATTTCTCTAATGATTAGTGATGTTGAGCATTCTTTCATGTGTTTGTTGGCACTCTGTATATCTTCTTTGGAGAAATGTCTATTTAGGTCTTCTGCCTATCAATAAGCATTTGAAGTAAGCCAGCTTTGGAAAAGGAAGTCTAAAGTACTTAAGCCATTATCTATAGAGTATATATGAAGTTTTCATTTATGAATTTGTACTTTCATGTGTTTATTCAGTTAATTCAACAAACATGTGTTGAATGCCTTCTATCTGCCAGGTACAAAAGTGAATATAGTCTCTGCCCTTAATGAGCATCCAGTATGCTGGATACAGACTATTCTCTTGCTTCCCCACATTTTTTTTTTTTTTTTTTTTTTGTGGTACACGGGCCTCTCACTGCTGTGGCCTCTCCCATTGCGGAGCACAGGCTCCAGATGTGCAGGCTCAGCGGCCATGGCTCACAGGCCCAGCCACTCCGCAGCATGTGGGATCTTCCCGGACCGGGGCACGAACCCGTGTCCCCTGCATCGGCAGGCGGACTCCCAACCACTGCGCCACCAGGGAAACCTGCTTCCCCACATTTTAAATCTCTTTTTTAATCCTCTCTGAATTTCATCAGTGTCCCTCAAAGGTGACACAAACCCAAACTGTGTTGGCTGGACTCAAGATTGAAGTAGCAAAGATTGGCCAATGCTGTCAATGTGATTACTTTCTGTGAGGGGGAAAAAAGGTAGCAACATTGGTAATTCTAGATTTATTCCCCTATGAGAAAAGTTCTTAGCAACTCAAAAAGTAAAACATTTAAGTTATTCCAGTGCTTCAAATTTTCATGAAACAAGAATGGTATAAATTCATACCCATGTTTTTCAGTTGAGTGCCTACCTAGCTCTCCAGTGATTGTAATTGCATTGTTCCATTTTTCTCTTTTTTCACAAAGGTAGTGGGCATCAGATGTTGAATAGGCTGTATAGTTCATGCCAAGATACCTAGCTGTCCTGCCTACATAATAGTAATCATGTGTATTTGGAAGGCATTGTACATATTTGATTTCATAGCAGCAGGGTATGTGGTTTATTAATTCAGTTTTTCATTTTTGATTCACGTAAACAAGATAAAAACAACACAACACAACAACAAAAATAAAGGAAGGGAGATTTTGTGATTCAGAAATTCATAAATGTGCCCCGGAAACCATTCTGCCCTAAGAATGCTGCTGCAAATGTGACATGGTGATATCTTCATTCGTTATCTGGCTTTGAGGGTTGCTAAGTTACTTGCCCCTGGGCCTCTGTTCCCTATGTAATTGATTTCTAAAATCTTTCTGTTGGGAAAATTATATAGCTCTATTTCTATTCAGTTATTGAGTGCAAATGAAGGACTATTCTGTTGTGGAATTGTCGTTTCTAAAGGAAACATCTGAAGTGGCTATTAATACTCTGATGCATAATTGGTTAATTTCTTCTGGTGGCAATGGCTGTATGTATGAGAGATCATGAGGTTTGGGGTCAGCATTTCCTCATCATCTAGTATCTGCAGGACCTAGAGAACGGATTTCTCCACAGGTTCTCAGTCTCCCCATTATTAAAAGTGGCATTAATAAATGGAACTTACAGAATTTGTGTAAGGATCAACTTGAGAAGATGTATGCCGTCATAATGTGTAAGGGATAATCCAAGTATTAATCGTACTTTTTACCTCACTTCGAATGAATTTCATTAAGCTCTCTGGTGCTAGTTGCCTCATAATATCACCTCAGGTACATGTTGCACATTGATATTATTATCACAGAATTAAAACTGGTGTTCTTTTTTTCTGCTACCTCTTACCTCCTCTCTGCCAATGCCAGGACCGTCTGGATTCCATAAGCTTGCCTGAAGCTTTTTCCTTGACTAAGAATTGTAGAACCTCTTGCAATCACACGCAAGGAACATCTGCTCAGAGAAGCCAGTCAATATTGTGGAAAAGTTCAAAGAACGCAGCCCATTGGTAGTGTCAGCTTTACAACCAGGAGGTAATGGCATTAAAGGGAATGGTCATAATACCCAACAGTAGTGACCTTATTAACCAGTGATTTATCATGATGAAAAGACCTGTTTAACCTTTGGTCTCCACAAGCTTTTCCTTTTAACAAAAAAGTCTATTATTTCAAGTTGTCAGGAGATAATTTGTGAGTTGTTAAAGGACAGATTTGATTACTCTGAAGACAATTATATGAAAACTGTACTCACTGCAAGGCGCCTACACAACAATTTTTGTTTTCCTCAGTGTTTTTTTTCTGGGAACAGACAAAAACACAGGAGTTTGATGACTTTTGCCACAAGAATCAATTGCAATTGTACCTTCTAATGGCCCCGCTTTAGACATCTGGTTACAAATTGGGCTTTCTTTGAAACTAGCGTAAGGGAGACTTGAGCGAAATGGGCTCATTGGCATTTAAGACATGTTAAGCTCCTCTGTCAATTCCGTGCAACATTTACAGAGGGACTATTGCGTGATCCACTGAGTTGGACACTGTGGGGTGGGTACAGCTGTGGATGAGGCTGGGCTCTGCATTCCAGAAGCTCAGAAACTTCTGTGGAGATGCTCTCTCAGTTTGTATTTTTTAGAACCCTTCTAATGATTCATGAAATGATTGTGTGCCTGTAGGTCTCCTGCTGGTTGGTTGTGGCAATGGCCAAGGGGCTCTCATGCTAAGGAAACTGATCAGAACAACATCAAAGAGCTAAGAAACAAGAGAGAGAAAAAGGTGCATGTTTGGGGTTTTGCAGATTGCTTGGAATTATTAACTCTGAATTTTGTCCCTGTGGTCCAAACTGAGGAAAGAGGAAAACTGTAACATCTGTGCCACTCCAGGTCTGGGCCTCTTTAGAGCAGAAACTGTCAGTTGTGACAAATTGAGCCCAATTGTATGGAGGCTTTTGTGAGGTAGACAAATGTCCATCAGGGTCTCAAACGACCACCACACTCAGTTCACTTGTGCCTTCTCTCTAATTTACACCCTGAGACCCTGAGGTGAGGGACCCTTCTATTTGGTTGCCTGACCACAGTAAATAATACCAACTGGAGAACTTTTAACTGAAGATGTTTAGAAAAAGACCAACTTTCAGAATGGGATGGCAGATAGACATTGCAAGTGTCCGCTCACATTGTTTTATTACCGATGCAGGGGTATACGAGATATTGGAAACATGATCATCCCTGATGAGATTCTATTCAGAGGTAAACCTGAACTCCAGATTTTGGTCATAGGTTAAAATTTTTGATGCTGTCTTTAAGAAAACATGTTGCTTATTATTCATGTTGTTCGAATATCTTATATATTGTTTTGAATGTTTGCTCTTAAAGACTAATTTCAAATTTTTATATCAGTATTTTCTTGGGGAGTACTGTTACCTACTGCCTGGTTTTAGTTGTTTGCTAATTTTTTAAATTTTTGTTTAAAAAATTATCTTCTTCACAAACCTAATAAGTTATTTCTGATTTTATTAGGAGAGAAAGGATAAATAATATCCAATTTTACCTTAATAAATATTTCTACCTGATTATATCATTACATGGATTTCATTAAAAGAAATAGATCTAGGCTCTTGAAACACCTCAAAATCCAGTAATTATACAAAATAGTAGTGAATGGAGAGGAAGGCACTAATAGAATCCATTCTTAAATTGCCATTATTAATTTAATCAGTTTACCTTTGAGTGCTGTATACCTACTAACTTCCACAGAAGTTCTGAGGCAGCTTAAATAAGGTTGTAAGACAGATAAAATGAGAAGTAAAAGGATCATATAGAGGAAGAGTTGAGTAATGTGACCTAGAGACATAGTTATTTGGCTTGAGCCAAAAGGAAATATGATAAATTACATAATTCCCATTTTATAGTAAATGGAAGTACAGGGGTTCATCAGGAAAGTCAAATCATTTCCTGGGGGGAAAAATTCTAGAAAGGACTTTATAGATGGTTGGGTTTTAAACTATTAGCTTCAAAATGAAAACCATTCAGATCATTATCTCCTAAGGTCCTGGCCTTCACATTCCTGCCGAGGAAAAGCCTGGAAATTAGGATTTCTATATAAACCTTGCATTCCACTACTTGAAAATAGCAACAAACTAGAGGAAATTAACGTTACATTTATTACCTGAACTGAAAAACCTATAAATGAGTAAATACAGAACATTTTTAAGCAAAAAAGCTAAGACAATGGGAGAGAACAGGGGTGTATCAAAATCAAGCTAATTATCTAATTGCCTGTGGCGATTTTACAGACAATAGTCAGGCCCTTTGGGAAGGGAGGCTCTATCCTTCTCGGATAACAGTTCCGAATGGGCAGTGAAGACCTTAATCAGTAGGAATAAAAACTTTGAGGAATTTGGAATTTGGGTAGAATTAATGCTTAATTTACTGGAATTGAAGGAAAGAGCTATTTCTTTTGACTCTTGTAATTATATAAGTTTTCTAACATTTCTGGCACTTTGTTACCTAAGGAAGAAAGCGCAATTGAATGTTTCCTGATAATTCTGGATCTTATGGCTTTGGGATCATCATTTTGAAGAGTAATTCTTACTATAAGATGATCTATAAATCTTTTGAGGGGCAGACTCTGCCTTGTTCGTCTTTTCTATTATAGGGCTGAGTAGGGGCCCAATAGAGAGTAGGTATCTGTTACCATTGGCTGAGTTGAAGGGAAGTGTCCAGGATTGGTGAACAGGACTAGGGTAAGGAGACTTCTCTATGCAACGACCCGGGCAGACACCCTGAGCATTGTTTGTTTTAAATAAACTCTTGGTAGAATCTTAGGATTTTAAAACCGGAAGGATCTTTATGTTGAGGTTTGATGTGGCCAGTCATATCCTTTCCCCTCCAATTTCAGGAAGAGTTGAGAATTAGTCACAGATTGCCAGGAGAGCTAAATTGGGAAATGATCTTGTACTTGAGACCCAGTCGAATTTCTAGAATTGTTACTTGCTTATGAAGAGATTGAGTCTGCAGGATGGACAGTGACCCAAATCAATTACAAGGGAAACAACTAACACACACACGGGCACGCACACACACACGGGCATGCACACACATGCATGCACACATATGTGCACAGGCCTCTACACCTGCCTTAATACTGCTTCTAGAACTATCTGTGCTGAAGAACCAGTTTTTCCTTTTATTATTCCTATTCAATAACAGACCCATTAATTTGCCAAATGCAGTAAGAATGGATTACTAGAGAAATGAAATGAAGAAAGCAAAGACATATAAAACACAAATTGCAATGTTTATTAGATTCAACAGATAAAAAATTATGTTTCCATTAATATAAAACAAACAACAGGTTAAAAAAAAAAGAATTACAAAACTGTAAATACAGTTCATTGAAAGTGCCTATAGGCAATCAATATATAGAATCATTATCACACATAATTTTTGCCACTTGTCAAGCATAACAAAATTTAAAATTATGAGTGAAATAGCAATTCCCCACACTTAATGCATATATGCACACTTTAGGTGAATGTTGTATATATTGATGTTATTTGTATTAGTCAGGTTTATTGAGGTATAATTTACATACAGCATAATTCGCCCTTTTTAGGTACACAGTTTGATAAGTACAAAGGTGTACGGTCATGTAACCAATCAAGATATGGAATATTTCATCATCCCAGAAAGTTCCATTGTGCCCCCTTACTAGTAAACCCTTCTCCCCAAACGCCCAGTCCTTGGCAACCACCAAGGTTTTCTAGTTTTCTGGTGCTGTGATGTTTCCTTTTCCAAAATGACATATAAATGAAACCATATATGATGTAGCCATTTGTGTCTAGCTTTTTTCACTTAACATAATGCTTTTGAGATTGAGCCATGCTGTTGCATGTATCCATAATTCATTACTTTTCATTGCTGAATGGTACTCCATTTGTATGGGGTGTGTACAATCTGTTTATCCATTCACCAGTGGATGAACATCTGAGTTGACTCCAGTTTTGGTCAATTATGGATAAAATTGCTATAACATTCGCATACAAGTCTTTGTGTGGACACATGATTTCGTAGCCTTGAGTAAATACGCGGAGTTGCTGTGTCTGATGGTAATTGCATATTTAACTTTATAAGGAACTGCCAAAATCTTCCAGAGTAGCTTCCCATTTTACGTTCCCACCAGCAAAGTGAGAATTCATTGCGCACCAACATTCCGTACTGTCATGTGAAAAATTTTTCAGCCATTTTAATAGGTGTGAAATGGCATATCATTGTCACTTTAATTTGTATTTCTTTAAATAACTAATGAAAGTGAGCATCTTGACATGAATTTATTTGTCACTATAATCTCTTTTTTGGTGAAATAGTTCAATTTTTTTTACCCACTTTTTCCAATTTAAATATTTATTCATCACATATACCAGGTATTGTGTTACATATTGATGATGAATAAGTCTACTAGAGATATATATTTAGCCAAATAGTTAGAATACAGTATGATAAGAACATGGACCAAACTTGATATACAGAATCACATATACATAAAGATAATTATTATAGTTACTCTGCGACATATGAATGACACAGACAAGATAAACAATGTAAAACCAATTGGATCACATTTTAAAAATTTATTTATTTTATTTATTTGTTTTTGGCTGCATTGGGTCTTTGCTGCTGTGTGCAGGCTTTCTCTAGTTGTGGCGAACGGGGGCTACTCTTCGTTACAGTGCATGGGCTTCTCATTGCTGTGGCTTCTCTTGTTGCAGAACACGGGCTCTAGGCACTCGGGCTTCAGTAGTTGTGGCATGTGCGCTCAGTAGTTGTGGCTCACAGGCTCAAGAGTGCAGGCTCAGTAGTTGTGGCGCATGAGCTTAGTTGCTCCGCGGCATGTGGGATCTTCCCGGACCAGGGCTTGAACTTGTGTCCCTTGCATTGGCAGGCGGATTCTTTTTTTTTTTTTTTTTTTTTTTTGCGGTACGCAGGCCTCTCACTGTTGTGGCCTCTCCCGTTGCGGAACACAGGCTCTGGACACGCAGGCTCAGCGGCCATGGCTCATGGGCCCAGCCGCTCCGCGGCATGTGGGATCTTCCCGGACTGGGGCACAAATCCGTGTCCCCTGCATCGGCAGGCGGACTCTCAACCACTGCACCACCAGGGAAGCCCTATAATAATTTTGTTGTTGTTGTTAATTTGACAAATGGGAACATACTACACCTACTTGAACATCTTTCTATGGTGTTACATATTCTTTTACAATATCATTTTAATGGTTGCATTGACCTGAAACAAGCATACTACCAGCTATTTCTCCAGAGCAAATGGGTGTATTTGGGATCAGCAAAGAATTACAGTTCAGGGTCTGCAACCATGGCGAGCCACATGCAAGTCCCCCTGCACAGGAAGAGAAGGAGAATGCTTTTATAGAGGGGAAAAGGAAGTTGGGAGGGCTATAGTAAACAAAGAATCCATGACTTTTCATTGGCTGAGTTATTGCCAGGAAAGAAAAGGAGGTCTGTTTAGTTTTTTATTAAGTCCATATTATCTATTTTTTCCTTTATGGTTCATGTTTTGTGGCTTATTTAAGAAATATTTCCTTCATATAAAATCACAAAGATCTTCTCCCATGTTTTATTCTAGGAATTTTATAGTTTTAGGCTTACATTTAAGTCTATGATCATTTTGGGTTAACTTATACAAATATGTCGTGAGTAAAAATTGAGATTTTATTTTATTTGACATATAAATGTTCCACATTTTTTGCATCATTTACTGAAAAGATTGTACTTTGTCCTTTGAATTACCTGGACATCTTTGTCAAAATCAGTTGACTGTATATCCGTGGACGTGTTTGTAGACCCTCTGTTCTGTTCCATTGGTCTATGTCTATATTTACTCAAATATTTCACCATCTTTATTAGTATAGCATTGTAATAAGTTTTGAAATCAGTTGGTGTTCTACTTTTTCAAAGTTGTTTTGGCTATTTTAGATACTTGATTTTCCATACTAATTTTAGAATAAGCTTTTAATTTATAATTTATACAAAATATCCTAATAAGATTTTGATTGAGGTTGATTTGACTCTATAGATCAATTTGAGAAGAGTTGATATCTTCCTAATACAGAATCTTACAGTCCACCAATATGGTATACCTATTTATTTAGGTATTTAATTTTTCTTATCAGTGTTTTATAGTTTTTAGCATACAATTCGGGCATATATTTGGCTAGATTTATCAATAAGTATTTCATGTTTTTCAGTGCTATTGCAAATGCATTTAAAAAATTTCTGATTGTTCATTGCCAGTATATAGAAATATAATCAATTTTTGTATATTGACTTGTATATTGCAACCTTGATTAACTTACTAATTACTTCTAGTAGCATTTAAAAAAAAAATAGATTCCGTGGCATTTTCTACTTAGATGACCATGACGTCTGCAAATAAAGACATGTTTAGTTCTTTCTTTCCAATTGTTTGTCTTTTATATCTTTTTCTTGCGTTGTTGCACTGGTTACAATCAATGCTGAATAAGAGTAGTGAGAGCAAACATCTTTGCCTTCTTTTTGATTTTAGTGAGGAGAGCATTCAGTTTCTTACCAGTAAGTATAATATTAGCTTTAGGTTTTTCATAGATGGCCTTTATAAGGTTGTTGAGGTTCTCTTCTATTCAGTTTGCTGAAAATGTTATCATGAATAGATGTGGATTTTGTCAAATGGTTTTTTTTGCATTTTGTTTTTAGCCCATTGACATGATTGATTAACTTTCAAATGTGGAATCAAATTTGCATTTTTGGAATAAACTCTATTTAATCATGATGTATAATATTTCATATACTGATGGATTTGATTCGATAAAATTTTGTTAAGGATTTCTCTGTTAGTAATCATGGGGGATATTAGCTTGTTGTTTTTTCCTACAATGTCTTCTCTGGATTTGCTGGCAGGGTCATGCTGGCCTCATAAAATGACTTCGAAAATATTTTCTCCTCTATTTTATGTAAGAGTTTGAATAAAATTGGCATATTTCTTTCTTAAATGTTTGGTACAATTTACCAGTGAGCATATCCAGGCTTGAAGTATTGTTTGTGGGAAAGTTTTTGATAATCAATTCAATTGCTTTAATAAATAAGGACAATTCAGATTATCCATTTCTTCTTGAGTAGTTTGTGTCTTTTAAGGAATCTATTTCACCTAAGCTATCAAAATCATTGGCATAAAGATGTTTACGATATTATCTTATAATCCTTTTAAATTCTGAAGGCTCTATATTGATATCCTCTCTTTCTTTGTTAATATTGGTAATTTATGTCTTGCCTCCTTTTTTTCTTGATCAGTATGGCTAGAAGTTTATCAGTTTTATTTCTCTCTTCAGAGAGTCACTGTTGACTTCATTGATTATCTCCATTATTTTATTTTATTTTATTTTATTTTATTTTTTATTAATTTTTTTGCGGTACGCGGGCCTCTCACTGTTGTGGCCTCTCCCATTGTGGAGCACAGGCTCCAGACGCGCAGGCTCAGCGGCCATGGCTCACGGGCCCAGCCGCTCCGCGGCATGTGGGATCTTCCCGGACCGGGGCACGAACCCGTGTCCCCTGCATCAGCAGGCGACTCTCAACCACTGCGCTACCAGGGAAGCCCCATTATTTTATTTTTATTTTATTGATTTCTGCTATTATCTTTTTTATGTCTTTCCCTTTGCTTGATTTGGTTTTAATTTGATCTTCTTTTCTTAGTATCATAAGATGGAATCTTATATTATTGCTTAAAGGAATTGTTTTCCAATATAAACATTTAATGCTGTGTATACATTTACCTCTTGGCTACATCAGTATTTAGTTTTTGTTTGTTTTTTTGTGTTTTTTTGTGGTACGTGGACCTCTCACTGCCGTGGCCTCTACCGCTGCGGAGCAGAGGTTCCGGACGCACAGGCCCAGCGGCCATGGCCCATGGGCCCAGCCGCTCCACGGCACGTGGGATCCTCCCAGACCGGGGCAGGAACCCGTGTCCCCTGTATCGGCAGGCGGACTCTCAACCACTGCGCCACCAGGGAAGCCCCAATATTTAGTTTTTAATGTGAAAAATGAGCTTGCTTCATGGATTGACAGATTTCTAATTACTAATGACAATGTCTGCATTACTTATCATGGATCAGTCATAAGCATTTCGGTCAGCAGGTCACATTTGAGTGTCTCTGCTTTAGAAGAAGGGACCTGGCTTCTAACCTGGGTTTTCTTACCCCATGGCTAAAGACATGAGGGCTAGAAGGAGAATATTGTACCTGTGACCTTTTGGCCAGACAATCAGAAAGAGAAAAGGACAGGCCTTGTGGAAACATCAATCTTTAACACCACGTACCACCCAGGAGAGAGAAGTGGCTGCAAGGAAACAGACACTAGCCGTCTCCCACCTTAGGTAAGGGTCAATGAAAGGAAGGGCTAACAGTGCCATTCTGATACCTAAAAGAAAGTAGAAATTGCCAGTCTACAGACCTGTATAAATAAGGAGAAAGAGAGGCCATAGCCCCACTCTCCTTTCACTGCCCCCATTACCATCCAGTTTTCCAATTGACACACCTTAGAGATAAACTACTACATTTAATAGTTTCCTAACTAAGCTCACAGTACTTAAGTGATGTGCCTAAACTCAACCAGCTGGTTAGTATTAACAAGCAAGAACAGGAATTCCCTGGTGGTCCAGTGGTTAAGACTCCGTGCTCACAATGCAGGGGGCCAGGGTTCAATCCCTGGTCAGGGAACTAGATCCCACATGCTGCAACTAAGACCCAGTGCAGCAAAATAAATAAATAAATAAAACAAGAGACTAAAAGGTTTTTTTACTTTAATGTACTCTTTTCACAATGTTAAGTTTATCATCTTTTCCTTGACTTTTAGCTTCTAACTAAAATGCAGGTGTGTGTGTGTGTGTGTGTGTGTGTGTGTGTGTGTGTAGAGAGAGATGTGGATTTTAATTATTTAAAGGTTTTGATTAATCAACTTCTAGTTGATAGAGATAAATGTCATATCAAAGATTTCTATTCTAAGAAATAGGAATTTTTATTCAAGTATAGTTGATTTACAGTGTGTTAGTTTCAGGTGTACAGCAAAGTGGTTCAGTTTTATATATATATATATATATATTTCAGATTATTTTCCATTATAGGTTATTACAAAATATTGAATATAGTTCCCTGTACTATACAGTAAATTCTTGTTGCTTATCTATCTTTTTAAAAATATTTATTTGGTTGCGACAAGTCTTCATTGTGGCAGGCGAGCTCCTTAGTTGTGGCAGGTGGACTCCTTAGTTGTGGCTCTCAGCTTCCTAGTTGTGGCACGTGGGCTCCTTAGTTGCAGCAGGCAGGCTTCTTAGTTGCGTCGCAAGGGCTCCTTAGTTGTGGCATGTGAACTCTTAGTTGCGGCATGTATGTGGGATCTAGTTCCTGGACCAGGGATCAAACCCGGGCCCCCCGCATTGGGAGCATGGAGTCTTAACCCCTGTGCCACCAGGAAAGTCCCTCTATTTTATTAATATATGTAGCAGTGTGTACCTGTTAATCCCATGCTCCTAATTTTTTCTACGCCACCTCCCTTTCCTCTTTGGTAACCATAAGTTTATTTTCTATGTCTGTGAGTCAGTTTCTGTTTTGTAAATAAATTCATTTGTATTATTTTTTAGATTCCACATATAAGTGATAGACATTTGTCTTTCTCTGTCTGACTTACTTCACTTACTATTATAATCTTTAGGATCATCCATGTTGCTGCAAATGGCATTATTTCATTCTTTTTTATGACTGAGTAATATTCCATTGTATGTATATACCACATCTTCTTATCCATTTATCTGTTGTTGGACACTTAGGTTGCTTCTATATCTTGGCTATTGTAAATAGTGCTGCAGTGAACATTGGGGCGCATGTATCTTTTCAAATAAGAGTTTGCGTCTTTTCAGGATATATGCCCAGGAGTGGGATTGCTGGATCATATGGTAACTCTATTTTTAGTTTTTTAAGGAACCTCCATATTGTTTGCATAGTGGCTGCACCAATTTACATTCCCGCCAACAGTGTAGGAGGCTTCCCTTTTTTCCACACCCTTTCCATCATTTACCATTTGTAGACTTTTTGATGGTAGCCATTTTGACCAGTGTGAGGTGATACCTCATTATGGTTTTGATTTGCATTTCTCAAATAATTGGTGATATTGAGAATAATTTCATGTGCCTGTTGGCCATCTATATGTCTTCTTTGTAGAAATGTCTATTTAGATTTTCTGCCCATTTTTTGATTGGGTTGTTTGTTTTTGGTTTTTTTTGTTTGTTTGTTTTTTGCGGTACGTGGGCCTCTCACTCCTGTGGACTCTCCCGTTGCGGAGCACAGGCTCCGGACGCGCAGGCTCAGCGGCCATGGCTCACGGGCCCAGCCGCTCCGCGGCATGTGGGATCCTCCTGGACCGGGACACAAACCCGCGTCCCCTGCATCGGCAGGCGGACTCCCAACCACTGCGCCACCAGGGAAGCCCTGTTTTTGATATCGAGTTGTATAAGCTGTTTGTATATTTTGGAAATTAACCCCTTGTCAGTCACATCATTTACAAATAGAAATAGGAATTTTAATATACCATATTGTTAATTGTGAGTTATGTCAAAAGTCATTTAACTTAAGAGCCTGGATCTGTCTGACTCAAAACTCTGCTGTTTTTCACTTTGTCTCATCTCTTCTCACATGTGATTACAAGCCCCAAATAATAAAGGCACTTGATGTTTGCTTCCCAAAAGTGTAATTCTCTTGCTGTTTTCTCAATTGGGCAACACTTACCACCAGGGTACTGACTCTAGGACACAGGGCTCTAAATCACTGCCCTTATTTTCACTTTACAAGAGGAATGAAGGCTTTCATGGGTCTGTTTGAAGTTGAAATTAGTGTTGAAAGTGAGGTTGCTCCTCTTACTAAATTGTCCCGAGAGCAAGGAGTCAGGTGGCTCCCTCTCCTCCCAGCCAGCCTCCCACCCCCAAGCCACACCCCTTTACTAAAGCAAAGGAGTATGCATCTATCTGCATAGTCATTAAAATGCACGGAGTCTCGGAACTGGCTTTCTCTCCCCCCATTCTACTGCCTGACAAAGGATTTGGGACAAAAGACCTTCTTCCCGGTTTGTAAAACAGTTGTGTAAAACTTGGACTGTAAAGTCACAGTTGACTGCTTTAATGTGGAACAGCTGGGAGGGTGTAGACGCACTGGCAGGTTGAGACAGGGACTGGGAATGATCCTCCATTCTGCCAAGGGTCGACTTAGTCACACCACCTGCTGCCCCTATTATGTCAAGAGCAAACCAGTCATGACAGCCTCAACAGACGGACACACGGCACCAGACGGTGCAAGGGAAGTTAAGAAAAGATAAATTAAGTGATCAATAAAGATAAGAGACCTGCTCAGCAGTAAATGGTGCTGACAGACCAGACAAAACATGAAGCAAAGGGGCATTTGATGACGTGGGGGTGTGCTGGGCTTAGCGTCAACCTTCATAGTATTGACATTTCAGAGACCACTGGGACATTAGCAGTGGATTTTTCTGGCTGGGCTGACTTGAGTTGGAGGTGGCTGCCTTTATCTTTCCATTGTACATGGAGAAGGGTTCAGGGCCCAGTTTAGAAGTGTAGTAGCCACATACACGGAAGAGGTCACTGCTGGCCTTGACCCAAGCCAAACTGAACAGTGCATGGGGGGTGAAATCCAAGGTTAAGGTCCACAAAGTTTCCTCTTTCTTTTGACTTACTTGTTGAACATTCATGTATTCATTCTATCTGGTCTTTACCGAGCATCTGTTATGGGCTAGGCACAGTGCTAGGCCCTAATGGGGATGGAGGTATGGTAGTGGTAGCAGTGATGATGATACAGGATTGCAGTCATTCTCCTAGAGGATATTGTAGACTAATGAAAGAGCCAGCCCATTCCACTTTAAACATCCCACCCCCAAAACAAGTTTAGATATTATCTCTTAAGTACTATAGTGGAGGGATGTACAGCATGCTAGAGAGTGACTAAGTCTGCTTGAAGGAATCAAGAACACTTTTACAGAGGAGGCTGGGAGGGTCAAGTTCAAGGAAAGGCATTTCTGGCAGAAGAAACAGCTCCAAAAGCACAGAGATGTGACAGATTTGGGCTTCCTTCTCAGATCTGGATCTGGGGGGAATTCTCAAAGTCACAAGCTACTCAAGGTTGACTGATTTAAACAGTATAGTCTTATTAATATAAATAGGATATTGTGGAGGAGAATAAAAATTTAAATTAATTTTTTGAGATAAAATCTAATACTTCCAAGAAATTTTGGGCTTTTCCATAAAGCTATTTCAGGCTTTGTCTCCAGATATGCCTGGGGTCTGTGCTTATTCTTCTCTGCCATCAGTAAAAAAGTTTGAGACTAGTGTAGGAAGTGGTCAGTTTGGTGTAGCTGGAAAATGAGGTACATGGAAGGAGGGGTTGGGATGGACAGAGAAGAGGACGAGAACAAGGCTGGTCAGAGAAGTGTGGCCATAGTGGGAAGGGCCTTGATGCCTCCCTTTTAGATAGAGTTTTACAACATACAAAGTACTTTTACAGAATTATTTCATTTGACCTTCATCATAACCCCATTAACGGCTTTGCAATGGGGATAATTGAGCACATGTATGAAATTGGTTGTTTAATAACTAGAATTTAAGAAAGGCTATCTGAGTATAGTAACAAGAATGGACTTGATTGGAAAGATGAGAGAAAGAAACCGAAATTATTGAGTGCCTACAAAATGCCAAGTACTTTGTCATCCATTATCTTATATGGGTTTGGCTGCAGGTGACAGAAAACTCAGAATAAGATTAATTTAAACAAGGTTGCTTATTTTTAATCATTCTTAAGAGGTGTTCAGAGATAGTCATTACAGAGCTGGTACTGGAATCCCACTGTTTCAGGATTTAGGCTCTTTCCATTCTCTGTTAAATTATCCCCAGGGGCCACGAAGTTTTCTGAGTTCCAGCCATTATGCCTTTGTTCCAAGAAATAGGAAAGATTAATGAAGTGCCAGGTAATACTCCTAGTTATATCTCACTGGCCAAAATTGAGTCATGTGACCATGACTAGCTGCAAAGGGAGGTGGGAAATGTAGTCTTCTAAGTAGGCAGCAGTATATGCAGATAATAAGGAAGGGAATGGATACTGGGGTCAACGACTAGAAGTTTGGCCACAGAATTATTATCTAGACAAGAAAACAGTTCAGAGAAGTAAATTATTTGTCCCAAGTCACAAAACTGTAAAACAACAGAGCCTAGATTCATCTCTAGTTCTCCCTGCATCTGAATCTGATGCCACTTGTATTACAACACTCCGCCTGGACATGGCCTGTGGGGATACGGAGTAGTGGAGTAGTGGTGGAGGTGTGGGTGAGGAGTAATAAAATTAAAACTGCAAACATAGGAGTACATGGAATAGCATAATACAGGTTAGAATTGAAGAAAAAATAAAGAATCTCATATCCTCCTTTTAGTAATAATAATAGACTGCTGTTGCTTGAATCTTGGCCACATAAAAGGCTTTATTTTATTTTATTTTTGATTGTTAAAATGATTTTTTAATTTATTTTATATTGGAATATAGTTGATTGACAATGTTGTGTTAGTTTCAGGTGTACAGCAAAGTGATTTAGTTATACATATACATGTATCTATTCTTTTTCAAATTCTTTTCCCATTTAGGTTATTACAGAATATTGAGCAGAGTTCCCTGTGCTATGCAGTAGGTCCTTGTTGGTTATCCATTTTAAATGTGACAGCATGTACATGTCAATCCCAAACTCCCAATCTATTGCTCCACCCCACCCTTCCCCCCTGGTAACCATAAGTTCGTTCTCTAAGTCTTTGAGTCTGTTTCTGTTTTGTAAATAAGTTCATGTGTATCATTTGTTTTTAGATTCCACATATAAGCGATATCATATGATATTGTCTTTCTCTGTCTGACTTAACAAGGCTCTCTTTTACATTAGCTCATTAATTCTCCCAAATTTGGGAAATAGTTATCTTTAATTCTGACTTACAGATAAGAAATCTAAGACTCACAGGGGTTAAGTAATGTTCCCAAGTGTGGCTCTCTCTTTGGGCTTTATTTTTGTGCCACACTCTCTCTCAACGTCTCATTAGAAGACAATGAATTTGGATTTATAGGCTTTTATTTATCAGCAGTTTTTTTGAAGTATTACTATCATTAATTCAGAGCTGAAAGAAACCTTAGTCCTCCCTAGTCAATTTCCTTTTCACTAATAGTGGAGACACAGAAATGTAACGACAGAATGATGACAATGACAATAATTATAATTAAGGTATATTGAGTGCTGTCGGGTAGGTGAGTCTTCAAGCCTTGTCTCCCAATGCTGGCCCTACTTCCACTCAACTTTCTATGACCGATGTCACAGGAAGAAGAGTTGCTAAAATGAATAACAAGAATGTAAAACGTGGACTGGGTCATGGTTATCAATAGACAGGGTCACTGTGTTCAAAAGCACCTGCGGGCTTCCCTGGTGGCGCAGTGGTTGAGAGTCCGCCTGCCGATGCAGGAGACGCGGGTTCGTGCCCCAGTCCGGGAAGATCCCACATGCCTCAGGGCGGCTGGGCCCGTGAGCCATGGCCGCTGAGCCTGTGCGTCCGGAGCCTGTGCTCCGCAACGGGAGAGGCCACAACAGTGAGAGGCCCGCGTACCGCAAAAAAAAAAAAAAAAAAAGTATGGTGGGCAGATCCAGATGGAGCTGGCACAGCAAGCTGGGCCCAGTCGCCTCGCTCTCCCTCTCCCTGCACTTCCTCCTCCTGCTGCCCCTGTTTCCTCTCTCTCTCTTTACAAACCTGACCAACTTTTTCTCCCTCTTTCCGTCGACCTCCCTCCCGCATGAATCCACCAGAAGGTAGATGATTCTGAGATTTAAATTTAGGAGGAGAGTGGGAAGGCTCTGTCTAGTCCTCAAGCTGAAATCATGTGCTCCATCACAGCTTTTCCAGAACTTAGGGCCGGGGGGTGCAAGCAGTAATGCCACAATGGAAGTTTAGTTTCCATTCAGCTCTTGTTCCTCATGTGTTTATCTCCCTCAAAGGAAGGGGTTGGTTGCAGGGCAGGACTTGGACACACCTGGGTTCCTCACTCCAATACTATCAATTCATCCTTCACCAGTAAGAATTGGCCACGTGCCAGGCACTGTGCTCAGCACTTTATGTGCAAGACCTCACACTGTCCACACAGTCACATGCTAGTAAAGCTGTTCTTACTGACGAGGAATCCAAGACCCACCGAGCGAAGGACTTGCCCAGTGCGTGGCAGTGCCACCAGGATCAAAATCCAGGTCCGTTGGACTCCACTCCCTGCTCTTTCTGAAGGCTTATGTTGGTCCTCTCCAGTGTGCGAAGGGAGCTGTGTATCCCAGTCTAGTCTTGACCGGTAGCCGTGGCAATCCGAAATTAAGTAGAGGATCCCAGTTTTCCAAAGTCGTTCCGATAGTGACCATCCTAGTCTTTGGTGAATGCTTTGTATCTGTGAGCTGATCACAAATCAAGCTGGCTGTGGAATGGTTTCCTTGTATGAACCTGGCTCCACAACCCTAGTCCATGGAACTTCATGCTTCGTGTTGCCGTACCTGCTTACTAGGCCCACCAGCTCCAAAAATGATTTTAGCCAATGACTGGAAGTGTTACGACAGGGTGTGGCATGCACCAGGGCTGCCATCTCATGCCGCATTTGGCTGTGTTGCCTTCATCTAGTCCAGGTTTTCTTAGCGATTTCTGGAGATCTTTTTCCTCCACAAATGACACTTTCTGATTTAAATAAGTGAGACATTGGGGGCGTCATGGAGAAGCCTGCAGCAGAGTGGCCAAAGATGCCAGCCCTGGTCCAGGCTCTTCATCCCGGCTGTGGGCCTCTCCGATGCTCACCTTCCCTGCACACCACTGTCTTCAGCTGCTTAACAGCGTTGACAGAAATGCTGTTGAGCTCCAGTGAGTCAATAATGTGCACGAGTGTGTTGTGAAATAACCAAATAAACGTTGTTTTCTGGTAATGTCTTCCGTAGTAGAGTGTGAACTTTTCAAGAAAAGGGACCATGTCTTATTCACCTTAGTCACCTGTAATCAGGGAGAATAACTACCTACTGGATTCGTATAAGAACTAAATGAAAATATAAAGCACCTAGCACAGGGCCTACATAAATAGGTGGTAAATAAATATTAAATCTTTCCCACCCAGTTCCTTTTTTTATGTTCCTAGGCCTTAGCACATGCTAAACATTAGTAAATATTGAGATAGGCAGTATAACATATGGGTTAACAACAATAACAACAGCAATAATATATTGTGCAGAGTCTGTACCAGGCAGTATTCTAAGTGCTTTATATATATCCACTCCGTCTTCATAAATATCCTTCTAAAAGGGTCCTGTTATTATCCTTGTATTACAGATGAGAAAATAGGCGGGAAGAGGTTAGTTAACTTTCCCAAGACATCATGGCTAACACCTAGCTGAGCCAAGATTTGAACATACACTGTCTGGCTCCAGAGCAAAGAGCATAAACCACAGACCATATGTTCATTGCAAGTGGCCCCAAATTCTTTGCAGCTCCTCCCATCAAGAGGCAGAATCTATTTTCCCACCCGTTAAGCCTGGGCTGGCCTCGTGACTTGCTTTGATCAGTAGAATGCAGATCAAAGTTGTTCATATGGCTGCCTCCATATGAACAAGTATGCCTTAGCCTCCTGAAGGATGACATGGAGGGAGGGCCAGCTGTCCTAGCCATCCCAGCTGAGGCCCGGCCCTATGAGTGAGACCCTTCTAGACCATCCAGCCCCAGCCACGCCAGCCTAGATCAGCATAACCTCCCAGCCAAGCCACAGAATCATGAGAAATAATAAAACGGCTGTTGTTTTAAGCCACTGGGTTTGGAGTAGTGATTAGGCTGATCTGTTTAAAGGTTGTGCGTCCTTGGACACACTGCTCAGCCTTCCAGACCCTCCGTTTTATTATCTGTATGTGAGAATAATTATTCCCACTTCGCAGGATAGTACATGTTTGGCACCTGCTGTAGGGTGTGAGTAGGTGCTCAAAAAATGTTAAATTCCTTCCCCATGAAGAATATATTATGTAAAGATAAGTTTGAGAGGAATGCAAAGTGGCTAGAAGATCAGATTACAAAAATTGTAATTTGTAATCAAATTGTAGATCAGAATTACAAAAATTGAAGAAGATGATAGGTCCCAAATGCTTGGAACAGCTAAGGAGGTGTACTGAATTTTGCTCTAGGGGATTTGGAGTGTTGATTGCATGACTGGATTTGAGGATCTTTAAGGTTCATCCTATTCTTGACGTTTGATGAATCTCTGTCTTCAAGGATCATTATATGAGCCAGGATAAAACTTTCTCCTATTCTCTTTTCCTCACTACCTTTCTCAACAGATTTCCTTGATTGCCCACTTGGTAATTCTGGGTAGTGGTTGAAATCTTACATGCTTTGTTGGGTGACCCTCTTTCTAACCCTACCTTAAACACACCAAGAGTAGGGACTCAAAAATGTTAGCTGAATTGAGCGTCAAGCACAGGGGATCCAGTTGCTTTAACAGGAATGGAAAAATAATGAAAATCATAAGGACAGAGGGAAGCAGAAATGGCAACATTTTTCTTTTACTGATGGATCAAACACACATAAATGTGTGCAGGATGGTTACTGTGTGGTGTTTTTTGTGTGTGTGTGTGTATGTGGTGTTTTTATTTATTTGTTGTCCTGGCTTGTTGGCTTGGTGCTTTGTTTGTTTTGTTTTTAACGATTGGATTTTACTGAGGGAAACCTTTTATAAAAACTGTCACTGCAGTTTCTCTGTTGCCTATGGGGGTCTCATCTGAATTCCTTGATCTCGATAAATGATTTCACTAAAAACCCTGCAAATGACCTAACTCAGACTTGCATTTGGTGGACGCTTTTTGTTTTCCCTTCATTAAAGACATTTAAAAACATAAACCCAATTGAAATGGAATATTTCAGCAAGTGATAAAACTAAGTTTCACATCAGAATTTTTAGGAAGTGGTCGTGGCTGTGGCTTTTAGTAGAGAGAACTGAAAATAGAAAATAAACCTTCACAGGGTCTGAGTTGAAATATTCTATACTTCTCCGATATTTTTAAGGAAGAAAAAAAATTCCCCAATCCACATTCCCCCCGTCTCCTCTGGCTTCAAACTCTGGCCTCGTGCTCATCCAACCTCCCTTCTTCACTCTTTGCTGGTGGGAGTCCTCATCTCCAGGCTTTGCAAGCCCCAGTCCGGCTGATGAATCAACATCGTTCTGTCTGTGGCGCCCCATACACTTTGGAGACAGTGGTCAGCTTCAAAGTTTGCAGAATTGTCCAGTCCGGTTTTGTGAACGATAGTAGTGGGACCACATTGTCGGGGTGAGGGGTGAGACAATGGCGCATCTCTGACATCACCAAGCACAAGAAGCTCTGTCTCCAGCTGTACAAACAGCACAGGAAATGGATTTTTTTCCCTTCGTGTTATTTTTTGTCTATTAAAATTATGCAAACCCGGCAAACACAACAATTGCTTTGTTAAGTCTCCGAAACGTCTAACGATTCATTTCCCAAATAAGGAGCCTGCGGTGCCTTTGATGCTGAGGATGGTTAATCCCAAATGTGGAGAACTAATAAAATAATCCAAAAAAAGCCCCCAGCAGTGTTGATAAATTTCAATGATCTCTTGCTCTCTCTCCCAGGATTGGACGAGGCGGGATGGGGCTACCTTCAAGTAGTACTTGAGTCGGAGCTGCATTTTCTCTTCCCTGGGCCCCTGTGGCTGAATCGCCTTAGCGGGGCTGGGGTTTGGAGGTGCTTGTGGCCAGAGGAGACAAAGCAGACCTGCTTCACAAAGGCAAGGGAGCCAAAGAAAGCAAAATTGAATCTCTAGCACCCTGCTCCTGAGTAAACAGACAAAACTAATGGGTCTGCCATTTCTCCACCCATCCAATTACTGGGCTCCAGTACAGAGAATATGGCAACATCAGCTCACACAAATTCTAATACTCTTAATCCCTTCCATACATATAAATCTCACATCCACCCACATGACTTCATTACCAAAGCCACCCAGGCAGGCGGTGTGAAGGAATGGGCCCACCAGCTGCAGAAACCTGCCTTCTTCAAGTTTTAATCAGCTAATGAGGGGTATGCAAATGAAAAGCTTATGGGATTACGGCTTGTCCGACAGCGGTTCACCCTGAGTGATGGAGGACTAATACAGGTGTTAGTAAACGGGTTATTAGGCCCGGCCTAATTTAGGCCTATTCATGCTGGCTTGCACTCTTAGCCTAACCGTTTGTCCTCCTGCTGGGGTCTCAGCAGGAGCCATCTTTAGGCCTGTGGTGGGTCTGATGTGAACTCCTACTAAAGATATGAAGTCAATAAATCCGGCTCTTGGGTGTTTAGGCATACACAGCAACACAAGAGCGGTCTCTGGTAGAGGCTTTTCTTTCTTCTGCACAGGGGGAAGGGCCTGAGAAACGGCTGTGAAGCACTGAGAGGAAATTTTATCCAACATGATTCACTGCTTATTACTGCTTTTCCATACACCATCAGGCAAATGCTATCTGGGAGTTGCACCTGGCCTATCATTTGTTTTTTTTCTTGTGATGCAACGCAATGACTTGGTTTCCCGTCTCCAGAGGGATGTACGCTGTACAGCCTATCTGCAGAATGTGCAGCTGAGGACAGGAGTCAGAGGCCGCCTGGTTTCAACTGGGCAGTTTCCTTGGAGAGGTCACTACCATACAGGGTCAGATGCCCAGTTCCGCCAGCCTAAAGCCTAATATGGTCCATACTCCTCCTCTGCAATTCTGAAATCCCCAAAGCTCAGAAAATCAAAGGTTGTTTTTTTTTCTTAATAATTCATCTGACAGCAAAGCCTAGCATGAACTGATGCGAGGCTTCTTATAATCTTTCTATCCCATCAAATGTCAGTGTTTATATATATTTTTGCCAAAATGTTAATATGTCTGATTATGAGGTGCTGCTGAGGGTTTTATGTAATGTTAGTATATGTTTGATATTATTGTTCTCAAATTAAAAAAAAAATCTGAATCCTGAAACATAACTGGCCCAAGGGTTTCAGGAAAGGAGTTATAGAACTGAATAACCAGTTAATCCAGAGACAATCAAGATTCTACTTGATTATCTACTTGATTTTGACAGTCAAAAAAACTACTTTAGGGCTTCCCTCGTGGCGCAGTGGTTGAGAGTCCGCCTGCCGATGCAGGGGACACGGGTTCGTGTCCCGGTCCGGGAAGATCCCACATGCCGCGGAGCGGCTGGGCCCGTGAGCCATGGCCGCTGAGCCTGTGCGTCTGGAGCCTGTGCTCCGCAACGGGAGAGGCCACAGCAGTGAGAGGCCCACGTACCGCAAAAAACAACAACTACTTTATAAACCCCACGTAAAAGAGGAAACATTTTCCAATGACTAGGATACTGGTAATAAGTACAGGTTAGCCTCTTTCTAGTCATTAAGTTACCTGTGAAAGCAAAATAGTAATCAGAAGTTAGAGGATAAAGGCTTCCCTGGTGGCTCAGTGGTTAAGAATCTGCCTGCCAATGCAGGGGACACGGGTTCAAGCCGTGGTCCAGGAAGATCCCACATGCCACAGATCAACTAAGCCCGTGCGCCACAACTGCTGAGCCTGCGAGCCACAACTACTGAAGCCTGCGCGCCTAGAGCCGGTACTCTGAAACGAGAGAAGCAACCGCAATGAGAAGCCCACGCACCGCAACTAGAGAAAGCCCACACACAGCATGAAGACCCAAAGCAGCCAAAAAAAAAAAAAGAGGATAAGCATAGAATAATTCAAACAAACAACAGTAACAGTAGCTAATATTCATAAAGTATTTAGTATGTGCCAGGCTTTGCAACACTGCGTGATTTGGCACACACCAAAATCTCCAAAGCAGGTACTATTATGATTCCTCTTTTACAAATGGAGAAACCGAGACTCAAAGAGGTAATCTCCCGATAGCCTGCAAGTATCTTGAGAGAGAGTTCATCCAGGTTCAGGTAAAACATAATCAATTCTAGTTACCTCGCAGCAGAATTCCAAATTCTTGTACCAGAACACTCGCACTTTACCTCTCTCCCTGGGATGCCGTAGCAGAAACATTGACCAATTACGGATAACTTCTGTTTCTGAATGTTATTTGGCCTCATTATTTCCTCATGACCATTGACTACTTTCACTTTCTTTTCCATTATTCTCACTTTCCTGAGAATACAACCTTCAGCACTTCAGGTTTACCATCTTGTGGAGCTTTCCTCTTCCTTCCTTTCCCATGATTATTTATATGTGTGTGTGCTTATAAGGTATCTTGAGATTAGAATTCCAGGCTTAATTTATCCTCGTGTCTCCAATAGTGACTAGTACAGTGCTTGAAACATGGAATTCATTCACAAGATACTTAATGAACATCTGTTGTAAGCCAGATGCTGGGAAGACAGCATGGATGAAGAAATAGATGAGGTGGAATTAATTAACATTTATTGAGTATTTACTGTTTTCATTCCTAGACAAATACTAACCTGTTTAATTCTTCCAAAAATCCTTGGAAGAAAGAGCTAACGTGATTTCAACTCTGATTGTAAAGCCGGAAGAGGTGAAATGAATTGCCCCACATCAAAGAGTTAGCGTGTAGCAAAATTGGGATCAGAATTTAGGCAATTCAGCACACAGTACCTGTGTGCTAAACTATTTTGCCAGGTTGCCACCCTACAGGAAATAGTCTCTAGAGATGTCCGCAGACTCATGAGGAAAACTAACCTGTAAAACAATTACAATTCAGTATAACCATGTAGAATGCTAAATAGTGAGAACACAGAGGAGAGGTTGACTGCCTGGAGAACCTGGGAAAGCCTCCTGGAGGAGGTGGCATCAATAGATTGACTGATTCATTTACTCTTGTTTATTAACAGGTTTTCATTAAATACATACATGTGGCAGGAACAAGGTAAGACACTGATTCACAAAGAAGTAGGGACACAGATAGTGGTGTGTTGGTAGATGGTTAACAATCGCCTTTCCAGAAGAGGAAAAAAAGACCGCAGTTTGTAATGTCTGATGACTTCTGTGCATTAAACAGTCCTGCCTGGCTGATAACACAGAGCCAACATGACATCAACCCCCTTGCAAAAATTCCTGTAAAGTTAACAGTCAGCTCTTGCAAGCCAATGCAAGCTGGCTCCAGCACACCCCTGGACATGAGAGCATGAGGCCTTGCGCTCAGGTTAATTACAGTCCAGTGCAGTAGCTCTCACAGGGGGTCTGTGAGGTCAAAATTATTTTCATTTTATACTAAGATGCTATTTGCCATTTTTCACTATGTCGACATTTGTATTGATGGTGCAAAAACAATACTGATAAAACTGGAGGCTTAGCGTGAATCAAGGCCTGGCACTGCTAGTACAGCCTTTCTTCCAACACTGCACACTTGCAGGGGAACAAAAAATTCCAAGTTCTTTTAAGGATTTCCTTGATGAAGCAGTTAAAATTATTAATGATTAAATATTGATCGTTGAATACATGTCTTTTTAGCATTCTGTGTGATGACCTGGGAAGTAATAAATAAAGCAGTTCTTCATGCCAAAGCATGATTACCTCAAGGCAAAGCATTGTGTGATTGTTCAAGTTGTGAGCTGAACTAGCTGCTTTTTCGTGAAACACAGTTTTTACTTGAAAGAGCAACTGACAGACAAACTATGCTTACGCAAACTGGAATATTTGACAGACATTTTCTTGCAAATGAATGAGGTGCGCCTGTCGCTTCAAGGGAAACAACTGACAGTACTTGTTAATGATAAAATTTGAGATTTCAAGCAAAAATTACAATTTCAGAAAACTGTATGCCCCCCATCATGAATTTGACATAGCCCAATAAAAAGACCTCTTCAGTGAGATTAGGGGTGATATTAGTGAAAATGACATTTCAATATTGTATAATGAAATGTGTCAACATTTGAAAGATCTGCTTCACTTAGTGAATCAGTATTTTCCAAACGACCGATGCTGATGTTAGAAAATCAGACATGGATAAAAGATCCATTCAGAGCATCAGGTAGACCAATGGGTTTTAATTTAACAGAGTATGAAGATTCCATTGAAATGGTTTCAAATTCCACATTGCAACTAACCTTTCAGAAATCACCATTTGTCTAGTTTGGGCATAATGTCAAAGAATAAAATCCACAGTTATCTGAAAAGGTTATTACTTTTTTTCCAACTACATACGTACCGGTGAGGCCAAATTTTCTTCATGTACTTCAACCAAAAATAACATATCTAAACAGATTCAAGGCAGAGGCAGGTATGAGAATTCTGCTGTCTTCTGCTAAGCTAGACACTAAAGGGATTTGCAAAAACATACCAAATATGTTTTGTCTTGGAAAACAGTTATTTTTCATAAAACACATAATTTATATTGTTGTTTTTAATGAGCTAATAAATATTTTTAAAACTTTTTAGTTTTATTTTTTTACCACTATAAATATCAAGAAATATAACCCTCATAAACAAAAACCTTTGGAATTTCTCAGTAATTTGTAAGAATGTACAGGGGTCCTGAGAACAAGAAGTTTGAGAACTGCTGGTCTAATAGAACATTATTATTTTTTTTGAAGAATGAGTAAGAGTTTGCCTGTTGGAGATGATGGGAGGGGGAAGCCAAACAGGCTATGTGAGGCCAAGGGGGCATGTGCTTGGGTTACCATAAGAGGGTCAGCATGCCTGGATTCGAGATATGTGGGCAAGAGGGGATCGATGGGGGCAAGGGACAGCTTGTGAGGCTGCAGAAGCAGGCAGGAGGCTTGTTTGCCTGCCTAGGAGTTTGTATTTATTTGGGGGGCACCAGGAGCCACAGGAAGTCTTTAAGCAGGGTCATGATCTGATCTGATCTGCAATTTAGAAAGGTCACTCAGGCCCCTGGGGTCTGTAGCATATTTATCCAGGGGTCAAAGGCTAATGAGTGAGAGCCCAACTCCAGGATTTTTGTTCAGCTGGCACTGTGTTTCAAAAGTTTGGAATTTGATATCCAGATTGTTCCAGGCCCCACCATTCCCTTTTTTTTTGTTTTGTTTTGTTTTTTGCGGTACACGGGCCTCTCACTGTTGTGGCCTCTCCCGTTGCGAAGCACAGGCTCCGGACGCGCAGGCTCAGCGGCCATGGCTCACTGGCCCAGCTGCTCTGCAGCATGTGGGATCTTCCCAGACCGGGGCACGAACCCGTGTCCCCTGCATCGGCAGGCGGACTCTCAACCACTGCGCCACCAGGGAAGCCCCCACCATTCTCTTTTGTCTTACACTCCCCTAATCCCCATATTTATGCTATCTTCTTAGTCCTCATGGTGGTGTGAACTTGAGAACACTACCAGAAGGGGTGCACTCTCTTGACTGGACAAAACGGGGGACTTCTCAGTGCTTCGTGAGGACCCTCTTTGGCCAGGACCTTCGAAATGCAACTGATATTTGGCACACACAGAAAGAAAAGAAGAAGCCTTTATGTAATGAGTAAAATCAGGCTTAGAAAATTTTAAATCTCTAATTTTTAGATTTCTCTGATTTTCTTTTAGTGGGAAAAAAGGGCTCTTACATGTTACAACTTGATTTTCTACAAACTGTCTCTTCTGGAAAATAGCAAATTTATATGCCCATTATGGAAAGAGGTATCTCTTATCCTCCTGAGGACAATCTTACAATAAGCTGGACTTTAAAACATTTTTAACTTGTCACTTATTTTCCAAGGAATATTGTGATATAATCAAAAACTGAGAGAGAGAGAAAGGAAAAAAAAATCACCTCTAATCCCCCCTCAATACAGTTTTTATTATTTTTTCATGGTCTCTCTCAAAGTTGGCCCACAAGCATCCACAATTATAACACACTTGTTATCATAGCATAAAAATAATTTTATATTCTACCCTTTTCATTAAGGCAAGGAGAAAAATGGACATAACCGACTTCTGTTTGCACTTCCTTCTGTACACTGAGTAATTGCCACTACCACTACCAGCACCCTCCTCCCCACAAATTTACCTTTCAACTAGATCCATACACTTAATTTTTAAAATTTTGTAGTTTACAGGGTTTGGAGGTAGTTTCATGTACAGTAACTTTGGTTTTAATTTTTTTCTGGCCAATCATTGTAAAATCAGGTTAAATTCCTACTTGATTGGTACCAGGTTCATATGGATTTGCTAATGTGATCCTTTGCATTCTGTCTCTGCCAACATCTTCAGAATTCAGCAAGGTGATATGAGAGTTCTGGCTCTGGATAAATTTGACCAGGGGTCTCTTCGGAGTATGTTGTACAAATGCCTAAAGAAATACTCTTCTCTTCATTCAAAATACCATTTTCCGGATTCATGATCTCATTGCTATAGAATTGCTATTGAATAACAACGTAGCCAAAGTCAATGCTTAAGTGCTTCCCAGGATGAATGAAGACAATTTTTCTGGCCTTGGAATGTGTGGGTTTGGGGGGTGGGGGTGGGCAGGTGTCCAATGAGTTTCTTTCCTCGTACTCTGAAATTATCTCCTTCTTACTGCCCTTGCCTCAAGCCTAGTTTTTACTGAAAAATTCACTGCCCTTAAAAGTAGAAGAGTTATTTAAAGTATCTGGATGTCAGTGTAACAGGCAACCACTTGTACTTCTTGGTGGTTCTGTTTCTCTCAGTGGAAAAGTAATTCCAAATGAAAGTTACTGAACAAGGAGTCGTGCCAATATGATGTTGGTTCTCAGAACACAAAACGAGCTTCAGTGTTTTTTATCTATAATTGTCTCCTTGAAATAGGGGAAAAATTTTAAACTTTTTGGTTCCCTTGGAGAAGAGAGGACCTAACTAAATTTCCTGAATTCTTCCACACAAAAGTCTTTTTTTGTTCCCTAAATACTTTTGCTGTTGGAAATAAAGAATTCGGCAGACTAAGTCCTTCAGCAAATGTTTCAGACACCTAATTTGGGCCAACACCTTGTCCTGGGATTGGCCTGTTAACCTTTCACCCTTTACCCAGCCTGCTATGGGGCAGTGATCCTCTTAGAATCCTCCCCAGACAAGGCTACAACGTGGGATGCTTAAGTCTGTTTAACCTGGGGATTTGGGGAGGCAGCTTTTCCACACTGCATTGTTCATCATCTCCATTTGTTTTCTATAGTTCCTCCCAATTAGTTGGCCAGGACTTTGAAAACACATGTGATTTCTAAGGCCTTGTAAGCCATTCCTCTATTTTGAGTGGGAGAAACAAGAGTAGCTTCATGATTTATAAGATGTCATTATGCTTACATGCTTAAACATAGTCCATAAAGAAATAGGTGTCCCACATATTACAACATATGTGAATAATAACTGATGTCTCCAACATGCTTTAGAATTTACAAACTATTTTCTATGTCTAATTTCTTTAGTTCCTTACAATAAACGTGTGGAGTAGGTGGCAATTATAAATGCCCATTTTACAGATGAGCAAACTGAAGTTGAGGGAAGTAAAGGACATTTCCAAAGTTGCTTGGTTAGATGAAACTGATTTTATGTCATGTTTCCATTTGTTTTTTTCTCCCAACTGAATAATAAGCTTTAAAATTTTATTTATTTATTTTTATTTTATTTATTTTTTGGCTGCGTCGGGTCTTAGTTGCATAATGTGGATCTTCGTTGCGGCATGCAGGATCTTTCGTTGTGCAAGGGCTCTTCGTTTCGTTACGCAGGCTTCTCTCTAGTTGTGGCATGCAGGCTCCAGAGTGCGTGGGCTCTGTAGTTTGCAGCGTGCAGGCTCAGTAGTCGTGGCATGCGGGCTTAGTTGCATGTGAGATCTTAGTTCCGCGACCAGGAATTGAACCCACGTCCCCTGCATTGGAACGTGGATTCTTTACCACTGGACCACCAGGGAAGTCTCCCTAAGCTTTTTAAATATAAATAATTTGCTTTTTCATTTGATTGACTCATTTTTATTAGTAAAGAACAACTAACCAGGGAAAGAAAAAACTTCCCATAAGTCTCCTGTTCTCACAATATAGAGTTGGCAAGAGCAAAGAAAAAGAAAAGAAAACGAAAGCATCGGAGCCAAATAGAAAATCTAAAACGACGATTTAGTGCATTTGAGAACTTCTGTGTTCAAGGGTGCTTATTATAGCAAAGCTTATCATCATAAAAACAAAAATAAAATAAAACTGGAAGTATTCATTAATAGTGGTATATGGCAAATAAATGAGTACATCAACTCTATAGAATATTTTTCAGCCCCTAAAGAAAGTTGTATCTTTATCTCTTAACTCAGATGGCCATGATGTGTTTAGTAAATGAAAAAAAACAGAGAAATGAATCTGGTGTGATATATTTTTACTATTTAAAACTTTACGTGTGTGTGTGTGTGTATCTGTATGTACTGTGAAGACATGCACCACTCTTAGGGTCATATTGGTAAATAATATGAACTTCTTAATAGTTTTAGGTAGGAAAAGTTAGCTACTCCCCTACAATCTCACTACTAGGCTGTAATAAAAGCAAGTGTCTGACTTATTTATTTATTATTAGCAAACAAACACAAACAGGTCACATCACCACTTCTGGAAGCTTAATTAGGTCCAGCTCTGACCTCTAGTTGCTTTGTTCACTGCCTTGCACAGCAGGTTCCCTTGAGCCAGATGTGACAATACTGCAGGGGCAGGATTCTATTTCCCTTATGGTCTTTCAGGCCGTCAGAAATCCCCCAAAACAAACTAGACAGTACCCTTTAGGATCAGGCCTCAGACACCATCCCTAAGGGAGCAGGCTATAGCCCTTACTGGAGTCTTAAACCCTATCCATGCAAGGAAGTGGAGTGTCTGTAAAAGAGTTTAAATAAGCCATATATAATTGAATACTACCAGTTTCACCAATGAGAGCCCATTTTAACATCTATCATGCTAAAAAGCTACTCATTTCACCTGTGAAAATCCCATTTCTGACATTCACTATATAATCAACCAAATGTCCTTGTATCCTTCAAAGATGAAGATTGCTGAAGCAGTTATAGTAGCCACATCTGGATCAGGGCAACTGACTGTTCTTGGCTTGTGACTTAAACCAACACACACACACATAATACCACACTGTCTGGATCCAAGCATTTCAAAACAATTTAGCTACATCATAACTGTTTCATAGAGAGGAAGAGGAAGATTCCACACAAAAGCAATGTATATTTGTTGGGTAGAAATGGAATGAGAATGGAGATAGAGAATATTAACTTATTCTTTATAGACCTTTATATTATTTCATATAACACAACAAGCTCATATTATTTTTGTACTTTAAAAATCTTAGAAACATATTTAAAAGGAGGCAGTGGGCTTCCCTGGTGCCGCAGAGGTTGAGAGTCCGCCTGCCGATGCAGGGGACACAGGTTCGTGCCCCGATCCGAGAAGATCCCACATGCCGCGGAGCGGCTGCGCCCGTGAGCCGTGACCGCTGAGCCTGCGCGTCCGGAGCCTGTGCTCCGCAACGGGAGAGTCCACAACCGTGAGAGGCCCGCGTACCGCAAAAAAAAAAAAAAAAAAAAGGAGGCAGTAACTTTACAAAAGAAAAAGCGAGATTGCCTTTGCTCATGCTCTTCTTTCCACGTGAAACACCTCCCTTGCCTTTTACATTACCAGGGGTCTCTTTCTGCTCCAGTTCTCAGTTTAGACCCTACATCCTTTGGGAAGCTTTTTAAAAAAATAAATTTATTTATTTATTTATTTTTGGCTGCGTTGAGTCTTTGTTGCTGCGCACGGGCTTTCTCTAGTCGAGGCGAGCAGGGAGCTACTCTTTGTTGCAGTGCGCAGGCTTTTCATTGCAGTGGCTTCTCTCGTTGCGGAGCACAGGCTCTAGGCGCTCGGGCTTCAGTAGTTGTGGCTCACAGGCTCTAGAGCACAGGCTCAGTAGTTGTGGCGCACGGGCTTAGTTGCTCCGTGACATGTGGTATCTTCCCGGACCAGGGCTTGAACCCGTGTCCCTTGCATTGGCAGGCAGATTCTTAACCACTGCACCACCAGGGAAGCCCCAATGAGAAGCTTTTTCTAACTGCTCCAGACAGTCACAAACTTGTTCTCTATGCTCCTGTCGCACCCTAGCCATTTCCTAGCAGAACACTCATAACAATTCCTATTTGTCTGTTTCTTTTGCTAGATTATACATTTTATGAGAGCAGGAAGTTGGCCTTATTTGGTGCTGTGTCTCCTAACACCATGCCTAGCAATAGTAGGCTCTTGACGAGTATGTGCTGAATTTATAAAAGAAAGAATGGATGAATGAATGAGTGAATGTCAAGGCATAGAATTTAGTATTTTTGTTGGACTTCTACCTTCACAATGTTTATGAAACAGGCCCAATAGGATTTCAAGCTTTCTTGCTCAACTAGTTTCTTACCATCATTTCATGAGAGAAGATATAGGTCACCAGCGTAATTTTCAATACCAACATTTGCATTCTATAAGGAGGGAGTAAAAATCTCCTCCTATAATAAATGGTCAGGCAGATCAGTGGTGGAAATTACACTACTCCAGACCTATAGTTCGAGTCTTGGTCTCACCGTTCATTAAATGTGAAATTTTGGAAGAGACATTGAACCACTCACTCTGAGTTTCAATTCCATCATCACTTGTAAAATGGAATAAAAATTGCTACTGCAAAGGTTTATGGTAGGGATCATATGAAATAATATATGCGAAAACACTCTGTTAACTATAAAGTGAGTGGTACAAATGTATTTTTGATTATAATGAAGGTAGAATGAAGTTTCGCTTTTCCTTCTGGAACATTAAGGTTTATCCATTGTTAGGGCCTAGACACACCACATTAATCTTTTGGGCACATCAGAAGGGAAGAATAATAGAATCATAAAATAGTAGCATCTGAAGAGATCACAAAATCCTAGTTAACCCTCCCCATTTTGTAGCCAGGAAAACCAAGGTCCAGATAAATTGTATGGCTTTACTCAGGCCACAGGGCAAGATGGTTCAACTGAGGTCATCATATCCAAAGGATCATCTTAGCATCTTTTTCCAGTTTACTTTTTTTGTGCTGCAAAAAGAAACTCATTTCAGGCAGAACTTGCCTTGCTTTGACAGAAAGAAATACTCTTAATCCCAGGCACGACACAAAGACTTCTTTGAGGAATTTACTCATGTGTTGAGCAGTGAATTCAATTATTGCAATGACAAATGCAAATTTCCCTGAAAAAACTGTGTCATCTGTTGGCCAATTCATAAATGAATCTTACTGCGCAGTCTTCATGAGCTTGTGCAAGTCTTATGCAATGCCAGTGAAACAAATATTAACAACTAAAAGACCCACAGAAACTCTAAAGTCTGACACAATAAAAAGAAAGACTATGAACCACAAACCTTGCCTTCCCATTGATTTTGTGTTTGCAGGAATTGTTTTGGGAAGAGAGCTTAGGGTTTTGTTTTTAGTATGGAGATAATAATGATCCCTTCCATTTCTGAAGGCCTTCAGAATTTTCAAAGAGAGATCACACACATTCTCACTTTGATCCTCACAACAGCCCTGTGATGGAAGCATGCAATTTTCTAAGAAGGTCCACTTAGGTTTTTCAACTGATCTCCTCTTTTGTTTCAGGCATATTGCAACTCAAGGGGCTACAAGTCTCAAGTGCAAAGAGTCAGAATAATTCAGAAAGACAAACATAATGGTTGAGTATTTCTGAAGGAGCTGTGTGTGTGTGAGTGTGTGTATTTATGTGAATGATAAAGAACTAATAACAAGAAAATGTGAGAGTGGTGTGGCAAATAAGAATTCCAGTAGCCTATGGGACTAGAATACCTACAGTAACTGGATTTACTGTTTTAAATTTTCTGTTTATATGCTTCTCTTAAGATAAGGCTAAAGACTTCGTAGCTTCAACTTTTGGGAATTTTTAAGTTTGTCGTGGCAGTGGTAGTTGTGGTGGGATCACTTGTTTAGTAACTGACATCACCAGCTGTGTGATAGCAACTTTTGGGACAATATACTATGGCCTCTGGTGTCAGACTCCCTGAGTTCAAATGCTACATACAAAACTTATTAGTTGTATGGATATTGGGAAAATTGAATGAGTTAGTATATATAAAGTGCTGAGAACAATGTCTGATACAAAGTAAGTACTGTACACTCAGCCCTCTGTATCCGCAGGTTCCGCATCTTCAGATTTAACCAACCACAGATCAAGAATATTAAAAAAAATTTTTTTCATGAAGTTCCAAAATGCAAAACCTAAACTTGCCATGCACCGGCAACTATTTACATAGCATTTACATTGTACTGAGTATTATAAGTAGTCTAGAGATGATTTAAAGTATACAGGAGGATGTGCATAGGTTATATACAATACTATGTCATTTATATAAGGGACTTGAGCATCCAGGGGAGGACTGTATGTGTGTGCTAACATCTGCATTGTTTCTGAATTTGTGTCCTCAGCCTCTCCTGTCACTAGGTATTAGAATGCTAGGTGTGTGTGTTATGATGTACAAGGCTTCATAGCTTGGGATCAGTATTTTCTGAACCTTTTCACACAAAATTGGTGTGAAAGTATTTTGCAACTTGGTTTGGAATTTCTTACACAGGGATTAGGAGTCCTGGCTTGAGAGCCAGACTACATGCACAGAGTTTCTCCTCTACTACCTTCAAAGCTATGTGATCTTGGGCAGGTTATTGAATCTTCCTGGAGCTGAGTATAATAACGGTACCTATTTCATTGGGTTGTTTTGAGGACTAAATGAGGTAATATATTCAAAGTGCTTACCGAAGTGGCTGCCAAATTGTTACGGAATTACTCTTAGACAGCCTGGGAGAAGGAGGAAGAGAAGTATACTTGTACTCAGAAACTAAACTTCCATTTTTTAAAAAAGGGAATCCAAAGAATAGCTAAAGTGTAACAGGGGCTTACTGTTTGTGCTGAGTCTTATACTAAACTCTATATGTGCATTAGCTCATTTAATTATATAATTATAATAGTATACATATCTATATATAATAATATATATTATTGATATATATTGTACATATACCTCTGTGACACAATTTTGAGATCATTTTTTCCTCTGGCCAATCATTGTCAGCAGGCCTGGACTTATTGACACTTTAGTAAGAATGCTAAAATAGTGAGAACTGTGTTAGCTTCTACAGCAGTTCTCATCAAGACAGCGGAGGCTGCATCCTATGGTCCTCTGGTGAGGAAGGGCATCATGCTTCCATAGTCAACAGTGTGTTCACTTAGTATCCCTCCCTTCCTCACTGGTTCAGTGGAAAAAATACAGATGGAGAATGAAAATAAGAATTTCTCATTTTAGTTGGTAATATATCTTGGACTGAATCCTCGAGAAGTTTGTGAGTTAGAATCTCTGGTGTCCTTTGAGAGCTAAAAGTGACTTTAAGTGGGTAAACTGCTAGCCTGGAGAACGGTTTGATTTTTTGAAGGCATTACTCATTCTTTTGCTATGAAGCGCATCCTGGGTTGTTTGTATGCCTGTTATAGGTGATATTGTATATTTAATATTTTTAATTAAATATAGTAGATTTACAATATTGTGTTAGTTTCAGGTGTACAGCAAAGTGATTCAGTTATATGTATATATATTCAGTTATATGTATATATGTATATATATTTTTCAGATTATTTCCCATTCTAGGTTATTACACGATATTGTTATACAGTGATATACAGTAAATTCTTGTTGCTTAGATATAGCAGTAGTATAGTAGTTTGTATTTGTTAATTCCATACTCCTAATTTATCCCCCCGCTTCCCTTTTGGTAACCATAAGTTTTTGTGTATTTAATTTAATAGATAGATATTATGAAAAATTTGACATAAGCTTTATGCTTCATTTTCACAACCAAAGTGAAATACATAAAGCAGATGATTTGGGGCAGAAATTATCTAGATCAGCACTACAATAATAGAAACGTTCCATACCTGCAATGTCTTCTATGGTTGTCACCAGCCACATGTGGCTGTTGAGTACTTGAAATGTGACTAGTGCAGCTGAGGTATTAAATTTTTAATTTTATTTATTTTAAACTTAATTTTAAATAGCCAGGTAGCACTATTATTTGTGATACTATGGCTGATTCTTTTAAGGTCTGACCACTGAGAACATCCGAGAGCAGTGAAAGGGCTGGAAGAAGCAAAGCCCCAAAGCAATAGCAATAGCAAATAGCAATCCGGTGCCCAGATCTTGGCTCCTAAATACCATTCTCTATGAAAAGGAACCAGAGCTCCTTTGAGAAATGACTGATTTAAGGGCTGGACGAGGAAAATGTAAGATGAGCCTGGAACACCTTATTGAATCAGAAAGCAAAGATGTGTTCAAAGAATAATGGAGACATGATGAAAAGACACAAGAGTTCTGGTTTTGGTCGGGATGGAATAAGCATACTATACTCTATTGCCTTCTCTGACTACAACTAAAAATCCTGGATAGAATGTGTAAAGCAACTACCAGAGGACTCCGGGAGGGGGATCAGAGCAGGAGGCCGGGTAGGAAACCCAGTCCTTGAGGGACAACCCAGCAGTGAGCTTCCTGGATTGCTGCTCTTTTTCCCTCCTAGAGAGCCTGTCTCTGGCTCTAGGGCAGCCTGAAACTTACAACTACCAGCCGGTACAGACAGAAAAGGCTTTGAGGAAAGCTCATGCTTTCTAGCCTGAGGACTTGGAGGAGGAAATCCTGCGGGACAGAGGTCTTTTAACTGTCCCTGGCTTACTCCAGGTGACAGCCAGCAAGGAAACAGCAGACCTCCCCTCCCCATCAGTAACAACAGCAGCAGTGGAAGTGGCCCACGTAGGGTGAAGCTCTGGGGATTCTCCCCACCCTCTACGGGGTGAGCTCCAGCAATGAAGGGGCATCCCTTTCCCAACATTAGCGTGGTGGAGGTGGCCGCTACAGGACTGAGCCCTTGTGAGTTTCTGATATAT
This sequence comes from Grampus griseus, assembly GCF_964374135.1. Lineage (NCBI taxonomy): Eukaryota > Metazoa > Chordata > Mammalia > Artiodactyla > Delphinidae > Grampus > Grampus griseus. The sequence goes on from NC_139002.1 coordinate 74,733,370, forward strand.
ACCAGGTGCAACAAAGGGACATTATTGGGATACTCTTTTTGCTGTGGTCATTCAAGATGGTTGTATCTGCTTGAGTTGGAAAATATGAATCCCTTATCAACCCTATTGATAGGACAAACAAAGGAGAGAGACAATACAGAATAGAAAATAATATTCTTCCCTCCTGCTGTGGACTCCCTATCTGGCTCTGTTGTAGACAGCCATTGGCTGAGATGCAGCCTGGAGGCAAGAAAGCATCAGCCGTTTCCCACCTCAGGCTTTTACTTTGCTTAGCAGAGGCCAAAGTGGTACCTAATGATCAGAATGGGAATTAGTTAAAGTGGCAAGACTGTTGCTAAGCGACAGAAACCGCAAGAGTGGTGTCTACATTTGAGGATCATGAACAAGATTTCTGGCTTTGGACCTTAGTCCACTGACACTAACAGATTAACAGTTAACTGTGGTTTTAAGGATTGCTTTTGCCAGAGAGGTCCCAAGCTTACAAAATAATGTCTTGAAATCGATCAGCTTTTTTTTTTTGCAATCCCTAGATGCCAGAGCTCAAACTAATAAGAGAGAACTGCTAAAGCAATATAGCCTTCAGAATAGGAATTCCACTAGAAAATACTTCCCTGGAGTGGCCATGAAGGCAAAGGACAATTGGGTTTCTGTCACTTGCAGCTTAAAAAGCCTTTACTAGTACAGACAGAACTTTGGTTCTCTTTTTTCCTGGCAAGTTGTCTCAAGATGTCTTGTGTATATACTTTTCTCATATATTCCCAGTCCCAGTATCCCCTCCTTGGGTCATCCTTCCAAGTTTACCCCAGCCCTGAGAGTAGAACTGAAAGCAGACTAGAAGGTGAAACTCTTTGTACCCAGCTGACATCTTGATGTCCCAAGCCTGGCCTGGCACCTTTTTCCCACTCCAAGAAATACCCCAGCTTTGAGAAACATCATCACTGCCAATGGTAACTTACGTATTATGTGTAAAATGAGAGTTTGAACTAGATGAGTTTTCAAATTTTTTCCAGATTCCTCTGGGGCGTGGGACTCGGGCATCTCATTAACTACAGTGCACCCTATTTAAGGAGCCATGGCATATGAATGGGTCCCTCTAATTCCCTGGCACAAAGCCATGCTTGTAGTAGGTTTCTTAGTGACTATTCCATTGATTACTAATCTGGGGCAAAGCCAACACAGCTAAAGCTTTCTCCATATAGGTTCATTTTGTCTTACAGTTCTTGCCTTGGGCTGTTGTAGTCTTTTGATGAAGGTCTTAAATTAACAAGCTCATTTCACATCTAGAACTAAGACAACCCTTCCTGTTCTCCCCATTCCAAATGAGGGCAATTTCATCCCTATCACTCCCAGATCCCTCGCCCCCAAAAGCTCAGATACCAATTACCCTCCATTGGAGATTAATAAACAATACAATAATGACAGATAAAAAGACTAATTCTGTGGCCGAGAGAATCACTTTAATTAATTTAATCCTGGCTGAAAGATCAGCTGTGCTCAGGCCTGCTCACCAGCAGGGCCCATTTATCCCAGTCTGTCCCTTCCTTGAAAACCAGGGTATGCTCGGGAGCCGGCACTTAAGCAACAATGAGAAACAGATTGTACTGTCAGGCTTCATTAAAGGTCATCATTAGTATTCCAATTTGAAGACAGTTGCTCCAGCTCAACCTTTTACCAATTCTTCCCTGGCGCATTGTGAAGTTTGGTTCAGCTGTGAAACGGAAAAATTCTCCCTGGGCTCCCGGCGTTGGGATGGGTATCATTTGATGCCTGTCGGCTCTGCAGCTTAAAGGGCAAATCCCCTGGGGAAGTGACGGTCCAGGACTCTATTTAAAAATCAGGTCATGTGCAGCTGCCTAGAATCCAGACATTTCAAGGAATAGAACTTTCTAGGAATCAGCCATAGCAATCAGAAATAGGATAGATTTGTCATCTTCCACAGGAGTCTATTTCCACTGTTCTTCTGCACAAAAAGCTGGAGAAGATTTTTTAATGGAACTGGCGTGAGTGACAGATAGGAATAACCATCAAAGTGGGAAATTGTTTGGGGCCTAAGGCTCCACAGACGGTCAGGAGACAGCCCTGGTAGGCCTTTAAAGGCCGCCAACCTCAGCGCACAGTCTCAGCTGGCTTTGGGGAGATAGTTTTCAGACTGCTCACTTCACACGGGATGTGAAATTTTAATTTCCTTTCTCTGCAAATTGCCAATTTTTAACTGCTTTCCCTCTGCTGAAGCAGTTTTTATTTGTGGGTGGTTGTGTGCACAGGGGTAACATTTTACATATTTTTTTTACTCTTTTTCCTAGTAAGTAGAGCCATCCTAACTAGGGTGTAAGGTGATATATCTCATTGTGGTTTTGATTTGTATTTCCCTGTTGATAGTGATGCTGCACAGTTTTTCATGTACCTGGTGGCCATTCATATATCTTCTTTGGAGAAGTGTCTATTTTCTTTGCCCATGTTTTAATCAGGTAATTTTTGTTGTTGTTGTTTAACTGTAGGCAGGTCCCACTCCTTATTTCCTCTTTGGATACTTCCATTTTGTACGTAGTCTTGGTAGAAGATAGTAGCTCTTATCCCAGGATCCCCAATGCCAGATTTCACCCTCCATCCCATGTACAAAAAAAGAACAGATGTGATTTCCATTTGATCAATCAGACACCTTCTCATCTTCTGCGAGCACCTAATATCTATCTAATGAACCCCCTCTTTTTCTAATATAGCCAGAATCTGTGTTTGTTGCTGCAATAAAAAATCCTAATGATACTCTCTGCAAGTTCAATTTCCAACTGCCTCTCCCCCTATAGATTTTCCTGTGAAGACAGTGGTGTATGTGTCAAATGTCTGAAGGGAAGGACACAGGGAAATGAGACTTGGCTAAACATCATGTTCATAGAATCTCAGACCTCAGTTTCTCTCTGAGTGCCTGGAATAAGAATAAATGGACTTGTACTTTCCCAAATATTGATAGTTAGCTAAAGCTAAATCACTATAGGCTGTAATTGGGAGATCTGGAATAGATTATGTCCTTTCTACCTTCCTCTTTCAGGGCTATCCAGTGATCTTTACCATGCCTGAGTTATCTGGGACATTGTTCAAGCATAAGATTCCTGGACACTCTCTCCCTACCCTATACCCCAAGATTCTGGTTCAATAGGAGAGTCTGATGAGGGTGATCTCAGGACTATATCCTGAAAAACACTGGAAGCCAGCCTGAGGATAAAGCCATTACACAAAGAAGGAAAAATTAGAGAAATTCAGAGAGAAACAAAGTTAGAGCCCCAGTCAAACTGTGCTTGAAGCTTGATCCACTATGGTTTTAAGGAAGAGAATACATTCCTTGGAGTATTTATGCCAAAATTAAAATTGGTTTTCTGTTACTTACAACTGAAAGCATCCTAACTGATATAAAAATACTTTCACCTCACACATCATATGACTGGATAATCAACACCACCCCATGAAGAAGGTTTTAGTTTTATTCCTATTTTCTGCATGATGACACCAGCTTAAAAAGCTGGAATCTTTGCTTAAATTCAAGCATTATATAGAGCCAGATGCATGAAGGTAGGTCTTATTGAGGCAGAGGGACCCTCTGTTAAGGAAAATAAAAAATTTCCCCCTATTATTACTGGATTCATGTTTCACTACCTTCCTGAAGTCTTTTCTGGAAACTGGCCCACACCATGTTCGTTATGTGGCTACCAATTGTAAACAGATTCAGTGCTACAGACATACATTTTTATTCTTAAATAGTTTTTAGTGTTTCAGTATTTCTCTTCTTTCCTCCAACTCCTCATTCCCCTAAAAGATGCTCAAACAGTAATTGCTAATTGTTGTCTGGCTGAATTAAAACGAAAGGACAGGTAACCTAAAGGTAGAATAAACTGTGGTTTATTCATATGTGTGACTGAGTTCTAGTAGTTTATGACACATAGTTTGTCCTCAATAAATTTTTGCCAAATGAATGAATATCAGTCACGCCTTTCTATTACAATGCGACTCCACACCCATGACATTGGAGAATGGGCTTTTTAGTGAAACACTGAAAAACAAACAACAGGTTAATACAGGGTCTCATCTTGCTTTCAAAGAATAATGCTTTGAAATCGACAGCAATTTGTAGAGTTCCACTGGACGCCCTTAACATCAGTGCTAGCAGCGATAACCATGAGATGTTTACAACCCAACTTTCACATAACTTAACATCAGTATCTCTGCCTTGTTATACTGGACAGGACAAGAGTTTCAACACATTCAGTGCGAGTTACAGCATACTCAGACCACAGGCTAGGGCCCATATGCAAAAGGTTTAAAAATTAAGGAATCCGGGCTTCCCTGGTGGCGCAGTGGTTGAGAGTCCTCCTGCCGATGCAGGGGACACGGGTTTGTGCCCCGGTCCGGGAAGATCCCATGTGCCGCGGAGCGGCTGGGCCCGTGAGCCATGGCCGCTGAGCCTGCACTTCCGGAGCCTGTGCTCTGCAACAGGAGAGGCCACAACAGTGAGAGGCCCGCGTACAGCAAAAAAAAAAAAAAAAAAAAATTAAGGAATCCAACCATTGCTGAAAACCAAAATTAAGATTCTTCATTTTATAATATGTGTCTACCATGTTTTAATAACATTAATAATTGAAAAATCTTATATGTTGCCTAGGTCATGAAAGTTTAAAAATCTGCCCTTAATTTGGCATTTCAACATGACAGGGTAGAGTGAAAAGTAAATTGTTTTAGACCAGAACACATAGTTCCATTTCTGGCTCTAACATTTACCTGGTATGGACCTTAGGCAAGTCATGAACCTATCGGAGACTTCTTTCCTCTTTTATAAAATGGAGATGAGTCACTGAGTCATTTTGAGTGTCCAATTATGCAATATATGATGGCAAAGTCCCTTATATATTAAATAATATCATGTCAAATGATTTGTCTGGCAAGAACAGAAAATCAATTTCAAAGCTTAAATCTAGAGAGAAGGTATTGGCTTTCATAACCCAAAAGCCCTGAGATGGATAAGGTGCCATTCTTTTCTCTACAGTCTCAGGATAGCTGCCAGCAGCACACTGGGCTACAAGACTTTCTCTTTCACATTCTGTGGGGGGGGAGGGCGGGGGGAGGAAGATGCTTCCCATATCCTCCAAACGAAAGTTCTAGATTTTACTGTGATTGGATGGCTCCTGAGTAATGACAGAGATTAAGATTATCCAAACTGGTTTAGCTCAATCAGGGCCAACCCTAAGACCAAAGGATGAGGTCAATACCACCTAAAGTACATAGAGCTGGACATGAATGATGTTTTCCCAGAGCAAAGAATGGGAAAAAGGGAAATAAATGCTGAGTAGGCACAAATCTCTACTTCTTTGTATGAATGGCCCAGATTTACATTCTGATGGATATTAGTATCATAGCTCAGTTTGGTATACATCTGTGTATTTAATCTGTTTTACAGTTTTAAGTTATTTAAGTGGTTTAGCTGATATTTCCTTCCTTTTTGTTGTCACCTCTCAGATTACTGAGATTACTCCCATGATGCAGTCATATTACACATTTGGTTTGTAACACATGGAAGAGCTTAGAAAACTGCAAAGCACTGTGCAGATGACAGATACTTTCCTTGCTACTTTGTTTGTCACAACGGTCCTTTGACTTTGGGGTTGCTGGCTAGCATGTTAGGATCATCTGATTCTTTGGCTAGTCAAGGTCTTTGGTAACTAGATTTATTCATAAAGGATAAGCCTTATAGGTTCCAAGAAAAAACTCCTTACCCCAGCTCTTATTAGACAATCTAGCCTGAGGCTTTTCTGAAACAGGGGGCTCACTGGCTCTTAGTATAATAGTACTAGTCATTTTTGTAACAGCTTAATTCGTATGATGATTTACAGTTCACAAACTGCTTGGAAAGGGTCTGAGAGCAATGGATGGATGTTGAAATTTTGTAGATTTGGGGCCTAGGGCTCAGACCCCTAAGTGAGTGGTTTGTCTAGTGTAGACTGAGAACTGTCATAACCGAGATTCCTAATAGCATAATTATTTAAGATCTAAGCCCTAAATCTTTATTTCTTTCTAAACTTCCTAATATCACAAGGCTTAGGATGAAAGTCTGCAGCTTTATAATTATTGCACATTTTTACATACCTTAGCTCATTTGATTCTCACAACCTCCTTTGAGATAGGTAAGGATTATTAGCTTTGCTTTACAGATGAGGAAACTGAACCCCAGAAAGGATAGAGGACTTGCTGAAGGTCAAATAGGAAGTGTCAAGTCCAGGTCTTTTTTTTTTTTTTTTTTTTTTTGCTGTACGCGGGCCTCTCACTGTTGTGACCTCTCCCGTTGCGGAGCACAGGCTCCGGACGCGCAGGCTCAGCGGCCATGGCTCACGGGCCCAGCCGCTCCGCGGCATGTGGGATCTTCCTGGACCGTGGCACGAACCCGCGTCCCCTGCATTGGCAGGCGGACTCTCAACCACTGCGCCACCAGGGAAGCCCAAGTCCAGGTCTTTTGATTCCAAGTTCAGTACTCCTTCTACAACAGCATGGCGTATACATTTGGAAATTTACAGGGACCACAACAAAAATATCAGATTCACTTTGGGCTCTAGGAAAGGACTTAGACGTCTGTGTTACTAAGTTCTTAGAATCAATTAGTAAGCTAGGAATAGAATCTTCATCCTTGGGGAGTTTTACAAGTCAGAAGAATCTCCAGCCTAATACGAACAGTGGCTACAAGAAGAGCTAAATGACTTAAAGTCTCCTTCAACTCTTAAATTCTAGAATTCTGGAATCTTTATTTCAGGGGCAGATCATCATGCCAAGGGCAGATCATCATGCCATGATTACACTGTCAAGAATAACTTACCCATATTAAAGCATCTGTTTCTGACAATTAGCATGGTTTACTAACAATTAGGTCCACTTTTGAACTATGACTACAGAAGGAGCTAATGTTTTCAGGCAGTCCATCTTATCCTGGAAAAAGAGAGTAATACCAACCAAATGAATTAATGTTGGCTCTGTAGAAAGTGTGTGATCCCCTCCAAGCAATTTCAAGGGAAAAGGCCATCCAATTTTAAATTGAGGAATTTGGTTTGCAGATGAAGTCATTCATCTTGTGGCCACTAACCATAGTTATCCAATTGATAACCTTCCCTCTCTTTGAATTCCAGTAGGTTTGATTTAAATCACTAGTTTTCCTACAAAGAGCACATTTTTGTTTTTTATTGTATAATCCTATATGCTAGTCCTTGCAATTCAGGTACTTCATTCAAAAGCACAATACCTTGAAGATAGTAATTTTGGTATCCATTTTTATAGCATGTTAGAAAACAGAAGGATGATTTTGTAATAAGCAGAGCTAATTAAAGCAGATGGTTTTGAAGTTACTGGAGAAAATGGTGAATCATCTCCAGTGTAACATGGATTATATATGGGGGTTATTTTTGTTGTGTTAGCATAACGAAGCTATTGCCAAAATTACATTATCTTTGAATAAATATTTGTGTTTTGGATGTTTTCTCTTAATAAGCATATGTAATTATTTTAACACAACAAGCACGTGTTTATTTTAAAATGTAATTACTGTGTTTTCATTTCATTTCATTCCTTTACATATAGCTAGATTTGTACCAAAAAGAATATGAAACAGAGCGCTATCTTTTAATTTAAAAGATTTTAAAAATGCATATAACATAGAGTATTCAATTCAACAAAAGAAACTTAAAATATTATCAGCCGACTTTACTCTCTTCTTTTTGTTCATATACAACTTGGGGGTAAACCTAAGTCTTTCCACTTTTCAATTCCCAAATGAATTCTTTTTTTTTTTTTTTCAGAGTGAACATTCATTTATACAAAAAACTTTTCCAGGAGCTATTCAGGCTAGTTCAGCCTCCATGCTCAAAAGGGTGCACATTTTTCACTGAAAAGGAAATAGTAACCAAGTGTAAAGGTAAAAACTTAAGGAAAACCCAGTTTGAATGGACACGAATAATTTCCAGCTAAGGTGATTTCTACAGTGGATACCACCTCACTGATTGCTGTTTGCAATAGTTATTCAGTCTTTGGGTCAAACTACTTGCCGAAGTCTCTTTTATTTTTTCATTTTTATTGGAGTGTAGTTGATTTACAATGTTGTGTTAGCAACACAGCAAAGTGAATCAGTTATACGTATACATATATCCACTCTTTTTTTATATTCTTTTCCCATAATAGGCCATTACAGAGTATTGAGTAGAGTTCCCAGTGCTATATGATAGGTTCTTATCAGTTGTCTGTTTTATATATAGTAGTGTGTATATGTGAATCCCAGTCTCCCAATTTATCCCTCTCCCCCATAACCCCTGGTAACCATAAGTTTGTTTTGTACATCTGTGACTCCTGTTTTGTAAATAAGTTCATTTGTACCCTTTTTTTAGATTCCACATATAAGCGGTATCATATGATATTTGTGTTTCTGTGTCTGACTTACTTCACTCAGTATGACAATCTCTGGGTCCATCTGTGTTGCTGCAAATGCCATTATTTTGTTCTTTTTTATGGCTGAGTCATGTTCCAAATGAGTTCTTGATTCAGACTGTATTTGTCCAGGCCAGTAGTGGTTGGTAGCAATATTTCTGAACTGCTATTAAGTGTTAGATTCTCACACAATAATCTCTAGTGGACCAGGCAGCTTCTGTGACTCCTTCTGTTCCTTGGTGCTTTTTTCTTCATACTCTCACCAGCCAATATTTATTTGCTGAGTGATTTATCCATAGTATAGTGATTTATCATGATTGACCTTATGGCAGGATGACTTGGATGCCCAGGTGAATTCTTCTCGTCAGTTAAGGCTTAGCAGTCTTGTTGACTGGAACAATGAGGACTACTGTCATTATCATGACTATCGTTATTGAATCAGGTATTGGGATTTGACAGGAAAAACTGGATTATAAATTCTTGGCTTGCTGGGCTGTGCTCAGAAAATTTTTCTTAGCATCATCTTAACACATAATAGTACATTTTCATCTGCTGTGGCTCTGCAAGAACTCTGACTTCTATATTTGAATGAGTTATACTGATCCCCACAGTCATTAGATGGTTTTTCAGCGTGAGAATGAATGTGACAGGGCTAAACTAATTACACTTTTCATCCATGATGAGGATGAAAGTAAACTGTCTGCTGTTATAATCAGATTGTATATCACTTATCTTGTTCAGAAATGGTAAATACTATGAAAATAACATTCAACAATAATAATAGTTATCAATTATGCTGCAGCTATTATGTCCCAGGCTCTTCCCATACATTGTCTTATTTAATCCTTCCAAGAATCCTGTGTCCCAATACATCCATTTTACAGAACGCTTGTATCCTTTTACTAACCTTCCCCATTTCCCCCACCTCTCAGATCCTGACAAACATCATTCTACTTTCTGTTTCTGTGAGTTCGACTTTTTTCCTTTCCTTAATGTCATGTTTAGATGCAAGTCTGTGTATATTTCAGGAAGTCGGTGCTGAGATACTTAGCACTGCACTGCCCTCTCGTGCTTTCAACCAAGTTTACAGCATCAAGATTATTAAAATCTCACTGCCTTCCTTCCACCTAATCTTCTCTTTTCCACTACTACAGTTGAGTTTGCCTGCTAGTTTTAAATTTAAATTGAGGTTTTAGAAGACTCTTAGCAGATAATGGTGGCTTTGTACACGCTGGAATCCTCAATGCTTCCTCCCTGCAAGATTTTCTTCCCTTCATTACTCTCTGTTAACAGTAAATTGCATAAAAGTGGTGAAAAGACCCCAAAGCAGCCAGTTTCCAAGAGCTCAAATGTTTGAAAGAGAAACTGCAGTATTTGTCGCTGAGAAGTTGACTGTGTTCTGGTAATTCATTTTTATAATTAGTCAATTATGAATTCCCAGTTATAAATAATTAATCGATGTTAATCGTATCTCCAAGCTGATGAAAAACCCAGTTCCAGGCATCCTTAAAATGACTTTAAACAGAAAGAAGAAAAGAAATTCTGAGAAATTTTTTTAAATGACAAAAATGCCAACAGATGTAAAATGACTCTCCCCAAAGTAAACCAAACTAACCAATTTTTGTAAAACCAGTAACTGAGAAAATTGTTTTCATCAAACTTTTCTTTTGACCACATTGTCCTCTGAGCCAATTTAATTTCAACTAAACTGCTTTCTTCCAAATCGTATTTGGATAAATTGTTTCCAGTTTGCCTTTAGCCAAATCCTATGTTACCCACCCGGACCAATCAATATAAGGAATTAAGTAATCACAATGAGATTTTTTAACCTATTTTACCTAGAAATGTATGAATTCAATTTATGTCTTCCCTTGTATATCTTGCTTGGTTTTTTCATGTTTTCATAACCATGTAATTTTTTTTTTTTTTTTTTTTGCGGTACACAGGCCTCTCACTGTTGTGGCCTCTCCCGTTGCGGAGCACAGGCTCCGGACGCGCAGGCTCAGCGGCCATGGCTCACGGGCCTAGCCGCTCCGCGGCATGCGGGATCCTCCCAGACCGGGGCACGAACCCGCGTCCCCTGCATTGGCAGGTGGACTCTCAACCACTGCGCCACCAGGGAAGCCCCAGAGGTCATACTTTTTAAACATGTATTATACCAGAGGGTATTTGTGTCATTTGGGGGGAATGACAGTTTCTGAAAAAAATGTCAGTTTTACAATAAGAGTAAGACTAGAAACGGATTCAGACCTTGATTCTTTCCTTTATTAATTGTGTGATCGGAGATGTGTTACTTAGTGGTTTTTACTCTCAGTTTCCTCATCTGTAAAATGGAAATAATATTAGTACCTGTCTCATCTCTACCTCTTACTTCGAAGCCCTTGTGCTTAACCATTACACAGAATCCCTCTGAAGACATTAATGCGTGAACAGATGAAGAGGATAAAGAGAGTTTTAAATAAAGAAAAAGTGTTATGATAATTTTGACTTCTGATGTTACTAATAAGTTCAATGGAAAATTGCGGGTTCATTTATCTTTGCACTCACAGCATCTAACCAGCAGACACACAGAAAGCAACTAATAAATGTTTGACTAGTGAATTGATTCATCATTAGCAATCTTCCTTACCCTCTGCATTCTCCAATACTGCTTACATATTTTAGCGTTTTCACTTGTGAACTACCCACCTCACCCGAAAGTATTAGCCAATAAACTTAGGCACATAGTCATTTCATTTTTTAAAACTCAAGAGAACTACTAATAAGCATCCTTATTTATATAAAGATCAGAGAAGACTTTTTAACACTGAGTGGTTCCTGGGAAAACAAAAATTTCTACCGTCTCTGGCGCCCTCTTGTGCTTTGTGGTGGAAGCTAAGCAAGAGGGCTGATGCTTCCAGGAGTTGAGAGATCTGAAAAAATTCTACAAAACACACACTCTTACACGTTAATTTTTTTTTCCCTCTCTATCTGTTACTGTAATCAGTGCTTGTGTCGGGAATTGTAAAATATTGTGTAACCTGAGTTTCCCTAGCCCCAGTAGGCTGTCATTTACCTTATCAGTTTGAATTTCCTCCAGCTCTTATTCCTAGAGACTTACACAACCTATGAAATGCATTTATGTGTTTTTTGGAAGTATGTGTCATATGTGTTATCTGGCAAGAATGCTCTCATTGCTCTCTCTCTCCTTCACTCTCTCCCTGTCTCTCTCTTATCCTCATGTCAGGGCTCTGATTTCCTTAATAAGTTAAAGGGTAGGAAATTCTCTTTGGAAGACGGAAGCATATCCACTCTGCTTTCACTTTGCCTTTACTTACAGGGCCCCTTGAAGCAGAGTTGCTTGTTCTTCAACGTCTTGCTGAGTTTTTGTTTGTTCACTAGTACCACAGACCTTTTAGCTTTTCAAGTCCCCCTGCACCATTGGACTGTGACATGTGAGCACTGGAAATGAACAGAGGCTCAGGAGGTAAATGTAAGTGATAGATTCTGCATTGCCTTAAACCAGGTGTCCTGCCCGAGCAGCTCGATAAACAGGCTCAGATATTTCAGAGTATTAGTTAGACTTGAGCTGGAACCTGCATTATATTTCTATGAAACTGAATAATTAGTGATAATATTAAAATGATTAATAATGGCTGACTTTCATTTAGTGCTTAGTAGGTACTAAATACATTGCTGAGTGCTTTACAGGCAGCATTTCACTTCATTTTCACAAGTCTCCTAGGAAGTAAGTAATGTTATAATCTTCATTTTGCAGATAAGAAAACTGAGATGTAGAGGTTACATGCTTTGAGAGACACTATAGCTTTGAGAGAAGCTGTTTGCTATAGTTGTTTGAGCCAGAAGACTGCAGTTCCAATACTGGCTCTACCACTTTCTAACTGTGTGACTTTTGATGATCTGCTTAACCTCTCTGTGGCTCATTTTCCTTATCTGTAATAATCACTCCTGCTTCATAAGGATATTGTGGGTATTAAGTGAGTTAATGGTCCTTGGCATATCATAAGTGCTATGTAAGTATTGATACTTTTACAAAAAGGAAAAGCGGGGCTTCCCTGGTGGCGCAGTAGTTGAGAGTCCGCCTGCCGATGCAGGGGACACGGGTTCGTGCCCCGGTCTGGGAGGATCCCGCATGCCGCGGAGCGGCTAGGCCTGTGAGCCATGGCCGCTGAGTCTGCGCGTCAGGAGCCTGTGCTCCGCAACGGGAGAGGCCACAACAGTGAGAGGCCTGTGTACCGCAAAAAAAAAAAAGGAAAAGCGGAGCCCAGGTTGGTTCAGGCTACTATATGGTCTCCCTAAGATAAAGACTATGCTTTTTCTCCTGATGGATGTTGTTAGGAAATGGATCCTAATAACATGTCCTGCTGTGGTGAATTTCTCCTTTGTGCAGCAGAATCATCTGAGGATCTTTAAAAACTACTGGTCCTGATTAATAGGTTTAGGGCAAAGCCCAAGCATCTTTATTTTTATAAAGTTTCAAGAGATTCCCATCTGTAGCCAGAACTGCAAGTCACTGCTGTAAGTACTTAGATGTTGACAAAAATCTTTCCCATAATAAGATAATATTTATTCAGCGCTTACTGTATTTTAGATACTGAGTGCTTTATTTGGATCATCTCTTTTAACCCTCCAACAAAAACTTCATGAGTTAGGTAATTATTATCATCTATCCTTTACAGATGGGAAAACCAAGGAATAGAAAGTAAGCAATTTGCCCAAGGTCACTTACATGGCTGGTGGCAGAGCTGGGATTTTAAACCGGGTGGACCGATGCTGTGGCCTGTACACTTAGCTACCAGCCTACACTGCCTTCCCATGTGGTGTCTAATTTGAATTTTGCCATAAATCTGTATAGTGAACTGGTTTTGCCGTTATCCCCAATTTATAGCTGCAGAGACAAAGGACTGGACTGAGTGTACACAGCTAGTCAGTGTACAAGCTGGGGCTTACACCTGGGTCTGATAACTTGAAATCCTATGCTCTTTCTATATTGTTGCAGAGAACTTCAAATAACCAAGGTCAATAGTTATTTTATAAAATCTTTCATATGCTTACCTCCTTCTCTTTCCTGCAGTGTCTGCTTTGGTCCATGCTTTCATCCTATCCGGCAAGAGCTTCAACCAAAAACCCTCTTCTATTTTTATCCCTTCTCTGCACCCTACTTCCAGCTTCCTTTTTATCCACTAAATGTAGAGCTCATCAAGCAACTCTTTTGCTTAAAATTTGGCTAACATTTGTTCTGTTTGCCATCTGTAGTAGGTTGAATGGTGCCCCCGCCCCCCAAAAAAGTATGTTCATATCCTAACCCCTGGATCCTGTGAATGTGGCCTTATTTGGAAAAAGGATCTTTTCATGTGTAGCTAAGTTAGGGATCTCCAGATGAGACCATGCTGTATTTCTCTCGGTTGGCTTTAAATCCAGCAACAAGTATCTTTCTAAGAGATACAAGAGAAGTCATGGACGCACAGAGGAGAAGCCCATGTGAAGACAGAGGCAGAGATTGGAGTCTGCAGCCACAATCCAAGGGATGCCCGAAGCCACCAGAAGCTGGAAGAAGCAAGGAAAGAGCCTCCAGAGGGAACATGGCCCTACCGACACACTGATTTCAGACTTCTAGCCTCCAGGACTGTGAGAGAATAAACTTCTGTTATCGTAAGCCGCCCAATTCATGGTAATTTGTTACAGCAGCCCTAGGACACTAACACCATCTCTTCACTTCTTGACTTTCACGGTTCGTGACATCTGTGGCTTCTCTGCTCATCAGGCTCTGTGTCTCAAATAAACCCTCTGCCCCATCTGGCGCTCCTTCACTGTCTTCTGCATGGGACCCTTGGGTCCTCATGTGCCTTCCCTCAGTTTGCTTCCTCTTTGTTGGAAAGAATACATGCTATCTCAACAGAATTTACCCTCAGAAGGAAACTGTCTTTTGAAGTGGGTAATATGGGAAAGGAGATGAACTCTTGTAAGGACAGATGGTGGAGTGGGCAGGGCACCCTTTGCCCATGAGTTACTTGCCATGTTTTTTCCTTTTTTTTTTTTTTTTTTTTTTTTTTTTTTGCGTTACGTGGGCCTCTCACTGTTGTGGCCTCTCCGGTCGCGGGGCACAGGCTCCGGACGCGCAGGCTCAGCGACCATGGCTCACGGGTCCAGCCGCTCCACGGCATGTGGGATCCTCCCGGACCGGGGCACGAACCCATGTCCCCTGCATTGGCAGGCGGACTCTCAACCACTGCGCCACCAGGGAAGCCCTCCTTTTTTTTTTTTTTTTTTTTTTTTTTTTTAAAACCCTTTCCTATGTTGCTTCCATTAAAGAGCCCATCTGAGGCTTACTACTTGCACAAGTTATACCTCAGCCTTGTGAAACAGGAGGGAAGGGGGCAGGACACAACCTTTAAAAGCATAACCTAGCCCGAGGACACAACATAAACTGATTAGAACCAAACGGGTCCAAGATGGCAGGCGAGTCAGCTTCCACTAGACCTTGAGCCTCAGTATATGCTCACTGTAACACGTCAGCAAGCTAAATGACACACCCACAGGCACCATGACAGTTCTGAGGCCATCCATAAGTGTCAAAAAGTGGATGGTGCCCCAGTTCCTGGAAGTCCCCACCCCTTCCCCGAAATAGCTGGAATATTCCTCCCACTCTTTAGCCAATGGAATTACCCACCCCTATAAAAACGGACAACCCCATACCCTGGTGCCGCTCCTACCTTCTGAGATGGCCCACACTCTGTGGAGTGTGTTTCTCTCTAAATAAATCCACTTCTTACCTATCACTGTGTCTCTCACTGAATTCTTTCTGTGATGAGACAGCAAGGACCTGAGCTTCATTAAGTCCTGAGACCAGGTGTGTGATTTCAGTTAAAGACTGTGGTTTCAAGTCCCAATCTGGGTTTTGGCTGTGTTTGAGTCCTGACACGTGGTTTCAAGTCCCAGTCTGAGTTACCTGGTTTCACTTGTGTATCACCTGAAAAGTAAGAATGTTTGACAAGTTGCTCTCTTACTCTCCTTCTAGGCCACATAAAAGATGAAATCCATCCATACAAAAGTTTTTTCTTGGGTACCAACTAAGTATTAAACACAACCCCCAAGAGCTGGGGCTGTATTGGTGAGATAGATGTGATGCCTGAACTTACAGGGTAGAGTCTTCCTGGGGTGATGAATACTGGGCTTCTCTACTTGGACTTGCCCAAGGTCACACAGCTATTAAATGGCCAAGATTCAAATCTACTTATGTCTGATTTCAAAGTTCATACTTTCCACCACATCAGGCATACCAGTCAGGGTTCTGGCAGGAAAATGCAGAGTGTTGAAATGGGATAAGTGAGGAGAATTTAATAAGAGAAGATTTACAAGGGTTAAGAAAAGCCCAACAAGGAGTGGCGCTGCGTCCCAATGGCAAAAACAGCCGGAAGCATTACCACGCCGGGGTGTGAGAGGTGTGGTGGCAAGGTGGTTACAGGAACCTTGGAGAGCACCTGTATCTGTGAGGGAGGTCTGGTGGGAGCAGTGCCCTTTGGCAGAGGACCGACCCACAGTGACCCTGTTGCAAGGGATGTGGGGGAGTAGAGACCCTTATCTCACATTCTTCCCCTTTTCAGATCCAACCAGTGCCTCCATTGGCCAAATCCAGCTAGAAGCCACAGGACAAGGGAAACTGGGGTGATACGGGCCTTAGAGGTCAGCTGTGGGGTCACAGAGAAGGGTGCAGAGGGTAGAAAGTGGATCTGAAGGGGTAGATGAAAATGCCCAGTACGTCAGTATTTCACAGACTCTTCTCATTCAAATATTTCCTTCATGAATTCGTTATATCCCATGTGTACTCTACACTCACCTATTCTTAATATCTTTAAAACGTCCTCACTTTTACACACTTATTAAATGTATTAATAGTAATAAGTACTAATAAATGTATTACTAGTAATTAATGTAATATGCGGCTACTTTAAATAGAGGAAAACCATTAAAAATACAATGAAATAAAGTTTACTGAACTTAAAAAATTAAAATTGAATAATAATTATAAATGATGATTTATCTTATGAGAGCGGGTACAGTCTGGCCCCTGCCTGCCTCTCCAGTGTCCTCTCCCCCACCCCTACCCCATGCGTTTATGCCTCCATTTCAGTCATATTGGGTTTTTGGCCCCTCAAAACCAGCCATACTCTCACCCACCACAGTGCCTTTGCATAGGTTGTTCTTCAGCATTGATCAATGAGAGAACACTCTCAAAAATGCTAGGGAACCTGAATAATACAACAAAATAGGACAATCAGCTAAAAAGAGAGGAATTATGCTTTCCTGAAGACTATTCTAGAATTGCACTGGTATCGCTAAACATTTTGTCATCGATCTGGATATCCAGGTTCTTGTCCTGGCATCAAACTTTAATTCTATAATCTTAGAACAAATATTTAACAGATACGTGACTCAGTTTCTCCATCTATAAAATGAAAAAAATTGGCATGGAAGCAGGAAACATGTGAGCACATATGCCAGCAGTTCTCCACTCATACAACTTTCAAAAGGGAAAAAAATTACTGTCAAGAACGTGATAAATATACCAAATCAGCTACCTAAATTGTTGAATGCCGTTCATGGTTGCATTTGTTCTGTAACAGGGGAATACAGAAACATTTTCTTCCAAACACCTACCTTTTCCAAGTCCAAACTCTTTTTGCCCCACCAGATACCTTAGTCATGCTACATTTATTTATAACTCTCCTTTGCAAAAAAATCGTTCAGCATACATATTTATATGAATAAATGGGATAATAAATGGGGAAGAAGTATGGTCACTGTAGATACTGTTTAAATCCATTCTTTCTTTTTTTAAATAGTGACCTCTACTTCTCAGCCACAGCAATCAGAGAAGAAAAAGAAATAAAAGGAATCCAAATTGCTACTTTCCTTGGGGGTACGTCCTCCTTCTCTACTCACAGACATGTGGGAGGCATTGGCCCCATCTAGGCTTCATTCCTCTGGCCACAGTGATGGTCAGGAGGGTCTCCTTAGTGCTCCTCAGGCAGAACTAAGGAGACACAGCTGGGGACTTTTGCTTACAATTGTGCCCTTTTCTGTTGGACTTAAGTCTGGTAGGATGCACTGATATCTTGAATAATCCACTCTCTTCATTTCTGCCCCCTGCTCTGTGCCCTGAAGAAAACTGGTCCGCACAATGTAAGCTCCTTCTAACTTCTAGTTGACTGCAGCCAATTAAGAGTAACAGCAGGAGATAAGGGAAGGAGAAGAGTGAGGCTGGGCTATTATTCCACTGACTCTTCCTCTGTGGGGTTGCTGCATACTGGCTGTGTTCCTCTACTGAAGATCACAGGTCCTGAGAGACAGCTCTCTCTGTCACAGTTTTGGTAACTGATCCTCTCTCCTCCTTTGCTCTTTGAAACATCCATTTAGTACCCTTGCCTTAGACTACCCACTTTGAGTGCCATGTCTTTCCTATCCTGGACCTTGACTAAAACAGAGGATGACAGGCTGGAGCTGCCCACCGCCTTCGAGTCATGTTGTGGGGTCTTAAAGTAAGATGGACATGAAGGAGAGCAGAGCCAAGGGAGGAGGAGGGAGTGAGTTCTGGCCTCACTGGCTGACCGCCTGACTCCAGTGATGTCTGAGGCTGTCACACACACTGACATTTTCAACAATATGAGTCAGTGTATTTCTTTTTTTGCTCAAAACATTTTAAGTTGGTGTTCCAATAGCTTGAAACAGAAAGTCTTTATTAAAGTATCACTAAAAATATGGCTCTAAAGTG
Source organism: Grampus griseus (assembly GCF_964374135.1). Classification (NCBI taxonomy): domain Eukaryota; kingdom Metazoa; phylum Chordata; class Mammalia; order Artiodactyla; family Delphinidae; genus Grampus; species Grampus griseus. The sequence goes on from NC_139002.1 coordinate 74,751,587, forward strand.
AAGATGCATGGATCCCTGATGCTAAAGACCCTACATTTGACCTAAATACAGAACTACTTTGCAGTTTCAGTCTCCCTGAGGCCCGATCCTACAGCAGATCCTATTTTCAGATCTCTTTGAGATTCTGTCTCCTTTACACACTGTGTGTATCCTTACAATATTCACCGTCTTTACTCAAGTTAACATGAGTGTGTCTCTGTTTCTTGGAGCAAAGTAAACGTAATAAAACAGTTTCCATTTTATAGATAAGAAAAGGGAGGCCAAATAAATGAAGAAACTTCATCTAAGTCAAAGGTAATGTCAATCCTGGACTTGGCAGGCAGGTCTTCTGGCCCAGGACCTTTCCATGTTACCCCAGCTTCCTTGTGTTCCTTTTGCCTTTTTCCGTTATGTGTTTGCCTTCCCATTTGCCTTGAACTTTTGTGGCCCTGTCCCCCTAGTAGCCTAGGGTGTGTCACATTATCTCAGGGCCTTGATGCTAGCCAACTGTCAGAGAAGAAAAGCCATGGGCTTATCTTTTTCTGCGTTTCCATCCCTTGTCTGTCCACTCATTTGGCATTTAGCATGTGTTACCCTATGAAAGTTTGGGAGATGTTGGATAATGTTAACTTGTACTTTTATTTAGCTCCCCAAGTATTCATAACTTGCCGTCTCAGGTGAGAGTACGTTTATCTGGTATCTGATTCATCCTGGAAAAATCTATAGTCCTTACCACAGTATTTAGCTCACATTAGAGAATCAGTAAGTATCCATTGACAAGATTGACTAAAAGCATTTTATATTAGGCAAAATGCTGGCTAAGCTGCGGTGACACAATTACAGTGGCTCCAACATGACAGAAGTTGACTTCTCTCTCACAGCCCAGAGGTGGGTGGACAGTCCAGGGTAGGTAGGCAGCTCTGTTCTATGAAGTCATCCAGGGACTCAGGTTCCAGCTTCTTACTCTGACATCCTCTAGGATGTCTTTCTCCACATGGTCAGAGCTGGCTCACTTGTACCGCATTCACATCCTGGCCTAAGGAATGGAGGAAAGGGAAGGGAAAGCAGGTAGCTTTCTTATTAAAATGTGATTCAAATATGCACATATTATCTCTGCTTGCAGCTCATTGGCTAAAATATCGTCACATGGTCACATCAGCTTGCAAGTGATGCTGGGAAATATAGAATGTAAATAGTCAGCCACGTGGTCTGATAAAACTCAGGACTCTGTTGCTAAAAGAAAGATGAGCCATTTGACCACTTACCATCCACTGGAATGACTAAAATTACCAAGATTGATTTTCACCATTGATTGATACCAAGTGGGTTGGAGAATAAAATAGTGCACCCACCTTAGCGAGCTCTTTGGTCATTCCTCTCTTAGGTATTAACTTAAGAGTAATGAAAACATATGTCCACTGGTACAAGAAAGTTCATGGGAGCCTTAGTCATAGGAGCAAAAAACAAGAAACAGACTAAATATCCATCCATACGAGAATGATTATAGTCGTGTTGGGATAGTCATACCCTGGACTGCTGCTCAGCAATAAAACTGAACAAACTGCTTATACATCAACCAGCGTTCACTTACCCATTCAGCATAGTAGGCACAGAGCCCAGGCCCGTGAAAATGTTTTAATTTCTTTTAAAATCAGAAGGAAAAAATGAACTTTTAGGTTGAAGAAAATATTTTATTATATAAGACGGATATATTTGTCATAGTAACACAGTTATAAGAGATACATTTTAAATTTTATTTTTTATGAAGGAAGGGGCCCATGAAGTCCCTAGGACCCATGAAGGTCATAACGCAGCCCTATAAACAATAGGGATGAATCTTAAAAACATTATTTTGAGCAAAACATACTGGAGACACAAAAGTACATGCTGTATGATTCTATTTAGTGAAGTTCTATAACAGGCAAAACTAATCTGTATTGATAGATCAGAAGGTGGTTGCCTCTGGGACGTGGAGGGATTGAAGGCACTTTCTGGGGTGAAAGAAATGTTCTGTATCTTGTTTTAGGTGGTGATTACCTAGGTGTATGCGCAATTGTTTAAAATCATGGAACTGAACCTTTTGCATCCATGCTTTTTTTTTTTTTTTTTTGCGTTACTCAGGAATCTCACTGTTGTGGCCTCTCCCGTTGCAGAGCACAGGCTCCGGACGCGCAGGCTCAGCGGCCATGGCTCACGGGCCCAGCCGCTCCACGGCATGTGGGATCTTCCCGGACCGGGGCACGAACCCGTGTCCCCTGCATCGGCATGCGGACTCTCAGCCACTGCGCCACCAGGGAAGCCCCCGTGCATTTTATCGTATATTAATTATGCTACAACTTTTTAAAAAAGAAAATCAGTGCAACCGATTTGATGAATGAATTCTTGAGACAGTGTTAGCTGACAAGATTTTCAGCTGCATTTTAGTAGAAAATCGTTAGGAGCTCAAAGGGAAGAGTTCAGGCACTGTGGCAGGCCAATGTGGAACAAACCACTCTGCTCTGTATCAGTCAAGGTTTTGGACTGCAAGCAACAGAAAGTAGCTTAAGCAGAAAATGAAATTATTGCAGGAATAACAGGAAGTATAACAAACAGGTTTTGAAAACAGGCAGGAATTAAAGGAAGCAAAACAGAAACAATCAGATAATCAGATCACTGGCAGATCCCACGATGCCATTATCCTGTATCTTCGCTCCACCCAACCAAACTCTCTTTCAGTTTTCCACTGCGTCTTTTTATTACTCCCCGCAAAGTAAAAAAACCTGGATGAGAGTGTCTGATTGGCTGAGTCGAGATCTCACCTACATATAATAATTTTCTAGGAATTGGGAGGGGGAACATATTTCACTTGGTTTCTAGAGTGGCAGGTAGGGCCCTGTCTCCCACTTATTTTGGAATTCCCTATAATGATATGTTTGAATGCTGGGCAGCCAAAAATGACCACTGTCCACAACACTATCTGTGTTGTTCAGATTCTGGCGTGTGATCCTAACTCCTGTCCAGGACTTTCAGGATCCAGGATAGGCCCAGTGTAGATAGTTATGTTCTAAACCACGATCCTGGCCCTGGAGAGTGAACAGGAGATCAGGTGTGGAAGGTCGCCCTGGCTCAACCAACCATCTAGAACCTGAGCGGGGAAACCAGTTGTACTGGTGAGATACAGAGAGAACTTGAATTACATGAGAGAATATTTGAAAGGCAGAGAAGATAGTAGGCCTTGGTGATTAATCTAGAATGTGGTAAGGCGGAGAAAGGAGTCAAAGGTGACAGTCCGAATTTCTGACTTGAGAGAGAAGGGGTGAATGAAGATTGTGCGGACGAATAGGGACAGTGACACTGAAGAGAGGCAAGGAGTAGGCTTTTTATTGCTGTTTGGGGTGGTTAGAAGGGAAGGGTTACGTTTTGATGTGGTGAATTCAAGATGAAGATGTCCAACACACAGTTGACATTACAGGTTTTAGAAAGGGATCAACGAAGATCAAGTCTATTGGCTGAGGCCTTGGATGAGGGCGAGAACAGCCCAGGTGGTGAGGAAGAACGCCAGGGAGAAGGTTCCGGAGATTCCCGATATTTAGGAGGTGGTCTCCCATCTTCCTACCTAGCCTGGTGCTGCGCACGTGCTCTGGGCCCCCCACGCCGGCGCCCAGGCACCCTCTGGTCCACGGGCGGGCCACCCCTCCACATCCCGCCCCTGTGGGCGGGGTGAGCAGCGATAGAGCAAAGTCACCCGGAAGATGAAGTCGGATAGGCGCGGACCGGGGAGGGGCCCCGCAGAGTCGGGCGAGGGGAGGAAAGCGCCTGGGCGGAGGGATGGCCGGATGTCCCGGCCCGCAGCCCTGAGCGCTGCGTTGGCGGCGGCGGCGGCGGCGCTGGTGGTCGCGCTGCTCCTGCTGCAGCCTGAGGACGCGGGGCCGGGGGCCGGCTCCAGGTAAACCCTCCGCGTGGGGGACCAAGCTGGGCTCCGCGCCCCTGCGGGCGAAGGCAGGAGGGGCCGGAGTCGGGGACACCGTGGGGGAACGAGGCCTCCTGGTACCCGGGCGCATTCCCTGTTCCAGCCCCTTCCAAGGTGTGGGTTGGCTCAGAAGCGGGTAAGCAATACGGCGCCCCGCCCTGAGGGTGACTCTGCACTTTCCCCCGCGCCCAGACTGCAGAGAATAACCGTATCTTCCTCCAGAACAAATAACCTTTGTTCCCAGGGTAAGCACGGCTGTCCCTTTAAATATCCCGAGACCAGCACCTGTTAATGTTATTTCTGTAGCATGGCCGAGACAGAAGCGCTACCGAGGCTTCGGGAAGACTTCAGGATGCAGAATAAATCCGTCTTTATTTTGGGTGCCAGCGGGGAAACCGGCAGAGTGCTCTTGAAAGAAATCCTGGAGCAGGGCCTGTTTTCCAAAGTCACGCTGATTGGCCGGAGGAAGCTCACCTTCGACGAGGAAGCGTATAAAAACGTGGTGGGTATTTGAGCTGGGACTCAAAAATGTACCCGCAGTGGTTCTTCAGAGTGAGCATATTTTATGCTGCAAGGCTGAACATTACCCTGCAATGGCGGCAGGAGGTGTTCAGAGCGTGACCACGATTGGTCTGTGAGAGGTCTTACTGGAAGCTGGATTGTAGGTCCAGGTGGGCCTCCCCCTCACTGCCAGGCCTTGGACAAAGCCCTTCTCTCAGGCTTTGCCCCCATAAAATGGGGCCTAAGTGTAAGGGGGTCTAGGGAGACAGAGAAGAGCCATGCTTCCAGGGTCCTTTAAGCTGGCTTCTAGAAAAAAAGCCCTGTGACCTTGGGTAGTTAGTTTTCTCAACCCCATTGCTTGTTTTGTCTACCTGTCCACTACACACTGAAGTTAGCGAATCAGAAATAGCTTTGCAGAGGGGGAAAGGTCTATGGCACTGAGAGGTGGGGTTATTCACCTACAAGAATTTGCCCTGTCTCAGGGCTGCAGGCTTGTGTCTGTAAGTGGAATAGTCCCTTTCCTGTCACTTACACTTTTCGTGTTTAACCCACTGATAGACCAGACTTTAGTCTGGTGTTAATCCCCTAAATATTTGAAACCTGAGCTTGGTGGAGATTCCTTTCCCCTTGCAAATGGAGTTATTTGTGAACTGCAGTAAATTAAACTATAGTGAAATTCTGAGACCGCCCCCCCCCCCGCCCCCCGCAACCTGGACCCACAGATAGAACATTCCAAATAACAAACGGTCTCACAAATAAATGTTCATGACCCCTGCAGGTCCATGATCAGGTCATTTTGCATATGTCTTTGGTCCCTCAGGACTTTTCTGTTAAAATGGACATCTTTGTTCAGACTTAGGCAGGTAATACGTGATCTTCATCGTCTGGCTTCATGGGGGCATGTCACCTCTGGTCGTTAGAAACTGAAATCGAGTTCTGTGCTTTGACAGTTGAGTTTTGGTGGTGCCTCTTTTGGTCAGGCACTTTTTGTAAACATACATTTCTTCAGCATTGTGTATGGTGCCAGGAAAATGCTTTTGAAAGAGTCAGTGGTAGAGAGGGAAAGCAATGTTTTATTTAAAGTCCTGAATGATGGAAACTTGCCAAACTTTTCTTTTTTAAGCTTCACAACAAACTTAAGAGGTTAGATGGAGGTTCTTAAATTTCCATGGGCATGAGAATTACCGAGGGTGCTTATTAAAAGTGCAGTTTCTGATTCAGGAGTATTGGTGTGAGACCTAGGAATATGCCTTTTTGTCAAGCACCTGCTGACTGATGCTAATGCAGGGGGGTCGTGGTGTAGACTGAGGGAAAGATTATCATTTACATTTTACTGCTGAAGAAACTGAGACATATAAGTAACTTGGCCAAGATTATTAACATGCCTAGTAAGTAGCAGACCCAAGACTCAAGCCTAGGTTTTGAGACTCCAAACACCATTTCCTTCCCCAACATTATACCTCATTGGTATTTCTCCTGGTAGTATACAGACAGGTCTTTTATTTTTCCAGAGAGAAAATTATAATTGAACCTGACTTTAGAGATCTAGATCACACCTAGTCCAATTGTGTGTACTGTGGACATATAAGTACATTGTTGATTTTTTTTTTTTACATTGTTGATTTTTGAATTCAGATTAATTGCTTTTTGGTGGGAGAAAATGAGCTTGCAAAATTTGATGTTAAGTGGGTGGACTCTTTAGTAATGTTCTGTCATTCTTTAAATCTAGAGGGGGTATTTTTGTCTGTTTTTTTGTTTTGTTTTAATAACATCAAGTCATATACAACTATGTCTTTGTTGTCTAGAATCAAGAAGTAGTGGACTTTGAGAAATTGGATGACTACGCTTCTGCCTTTCAAGGTCATGATGTTGGATTCTGTTGCCTAGGTACCACCAGAAAGAAAGCTGGGGCGGTAAGGAAGGAATCTGCCCTTTTCCCCTTTCTCTGGTCGGTAATGTCGAAGATTCCATTTTTGCTCCCTCTTTTGCTTTATATTTGCTGTGCTTAAATGTAAATTAGCTCTTATCATTTAAGATTCCATATACTGCCCTAACCTTTGCTATACTTTGAATAGTACTTATAAGTTCATCTTTCCTTCAGCATAATCCTTGAGTTCAGGCCTGTGTGCTGGAGATGTCATAAATATTTACATGGTCTTGCCTTTTGCAGATATCGTGGTCACTACTTGCCCTGACTTACGCAAACCATTATGTCTGAGTAAAAGTAACTGGCTCATGCTCTTAGCAGTAAGTTATTTTGGTTTCTTTATAAATGTCTTAAACTTAAAGCATTCTCTCTCACTTGAGTGATTTGCTTCAACCTGTTTTCATGCCAAGCTTTAAACTTCTGGGCTAGAACATCAGAACAGAGTCACGATTCAGCTAGCCTCCGGTGATGACTCAGCCTCCAGCGATGATTCAACCCCAATGGTGATTCAGCCTTAACTGACGCAGAACTGTCCTAACACACATTTTATTCTTTTTTAAATGATGTTCTAAATTGCTTCGGCCTCTGTATAGAAGTCAAATTTTACTACATAGTTAGAAATCATAGCTTACTATGTAGATCCTGGGCAAGTGTTAATACGTACATCTTATTTAATTTATACCTTGACTATAGTTTATCCCTTTGACAAAATTTACTTGCTGGAGTTAAACATGTCTTTTAAACATGCAGAACCATGATGCTGCCATGGGAGCTTACCATAGTTTTATAAACAGGCCCATGCATCAGAATCATTTGGAGAGCACAGAACTATTGGTTTATACCAACCAAGGAGTTAGGCTCAGATGTATTTCTCTGGGCTTTCTGGTGATCTAAAGAATAATTCTATTTATGCTTTCAGTAGGGACAAATTTCCAAATCTTCTGTAGTTCTACCATGCGCCCGTGGGAACACATCCGAGTTTTGAGCTCTGTGCTGGGAAGTGTGGATTATCGAGAAGTTGACTCTCCCGGGAATTGGCACATTATCTCTCCTAGGAAGGGTCATTTTCCTGCTGATCAGCTCCTGCAGTCTTTTCTGTCCCAGGGACAGTCACAAGGCATGTGCCCTCTGATAGCATTGAAAAACTTTTGTTCTAGTACACTGCAGGTTACATTGTCTCAAGTGCCAACCTGACTTGGGTGGTGACTCAGCAAAATAAGAACACTACTGCATTAGGCATAGAGCAGTTGATTTTCATGACATAAGGCAAATCTCATTATAGGGCGCTCCAGGGGAAAGTCTAAATTGCTTTGTTGCATCCAAATCACCTAATGCAATTTTAATCAGAGGAGTTGGATGTCTTCCCTATCCAGAATATTTTTTGAGATGGAGTTGGTTCTCCACCCGGAAACTAAATACCTTTTGTTCTCCAAAATCAGTTTGGAAAGATAAAAGTAATTAACCAGTAAGCAAGAGAAAAGACTGGTAAACCAAGTATAATCTCAGAAATAAGTTAGAGCTTAAATGGTTTAAGAGGATAGTGACAGAAAATAAGCTGACATTTCCTCCAGAAAGTCTTTCTTTTTTTTTTTTTAATTTGAAGGTGATTTAGATTGGATACAGTATGAAGTTTGGGGGTTGTGATAACTTCAGGCAGTTTAAAAGAGGTGACAGTTCACAAGTGGCTAGGTAATAATAGTTGTTTGAGCGGGGGGAGGGTGTGTGGATTTCCAAGCTCACTCCACCTGGTATTCTGGTGAGCAGCGTTCTCTGTAAAAAAAAAGGGAGCATCAGATGGGTATTGCAAAGCTGGTGGCAAGCCTAGTGTCATTCTGTAGCTGTTTTGTAACTGGAGCAGCCCGCATTTTACTTTAGCAACTTCAAGAAATTCAGGGTTTCTGTCTCATTGTTGAAATCCTATGAGTAGCCTGCTTATTTCCCTATGACCTTCAGTTTAATTTGCTGGGGATGGATGTTATAACAAAAAAGCATAATCAAGGTGGCTTAAACAACAGACATTTTCTGTCTCACAGTTTCCAAGGCTAGAAGTCTGAGGTGGAGGTGTTGTCAGGATTGGTTCTTTCTGAGGGCCGAGAGGGAAGGATCTTTTCCAGGCTTCTCTCCTTGACTTGTAGATGGCTGCCTTCTCTCTGTGTCTCTTCACATGGTGTTTTTCCTACGTGCCTGTGGCTATGTCCAAATTTCTCCTTATTATAACAACACTAGTCAAACGGTATTAAGAACCACCCTACTTGGAATGACCTCATCTTAACTAATTACATCTGCAAATAAGGACACATTCTGAGGTACTGGAGGTTAGGACTTCAACACAGGAATTTTGAGGGGGTAACATTGCAACCCATAAAATTCAGTCTACCCAGATTTCTTTTGACACAGGTGCTAGGGATAGGTCTGTTAGCTTTCTTCAGCTGTTTGGAAAACCATTTTCTTTAGCAGTAGCTGGTTAGATGCTAATCTTTCTTTTCACATTCACAAGCCATAGTTGTCTAATGAATGCAGTGACTGTGACTTGGCCCTAATCCAGATCTACTGGATCAGAATCTCTAAGGTTGGAAGCCTATTTTTAACATGCCTCCTGGGGGATTCTGATGCAGCCAACCTTTTCTTCTTGTTGGACCTGCTTTCTGGATGCATTAGACAGTATTAGTCCTCTTTGCCTGCTGGGTTTCCAGGTACTGTTGTCCCAGATAGCCTTCACCTTGCTTTGGTAAGTAACTTATGTACTAGTGAAGGTTGAAATACCCTTTGAAAACCAGATCTACATTGGCCATAAGTGAAGAGCAAAACCTCACACAGGGGCCAGAGAATGGTGCTTTCCCCTTATTAAGAGAAGGATTTGGTTAGTGAGTTTGAGGGGGTGTGATTTAGTTTCACCTTTTCATTTGTCTCCTCACCTGGTAGGCACAGGCTCCAGAAGTCCAGGCTCTTGTAGTCTGTTGAGTGGACGATGCCATTAATGTGATGAATGCAGCCATTGTCACACTTATTAGGCATCATTAAAGTCTCGTGGCCTCTGATTCAAATGATACACTCTTCTAATCCAGGGGCTTGTAAACTACAGACTGTGGGCCAAATACAGCCTGCCTGTTTTTGAACAGCCCCTGAGCTAAGAATGTTTTTGTATTTTAATTTTTTATTTATTTATTTTTTTAAAGTTCTTTTTCTTTTGAATTTTATTTTATTTATTTTTTTATGCAGCAGGTTCTTATTAGTTATCTACTTTAGAGATATTAGTGTATATATATCAATCCCAATTTCCCAATCCATCCCACCACCACTACCCCACACACTTTCCCCCCTTGGTGTCCATACGTTTGTTCTCTACATCTGTGTCTCTATTTCTGCCCTGCAAAAAGGTTCATCTGTACCATTTTTCTAGGTTCCACATATATGCGTTAATATACAATATTTGTTTTTCTCTTTCTGACTTACTTCACTCTGTATGACAGTCTCTAGATCCATCCATGTCTCTACAAATAACCCAATTTCTTTCCTTTTTATGGCTGAGTAATATTCCATTGTATTTATGTACCACATCTTCTTTATCCATTTGTCTGTCGATGGGCATTTAGGTTGCTTCCATGTCCTGGCTATTGTAAATAGTACTGCAGTGAACATTGGGGTGCATGTGTCTTTTTTTTTTTTTCCATTTTAAAGTTTTAATTTTTAACATCTTTATTGGAGTATAATTGCTCTACAATGGTGTGTTAGTTTCTGCTTTATAACAAAGTGAATCAGCTATACATATACATATACCCCCATATCGCCTCCCTCTTGCGTCTCCCTCCCACCCTCCCTATCCCACCCCTCTAGGTGGTCACAAAGCACTGAGCTGATCTCCCTGTGCTATGTGGCTGCTTCCCACTAGCTATCTGTTTTACATTTCATAGTGTATATATGTCCATGCCACTCTCTCACTTCGTCCCATCTTACCCTTCCCCCTCCCCGTGTCCTCAAGTCCATTCTCTACGTCTATGCCTTTATTCCTGTCCTGCCCCTAGGTTCTTCAGAACTTATTTATTTATTTATTTTAAGATTCCATATATATATGTTAGCATACAGTATTTGTTTTTCTCTTTCTGACTTACTTCACTCTGTAGGACAGACTTTAGGTCCATCCACCTCACTACAAATAACTCAATTTCGTTTCTTTTTATGGCTGAGTAATATTCCATTGTATGTATGTGCCACATCTTCTTTATCCATTCATCTGTTGATGGACACTTAGGTTGCTTCCATGTCCTGGCTATTGTAAATAGAGCTGCAGTGGACATTGTGGTACATGGCTCTTTTTGAATTACGGTTTTCTCAGGGTATATGCCCAGTAGTGGGATTGCTGGGTCATATGGGAGTTCTAGTTTTAGTTTTTTAAGGAACCTCCATACTGTTCTCCATAGTGGCTGTATCAATTTACATTCCCACCAACAGTGCAAGAGTGTTCCCTTTTCTCCACACCCTCTCCAGCATTTGTTGTTTGTAGATTTTCTGATGATGCCCATTCTAACTAGTGTGAGCTGATACCTCATTGTAGTTTTGATTTGCATTTCTCTAATAATTAGTGATGTTGAGCAGCTTTTCATGTGCTTCTTGGCCATCTGTATGTCTTCTTTGGAGAAATGTCTATTTAGCTCTTCTGCCCATTTTTTGATTGGGTTGCTTGTTTTTTTGATATTGAGCTGCATGAGCTGTTTATATATTTTGGAGATTAATCCTTTGTCCATTGATTCGTTTGCAAATATTTTCTCCCATTCTGAGGGTTGTCTTTTCAACTTGTTTGTAGTTTCCTTTGCTTTGCAAAATCTTTTAAGTTTCATTAGGTCCCATTTGTTTATTTTTGTTTTTATTTCCATTACTCTAGGAGGTGAATCAAAAAAGATCTTGCTGTGATTTATGTCAAAGAGTGTTCTTCCTATGTTTTTCTCTAAGAGTTTTATAGTGTCCAGTCTTACATTTAGGTCTCTAATCCATTTTGAGTTTATTTTTGTGTATGGTGTTAGGGAGTGTTCTAATTTCATTCTTTTACATGTAGCTGTCCAGTTTTCCCAGCACCACTTATTGAAGAGACTGTCTTTTCTCCATTGTGTATCCTTGCCTCCTTTGTCATAGATTAGTTGACCATGGGTGCATGGGTTTATCTCTGGGCTTTCTATCCTGTTCCATTGATCCATACTTCTGTTTTGTGCCAATACCATACTGTCTTGATTACTGTAGCTTTGTAGTATAGTCTGAAGTCAGGGAGTCTGATTCCTACAGCTCCATTTTTCTTTCTCAATACTGCTTTGGCTATTCGGGGTTTTTTGTGTCTTGATACAAATTTTAAGATTTTTTGTTCTAGTTCTGTAAAAAATGCCACTGGTAATTTGATGGAGATTGCATTGAATCTGTCAATTGTTTTGGGTAGTATAGTCATTTTCACAGTATTGATTCTTCCAATCCAAGAACATGGTATATTTCTCCATCTGTTTGTGTCATCTTTGATTTCTTTCATCAGTGTCTTATAGTTTTTTGCATACAGGTCTTTTACCTCCTTAGGTAGGTTTATTCCTAGGTATTTTATTCTTTTTGTTGCAATGGTTAATGGGATTGTTTCCTTAATTTCTCTTTCTGATCTTTCGTTGTTAGCGTATAGGAATGCAAGAGATTTCTGTGCATTAATTTTGTATCCTGCTACTGTACCAAATTCATTGATTAGCTCTAGTAATTTTCTGGTGGCATCTTTTGGATTCTCTATGTATATATCATGTCATCTGCAAACAGTGACAGTTTTACTTCTTTTCCAGTTTGTATTCCTTTTATTTCTTTTTCTTCTCTGATTGCTGTGGCTAGGACTTCCAAAACTATGTTGAATAATAGTGGCGAGAGTGGACATCCTTATCTTGTTCCTGATTTTAGAGGAAATGCTTTCAGTTTTTCACCATTGAGAATGATGTTTGCTCTGGATTTGTCATATATGGCTTTTATTATGTTGAGGTAGGTTCCCTCTATGCCCACTTTCTGGAGAGTTTTTATCATAAATGGGTGTTGAATTTTGTCAAAAGCTTTTTTTGCATCTATTGAGATGATCATATGGTTTTCATTCTTCAGTTTGTTAATATGGTGTATCACATTGATTGATTTGCATATATCGTAGAATCCTTGCATCTCTGGGATAAATCCCACTTGATCACGGTATATGATCCTTTCAGTGTGTTGTTGGATTCTGTTGGCTAGCATTTTGTTGAGGATTTTGCATCTATATTCATCAGTGGTAATAAGAATGTTTTTATATTTTTAAATGGTTAAAAATTTTCAAAGAGGACTAATGTGTCATGACACATAAGAATATAAGAAATTCACATTTCAGTATCCATAAATAAAGTTTTATTGGAACATTCTCATTACTTTATATATTATTAGTGGCTACATTTGCACAATGATGGCAGAGCTGTGTAATTGCAATAGAGGCCTGCAAATTTGAAAATATTTACTATCTCACCGTTTATAGGGAAAGCTTGCCAACCCCTGTTGTCACCTATACTATTTTATTTGATGTCTAGGAGGGGGCTTGTGAAGTGGTGAGGTCCCAGACGTTTCGTGAGACCCAGATCATAGCCTCTGTTTGGGTACCAAATGGCTGTGGGACCTTGGGTATGCTGGTTAGCTTCTGTGGGCCCCTGTCTCCTTGTCTGTACTGAGAGGGTGGTGACCACCGAAGCCCCTTTGGCCTGCAGAACTCTCTGACTTTCAAAACAGAAAGAAAGGAATGCCCCAAATGGAAAAAAATGTGTGATAACATAGAGATTGACTCAGGAATCCTCTGCATCTATAAGATTTTATTTTTCTATCCAGAGCTCTTTCTCTAACCAAGATCTTGGTTCCCCCTCTGTACATCAAATATAGACGTGCCCTCCAGGACACAAATAAATGGGGTCTCAGGTCACACCATTTGTTGTTTGTCAGTGTCTCTGTTTTCTAGTCTAATTTATAGGGTTGAATTGAAAAGGGAGTGAAGGAGAAAGAATCTGAAGCAGAAGTATGGCCAAGTGGGACCCTTTGCAGAATGAAATCCTCCCTTCTTGGAAAAGGGTCTTGTTGACCTTGACTCATTCCTGCCTGCTTGCTTGTCAATGCTGAAATACCTTATCAGGATGAGGTGTTCTTAAGCCACAGTGTTCCCAGTTTGCAGGCATTGGTAAAGAATATTAGAAGGAATACTTAGTAGCTTTGGATTTTTATAAGACTTAAAATAAAGAGTAATTAGAGAATTTGTCTGCCTAGATGTTTGTAGAGCCCATGAAGACATCTCTGCTGTGTCATATCAGTATATTGTGTTTATTTTTTCGAGCAGGTGCTGGGAAAGGAAATTTATAGTGGGAATTTATTTAATCATTTCCTTTTTCTAGAAGGACTCTGATTCCTGTCTTAGAGTAAAACACACCAACTGTGGAATCATAAAGACACAAAGACATAATGGACTTAATTCTCTCAGAAGAGACATCTTTTTTTCTGCCATATGGTTGGGGAAACTAAATATGGTTTTTCTGAAAATTATGTTTCTGGGATATGGAGTAGCTTGTTTTAGTTTGTTTTTCTATTCTTTTATTTGAGCTGCTAGAGAACAAGAAAGGGTTTAATAATATCTTAAAGATAGCTCCTTTCTATCTACAAAGGGAGTCTTCCTCACTCCAGAGAAAATCAGTGTGTGTCGGTATCTCTGAGTAAGTGTCCGGGATCCACGTTTAAGTTTGGCTTCTGAGTCCTTGAAAGCCATTGACCCCTTTGCTTTTGAGTTTCATTCACCAGTTAAAAGGCCACGCATCAGGGCGGGGGAAGTGAAATTCAAAGTTTGTGGGCTTGGAATGATGCGTATTTATAATCAGCTTGAGGGCTCAGAGGATTTGTGAAATCGTTTTGGATTAACAGCCATTGATTGCTAATAAAACAGTATTGAGCTTTGTCCAGAGAACAGCAGTGAAGAAAGGTATGGGCACCTTGTCGACAGTACCCATTGAGCAGGGATGATGGGCTAAGTGTGAGGGTCTCTGCAGCAGCGTGGGTGCTCGTCCTGCCCGGAGCCGTTGTCAGTCCTTTGCCAGGCGGGTGAAAGGAGGGACGCCAGAGGCTGATGGCTGGGGTGGTATTGATGTGCCTTAGCTGACTAATCAGATTGTAAAAGTCCCATGGTATTTATGTCACTTTAATTTTCATCAAACAATTGGAGACTGCAGGACTCTATTAAGGAGTGGTTGATCCAGAACTAAAGCCAGATAAATTGGGGTCTCAGTTTAATCAAATTATCCCTTTACTGGCCCAGGATTAAGTGAGAGGGACAGCGTCGGTCTAGAGCCTTGTGATTGGCTGAAGCTTTCCCGTATTTTTAAAGACACCGATGAAAGAAGAAACATTTTAACAGAGACAACTCTAGTAATCCTTCCAAGAAATAGTGCTAAACCAGCATCAGCAACAGAAAGGAATTTATTTCACTAGTCAACGATGTAATTTTATTGGGAATAATGAACCTGTTATCAAAATCAGAGTTCTGGTGAATTGGAGTGAGGGGAAGAAAATAGATGTGGAAGACAAATAGAGTGTTTTAGAATTTTTTAAAGTCGTTTTGGGTTGTTTTTCTTGGCACATCTTGAGCACATGTAAAAATCTCAATCCAGAGAATGACTCTGAGGAGATCAATCACAGCCCACTCCCAGGATGTGCTGAGTATTAAAACTGGTTTGCTGCACACTGATTTAAGAAAGCAACAACATGAGTTTCAATCAGTGTGTAGGACAGGTTGCTGAGTCCGTTATTAGGATGGAATGTCAAAGTCTACAACACAGAAGCAGATGGGGATGATTCCCGGCTAAGAGTTAAGTTTATATTACCTAAAAAAAAAGAAAGAGGAACAACAGTACCCTGCAGGTCGTGGACATCGTTAAAAATGCTCCATAAGTGATAAGAAGAGAGGACGAGACAGGCTTTTGGGGTAACGGTGGTGCTCTATTTCTGGATCTGGGAGCTGGTTGCAGAAGATATTTATTAGTTTATGAACAGCTTATATAGCCAGCTCTATGCTTAGAATATATTTACTTTTATGATCTACTTCAATACAAAGTTTGAGAAGTTTGCTTGGGCCCCTTGTTTTAGAATTGAATTCTGTATTAGTTTCCTATTGCTGCTGTAACAAATTGCCTCAAATTTAGTGGCTTAAAACAACATAAGTTTATCATCTTACAGTTTTATAGGTTAGCAGTCCAATGTGGACTTTGCTGAGATAAAATCAAGGTGTTGACAGGGCTGATTTCCCTCTGTAGGCTCTAGGGGAGAATCCATTTTCTTTACCTTTTCTGGCTTCTAAAGACCACCTGCATATCTTGGTTCATGGTCCCTTCCTCCATCTTTAAGGCCAGCAATGGGGGATCAAGTGCTACTCACGTTGCCTAACTCCAGCCTCCTTTTCTGCTTCCCTTTTCCACTCTAGGGACTCTTGTGATTACATTGGGCCCAGTTGGATACTACAGAATAACCTTTTTCAAAGTCAGCTGATTAGCAGCCTTAATTCCACCTGCAACCTTAATTCCCCTTGGCCACGTAGCCTCTAACACGTTCACAGGTATGGGGATTAGGGCATGGACATCTTTGAGGGGCCATTATTCTGCCTACCACAGTTATGAATTAGTTCTGTTATTAGCTGGTGATGGTGTGAGGTAAGAAGGAACGTGAGTACCGTGGGGAGCACGGCTCAGAGAGTCAGGAATTTGCGCTCTGCTCTCAGCTATCTCACTCATTAGCCGGTAGTTCCTGGATCGCTGGACCTTGTTGTCACATCTCCACAGTGAGGGGGTTAGGCGTGATGTTTCCTAAGGTGCCTTCTATCTATCTTATGAAAGATACATATCTCCATACAAAATATAACATTTAGGGTCAGTAACTACCAGAGGGCAGATTTTTAATTTAAACAAAATCACTGGGGCAGTAATCCAGCCTTCAGATTTGGAATCCTCATTATATGAAACCTCATTATATAATTGTGGGTACCCATGAAGTTCAGCCTCAGTGGACTTTAGACTGCTCTTCAGCTGTACCAAGTTTGAGGATGCCAGACTTCGTGGTGGTCCCAAGAAGCTGTTACTACATGGAATTCCCTAGTCTGGGTACAGGCCGGTATCCTTCACTTAGGCCCTGGAAACCAGTCTGTATTCTCTTGTTTGCACCATCCTCTCCCCTCTTCCTTTGATTGCCACTTAGTTCTTTTTTTTCCTAATTGGATTTACCTTTTCTCTGCTTTCGCTGGACTTTTATTCATTCATTCAAATATTTTTGGAGCACCTGCCATGTGCTGGGTGGGCATGTACTGATGCTGAGATGTGAATTAGGAAAGACCCAACCGCTACCCTCACTGGACTGAGTCTAGACCAGGGGTCTCCAAACACTCTTGAGTATATACCTGTCAGTAAAAAAAAATTTGCAGATGCACTCCTTACTAACGTGTGAAGTATGTTGTAAAGCATACACAAAAATTGGAAATTAGATAGACTTTGTTCTCATAGTGCGTGGGTAGTGTTCTCTGCCACCCTTTGAGACCCTGCTATGTTAGAGTTGACACACAAAAAAATAGAGAAAACAGAGAGAGGGTGGTAAGGTTGTAAAGGATTAAGGACAAAGAAATGTGAGACTAAAAACAGTTTCTCAGGGACTTCCCTGGTGGTCCAGTGGTTAAGATTCTGTGCTCCCAGTGCTGGGGGCCAGTGTTTGATCCCTGGTCAGGGAACTACATCCCGCATGCCACAACTAAAGATCCCACATGCCTCAACTAAAGATTCTGCATGCCACAAAAAAGATCCCACATGTCACAACTAAAGACCTGGTGCAGCCAAGTTAATAAATAAATAAATATTAAAAAAACAACAATGAAAAACCCCAGTTTCTCAGCCTGATATTATTGTTCCTTTTGCTCCTTGCAGATTTTCTTGGTGTCTGTGTTTCAGTGTCATTGTCCTTGTTTTTTCATTGCAGTCTGGCCTTGCTACTAAAGCTGGTACATCTATCCTGAGCATCATATTGGAGTCATTCCCAGGGTCTAAGCCTGACATTCGTGTTGTTTTGGATGCATTTTATTTGGATCCCCATCCTCGTCCACCCCCCCCACCCCCCCGCAAGGACTCTTAACCTGCCACCCAAGCTGATAAGTAATCTTTAAGATGAACTCACAGCTTTTGGGAAATAACTCACATCCTTTTCACCCTTAGGAGGGATTTGTTCGTGTTGATCGAGATTACGTCCTGAAGTCTGCAGAGCTGGCAAAAGCTGGAGGGTGCAAACATTTCAACTTGCTGTCCTCTAAGGGAGCTGATAAGTCAAGCAGTTTTTTATATCTGCAAGTCAAGGTTTGTGCATGTTTCTATCTTTTGTATACTTTGGAGAACCCTGGCTAATTGGCAATACTAAATAATACAAAATGCTAAGTAATGCCAAAATGCATTAAATGCATTATATTATGCATTTTTTATAACTACACGGACTGCTTTTTTGCAGAGATGTACTTAGTAAACAGGAGTGATTTGACAGATAATTTCCAGTGTCTTCCCCTCTGTTGATTATCTAGTCATCATAAAATGAGATGTTGCAGCCCTGGTCTTGAGGATCAGCCCAGAATCTTAGCATTAGAAGAGACTTTGAGACAGTGATACTTTTCCAGAGTAGATTAAATGTTATTATTGGGTATGGTTCTTGTCCTCAAGAATTACAGTCTTGTTTGGGGGTATCCCCAAAGCCAGCCCCAAGTTTGGGAATGCGCTAGAAGGCCTCCCAGGACTGCCATATAGTTATCTTCACAGCCATGTTGTATTACAATGAAAGAATATAAAGCAGAGTCAGTGCAGGGAAAAAGAAGTGCATGGAGTGAGCTCTGGAGGAATCTAGGTTCAGGCTTCCAAGGGTCTTCTGCCAGTGGAGTTACACGTGTTTCATTTCTCCAGCAATGAGTATTGCCTACCAGAGAAATTCACTTGAGCTCAGGAGTCCAGGGTTTTGATGGGGGTCAGTCACGTAGGCACCCTCAGCGTAAAAAAATTACAGACTTCCAGAAGGAAAGCAAGTGTTCAGCATAAACCACATTGTTTGTACAAATAGTTTAGGCATAGTAAAGTACCCTTATCAGTTAGCTAATGACAGGAACACTCCTAAAATCTGAGTTCCCAGACACAGGCCAGAGGACAACCTGGCAAGCAGACCTTTCTAAGCAGTTTCAGCCTGGTACTCTTGTACACATGTTGCTAATAGAGACAAAACACATCTTTGTAAAAAACCAACTAAGAAACGCACCCTCATAAAAATTTACATATGAATGTTTATAGAAGCATTATTCATCATAGACAAAGAGTAGAAACAACTCAAATATCCATCAGCTGATGCATGGATGAAAAAAATGTGGCATATACCTACAAAATAACATTGATTTAACTATGAAAAGAAATGACATATTATAGCATGGGTGAACGTTGAAAACAGTATGCTGAATGAGGGAGGCCAGTCACAAAGGGCCACAACTTACATGACTTAATTTATAGGAAATGTCCAGGATAGGCATATCTTTAGAGACAGAAAGATTAATGGTTGGCTAGGGTTTGCGGGAGGGGATGGGAGTGAGTGCTAATTGGTACGGGGTTTCTTTTGGGGTGATGAAATATTCTAAATTTAGATTGTGGTGAAGGTGGGACAACTGTCTGTGAATGTATTAAAAATCATTCATTGAAAAAAGCTTTTTAATACATTAATACATTTAATACATTTAATACATTAAAATGTATTTTTTAAATATATTGATTAAAATGTATTACTGCAGATTATACAGTGCTGTAGGTTAAGTGCCAAATGAATGGTATGAACAGACCAAGAAGGCGGCGGTGAGCAGGCTGCTTAGTTCATAGGCCTTTTAAACATCCCTGTGGCCAAGCTTCTCTGGCATTTCTGTTTATAGAGATGCCTGGCGTGAAAATTCATGGATTGTTCAACAAATTTAATTTAAAGCCTCATCTAGATGCTCTGTCTCTTGAAATGTTGTGGGTTTTGTTAGGAAGTAATACAAGGGAGTCTGTGGTTCTTCTGACCTCCTGAAACTACCTGGAAGCCAAAAAAGGTTAAGGTCCCCTGGCCTGCAGCACTGATTCTGGAGTGACGGACAGTTCTTTATGGCTGAACTCCTAACATGTCACTCTCTGGATCTGTTTCAGTAGGTCACATGACAGGCTGGACTGACCATGCAGCCATTTACTCATTCGGTGCATCTTTTTTCACTCTCTACTACATATCAGGATTAACTGATCTCTTCCTTAACTTCCCAGACTCTCTGGAATCTAAAAATCTAGGGGAGGATATTAACTAGTATTGAGACCTGCAGAAGTAGATTGTCTTCAAAACCCCAAGTTATTCTTGTTATTCTATCTTAAGCATTACAGCAAGTTGGTCTTGATTAAATACTAGAAATGTTTTTTTTTTGTTGTTAACAGGGAGAAGTGGAAGCTAGGGTTGAAGAGTTAAAATTTGATCGTTACTCCATATTTAGGCCCGGGTAAGTATTCCTACTGCCTAAGAGTACACCACTGTTGGTTATTCCCTAGAAGCTGGTTTTTCATTTGAAGAGGCTGACAAATTTCCACGATATGAAAGAGTTGGCTGGAGGGAGATTGCTTCTCTGAAGAACCCACTTTTAGCTTTGAAGGAAAGGCTAGACGGTTGGTTGTGCCAGGTTCAGAATAGTCTGAAATTTTCTGGGTAGCCTTGGCTGCCTTCTTCTTTAAAATCCTCTTCATGCCCAAATAAAACCATTTATGCACTGTATTAGTGTGTTTGGGCTGCCACAACACTAACACTGCAGAATGGGAGGCTACAAGTCCAAGGTCAAAGTGCCATCAGGGTTAGTGTCGGGTGAGGCCTCTCTTCTGGCTTGTTGATTCATTGCTGCTTCTCTCTGTGTCCTCCTATGGTCTTTCTTCTGTGTGAGTGGAGAGAAAGAGAGAAATATCTGATATCTCTTCCTTTTCTGTAAGGACACTAGTCCTATCAGATTAGGGTCCCATCCTTATGCCCTAACTTAACCTTAATTACCTCCCTAGAGGTGTGTCTTCAAATACGATCCCACTGGGGATTAGTGCTTCATGAATTTGGGGGGACACAGTTCAATCCATAACATCCTGTATGGTCTGAATGCAATGTACCATCTCTTCCTCTGCTCTTCTTTTTCTCTTTAGAGTTCTATTATGTGATAGGCAAGAATCTCGCCCAGGTGAATGGTTGATTAGGAAGTTCTTTGGCTCCTTACCAGAATCTTGGGCCAGCGGTCACTCTGTGCCAGTGATGACTGTGGTTAGAGCAATGCTGAACAACGCAGTGAGACCAAGTGACAAGAAGAAGGAACTGCTAGATAACGAGGCCATCCACGACCTGGGGAAAGCTGATGGCTCTCTCAAGCCGTCTATTGTCAAACTCAACACCCATCACCTAATCGGTAATTTCAGGGTCTAAAAAAAACATGTGCTTTAACTGTGGTTTCACTATTCTCAGTCGCCCAGATCCAATCAAAAAATGATCGTGCTCTGCATCAGCATTTTAGAGCCTGATGGTACATATGTAGACATTACCCTGGGAAGCCTTTCAAAAATAGAGATCCAGCAGCTCCCTGGTGGTCTAGTGTCTCGTATTCGGCACAGAAATGAGAAGTTCATAGGCCCTACCTCAAACTTTCTCAATCAGAATTTTGGGGGTATGGGGACAGAAATCTGTTGTTTTAGTTAAGCTTCTCTTATGGTTCTGATGCCACTGGTGGGGAGGCCAGCTTTGAAAGCTTGTCTGCAGAGTCACAGCAGCAGTGAAGACTTTATGTATCATGCAGATGAGTCCTGAACAAAAATTGTTGACATTTGTGTCTCTGAGTTACCCAGTGCTGACTGCATGTTAATTGTGTAAGTGAACATTGTACCTTACTATTTCTTTAGAATATATAATAAAAGTTATTATATAACTGAGCTTATATAATTCATGGGAGAATTAAATAGAAGAGTTAAAATAAATGGACAAGTCATGGGTTCCCTTAGATTGTTAGAAAATGCCCAAGTATCTGTGGTAATATGCAGTTATTTTGGGCAATGGGATTATAGAATAGCAGCTAATATATATCAAATGCTTGCTAATTGCCAGCTTTTACACATGATGTCTGTCCTTTAACTCTCCAAACAATCTTTATAATTCTTACAGGCAGTACTATCATCCCCCTATCTTAGGTGGGGAAACCGAGGCTCACTGTGGTTAAATGCCTTGCCCAAGGGCTTAAAGCTAAAGCCTGAAGCTAGGAAATGGCAGAGCCAGGATTCTAACTAACCCAAGTGAGCCTGAGTCCATAGCTTCTGTTTTTAACTACTCTGCAAGAGCATCCAGTATCTGTATATTTCCAGGAAGTTCCAGTTAATTGTTACTGGATCAGTACATGCCATGGATGAATAAGATAGAAATGTTTGGGTTTCTTCATTGGTCTAGGATCCCTCTAATGATTAACTACACAATGTTCACATAGCCAGTAAATGTATATCTCAAAGTGCTTCACTTTAAAAACTATGGAAAAGGAAAGGAAGAGGCAGAAGGAAGGGTCAAAGTCAAGAGGAACACACTGTTAATTTCCATCATGGAACAAAGGATAGTAGTGAAGTTTGTCTTAACTTCTGTGCTGGGGGAAGCAAAGTAATAAATTTCAAGCTTCAGTGGACTCCTTTAGTGTGTGTGTGTGTGTGTGTGTGTCTGTCTTTAGATGGGGTTGGACATTCCCAATGTCAGTCATCTAGGAAAGAGGCATATTTTAGGATGGGGTGAGGACTTGAAATGTGGGCTTTAAGAAGGAGATGGAAGGAACATCTTCCTCCTGCCAGGTGGGGTTCCTTTGGGGCTGGACTCTGAAGAGCCTGTTTGTTTAGGTGATAACAAGCATGGGCTCCAAGAAGTGAGGCACGAATTACGGGGACTCCGTGAGGATATACTGAGGCTGGCGGGCTCTAAAAGCAGCTAAACCCAGTGGCCAGTTTTAAGTTATTCTCTGTGTGTTGAAATTCCTTACCCACAAACCTGCTGTCAGGTCTTGTTCAACATTCTTTTCTGACCTCAGTAGTGAAGTGGCGTGATGGGAGAGGGTCTGTGTTTATCTTTGGAGTAAAGAAAAGAGCTCTTCCCTCCTAAGCCCAGCATTGTGGAGACACATAAACTTCAAGGAACAAGATTCTGGCCCAGTCACTCCTCTGGATTGGGTGTTACTTCGCTACTGTTAACATGGAATGATTGGGTGTTAATGGGATTTAGCAGGTTTCCCTCCAAATGGGGAGAAGATGGGCCTTGCTGGAGAGTATGTTGGAAGGATGAAGGAAAAAAAATGACCTTGAAGTTCATTCAGCTTATTGAAATGCCTCCTGTGTGCCACTGGGCACGTAGGCAGTGGGTCTACATCAGTGAATAGTAAGTCTAACCCAGCAAAGCCTGCAGCTATTCTGGCAGTGGCCTGCAATATAAGGGGGCTTCCAAACTATTTGATGGATTCTGTCCTCTAGGGGTTTACAGTCAAGGGAAAGGAGTGCATTCAGAAGAGTTTAGCAACAATACAAGGCATCGTTCTCATTCAGCAAATTAATATTGAGTACCTACCTATGAGTTAGGCCATATATTATGTGCCAGAGAAATGAAGGTAGAGACATGACCCTACCCTCATGCTCAAACAGTGTTGTGACTAAAGACGGGAAGAAGAAAGGAAAAAGCAAATGCTAGGTGATAAGAAAGCAACTTAACAGGAGGCTGCTGGAATGACGGTGGAAACTACTGTAGAAGAGACGACCTGAGGAAGGACTTTCTGGCTGAGACAAAAAGTACCCTTTTGTAGAACATTCTTAGCAAAGACTTTGAGGTGGGAAAATGATTAGCACCAAAAAAAAGGCTGGAGGATGGGGCCCAAGGTGGAGGGTTGAGGTGAGATGTTAGGCGGACTATGCAGAGCCTGGTAGGCCGTGGTAGTCAATTTAACTGGATAAACTTGTGCCAAGCCCAGTGCTAGCACCTGGCACTAGAACTTGGGACATACACTTTAAAGACTGAACTCCTTAAAATAGCCCTCGAGGCTCTGGCTCCTCTGTGGCCCCTGGTACACCCACTGGCCCCTGCAGTTCCCTCCCCAGCCGCACCCCACGGGGACCAGGGAGCCCCGGAACCAGTGTGGAGTACCAGCCTCCCTCCTGCGTTCGACCTCCTCCGTCACCAGAGGGCGCAGCGAGCAGGTCGCCCCCCACTAACCGCTCATCCCTCGAATAAGGGACGCACAGGGTGCGCGATGCCGACCGCAGAACCGCTTCCACCTCTGGGCTCTGGGCCGCGGTTTAGGACCTCCCGCTAGGGCCAGCCGCATCCCGAGGAGAAAACAAAACCCAGGTCCAAGCCTGCAACGCCCAGCCCAGGTTTCAGCGCTTACTCGGCGCGCGCTGCATCAACCCTGCGGCAGGAGGCGGAGCCCGGGCTCTCGCCCCGCCCACCCCAGCTCACGTGAACAACGCCGCGGCCCCGAGGCCGGAAGCGCTAGCGAGCTGGCGCGCACGCGCTCCTGTTTCCAGGCGCCGCAGGGTTCCCGGAGCTTCGGCCCCACCGCGTGCCCGCGCTCGCCCTCACGCTCACACTCACGCTCGTTCCCGGGTTCTCGGGCGGGGAGGGCTCGGAGGCAGTTGCGCCTGCGCAGCCCAGCCTGGTCCCCGCCCCCAGGCGCGCCGGGGTCTAGCGGCACCGCCGCCATGTGTTCGTTAGCGTTGGGCGCAGATGGTGGGTACCCCGGCCCCTCAGCCCCTAGGCCACGACCCCGTGGGGCCGGTGAAAACCCTTCCCCTCCCCCTGCGCCCGGGACGCGGAGCCGGGGTGGTGGGGCCCGCAAAGAGGGAGGTGGAGGTGGGGGGGAGGGCCCGCCGGGCCCAGAGCGTTCTCGCTTTGCTGCCCCTCGCCCGCCCTCCTGGCACTGGGGTCCGAGGCAGAGCTGACCGTTTGCGTGTGCTAGGCGGCCGGGGCGCTGTGGAGGAGGACGACCTGCCAGGACTGTCAGACAGCGGTGACGAGGCCTCCTGGGAGGATGCGGAAGATGCCGATCTCCCGCACGACAAGCAGCAGACCCCCTGCCTGTTCTGTGACAGGTTCGTCCACCTCAGCGCGAGGCGCCAGCCCTAGGGTGGCCGGGCCCCGTCTGCTCCTCTGGAGTCCAGCCCAAGTGGCTGCCCTGGAAGTCTGGAGCCCGTGCTTTGGAGTGAGGGTTTGTTGAGCCGGAAGACCCACAGTGGTTTCCAGGGAGGAACCATGAACTGGAAGCCAGGTTACACTGCTTCACTTTGACGGGCCTCAGTTTCCTCTTGTGTAAAATGAAAGCGTTCTGGGCCGGATCTGTGGTTCCCACATCTGGTTGTGCACCTCTGTCACCTGAGACACTTAAGAAAAAAATACACAGATGCTAAACTGCACCTCAGCCCTTGTAAATCAGGGATAGGGTCTAGGAATCCGTTTCTACAAAGACTCTAGCTGAAGTGATTCTAAAGAGTAACAAGTTTGGGAGTCACTAAACTCGATTAATCCCTCAACCTTCTAGAACCGTTCAGGCTCTCCCATTCTATAATTCTTTGACAGTTAGAAAGCTTTTCAGGTGTAATAGTTCCATTTGAGCCGTTTAAAGAATCACCTTTGTTAGGGGCTCCCCCCCCCCAATTGAAGGGGAAGGAATTGATACTATTTTCACTTAGGGAAAAAGACGCTGCAATACCAGTAACTTGTTCAAAGTCACAAAGCTGTGGTTTGTCTTATAACCAAATCCATGTTTTTTCCACTTAAAATTCTGCCTCTTCATCTTTGACTTTGGCTGCTGTCCTGGGCAAGTGGGCGTGAAAGAGGCCTGGTTGGCACCGGCCAGTGTTACTTTAATAAACATTTTACCAGTATCCCCTGAGTCTCAGCATGGTGCTGATTGGTGGTATATTAGCTTCTGATGATTCGTCATTGTTCCCACGTGTAGCCTCATGTGGGTAGGTACGGGATGTCTGCATATACTGTAGTCGTCAAAAAATAATATTTATTGAGCATCAGGGAGGTACTTCTTTGTGATAGGCTGTGTAAATACTGTATAAATAAGCTCTCTCGGTAAACGTTTGTTGAAAACTGCTGCATATGTGCTAAGCATATAGAAGAGGTAATGCAGGCTCTCTGCCGTGTGTTCTTATTACACGTCCTTCAGTTTTGCAGGTCACAGAATAAAGGAGCTTGGCCCTAACAGTGTCTATAATACAAATCCTTGGGGAGCACTGTAAGACCACTTTTTGAAATATGGCACTTTGGGAATTTACCAGCTATAAAATTACATTTTATGCTTTATTTCTAAAAGCAGTTTGAGCTGTGTCAGTTCAGAGCCTCTGAAAGCAGAGTTGATACTTAGAGGAGAAAAGAATCTTATGCAGTGAATTTTTCAGATCTTAAGAGACACAGTCTATCAAAAGGAGTTCTCTTTCTTAGAAGCCTTATGATAAATTCAGTGCTATTATTTGGCAAATTCAGCTCAACATTTTAAAGGGTGGTTTGTTTTAGGTGTAAAATGGGACTCAGAAGTACTAATTCCTTTTCGGAGTGCTGGGTTCCTCTCTACAGGTGTGTTTGGTTTTTTTTAATTAATTGGAAGTAAAACTGGAAACCTGCAGAGTGAGGGGGAAAAGTTTATATCTAACATGAAGTCAATATTTAGACTTCTTAGGGGACTATTTCATGAAGCTGTTGCTTGGTTTTTCAGGTTATTTACATCTGCTGAAGAAACATTTTCACACTGTAAGTCTGAGCATCAATTTAATATTGATAACATGGTTCATAAACATGGTGAGTAATTTTTAGAATAAAGAAAATTTTAGTTGAGAAATTTAAATTCAAACATTATGTTTTTCCAGACCATTCCTTTCCTATACAAATCCAATATAGTGAAACACATGACAACAACTTATGAAAATGGCGTGTTTTTGACAAATGGCTTTTGAGGAAAGATTGATAAATAAGTCATTCTTCTAGATATGATTGACTGTATTTAAGCTTAAATTGCCTTCACAACGAAAAAGGAAAAAAAAACCCAAAAAATCCTTGGCATGTGATTACATTTTAATCATTTTAGAATTAGGAAGACAAGGGGTGTGGATATTAGGGAGAGCAAAGGATAGAGGTGGACTTTGGAAAAGGAGGTGGATCATTATGAAAAAAGACAACTTATCAGGTCAAAGCATAACATGGACTTCAAGGCATACAAGATTGAGTTTTATAAGGAGTTTGGTAAGAGAGTGTGGAAAAAGCGAGTGCTAAAGTTAAGGTGGTAATCCAGAGATTCAGCTGATGTTTCTGTTGAAACTTGCATCTAAACATACTTAAAATTAAAGCCTTCTAATTTAAACGAATATAGAAGAGCTACAGTATCCCACTAATATTAACTAAATACAGAATTGGCTTTTTGGTCCCTGTATTTACTAACAACTAGAAAGGACATTACTGAAGAATACCAAATATTAGGCAGATTTGGGGTCTCAGATAAACATATGATACAGTATGTTTATGAATCATAAATTCAATTGCAACTACTTTTGTAAGATATAAGTGACTTAGTTTCATTTTTTTTCATGTTTTTAATGTGCATTTTAAAACTGAATTGAAACTGTACTTTATATTATTTTATATCTTTTTCAATACCAAATAGGGGCTTTTGTGTGCTATTACGCATATGAAACATTTTTATATGCTGGTATGTTCTCATAACAGTATTTCTCATGACAAATAATAATTGCTTGGGTATGCTATTGCTTTCCCTTATTTTAAATGCTGCTTCATTTCTGAAAAGATGAGAACCAGATAACAAGCCTCACCGTTTTTTTCATCTGCATCATTTAACTTAATGTAAAAGCTAGTATACTTTGTATACTCTGTGTCCTGGCAAAACTATAGTTTGGTAGGTACCATAAAAATTGGGGATTTAGAAACTTTAGTATCAACTCTCGTATTAGCTGCCAAATACTTGGTAAAATCAAGGGCCTAATTTTCTTCATCTGTATTGTTCTGATAAGTGAGTAGAATTCTAAAAATTAATTTCCAATTTTTCAGAAATGCAAGAAAAGCACTTAAAAATTTGTCCTTCCTGGCTGTTTCTCAATTAAAATATTCTGAAGTGTCAGAGTTACTGTTTCTAGTTCTTAATAAAAAATTCAAAACTTTTAAGTAGTAGTTGAGAGGACAGAAATATTTTATTGTCTAACCAGAGAAGCATCTTCGGAGCAGGTTAATGAAACAAAACTCATGTTATGTTAAAATAGGTGAATTATTATTTTTTTTTCCCTTTTAGGACTTGAATTTTATGGATACATTAAACTAATAAATTTTATTAGACTTAAGGTAAGGTGGTAGCTTAATCTACAATTTTGTTTAAAACCTAAAGAAGTACTACAGCGATTATCAATGCACCGATTTTTAAAAGAATATGAGGAACTGCTGTATAAGGAACTGTTTTAAATTTGACACTCATGATATTGGGGGAATCATGGACATTAGGAACTAGCACAACATACAGCACCAAGTAAATGGATACATACCATACTTAAGTGTGGTTTTTAATTTTGTGTAGGAGATGAATCAATGTTATGTGGCAAAGTAATTCACTGTCAGATAAAGGGGAATACTGATAGTCTTTCTGTAAAATCAGAAATAATTTCTAGTGCGATTTTTAAGTGCTTTGGTTACTCTTTTTGTTCTGTTTTTTAAATACTTTGTTCTAGTCAGTTGATGTTTATATTGCCATTTCCTCAAAATCCAAACAATATAAAACTGTGCATTGAAACAATTAAGCAGTCATCCAGTCAAGTTAATGAAATAGCCGGTGAACATAGACTGTTTAAATAGAGATTTTGTGTGATGTAGACATGATTTCCTTTTTGTTTAATTTTCCCAGTTTTTTGGTAGGGGGATTTTGTGATTATGTGCAGTGAAAAAATATGCAATTAATTTTACTTCCAGAATCCTCCAGTTGAATATATGAATTCCATATACAACCCAGTGCCTTGGGAGAAAGAAGAGTATTTAAAGCCGGTATTAGAAGATGACCTTTTACTTCAATTTGGTAAGATGAACATATGGTATCTACTTTAAAGCAGGGTCATTTGTTATGGCAAAATAGTGGTTAGGTGTTACAGGAAAATATATCATCCCCTTGATTCTCTAAAGACCTCGTCAGGTAGTTGGTTTCAGAAGGAACGTTAAGTCACTTAGAAAGTGAGAGTCACACTAACAGTTACCAGGGAGGAATATGAGCTTGGGTTAAACATTGTGTAAAAGATGTTTTGAAACATAGGGAGACTTGAGAGAATAATTTTTAGTTGTCAGACTGATTTTTAATGTAATTAAAATCGATGAAATTTTAAATTTAAATAAAAGAAATTAAATCAGTATATTTAATATTTAATAGATTTAAGTAAATTTAATAATATTGCTGTTTTTACCTCATAATACAATCAGATACATGACTTTTCTTAAGACATCTAATTTATGGAGCTTTTGTTTCGGTGCAGGACAGATTCCACGAAAATTCCCCACGTATACTAACTCTTAAGCCTCCCTTGTGGCAGGGTCACTCGTCTTTTGACTGTAGCTTTCTTAGTTTCTTGCTCTGTGCTTTGGTTCATTCCTTACTGAACAGGAATCTTATGAAAATTCTGTTGGCTCTCTATAGGTCTAATTTGTTGGAGTTCATGATTTTTTATTATTTTTTAAATTTATGCTTGCTTTCATGTTTTTTGTGCCAGTTAGGTGAGATAGAGGGGTTTGCTGTCTTCGGATCAGCAAGACCATTCTAAACAGACACATACCTTCTCAGATAGTAGTTTGACAGTGTGTATTTGGGCAGTCCTTTGGTAAGTGGGAACTGTGGAAAACCACTCATTTCCTTGAGAACTACCATCAAGAGAAGTTGTGTGGCAGTGTGATGCAGTAGTAAGAACCTTAATGTAGGATTCAGGAACTAAGTGACCCTGGACAAAGCACTTAAGCTTTCTGTTTTTTAGGTCTTCATCTATAAAATGAGAACTAGGGCCAGATTTCCAACTTTCTACCTCTAAAATTTGGTGAGGCCTAGGTTGATTCTTTCCCATTTTTACAACTTCTATTAAATTTTATTTCTCCTCAGATTAACCAAAGTGATCTCTTTGATACATGACAAAGTGCCCACTAGGTGTTCTTCGTGACTCCCTAAACTCAAAATTGAACACTCACAGGTTGAAAGTAGTATGTTAAATACTTTAGAAATACGAAGAAATGAATCCTTCACATTGGGAGCCCACAGTCTAATAGTAGGAGTGTTTTGTTTTTGAATGACTGTCCTGTATTATAAGATAAGGTGGAATATAGTAAGTTTCATGAGAAGTAGGAAAAATAGTGCAGTTCAGAAGAGGAAGAGATTACTCAGATCAACAGATACCGAGTGCTATTTGCTGGTCACTATGGATACAGATCGGTATTGACCTCTTCACTCTCCGAAGGTATATTAACTTAACTTCTTTCAGACTTAATTTTAGTTTATAAAAAGGTGATAATGACACCTACCTTATAAAATTGTTGCAAAGATAATGCATATTAGCACAGTGCCTGTCAGAGAGTAAGTGCTTAATGAAGGAGAATTTATTGTTATTAGTAAATACGTTCTAAGGAGTTTAGATGAAGAAGTCACGACCGAGATCTGGAACAGTTAAGGGGCCTAGTAAAGGAGGTGGAACTTGAACTGGGCATGCTTGTTAGTGCACCGCCCGTGCCTCTCAAAGGATCTGTGGGACTTCCCTGGCGGTCTGGTGGTTAGGACTCCATGCTTCCACTGCAGGGGGCACGGGTTTGAACCCTGGTCAGGGAACTAAGATCCCACAAGCCGCACGGCACAGCCAAAAAAAAAAAACAAAAGATCTGTTCTCCTGGCCATTGGTGTAGAGAGATGGAAGAGAAGGTTCTTCATTCTCATGGCTCCCGGCTTGATTACTGACTATTTCACCTGCACTGTCTTTCAGTAAATAGTTATTGAGCATCTGCTTTGTATTAGGCTTTGAGAATATAAAGATGACTAAATTTAAAAAGGAGATAACTAAGAAAATAGGCAATGAAAGTACAGTGTAAGTGGGGAGAAGTAACTATACTGATGGAGAAACCTGGCAAACACTGCCTTAGCCAGGTAATGAAGGTTAACATCATTGGTGATGTAATGTCAGTTCTATGGACCCTTTATATCATGTGATGAGGATGGCACTTTACCTCAGTGGTCTTCCTCCCAGGCCAGTAATCTCAGTCTAACCATGAAAAACCATGAGACAGACACAAAGTGAGGGACATTCTACAGACTGCCTGACCAGTACTCCTCGAAACTGTCCATGTCAAGGGAAGCCTGAGAAGCTGTTGTAGCCAAGAGGGGCTTAAGGAGACATGACAACTAAACATATGTGGTATCCTGGATGGGATCTTGGGGCAGAAAGGGGACATTAGAGGAAGACTAATGGAATCTGAGTGAATAAAATGGAGTTTAGTTAATTTTTTTTTAAGTATGGTATAATATTTGAAACATATTCCACAAAGGGTTAATATCCTTTTTACATAAAAGACTCTTGAAAATTAAGGGACAAAGGATCAAAACAGTTGATAGAAAAATGGGGAAAAATTCTACCAAAAAGAGGTAGGAAAATAGCCCAATAGCAAGATACCATTTCTCACCTCTCAGACTGGTAAAAATTTTTACAATATGACAACACATTCTGTTGACAAAGCTGTGGAGAGACAGGCACTGTCCTAAGATTGCTAGTAGAATGCAGATTTAGCAATACCTAAAAAACTGAACATGCGAGTTTTTTTTTTTTTTTTTTTTTTTTTTGCTGTACGCGGGCCTCTCACTGTTGTGGCCTCTCCCGTTGCGGAGCACAGGCTCCGGACGTGCAGGTTCAGCGGGCATGGTTCACAGGCCCAGCCGCTCCACGGCATGTGGGATCTTCCCGGACCGGGGCACGAACCCGTGTCCCCTGCCTCGGCAGGCGGACTCTCAACCACTGCGCCACCAGGGAAGCCCTGAACATGCGATTTTTAACCGAGCGGTTTCACTCATAAGAATTGGTCTTGAAGGTACACCTCCAACATTCTGAAAATACATATAAGACAAATGCCCATATAGAGGAGAGCGGTTGAATAAACTATGGCACGTCCACACCATGGAGTAGTATACCTCTATCCTCTATTGCAAAGAATGAACTGAACTGGTACAGAGTGTTATCCAGGACATACTGTCAAATGAAAAAGGCAAAGCTCAAAAGAATATCTACTATGATACCCTTCACATAAGAAAGAAAGAGATTTAGGAAAATGCTTATGTGTCTGCTCATTTGTGCAGAAGAAATACAGGAAGGATAAACTAGCAACTGAAGAGATTGTTACTGAACGGGGTTTGTGGGACAAGGAAGGAAGGGCACAGTGGGATTGAGGTAACAGGGATGAGGATCGAGTGACACTTTGCTGAGTATATCTCTTTGTATAGCTCCAACTCTCAGGACTATAGTAATGTTTTTTTAAACTTTATTTATTTATTTATTTTTTCTTTGTGGTACGCGGGACTCTCACTGTTGTGGCCTCTCCCGTTGCGGAGCACAGGCTCCGGACGTGCAGGTTCAGCGGCCATGGCTCACGGGCCCAGCCACTCCGCGGCATGTGGGATCCTCCCGGACCGGGGCACGAACCCGTGTCCCCTGCATCGGCAGGTGGACTCTCAACCACTGCGCCACCAGGGAAGCCCAGTAATGTTTTTTATAGCCTTCATATAATCAAAAAAATCAACAATTGAAACAACGAGGATGTATGTATACACGGGTGGTGCTGGTGCGAAGTGGAATGCAGGCACTAACAGATGAACTGAACTGTAATACAAAGGAGTAATGTAACCATACTGCAGGGAGTGGGGAGGAAAAGAACTAGGTGAGTAACTGAAACCTTTAATGGATGTTGTGCTGAGGCTACAGATAAAAAGAACTGCATCAACGTTGTAATCCAGTAAGAAAAGGCATTTCTTGCAGGGTAAGAATTAGCAATTCTGATGCTATTTTTGTGTATGCTAGAATGGAACATGTAAGTTAATAATTTATGGATGGGGCTTCCCTGGTGGCACGGTGGTTAAGAATCTGCCCGCCAGTGCAGGGGACACGGGTTTGAGCCCTGGTCCGGGAAGATCCCACATGCCGTGGAGCAACTAAGCCTGTGCGCCACAACTACTGAGCCTGCGCTCTAGAGCCTGCAAGCCACAACTACTGAAGCCCTCATGCCTAGAGCCCGTGCTCTGCAACAAGAGGAGCCACCACAATGAGAAGCCTGCTCACCGCAACGAAGAGCAGCCCCTGCTCACCACAACTAGAAAAAGCCCACACGCAGCAACGAAGACCCAACACAGCCAAAAATAAAAAAATAAAATTAATAAATTTATTTTAAAAAATTATGGATAAAAGCCAGGTTTCTCACAGTTGGAGAATGAGATTTCAGATAAGGAAATGAAGGATGAAATGAGTCCTGTGTTGACAAATTGGAATCAGAAGTGTCAGTGTAAATTCATAGTTTTTCTTATACAGACAGACAGATACAGAAATGTAGGTGTGTGTGTGTGTGTGTGTGTGTGTGTGTGTGTGTGTGTGTGTGTGTGTGTGTGTGTGTGTGTGTGTGTGTGTGTGTGTGGTTAGTATAATACATATACTTCCGAGCTCTGCTGAAAGGGCCTAGAAAAACCCCAGTAGCAATGATCATACCTAGTGCCCAGATCTTGATTTATAATCCTTTATTAATGAAAGGAACCAAGGGTCCTTAGAGAGGTGATTGATTTCCAGGAGGGGCAGGGAAAATACAAGATAAGTCTAGGACACCTTGTTCCAGAAAATTAGGAAGTACTTAAGAAAAAGTGGGGCAAGAGAGGACATAACCTAAAGAACACAGGAACCAACCTGAAGGACCTCCTAGTGGCCAAAGCTAGAAAAATTTAATCAATACAGAAAATGACAGTATTGGGTTTTAACCCATAGGATAAAATAAATGTCCATGAATTCTTCTTGACATGAATAAGCAACCAAATAAATGGGAAGGAGTAGCTCCGCTTCAGTGTAGAATTCCTGTTAATAAATGTCAAAGGAAAAAGAGAAACACAAAATCAGCATTAGGCAAACACCACGGTAGTAACTTGCAGAAAAGAGCAACCCATGCATGCTAAGATTAGTGGGTGAAAATTTAGGCAGGTGAGATAGGATTTGCATAGTTCAAAGTATGTCCCCCAAGAAATTTAACTACAAAGGAGCTGTTAAACTTTTGAGTGGAAAAACTGAGCAGACACTACCATAACCAAGTGATCAAGGTTAACATCACCAGTAATAAGTGTACTGACGCCATGAACCCCTTGGTGTAATGCTCTGAGGAGGCAACGTCATTTCTCTGCTGTTCTTGCCAAAAATGTTTAACCTCATTCTAATAATGAAAAATCATCAGATGATCCCAGGTTGAGGGCCAGTCTACCAAATTACTGATCAGTGTTCTTCAAAAATGTCAAGATACAGTAATTGGGTGCAGTATTCTATAAATAATTCATGGTGCTGAATATTTTTGTTCAGATCTTTTATGTCTTTTTGGATTTTAAAAATCTACCTCTATCGGTTGTTGATAGGGGTGTATTTAAATCTCTGTGATTAGAGGATTGTCTTTTTTTGCCATTCTATCAGCTTTTGCTTTGTGTATGTTGAAGCTCTTTTGTGAGGTTTATTCTCATTTATAATTGTTATGTCTTCCTGATAAATTGACTATTTTTTGTGTGTATGTGTGTGGTACGCGGGCCTCTCACTGTTGTGGCCTCTCCCGTTGCGGAGCACAGGCTCCGGACGCGCAGGCTCAGCGGCCATGGCTCACGGGCCCAGCCGCTCCGCGGCATGTGGGATCTTCCCAGACCGGGGCCCGAACCCATGTCCCCTGCATCGGCAGGCGGACTCTCAACCTCTGCGCCACCAGGGAAGCCCTAAATTGACTATTTTTATGGTAGTTTTCAGCTGCCAAAATGAAGTATCCAGGTGATTTGAACCTCCTGAGACAGAATATAAATGTGGAAGTTCATCTTCCTGAATATGGTTTAGGACTTTAAATTAGACTGTTTTGATATATTATAGTTATGCATCGTAATGTTTACTGAATCTTTTCTCCTCTTCAAAGCTATACACTTTAATATATAATTATCTGTGTACAGTTGGCCGTCATATCTGGGATTTTTGGATTCAACCAACCTTGGATCAGAAATATTCAGGAAGGGCTTCCCTGGTGGCGCAGTGGTTGAGAGTCCGCCTGCCGATGCAGGGGACATGGGTTCGGGCCCTGGTCTGGGAAGATCCCACATGCCGCGGAGCGGCTGGGCCTGTGAGCCATGGCCGCTGAGCCTGCGCGTCCGGAGCCTGTGCTCCACAATGGGAGAGGCCACAACAGTGAGAGGCCCACGTACAGCAAAAAAAAAAAAAAAAAAAATTCAGGAAAAAAAAGTTCCAGAAATTCAGAAAGCAAAACTTGAATTTGCTGCCCAGTGACAACTATTTATATTGTATTTATAACTATTTGTATAGCATTTACATTGTGTTAGGTATTATAAGGAATCTAGAGATGATTTAAAGTGTTATATGTAAATACGCCATTTTATCCAAGGGCTTGAGCATCTGCGGGTTTTGGTGTCCGAGGGAGGGGGGTCCTGGAACAAATCCCCCACAGATACCAAGGGACAACTGTGTTATTAATGCTGACAGCTTTTATTCTGACTCACTTCTTGCAGCAGAAAGCAAAATAGAGAAACTAGCCAAAACAAAGAAACCAATTTCTTTGTTTAGTTCTAATCCATAACTTAAATTAACAAGGTGGTTTGCAGACAGTGTGAAGAATTTTAAAGACAAGGTACACAATGAGAGTTGTAGTAGGAAGTAGAAAATACGGTACACCATCCTTTAATAGTTCGGCAATATTTTGTTGCTCATTAATTTTTGGTGAACTAAATAGTGGATGAATCTGTAGTTTTTTGGGGTTTTTTTGCGGTACGCGGGCCTCTCACCTCTTAGTTATTTTGTCCCAGCTCTAAAGAAGTGTTGCAGGTAAAAACTGAATAGGAAAAAAAAAAGTCGTGTTTCCCTCAGAGCTGTACTGAGGAGACAGTGTATTATCTACATTGTTTTCATTGCTTTAAGTTGATTCAACAGTTAATTAGACGGGTCAGTGGACATTGGGATTTTGTAAAACTCACTAGATCCATATATTAACTTCTGTTTGCAGAGTTAATGATTTACATATATTAACTTATGTAGCAGAAGTTAATGATTTACATATAGTGAAATTAAATTTAAATCAAGAATTTTTAATAATATTAGGAATTAGGATATTTAATAATGTCAGCAATAAGACAGTGTATAGATTGCACACCACCTTACCCATGATGAAAAAGTTATTGAATGTACAGAATTCCTTACCTACACACTGTCCTTAAGGAATATCTAAATGTCATACCTGTTACTCTACAGATAAAGACCCAGAGGCTGGAGGTGGCCCTGTGTGGTGGCAAGAACACGGGCTGGGAAGGCAGGCATGGGTTTGAATTGTAGTTCCTTCATTAAACAGCTGCATGACTTTGGGCTAGTCAGTTTCTCTGAAATTTATTTTTCCCCTGTCTTAAAATAGGGATAAATGTTTATATTTTAGGTTTGTTTTGAAGATGGAATGAGATGTAATGCATGAACTTGAAAGATACCTGATGATCAATAAATATGAGTTTTTTCCTTCTACCTTTTTATTTCTTCCTGGGTTTGGTTCAGTACAATTAATGCTTATTTATGTGTTCAGTTTAGCCAACTAGTGAAAAGTTTAGACTAACAGCATGCTCTTTAAACTCAAATTGGAATAGTTTGGATATTAAATATTTATTTAATTAAAAGTACTAATTTTTCTCAGTTGGCCGCATAATAGGCACTTAGTATATACTTATTCGTAACACATTTATATGTGCTTCATTGTTATAAGATGGCCTGATAGAAATGTCCATTTGTTTATTTAGATGTAGAAGATCTTTATGAACCCGTGTCAGTTCCATTCTCATACCCCAGTGGACTCCGTGAAAATACATCAGTTGTTGAAAAATTGAAACACATGGAAGCCAGGGCACTGTCTGCTGAAGCTGCGTTAGCTGGAGCGCGTGAGGATCTGCAAAGAATGAAGTAATTTATCAATCTTATAGAAAATTAATTGTTTAGATCCCCAAAATAATATATTCATAAAAAGATAGAATATGGTAAAATATTTCATATACTGGAAAGCACAGTGTAGATATTTTAATTTCAATAATATTAAAGGTACGCAGTATTTTTTATACATTGTGGATGTCGTTGATTAACATAAAATTCTGTAGTTTTATCTGTCCTCTTATATTTCTTTATAATTACTTTTGTACTAATGATAATTGTTCTGGGGAGTGTGTTCCTCCTGAGTGCTTTTTGTTCCTTGATATTGCCTTCCTTTGAATTACCTTATTTCTAATAGATTTCTCCATTTTACTTTTTCTCTCCTGGACTTTTTAAAGTGTAGGGATTAATATTTTTTAGGCTTGTGGAAAATACAGGGTTGAAATTTTTGTTTTTAAAGAATCACAATATAATTATGATGAAGTATATAATCAGAAAACCAGCTACATAGGATGGTTTTCTCTAGTGAGTAAATTAACATTCTGCTGGCTTAGTACTTGTCAGAATTTAATGTGCATACGAATCATCTGGGTATCTCGTTAAACTAGATTCTGATTCAGGAGGCCTGAAATAGGTAGTGTCTGAGATTCTGCATTACTACCAAGTGTATATACCTCTAACTTAACCTATTAGATTTGTAAGTTGGTTGCTATTGCCCAATTACCCATTTTTGATGGTTTGCCAGAATGTCCAGCAGGAAAAATAGTATAGCTGATTGTAGTTTCCCTTTTTCTGAGATTTTATGCTGGGTAATCTAGTAACCAACGACTCTATTATGTGCCTCTTTACACTTCTCTCCCATATATACCTCATAGATTCTTGATGTGTTGTTATCAGAGAAGGAGCTGAGTTTTAGAGCCTGAGCAGATGGTGTTGATGTGTGTAAATAATTCCCAGTTTGGGTCTGCTTTCTGCCTGTATAACCCTTCCATGAGATACTATGGTTTTAAAGAATATTCATAGCATTGGAATATGCTCTATTGATTCAGCTGCTAAAATAAGATTTTGGAACAATAGAAATAATAAAGTTGAATAAAGTCATAGTGTGCTTATTTTGTTCACTTGAAAGATAAAACAGCCATAGCCTGCAGTTGGCAGTGCTTTTGTGATTTGTAGAAGGAATGCTTCCAGCTGGGTTTGAATATGCCATTGCTTAAGATCCAGCAGGGGGAGCTTTCCGTGCTTAAGATAGAACGTGATTTAGAAGGCTCATCACACCGCGCACTCCCTCCCCCCTCCCCCTTCCTCTTCCTCAGCCTCTAGCCTTTCCTTTTTTCATGGTCCAGTAAACTTGTCTCAAGGGTGTATTTCAAATTGATTACAGACAGTTTGCTCAGGATTTTGTGATGAACGCAGATG
Organism: Grampus griseus; assembly: GCF_964374135.1. Classification (NCBI taxonomy): domain Eukaryota; kingdom Metazoa; phylum Chordata; class Mammalia; order Artiodactyla; family Delphinidae; genus Grampus; species Grampus griseus. The sequence continues at coordinate 74,789,655 of NC_139002.1, forward strand.
TCAGAACCTGCTCGTCATCTACAACTGCCATTGCAGACCTCCAGGAGGATGAGGATGGCGTTTATTTCAGCTCATACGGGCATTATGGGATACATGAAGAAATGCTAAAGGTTAGAAAAGAGCACAAATGTACCAAATCCATACTAAAGGAAAAATAGAGTAAAAAGCTTCTTAATACATATGGGAGAACTGCTTTTTTGGTTTTTGATTTTTTTGAGAACTGCTTTTTAAATCTTTTTGGTGCTTGATAGCTCATCTTGCATTGAAAAGATTATAGAAGCATCAGAGACACTGTAAATTCTGTTTAAGATCATTATTAATCTTTATTATGAGATTACCTTTTGCTGGGAATAAAACATTCAAAAAAATTGCTGACGATTTTAGTCTTCTCAAGAGCAACTTTTAAATAGGAAGAAAAATACGTTTGCCTTTTAATGTGTGAAGGAAATGATTAATTTTAGTGTTTTAATTAGCAGTACTGACTTTAGTTTGGGCGAATAATAATTCTTTGGTACAAAGTTAATTATAAATAATTCTCACAGTTGTTACGGCATTACTTTTTTACATTTGAAATCATTGCTATATAGAAGAATTTCCTAAATCAGATACTTGAATTTGGTTGGTTTTAAGTTTTATAATGGTAATGTCCATATAAACTATAAGTAGATTTCTAGGTATACCTGGTATATTATGTACATTTTATCATGTATTATAGATTATAAAATAGCAAAATGGTTTTTTAATTCAGTAAAACTAAAAATATCTAACTAGAGTAAAATAAATGTTGGAGTGTAAAAATTACTGAAAACTTTAATGTTTATCTCTGTGAATTTTAGATGCCACTACTTTTTTTTCTTAAAAACCAACAAACGAAAAATTCCTTTCTGAATCCTTCCTCAAAAGATTGGTTTATTTTACGGACACCCCAAGACTGTGTTCCTTGAAACATGCCCATTTAAGATAACCAGGGGTAGTTAATGAGTATATATTTTGTTGAGTCAGTTTTGCAGGATCACAGAGTGGAGGTTTGCTGATTAATAGTAATTGTAATTACTTGGGGTCTTTTAAAGCAATGTCATGTCATTTCTTTGCTAATGACTTGTCACAGTTGGTTGTGCTTTTTGTTGTCACTTGGGTAGTTGCATAGCATTACAAATAACAGTTATAACTGTTGCTAAGTAATAAATTAAGTCCAGAGTGAATTTGTTTAAAAGAAATTGACATACTCCATTTTCTCTGTTAAAATTAATTTTATTGTGTCTAGAATATTTCCTTTAAAGGAGTTAATCTAAGCCCATGTTTGCCGTTATAAATCACCCCATCAATTTCAATGCCATGAACCTTTAATGCTTTTGATATGGTAATTTTAGTTGGGTTTTTCAGACAGATAAGGTTACTGAGACTCCTAGAAGATAGTACATCTGAGTGCTCTCAGTACAGTCATCAGGGAAATCCAGTTTGGACTTACTTCCAAATCTCTGTCCTGGACCCTTGTAGCTCTGTATCAACAACTAGAGGATCTTTACACCTGATGGAATATTTTAAGTCCTTTTGATGTACATATATATTTAAGAAGTTCCAGCTGGAAGTTTCCAGTGCTGTGTTTTCACTTTTAGAGAATCACTTAAGACTCCTTATCAATATAAGTTTCCATGCCTTAATTCCCCTTTGCTGTTATACAATGTAACCACCTTCTCCTTGGAGATAACTTAAGTCTTTATAGGAAATATGGATATATTTCATTCAAAAAGAACTATTTGTCCATTTTATGTTTTGTTAAGTTACATACTGTGGATGAATATGAAATGTGCCTTATATCAAGCAATATTTCTCCTATTTCTTATCAAAACAGTTCTTAGCACACATAATTTGTTCAAGGTTGTGCTACTACTGGAGTCTCACCTGATCTTTATAAATAAATTAAAATTGAGAAGCCATGCATACAGGACTTATTTTTATGCTTAGAATTGGCCTTTTATAACAATATTATTTGGATTTTTTGTTACTTACTAGTCACAGGTATTTTAATGACACTTTTTTGGCATATGTTGTGATTATAATTATAAATAAAGACAGTTTGTAATCTTATTTTCCAGAGTCAAGGTGAAGATAACTTTTTTGAATTCTAGAGATAACGGGATAGTAGTGGACATTAACTTTCAGAATCCTTTGCCACTTTATCTTTCTGAAGAAGAGTCATTGTTGCTAATGTTATAATTCGGAGATGCATCACTCTCCTTTTTTTTCTCCCCAAGTAAAACATTGTTCATCGTGGTGAACATTTATCACAGATTATAGTACTATTAATTTTTCATTACTGCATTTTCCTCATTGTATCTGCAGCTGACTCTTGCATTCTATCCACCTTCATGAGCCTATACATTTAAAACATACTGTTACTTATATAGGTAAAATTTATAATACATAACTTTTCTGTTGTCTTTAGTCTTATACTTAATTTTTTTTAATATTGGTAGGAATTATTCCATGACACTGTACTAGCCTTAAAAGATTGTCTTTCTTCTTAATATTGGACCTCTAATTTTATTCTTTTGTGCTTCTTAGTTTTACTAGGTTAGTGCAAAAGATAACTTTATTTCTGTTTATTACCTTATTTTATATTGAAGAGTTAGTCTTTTGTTAGAATAAATTTTTAGAAATGGTTTGAGGGCTAGTCTTTGATTTGCTTGAATTTTCATGTTTAGTGAATTTTCCTCTCAAAAATTCATTTATTAAATTGAAGCTCTGCTATGTCCACAGCACTGTGTTTAGTAGACTTTGAATTTCATTGCACCAGTATGAGCATATGAGCAAAAGCAGATGGATATGTAGGAAGAGACTGGATGAAGGATTGTAGTTGAGCTGAGCAGCAGTGCATGGATTTAGGACAGGAGTTGGGATGCTAGTGATTAAGTTAGAGCAGCGGCGAGGCAGTGTGATTGGTGAGAGCTTTCTGAGTGACTGCCTTCTAGACTGATGTTCACCCTTTGTAGGTTTTGTTATGTCAGCAAAAATCACTGGTTACAGTGTAAGAAGGGTATAAAAATGGTAGAAATGTATGAAATGGTATGTTTTTTTTAAAAAAGACAGTTTTTAAATTAATTAATACTATGTTTAAATTCATTTAAAACATGAAGTTCTCATAGTAATGCTTTTCTTTAAAATTTATTAATTTTTGGCTGCATTGGATCTTCGTTGCTGCACAGGGGTTTTCTCTAGTTGGCGAGCAGGGGTTACTTTTCCTTGCGATGTGTGGGCTTCTCATTGCAGTGGCTTCTCTTGTGGCAGAGCACGGGCTCTAGGCTCAGCTTCAGTAGTTGTGGCACGTGGGCTCCAGTAGTTGTGGCTCGTGGGCTCTAGAGCACAGGCTCAGTAGTTGTGGTGCACGGGCTTAGTTGCTCTGTGGCATGTGGGATCGTCCCAGACCGGGGCTCGAACCCGTGTCCCCTGCATTGGCAGGCAGATTCTTAACCACTGCGCCACCAGGGAAGCCCCATAGTAATTCTTAAAATACACTGAGGGAAAGATTTCAGTTTTTGAAATATGATTTAAAATTTTGTTTGTAAAGCAATTAGAAGTAATTCCATCAGAAAACATGGAATTAATTATGGAATTTCCCTTTTTTAGATCCAGCAATTAAGTAAAACAGCTTGCCTTTTAACTTAAGCCCCTCTTTGTACTTTTTTTTAAATCCCAGTATTGGCATAAAAGTTTTTTTGGAGGGTATGGACTGTGTAAAGTTTTATGTTGTAGTATTTAGTGTAACTACTTTTTTTTTTTTTTTTTTTTAACCTAGTGTGAAATCGAAAACTAGAATTCCCGGTATGAGTTATTTTTTATCATACTCATTTTACTCACTTGGCAGCAGAGCCCCTTACTGCTGAATTTGCTGTCAGCGTGTGTCTCAGCCGAGGTGATTTAAAAGGAAATCAGCTCTAATGTTCATGCACCAACATAAATGTTAGCATTCAGTGCCTGCCTTGGTCACAGGTCTTGTGAGACTCCATAGTAGAGAAGTCTTGCAATATGGTCTGCGGGGCTCAAGCGATTGACTTTTAGGCTTACAGGCTTTTTTTTTTTTTTTGGCGGTACACGGGCCTCTCACTGTTGTGGCCTCTCCCGCTGCGGAGCACAGGCTCCGGACACGCAGACTCAGCGGCCACGGTTCACAGGCCCAGCCGCTCCGCGGCATGTGGGATCTTCCCGGGCCGGGGCACGAACCCGTGTCCCTTGCATCAGCAGGCAGACTCTCAACCACTGCGCCACCAGGGAAGCCCTAGGCTTATAGGCTTTTAAGCATCATTTCCTACTACAGACATTTCTAGAAACAAAACAGGATTATAAATCAGATAGGTGCTGATCAGTGACTTTCTTAGGAAACTATACTCTGTTGAGCTTCATTTTTCATACGTAACTGTAACTTTTACATCTATCTAGTTTGGTTCTTTCCTCCCATATTTTAACTTAGTTCTACCACAGGGAATCAGACTCTAGATTCCAGGCCCTATTTAAAGGAGTAAAACATGTTCATCTTCTACTAGCATTATCACTTGAAGTCTTACAGTGCATGTCAAGATGAAAATATGTACATTTTTAAGAACTTAGGTCTTATTTGACTTTCAGTGTTGTTCTTAAACGTTTTCTTTGTGTGTTGTTGCTATTTCCATTCTTTATTATTTTCTTTTAGGAAAAAAAGATTAGGCTTGGTTTTCCAGGCAAATTGTAGCTATGGAAACTAGAAGTGTGTGATAAATTAGCAGATATCTTCCTTAAATATTTTTATTTGTTCAGACTATCCTGTAAACACAATGTCTTCCTCTTTCTACCCTAGGACAAAGTACGAACAGAAAGTTACCGAGATTTTATATACCAAAATCCACATATCTTCAAAGATAAGGTGAGTAGCACAGACTACAGAATTGTACATTTCATGTGGATCTTGGGCAGCAGAAATCCTCTCTTAGGTCATCATTGTGATAGCAGTTGATTTCATGTACACTGGCTTTATTTCATGGAAAACTTTTATGATGCTGCCCTGTGGTGCAGTATACTGATAACAGAAATGCTGATTGGTGCTGTCATTCAATATACTCTTTTTTTTAAAATTGAAATTAATTAAAATTAATTTTTAAATTAATTAATTACAGTGACATAGCTTAGTTAAACTTTGCTTATCCAGATAATTTTGCTTAAACCATATTTTTGGTTTACTGTGATTCCTGTTCATTTCAAATGTATAAGCTCTGTATCAAAGCACTTTTAATTATTATTTTAGTTTGTGTTAATTAGTTACAAATTAATAATTTTAAGAAGTCATTATTGGTAGGTAGGGTCAAATATTATAAGGTACAATTTATTTTATGTGCTTTCTTTTAAGACCTCATTTATTTACCCTTTTATGAGTTACTTTATTTTTTAAATTTTTAAAATTTTTATTCTTGGCTACATTGGGTCTTCGTTGCTGCACTTGGGCTCTCTCTAGTTGCGGCAAGCGGGGGCTACTCTTTGTTCCGGTGTGCGGGCTTCTCATTGCAGTGGCTTCTCTTGTTGCGGAGCACAGGCTCTAGGCGCTCGGGCTTCAGTAATTGTGGCACGTGGGCTCAGTAGTTGTGGCTTGCAGGCTCTAGAGCACAGGCTCAGTAGTTGTGGTGCACGGGCTTAGTTGCTCCACAGCATGTAGGATCTTCCCGGACCAAGGCTCGAACCCATGTCCCCTGCATAGGCAGGCGGATTCTTAACCACTGCACCACCAGGGAAGCCCTGAGTTACTTTAAATTTTACAGTTAGTGTTAATACTGCCTCAGGTTATTTCGAAGGTATCTTTCACTTTGTATATGGGTGGGTGTGTTAAAAATGTGTCATTTGTTTTTCCTCCCTTGTGAATTTTTCCATTTTTCTTCTTCACTTTCTCCTTCCCTCCCTCTCTACATTGGCATGGTTATCTAAAAGTTCAGGTTTTCTGTTTTTGTTCCTCCTCATTGGAAATTAGTCCACTAATTTAGTCAAATATATTATCGTCTCTGCCACTTATATACTTTTGCTTGGGAATTTTTCCCCAGTCTTTCTACTTCAAGAACATGTATATTGGTAACATCAGGTTTTTATAATTCCCCTTTCACCTCCATTTCAAAGATACTTCTGTCAGGTGATTTCATGGGCTTTACGTGATGTTGCAGCAGTGATTAACAACCTTTATATGTTGAAAAGCTCTTTCCCTGATTTTTATGTTGTTTGGAATATCGTAGATTGGCTTTTCATTTTCCATACCTGTTTCCTAAGAGCGGTGTTTCACTTGTGACCTAGCCAAGTTGGACCTGCGAAATTTATATGGTGCTCTGATACCTTTTGGCCAAAGCATTACCTATGAGGTAATGGTGGTGTGTGTTTCTTTGTTTTTGCTAATTCCCCTATAGACAAATGATTATTTTATTTTTAAAGTATTAGTTTTTATCAGTTCTTTATACTTGACCTTTTTGTATGCTTTTTATATGTTTTTGCAGCAGAGACTAAGAATTTTTTTTATAGTTTTTATGTTTGCACCCAAGTGCTGAAACAATTTATTTAATATTTGTCTAAAAAACCACATTGTTGGGCTTCCCTGGTGGCGCAGTGGTTGAGAGTCCGCCTGCCGATGCAGGGGACACAGGTTCGTGCCCTGGTCCAGGAAGATCCCACATGCCACGGAGCGGCTGGGCCCGTGAGCCATGGCTGCTGAGCCTGCGCGTCCGGAGCCTGTGCTCCGCAGCGGGAGAGGCCACAACAGTGGGAGGCCCGCGTACTGAAAAAAAAAAAAAAAAAGTTGCCTTATATTTACAGTTCGATTTTGCCTAGATTTTTATTTTATTTTTTCCTTAATATGTTGTATAGAAATTAACCATGCTCTAGTCTGGGAATAACTAGTCCTGCCTGGCTTCTTAGGAACCATCTACATAGTAATTTTAGACCGTGGTGAATCTCTGTGGGCTTCACTTGTAAAATGATTTTTTATGTATAGCTGATTCGCTTTGTTATAAAGCAGAAACTAACACACCATGGTAAAGCAGTTATACTCCAATAAAGATGTTAATAAAAATAAATAAAAATACAATGATTTTTTAAACCTTTCTGGTTCTAAAATTTTATGATTTTTGTTTTTATAAAAGCAGTATCATTTTCTTTCTTTGAGCCATCTTTTTAAAAATACTTTTTGATATGAATGCCATAAGAATTCCTTAAGTAAAAGTAGTTAGAAGTTTCTTTTTCAATATGCTCTGAATAGACTTTTGTGTTATATTATATAAGAAAATACTGAAAAGGCACAAGTATTAGTAAACATAAGGTTAATCATTGGGAAATTAAGTAATTATGAATATTTCTATGTATATGAAGCACATCTTACTGGGTTCATAGACCTCTACACAGTCCCTTTCTGCTTTTAATTTTTCATTTGTAACAGTCTTATAGAAATATTGTATATATTATACATTTTTGGACAAAATACGTGACCATGGAACACATAGAGTGTTTAATTATTTTGTGTTCCACTTACTGCTTTTACTGAAGAGATTAAATCTTCCCAAGTCAGAAAGGGGCTTACTAATAAACAGGGAGTATTTTTCCTTAGTACTTTGCCTAAGATGCTTTCATTTAATTTATCAATGTGTAATTAATTTTGCTTGGCATTTGTGTTTTCTCAAAAGTATACTGTGATGTAAAATATATGTGTGTCAATTTCTAACTCTTTGAAGTATATTCAGGATATAATTTTCTATAATTAATAATATTAAGTAATCTAGAGCTTTCATATTTTTAAATGATTTGGGATACTTTTCTTTATATTATACTATGACTACAGATTTTAAAAATATACGACACATATTTAAATAGCATTTGATAATTTATAAAATACTTTCAAGCATGTTGTCTCATTGTTGCTATACAATATACCAATATGGTGTATTCATAGCAGGTATGTATTCATCTCTATTTTTCACATGAGGAAATTTGAAACCAGTAGGTTAATTGACTTTCCCTAAAACAGACAGCTAAAAAAAAAGCAAACAAACGTGGGTTTTAGTCCTAGTCTAGTGCCCTTAACCCTGTGCCACTACACTTTGAAACTGTTATGTTAAAATAGAATGAGTAATTAGGGTGGGATTCATTAGTCATATTTTAATTAACACTATTTTACATATATAAGTCATATAATTTCTGTGTGCCATGACAGAACATGTTCATGAAATTATTTAAATATAGTTCTTTTAAAAAATGTATGAAATAACATGTTTTCTTAAGTTTTATTACCACTGTTTTTGTTTGCTTTTGTCTCCATTAGGTAGACAAATTTCATATCACAGCACTAGCTTCTGTATCATATTATTTAGTGAATGGTAGAGATTTATTTTTCAGAAAGGTGCTTAAATTTAAAATGTCTTCCTTCCTTCATTCCCTTCTCCCTCCATCCCTCCCTTCCTACTTCCTTTCCTTCATTTCTTTCTTAATATTGTTTTAATTCACAAAGCTCCTGTGGAGGACATATGGTTTCTCAGATTTAATTTAACTTTGGGTGGCGTAATTGTGTTATCACTCACTCATAATTAATTTCTATTTGTAGTTCATTGAAGAAATTCACAGTTAGGTGCCTTTTTTATGCTTTTGATTATTATCTAAGTTAAAGTTGACGCACTTTTTCTCTCTTTTTTTTTTTTTAGAAACAGTGAATCACAGTCCATCATTTTATAAAATAACGTTAGTGTATTCTGTTAGCATTTCTACCTCTTTCTTTGATTCTACCAGATTTTAGTTTATTTGCCCAACTACCTAAATCTGAGCTAGATGTAATAAATAATTAGTATATAATTTAAAATATAATTTAAATATAGGTTTTAAAAAGCAGATTGACCTATGTATGTTTGAGTGCTACCTTTACAAATTACTAGCTCTATGATTCTGGATCTGTTACTTTCCTTGTCTGAGGCTCTCCTTCCTTCAGAAAAGGTTAAAGAAGAATTTTATATATATATGTATATAAATTATATATGTGTGTGTATGTATAGTCTTAAAAAAGAACACACACTCTAATTGGAGTAAATGATACATACCCTTCTGTACTTAGCTTTTGTAGCTCAGCAATTTCTCTAAGATAATTCGGTATTAACATTATTTTAATGGCTCAAAAACCCAATGTAAAATTGTCCATAAATTGTTTTAAGTTATATTAGAAATAATGCTGCATGTAAAAATATAAAATATTAAAAATCTTTTTATAAATATGAGAGTAGAATAATAAGATAAATTCCTAGCAGTGGCCTCCCTAGGTCATTCTACCCAGGATGGTTTTAGTGCTGCCAACTTGTCTTTCCAGAAACTGTGTGGGTGTTGATATTCCCAAATACCATTGCCAAAGCCCTGTGCTATCAAACTTCTAAATTCCACACTGATCTTTTATTTTTAATTTTTTAATTTTGCAAATATCTTATTTCAATGAAAGTTCTTGGGAAGTTATCACTTACTATTGTGTTATACATATATATTTTTTGTGTTTTTTTGTGTTTGTTTTTTTTTTTGCGGTACGCGGGCCTCTCACTGTTGTGGCCTCTCCCGTTGCGGAGCACAGGCTCCGGACACGCAGGCTCAGCGGCCATGGTTCATGGGCCCAGACGCTCTGCGGCATGTGGGATCTTCCCAGACCGGGGCACGAACCCGTGTCCCCTGCATCGGCAGGTGGACTCAACCACTGCGCCACCAGGGAAGCCCGTGTTATATATATTTTTATATTTTATGCCACATAATATTTCAAACTGATATACTATAACCATACTATAAATATATATGCTCTGTGTTATAGTATTTTCTTGATGTTGTGGTTAATATATTTTATTTGTAACATTAAAAAAATAGTTTTGCTTGCAGTGATGTTGTATAGATTGCACCTTACAATTTTAAACTTTCTTGTGTGTGAAGTGGTTATGTTAAAATGTGCTGACTCACCCAGATAGGCCACATGTGCAGGAACAGTCACATTCTCCCTGTGGAGCCATCTGGGCCACGTCCTTCTTAGAGCAGTAGCCTTTTGGCAACCTTATTTCTTCAATAGAAATTAGACTGTTTAGATTCTGTCTCTTCTGGAGTCAGTTTTGGTGTATTATATTTTCAAGATATAATGGAACAGGGCTTCCCTGGTGGCGCAGTGGTTAAGAATTCGCCCGCCAGTGCAGGGGACACGGGTTTGAGCCCTGGTCCGGGAAGATCCCACATGCCGTGGAACAACTAAGCCCGTGCGCCACAATTACTGAGCCTGCACTCTAGAGCCTGCAAGCCACAACTACTGAGCCAGCATGTCATAACTACTGAAGCCCGTGTGTCTAGAGCTTGTGCTCTGCAACAAAAGAAGCCACTGCGATGGGAAGCCTGTGCACCACAACAAAGAGTAGCCCCCCGCTCGCCGCAACTAGAGAAAGCCCGCGTGCAGCAACTAAGACACAACACAGCCAAAAATAAATCAATTAATTAATTTTAAAAAAAGATGTAATGGAACAGACTTCACTTACACTAGTAAACAATGCAGAAGATAAAATGTGTAGGAACAGACTTAACTAATGTGCAGGACGTAGAGGAAAAAGATTTTTTAAAACCCCAAACTCCTGAAGAACATAACAGATGATTTAAACAAATTGAAAGTCATACCATGTTCCTGAATGGAAAACACAAAATAAAATTGTCTGTGTTCCATAAATTTATATTTTAGTGCAATCCCTATAAAAATGCTAAGACTTAAAAACAAAACAAAGAAACCATAGACAAGCTGATTTTCTTGTTCTTGTGGGAAAATAAACATATAAAATTGTCCAGAAACACTGTGAAAACAATTGGCAGTGTGGGTGGACCAGCTTTACTAGACAGAAATTCTGCCAAGCTTCTATAATTAGAATAATTATTGGTACGTGATTGTACAGATTAATGGAGCAGAATAAAAATCTAGAAATAAACCAAAATATACACAGATCTCCAGAGGGATCCCTTCCTCTCCTCTGTCATGTGAGGACACAGCAAGAAGTCATGTCTGTGAACCACAAAGCAGGCCCTCACCAGAGTCAACCTGTGCCTTGATCTTAGACTTTCCAGCCTCCAGAACTGTGAGAAATAAATTTCTGTTGTTTACAAACCACTTAGTTTATGGTATTTTTGTTATAGCATACTGAATGAATTGATACAGGGACCTTCAGCATTCACTAAAATTTCTGTGTGTTTTGGTCTGTCCCCATGACATAATCACCTCCGAAAGGCCCCAGCTTCTAATACCATCACCTTGGGGGTTAGTATTTCAATGTGTGAATTTCGGGGGGTGCAAACACAGACTGTTTAATAACATGTTGGGACAATTGGTTAGCTTTCTGAACAGAAGTAAAGTTGGAACCATACCTCTTAGTGTATACTATGATTTAAAAAAAAAAAAAACTGTAGTAATGAAACTATAAATGTACCAGAAGGAAGTGTGAATGAAATAGGAGAGAATATGGGCTAAGTTGGCCTAATTATGATCAAAATCCAGAAGCCATTAAAAGAAAAAATTAATGAGTTTGACTGTTGGTAAAGAATTTCTACATAGCAAAGATCAGTTTAAGCAGAATCAAAAGGCGAAAAATCATATGCTGAGAGAAAACATTGCAAGTCATATTACAAAGGTCTGCTCTTCACTAACAAAGAACTCTTATTTGATAAAATTTGATAAGAGAAATTTGGTAAGAGAAGGACTAACAACTTGGTGGAGAAATGGAGAAAGGCTGAAATAGATGGTTCACATAGAACTACAGATGGCTCTACAACATGTGAAATATGTTGCAAAGCCTCATGATAATGGAAATGCACATTAAATCTAGACCAGTATATCATTATTTTGTACTTGCCATATTGGCAGAAATCTGAAAGTTTGATTATATGGGCTAGTGTCACCTGTGAGGAAATTGGCCCTTACACATTGCTGATTTGAGTCTTCATGAGTAGAATTGCCATATGGCGGGTAATTTATGTTTAGCAGAATTACAAATATGTATATTCTCTCTGACCCAGTGTTTTTATTTCTAGGAATAGAAATAAAACTCTACAGTACATCTGTAGAGTTACTCATGTATGAATGGGATTAGGTATAATGTTATTTACAGCATTGATTGTCATGGTAAAATTTCAGGAACTACGTAAATGTCCATCAGTAGAGAACTGGATCAGTAGATTATGGTACAACCATGATACGGAATCCTGTACAGCTATATAAGAGAAAGAAGTTCTATGAACTGATATGGAAAGATCTCTAAATTACATTGTTAAGGAAAAAAGCAATGTGTAGCACAGTGGGTATAATATGCTTTCATTTGTGTAAAGGAGGGAAGGAAATACATATATAGTATTGCATTGTATATGCATAAAAATTATTTTGAAGGATAAATAAGAAATACACTTTTTGATGTTTAAACTGTATGAATGTTTTACCTAGTGAAAAAGTAATTGTTGAAAAATATAATAGAGTCTTAATTCTAGTTCTATTTGTCTTACAGTAGCTTCCCATTACTCAGAATAAAATCCAAGGGCTTTATGTGATCTGACCCCTGCTTAACCCTGATCTCACCGCCAAGGAACCTTTCTCACCCAGCTCAGCTACAGTGGCCTTCTTGCTTTGCCTGGAATCTTGTGCTTTGCATTTAATATCTTCTATGGCTAGAAGACACTTCCTCCAGATCTTTGCCTGGCACACTCCTTTACTTCATTTCCTTCTCTGCTCACATGTATCAGAGAAGTATTCGCAGACCTATCTAAAATTCTAAAAGAGTGTGTCCCCCGCCCCTTGCTCTAATGTCTACTCTGTGCTTGAGTTTTCTTTATAACACTACTATTCTCTGTTAACATTCTCTGTTCTTTATTCTCTATTCTTGGTCTGTTCATTGTCTCCCCCACAAGATTGTAAGCTCTATTAGGACAGGGACTTGGTCTTGTTTGTTGCTGTACCCCATCACCATGATCAATGCCTGCACTTAGTAATGCTCAGTGAATACTTATAGTAGAAGACTACTGAAATAATTTCATATTTTGAGACAAGTATATAGGGTTTCAGGTCATTGGTAATGAAAGACTTAAGGCACTACAGTTTTCAGTAATTTCTAGTGTACCTCTGAGTATTTTGCTGAATGTGTTTCCTTGGTAATTAGTTTTTGTTTTTTACTATGAACCAAGCACGTTTCACTATACTGTTCTGGGAAGAACCGTGTGAAATTCTTGATTAGAAATAATTGCTCCCTGCCTATCCCCAATAACATCTTAAATTTGGTTCTTCTTATTTCTTTCACCAATGATAATGAATATCATTTTTAAAAATTAAACTCTCAAGTTACGGAGTTCTAGAAGCCAGTTTGTTTTTATTGTACCTGTATTATTAAAATGAGTTGAGGGCTTCCCTGGTGGCGCAGTGGTTGAGAGTCCGCCTGCCGATGCAGGGGACGCAGGTTCGTGCCCCGGTCCAGGAAGATCCCACATGCCGCGGAGCAGCTAGGCCCGTGAGCCATGGCTGCTGAGCCTGCGCGTCCGGAGCACAGGCTCCGCAACGGGAGAGGCCACAACAGTGAGAGGCCCACGTACCGCAAAAAAAAAAAAAAAAAAAAATGAGTTGAACATTTAATTTTGGAAGTGGAGGGGTTATGGCAATATTCTATATCCATGATTCCTTTATTTTTTTTTACATATTTGTTGGAGTATAATTGCTTTACAATGTTGTGTTAGTTTTTGCTGTATAACAAAGTGAATCAGCTATATTTATACATATATCCCCATATCCCCTCCCTCTTATGCCTCCCTCCCACCCTCCCTATCCCACCCCTCTAGGTGGTCCCAAAGCACCGAGCTGATCTCCCTGTGCTATGTGGCTGCTTCCCACTACCTAGCTATTTTACATTTGGTAGTGTATATATGTCCATGCCACTCTCTCACTTTGTCCCAGCTTCTCCTTCTATCCCCCTGCCCCGTGTCCTCAAGTCCCTTCTCTACGTCTGCGTCTTTATTCCTGTCCCGCCCTTGGGTTCATCAGAACCAATTTTTTTTTAGATTCTGTATATATGTGTTAGCATGCAGTATTTGTTTTTCTCTTTCTGACTTACTTCACTCTGTATGACAGACTCTAAGTCCATCCACCTCACTACAAATAACTCAATTTTGTTTCTTTTTATGGCTGAGTAATATTTCATTCATGATTCCTTTATAACCATTTTTAAATTGTACTGGATCAGGCTATCTTGCTTAATTCCTGCCACTCAAACTTGAGAAAGTTTATTTCTGTTAAAATTTAGAATTACTAAGCCTAAATTAGAGCATACATACAATAAGGAAATAAAAAAGAGACTAATTCCCCCTTAATAAGTCTGTGGGAATTGCTTATTTCATATAAAACATTTCTTAAATTTACATTGTTGCATCTGATTGCAGCAGACTGTGGCCAAAACACTGTTACGAATTTAAAACAACTTAATGTAATTATATTTTCTATTTCCCCAAAGAGAAATTATTACCATATTTGATCGGTAAAGTTTAAATTTTGTTATCTATTCCTAGCCAGAAACATCATCATATATGAATGGGATTTAAAGTATTAGACCTTCTCGATAACATCTGTTTTTTTATTACACCAGGTAGTTTTGGATGTTGGTTGTGGAACTGGAATTCTCTCTATGTTTGCTGCTAAAGCTGGGGCAAAGAAGGTTCTTGGAGTTGATCAGTCTGAAATACTTTACCAGGCAATGCATATCATAAGGTAGTTGCATTTTATGGCTTGATTTAAGATTATTTTTAAATTTAATGATTAATATCAATTGATTTTCTTGTCTTTAATAGCTATCCAATGCAGACTCAAGACACTTGTCTTTTAGTAAAAATTCATTCCAGAATAATAAGATTTTAAGTTGGATTGCCCTAGACATGTTTGAGCTATGAATAATCTTTTCATTGTTCTTCTCATTGATGAGAATTATTTTTATATAGTTTTCTGTCCTTCCAATTATGGCTATAGATATGCTGATTACAATAATATGAAATTAGAAATCATGGACATATAGGGCAGTGTTAGAAGACTTGCTACAAAACTCAATATGTCAGTAGTATTTCCTTTAGCAAATAGCAGTTCAACTAAAAAGACTAACGATTATCTTTTTCTTTTTGACAACACTAGCCCTTGTGCCTCCTCAAATTAAAATAAGTAAATTCCAGAATGGCTACAAACTTAATTATGTTCTCTAAAAATATCTCCTCTCTTTGAGGAATTAAGTTAGTTAGGTTAATTGATCCGTGATTGATTTTACAGTTGGCTTATATCCTAGTAAGAAGACCTTCATTTGAATTACAGCTTTTAGAACTAGATTTTGTTAGCTGTGTACTTAACCAAAGCATGTTACATTTGGAACTTTGGAATAATTTCCAGAATAATTTTAATAGCAGGCTTATTAGTGATTCTTTTTTCCCCCAGCTTTATTGAGATATAATTGACACATAATATTGTGTGAGTTTAAGGTGTAAAATGTATTGCTTTGATACATGAATATATTACAGAATGATTACCACCATAGCATTAGCTAACACCTCCATTGTGTCACATGAAATAATTACCATTGCTTTTTTGTGTTGGAAACATTTAAGGTCTACTCTTTTAACAGCTTTTGCCATGCTTATGTTAGATTCTCGGCAATGATTCTTAAATGGTCCTCCCCACTGATACATATGTTTTATTCTTAAAATTGGTTAATATTGATCATTTCTGATTCATATAAAATTTAATTATGTAAAATGTTTAAATTTTTAGATTTTATTGCATTGAAGTCTAGTGTTGTGGTTAAGAGTGCAAAGTTTGAGTCAGACAGGTTTGAGTCCTTGCTCTTTCCCTTCCCTGTTGTTTGAACTTCAGTTAAATTATATCTAACCTCTTTGAAACCTCAGTTGTTCTACTGTCAAAATGAAAATAATGATGACTACCTCATATGGTTGTGAGTAAGGTAAATAAGTTACAAGTAAGATATGCACCTCAGTCTCTGGCATATTGCGTGCCCTGGCATGTAGTAGGTATTCAGAAGTTAGCAACTGTTATTACTAACAAGTACCAAATTAATGTTAATGAAAAAATGACATTGCTCTTGCTTAGATTTTTTCATAGATAGAGGTTTGTGGTTATTATTTTCATATTAGAGAATATGCATCTATGTTGCATATGCATATTCAGTCCATAATCTAGTAAAGTTTTTTTTATTTCTTATGTTGCCATTAACTACAACATCATCATTTTGGGGGTTCTGTAAAGAGCACCCTCTCTTGCTTGTGCATTACCATCCAAACAGATGTGAGAACCACTGTCCCAAAGAAGAGATTGTTTTAGATGAATTATCAAAATTTTATTGTTGTGATAGTAAGATTACAGTAAGATATTTCTATTAGAAATTCTCATCTTATGAAAGACCATGTTCATTTATGTATTCATTTGTCATTTTTGATTTCTGTAAGATGAGACTAGATGTGCTGTCATTTTAATTCCCTTATGGAAGAAAAAGATAGTGATAGCACTCATTTTATTTTGTTTTGTTTTCATTTTATTTCACAGAAGTCCTGATTCCTAGTGACTTTTTAGAAATATGTTTGTACAATGATTATAATCAAATTCATTGTGTATGAAATTTAGTGCTGGAGTGTATGGAAATTTTGCATGAGAGCATTTATTGAAAATGACTTAGCATTCAATTCTAGGTACTTAAATTTAACAATAAAAGTTGCTAACATTAACTTAGTACTTTCTATTTAATTATTTTTTGAGGTAGGTACAGAAACAGTACATATATATATATTTGTTTTTATAGAGATTAGGAAATTGAGACACAGAGACTATGTAACTCTCCTTATTTGTAGTGCAGCCAGGATTAGATCCCAGGCAGCCTGACTCCATGGTCCATACTCAAAGCCAATTTACTATGCTGTCTCTTCATTTCACTACTCACAGTGCATGTATTGGTTGCATTCAGTAGTTTGCTTTACTTAGAACCTATAGAGTTTGAAAATCAGACCTTTTTGTTTTGGATGAGCCAACATTGTACTTTTCTTCAAAGATGTTCTCCTTTGCCTTTTTTTTCCCCCACATCTTTATTGGAGTATAAATGCTTTACAATGTTGTGTTAGTTTCTGCTGTACAACAAAGTGAATCAGCTATATTTATACATATATCCCCACATCCCCTCCCGCTTGAGCCTCCCTCCCACCCTCCCTGTCCCACCTCTCTAGGTGGTCACAAAGCACCAAGCTGATCTCCTTGTGCTATGCAGCAGCTTCCCACTAGCCATCCATTTTACATTTGGTAGTGTGTACACGTCACTGCTACTCTCTCACTTCATCCCAGCTTCCCCTTCCCCCCATGCCCTCAAGTCTGTTCTCTACATCTGCGTCTTTATTCCTGCCCTGCCACTAGATTCATCAGTACCGCTTTTTAAAAATTCCATATATGTGTGTTAGCATATGGTACTTTTCTCTTTCTGACTTACTTCACTCTGTAGGACAGACTGTAGGTCCATCCATCTCACTACAAATAACTCAACTTTGTTCATTTTATGGATGAGTAATATTCCCTTGTATATATGTGCCACATCTTCTTTATCCATTCATCTGTTGATGGACATTTAGGTTGCTTCCATATCCTGGCTATTGTAAATAGTGCTGCAATGAACATTGTGGTACATGACTCTTTTTGAATTATGGTTTTCTCAGGGTATATGCCCAGTAGTGGGATTGCTGGGTCATATGGTAGTTCTATTTTTAGTTTTTTAAGGAACCTCCATACTGTTTGCCATAGTGGCTGTATCAATTTGCATTCCCACCAACAGTGTAAGAGAGTTCTCTTTTCTCCACACCCTGTCCAGCATTTACTGTTTCTCGATTTTTTTGATGATGGCCATTCTGACCAGTGTGTGTTGATACCTCATTGTGGTTTTGATTTGCATTTCTCTAATGATTAGTGATGTTGAGCATCTTTTCATGCATTTGTTGGCCATCTGTATGTCTTCTTTGGAAAAATGTCTGTTTAGGTCTTTCGCCCATTTTTGGATTGGGTTGCTTGTTTTTTTGATACTGAGCTTCATGAGCTGCTTGTATATTTTGGAGATTACTCCTTTGTCAGTTGCTTCATTTGCAGATATTTTCTCTCCATTCTGAGAAATGGAAATTCTGTCTTTTCGTCTTGTTATGGTTTCCTTTGCTGTGCAAAAGCTTTTAAGTTTCATTAGGTCCCATTTGTTTATTTTTGTTTTTATTTCCATTTTTCTAAGAGGTGGGTCAAAAAGGATCTTGCGGTGATTTATGTCATAGAGTGTTCTGCCTATGTTTTCCTCTCAGAGTTTTATAGTGTCTGGCCCAAAAATAAATAGAGTTTATTTTTGTGTATGGCTTTTAGGGAGTGTTCTAATTTCATTCTTTTACATTTAGCTGTCCATTTTTCCCAGCACCATTTATTGAAGAGGCTGTTTTTTATCCATTGTATATTCTTACCTCCTTTATCAAAGGTAAGGTGACCATATGTGCATGGGTTTATCTCTGGGCTTTCTGTCCTGTTCCATTGATCTGTATTTCTGTTTTTGTGCCAGTACCATACTGTCTTGATTACTGTAGCTTTGTAGTATAGTCTGAAGTCAGGGAGCCTGATTCCACCAGCTCTGTTTTTCTTTCTCAAGATTGCTTTGGCTATTCAGGGTCTTTTGTGTTTCCATACAGATTGTAAATTTTCTTGTTCTAGTTCTGTGAAAAATACCATTGGTAATTTGATAGGGATTGCATTGAACCTGTAGATTGCTTTGGGTAGTAAAGTAATTTTTACAATATTGATTCTTCCAATCCAGGAGCATGGTATATCTCTCCATCTGTTTATATTATCTTTGATTTCTTTCATCAGTGTTTTATAGTTTTCTGAATACAGGTCTTCTGCCTCCTTAGGTAGGTTTATTCCTAGGTATTTTATTCTCTTTGTTGAGATGGTAAATGGAATTGTTTCATTAATTTCTCTTTCTGATCTTTTGTTAGTGTATAGGAATGCAAGAGATTTCTGTGCATTAATTTTGTATCTTGCAACCCTACCAAATTCATTGATTAGTTCTAGTAGTTTTAATTATGGTTTCAATTTCATTACCTGTGATTTGTCTTTTTATATTTTCTAATTCTTCCTGGTTCAGTCTTGGAAGGTTGTACTTTTCCAGGAATTTGTCCATTTCTTTCAGGTTGTCCATTTTATTGGCATATAGTTGCTTGTAGTAGTCTCTTACGATCTTTTGTATTCCTGCGGTGTCAGTTGTAATCTCTCCTTTTTCATTTCTAATTTTATTGATTTGCATCCTCTCCTCTTTTTTCTTGATGAGTCTGGCTAAAGGTTTATCAATTTTGTTTATCTTCGCAAAGAACCAGCGTTTAGTTTTATTGATCTTTGCTATTGTTTTCTTTGTTTCTATTTCATTTATTTCTGCTCTGATCTTTATGATTTCTTTCCTTCTATAATTTTGAGTTTTCTTTGTTCTTTTTCTAGTTACTTTAGGTATAAGGTAGATTGTTTATTTGAGATTTTTCTTGTTTCTTGAGGTGAGCCTGAATTGCTATGCACTTCCCTCTTAGAACTGCTTTTGCTGTGTCCCATAGGTTTTGGATCGTCGTGTTTTCGTTATCATTTGTTTCTAGGTATTTTTTGATTTCCTCTTTGATTTCTTCAGTAATCTCTTGGTTATTTAGCAACACAGTCTTTAGCCTCCATGTATTTGTGTTTGTTACTGTTATTTCCTTTAATTGATTTCTAATCTCATAATGTTGTGGTTGGAAAAGATGCTTCATATGATTTCAGTTTTCTTAAATTTTCCAAGGTTTGATTTGTGACCCAAAATGTGATCTGTTCTGGAGAACGTTCTGTGTGCACTTGAGAAGAAAGTGTATTCTTCTGCTTTTGGGTGGAATGTCCTTAAGATATCAATTAAGTCTATCTGGTCTGTTGTGTCATTTAAAGCTTGTGTTTTCTTATTTATTTTCTGCCTGGATGATCTGTCTATTGGTGTAAGTGGGGTGTTAAAGTCCCCTACTATGATTGTGTTACTGTTGATTTCTCCTTTTATGGCTGTTAACATTTGCCTTATGTATTGAGGTGCTCCCACGTTGGGTGCATAAATATTTATAATTGTTATGTTTTCTTCTTGGATCGATCCCTTGATCATTATGTAGTGTCCTTCCTTATCTCTTGTAACTTTCTTTATTTTAAAGTCTGTTTTATCTGATATGAGTATTGCTACTCCAGCTTTCTTATGATTTCCATTTGCATGGAATATCTTTTTCCGTCGCCTCACTTTCAGTCTGTATGTGTCCCTAGGTCTGAAGTGGGTCTCTTGTAGACAACATATATATGGGTCTTGTTTTTGTATCCATTCAGCCAGTCTATGTCTTTTGGTTGGAGCATTTAATCCATTTACATTCAAGGTCATTATTGATATGTATGTTCCTATTACCATTTTCTTAATTGATTTGGGTTTGTTTTTTTGGGTCTTTTTTATCTCTTGTGTTTCCTGCCTCCAGAAGTTCCTTTAGCACTTGTTGTAAAGCTGGTTTGGTGGTGCTGAATTCTCTTAGCTTTTGCTTGTCTGTGAAGCTTTTGATTTCTCCATCAAATCTGAATGAGATCCTTTTTGGGTAAAGTAGTCTTCATTTTAGGTAGGCTCCCTGGTGCCTAAGTGGACTGGGAGAGCGCTGGCCGTGTTCTCTTCCATGCCGCCCCACACCCACTGTCTCCCCCAGGATCTCCCTGGTCCCCGCTGGACCCCTAACTGTGTGTGTGTCCCACTGGGTGTAGGAACTCTCCTCCCCCAGCGACCCCTCAGGGATGCCCGTCCGGGAGGTCCGGCCTTTACTTTTGCTCCCCCTTTCCTCCCTCCCACTCCCTCAGGACCCTCATGGCTGGAGGGGGCCTAGGTGGGCAGAAGATCAGGCCTGGGATCTCAGCAAGCTCCTGGGGCCCCAAGTGGGCAGGGGAAAGCTGGCCACACTCCCTTTTGATCCTCTGCCCTCCCAGTGGTCCCCAATTTCTGCCTTCAGACATGGGATCCCTTCCCCTCCCCCAGCCACTCCTCTCACCACCAGTCCCGTCCTGCCTTCACTTTTCCTCCCCCCTCACTCCCCCCCAAAGCTCCCGTCCTACCCAGTCGCTGGGGGTTCCTTCCATCCCCTTAGGTGTCCATGGTGCCCCACTGGTGCCTGGTAGGTGCCCTGGTGGTTCAGAGACGTGAATTCCGTGTCCTCCTAGTACGCCATCTTGACTCCACCCCCTGCATTTCTTATATTGTGAAAAGATAGCTATTTCCATAGTGTTCTCAGCATCTCTCCTTTGTTTTCCATTCGAATATTTGAAATTTATACTGTGGGCTGATATAACCTCTGTTCTTCTGTTTGTGAATGTCCCTGTAGAAGAATATTCAGGAAACAGTTTATGTTAATATTCCCAGCATTTACTGGCCCATTATTCTGCCAGTTGAGGAGGCAGAATAGCATACTTCTCTCAGCATCCGGAACCAAATGACTTGATTTCTAATTTTGGCTTTTTGACTATTTAGCTTTATGAAAATGGGAAAATTGCTTAACTTCTTTAACCCTGGTCTCTTTTTTTTTTTTTTTTTTTTTTTTTTTTGCGGTACGCGGCCCTCTCACTGTTGTGGCCTCTCTCGCTGCGGAGCACAGGCTCCGGACGCACAGGCTCAGTGGCCATGGCTCACGGGCCCAGCCGCTCTGCGGCATGTGGGATCTTCCCAGACCGGGGCACGAACCCGTGTCCCCTGCATCAGCAGGCGGACTCTCAACCACGGCGCCACCAGGGAAGCCCTGGTCTCTTCATTTATAAGATGGGGTTGATGGTAGTACCTATCTCACAAGATTATTATAAGGATTGAATCCATTTATGGTGCTTTACCAAGTGGCTGACATGTAACTGCTTACTAAATGTTAGTAATTATAATAATATTAGGTGATAATTGTAGTGGTATGTTTGGCTTGTCACCAGTGCCTCCAATAGTACTTTACATTTGGTTGGTTATGTTTCTAAAATGATCATTTCTTGCAGCTATCCCACCAACATATGATGACTCTCTTTTTTGTATCCTTTCTGTTTCACAGTCTGTTCTCTTACACCATAAAGCTTCAAGCATTAGCCAGCTGTATTCCGTATTCACTCTCCTCCCTTGAAATCTACCCTAAGCTTCTCTTATACTTGTCTATTATTGCACTGGAGTTTTCTAGAACTATCATCAGTCAGTGAAAGCAACTCTTCTGATTAGCAGGCTGTGATTGTCTTTAGCAATTCTGAAGCTTCTTTCTCTGTCAGAAATCTGTACACAGCAGGATATCTCTAAAACTCCATAAGCTTACATCTGAAAAAAGTACTTTAAATTCTAAAAGATGGATACTTTTAAAATACATGTTTCTTTATTCTTTTAGATATGTTCGACTTACAATCCTTGAATTGTGTTCAAAGTAATGATAAAATAATTATTTCTTTTCTTTGTTTAAAAAACAGATCTAACATTTCTAAAGAAATGAGTGTAGAATGGAGTAAGTTTTGGCTTTAATGTAAACTAATATATATATATTAGGGCTTATATACATATATAAATTATTTGTATATAAATTGGGACTTAATAAGAAAGTCAGGCTTGCAGTTCTGAGGTTGTAGACATGAATAACGTAGAATATGGATTTTTAAAGGTGTTATATTAACGGGCAAATAGAACTCAAAGTGAATATGGAAGGAATGAAAAATTGTTTCTTTTTCTAGCTGTCACATTCCAGTGAATGATCATTTCAGAAACATAAACTTACCTAAGGACAGCAAAGCTATTCAGTTGCCAGACAGTTGTATCCAGTGTTCACCCTCAGGAAGCAGAGGTAGCTTCTGGCAATATTTTTACCATTACTCTGGCTGCCTTTGGTTTCTCATTGACTCTGCTGTGGAATAGCTCATTATTCAGACTTTTGGATGTTATTGCAGAGGAGTTTTCATGAGAAGATTGATCTATCATATGGCTACAATGCAGTGCTTTCAATCTCAGTATGACATTAAAGATGCAGTCTGTTATATTGCCTGTGTCTAGAATACTGTTAAAAATGAAACATTAAGAAAAGCCTAGATCTGTTGTCATATTTATGTAAATGTCCTTCTCTGGATTCTAGGATAGGAGCTTTATCTTCTTAATACTTTTATCCCTATAACACCTGGCAAAGTGTCTTATATGTGGTAGATACTTAGTGAAAGGTTTTTGAGAAGAATAAAGTAAGTTAATGAATTTAAAGATAGTGGTGGTATATATAATATTTGGAACAAAATCACAAAATGCACCGGATAAATCCTTGAAGTAAGAGATGTTTCTTCATATTTGTTTATAAATATAATAGAAATAATAGAAGAGCAAGTTAAAGCTGAAGGGAACTTTGAACCACTGATGAAGCTAAAATGGTAAAAAAAAAAAAAAAAATTGCTGCTCAGGAGTCTCCTAATGAAGGTAATGAAGGTGATCAAGACGCCTTACGTGGAAACTAAATTCAGTTTTTCTTGTGTCCCACCATCCCCTTAGTTTTGTGTCAACTCAGTGGTCCTGTCTTGGGGGTCCTGTGACTACCCACTAGTTCAGTGGTTCACTGGAAGAACTCACATGACTCAATATAAAGTTGTGTTCACAGCTAAGATTTATTACAGCAAAGGATATAGTCCAGGGACAGTAAGAAAAAGATATCCATCGGTAAGGAGGTCATGTACAGGCTTCCACAAAATCCTTTCTTCTCTGCAAGAGTCACGCAAGATGTACTTTTCCTTCTAGCTGTGAACCTCAGAGACTCTTATGAGATGTCTCTACCCAAGGAAGTTTGCTTGAGTCTTAGAGTCTATAGTTCTCAAAGAGAACTGTTCACGTAGGCACATACCTGTTGTGTGACCAGCCATTGTACAAACCCATGTCAGATACTAGGTACATATCATTAATCTTCATGTTTACTTTAAACATTGCTGTCCTCCTGATTTGTCTTGGTCCACAGCTTCACGTGTATAGAATAGCATCATTAACCAGAAACTACATGAATGTTCAGGAGTTTTGTTCTTAGGGTTTGATGAAGAATTATTGACATGGTTACAGAGATAAGTAAGAACTGAGAGAACAGACCTGCATTAACTCTTCTCACAGGTCAAAATGGGAACCTGGGACTCAGACTTGACATCTCCATCAGCAAACTTGCTGGAGATAGAGTCCTCTTGAAAAGCCTTACTGTTTCTCAAATCCATCCCTTGTCTACAGTTGATGTGTCTTTTATATTTATTTATTTATTTATATTTATTTTTGGCTGCGTTGGGTCTTTGTTGCT
This sequence comes from Grampus griseus, assembly GCF_964374135.1. Classification (NCBI taxonomy): domain Eukaryota; kingdom Metazoa; phylum Chordata; class Mammalia; order Artiodactyla; family Delphinidae; genus Grampus; species Grampus griseus. Next base: position 74,814,057 of record NC_139002.1, read on the forward strand.
GCACTCGGGCTTTCTCTAGTTGCAGCGAGTAGGAGCTACTCTTTGTTGCGGTGGGTGTGCTTCTCACTGCGGTGGCTTCTCTTGTTTTGGAGCACGGGCTCTAGTCGCACAGGCTTCAGTAGTTGTGGCACGAGGGCTTGGTAGTTGTGGCTCACAGGCTCTAGAGCACAGGCTCAGTAGTTTTGGCGCACGGGCTTAGTTGCTCTGTGGCATGTGGGATCTTCCCGGACCAGGGCTCGAACCTGTGTCCCCTGCATTGGCAGGCGGATTATTAACCGCTTAGCCACCAGCGAAGTCCCTCATTGATGTTTCTTAAATCCATGCCTTAATTCACATTCTTGCATTGCGTATATACTCACATGAATTAACACATCTGCACATAAGTAGCTCGGTTATTTGTATTCAGTTATTTGGTCTTCTATCATGTACTCTCTCAGTGCAGCCATATTGACTTTCCTACCAATTCTCTTCCCCTTTAAATAAATAAAGGAAGAAAGGGGAAAAAGTTTTTGTGTTGGGAAGACATGAGAGAATAAAGGAGAAACTAAAAATTACCTTTAATCCTGGTATGAGATCTCACTTTAAAGACTTAGGTTACAGGAGATGAAATACATGAAAATGTAAGCTTTACTAAAAATATAAGCTCCCTAAGGTTAGACAGGGATTTTTCTCCATTTCATTCACGGATGTGCCCCAACCTCCTGGGAGGGTACCAGGCACACAGGTAGGTATTCAGTGTACATACTTACTCAATGAATGAATGAATGAATGTATTTTCAAGATCCAGGACATCAAACATTCAAAGCCAGATAAATTGTCAACACGAAAGACTGAAAACCTATTGTCTCTGCTTGAATCCAGGTTATTCTTTCTTCATTTTTTTCATTGTGTTAGAAGCTAAGCTATTGCTAATTTTAAATAATAAATGTCCCCAGTGTTAGTAATTGCACAGCTACACTCCTGTAAACACAAATGGTACATTTGGGAGGGAGGCAGCTCATGGAATAGCTTTGTTCTGATTGCAAGTCTGGCCCCTGCATTGAAATTATCTGCCTTGTAGTACTTGTTGTTTATGAGATGTCCTTACATCTTTCCCCTATCTCAAATAGTTAAGGATTCCTTTTGTTTTACATTTATGAATGGAGGACTAGATTATTTCATAAAGGTAATTGGTATGGGTTTTCTCTCATCTCTCTGAGAAAAAGGGAGGGAGATCTGTTCTGGGCACCACTTTTCCTATGGTTTTTCAGTTCCTTTGTCACTTCCACTTTGTATACCTCTTGACATCAGGGATTTGTGTTGTGAAAAATGGCTCCCACCTCCACTACAGTCTTCTCTGATGTGTGCACTGAGCACTGGGTCCTTCTTCACAAGTTTACCAAAATCATTTGAGTCTCCTTTTTTTCCCCACTGAATTTATCAGAATCTTTGGTTGTTTGATATTACCTTCTAAAATCTCCATGAGTTTATAAATGTATTACATTTTGTATTACTTTATTGTCATTTCAGCATGTTTGGGGAACAAGAGAGAAATATGTATGCTTGGGTGCCATAGCTAACTGAAAGCAAAGTAATACTATACCTTGTATATTTTTATATCAGGGTATTCCCTCCCTGTCCCCCTGCCCCATATGCATTTTGAAAAAATAGTTATCACCCATGTATTCTTCTAGGTAAACTTTATAGCAATTTTGTCACCAGCTTTAAATGCCATTTAGTTGATAAGGTGTTCATTGTATGAACCCCTGTGGTACTTTATGCTGTTTGCACGTCTATCTCTCTGCTAGACCATGTTCTTTCTTAGAACCTAGACTATGTCTTTTATCAAAATCACATTGGGCAGAGGTACATTACAGATTTGATCCTATATTTCTCATTCTAAAAATCCTGAAATGTCTCCTCATTTTCTCTAAATAAAATCTAGACTCCTTTGCATCCCCTGTAACTACCTCCCAACTTTGTCACTACATACTACCTCTTGTTGTTCTAATCATACTAAACTATTTATAGCTCTTCAAACTTGGAATTTCTCTTCCATACACACACACGCACACACACACATAACCACAAGCAGTTTGTGCACACAGAGATGAGGCACCCTCCTTTACCCCCATGCTTGCATACGTCTTTGTGGATGCTCTGTTTTTTCCTGACTAAGCTCAAATGTCACTTAGTTAAGGGCTTATTATATTAGCTCCTGTGGACCCTGTGTTCTTTACTGCTCTGAATCCCTTAGACCATGTTCTTAAGTGCACAGACCATGTCTTTTATCTCTGTATGCCCAGTATCAGATAATCATGATGATGTCCCTGTATCATGAGATAAAACTTAAATTGCTACTTTTAAGATAGGAAATAATATAGGATAGTGATTGTTGTTCTAACAAAATATTCACTTAGAAAAATAGATAATTTGTGTTTATTGGATTAGTTAAGAGACTTACTTAGCGTACTCTTTTTATTATGGTGTTGTATTTCTATAGATTAAATCTATGCTAGTTTTTGAGCAGGTGTTTCCAGAGATAGAATTCATTTCGAATGCTTTTTTTTTTGTGTGTGTGTGTGTGTGTTACGCGGGCCTCTCACTGTTGTGGCCTCTCCCGTTGCGGAGCACAGGCTCCGGACGCGCAGGCTTAGAGGCCATGGCTCACGGGCCCAGCCGCTCCGTGGCATGTGGGATCTTCCCGGACCGGGGCACGAACCCGTGTCCCCTGCATCGGCAGGCGGACTCTCAACCACTGCGCCACCAGGGAAGCCCTCGAATGCTTTTATGCTAATGTAAGGTTTAGTGATTGGACACTTGAGAAAAGAAAAATAAGTAAAATCTGTAGTTACTTTCATGAATGGTAAATCAGGTGGTGATTAAGATGAGCAGTCTCATAAAAGGGGTTATCTACATGAATGATATCTGTTGTGATGTTTTAATACAGAATTACTGGGAATTATGGCCTTTGTCTTTTTTTCTGTATTCCCTGAAATCTTAATCTTTCCGGTTATATTTATATTTGAACAAGTAATTACTGAGGCAAATAGGATTATGACTTGTAGCAGACAATAAACAGCCTGAGCAGATGGCCTTTTACAGGATACACCTTGTTTCGCATGAGCATTCTGAAGATATTTCTACGGCAGTGGGAACATTCTGCTCTTTTTAGAAGATTGCTTTCTGTTTCCTTTGAAGTGTCTGTAGTTGTGAAAGCCCAATTAAATATTGCAGTAAATAGTAAGCAACTGCAGCAGTTTTTTCATAGAGAATTTTATTAAGTACCTCTTTGAAAAAACTCAGACGGGATATAAACATCCTTTCTTTTTTACCTTTGTGTGAGATATACATATTAAAAAGTGCATAACACATAAATTATATGTTCTAATATGCATATGTATGGATAAATAATAGGAAAGAGAACATTTCCAGCACTTTAGAATTCCTCCCACCTCCTTTTGCCCTTTTTCAGTCAGATGCTCTCCCTGCTTGATTGAGGTAAGTACCATACTGACTTTGGTGGTAATCACTTCCTTTATATTGCTTTATATATTAACCACTTAAATGGGCATAGTTTCGTTTACTCAATTTTGACCTTTAGATAAATGAAATCATATGCATTCTTTTTGTCTAGCTTGTTTTGCTCAACATTATTTTTAGTGTTCATTCATGTTTATTGTTATATAGAATGCCATTGATTAATATATCCCAATTTATCTTTTCTGTTCTTGATGGGAATTTTTGTGTTTTCCAGTTTAGGTCTGTTAGAACGATTTTGTTATGAACTTTCTGTACATGTGCCTGGTACACACATCTGTGGGGTATATATTTACATATAAAATTGCAGGCTTTAGGGTATACATATCTTCAGATTTTCTCAGCATTGCCAGGCTATTTTCCAGAGTGGTTATACCAATTTATACTTCTACCAATAGTATATAACAGTTCTGGTTGGTATTGCCTACCTTTAAGAATTTTTTCCAGTTGGTTGTATAGCAGTATCTCATTGCAATTTAAATTTGCACTTCTGTGATTGTCAGTGAGGCTGAGCATCTTTTCATGTGATTATTGGACATTTGGATTTCCTTTTCTGTGAAATATCTGTTTATGTCTTTTGTTCAGGTTTCCATTGAGTTGGGCCTTTTTATTATTTGTAGGCAATCTTTAAATTTTTTTTTATTTGATTTGTTTATAGATTTTATGTAATGAAAAGTTCTCATTCTTGCTTGCTATTTCACTCTCTTCATAGTGACTTTGATGTACTGAAATTCTCAGTTTTCATGAGCATCATTCATGTTCATGGTTGCCACTATATGTGAGTTGGGTAAGAAGTCTTATGGAGGTGTTTTCCTATATTCTCTTATAAATTTTATAGTTGTGTTTTTTACATTTAAGTTTGTAATCTACCAGGCATTGTTTTTTGTATATGGTATGAGGTAGTGATCCAGCTTTTTATTATTACTATTACTATTATTATTTGTAATCTGTTTAAATGACCTAGTTGTCCCAGTCTCACTTAGTGCAGAGACCATTCTTTCCTCTCTACTTTGCACTGTCATATTTGTTGGGAATCAAGCATCCATATATGAGGCCAGTATAACCTTTATACCAAAACTCTACTAAGGCAGTAGAACAGAAAATTACAGGTCACTAATTTGTGAACATATGTGCAGACATCCTATACAAAATATTAGAAAATTAATTGAGCAATATATTGGAAGGTAATAAAGTTTATCCCAGGAGTACAAGTTTGGTTAAATTTGAGAAAATCAACCAGAAAAATATTTTGAGATATCTCAGGAAAAAAAGTTTGATAAAATTCCATATCTCTTCAATGTATCTATATATTAAAACTCTTAGCAAACTAGAACTAGAATGTTATATTGTAACATGGCACAGTGTATCTACAAAAACCAGAATTACAGCCTAGAACTTGATGAAGCTTTGAAAGCATTCACTTTAAGTTCAGGAACAGGACAAGGATACTTGCCATCACCTTTTCTATTCAACACTGTAAAGGAGATCCTAGACAGTGGAGCAAGGCAATAAAAGGAAGGGTATAAGAATTGGAAATGAAGGAACAAGACTGTTCTTGTTCCCTAGTAATATGTTTGTGAATATTGATATCAGAAATAAGCTATAAATAAGTTATTAGAATAATAAAGTATCAAGGTGCTGAATACTTTAATTTTTTTTATTTGACGTATAGTTGATTTACTGTTGTGTTAGTTTCTGGTGTACAGCAAAGTGATTAAGTTATACATATATACTTTTTCATCTTCTTTTCTATTATCATTTATTAAAAGATACTGAATATAGTTCCCTGTGCTATACAGTAGGACCTTGTTGTTTATCTGTCTTAATATATAGCAGTTTGTATCTGCTAATCCCAAACTCCTAATTTATCCCTGTCCTCTTTCCCTCTCTGCCTTTCCCCTTTGGTAACCATAAGTTTGTTCTCTATTTCTGTGCCTCTGTTTCGTATATAAGTTCGTTTTTATTACTTTTTAGATTCCACATATGAATGATATCATACAGTATTTATCTTTCTCTGTCTGACTTGTTTCACTAAGCATAATATTCTCTAGGTCCATCATGTTGCTGCAGGTGGCAATATTTCATTCTTTTTAATGGCTGATTAGTATTCCATTGTGTGTGTGCGTGTGTGTGTGTGTGTGTGTGTGTGTCTGTGTATCATATCTTCTTACTCCAGTCATCTGTTGCTGGGCACTTGCGTTGCTTCCATGTCTTAGCTATTGTATATGGTGCTGCTGTGAGCACTGTGGTGAATGTATCTTTTTGAATTAGTGTTTCTGTTTTATCTGGATATATACCCAGGAATGGAATTGCTGGATCACGTGGTATTTCTGTTTTTAGTTTTTTAAGGAACCTCCATACTGTTTTCCATAGTACCTGCACCAATTTACATTCCCAGTAGCAGTGTAGGAGAGTTCCCTTTTCTCCACATCCTCTGCAGCATTTATTATTTATAGACTTTTTAATGATGGCCATTCTGACTGGTGTAAGGTGGTACTTCATTGTAGTTTTGATTTGCATTTCTCTAGTAACTAGTGATGTTGAGCATCTTTTCATGTGCCTATTGACCATCTGTATGTCTTCTTTGGAAAAATGTCTACTTAAGTCTTCCGCCCATTTTTTCATCGAGATGTTTGTTTTTTTGTTATTGAGTATTATGAGCTGTTTGTATATTTTGGAAATTAAGCCCTTGTCAGTTGCATCATTTGCAAATATTTTCTCCCAGTCTGTAGGTTGTCTTTTTGTTTTGTTTTGTTTATGGTTTCCTTTGCTGTACAAAGTTTGATTAGGTCCCATTTGTTGATTTTTGCTTTAATTTTTATTGCCTTGGGAGACTGACCTAAGAAAAAACTGTTACAATTTACCTCAGAGACTGTTTTGCCTATGTTCTCTTCTAGGAGTTTTATGGTATCATGTCTTATATTTGAGTCTTTAAGCCATTTTGAGTTTATTTTTGTGTATGGTGTGAGGGGTTTACATGCAGCTGTCCAGCTTTCCCACCACCACTTGCAGAAGAGACTGTCTTTTCTCTACTGTATATTCTTGCCTCCTAGGTCGAAGATTAATTGACTTAGGTGGTGGGTTTATTTTCAGGCTCTCTTTTCTGTTCCATTGATCCATATGTCTGTTTTTGTGCCAATACCATGCTTTTTTTTGTGTGTGTGTGTGGTACACGGGCCTCTCACTGCTGTGGCCTCTCCTGTTGCAGAGCATAGGCTCCGGACACGCAGGCTCAGCGGCCATGGCTCACCAGCCCAGCCGCTCCGTGGCATGTGGGATCTTCCCGGACTGGGGCACGAACCCGTGCCCCCTGCATCAGCAGGTGGACCTTCAACCACTGTGCCACCAGGGAAGCCCCATACCATGCTCTTTTGATTAGTGTAGCTTTATAGTATTGTCTGAACTTTGGGAGGGTTATGCTTTCAGCTTTGTTCTTTTTCCTCAGGATTACTTTGGCAATTCTGGGTCTTTTGTGGTTCCATATAAATTGTAGGATTATTTGTTCTAGTTCTTTGAAAAATGTCATAGCTAATTTGATAGGGATCACATTCAATCTGTAGCTTGCTTTGGGTAGTATGGCCATTTTAACAATATTAATTCTTCCAGTCCAAGAACATGGGATATCTATCTGTTTCTTTAAATCATCTTCAGTTTCCTTTACCAGTGTTTTATAGTTCTCAGTGTATAAGTCTTTCACCTCCTTGGTCAGGTTTATTCCTAAGTATTTTTTTTTAAATGCAATTTTAAAAGGGATTTTTTTTTTTTACTTTCCTTTCTGATATTTCATTTTTAGTGTAAAGAAATGCAACAGATTTCTGTATGTTACCCTTGTATCCTGCTACCTTGCTGAATTTGTTTATCAGTTCTAGTAGTTTTTGTGTGGAGGCTTTAGGTTTTTCTATATAAAGTATCATATCATCTGCATGTAATGACAATTTTATCTCTTCCCTTCCAATTTGGATACCTTTTATTTCTTTTTCTTGTCTGATTGCTGTGGCTAGGACTTCCAATACTATGTTGAATAGAAGCAGTGAGAGTGGTCATTCTTGTCTTCATCCTGAATTTAGTGGGAAGGCTTTCAGCTTCTCACCATTTGGTTTGTTGAAAATTTTTGCATGTATATTCATCAAAAATATTGGCCTCTACTATATATGTGTGTGTGTGTATTTTCTTTTGTTTTTTGTAGTGTCTTTGTCTGCTTTTGGTATCAGTGTGATAGTGGCTTCATAGAATGACTTTGGAGGTGTTCCCTCCTCTTCAGTCTTTTGGAATAGTTTGAGAAGGATTGGTATATGTTCTTCTTTGTATGTTTGGTAAAGTTCCTCAGTGAAGCCATGTGGTCCTGGACTTCTGTTTGCAGGGAGTTTTTTTATTACAGATTCTATTTCACTTCTAGTGATTGTTCTGTTCAAATTATCTGTTTCTTCTTGATTAAATTTTAGTGGGCTGTATGTTTCTAGAAACTTGTCCATTTCTTCTAAGTTGTCCAATTTATTGGCATATAATTGTTCATAGTACTGAATACATAATTAATATGTAAAAATCAATTGTATTTCTGTAAAGAACATGAAACACACACTGAAAATTAAAGTATATCAAAGTGTATTGTTAATATTTCTAACCTCCTTCCAGACAATGCAAGGATGTTAAGTCACTTTTTTTTTTTTTTTTTTTGCGGTACTCGGGCCTCTCACTGCTGTGGCCTCTCCTGCTGCGGAGCACAGGCTCCGGACGCTCAGGCTCAGTGGCCATGGCTCACGGGCCCAGCTGCTCCACGGCATGTGGGATCCTCCTGGACCGGGGCACGAACCCGTGTCCCCTGCATTGGCAGGCAGACTCTCAACCACTGCACCACCAGGGAAGCCCATTAAGTCACTTTTAATGGAAAATTCATCCAAGGGATGAATATCCCCCAATAGATGCTGTGCATGAACTACCAGTCAGCTGTTTTAACAACTTCTTCCCCATTTTACCCTCTGACATTGGTCAGTATTTCCTTGCTATGTATTTCTCTGGTATCTTTAATCTTACAACATTTTCTACAATGATTTCTGCAAAGAAAAAACCTGTGAAGACCCTAATGACTACCAGGATTTGAACCATTCTCTACAAAGCTTATTAATAACTCAGTAGAAATGTTATCTAATTTCTCTTTTTCACATCATATTTCGAAAGCTATCTAAACTCCCCTCTCAGTGAGCTGGTTTTTGTTTCCTCCCTCTGTCTTTTCTCCTGTTGATGCCGCCTTTCTTTTGTATGTCAAAAACATCATGCAGTACTATTCTTGGTAACTGAACAAAGTAATCAGATACTGCCTCCTGAATATTCTCTTGGCTTCCCAATAACAAGATTACATAAAGTGCTCAAGAAGGAGGAGTTGCTGATTTCCACATCTGTTCTTATCTTTGCCAATAGCATTAAATTATATTGTTATCATAAAGCCAGTCTAAGTTGACTTGCATGCATAACATGCCTACTGTTCTAGAGAACTGTTCTACTTGAGGGTTGGGGTGATGACAGGGGATTACCTCTCTTGAGATAGATAAACTGCAGCCCTGCTCTTACTCACTGTAGTAGTTTAGTTGTTGTATCACCTGGAAGCATCTGTTCACAGCCTCTTAAGGATCTATCATCGACCCAAGTAATCCTTTCTACTCAGTTGTATGTAAAATAAGTGATAGTATCCTCCTGATTGTTTATCCATGCCAGTAATGATTTCACCAGCATTTTCTGGGCTGTCTCTCAAAAATGTCCTCTTTCACAAAATATTCTCAGCACTCAGTCTTCTGACCATGTCCTCCTCCGTTTGTATCGTCTTTGGGGGTAACCCCAAGCTTTAAGTTCATTACTTTCTTAGTGGATACTTCATCTTCCCAGGCAGCCATATAAGCATAAGAAGGCCTTCCAGTGAGAGGAAAAACTGTTCTTCTGGTCCTTTCTCTTGCCATCATCTCTTCTCTGAAAAGACTGGCATTTTTTCAGAAATGCTAGTAACTGCCAGATGGTGTAATTTTTTACTATCTTCCTCTCTGCCTGCTGCTGCCTATCGGGCCAGTAGCTACTTTCTCTGAATCTCAGTTTTGCCACTTCATACCAAGGATGAGTAGGCAGCTATCCCAGGATTAGATCCTCCTCTTATTTTTCAGTCTCCTCCTTTTTCTGGCTAAAAAGTGCCTCAGCCTTTTTGATTCATGGATCTGTATGAGTCCTCCTCACAGCACTACTCTGAGATAAAATATTTTCAAGTCAGACACACAGAAACCTGATTACCCAGGATTACCCAGAGAGATTATCCAGTATTAAGCTTTATTAATAATTTCAATGATACAGGCAATCAAGAGACTCAGAAAAAGCAAGGAGCAATCTGGTACATAGAGCAGGACTCCTTACTGTGGAAGTTAATAACCTGTGCACCTTACTTAGAGGCCTGTCTACTCTAGGCCAGAGTGTGCATGTCTAATACAGGGAAGGGAAGAATAAAGAAGTTGCTTTTCATGTCCCAGACTTCTCCCTGATTAGTCTGGACCTCTTAACTGCCCGTATTTTTGAAATTATTTGTGAAGCCTGACACTGGGTAAAATCTCTGGCTTATGTGAGTCAGATTTGACAGTCTGATCCTTATTCACTCACTGAGATATGTCCATTCTCTTTTCTCATTACTTCCTATTGGGACATAGAAATGCTGTTTTGTTTACATATTGTCTGAGAGCTGATCCTAAAATTCATATGGAAAACACAAATGACCTAGAATATCCAAAAGAATTTTAAAAGAAGAATAAAGTTAAAGGACATACACTGTCAGACTTCATGACTTGATTTAAAGCTATAAAAATCAAGAAACTGTTGTATTAGCATAAGGATATGCATCGAAATCTTGGGGCAGAATTGGAAGTTCAGAAATAAGCTTACACATTATGTTTAATTGATTTTTGACAACGATTCTGAAGTAATTCCATGGGTTGGTAATACTTTTTCTTCAACAAAGTTGAAACTATCACTTGTGATAGTTTTTCCAGCAAAGTTTTTTCATTATATATGAAAATAATGATCATGATGCTATATTGGAAAAAATAACTTAAAATGGAAACTAAAAAAAATTTAGAAGAAAACATAGGTGAAAATATTTGATGTAGGCAAAGATTTCTTAGATATGTCACCAAAAGCATGAACCTCAAAAGAAAAATATGATAAATTGGTTTTTATCAAAATTAAAAACTTTAGCTCTTCAAACATATCATTAAAAAAATGAAAAAGCCACAGAATGGAAGAAAATATTCACTGTACTTAAATCCATCAGGGTTTTTATCCAGAAGATGTAAAGAACTCTTAAAATTCAATAATAAGAAGACAACTGAGCCAATTTTTTAAATGGGCAAAAAATTTGAACAAAAGATGATAGGGGAATATGGCCAGTAAGCATATGGAAAAAATACTTGGTCATTAGGAAAATGCAACTTTTAACCATGATGAGATCTTAACACACAGTTAAAATTTAAAAGATCAGCAATACTAAGATGACTAGGTTGTGAAGCTATAGAGAAAACCATAATTCAAAAAGACACATACACCCCAGTGTTCATTGCAGCACTATTTACAATAGCCAGGTCATGGAAGCAACCTAAATGCCCATCGACAGATGAATGGATAAAGAAAATGTGGTACATATATACAGTGGAATATTACTCAGCCCTAAAAAGGAACGAAATTGGGTCATTTTTAGAGATGTGGATGTTGTACAGAGTGAAGTAAGTCAGAAAGAGAAAAACAAATATTGTATATTAACGCATATATGTAGAACCTAGAAAAATGGTACAGATGAACCTTTTTGCAGGGCAGAAATTGAGACACAGATGTAGAAAACAAACGTATGGACACCAAGCGGGGAAAGCAGCGGCGGGGGGTGTGTGTGTGCTGAATTGGGCGATTGGGATTGACACGTACACACTGATGTGTATAAGATTGATGACTAATAAGAACCTGCTGTATAAAAAAATAAAATAAAATTCAAAAATTTAAAAAGGAATGCTCATATATTGCTTGTTGGAATGTATAATTGTATATGAACTTTGTAAAACAAAATTGCAGTTTCCTAAAAAGTTCTATCACTTCCATTTAACAGAGCAGTTCTTGTACATAAATGTTAATAGCAGCTTTATTCATTATAGTACAAAGCTGGAATAATCCAGAATTCCATCCCCAGGTGTGTGGGTGAACAAAAGTGTTTTATTCATACAGTGGAATACTACTCAACAATACCTAGGAATAGAGCTACTGATATACAGAAACATATGCATGAATCTAAAAAGTATGCTTTTTGAAAGAAACCAGACACAAAGGGGTACATTCAGTATGATTCCATTTATGTAAAACTCTACAAAATAACAAACTTTAAAACAAATAAATTTATTTATTTATGGTTGCCGTTGGGTGTTTGTTGCAGTGTGCGGGCTTTCTGTAGTTGCGGCGAGCGGGGGCTACTCTTTGTTGCAGTGCGTGGGCTTCTCACTGAGGTGGCTTCTCTTGTTGTGGAGCACGGGCTCTAGGCACGCGGGCTTCAGTAGTTGTGGCTCGTGGGCTCAGTAGTTGTGGCTCGTGGGCTCTAGAGCTCAGTCTCAGTAGTCGTGGTACACAGGCTTAGTTGCTCCGCGGCATGTGGGATCTTCCCAGACCAGGGCTCAAACCCATGTCCCCTGCATTGGCAGGCAGATTCTTAACCACTGCGCCACCAGGGAAGTCCCCAAAATACAAATTTTAATACGTAGTAAAAGAAAGAAATCAGTGCTTGCCTGTGGATGGGAGGATTTTCTGGAAGGAGCACTAATGAATCTTTGTAAGAAAATAGAAATGTCTGTATATTGATAGTGGTGGTGGTGGTCACCCAAGTATATCTGTTTTTTTTTTAATTCAATAAAATTTACCCTTAAAATGCATTTAATCTTACATATATAATACCTCAGTGAAATTTGGGTGGAAAATCCCTCCTTTGTTAGCAGAAGAAATCCTTTATAATTCAGATGTACATCCTTTGAAGGTTGTGAGTTTATTTAATTAGATACAAGCTTAGTAGCTTGCTTTTAGCTTTTTGGAATTATCTCTTTAACTCTGTTGTTCATTTGAAATTGCAAAAGGAGGGGGTGAAAAATATGTGCTAATCTAGTGATCAAGCATGTAAAAATATCTAATTAATGGTATTGGACAAGGTTAAATTATTTATGATGGGAGGAGAATTTCAAGTTTTACACAGCATACGGTATTTTGTTATTCATGATAATACGTTACCATTATATAGGGCTTGAGGATGTGTACATAGCTTTCACAAATATTTCATCCTCATAATAGACTGTGAAGTAGTTAGGGAAGGTATCATCTTTCTGTTTTACACCTGAACACACAGGCTCAGTGAGATTGTTACATAATTTGGTGAAGATCACTAAGCTGACAAGTGCTAGAGGACCTGGAAATCAGTGTAAGAGCTCTGGCCCTAACTGTCTCTCCACTGTGACACACTACTTCCCTTTAAAATATACTTTTGTTGTCTGGTCTGTCTGTCTCCACCTCTCCCTTTAAAAAAAAAAAAAAGACCCATTAACTTTATTGACATGTATTTTGAATAGAATTCGGGTTTCTTTTCATGCTGTAGTTTTAAATGCTGGTTTAGTTGTATTATTGTATTAACCAGAAACATTCTGGGGGGTTCATGATGTGACCCAAAAGCAATTACAGTGCCCAGAGAATAAATAAACTTTGAAAAAACATACCTTTGGGTTCCATAAACTAAAATGAACGGTTGCCAAGAAATTATGTAATTTGACTAGTTTTCAGAATCTGTTTAACATACTAATTTAATTCATTATGACAATTTTCAGACTAAATAAACTTGAAGATACTATTATGCTAATTAAAGGAAAAATCGAAGAAGTTTGTCTTCCTGTAGAAAAAGTGGACGTTATTATATCCGAGTGGATGGTAAGTGTTTGCAGAGAAAACTACTTTTATTAATTTTTAAAGAAGGCAGTGAATAAAGTAGCAGGTTTTCTGCGTTTAATTATATTTGATAAATGGCAAAATGGTAGCATTATTTTAAAAACAGCTACAGTCTTTTTATGGTAGTTTATTCTGAAATGGCACTTTACTGGCCATTTATAATTTTTTAAAGAAGAGGGTAAATTAACCTTTTTGCTTTTAAAGTCATAATAAAGAATTATTATTTTTCTACTTTCTAGATTTGTAGAGACCTAAATATGTTTTCCTAAAAGCCTACAAGGACTAGTTAAGGATTTCCTAAGACTGTTTATGTCAGAATAATGTGATGTTGCCACTGTTGCTGTCATACTTAATATCCTATCTTTCTGATCTGTTAGGTCATGTAATCCGTGTCCTTTATCACATAAAATAGAATTTATTGGCATTATTAAGATAATAAAATTAAGGTACAATATATAGCTTTATAATTTGCTTTTGAAACCACAGATCAAGACTAGAGTATTTATTTTAAAGAGTCTGTAAAGTAAAACTAATGGTATTGTCAACTGATTTAACTCACTGATACGCCACTTCAATTAAGACAAGTATATATTATTTCCAGATATACGAAGATTTTTTTTTTAACCATTTGGAAGTTGTTAAGCTTTTTTTAAAAAGAAGTATTTGATAACATGTATTTTCATTAAATGAATTTATCAAAACTTCTCGAAAAGAATGAGTTTTGCTTTACAATTTTCTATAAATTTTGAATAAACATAGAAAATAATAATTCTAGCAAAACTGCACTGACTTCAGGAAGCTTTTGAAATGTTCAGTTTTAATGTAGTGGTTTTAATTTAGAGCCGGTGACAGTCACTGTTGTTGGCAGTTACTGTTTTGCATGTGAAACAGTGTGTTGATTTTTTCATGCTAGGCTTGGCTTTTAACAATTCTTGATCACAATATCATTATTCTTCTTATGCCAAATAATTTGTATCAGCACCCTGATTTCCCTTATGAATTGAGTGAGAAGGAATGAATTTAGTATAATTAAAAATTCAGCATCTTTTTAAAGACTACAAAAAGGTGTTTTGGAGAAAGTACATTTGAGGCATCTGCTTGGCAACAACTTTAAGTAGTTTATACTAAATGTTGGCTGACATAATCCTCATTTCTCTAGGGACCATTTTATTTTTCTTGGAAAATGCATCTTTAAAATTAACCCGAATTACACTTGAAGCAAACTAAAAGGTAGACTTCACTAAACTTGCTGTCACCTCAGTTAACTAGCTGAGTAGTTCTTGCCCTGCCTAGCAGAATTATCCTTCTGGGTAGTGATGTTCTAGGAATTTTCATTTCAGAACTTGAAATGTGGTCTAGAAATATTAATATGCAATTGAAATCTTAGAGCCAGTTGGTATAATAATAAATGATAACTTAGCTAGGTTGAGTGAAATTATGAGATTGTTACAATTATGATGTGAACTTTACTGGAAGGTATGCTGGTCTTGGGCTTATTTTGCCCTCAGATCCATTTGACATCCTTCTTTTTTCTTCTGTCTGATTGGAGAAGGGCTACCGCTGCAGGTGGCTTTTCCTAGGCTCCTGTGGCAGCCAACTTCTATTGGGTTTGGGGAATCTAATGGCAAACACTAATGGGAGATTTATGGAAGGGAGAAGACAGGGCATTTCTCTACTTCTCTTTTGTCTCTCGTGGTGTTGCTGACAGAAGCTGTTTCTTTTGTGGCTCCAATTCCCACTTGTCATAATTCCAGCATCCACTGTGCGAACCTAGCCCTGGATCAGTGATTTTTCGTTTTGTTCCTCTAACTCTTGTAGTTAGACTCTAATTGATGTAAAGGACACCTTTCATTTTGGAAGATTAGTCAGGCATGATCTCTGCCTTTATCGGGAAGGCAGTGTCACAGAAACAATACTGAGTCACTGGAACCTGAGATGAAAGGGGTCAGTTGTTTGGAACCAAGGTGCTTTCAGAAACCCTTCAGTAAGGGAAACAAATATATGTGTCCAGGAAGTGGTAACTAAGAACTTTCTTTCTTCCTCTTCACAAAGGTATAACTTAAGAGTGTGCATTATCTTACTATCTGCCTTTTCCTTGTAAGCATCAATGAGGTTGGAGTCTAGCAGATTGTGTTAAACGTGTTAGGTGGAGCATTAGACACTGTAATTTAAGGCAGTTACCGAATCATCTTTGTGGCTTGGCAGTATCATTTATAGTATCTTCTATAAGTAAGTCCCCTCCTAACTTTGGTACTTCTACTCGGATTTCTGAGCTGAGAAGCTGGAAAATTCTAATTACATAATTAAACAAGAAGAAGGTATGCTTCCTAAAATATATTCAAGATTTTTTTCAGATATTCCTACTTTGGCTTAAACAATGGGCAAGTGGCAAACAACTGACTATTCTAAATTTATTTTAAAGCCACATTTTCATGAAGCAGCATTTAAAATTAAAATACCTTGCATAGAATCCTCTGTCTTTGATTTTTTTTTTTACATCAGTCAGGATGCAAAAATCTAGAATAATCCAAGTTCAAGCTATAGCATAGACTTTTTTTCTCTTTTTAAAAGTATTTTCAACAAGGAAGGGCCGAAAAAAGAAAATACCCTGCAGTATTGAACACAGATGTTTAATGGACGTGTAATCCAGTATAGCAATGTAGGCATCATATATTGCAGAGACGTACATCTGTTTTCTTCTACTATGGTCCACTAACTGATCCATGGCTTAATCTAGATATGTTTTTTGTCTACAGCTGTTCATGAACTTTGCTTTTATTTTGGAAGATGTTCTTAGATAAGAATGTAATTTTAAAAGCCAAATCATTGCTGTTAGCATGTCAATTTAATAAACTATCACTTGTCTCTTAGATTTATGCATTTCTACATTTAGATTTGCATTTAATTTTACATTTTCATTTTTATTGAATGAAATTTCTATTTGATAAAATTGTTATAATTTAAATAAAAAGTTTAATTTCTATAGGATGTTAATTTTCATGCCTATGAGTATCTGTTCTCATTTTTTACATTTTACTTACCAACAGAGCCATTCTTTATGACTTCCCATTTCTGATCACCTAATAAAACTTCAAAGTAAGCATCCCTAATTCTTGTCCTGTGAGCCAGTAAAGCCAGATTGACTCATTTGATGTTGCTCTTTTCTGTCTAAGTTTTCAGCATGACCTCCTTACAAATAGATAGATAAGATCCTGGCATTGCATGATACAACTGCCAGAGGTGATTCTTGTTTGGACATGTTATTTTCTGTCATCAGGACCATCAGGAAAATTATACATTAGGTGAATTTACATTGTCATGATCACTTATAATATACATTCAGGTTGTCTAAAGTCCTTTGTAATTTTTCTGTCTAGGCTTGCTCTTCACAGAAGTGACCTAAAATTTTGTCACCTTTCCCATCCCATTTTCACCAACACAAGTGTGTCTGTATAGTGCATGCATGCACCGGCCCACACCCACAATGATGGGGTATTCTTTGTTCATATTTAATATTCTTTATTGTTTGTAAATAGTTTTTCAGGATTTTATAGCTTTTATCACTTAGAAACATGACTTGTGATTTGGTTTATCAACAGTCCAGAAACTGGGCCATGAAGCCTGTCATAGGTCACATTTTCAGCTGGTGCGTGTTGAAATGTCTTTGTTGGTTTTAGTTTGGTCTGGCAGTGAAACCATGCCATTTCAGACAACTGCCACAAGGATTAGGTGGCCTTTCCCGGTCTTTCTTGCCTTAAATGATATAATAATAATTATGTAAGTAGTTCAGTAAATTAGATAAGTTGAATTAATCTTAGAGTTAGGGAAAGTATAGGAGATTAATTAACAACACAAATTTTCGGTTGTACAGGTGTGTTTTTGCCTTTCCTGTCCATAGCTTATGACCTAAATTTAAGGATTTTTTTAAACTCTTCTATTTTTCCTCTTTTATATTTATTACTCTGAAAATTTTAAGCGAAATAAAACTGTACATGTCTAGTATGTATTGTCTACTTAAAAGTAGACATAATCTCATATGTCCAGTGGTTCAAGATAAGGAAATGTAAGACATAACTTTCCCTCAACTGTATACCTCTTGCCATTTTTTTTCTTGCTTTTCTTATTTTTCTGTTGGTCCGTCAGAGTAAAAGACATCTTTTTACTGCCAGATTTTTGGTATATTTTTTAAAATCAATAAATAATAATCAATAACAGGGACTTTCCTGGCGGTCCAGTGGTAAAGAGTCCGCCTTTCAGTGCTGGGGACACGGGTTCGATCCCTGGTCAGGGAACTGAGATCCCACATGCCGCGGGGCAACTAAGCCCACGTGCCACAACTACTGAGCTCATGTGCCTCAACTAGAGAGTCTGCGTGCCTCAAACTACAGAGCCCATGTGCCCTGGAGCCCACGTGCCCTGGAGCCTGCGCGCCACAACTAGAGAAGAGAAAACCCGCACACCACAACTAGAGAGAAGCCCACACACCGCAACGAAAGATCCCGCGTGCCACAACTAAGACCCAACACAGCCAAAAATAAAATAAATAAATAATAAATCTTTAAAAATATAATAGTGAAAAATAACAAAGGTTAAAAATCAAAAATACAGTGTTACGTAAAATTAACTGTAAAAAATGTTCCTTTGATAACAAAGATTACTGTTGTTTTAAAGTCTTTTGTTTCTATTTCTAAAGTCACGTTATTATTAGTGTGTTTTTGGCAGAAATAGTTTGCCCCTTAATGGAAGATACTGATGATTGGTGAGAGCAAAATATGTGTTAGCAAACTGCCTTATTTCTTTTAGTGTGTTTTACCTTCCCTGTCTGGCAAACTGCTAGTAGTTCTGGAAGACTCAGCTCAGACATCTCTTCCCTTATGCAGCTTTCCCTTTTAGCCCCTTGATCACATATAGAATCTCTTTTCTCCCTTCTTTTGCGGTTTAGTTTAAGCTTCTATTATGCACTTTTACAGTGTAGTAGAATTAATTGTTCATGTACCTTTTTCGATTCTCTTAAGACTGGGAACCAGGATTTACTTGGTATGGTCATATTTTGTGAAAGGGATCAGCATTAGTAAATGATGGGGGAATATACATCATAAGAGAAATTTCCCAGATAGAAACTCACTGGCCACATACACGATCTTATTTATAATTTTCTGTACATCACAGGAAGGCAAGGATGTAGCATGTGACAGAGTTAAGAATATTGCTCCAGAGTCAGACCACCTGAATTCTTGGCCCTGTTTTGCCGCACCTAGGTTTGTTACTTTGGGCATGTTACTGAACCTCTCTGTGAGTCAGTTTCCTTTTCTATAAAATGATGATAACAGTAGTACCCACTTCACAGGGTTTTTGTGAGGATTAAATGGAATTAATACCTGTAAATGTCATAAAACATTCTGGCACATAATAAGACCTCAATAATTAGCCATTCAGTTTTGAAAGTTACACAAACTTTTAAGCAATCTGTAACTAGTGCATGAGCTGCTTGAGTAGGTTATTCAATAACTAAAAGTTGGGAATGGTAATATACATGAAATAAAGAATATTAATACTTGAGGGAAGAACATTCTTGGGGCTTCTGCCTTGGCTTATTAGCCCTTTGTAAGAGCAAAAGGTCCTCTGTTTCCATGGCTAGCATTTACTAATTGACTCTGCCTATGATGAGTGCAAAGAAGTATGATAATCAGCTGATGGATGTGGATTACTGGGGTTAGGGATATTTTTGATATTTTTCTTAATATGAATTAAAATGTATTATATGTATGTTTCAAGAAAAAGTCTCAGTTTGCTGCTCTGTAAACAAATTTTAGGTAGTACTGATAATACCTAATTATTTTACATAAAATATAAAATGCATATTCAGTAGGGCTTTTTTGAGTACTCCAAATATTAACAGAGAGATAGTTACTGTATTTGAACACTGAAAGGAAAATTGTGGTTTATAAGCATGATTTTTTCACAGATGTGCTGACATCTGAATTAAGAATAAAATGAAAACAAAGACAGTAAAAATGTAATTAAGAATAGGCCTCTTGGGCTTCCATGGTGGGCACAGTGGTTAAGAATCTGCCTGCCAATGCTGGGGACACAGGTTTGAGCCCTGGTCTGGGAAAATGCCACATGCCTTCTAACAACTAAGCCCGTGTGCCACAACTACTGAGCCTGCGCTCTAGAGCCCGCGAGCCACAACTACGGAAGCCCACGCGCGTAGAGCCTGTGCTCTGCAACAAGAAGAGCCACTGCAATGAGAAGCCCACGCACCGCAATGAAGAGTAGCCTCTGCTCACTGCAGCTAGAGAAAGCCCGCGCACAGCAACAAAGATGCAACGCAGCCAAAAATAAAATAAATTAAAACAAATAAATT
This sequence comes from Grampus griseus, assembly GCF_964374135.1. NCBI lineage: Eukaryota > Metazoa > Chordata > Mammalia > Artiodactyla > Delphinidae > Grampus > Grampus griseus. The sequence goes on from NC_139002.1 coordinate 74,833,927, forward strand.
TATCCAAAAAAAATAGGCCTCTTATGTATAATTATTTCAGTTTTATAATCTTTACATTTGTTCTTAGCTGCACTCTTAACCACTCCCCATCCTCCCCTTTATTTAATCTTAATGTTTATTTAAATTAAAACTCACATGACACTGCAGCCATTTTATTTCTTATTCTAGAGAGGAGACCGTTTTGTAATAGTGGAATCTTGGTAGCTGTAGGGAAAATTTAACCCTTTGAGAAATTGTTTAAGTGGATCTCAGGCTATTTTATATTGCAGGTATGTTAGAAAAGTATAGTAATATGTATCATATTCAAATATATGCTGTTTTTTTTCTGTGCTTGAGACCAAATTTAAGTGAAAATGTTTAGTCCCTTAAGGAAAGTTGTTTATGTTGAAGCAGTTATGTGTTGTGGGTAACTTTTTGCTTTTGAAACATAATATTTTAGATGTTTTATATCTCTTTCATCACATTTCTGGAAGTTGCATTTGCTAAGAGATTCAGTGCATCATATGTGATTGATTCAATTGGATTTATTTGCTTTTTGGCTCTCCATAATCCATGTTGCATTCTAGTTGTGCTTAATGTTTGCTCAATGAGTTGGAAATTATTCTAATTATGAAGATAAAGGGCATAAGTTATTCAGGAGTGTGTATCAACTGTCCTTACAGAAACTTTTCACTATATTAGCCAGAGGACATGAAATATTTGTTAATTTTTATTTCAAACTCAAAATTGTATAGCAATTAAAAAATTTTTTTTTTCAGTAAAACTGTTTACCTCTACCTGGGAGTGAAAGTAAGCTCCTAAATTTTAACAGTTTGCATTCGCAGACAGATGGGCATTCATTACAAACTCGGATTGTTTCATGTAACTCAGTTGTCTCAGTCATAATTACTATAATAATTAGTATGAAGTGATTGTAGTTAAGAATTATCTTAGGACAGATATTTGATTCACAAGCCTTGAGTAATCATATGAATGCCACCAATTTGTAATAAATAATACCTGCTCCAGTGCTCCACAACCTGGATTTAGAGAACCCCCAATCATGTGTTTGAGGAATAACAAATTATATCTGTGTGAAGATTCAAGGGGGGCATTATTAGTATTTTTATGGAGTGGAATGCAAAATTCTTACAGATTTTTAAAGTAAAACACCTGCCTTCTTTTTTGAGCCCTTGCAGAGCTGATTTTAGTAATGTACTCCCTAATTCCTTGGGAATTCCAATTCATTCTCTTTAACCATTAGAAATCCTTTAAGGGACAAGTTTAAGAAGCCATGACTTACACTGCTTTTTGAAACTGATTTAAAGGACTTGATGGAGATAATTGTCCTCTTAGTTTTTCATCCCTTTTAGCATAGATCTTTCATACTCTCTTTAATAGATCCTCCAAATTGGCAAAATTTAGGTGACAGGACTCTGAAGTAATTATTTATTTAGGTGAAATGAAAATTTTAGCTGGAGTTAGTTAACATTAAATGTTGATCTGTTCTTATTAATGACTTTCTTGACCTCTCAATACATGACTTGTTTTGAGTAAATTTTTCAGTGGTGGGTATACATTGATTTGGTTGGCTCCATTTTCACTCTCTTTCCTCTATACCTTTTTAATACTAGAATATTTATTTGGAGATATCCAATTTAAAGTCAGGACTACAGCTTTGAAGTTGAATGAATGTGAGGTTAACTGACCTTTTCATGAATTCAGTCTTCAACCTTATTTTTATTAATTTGTGCTTCTGTCCAGTAAAAGGAAGAATAAACCCGAGGCTTAATCTGTTCCCTTAATGAAATTTCTGTTTCATTGAGAAATTAAATGTGATTTGTCTTGATCAGTTTTGCTAAGGGTTTATCATTTAATACGCTTTTCAAAGACCCCAAATTTTGGCTTTGTTGATTTTTTTCTATCATACATTTATTTTCTATTATTTATTTCTGACCTTATTATTTCCCTCTACTCTTTTAGTTTGACTTGCTGCTTTTATTCTAGCTCCTTGAAATCGAAGCTTATTAGATCATTGATTTTCAGATTTTCATTTTCTAATATTTTGCATTTGAGGCTTATATTTCTAAGTACTGATTTAAGTAATTTAAAAGAATAGTTCTAAGTGTTACTTTTTTTCTGAAATGCTGTTATTAAAAGAAAAACCAAACTACTGTCATATTTTAGAATTAATCTACCATTAAAAAAACAAAGGCACTGGTACTTCTTGTGTTAAGGCTTAACTAAGTGCTGTAAGGGACCCTCTTATTGCAGAACCACAAAACCCCTGAAGAATATACATTTTATGTTTTTTTTTTCTTATTATGGAAGTCAGTTTTGCTGTTATTTTCTCTTTTCTGGTTCAGTTGTGTTGTGACTATATTTTTTTAATTTTATTTTTATTATTTTCTTTGCGGTACGCGGGCCTCTCATTGCTGTGGCCTCTCCCTTTGCGGAGCACAGGCTCCAGACGCGCAGGCTTAGCGGCCGTGGCTCACAGGCCCAGCCGCTCCGCGGCATGTGGGATCTTCCCAGACCAGGGCACGAACCCATGTCCCCTGCATTGGCAGGCGGACTCTCAACCACTAGCGCCACCAGGGAAGCCCATGACTATATTTTTTAAAAGAGAAGGAACACAATTTTAAATAAATTTTATTTTATTAAATAAACATGAAACCAGAATATGATTTGCATCACTGGCAATCCACTAAGAGATTACAAAAACAGAAAGAAATCTCATCCTTTTATATAACCAAGCACATACAACCCATTGCATACATGTTCTCAAGATAAACAGTATTATTGACTGGTTTTAATTGCTAATTTTTGCTCATTTCTTTATGTAATTTGGGAGGGAAATTCTAGAGTGCAGTTATATAAATGTGTAAGAACTAACAGTTTTAAATGAGCTTATAGCTCATTTTGGCATTGTCTTCTATGAAATTTCTGTTCATTTATTTTGCTTATCATTGTATTTGGGATTTTTGTCTTTTTATTATTTTTCTGAAAGAGTTTCTTATTTATTCTAGTTACCAATGTGTTACTAGGGCTATTCTTTTTTTTTTTTTTTTTTTTTTTTTTTGCTGTACACAGGCCTCTCACTGTTGTGGCCTCTCCTGTTGCGGAGGCTCCGGATGCGCAGGCTCAGCGGCCATGGCTCACGGGCCCAGCCACTCTGCGGCATGTGGGATCTTCCTGGATCGGGGCACGAACCCATGTCCCCTGCATCGGCAGGCGGACTCTCAACCACTGCGCCACCAGGGAAGCCCTAGGGCTATTCTCATATCTTTTGCTTCTCCTTGTTTCTAGGCACATAGGAGAATTTATCTTTCTGTCTCCTTTGAAGTTAGATGTGACCCTATGACTTGCCTGACTCCCTTAGTGATTATAATAAGCAATGCTTCTTGTCAACCTGTAATACCAGAAATAAACCTTTTTTTTTGTTTTAGGTGATTATTTGGATGGTGTTTGTTAATGCAGGGTAACCCAGCTTGTCTTGACAGATACATTATTCTCTATCAATTATGTTTGTTGGCAGTGTGTGGCTTGTCAGTTCATTATTTTTTTGATATGATTTGATGAATAGACATTCTTAATTTTTGTGTATCAAATTTATCAAACTTCTTTATGGTTTGAGTTTTTCATATCTTGTTTAATAAATCTTTCTAGACTTACCATTGTATATTTATTAGACTTCTCCATCTTCCATGCCTCCTCACCTTTTCATATTTTCTAATGTTTTGGCTTTCTGGACTGCATTCTGGATAATTTTTTTCAGTTCAGTCCACCAATTCTGAAGTTAGTTTTAATCTGTTAAACAAATCCATTGTTTTTTACTTTCCTTTTTTTTTTTACTTCTAGGTTTGTTTTTTCAATTGAAGTATAGTTGACTTACAATATTCTGTTAGTTTCAGGTGTACAGCATAGTGATTCAGGATTTTTGCAGATTATATTCCGTTATAGGTTATTACAGGGTAATGGGTGTGATTCATATGCTATGTAGCATATCCTTGTTGCTTATGTATTTTATATATGGTAGTTTGTATCTGTTAATCCCATACCCCTAATTTTTCCCTTCCCCTTTCCCTCTCCCCTTTGGTAATGTTTCATATATCTGTGAGTCTGTTTCTGTTTTGCATATACATTCATTGTGTTAATTTTTAGATTCCACATATAAATGATATATAGTATTTGGCTTTCTCTGTCTGATTTATTTCACTAGGCATAAAGTTCTCTAGGTCCATCCACATTGTTGTAAATGGCAGTATTTCATTACTTTTCGTGGCTGAGTAATATTCCTCTGTGTGTATGTGTGTGTGTGTGTGTGTGTGTGTGTGTGTGTGTGTGTGTATGTATCACATCTTAAGCTAGTCATCTGGTGGTGGGAACTTGAGTTGTTTCCGTGTCTTGACTATTGTCAAGCCACTAGCGCCACCAGAGAAGCCCTCATAAATCTTTAATTAAGCTTTTGGTTTTGATATAATTGTAGATTATCACATAGAAGTATAGAAAATTACACAGAGATTCCCTGTACTTTTATACCCAGTTTCTGTCAATGATAACATCTTGAAAAACTATCATGCAATGGCACAACCAGGATACTGATACTGATATCATTGAGATACAGAACAGTTCCATCACTACAAGGAGCCCTCCTATTGTCCTTGTCCAATCCCAGCCTTGACCTGTGGTAAACACTAATCTTTTCTCAGTTTCTTTCATTTTGTCTTTTCAAGAATGCTGTGTAGGAGACTTCCCTGGCGTTCCAGGGGTTAAGCCTTCATCTTCCAGTGCAGGGGCTGGGGGTTGGATCCCTGGTCAGCAGCTAAGATCCCCTATGCCTTGGGCATCCAAAACACCAAAACATAAAACAGAAGCAATATTGTAACAAATTCAATAAAGACTTTTAAAATGGTCCACATCAAAAAAAAAATGCTGTGTAAATGGAATCATACAGTATCTGACCTTTTGGTACTGGCTTTTTTCACTTAGCATAATTCACTGAAAATTCATCCAAATTATGACTCGTGTCAATAGTCTGTTCCTTATTTCTGAGTATTATTCTGTGGTGTGGATGTACCACAGTTGGTTTAACCATTCGTCTTTTGAAAGACATCCAGTAATTTGGGGCTGTTACAAATAAAGCTTTATGAACATTTGTGTATAGATTTTTGTGTGAACATAAGTTTTCATTTCTTTCAGAGAAGTGCCCAAGAGTATAATTGCTAATCATACAGTAATTGTATGTTTAGTTCTATAAGAAACTGTCAAATTATTTTCCAGAGGGGCTGTACTATTTTCTATTCCTACTAGCAACATATAAGTGATCCAGTGTCGCCACATCCTTGCCAACATTTCCTATTGTCACTATTTTTTTCATTTAAGCCACTGATGTGTAGTTATATCTCATTGTGCTTTTAATTTGCATTTCTCTAATGGCTTATGATGTGAAACATCTATTCATATATTTATTTGCTGTCTGTATCTCCTCTTCAGTGAATTGTGTGTTTCTGTCTTTTGTTCATTTTCTAATTGGACATTTTTTCAGTGTTGAGTTTGATAGTTCTTTTTACCAGTTCTTTTATCGGATATGTAGTTTACAAATATTTTCTCCCACTTTGTAACTAGTCCTCTTAACAGAGCCTTTTGCAGAGCAAAAGTTTTTAATATTGATGAGGTACAAATTATGTTTTTATTTTTATGCATCATGCTCTTGGTATCAAAATCTTGGTATCTAAAATCTCTTAATCTGTAGGTTCACCTTCCTCTTTTTTTTTTTATCATGCAATTCTTTGAAGAAACTGGGCCATTTTTCCTGTAGAATTTTCCACGGTCTGGATTTTGATGATTACATCCTCATGGTGTCATTTAATATGTTTTTCTATCCCTTGTATATCTTGTAAACTTGAAATACAAGGTCAAGAAATAGAGGATTAACAAATTCAAGGGGTTTTTCCCCCCAGAACACCTCATGTGTGATGGTGGTGATTGGTTTCTATTGTATTGAGTCAAGGGACTCTTAGTGTTTGGCTGTCTCTGTTACATTGAGATTGATAATTGCTTTTGGAGTTGTCAGCCTAATCTACTTATTATAAAGTTCCCTATCAGCCTTTGACTTAAAGATTTTAGAATTCATTGAAAATGATTTCTTAGATTCATTATTTCATTAGAAGTTATAAAATTGTGATATTCTAATTATATCATTTATTCTTTGTTAGGTGAAGTTATTCTGTAAGTACTCTCATCAAGCATTTGGTTATAAACTATAGTTTATATAGGAAAAAGGGGATAAATGCCGTATATTTTCTACTTAACATTTTCAGAATAATGAACTGTTTCCCTAGCATTTTCTAAAGGGATTTTTTTGGTTTGTTTTTAGTGTCATTATGAACTCATGGACTTTTAACATATTTGATGTATTTTGAACCATTGTAATTACTATTTTTGGTGTTCACACTGGCCTATTTTTAGCTAATGACAGACATTTGAACTTGCCTCTTATATCCCTTTAACAATTCCTAGTTGTCTTCAATATAATAATGAAAAACAGAAAATATAAGTATGTTTATGTTTCAGATTATACTTTCTGGTACTATAAGATATTTTACAGTCATTTTATACTGCCTAAACATGGAATCAAAGAATCCTGGTTCTTTCATTGGAAAACGGTATATATAGAGATCACAGTCTGGGTTCTAGGAGTGCTCATTGCTACTGTACTGCCATTGGTTGTATGTTGTTCTTAGTGGACAGGTATAGCTATTTTTTTTAATATTAAAAAAACCATGAGTTTACACTGATATTTCCAATTTAAGATTATGGAATTTTTACTTAGAGTCTTTAATTTTGTACTGTATCTCTTTTTCTTCTATGTAGAAAATATTAATTCTTAAAATAATAATTGTTTACTTTATCATATAATAGATTACCTATAATAGTTTTAAATTTTTTATATCAATTGTACTACTAACAATAAGATTTCTAATGCAGTTTATGATCCCTCTATATTTTCTTTTGTCCTAGAGTATATCTCATGGGAATACACAGTCTAAATACTGTGTTTCAAAGTTACTTGAATTAATTATTTTCCTCTGGTTATGTAACGAACTTGACATACAATCAGATTTATTTGTTTACTTTTTCTTCAATCTGGGGGAATTGCTTCTTTTTCCTTTTTTAGTTTAATTTTGTTTTAATTACAAAAACATTTATGTGGTTCCATTCCTTTTGTCCCTTAGTGAATAGATAACCTTAAAAAAATTTTTTTTTAGCTTTTGGTTTATTAAAAAGATATTAGATATGTATATATTTATATTTTCACCCTATGTTACGCAGAGTTAACATACTCTATGCATTGTTCTATGCTTTGCTTTTTAAATTTAAAATTATATCTTGGCCATCACTCTGTATCATTATAGAAAGATACACCTCATTCCTTTCTATGGCTATATAATACTCCATTGTACAGATAAATATAATGTATATAACTAACACTCATTTAAATTTCTATCATTCTTTTGCTGTTACAGCTAATGTTGAACATTCTTGTACATATTTCATTTCATCTTCCTGGAAGTGGGATTGATGGGTCAAAGGGTTAATGCATATGCATATGCAATCTTAACAGTTTTTGCCAAATTCTCCTCAGCACTTACCTTATTACCATTCTGCTTTCTTACCAACAGTAATGAGAATACCTGTTTTTTCACAGTCTTGACAACAGAGTATGTTGCAGAATCACTTTTAAATTGCTGAGGTTTTTCCTGCCACCTAGACATTGTAAATTAAGATTGTATATTTGCATGAGGACTGGCTTATGTTAAGAATTATTGGAGGCGGGGTTGGGGTGGAGGGGAGTATGTGTTTGACCACCCAATGCCAAGGTTCTAAACCGGGTTGTCGGGGAGGGAGCAGGGTGGCAGCAGGTGAGATTTTAAATTTACATTTACTCTGTAGATATATTTGGTTGTCTCTGTTTTGTTATTTGGGTCTTATATTCCTCACTTTGGCTGGACCATGGGTTTTATCTCCCGTTTTTCCATGTTTATTTACTAGCTTTAGCAAATGGTTCTCAAGGTGAAAGCCAGCTTACTGATGCATCTAACTAGATGTTCTTTTTTTTCTTCTGGCCTATATGTTGTACGTAGAGGATCAGGAGCTCCTAAAATGCATTGGTGCAGGAAACAGAATGAGATCTTGTTCTTTAAGCCCTGAATCATACTGTTAATAGAGTTCATCTTTCCTGTAGTCTCAAACATCTATAATTTACGAGTTTTGTAGGACCACCATGTTACATATAAGTATAACTTAATTAATTCTCATCAGTAGAAGTGCTAGCAAGTAATTTAGTTGTATTTTTAAGAGTAGAATTTCCAGTTATAATTAATGATTTTTTTCAATCACCGTGCAGGATTGGAATATTGTTTTAGAAATACAAATGTATCTTTCTCCAAAGAAGAAATGCAGATGGCCTACAGGCACATGAAAAAGTACTAATTATTTGAGAAATGCAAATCAAAACTACAATGAGGTATTACCTCACACCGAGCAGAATGGCCATCATCAAAAAGTCTACAAATAATAAATGCTGGAGAGGGTGTGGGGAAAAAAGGAATCCTTCTACACTGTTGGTGAGGATGTAAATTGGTACAGCCACTGTGGAGAACAGAATGAAGGTTCCTTAGAAAACTAAAAATAGAGTTGCCATATGGTCTAGCAATTCCACTCCTGGGTGAATATGTGGAGAAAATTAATTCAGAAAGATACGTGTACCAAAGGGTTCATAGCATCACTATTTATAATAGCCAAGACATGGAAGCAACCTAAAAGTTCATCGATAGATGAGTGGATAAAGAAGATGTAGCATATATATACAGTGGAATATTAGTCATACAGAAGAATGAAATAATGCCATTTGCAGCAACATAGATGGACCTAGAGATTATATTAACTCACGTAAGAGAAAGACAAATATGATATCACTTTTATGTGGAATCTAAAAAAAAAAGATACAAATGAACTTATTTACAAAATTGAAACAGACTCACAGACATAGAAAACAAATTTATGGTTACCAAAGGGGAAGGAGGGGTGATAAATTGGGAGTTTGGGATTAACATATACACACTACTATATATAATATAAATATATATATAACAGGGACCTACTGTTTACACAGGGAACTGTATTCAATATCTTCTAATAACCTATGGAAAAGAATCTGAAAAAAAAATACATGTATGTATGTATAACTGAATCACTTTGCTGTGCACCTGAAACTAACACCACTTTGTATAAACCAACTATACTTCAAAAAATAAAAAGAATAGGAAGGGAAGGAGGGATGGATCGAAGTATTTTTACCTCATTGCCCCATAGGTTTGCCACACTGGATATTGCATAACTTTGTAATTATTGCCAATCTGGTAATCATTTGGTAGTCTCATTGTGTTTGAATTACTAATGAAGTTCAGCATGTCTGCATATGGTTATTGGTGATTTCCTGGCTCGTAACTGTATATAATTTTTTTAACCCATTTTTCTTTTGGGTTGCCCGCATTTTTCTTGTTGATTACTGTTCCTTGTTGGAGATGGAAATGTGTGTGTTATCTTTCCAAACTCTGTGACTTATTTTTTATTCTTCTGATGTCTTTTGATGAACAGAGGTTCTAAATTTTAATGTCAAATTTATTAGTCTTTTTCTTTATGGTTAGTACTTTCCCCCGCCCAGAACATGGAGATATATATGTGTGTGTGTATAAAACTTCATACCTTCCCCATTTACATTTAAGTTTTTAGTACACTCATGTAGTTCTGGTAGTAAAAATTGTCACAGTCTTTCTATGGGGCAGTTTTATGACACAGGTCAAAATTTTAAATGTGCATATCCTTTAATGCAGAAATTCTGCTTTAAGAAATTTATCTTAACCAAATACATAAAACATTGAACAAAGATGTCTGTGTGTTCATGTTTAAAGCATTATTTTTTTACCCATTTTATGGCAAATGAGTGCAAAGGATACAGATATTCTTGTTGCTTGATATCATCGGACACCTTGCATTTTTCCAGGTGTGTGAAAGTGTAATATAATCTGTCTCGGTTACCGTAGAGCTATCAGTAAGGAAAGTATCTTACCCAAAAGTATTTTACATAATTACTTTAAAATTCTCATGTAACGTCCTTATCATATTTGTGATAAATAAAATGGTTAGTATTAGCACATTTTAAGGTGAAAGAGTCAAATCACAGGCTTGGGAATCACTGAAAAAACTTTGCAGTTTAGATGTTCAATGTCTAAGGCTATTATAAATATAACAATGAAGTAAATAGAGGTTCTTTTACATCCTTTAAATCTTCTAAGATCAGACAAGATCAGGTACATCCTGTAAAATCTTAAGTTTGGTACATTTCTAGCAGAGAGCACTGTAGATGAGGAGAAAATGCTTATCTAATTATTTTTGTTATATCTCTAGAGCAGTGATTCTCAGCAGTGGAGGGAGCATGTCTAATTTTGCCCCCCTGGGATATATGGGTAATGGGAAATGTCTTGGAAGCATTTTAGGTTACAGCAGTTCAGGAGAGATGGGGACTGGAGGAGAGTGCTGCTTAAATACCCTACAGTGGACAGAACAGCCCCTACAAGGAAGTATTATCTGGCCCAAAATGTTGGTAGTGCCAAGGTTAAGAAACCCTGTTTTAGAGTTCTCATTTCTATGCATTGATAATAGCTCATACCTCAACTTAGATGATATTATACAGGCCACCTGACCTAGTCTGAGACATCAAGGAAGTTTTTCCTTAAAAGGTGACATCATGACAGTATACTTTGTCACATGCATGTACAGTTGAAGCTTCCTAACCAACCTGCGTTTAATTCACCAGATTAATGATGCTTTGCATTCTTTTTGTATAACATCTGCTAGATTCCTATGGCTACCTGAACACTTAGGCTAATGAGGTACCTTTAGTGTGCTGCTCCTCTTCTGCTCCTATCAGTTGGATTGTATTGTTTACCAAGAGCTTACTGTATTTGTTTGCCTACTTATTTATGAAAAATCAGTTAATATTAACATAAACTATTGAACAATATTGTAAGAAAAAAATTGTTGTAAAATAAAGCACTAAAACAATCGTGAAGGACTTAGGAGTGAGGGTGGAAATTATAGGATTGAAGGATTCTCCACTTGGCAAGTGGATATTGGTAATATTGGTAAACAAATCTACATTTGTATGTTTTTACTTAAAACATGTTGTTTTCAGTTAACTGACTACTAGTCCCAGTCACATTGGATAAAATCCTATCTATAGTAAATCTTATAGAATTGAGAGGAGTATTGAAAAAGAAGTCATCAAATATTTATTATGCTTCAGAAATGTACTTAAGAATTTGAGATTAGATTTCGTAGGTTTATTTATTTGTTGGAAGTAATCTTTAAATACTTTTAAATAAATCTTTATTTTTTATCTTTAAATAAATCCAGATTGTTGACTGTTTGTCACTAGACTTTCTACACATAAACTCGTCATTTTATTGTTGCCTTCCCCTTGCCTCACTTTTTTAAACAGTTAATTCTACCTAAGCGTGTGTCAGTAATTCAGTTATTTGAACTGAAAAAAAAATTAGTCAAGAGAAGCACCTTATTCTGAAGGTATCACAGGTTTCTTTTATCATTAATTTATCTATTCCAAGAAGATACCATGAGCAGACATTTTAAAATAATAATAGGCATTATTTCTATTTCAGTGAATAATGTTAATGGTTCTTCTAGTTTCAGATTTGATCCAGTGTGTTACTTTTGTAGTTATTAATTTTTGAAGTGTAAATGCAAATTTTAATTTTAAAAAGTGAATGTCAGTTTGGGAAGAAAAGTGCCCCATGAGCATCATGGGAGAAGTATTGGGTATAATTCTCTTCCAGATGGCACCCCTACAGGTGAGGCAGCAGCCTGTGAAATTACAGTCTGAATTACACTGCAGATGAGCAGGGCATTTGGAGCAAAGCCTTCTGATATCAGTAATAAATGACTTGGTTCAGAACCAAGGACAATTCCCAGGAAATTAAAGCCTATTCTATCACGTAGGGAGCCTATAGTAAAATGAAGTTTAGCAACGTGGAAAGTTGAGAGAAAGGACAATAACCGCAAGCAATCCATATATGAAACTTTTCATCTGCTAATATTTTTAACTAGACATTTTCATTTATCTCACAAATGTTAAGTTTTGTTTCTACATATATTCTAGTATATTCATTGATTTTCTAAAGTCATATTTTTCACAGTGAATGGTGGCTAACAGCCACTTGCCAAATAAGCTTTCACTCTGAAATATTAATCAGATACCTATTGTAAATTCTAATCTTGTTTAATATGCTCTATGGGAATTTTCTTATTTCAGGACACTTGAGTCCTTAATTACAAATGTAGTATAATATAATACAAATACCAAGTCTTATTTTCAATCAGGTAAATCAATTTAAGAAGCAACATAGAATAGCTATTCAGAACTTGACCTCTGTAGTCAGGCAGACCAAGGTTCCAAATTCTGACTTGTTCAACTGTTTCTGTGACTGTGTGCTGTTTTTTTAAGTCTTATTTAACGTTTCTAAGCCTTAATTTCCTCATTAGTTAAATGGAAATAACAATAACATGTGCTTTAGGGAAGAATTAAATAAGATATTCCATAAAAGAACACTTAATACTATGAACTTTGACAGTTTTCACCACTATTATTATTTGAGAATTTTAATTTTAGAAAGCAAAACAGCATTTTAAAATAACCAATTTTAAGTGCTATGATAGAGTACAAAGCAGGGTAAAGAGAGAGAGTTCGGTGGGGGAAAAAGAAGATATTTTATGTGGAGACATTAAGAAAATCCCTTTTGAGGAGGTAATAGTTGAGCAGATATCTGGATACTAAGTGAAATAAATGACCAGTAAAATTGTCAGTCTTCATTGAGTAATAAATAACGTGGCTTGGGAATTCCCGGGGTCCAGTGGTTAGGACTTGGCGCTTTCACTGCCAGGGCCCAGGTTCGATCCCTGGTAGGGGAACTAAGATCCCACAAGCCCCGTGGCGTGGCCAAAATCATAATCATAGTCATAATGTGGCATATTTAGTAGATGGACTAAATATGAATATGTATAATCTATTCTTGGTTTTTTTTGTTTTTTTTTGTTTTTTTTTTTTTGTTTATTTTTGTTTTTGTTTTTGCAGTACGCGGGCCTCTCACTGTTGCGGCCTCTCCCGTCGCGGAGCACAGGCTCCGGACGCGCAGGCTCAGCGGCCATGGCTCACGGGCCTAGCCGCTCCGCGGCATCTGGGATCTTCCCGGACTGGGGCACGAACCCGTGTCCCCTGCATTGGCAGGCGGACTCTCAACCACTGCGCCACCAGGGAAGCCCCTCTATTCTTGTTTTGAAGGAATGCTTTTCTACTGATTTGCTAGTTTAGTTATTCTTTAACATAAAGTTTAGAAACTGCTTTGACAGAACAGAAGCCTTGTCATATACAAGAAATATCTTGCTACAGAAATAAAAAAGGTATTATCAGAAATAAAGTATTGTTTTTAATTATACACCAATGAAGAGAGAAAAAGGAGAAAAAAATGGAATGGGAAAAGACGAAAAAAGAAAGACGTGCTTTAGCCTTCTGCTTCAATCCATTTTAGCCCAATTCTACCTCATAGTAGCTGACCCCATATGATGACTTCTGCCAAATTAGAGTTATAAAAAATGGTCCTTTGTAGGTTTTATGTGTTAACTCTGTGCCAGGCACTCTGCTAAATCCTTTACATGTATCAACAAAAACATTTGATTATTTGCTTTCAGAAACTCTCTGACTTCATAATGTTGGCTGACTCTCAAAAATGGGAAGTAAAGACATGGCATTTATGAAAGGATGTTTTTGCTGCCGGGGATGATTATCTTTGTTTTGTTTATTTGCACTCTTATCTCTTGTTGAGTTTAGTTAGCAGCATTGGGAATTGAATCTTAAGACCAGTGTTTATGAGGGGATCTGAAAATTGTCCAGTATTATTTTTCCAGCTACGTGACCTAAAATACCTCACTTAACCTTGCTAGTACTGATTTCTCTAATGTGAAAATTACATTGTTTAAATAGTTAGAACCTTAGAAACTCTCTAATATTGTTTGATCAGGATTCTGATCTTAGCTAAGGTGATCATTATGGGGTATGTGGAAAAGTGCTTATTGGTGTTTATTATTTTAAATGGAAGCAGACATATAGGAAAGTCTTAAGTATAAATACTAAAGTTCAGAAGATTAAGTAAAATTAACTTTTTTAGCCCAGCGAAACAAATCTCTCTATCTTCACAAGAAGAATCTTGAAGCTGGAATTGGCACTAATTTGGCCAACCTGATCAAATTATTTCAATTGGGTTTAAAATTTTGTTTCTTAATTTTAAAGAAAGTTTTCTCATTTTTATCTTTTTTTTTTGTATACACACAATGCGTATAGTTTTGGCTGGTCTGAAAAAAAAAGTGACTCCTGGGGCGGGGGGAAAAAGAATTTTAGTTCTGACTGGATTTTAATATAGGACCATTCACTAAATATTATATAATTCTGGACAATCTGGTAAGCCTTCATTCTCTATTAAATGTAATTTAAAAATTCTCACTAGCCTTTACAAATATATTTTTTAAGTAGCTCTTAATTTTTTTTAGTTAAACTAATTAGATTTACTGTTCCAAACCTTTTTACATGTATTAACATACTTAGTTCTCATAACAGCTCTATGGTGTAGAATACCATTGTTATTGTCACTTAATGTCACTGAGTCTCGGTTTCTTCATTTGTAAACTTGCCCAACGTTACATAGAGAAAGAAGCTCCTCTAGGATATAAATCCAAGAGTCCACCCTCTAAACTGGTTCTATTGGTATTGACCATAGTACCGATTTAAAATACGGTTATTTAATCTCAGATGAATGGCGAATTATAACTTTATCTTAAATGCAATAAATGAGCATGTTGCTAGAAGGAGCTACTTTCAGTTACGGATTGAAAAAACTTTTTTGGTTTGATTGTAGTATGTGGAAGTAAGATGGAGTTTGAACTTACAGAGGGAAAATACTTAGATTTAACTAACTACTTTGAAAGAATAATACTAGAAACAGTTTGACATGGTGCCAGATCAGTAACACACTATACTTTTTGCCCCCTTCCAAAAAAGATTGGACTATAATGAATACTCAATTTGTATGAAAATGTGATTTGATTTTATTTTAATGTTTTAACATGCAACAATCTTGCAAATAAGGACCGTTTTTTCCCAACCTACTAACATGTTTTACCAACTGATCTTTTCCTCTTAGGTAAATAGATGCCTCCTCTTCAAATAATTTTTTTGGCAAAAATTATAATTCACTTTAATCAACTGATAAATGCTTATTTATAAGCATCTGTGTGCATAGATCTGCATGAATTATGTCAGATTGATAAAGATATCTTAGTTGAATTCCAGAAGGCTCTTGTGCTTTGAATACACAGATGATATTAATGAGGAACTAACTTATAAGAGTTAGACATTTTACTGAAGTGCTCTATCAAGGAAAGCAGTTTCCACCAAATCCTTAATTATCCGAATGTAAACACAGTAATAAAAGAGTTTTGTTGCTAAGTCTGTCTTTTGTAGGCAATTATTTTCTTATCAGTGGATTAGTGTGTTGTGGGGAGAAGCTAAATGCCAATATAGAGTTGCTAGCAGTAGTTTAATTAGGTTCCTTTATAAGTGATTCAAGCACTAGAGCTGTATTTTCTGTAAATTTAAATTTGCTATTAATCTCTTGGGAAGATTATCCATTCTGGGTTTGAAGGTTTTTCCTGTGCTAGAGAAACATTTAAAACAGTTTTGTTCATTGTGTTGTGTATTGATCCTCTTAGTTATTTGTGCACAGAACAAATGAGTGAGAACAGTTTTGATTTAGAATGCTGACATGAGGGTAACATTCATATTGGTTAACCCTTAGCCATAATAGGGTGTATTATGTGCTAAGCACTGTGCTGAGCACTTGACTTACCCTGCTGCTCAGGGCTATTGGAGGATGGGCCCCAGAAGAAGACTGACAGAAACTGGCATTGATCTCTCACTCATGATTACTTTATCATTTCTATAATAAAGTGTATAGCATACTATTAGAATGTACTGTGTTTGTGACACCAGTAGTGGCAGATTATCTTTTCATCTGTGCTGTGATTAGGCTTTCTTGGTGGAGGAGTCAAGTGTTCTCCAGAGTCTGGAGCACACTGGGGCTGAGTTTCATGAAATGTATTTCAAACAACATAGTTGTGCAAGGTGTTGATACATGTTAAATAGAAAAAAAGAGATTTCTAGTTAAAAAGTGGGTAATACTTGTTTAGAATTTGTTCAACCATCCTCTTTACCATAACACTTCTCAGAACTGTTAATGTGCTGATGTGCATTATGAATCTCTATATGAGGATGATACAGCATCTGGTCTTTCTCACCTCTCCCCTCCTTTTTTTTTTTTTTTAAAAAAAAACTCTTCAAAGAGAATGTTTTTGGGCAGGAAACATTTTGGGAAAAGGTGTTCCAGACCAGAGTTTCTCAGCCTTAGCTCTGTGGACATTTGGGATCAGACATTTCTTTGTTTGGGGGCCGTCCTGTGTCAGTGAAGGACGTTTATCAGCATTGCCCCCACCCAGCTGTGACAATGAAAAATGTCCCCCAGGGGCAAAATCTAGTTAAGAACTATTGCTCTAGATTAATATTGCAGTATTCCAGGAAATTATAGGATACATTAGCAATTTCTATCTGAAAGTTTCCTTTTAATGTGGAAGAAATAATAGTCTAGAAAGTGGAAGCACAGGTAGAGAAGGTTCAGTATATTCTGCTGTAATAAACGTTCTGGATCCACTTTGTACCCTGGCCTGATTTTCTTTTCTTTTCTTTTCTTTTCTTTTTTTAACATCTTTATTGGAGTATAATTGCTTTACAATGGTGTGTTAGTTTCTGCTTTATAACAAAATGAATCAGCTATACATATACATATATACCCACATCTCCTCCCCCTTGCATCTCCCTGTCTCCCTCTCACCCTCCCTATCCCACTCCTCTAGGTGGTCACAAAGCACTGAGCTGATTTCCCTGTGCTGTGTGTGGCTGCTTCCCACTAGCTATCTGTTTTACATTTGGTAGTGTATATATGTCCATGCCACTCTCTCACTTTGTCCCAGCTTACCCTTCCCCCTCCCCATGTCCTCAAGTCCATTCCCTGGCCTGATTTTCTAATAATTATTATGTGGAGAATTTACTGCAAAAAATAATTTCAAACTTTGCAGAATATTATATGGTAGAGACTAAAAGTATATTTTCCATTAAAACACTAGCCAGATATTTAAATTGAACTGCATATGATGATACTGCACTTTTCTAAAATCCATTTTTTCTTTTTTTATACAGGGCTATTTTCTTCTTTTTGAGTCCATGTTAGATTCTGTCCTTTATGCAAAGAACAAATACTTGGCAAAAGGAGGATCGGGTGAGTATAAAATTCTAGTTTTAGTAATCTAATTTTAGTCTAGCAGAACCAAATGAACCTTTGGATTTCAAATAAACTATGCATGACTGAGAAAGTTCCCAATAGAGATGAAAGACATTTCCATCAGAGGAAGATTTAAGACATTTGTTTAGTGTACCGTTGATAGTAGAACATTATATAAGATATGCAGAACTCTTAAGTTAATGGTATTCTCATGAATACTTTTAATAAAAATACTAAGGACTAGATTTGGAAGCTTTTTGATATTCAAATAAAAATCTAACAGAGACTCTTTGATTTTTAATCTTTGTGACATTTAGGGTTTTTTTGTTTCTGTTTTTTCCCAAAAGAATGTTTCATACTAGGTTGGAGATCATTCACTTTGGTAGCAAATATTCCATGACTTCATTGAATGTATAAACCTGGCTTCTTTGTAATTTAACAAGAGCATTTAAGTAGTGAGTGGTTTCTACTAAGTTTTTAAACCACAGTATACCCAATCAGTATTTTTCAATAGATCCCAATAAATTTGGAAGGCTTCCTTTTCATGGCCATGGTGAACTTTTAATCATATTAGCTCTGCGTACTCAAAGTGAGATTGTGTTTTTACAGGCTTTCTGCTATGAACAGTTGTATACAAATAAATGTTCTCAGGGATTATGTTTTACTCATCTTTGGCTCTTCACTGAGCTCCACAGCTTCTGGAACATAGATAGAACATCATACATGTTTTTTGCATTGAATCATTAAAACTGAATTGAATAGCATGTCTCCCTTCATTCACCTTTCCCTGTACCTTCCCTTTCTCAAAGCTTCAGAACCAGTAAATCATTTCCATGGTCAGAGTACAGTTGATAAAACTGTTATATAAAAGTGGGTGAAAAGGAGGATACATTTTGAACTGGTGACATAAAGCACTTGACCATACTTATGCCTCTTGCCCATCCATGTTCGATGAAATTACTTTGGCAGTAAAAATCAGTAAGGCCAAAACATAAAGCATAGAGAAAATTCTCCAGTACAGTTGAGTTCTTTTTATAATATCATTTAAATAGATTGCCTGTGTTTTTCAAAATGCTCTCATTTTATCACTGTATTTCCTGCAACCATTTCAAGATACGCTTCTGATCTCTTGACGTGAACGTGGCTAGAATTTTTAGATATATTTTACCCTGCAACAATTAGCTGTATCTCTCAATAATTGCAGTGATTGTTTTTTAAAGACAACTACACTTAATGACTAAAAACTAATATTATCTAGCATTTGTTGATTGTGCAATAGTTGCCAAATAATACGCTGTACCTTTATCTTATTACATGTAATCCTCACGTGTTGTAATCCTCACAACAGCCCTGTGAGACTTTAGAAACATAGGTGTCCTGGATGGTACATATTAAGTGTCCAAGTCTTGAATTTTTTTTTTTCTAAACTCAGATCTGCCAGACTCCAGTATTCTTGTTCTTTTCAGTATCCCTTGTTGTTTCTTTACTAAAGTGCATTTTATTGAATCTAATTCTTGCCTTGAAGTTGTTCTAGGGAAGATTCAGAAAACTGTTTCCATACTTCCCTGAGTGGTGTTCATTGATCTTACTGAAGGACTGACAGCAACTTAATACATTTAAATTGAATTCTTGATGAAATTCATTAAGAACTTACAGCCATGTGAATAATGAGGTTATAGCTGAAACAGTGGCAGAGCTATTTCCCATCATCAAAGGGATAAAGTGGAGGCTTTATTCTAGCTCTTTCCATATTTTTATATAACTGCTGTTAGCACTAAGATAATCTGGAAGTATATTGAAGAGAGGTCAGCATATAACTTCATAAGCAGTGCTGTTGAATGTTACTTGTTAAAAGAATCAAGAGTAGTAGGAAAAGTCAGAAATGAGTAACATGAAGTGGTTTAGCCTATTTTGTGTATTTGTGTATGCCTTGATGAATAAATATCATCTAGATGCTCATTCTTTTATTGTAAACAAAGTTTTCTTTCATGTTTTTCTGAAGGAAAGATTCATTAAGCAATTAGCAGTGTCAAGGTTTTAGAAAGAATGATTGAATTATGAGAGAGGGAGACTATTGGAGACCATATAAGCATGAAGGGACCACAGTTTATTTTTACATGAATCCAGGTTCAGTTTATGTCTCACTTTATATTTAATGGCATGGAGTAAAGCCTTTATAAAAGACAGTCAGCCAGTAACTTGAGTATTCATGCTCCTTATCACCAGGCAGTTCCACAGTACTTTAGAGGTACTCATTTACTACTGTTATCACTAATAAAAATAAAGCTTTGTGGGGATTCCCTGGCAGTCCAGTGGTTAGGACTCTGTGCTTTCACTGCTGTGAGCCCAGGTTTGATCCCTAGTCAGGGAACTAAGATCCCACAAGCCATGCGGTGCGGCCAAATAAAAAAAAATTTTTTAAGTTTTGTAAAGTTAGTGAAAGTGGATTTACTATTTTCTTCTATTATTAGCTAAGACTTACTAATTGTATATCAGAAATTGTTGTGTTTTACATTCAGCCAACCAAGAGATCAGGAGTAAAACCAAGAAAATGTTAGGTTGAGATCAATGCATAATTTTACAAGGAATTAAGATGAAAACCAATGTATATTTTAGGATGACAGCATAGAATGTAAATGCTTTATACCCTAAAAGTGTCAAATACCACATCTCACAAAAATTGTAAAGGGAATGCAGGAGGTAGGTGGGAAAGTGTGTATACTTAAATGGATTTATCTTTTTTTTTTTTTTTTTTTTGCGGTACGCGGTCCTCTTACCGTTGTGGCCTCTCCCATTGCGGAGCACAGGCTCTGGACGCGCAGGCTCAGCGGCCATGGCTCATAGGCCTAGCCGCTCCGCAGCATGTGGAATCTTCCCGGACCGGGGCATGAACCCGTGTCCCCTGCATCGGCAGGCAGACTCTCAACCACTGTGCCACCAGGGAAGCCCCGATTTATCTTTAATAGGAATTTATGGGATATCATTTAAAGCTGACAACTCAAGTAGTAGCATTAGAGCACATTTAGCACTACAGAGGTAATATTAAAATGATACTGTTGATTAAAATTGAATGGTGAGGCTTGTGGTCATTGATCCTGTCTGTATCATGATTGTAGTGGTGATTGTGTAACTCTATGTTATCAAATCACATAGGATTATACATCAAAAAGGACAGAGAGTGAGTTTTACTGCGTGTAAATTTTACCTCAATAGAGATGACTTAAAAAAAAAAAAAATGAGGGCTTCCCTGGTGGCGCAGGGGACACGGGTTCAAGCCCTGCTCCGGGAAGATCCCACATGCTGCGGAGCACCTGGGTCTGTGCACCACGACTACTGAGCCTGAGCTCTAGAGCCCATGAGCCACAACTACTGAGCCCACGAGCCACAACTTCTGAGCTGACGTGCCACAACTGCTGAAGCCCACGCACCTGGAGCCCGTGCTCCAAAACAGGAGAGGCCACTGCAATGAGAAGCCCATGCACTGCAACAAAGAATAGCCCCCTCTCGCCACAACTAGAGAAAGCCCATGCACAGCAACGAAGACCCAACACCGCCAAAAATAAATTAATTAATTAAAAAAAAAATGAAGCAGCATCTTCCACCTCCTTCAGGTCAAATGAATTATGACATAATTTGATTTCTAGCTATTTTGAAAAATATATTAAAACTCTGTACTAACTACCTACTTCTGTAATTGTTGTTAGCATTATCATTGCATCTCTTTTTGTAATTAAAAAAGTAATTGGGTGATTAAGAAGAGGAAAGGAGGGCTTCCCTGGTGGCGCAGTGGTTGAGAGTCCGCCTGCCGATGCAGGGGACGCGGGTTCGTGCCCCGGTCCGGGAAGATCCCACATGCCATGGAGCGTCTGAGCCCGTGAGCCGTGGCCGCTGAGCCTACGCGACCGGAGCCTGTGCTCCGCAACGGGAGAGGCCACAACAGTGAGAGGCCCACATACCGCAAAAAAAAAAAAAAAAAAAGAAGAGGAAAGGAAAGGGAAAAACAAGGAAATATACTAACTTTATCATTACTCGCAATAGGAGATTAGTAAATAATGTTAAAAATAGACAACTAAAGATATTCTATAAGGTTGTAATTATAAAGTTAGCTACTAGAACAAAAAGGCAAACTTTGTAAATTAAAGAATTAATACTTAGGAATAAGCAAAAAGACCATGTAGTTGAACTACTTAAAAAACAAAATAAAACAAAAACTACAGGTACAGAATAATATAAAATGGTAGAGTTGTGAACAAGAAAAAGTTCTCATATCAATAATGTAAATGGACTAAATTCATTTATTAAATGAAAAAGAATTTCAGATCGGATCATAAGAGAAAACCCAATTCTGTGCACTATATAGTGACACACCTAAAACAAAATTATATAGAAAAGTTAAACTTGGGTTAAAAAAGATACTCAGGCAGATAGAAAAAAAGTCATGATATTGATACCAAACAAAAGGGAATTTGGGCAAAATATTATATAATTATATGAATAGGGCTTAGCATTAAGGAGCAAAATCATGCCCATCTTCATAGCTACTGAAAAGGTTTTTTGTTTTGTTTTGTTTTTTGTGGTACGCGGGCCTCTCACTGTTGTGGCCTTTCCCGTTGCGGAGCACAGGCTCCAGATGCGCAGGCTCAGCGGCCATGGCTCATGGGCCTAGCCGCTCCGCGGCATGTGGAATCTTCCCGGACCGGGGCACGAACCCGCGTCCCCTGCATCGGCAGGTGGACTCTCAACCACTGCGCCACTATGGAAGCCCTGAAAAGGTTTTTATATATAAAATGAATAATCTGAAAGTTTAAGAATGGAATACTTACCTAGTTAGTTTCCAAGAATCTCCCCACAAAATATCTACTAATTACAAAGAGAAAAGAGTAAATTTCCATGTAGAAACCTAGCAGACTCCACTTTAGTCAAGTAATCAGGGTTGACATCGTCCAGAATTGGACCAATTGAAATTGTAGGAGCACAAAGAAATAATTCGTTGCTTTGAAACTTCCTCAGAACTGATAATAGTTTTGTAAAATCATAATTGTTGCATAGAAATGTAGGTGCCCATTAAAGGAGACATCTTCCATGGTACTGGAAAAGAATGTTGTTTTCATTGCCTTTCATTGCAAGGAAGATGAAAGGTTTCTTCCCCCCTCATATGGTCAGAACAAAACTCAACTTTCTTATGAGGTCCTTCACAGTGTACATCTTCTCTGATTTATAGTTGTCAGGATTATAAAGTTGAGCACTATGTTCAGTACAAAGCAAGTTACTAAGACAGCCGTATCCTAAGTCATTGTTTCCTAATCTTGGCAGACCATCACAGTCACTGGGACCTTTTGTTAAAAATATGGATCTTCAGACTCCACGTCTGATCCTTTTGAAACAAAATCTAGGGGAAGAGTCCTGTCGTAAGAATTTATTTAAGATGTGCCCAGCAGTAGGTATTGCTGCCTCTGAAAAGTAGACACAGGTTTAGGTGTATATCATTAGTAGAGCCTAAGTCTTGTGTTCATGCCTAACTTGCAAGGGAGGGAGGGAGGGAGGGAAAGCAAGTTTTTGTCATTTTCAGCTTTTATAGAGGGAAGTAGGCCCTGCCTCAACATAGGAAATCTCTCAAACAGTTCAGAGGGGGGCAGCAAAATAGAGTGGCAGATATGTACTATATACACTGACAGATCTGTCTCTCTCAGGTTTTGCATTAGAATTTGCATTGGAAACCTGATCTATGCGAATAAGAAATTGCCTCTGTTATAAAGTCCAGGTTTACAAATATACTTTTCTTACTATTTCCCTCTCTGTAGAAAGCTGAGCTGTAGACTTTACTGACTCCTCCCCCATTTCTGCTTGGTTGCTCTCCTTTTTAGGATCTCTTTACCTTATCACCTCATTCCTTTACTCAGATGGAATGGGTAAGGCTGAATGTTTCCATTTTCCTCACTTTGCCCTGAAATTTTATTAATCTCTAAACTTTCTCAACCCTTTTTTCCTTCCTCTTTCTTCTCCAACAGGTGCTCATTTACTATGGGATAGTCGAGTTCCTCTTTCCTTTTTTTCCATTTGAAAAGCATAAAATTTGGCATCATGAATAAATGGAAAGCATAAAGATTTTGCAGTCAGACCTTGAGTTAAATCCCTGCTTCATCAGATGATTAGTTACCTAGTTAGCTGATGAAGACCAGTAATTTAGGCAGGTTACTTAATTTTTCTGAATTTCAGTTTCCTTATCTGAAAAATGAGGATTATAATCCAGCTTTATAGAATCAGTCAAAAGTCTGAATGAGATGCTTGACATAAAATAGTTGCTCAATAAATGTTAATTCCCCCCCTGAGTTATAGCTGGTAAACATGAGATTAGTGTTAAGGTTATACCTTATAAAAGTTTTGAAATGAATTTAGGCATCATGGTGTTATCACCTGCTGTTTGTATAGTACATATCTCAGTGTAATCAGCCACTAACACTGTCTCATAGTGCTTAGAGGTTTCTTTAGTATTTCCATAATTTACTGTGTACTTCCTCATCTTCAAATCTGTTTTTCCCACGTTTATTATTTTTGTTCTGTTCAGTGATATTGCAGTAGTGTCATTTTCTACCTTTTTTTCTCATTATAATTTTTCAATGCATATTGCAGCAACATTTTAGCCTAGTTAAGCTTTAGAATGTGGGCCTAATCACTATTTATACATTTATTATAAGTTAACGATGAGAAGATGTTCCAATTTCCAAATAAATATTAATTTTTAAGATAACCTTATTATATAAATTAATTTTTTAAGCTTATTCAACTCCCAAATTATTTATGGATGTCAGTCATTGTATTGTTGACTATTATTTCAGTGAAGTCTACCTCCATGTGGTTCACATATATTGTGAAAAGGACAGTCTATTTTGATTTATTTATTATCTCCTTTCATTCTAAACCTTTTTCCTCTCTGGTTATTTATATACAAGCAGTGATGCTAGTGTTTACTAGGAATTGTTTCTTTATGCATCTCAGTCTTATCCTTTAGTGTCCAAAAGTTTGTGAGGCATTTCTAAGGGATAAAGGATTTCCCATCTTTATCTGTTCACCATGTGAGCTGTTCTAGTGACAGATGAATTTTGGGCAGTGAATCGAGAAGGACACAGATGTCAAAGCCATGAATTTATAAATGGTCTGTTAAGAGGGTGCTTTTGTCCAATCAACACTTTGTTAATTTCACCTACAAGAAGGAATAATTATTCAATTATGCTTCTTTCTGACAAAAATCAGGTGACAAATGTGTCAGAATATGAAGGTAAAGGGTTAGTCAGGATTCTGACAAGTGGCCCAAAATTTTAGCCAGCTCTGAGGAGATGGATAAAGAATCAAACTGACCTATAGCATTGATAACAAGTCTTTCATAAATATTCATAGATCTTACTAACTGAAAGATAAAAGCTAATTTCATTTCTAAATTATAACAAATACAGGAACGATGATTTTCTGTTTTCTTTTGATTTTCTGTATTTTTGTGAAATATAATTAGCTTGAAAAATAAACCTTGAGGGACTTCCCTGGTGGTCCAGTGGTTAAGACTCAGCACTCCCAATTCAGGGGACCTGGGTTCGATCCCTGGTTGGGGAACTAGATCCCACATGCCTGCCTCAACTAAAAGATCCCGCATGCAAGTAAAAGATCCCACGTGCCGCAATGAAGATCCCACGTGCCACAACTAAGACCCGGAGCAGCCAAATTAATTAATTAATAAGTTAATAATAAATAAGTAAACCTTGGAAAAGTTAAATCATATTCCTCTTTAGTCTGTTTCTCTTATTACCAACATATTTTCAAAACTTTTTAATTAGTTTTAGTAACTTACAGTTTTTCCTTATGAATGAAAAAGCTATCCTTATTTCTTAGTAATATTACTGACTAGTACATCATATTGCTTGATACAGAGCCGGAGTTCAGCAAACTTTTTCTACAAAGGGCTAGGTAGTAAGTATTTTAAGTTCACTAAGATTTTTAATAATATTCTAAAATAGAAGAACTCTGTGAACCATGTTAAGTAGCTTGAATGTACACTGCGCAACTCCAGGGGATATTTGGACACTGTGAGTGGTGCTCCCAGAAGTAGCACAGTATAATGGCCCTGATAATGACCTCCCTCATCCATTTTTCCCTCATCTATATCAGGGATATCTATATCTGGTGTGCTGCCTGTTTTTGTAGATAAAGTTTTATTGGAAAATAGCCATGCTTGTGTATTTATATATTGTCTTTGGGGCTTTCACATCGTAGCAGCAGAGATGAGTAGCTTTAATAAAGACCATACACAAAACCTAAAACAGTCACTTTACATAAAATGTTTGCTGACCCCTGATCTGTACCCTTATGTTCCTCTTTAAGGGTGAAATTAACAGGATATAATGTTGGAAAGCTTACATGATGGTCATATTAAGTCTGACAAAGTATACAAAAAGAAGTTGCCAACTATCTAACATTGCTTCAGAATTCTGTTTCTTCTTCAGTGCTTCTCATAGTAAGGACCTGGTTCAGGAAACTAAACGTACATACCTTTCCTGTAGCAGATACTCTTGCTGGGTCAGCATTTACAGTAGCACATCATTTACTTTGAAAAATTTGTATTGATCAGAAATTTAAACACAGTCAAGAGGCTTAACACGTCCGTGGAGGAAGAGGAGGGTAGAAGTAACTCAGTTTACACAGCAGTCGACTCCAGCCCAATGCAGCTATCATATCTGCCTTACATGCCCCCTTAGAGAAGACTTGAGAAACTTCTTATCAGTGACATAGCACCAGTTATTTTTTCTGGGTATCTCAGATGTCAGGTTTGGAAGAAGCAATTGCTCTGATGCCAGCAGATCTTATCGTGGGCTTTATTTAGAAGATAATTTAGTGCTGCTGTCGTTGAATAATAAAATTCCTACAGCTGTGGAGAGAAACAGAGTTTGGGGGAAGGAGAGGGTTATTTCTCTGCTGTTTAAGTCTGAAGGCTAGTTAATAATAGTAAAATTTTTTCCTTTGTGCATTTCTTTGGCACATATGTACTTGCTTTCAGTTTGTTGATATAGGGGTATGTAACTTATATTTTAATTCAAGAACCCCCTACATGTTGACATTTGAAGGACAAAGTTAATTTTGCTATTTATTAGTCCAAAAAAAAGAACATCAATGTTATTTTTTAAATTTTGTGTTATAAAGGTTTTTACTAGTTATGAGAGGAGAGTTTCTCCCTGAACGCTCTCTTTCCTTACCTCTCTTAACACTTACTCTCTTGGTTTTCTTCTTACTTCTGTGGTCTAGCTTCTCAGCCATTTCTTTTCAGCCTCCTTTTCTTCTACTCATCCCTTAAATTCCACTACTCATTATGTATCCCTAGGTGACCTCATAAGCTCCCATTACTTATACTTGCATTTATGTGCTCATGGTTCCAAATTTATATATTGAACCCAGATCACCGCTTTTGAATTTCAGACCTGTATAGTCAGCTGTTTGTTGGATATTTTTACCTGTTTGTCTCATAAGCATTAAACTCTCATATTCCTCTTGAATCTGCCCTTTTTTTAATTTCCTATTATAATGGTTAGTACCACAGTTTACCCAGTTGCTAAGTCTAAAACTGTGTCATCCTTGACTCTTCCCTGTTTCTCACCTTCACAGCCAGCTGGTCTTACAGCCCTATGAGTTCTACCTCCGGAACACCCCTTGACTGTATCTCCTCCTCTCCATTCCCACAACCGTCAGTCTATTTCAGATCACCTGTATTATTACATTTATCTCTTAGTTTGTCTCTTAGTCTTGCTCCCTACCTTTTATTCTCCACATTGCACTCAAGGTGGCTTTTCTAAGACCAAAATCTGATCAAGTTGCTACCCTATGTAAAATTTTTCACTGGCTTATCATTATTCTTAGAATAAAGTCTAATTTATTAATGTGGTTTACTCAGCACTGTTTTCTTTGGTCCCTCCTTTGTCGACTTCTGTTTCACTGTTCCTCTCAAATTGGAGTGTACTGTGCCCCTACATGCCCACTGCCCCCTCTGCCTAGAACACTCTTTCCCTCCCACTGGTAACTTAGTTGGTCTTCAGTTCTTGCCTTAAACAATATCCTTGTTCCCCTGCTACAGCTACAGCTAACTCAGATTTCTGAGTTAGCTGTTTTTTTCTGTAGGTCCCTTAGTAACTTGTGCTTCCCCTTTCTTAGTATTTATTACATCACTAATAATTGCTAATATATTTGTCAGAATTGTGTAAATGTAAGTT
This sequence comes from Grampus griseus, assembly GCF_964374135.1. NCBI lineage: Eukaryota > Metazoa > Chordata > Mammalia > Artiodactyla > Delphinidae > Grampus > Grampus griseus. The sequence continues at coordinate 74,861,675 of NC_139002.1, forward strand.
TGAGTAGGGACATGTATGCACAGTCTGTAAAATAGAATAACTTATCAGCACACATTTGGTGCTCATAAATGTTTACCTTTCATAATGGATGAGAGAGGGTAATATGAACTGGTCTTCTACACAACTGTAAAATTCTATCACACAACACACCTTTTTAAAGGATTTGCCTCTTCACGTTTCAGAGGAACATTTAAAGTAAAAATCTAGTACCTCTTTTACAGTCAGCATGTTTAATGTTAATAAATATGTTTATTTCAGGATTGTGTCCATCCTTTCTAAATAATTTGAGTGGGAACCCATCATTGAAATCTTTGTTTTAATCTTACCATCACAGTAATAGAAATCTTTTATTTATTATTTTTTTTAAAGTGGCCACAACATGGAACTTGGTTATTTTCTCTGATCTATACCTTTGTTAATCCCCTGCTGCTAGTAATCATTTGCTAGCAATCTGTACTGTTGGATTTGATATTTATATTTAGCCTTTAAAAATTATATTTTGTTACAAAGAGAGATAATGCTAAATTGCTCGTTGTTTTATTTGTTACAGTCTACCCTGATATTTGCACTATCAGCCTTGTGGCAGTAAGTGATATGAATAAACATGCTGATAGAATTACTTTTTGGGATGATGTCTATGGCTTCAACATGTCCTGCATGAAGAAAGCAGTTATTCCAGAAGCTGTGGTGGAAGTTTTAGATCCAAAGACTCTTATTTCAGACCCCTGTAGTATTAAGGTAGGTATTTTACTAATTTTATTTTCTTTAACAATATGGCTATTTTTCTTAGTTTTCATTTATGAGTTTAGTATTTCAAATTAATATATTGATTTTATTTATGTATCTTCAAAACAGTAATTATTCTTTCTATTTTAATTAATCTAAAGCAGCTTGATATCATAATATTTGCCAGTTCACTGTGTCATCCCTTTGGAATCACTTCTCTTTATATATTGAAGTTCCTTATACTGAAGGGTTGAACCATTTATTTTGGCTTAGCGAAGGCAAAAAGTCCTGCTGTATTGTCATTTCTGCTTCACCAGCACATTCTGGCCTTATCCTAGCATCTCGTTTACAGCCAGATTATTCGTTCATATATGTTTCACACAACTTCTCTCACCCAGATTTCTTCCAGCCTTTTCAGATTAATTAATTATAGTGACTGTGCCCATGAAACTAAAACCCTACTATGTTCACATTGCTTAGTTAATTCCTTTTGTGTTTCAATCTTACTCTTCACCATGTTAATCTCTAGTTTTATTGTCAATTTTGCTATGTCGAATTTACATGGGTAGAATAATAACTTTGCAGTGAGTGAAAGTCCTGTTGCTTTTTTAAAAGACTTCTTAATTCATCTGTTTCAGTTGTATCATCAGATAAATATAGCCTGTTCAGTGTTAAGTTCAGAACATTGTCTCTTCTTTTTTAGTCCACTGTTACTTTCATAGTATCAATAGTTGTTCTCTGCACAAAGTAGATACTCAGTTAGTGTTCATTAATTTTCTTAAATTGATAAACTGTTTTAAGTTAACACATAAAGTTTCTCAACAACAACAAGCTGATTAAAATTGCATTCAACTTTTAAGAAAAAAAAATACAGCCTGGTTAATGACTGTAGGACTGTTCACTGCCCTGGTATACTGAGTGTAAGGGATTTATTTGGGTTCTTTGACTCAGGGTAGGGGTGTAAGCCAACTCAGCATTAAGACTGAGCAGAAAGAGGAGGGTCATGTGGGTGTGCTAATTTCTCTCTCTAGTTATCTCTTTGCTTAATGCCAGAAATTCTATGAATAAATAAAATAGTTGAAATAGAAAATTTAGGACTGATAAAGGTGTTTAAAAAGTGTATATATATATACACCGTTTCTCTTATTTTCTTTGTTTAGGTAAATATAGTATGTTCTGTGTTCTGCAATCCTCCTATAAATAAAAGGCAACCATGCTGTAACCTTTTAAAATTTTTCTCAAACTATTTAAAATAGAGTAATGTTTCAGGTAGTCATATGAATTGTGTTCACTGTATACCTACTCATGGTAAGTCAAATGTTGACAGCCTTTGCAGCATCATTTGGTCACACTGCTGTAACTGAGTCCATCTACTCTCCATAGTGAAATGGAGAAGGATTTGAACTAGGTAGGGCAGAATAAGAAAATAAGGATATTTGGCCATTTTTTTCCTGAAGTGAATCTTCGTAGTTGGTTTTGCTTGTTGGTTGGAATTGTTGTGGTTTTTCCTAGTATGTAAGAAACTTCAGATGCACTTACAAGAGTGAATTCTAAAACACCTTGTCCTTTTAAATAGCATATGTTTTCAAGTTGGCATTTCCTACAAAACTATTAACTGTTATCACACGTAATTTATTGTAAATGTATACCACTGGTGGTATACAGAATGATTTTAGTTGGAACACAGGAAAACATTTTTTATTTGAGAGTATTTTAATGTGTCTTAGAAAAAACTTTAGTACAACAGAGCCATGATTTGATATATATTATTCTTATAAGAAGTCTAAGTAAAAAATACTAATTTGATTTAAAGAAAAATTAACTGAATAATAGTGCTAGTAGCCCTTAAATTTAGAAATAATCCCAAAAGTGGGGTGTGAATGATTAAAGTTGGCAAAGCATTGGTTTACAGTAATCCTTTTTGCATAAAAAAAAAGAAGGAATACTTTTCTGTTTGTTTCTGGTTTTGTTTTTACTATTTTTACTAAGTTCTTCCCTCCACTCTTTTTTCACGGGTAGCATATAGATTGCCATACAACATGTGTCTCAGATTTGGAGTTTTCTTCAGATTTCACCCTAAAAATCACAAAGACATCGTTGTGCACGGTAAGCTATTTCATTCTACTTTCACAAATCTCTCTAGTAGTGCAGTTGATTGGCAGGCTAATGAATTACCAGGCTTGTGATAAATGAAAAAGACTATTGCCTTTGACAGTCTATCTTTGCCTTTGTTAGACTATCGAATAGATCTGTTTTAATAGGTCAGTAGACTTCAGAAAAGTTAGTTTAGTTCAGAAGAGAAAGTATTAGGGAACGGTGTTTACAGAATGATTTTTCTTTATAGATTCTTCATTATTACCTATCACATAATTAACTGAGAGCACTCAACTTTATCTTCATAGACAAAAATTAATGTCCTGCTCCTCTCAATAACTCTTAACACTCAATTTAGACGGAAATAAGATGTTTATTTGGTGTAATATTTTATATTCTTGTGAGAAAAATAATGAAGAAACTGATTGTTTACCTTTCCTTAAAGAAGCAACCTGGTGTAATAGAAAAAGTATGCACTTTAGAAGAGTTAGACAAATCTGGTTTCACATTTGGTTCTGCCACTCACTAGTTTGTTACTTTGTTCAAGTTAACTTAGGTAATCTGTACCTCAGACTAATCAACTGCTTTAAGAAAAATATTAATAATCCTTTCTGACTAGAAGACTAGTTACATTGATTAGTGATATAATATGTGAAAGCACCTACAATGTAGCCAGAAATGTTATTAAAATATAGTAATGCTTTTCTTAAATAATTTCTAAATGTATATTCATACTAAGGTAACAATATATGCCTTTACCGGGAGACTCAGAATGTTAATAAAATGTAGGCCTTTACTTAAGAAGGTATGAATTTACATAGGTGTTATGATATAAATATTTATATTATTTTAAATTTTAATTATATTGTTTAAAAAATACGAATTATAACTTCAGAATTAAAATTTGTATTGAAAACTGTATTGTCAGAAACTGTGTGAAACAGATTATAGTCATGTTAACTGTGACTCTTCAACCTGATTCTTTTCAATACTTTGCTCAGATTGACATACAAAAGATTATATGATTTCTTTAAAATTTTTTCAGTTCATTTTGAGCCAATAATTATTTTATATCCAAATGAGTTTAACTGTGTTCTTTGATGTTTTGAGGAATTCTTTTTTTTCATTGAAATTGGTTTTACAATTTTGAAAAGTTTAGTATCTAAATCCCAGATTTATGATCATTAAGCACCCATTGTATATTCATTTAATTGGTGAAAAGCAAAATCTCATTCTTCCCATTCGTTTATCCCAGATTTTCTAATTCTGCTTTTTAGTAACTGAAATGATTTGGTCAATTGAAATTACAGGCTAAAGTCTTTAACTCTTAGACTTACTCTGTGTTTTGATATTAGTAATCCTTGAGAGTTAAAAAAGACCTCTTTTTAAAAAAATTTATTGAAGTGTAATTGATTTACAATGTTGTGTTAATTTTTGCTGTATAGCAAAGAATGTATATATAACATATATATGTATATATATGTTATATGTATATACACATTCTTTTTCATATTCTTTTCTGTTATGGTTTATCACAGGATATTGAATATAGTTCCCTGTGCTATACAGTAGGACCTGGTTGTTTAATCCATTCCATATATAATAGTTTACATCTGCTAAGCCCAACCTCCCACTCCATCTCTCTCTACCCCACTCTCCCCGCAACCACAAGTCTGTTCTCTATGTCTTTGGGTCTGTTTCTGTTTCGTAGATAAGTTCATCTGTGTCATAGTTTAGATTCCACTTATAAGTGATGTCATATGGTATATGTCTTCCTCTGTCTGACTTACTTCACTTAGTATGATAATCTCTAGATCCATCCATGTTGCTGCAAATGACATTATCTCATTCTTTTTTATGGCTGAGTAGTATTCTATTGTATACATGCACCATATCATCTTTAGCCATTCGTCTGTCAGTGGACATTTAAGTTACTTCCATGTCTTGGCTATTATGAATAATGCTGCTATGAACATTGGGGTGCATGCATCTTTTTGAATTATAGTTTTGTCCAGAAATATGCCCAGGAGTGGGATTGCTGGATCATATGGCAACCCTATTTTTATTTTTTTGAGGAACCTCCATACTGTTTTCCATAGCAACTGCTCCAATTTACATTCCCATCAACAGTGTAGGAGGGTTTCTTTTTTTCCACACCCTGTCCAGCGTTTGTATTTTGTAGATTTTTTAAATGATGACTATTCTGACTGGTGTGAAGTGGTACCTCACTGTAGTTTTGATTTGCATTTCTCTGATAATTAGTGATGTTAAGCATCTTTTCATGTGCCTGTTGGTCATCTGTATGTCTTCTTTGGAGAAATGTCTGTTGAGGCCCTCTGCCCATATTTTGATTGGGTTGTTTGTTTTTTTGTTGTTGAGTTGTATATTTTGGAAATTAATCCCTTGTCAGTCACATCATTTGCAAATGTTTTCTGCGATTCCGTATGTTGTCTTTTTGTTTTGTTTATGGTTTCCTTTGCTGTACAAAAGCTTATAAGTTTGATTAGGTCCCATTTGTTTATTTTTGCTTTTATTTTTATTTCTTCACCCTTTCAGAGTAAGTTTATAGTTGTTTGATTAATCATCTATATTTCTTTCTTTTTTTTCTTTTTTTTTAAAAATTTATTTATTTATTTATTTATTTTTGGCTGTGTTGGGTCTTCGTTTCTGTGCGAGGGCTTTCTCTAGTTGTGGCAAGCGGAGGCCACTCTTCATCGCGGTGCACGGGCCTCTCACTATCGTGGCCTCTCTTGTTGCGGAGCACAGGCTCCAGACGCGCAGGCTCAGTAGTTGTGGCTCACGGGCCTAGTTGCTCCGTGGCATGTGGGATCTTCCCATACCAGGGCTCGAACCCGTGTCCCCTGCATTGGCAGGCGGACTCTCAACCACTGCGCCACCAGGGAAGCCCGATCATCTATATTTCTTAAAACCTTCCTTTCCTTCCCAGTATGTGTCCTCTAACATGAGCCTGACATGAGTAAGATTTGTGGCCTAATGCATTTATTACATTTTCATTGTCTGTGAATTCCACCCACCCACCCATACCTGCTCCAGCTGTCTTTTGCTCTTTGACATTGTGCCAGCTCCTTACACTCTCCCCTGCCAGCCGTCTGGAGTTATTATGCAAGCCTAGTCTCTGCGGCTACTTTTTAGAATTTTTGCCTGGTTACTTGGGAATAATCCATTAGAAAAGGTATTAAGAGGATGAGTGCCTAATTGGAACTTTGTTTCTCCATTACATAATCAGAAGAATTAATGGAAATATGGGAAATAAAAAACAATGCCTGGTAAAGTGATGGAGAAAGTTACTTTGGGGAGGAAGAGGTGTGGCTTTCTTAGAGTGAAGAAAAAGATATCCAGTTTTGTACTGCTAAGTACAAACCTTCAAATACATTAAATGCTTGCTTTCTTATGCTGGAAACTTGAATGAATAGCTAAAAAATAAGATGGACGATTTCTCTGAATAGTTAAGCCCATTTGAAATCTATGCATAACCAATTTATTTCATAATGAGATTCTAAATTTGTGACCTAATTAAAATATTGGAGGAAACTGGATTTTTCAAACTAACAAGATGCTTAGAACACCCTCTTTGAATTTAATTTCGATCGCATGTGTGCTGTAGACTGATAGTGCTTTTAGATGGCTTTGTGAAGTGTGTTGGAGCCTTTAATGGAAAAATATCTTTTCTTTGCAGTCTCCCCCACCAACATACACACAGACACACACACATACAGCCCAGAAGAAATTTGATAGCATTTCTAATTTAATGTTTTGCATTAGCAAACTTTATATTTTGGGGAATTTAACATGATGTGATACTTATATGTAAATGTTTGAGTCTTGGTTGTCTATAATGGTTGAAGGATAATTTTCCAGTGAATGCTAGTAACACATACATAGCAATTTTCTGACCATTTTTTACTGTATCAGTTGATATTATTGACAGTTAAGGTCAAATCACCTTTGCTTTTATGATGAGGTACAAAGCTTTAGTTAGCAACTGGCTTCCTATCTATCATATCAGCCTGTCTACCCTTGCAGTAAATGAAGAATAAAGTCCATTATTTTTATGGAAAGTTTATAGGTGTTCAAAAGCAAATGAGTTAAGGCTATACAATTTAGAACCAGTGTGTTTTATCTTGTGAGTTATGGCTTATTTTTTAATGTCATTTATGTAATTGTGTAATGTTCTCTTACTCTGTGTTCCAGCAGCATTTATATTGGCATCTGTCTGTATAAGCTCCTTAAAGATATAGACAAGCATCCTTTTCATAATCCTAGGTGTACATTAAATGACTTCTCATACTTCCTTTTATATAAATGTGAGTTGTTTACCTTAAGAATGAAAATATTTAAGAGGGTTTTATCAGATTACATGCTCACATACGTAATGTCTTTAACATGTAAAGATTTTTTTTATTTGATACATCATCTCTTAAAGCAATCATTTTTCTATCTTAATTTGAACATTATATTTTCTGTGTTTTATTCTACCTCTCTATTAGTGTGTACTGGAATAATGACTGTACAGCAGTGTTCAGTTTGTATAAACTTTCCTTAATCTGATTTTAAGCCTCATTTAACAAAGAATATTATTTTTTCTAGCCATTGGATTAAATAAAAAATATCAGACTTTGTCAATACTTGTATTTAAAAACCTCTTATATTTTGGATTTTATACAAGTGCATAAACATGAGTTCAGTGACATTTGAGAGCTATTTAATTTTTATCATAACTTTTAAAATCTTTATAATAATGTAAAATTTTATTTTAACAGACATTTCAGTTTGTTAAACAAATATTAAATGCTGACTATGTGCCAGATACTTGTCCGAAATCTGTGGGCACAAAACAAAACAAATAAAACTATACTCTGTCCTGAAAAGGCACTTAAGTGAGAGGAGACAAGTACTGACATTTTAGTATGAATAATAAAGATAGGAATATAGAGATATTAAGAGGGTAGTCTGAGATTGGGAGCACAGAAGTGAGGTATTTTTCTGGTGGAAAAATTATAGTTGGTAATCAAATTTTACAGCCAAGATTTCATGACAAAGAAAATAAACTTTACCTCTCTCAAAAAAAAAAAAGATTTGTGTTTTAAACAGGGAAGCCTATTCTGTTTCGAAGGATGAAAAGATTGACAGAAAAGCTTAAGTATGGTAGCCATGTAGGAAGTTCATTTTGGGGTAATTTCTATTCACTTATTTTTTTAATTCACTGGTCTTTTCTTCATTTGTATTCTTTCTGTTGTTAAGGTCGCCAATAAATATTTTCATTTTAAATATCATGTTTTTTAGTTGTAGAATTAATATTTTGATTGTTATTATTTTTCATCTTTTTAACCACTTTGGTCAATCTTTTTACCTAAATTCCTTAATATTTATAATAATTCTTTTTGCTAATTTTTTTTTTGCTAATTTGATCTTAATTTGCTAATTAAGATCTGTTTGCTAATTCTATGAGCCACCTGCGATTCTACGTCTGTTTTTTCTTTTGACTGTGGTCACATTTTCCTATTTCTTCTCATATTTCATAACTTTATATTTTATGCTAGACATTGTATAAAAGATAGTACAGTCTTATGTAAGTAATACTTTCTCCTAGACAGGCCTCCACTTACCTCTGTCTGGTAGCTAGGATGACGGCCTGATCCCTTTTATCTAATCTGGAGTTGAGCTTGATCAGGGCTGGGTACCACTGCAGTTAATTTACTGGGACTTGAGCATAAGATTAGGCCTCTCCCTCTTGCCAACTTCTTGGAAAGACCATCAAAATAAAGCTGAGTTTAGGGAGGACAACAGAGTTAGGATTATTTATGAGGTTTGAGAGATCTGATTTTCAGAGGGTCTGTCTATGCAGAGCAAGGGATTAGAGGGGAGAGGAAAGGTCCTGATCTGGGTTTGGCATAGTTCATGATCTAGTTGAGAATTGGTAGTGCCAACTAAAAATTGTCACTTGCTGTCTGCCTTTACAAGGATTAGGTCACTAATCTTCATGAGAGATTAGTTGCTCCCTCTTCGGAGCAGTTCCTCAGTGCTATCTGAGACGCTGTGTCCTGGGCTAGAGTCCCCATTTTGCCCTAAATAAAACAACTCACAACTCTCACGTTGAGTTTTTTTTTTTTTCAGTTGACCGTAGACACAGTGAGGGGTGGGTTTCAGAGTGAGTTTTGAAGAGTAAACAGTGTAGTTGAGCCTTCTGCTTTTGAGAAGAGGGTGGTGCGTATTTACTCTCAGGATTAGCTGAAAAGTTTATTGTTCGTACAAATGGGTTTTCTTGAGATGCCTGAAACAAACCACCTCATCTTTCTGGGCAAGAGTTTGTGGAATAGCAGAGAGCTGAATAGTAATACCTTGCTAATGGTGACAGCGAACTGTGTGGTTGCAGATGCTTTTGGCTTTGAGATCTAAACACTGCAAGAAAACCTCTCTCTTCCTGTTTTGTCGTACAAGCACCAGCTTCATCTGCCTTCTTAGTTTGCAGAGATGACTAGATATCCCTTTCGGGATTCTCCAAATTCCAGTGCACCATACTAGCCCAGACCTGGCGGTCAAAAATTGGTTGGGTTTTCCTTATCCCAGCAAGGTTCCTGTGCCTGTGGCATTTTTACTGCTTTGCCCACGCATTGCCCCAGCATTGGATAGACGCTGTCAGGTGACAGCAACTGTTTCTGCCTGCTCGGTTGGGAAGGGCTCATTCCTCTCTGGAAATAATTTATTTAGACTTTTTTTTGCATCCAAGGCTCTTTGATGGTTTTAGTGAAAAATATAATTGTTTAGTTTCCCCAGTTTTTTGTTGTTGTTGTTGTTGTTGCATCAGAGTAAGGAGAGGGTCTTTTGCAAACATACCCTACTAGAAACAGAAGTCCCTGAATGCGTTATTTTAAAAGACCAAAAATCTAGAGAATAAATCTGGGTCTACACATTTAGGATTATTTTTAAGTTAGGAAAAGTAAGTGAAAATAAACAAAAGTTAATGAGTGAACTGAAAATAAATTATATGTTACCTCTCAATTCTCATTTTGTTTTTCTTTTTTTAAAAAAATGATATACTTGATGAATGGTAGAAACATATATTTAAGAGGCACTGATATTTAGCTTTGGATGGAATCAGAACAAGTCTTGAGTTACAGTTTTTAAGGCTAATGTAAATGTTATTAAAAGAAACTTTAAAGTGTTTACCATTCTAACTTTCCTGATTCTCAAGGAGTACTCATAGTACTTGTTTTCATTTTACACTTTCAATAAGCTTTAAATTTTTCTGATGGCTAAAGAAGAAACATCAAAATGAGCCCATTTCTTTGCAGTTGTGTTCTTTAACTCTTCTTTCAAAGCTTTTTAAAAATCTCTGACAGTCGAAGCCTACTAATTTTAAACTCATTCCTTGGTATTAAATCAGTTCTTAGTACTTTTGGGTGTAAATTGACGTAATTTTGACCTTGCAAAGCCAATCAACTAAAGAAACTATTAAAACACATCTGTGTTTCTTAGAAATAGTAAGATTTGTCTTGAACTTGCATCATAGATTTTAGTGGGACATCTGGTATATATTTTAACAGGCTTCATTAAGTAAATTTTATGTCTCGGAGGGAGAGCATTTCTAATTGTGAGACTCCACCTCTACAGTCAGTTTTAGGTTTCTACTTAAATGAATAACCATACAGTCTAGAGCCTGTTCCTGAACTTTCTGCTCTCTTCTGAAACCTGAACCTTTGGAGTTAGGCTTAGATGGTGTTGAGAATACTTAAATCTCTTTATTTCCAGGAACTGGTTATTGAATAGTATTATGTGTTAAGAGCTGCAAGGCATTATAGTAATATAATAGGCATTAGGCAATATATAAGGCATTATAGTAATATAGCTGCAAGGGAATATAGTAATTAGCCATTAATGCCTCTATTCATGAGGCATTAATGGGGGAGACAGATATTAAAGTTTACTTTGTGGCTATTAGATAATACCAAAGAATTAATGAGAATTTGGTTATATGTGATAAAGGCATTGTAGTTATATAAGGAAATGTTCATATTTTTTAGAGTCATAAACAAGTAGGTAGGGGAGAAGTGACATGATGTCAGGCATTCATTTCAAGACAGTTCAGCAAAAAGAGGGTCACGGGGCAGAGGGAGAATAGATGAAGCAAATGTGCCAAATACTGGTCACTGTTGAATATAAGTGATAGGTACTCAGAGGTTCTATAATTGTGTATATGTTTGAAGTTCTTCATAGTCGGATCTTTTTTAAATTTCATTTATTTATTTATTTTTGGCTGTGCTGGGTCTTCTTTTCTGTGCGTGGGCTTTCTCTAGTTGCGGCGAGCGGGGGCCACTCTTCATCGCGGTGCGCGGGCCTCTCACTGCCGCGGCCTCTCTTGTTGCGGAGCACAAGCTCCAGACGCGCAGGCTCAGTAGTTGTGGCTCACGGGCCCAGCCGCTCCACAGCATGTGGGATCTTCCCGGACCGGGGCACGAACCCGTGTCCCCTGCATTGGCAGGCAGACGCTCAACCACTGCGCCACCAGGGAAACCCCATAGTCGGATCTTTTTAAAAGATCATACTAATGACAGTATTCTAAGAAACACCTAAGAGTGATGAGGCAAATGTACTGTGCTAAGTTGCTTCTATAAAACTCAGCTATCTGCTATGGCTACCAAGGCTGAAAACATGCTTACCCTATGGCTTAACCTTTTCACTCTTAGAAATACCTTCATATGTTCACCAAAAAGACCTGTACAAGAATGTCCATTGCAGCATTGCTCATTAGATCCCTAAACTAGAAGTAAGGCAAACATTCATCAATAGTAGAATGGATAAATACATGCAGTATATTTATGGAATAATATACATCAGTGGGAAAAGAAGGTGATCTTGACTATACACTATGACATGGATGAATTTCATGAATGCAACATTCATGAAAAAAGGAAAAAAAGCCAAATATAGAATCTGTCTTTAAATTTCCATAACAAGCTAAACTAGTATAATGGTGATAAACATCAGAATAGTGGTTACATTTTGTGGGAGGATTTATCATTGGATTGGAAGGGGAATAATAGAAGCTCTGGGGTTTTGAGAGTGGTCTGTATCTTGATCTAGGTAGTGGTTGAGTGTGTTCACTTTGTAAAAGTTCACTGTGCCCAGTCAGTGATTTCCTCACTTTTATGTGTGTGTTATATATTTTATACTTGTATTCTTCAATAAAACATTTTTTAAATAAATGATTCTCACATTGGCTAAAAAAAGAAAATATTTTTTTGCATGTACATAATATTTCAGTTTAGGGCTTCCCTGGTGGCGCAGTGGTTGGGAGTCCGCGTGCCGATGCAGGGGACACGGGTTCGTGACCCGGTCCGGGAAGATCCCACATGCCGCGGAGCGGCTGGGCCCGTGAGCCATGGCCGCTGAGCCTGCGCGTCCAGAGCCTGTGCTCCACGGCGGGAGGGGCCACAGCAGTGAGAGGCCTGCATACCGCAAAAAAAAAAAAAAAAAAAAAAAAAATTTCAGTTTAAAAGTTCTTAAAGAACAAACCAAAAAAGGACATCCAGTGGTCAGAAGCTTGGTGAGTAAAAGGAACTGAAAGAAGCCCAGCATGGCTGGCGCATGTAGACCAGTGCTGAAGGAGGGTGGCAAGCTGTCCAGATCATTTAGCACCTGTACTATTTGTTTTTTTCCTTAGACCAGTGGGAAATAATTGAAGTTTTTTAAAGAGAGTGATATGACCTTAAGGGCACTTGAGAAGGATCATGGTTGGAATGTGGAGAACTATTAGGGAGACCAGAGTGGATATGAGAGGCCTATGGGTCAGCTATTACAGTACCTCAGGCAAGAAATGACAGTGACTTGCACAAAGGTAGTTTTAGCGGAGATGGAGAAAAGTGGATGTATTTGAGAGCTGTCTAGAAGGTAAAATTGCCAGGACTTGAGCACGGATTAGATAATGAGAGATGAAGGAAAGAGGTCACAGTGGTGTCTGCAAGGTTTCTTGCTTTTACAGTTTGAAGAATGATGGTACTATTTTGTAAGACAAAGAAACTTGGAAGAAGAACAGGTTTAGAGGGGAGGATAAGAAGCTCGTTTATTAGTATGTTGAATTTGAAATGCCTTTGAGATATGCAAGTAGTGATGTCCAGTGGAAATTAGAATACTCTTCTGTGGTCTGTCTTGTCCAGTCAGACTTGTGACATGTTCTGTCCACATATGATATATGACAGTAGAATCAAAGAAGTATAGGCAATCATAAAATCACTCTTGAACTAGGATGTATTTTCTAACCTGTGCTACTTCTTGAGGTTAATAGGCTCTAAAAGTTTTCTTTTCTCTCTCTCTTCCTTTTTTTATTTTTTGGTAGGCAGATCCGAGGGAGTAGCATCATGTGCAAATAGAACTTGATCCAAATTAACTATTCAGGTAGAAGAAAAAGAGTCCATGAGAGAATTAATGGTCTAATTAGTGCAGATGATACTACCCTCCATTTTACTTAATGAATATGTGCTCCAAAATGAGCCTGAGGTGGGAAACACATCTGCTGTTTCTTTAGTTATCTTCCACTTCCAAGTATTTCTGTAGTATGAGCATCTTGCTGGACTGCATGCGATTCTTGCCTCTAAAGGTATATACAGTAGTCACCTTTATACACATTCCAAGACCCTCAGTGCATGCCTGAAATCAAGGATGGTACCATACCCTATATATACACTGTGATTTTTCCTATATATACATACCTGGGATAAAGTTTAATTTATAATTAGACACAATAAGAGAATGTTCAAATTGCCAGCATCACTACTCTTGGAGTTCAGGGCCATTACTAAGTACGATAAGGTTTACTCAACAATTGATCAAATAACCGAGTTGGCTACTTAAGTGAGTGACGGGTAGGTAGGATAAACAGCAAGGATACTGTGGACAGAGGGGTGATTCTCAACCTGATTGGGATGGAGCAGGAGGGCGTGAGCTTTTGTCACACTACTCAGAAGGTCATGGAATTTAAAACTTATTGCTTATTTCTGGAAATTTCCATTTAATATTTTTATGGGTAACTGATACCAAAGAATGGAAAACTGCAGATAAGTGGGGACTACTGTATTTTTAATACAACATGGCACTCTGCAAGCCATCTGCTTTATCTGGAGCCCAACCAAAGAAATGGTGATTTGTGCCATTGCCAGAAGAACTGGTTGTATTGAACATATTGAGGGATGGTTTATATTTCAGTCTCCAATGCAAAACCTTAAGGGGTTTTCCTGAGTGATTTTGATTATCTGAGATTTTTCCAATATGTGACTTATCCTCTATATAATATATGACTCTGCTGTAAAAGAATGCTTTGTCTCATATTTAAAGGGATTCTAGCTAGTTCTGATATTTTTGAGATTTGGTTAAAGTCCAGGTGTACCCTGTGCATTACCTACAAAATTTTGGACACTTCCACTTAATCCTGTCTTATTTTTCATTTTTCCCAGCCACAGAGGGTCCATCCTTCTAAACTGGACCCCTAAGGATTTTAACCTTTTAAAATCTGGATTTCTTCAACTCATTCTCCATGTTTAGTTGCCCTCTTACCTACTTTTGTTCTCTCTCCTTGGAAACATGCCATTAAGAAAAAATTAATTTTTAAAAAGATATCTTTCCCACTTCATATTAACTTTGAGGTATATGTTTATTGAGTAGAATAGTGGGAAGAATCACTGCAGTATTTAACTGTTACTTAACCTACTCAGAGAGAATGCAGAAGTCCACAAAATGAGGAACCCTGAAGTTGAGTAAGACATCTAGTCCTTGGAGTCAACAGAGATTCCTATGCTTTATCCTCTTTGAAAGCCATGCTGTAAATGACACTTCTGAATCTGCATTTTTAAAAATTCATTAAAATTGATTCTGAATCCACCTATTGAGTTATGTTATAAAAGGATTTGAACATCAATTGTTCTGAAATACAGGTTGAATGGAATGTTGAAATTCTTAAGCTACATTACGATCATAATTTAATTTTAGATAGGTATAGGATCATGCTTAAAGTCAGCAATGCCCAGGGTCAGAATCAATTTATGAGAGAAATAATCATACTCAAGCCCAACTAAAATATTTATCTTAAGCACAGCAATAAGCATAAAAATCAAATAATCAATAATAGTGGACTCTTGATTAGAGATGTCAGGGAAGTTCTCCCCAGCCTTATCTCAGAGGCTGCCAATTAGCATTATTAGGTTGTGATAGTAAATGAGTTTGACCAGGTATTTTCCTCTCTGATTCAGGCAGTTATCTCTGGAATAATGACCTATAAGGAAGTAATTTTCTCAGTACAGATTCCCTTTGACTTATGCTCTGGCAGAAACCATCGTAAATATTAGCATTCAGATCTTCTAAAAAATCCTAAAGCACTTAGTATTTCCAGACTTCTGAGGTATATGCATGTATTCACAGGAGAGATCAGTCCACATGCAAAGATGAGTCAAGAATTGAAAAAATAAATTTTTGTTGTATATACCTGTTTACCTAAATCAGTCTTATATTTTTCTTTTTTAGAAGACTAGATGAAGAAAGGACCACTCTTGAAATAGAAGGGAGTTTTCTAAAAATAATTTAAATCAAAGAGGAAAGTTTAAACAGTGGTAATCTAGCACTGTGGTTAGAAACTTCAAACTTTGGGCTTCCCTGGTGGCGCAGTGGTTAAGCATCTGCCTGCCAATGCAAGGGACACGGGTTCGAGCCCTGGCCGGGGAGGATCCCACATGCTGCAGAGCAGCTGAGCTCATGCTCCACAACTACTGAGCCTGCGCTCTGGAGCCCGCAAGCCACAACTGCTGAGCCCATGTGCCACAGCTACTGGAGCCCACACGCCTAGAGCCTGTGCTCCGCAACAAGAGAAGCCACGACAGTGGGAGGCCCGTGCACTGCAACGAAGAGTGGCTCCCGCTCACCACAATTAGAGAAAGCCCGCACACAGCAACAAAGACCCAACACAGCCAAAAATACATAAATAAATTTATTAAAAACGAACAAAGAAACAAAAAACTTCAAGCCTTAAAGCCAGTGGGCCAAGTTTACCAGTATGACTTTAGAAGAGGTATTTAACTTCTCTGAACTTCAAATTTTTATCTGAAAAGTGGAGATAATAACACCAATAATTGCTGGGTATTGTTTTCAGTGCTAAATGAGATAGTGCATAAAAGCGTTTACCACTATGCCTGGCACATAGAAAATGCTCATAAAATGATCTGATTAATATTTCCATTCACTTTCCTATCTTGCTGCATTTTTTAAGGAAAGGATTATTTAGTTTTATTTTTAACATTCATTTCCTTATGGGGATTTAGGATGGTGTGATTTCATAGATTGGATTTACTTGCTCCATCAGGATTGAACAAGCATCACTGATTTGGCTCTCAGTACTATCTTAAAGACCAGTTTCTTTACAGGCAAAGATATACAATGAACTCTTTGACCTGTTCGTATCCCTGAATATCTAATGGATTAAAGAAATGAGACCTTCTTTCAAAATGCCGCATTTATGCAAATCAGGTGCTTCTCAAAGCAAAATCACTCCTTTCTTCTTACAGTTTTGCAGAGAGTCACATTTTTTACTTTTTAGATCACTAGGACAGTGACATCGCTACTACAGCATGCCCGTTCTTTTAACAAGTGATATGTCCTGGCTGTCCCTGAAGTCTGTACCATAGCATTCAATCTGATTTCTTTTTTCTCTTTTCCTCGTCATCCTTTTATTCAGCATCCAGTCCCAATAATGGGGGCCCCGAAAGATGTAAGTCATTGTCTCACTCAATATTCAGAGATCATAATCATAAAAACACCTAACTTCTACTAACTAGTATAATTACCTTTGAAAAATTGCAGCCCTAAATGACAAAAAAAAAAAAAAAAAAAGTAATGTTGCCAGATTTTTCATTCTCACCCCAGATGTTGGATAGTTTTTAGAAGGGCTCAGGCGGGGAGGTGGTAGCCATCTTTTTTACTTCACTTTTCAAAACAGAAAAAAAATCCTGTTCATTCCTGGAAGGTAAAGTGTATCACGTCTTCTACTTGCCCCCTATTTCCTGTCTGTCAAGATTTCTTTCAGTATTCCATCTCCTAGTTTATACTTCTGAAATTTCATAAAGACAAGAAGCGTCTGGTAGAGATTGATTTCCTAGTCACAAAAATGAGTTTTTAATAGTTTTCAGTTTTAAACCTCTGCAGCAGTCACAAAACTGATTTCTTTTTTGTTCTGCACTCATTTTTTAATTCAATATATCTACTATTTTTTCCTTAAAATTAAAAATATAATGTTTACTTATCATTGATAGTATTTTCTGGCATTTGAGGAATGAGGAGTGGGCCATAGAGGCCTTATAGCTTTTAAGGAACATTGGAAATCAGCATGAAAAATGGAATATAAGGAAACAGTAACCATTGACATTGAGCTGTGAGAAACTGATGACATGTGAGGAAGCAGGAGATAGAAAACTAGAGAAGCAGTGGGCTGTAAGAGTTTTTAAGTGGCAAGCACAGACACACACACACACACACACACACACACACACACACCCCTTTTCAAAACGACTTTTCATTCAAGCAGCATGTATTGGATACTAGTGCTGTGTTAGGCACTGTGAATACAACAAAGAATGTAGTCTCTGGCCCCAAAGACCTTCATTTAGTAGGAGAGGCCAACATATAAATAGATGATTGTACTATGGTGTGCTATAATAGAATTTAAATACTACAGGCATATATAAAAGATAGCGTTGACCTGGCACACTCTTATTTACTCACTTTCCTCGAAAATCTTGTTCATATTTAAGGTTTTACCGTATTAGGCATGGCTTTCTTCCAGAAAGCCTTCCTCATACTGTATGCAGTAAATTAGTGGGGAGTGACTGATTAATTGATGCTGGTACTGACATCAAGGAATATTCTAGAGTAGTTGACATCAAATATGAGTTTTGAATAAAAAGTAGGAAATAATAAGAGAAGTAAAGCCTCATGGTTTTCTTTTCCCAAAGGTCGGTAGGAGTTGAGCATAATATATCATTTGATTTCTTTTATTTGTTCACTCAATTAACAAATCTTTATTAATTTCTTTTAGTCCCTGAACATCCCAGGCTATTTCATGCCTTTGTAACTGCATGGCTATTTTCACTAAATGTTTAGATTGAATGCCCAGTCATTGTGCTTAGGCATTGAGGATAGGGAGGCGAACACAGTTGCAGAGAGATTGCCCTAAAGGGCCTATTGGGGTTTACAACTGAACAAAAGACATTGAACAAAAAGCATTATGAATATGGTGAATGTTATTGCAGGGAATGCAGGGACATTTAATGGATGTATTATAATCTACTCTGCGGGATTAGGGAAGGCTGACCAGGGAAAGTAACATTTAAACTGAGACATAACAAGTAAGAAGGAGCTAGTTTAGAGAATGGGGAAGAGAGTTACAGGGGGTACCTTAGATAGGGGAAAAAAAAAAACCAAAACAGTGCAATGATGAATCTGCCTTCTATAACAGTGGACTGTGTAAAAGGAGTTACCCTTTTACTGAGACCAGCTACAAAAGCTGAAAAAAATACTAAATATTATCTGTTTGAAAGTACCAGAGAGATAAATTAGTAAAGCATTACCAAGCCAAGACTCAGAAAAGAAGGAAATCCAAAGAAATGAGACTGGCATTTGGGACTGCTTTTGCCCTGTAGGCGTTTACCAGTTCAGAGGAAGCAGCTAAAGGACTTTGTAGCCCTTTTGATAGCCTCACATGGTTAGGAGTACAAAAATGGAGCTCTTTAAAAATTCCCCAGTGCATTGCATTGGGACCCAGAAAGACTGTACCCAAGGGTAAGGTAAAACAGAGGTAAATGAGCCCTTGCAGGGACTGCAGCCCCGCTTCAAATCATCTGGGTGGCCCAGGAAATTCTCAGACCCCATTTTTATTTATTTATTTATTTATTTATTATAAATTTTTTTATTTTTGGCTGTGTTGGGTCTTCGTCGCTGCACGTGGGCTTTCTTTAGTTGCAGTGAGCAGGGACTATTCGTTTTGGTGTACGGGCTTCTCATTGTGGTGGCTTCTCTTATTGTGGAGCATGAGCTCTAGGCACGCAGGCTTCAGTAGTTGTGGCTCATGGGCTCTAGAGCGCAGGCTTGGTAGTTGTGGCTCACAGGCTTAACTGCTCTGCAGCATGTGGGATCTTCCCGGACCAGGGCTCAAACCCATGTGCCCTACATTGGCAGGCGGATTCTTTTTTTTTTTTTTTTTTTTTTTTTTTTGCAGTACACGGGCCTCTCACTGTTGTGGCCTCTCCCGTTGCGGAGCAACAGGCTCCGGACACACAGGCTCAGCGTCCATGGCCCACGGGCCCAGCCGCTCCGCAGCATGTGGGATCCTCCCGGACCAGGGCACGAACCCGTGTCCCCTGCATCGGCAGGCGGATTCTTAATCACTGCGCCACCAGGGAAGCCCCGAACCCATTTTTAGATTAAGATAACTTTGCTTTTGCCAGCACCCCCCAGGTTCCTGGCAGAAAAAAAGATTCTTTCTAGAAAAGTATTTTTATAAGTCTGAAATTATTTCTGCAGTTTTTCATATATAATGTTCAGAACATAATCGAAGGTAATGAGTCACACAAGGACACAAAACAACATCAATCAAGAACCAGCTAAAACAGGAAATAAAAATAGAGCTCCAGGTGTTACAGGTGTTAGATGTATAGATATGGGCTTTAAAATAACTATGCTTACTAAGTTCAAGGACAAAAGAAATTACAGATGTCAAACAAATAGTTGGAAATATTTAAGAAATAATAATATAACAGATTTGATAAAGAACCGAACAGATATTCTAATACTGAACTAAAGATGAGTTTAGCGGTAAATATTAAATCACTAGTGTAGAGAGGATTATTGAACTGGATTTTATGTCAGAGGAAATATCCAGAAGGAAGCACAGAGGAATGCCACGATGCAGCATTGGGAAGGGCAGGAGATATAGAAGACACAAGAAATGGTCTAATATATGTTTAAATGGGAGTCCCAAAGGGGAAAGGAGATGAGAATATTTCAAACTATTTGAAGAGATAATGGCTGAGAATTTCCCAAAACAGACGAAAGACAGTGAGCTACAATTTAAGAAGTACAACATAACTTGAATAGGAATGGATAGATATTTTACATTTCTGGGTATATACCCCCGAGAAATTAAAACATACCCACACAAACACTTGTTCATGAATGTTCATAGCAGCGTTATTTATAAAAGCTAGAAACTGAAAGCAATCCAGATGTCAGTCACCTGAAGAATGAATAAACAAAATGTGGTATAGCCACACAATGAAATATTATCTGGTTATAAAACAGAGTGAAGTCCTGATACCTGCTGCAGAATGTATGAACCCTGAAATGATGAGTCTTGAAAACATTATACAAGCGAAAGAGGCCAACTACAAAAGAATTCCATTTATATGATATTCCATTTCTGTGATTCCATTTATATGAAATGTTCAGAATAGGCAACTCTGTAGACAGGGGATAAGATAAGGAGTATGGATATAGGGTTTCTTTTGGGGGTGATAAAAAATGTTCTAAAATTAGATTATGGTGATGGTTGCACAACTCCAAATATACTTTTTTAAAAATTGAGGGACTTCCCTGATGGCACAGTGGTTAAGAATCCGCCTGCCAATGCAGGAGACACGGGTTTAAGCCGTGCTCTGGGAAGATCCCACATGCCGCGGAGCAACTAAGCCCATGTGCCACAGCTACTGAGCCTGCGCTCTAGAGCCCTCAATCCACAGCTACTGAGCCCACGTGCCACAACTACTGAAACCCGTGTGCCTAGAGCCCGTGCCCTGCAGTGAGAAGCCACTGCAACGAGAAGCCCGTACACTGCAATGAAGAGTAACCCCCGCTCGCTGCAACTAGAGAAAGCCCATGCGCAGCAACAAAGACCCAATGCAGCCATAGATAGATAGAATTATACAGTTTATTTAACTGGGGAAATTTTTATGGTATGTGAATTATATTTCAG
This sequence comes from Grampus griseus, assembly GCF_964374135.1. Lineage (NCBI taxonomy): Eukaryota > Metazoa > Chordata > Mammalia > Artiodactyla > Delphinidae > Grampus > Grampus griseus. The sequence goes on from NC_139002.1 coordinate 74,882,517, forward strand.
TTGAAAAGAGGGGAATAAATCCACACCTAGATACATCCTACTAAGACTACAGAAACCAAAGAGAGCATTTTAGAAGCCTCAGTGGGGCTGTAAGTAGAGCATTGGAATTACCTTCAAAGGAGCAGTAAATAGATGATTTCTCAGCAGGAACAGTAGAATTGGAAAGACAGAAGATAATTCAATGATGACATCCTCACGAGGACTTCCCTGGTGGCCCAGTGGATAAGACTCCGCACTCCCAGTGCAGGGGGCCCAGGTTCGATCCCTGGTCAGGGAACTGGGTCCCACATGCATGCCGCAACTAAGAAGCCTGCCTGCTGCAACCAAGGAGCCTGCCTGCTGCAACTAACACCCAGTGCAACCAAGTAAATAAATATTTTTAAAAAATGATATCCTCACTGTGCTGAAAGAAAATAACTGCCAACTCTGAATTTTACCCAACTAAAATAACTTTTAAGAATGAAGCTGAAGTAGATTTTTCAGGTGAACAAATAGAAAGAAGGACTTCCCTGGTGGTCCAGTGGTTAAGACTCCACGCTTCCACTGCAGGGGGCATGGGTTAGATCCCTGGTCGAGGAACTAAGATCCCACGTGGCGCAGGCAAAAAAAAAAAAAAAAATAGAGAATTTGCCCCAGGAAACTGATTTCTGAAGGGTATATAGGCAAACAAAAACGATCCCTGGTGGAAGACCAGAGGTAAAGGAAGCAATAAAGGTTAACAAAAGTTATATATGCACATATATATGCACATAGCAATAGTTTCACTCCTAGGTGTATACCCAATAGCATTGAGTACTTATGTTCACCAAAAAACATTATAAAAAAAGTTCATAGAAGTGTCAACTTAAAACTACTCAAGGGGCTTCCCTGGTGGTGCAGTGGTTGAGAATCTGCCTGCCAGTGCAGGGGACATGGGTTCGAGCCCTGGTCTGGGAGGATCCCACATGGCACGGAGCAACTGGGCCTGTGAGCCACAACTACTGAGCCTGCGCGTCTGGAGCCCGTGCTCTGCAACAAGAGAGGCCGCGATAGTGAGAGGCCTGCGCACCGTGATGAAGAGTGGTCCCCGCTTGCCGCAACTAGAGAAAGCCCTCGTACAGAAACGAAGACCCAACACAGCCAAAAATAAATAAAATTTAAACTGTTGATTCATTAGTGTAATTTAAAACAAAACAAAACAAAACAAAAAAAACTACTCAATACCTGTCAACAGTAGATTGGATAAATAAATTGTATAGTCGCATATGTCTTAGAGCCATATAACAGCGTAGGTAATATGCAATAGTATAAGTGAATCTCAAAAACAATAATAAAGAAAATTAGCCAGGCACAAAAGACGACATGATATATGTTGAAGTATGTAATAGGGAAAATGAATCTGTTTTAGAAATCAGGGTAGTTAGTGAGGTAAATGTTGGCCAGGATGTGAAGAAAAGGGAAGCCTTGTGCGCTTTCGGTGGGAATGTAAATTGGTGCAGCTACTATAGAAAACAGTATGGAAGTTCCTGAAAAAATTATAAATAGAACTACCATATGATCCAGCAATCCCACTTCTGGGTATATATCCAAAGGAAATGAAAACAGGATCTTGAAGAGGTATCTGCACTCCCATGGTCATTGCAGCATTATTTATGATAGTCAAGATATGGAAATAACCTAAGTGTCCATCAGTGGAATAGATAAAGAAGATATGCCATATACATATATATATGTATATACACACGCACACGCACACATAAATGGAATATTATTACGCTGTAAAAGAAGGAAATTTGCCATTTACCACAACATGGATGGACCTTGAGGGTATTATGCTAAGTGAAATGTCAGAAGAAAACGAATATTGTTTGATATCACTTGTATATAGAACTTAAATAAAAAGGCCAGACTCAGAAACAGAGATCAGAATAGTAGTTACGAGGGAGTGTGGGATGGGAGAAATGGGGAAATGTTGGTCAAGGGTACAAACTTCTAGTTATAAGTTGAATAAGTTCTGGAGATCCAATGTACATCATGATGATTATAGTTAATAATACTATATTATATACTTGAAGGTTGTCAAGAGAATAGATTTTAAATGTTCTCATCACAAAAAAATAAATGATAATCATGGGGTATGATGGGGGTTTAGCTAATACTATGGTGGTAATCGTTTTGCAATGTGTAAGTGCATTAAATCAACACATGGCACACCTTACGTTACACATTGTTATATGTCAATTATATCTCAATAAACCTGGGGAAAAAATCAGGGTAGTAGTTACCCTGTGGGGATGCCTAGGGTTGGCTAGGTGCCTAGGGGGACTGCTAGGTGCTGGGGTGTTTTGGTTCTTGATCTGAGGGTGGGTATCATAGCTGTATTCCGTTTGAAAATTCACCATGGTGTGCACTTTTGTGTACTTTTCTGCATGTCCGTTATACTTTAAAAGGTTTTTTTAAGTGAAAATATTGGTAAATCTCAGTGAATATTGAATGTATAAAATAATAGTATCTTATTTATAGCTAGGAAGAAATGTAAAGGAGTTAGGCCACGTAAGATATCAATCTACAGAACGTCAGAATTGAAGTATTTACGTTTTAGGTTCTGAAGAGGTGATCTCGTCTGCTCCGTAAAACCACTTTCATAAGCAATTTTGAAATTACAAGGGAGAAATCTAAGTAAATTTTAAAGGAATTTCAGTTATAATTTGGGAATATTTTAAGTAGATCAAAAATTAGTTATGTTGAGTTTTTCAGTAAAAGTACCTTTTAAAAATATTCTGAGACCTGTGGTCTGTTTTGATGCTTTCCATATTGCTTGATCTATTTCTAAACACTACTCAGTTTGGCAATATCCCTTGAGAAGTATATGGCACTTAACGTGTATTGTTCCCTAGAGGAATCAGGAAAGAAAAGATGCAGATTTCCTCTTGGGATAAAATAGAAAATTAATTGAAGAGGGAAGAGTCTATAATTTAAGCTATTGTTAACATTAGGAGAATATCATAATATGTAATTTTCATTTTTGTTGATTATGTCTTCTTAGTTTAAATACCAGTTATCACCATCAGAGTTCATGCTCTTTATGCAGCAGCTTGGTATGGCCTGTATTTTTATCTTCATCTTGTTGGTTTATAGACAATGATGTAAGCTTAAAACGTATAATCTTTTTTATGCAGTATCTTCTTACTCTTTCTTCACTTGCTTCAGACTCATCGTCAGTTAGCTTTTGAATTCCATACTAAGATTTTGAAAGAAATACTCCAACAAAAAATGAACTGTATTTTTGTTATAGTGATTCTGCTGCATGGATTACAAGCACTCTATCTGCATGCTTGGATAAACTCCATCAAAAGCACATTATCCTCCTACTTCTGTGGCCAGCTGCCTAATTGTATCTGCTGTAACCACACGCTGTTGGAACATGATACCAATGAAGAACAGAAATGATAAATTACTCCCTGCAGGTGATAGTGATAATGATAATTTTTAATTTCCTTCTTCATCATAAGGTGTAGTCTGATCTTATTTCATTGGCTGCATCCTGTTACATACACACATGATATGTCTGCTTTAAAGAAGTACTCATCACACCAAAATACATGAGAAAGTAATTCGTTTTTATTCCATGTCATTGTTCTTCAAATGAGCACGTATAAAACGAACTGCATCTACCTTTGTATGTATGGGATGAAAAAGCAAAACGTGGCTTAAAACAGATTTTCAAATGATTCAATTTACAAATGCTGTGAGTTATGTTTTCCTTTTTGTGAAATCCACAAAGCAGAAACAAAACAGCTCATTGTGAAACTCTGTTCTAATACTTAGGAATATTTAAGATGCACAATAAAGCTACACGTCTGTATTATTTTCCTGTGCACTTCAAAGTAATTATGGAAGATTCTCACCAAATTACAAGCGTGATCAAACTATCCCAGAAATTTACTGTATATTTTTCTTTCATTCTGTTTCCTTCTGTCGTCATCACTATTGTTCGTAATTACTACTCATTCTTTCTCTCAGTCTAAGTGACTTTTATAACTAAAATTTTTCTGACTGTGGTGTGTGGTGTAAGTCAGTGAAATTTTATTTATTTCATTGTGACCTTGCCTTTGCAGATTAACCCAGCTCCTATAGATAATTGATTTCAATGCTTATTTTTCTCCTTAGCATTCCCTTTGCCCCTGACTAGAGATATGTATGGAACAAAAGGGACATTTATTCTGTGGTCACGCCTTCAAACCTATCTGATCTTTTTCAAGCACATGTCAAGTTGTGCTGCAGTTATTTATTACCATTGCCAATTAGTCATTTTCAATTTCCTGTGGTGGTTGTTTATTCTTATATTTGAATGACTTCCACAGACAGAGTGTTAAGTTCATTGAAATTAACATTTAAAACACCTAGAGATAGCCTGTCAAAGTGATGGTAACAAGGAGGTGAAACTATAATTGAAAAATAGTTGTATGTTTATATTCTGCAGCAAAATGAATAGTTTTGTCCCCAAATCAGCTGACATATTTGATTGTTTATAATGGCCTTGCAGAAATAAAAACACTGATCATAGTTCCACTAGTTTATATGACTATGTTTCAAGTTTAAGGTTTTTTCCTCTTTTTTTCTAATATCTATTTTAATTATCAAGGATCATTTATACAGGGGGGAAAAAAAAGGAAGCGCTTTCCCTAACGTGGCATTTTAGGCCTTGCTTGTGTTTGAGAGTAAATACCATTTTAAGCCCAGAAAATCCCTTTGGTTTTTCAGAGCAAGCATCTTCCACTTTCTCAGTTAAGTGAATGCTACCTCTGCATGTAATTTTAAATCCCAGGTGATTTTCTTTCTGACTTCTCCTCATGCTTCTGATTAATATTTGCTATGGAACTGATTTTAATACTACCCTCAACCAAACATCATTAGGAGGGTAAATCTGCATGAGGAGTTGGATATACTATAACGCACTTCAGAGGGAACTATAAAATAGCTGTCGTTCATTTTTATTTCTTATTTATTTGTCTTCAGGCTTATAAACTGTTTTTTGGTTACCCCCAAACTACTCAATATTTCACTGTAGTTTTGGGTATCTGGGCAAGCGTTAATTTCTTTTTTGATTTTTAACTAAATTTCATAGATAGTTGGATTTGGGGATTGGAAGACAGTTCTAAAATATCTTTGTATTCTCAAATCTTTTTATCTTTATTTTTTAATTTTGTTGTAAACTTGTGTATCAGCTTCTCCTCTTTGTTAAGACCTTCTATAATTATAATTCTGCAGTGTTCTACTATATTAACATTACCAGTCTGTATTTTATCAGAGTTAAATATATCACTTAGTGTATTTTATATATATTTCATATCACTTAGTGTATTTTATATATATTTCAGACTCACGTCACATTTTCTGATAATGTTGTAAGAGCTTTTTTTAAACCTGAATTTGTTTTCACAAAAGGTTTTATTAGCTAACTAGGGTTTTTTTCCCCTCCGCTTTCTTTTTTGGTAACAGAGTATAAGGAATACATAAAAACATGTGTATAACTTAAAGAATAGTTATAAGGTAACTAACTGTCTCACCATGAAACCCACTTACTAAAATCTTTAAAAAATCATCTTAATGTTTTCATATAGTTTCCATAGTTTTTATTACTGTTACTATTCTGTTTACACCTTTTCTCCTTTACCTGCTACTTTCCCTTAATTTGCTTTTGCTAATCTCTTGAGAAGAAAAATAGTTATTGAAAATGTTCTTTTTGTAGAATTACTAGTTGGGGAAAACTTGTCATTCTTTTTCTTCAAATTCATTTAGTTCCTACTATATATTAGACTCTGCCCTAACCCTTGGGGTGCAGAGATGAGTGATTTTTCAGAGTCATTAAGGGAAATGTACAAAGGTAATAGTTGAATTGAATGCCTCTCTATGCAATACTATAGATTATTTAACTCAAGTATTATTAAAAATAACTTATCACAGAAGTTGTTCATATTTATGGGAAATGTAAATTATATATAAGCATAAAGAATATTAGAAATCTATCATCCACTTTCAATAGCTTGGTGAAATCTTTCCATATAGATGTATATATTCACATTTGTATAACACAGGATAAGTGCCCATAATAAATATATATTATTCTTTTCACCTAATAGTATATCACAACTATTTTTCCAAATCAGTAAATATTTGTCTACAGGATTACTTTTCATGGCCAAATGGTATTCTATTATTTGTAGATTTTATGCTTTATTAACTGATCACCTGTTGTTGAAAATGTGGGCTAAAATTGACATGTTTAAGTCTTTGCAAGCATACTTAATTTTTGGAAGTTTTTAATTACTGGATCAATGAGTATGTACATTGTATGAAATCTTAGTTGTGTGCATGAAAACAGAAAAGTACACAAATCATAAGTATAGTTTGGTAAAATTGCACAAAGTGATTACCCCGCCATATACCCAGCATTCAACTTAAGAAACAGAGAATTACCAGCAACCCAGGAGCCTATCACATAACCCCTTCCAGTTTCTACCGGTATTGCAAGGATAACTACTATTCTGACTTGTAACACTAAATTAGTTTTTCTGTCTTTGAATTTCCTGTATATGAATTGAATCATATTGTGTGTACTATTTTGTGTCTGACTTCTTTTTAGTACAAATGTTTTATCTTTTAATGTGTATTACTTAATTCCCCTAGAAAGGTTATTTCAGTTTACTTTCACAGCATGAATGCTCCTTTCCCCACTAATTGTAGATATTATCATTTAAAAAATCCTTTCCTCAACATGATCAAGGAAAATTGTATCATGTTGTCTTAATTGACTTATTTTTTTCTAAGTAGGTGAAACAGTTTCTTTAGCATGTTTATTAATCATTTGATTTTTCTTTTGTAAATTTCCTGCTTTTTTGTTGTTAGTTTCTTTTGACGTATTGCTTTCTTTTTTTTTTTTTTCCCCGGTACGCGGGCCTCTCACTGTTGTGGCCTTTCCCGTTGCGGAGCACAGGCTCCAGCCACTCTGCGGCATGTGGGATCTTCCCGGACCGGGGCACGAACCCGTGTCGCCTGCATCAGCAGGCGGACTCTCAACCACTGCGCCACCAGGGAAGCCCTGACGTATTGCTTTCTTATTAATTTGTAGTAGCTTAATGTACAAAGGACAGTGAGCCTTTGTTACTTATATTGTAAATACTCTCAGATCTGTCATTCATGTTTTAATTTTGATACTACAATTTAAATTTTTCTTTATTAAGTTTCTGCTTTGCTTATGATACTTAAAAATAAACCTTCTTTATTTCCAGATTTTATAAACACTTGTATATACTGGTGGGATTTCATTCTTCCTCCCTCCTACCCCTCCACCCCCTACACTGATCTTTGTGCATACATGTGCATACATTGAAAACCCCACCAGATGATGTTATAATTTTTCCATTAAAAAATCATAGGTATCTTAAAGGAATTCAGAGGGGAAACATAGTGTTTTATATTTACCCAACGATTTATCGTTCTTCTCTCATTTTTGATGTTTCAGGTTTCCTTCCAGTATTATTGCCCATCAGCCTGAAGAACTTCCTTTAAAATGTCTTCTAAAAAGCCTGTTGGCAATGGATTCTCTTAATATTCCTTCACTTGAAAATTCATTTATTTTATCTTCATTCCTAAAGGATGTTTTTCCTGGATATAGAATTTTGAAAGGTTTTTTTGGTTTGTTTTGTTTGTTTGTTTTGTTCCAATATCTTTTTCTTTTCCATCTGGACCTCCTATTACATGTATGTTAGTTCCACAGGTCCCTGAGTCTCTGGGCATTTTATTTCAATCTTTTCCCCTTGTTTTTTAAAATTAGATAATTTCTTTTGATCTAACTTCACATTCACTGACCTTGTCCTCCTCTATCATCTCCATTCCGCAATTCAGCAATTCAGCCCAGGAAGTTTTTTGTTTCAGTTATTGTGTTTTTCAGTTCTGAAATTTCCATTTGGTTCTCTTTTCATAGTTTCTATTTCTCTACTGAGAATTCCTGTCTTTTGATTCATTTCAGTGTGTTTATTTTATGTCATTGCTATTAACTTATACCAGCATAGTTATTTGCTTTAAGTCTTTGTCTGATAGTACCAGCATCTGGATCATCTCAGCATTGGCATCTGTTGATTGTCTTTTCTCTTGAGAGTTGGTTACATTTTCCTGGACTTTGTATGTTGAGTAATATTGGATTGTATCCTGGATATTTTGGACTCTTAGTTGGGTTATAATCATCTGGGCAGTGTTGATGTTCGTTGTTAACAGGCAGTCCATCCAAAGTCAAGATATAAGTTCTGTCAGCAGTGTCTTGGCAGACAATGGTTCAAATCTCATTTCCATTCTCTAAGAGTTTGCTATACTGTTTTGGGTCTCTCCTGCACATACACAGTTTAGGGATTGGTCTGAGACTTATACAGGTTTTTCAGTTTGACAGAATTATATAGTATTTTGATTCTCTCTTGGTATCTAAAGTATAATGAACCTCAAGGTTAAATATTGAATTTGGAGAGGAGTTGAGGAAGATGGCAGAAGAGTAAGACGCGGAGATCACATTCCTCCCCACAGATACATCAGAAATACATCTACACGTGGAACTGCTCCTATAGAACACCCACAACGCTGGCAGAAGACCTCAGACCTCCCAAAAGGCAAGAAACTCCCCACGTACCTGGGTAGGGCAAAAGAAAAAACAGAGACAAAGAATATGGACGGGACCGGCACCAGTGGGAGGGAGCTGTGAAGGAGGAAAGGTTTCCACATACTAGAAGAACCTTCACTGTCGGAGACAGGAGGCCGGCGCGGGGTAAGCTTCGGAGCCGCGGAGGAGAGCGCAGCAACAGGGGTGCGGAGGACAAAGCGGAGAGATTCCCGCACAGAGGATCGGTGCCGACCGGCACTCACCAGCCCGAGAGGCTTGTCTGCTCACCCGCCGGGGCGGGTGGGGGCTGGGAGCTGAGGCTCGGGCTTCGGTCGGATCCCAGGGAGAGGACTGGGGTCGGCTGCGTGAACACAGCCTGAAGGGGGCTAGTGCGCCACAGCTACCCGGGACGACGGAGTCTGGGAAAAAGTCTGGACCTGCCGAAGAGGCAGGAGACTTTTTCTTGCCTCTTTGTTTACTGGTGCGCGAGGAGAGGGGATTAAGAGCGCTGCTTAAGGAGCTCCAGAAACGGCCGCGAGCCGCGGCGATCAGCGCGGACCCCAGAGACGGGCATGAGACGCTAAGGCTGCTGCTGCCGCCACTAAGAAGCCTGTGTGCGAGCACAAGTCACTATCCGCACCTCCCCTCCCGGGAGCCTGTGCAGCCCGCCACGGCCAGGGTCCCGTGAGCCAGGGACAACTTCCCCAGGAGAACGTACGGCGCGCCTCAGCCTGGTGGAACGTCACGGCGGCCGCTGCCGCCGCAGGCTCGCCCCGCATCCGTACCCCTCCTTTCCCTCGGCCTGAGTGAGCCAGATCCCCCGAATCAGCTGTTCCTTTAACCCCGTCCTGTCTGAGCAAAGAACAGACGCCCTCAGGCGACCTGCACGCAGAGGCGGGTCCAAATCGAAAGCTGGACCCCAGGAGCTGTGCGAACAAAGAAGAGAAAGGGAAATCTCTCCCAGCAGCCTCGGGAGCAGCGGATTAAATCTCCACAGTCAACTTGATGTACCTGCATCTGTGGAATACATGAATAGACAACGAATCATCCCAAATTGAGGAGGTGGACTTTGGGAGCAACGATATATATATTTTTTCCCCCTTTTCCTCTTTTTGTGAGTATGTGTATGCTTCTGTGTGAGATTTTGTCTTTAAAGCTTTGCTTTCACCATTTGTCCTAGGGTTCTGTCCGTCCGTTTTTTGTTGTTTTTTACTTAAAAAAATGTTTTTTCTTAATAATTATTTTTTATTTTAATAACATTATTTTATCTTTATTTTATTTTATCCTCTTTCTTTCTTTCTTTCTTTCTTTTCTTTCTTTTCTTTCTTTCTGCTTTTTCTCCCTTTTGTTCTGAGCCATGTGGATGAAAGGCTCTTGGTGCTCCAGCCAGGCATCAGGGCTTTGCCACTGAGGTGGGAGAGTCAAGTTCAGGACACTGGTCCACAAGAGACCTCCCACCCAGCTCCATGTAATATCAAACGGCGAAAATCTCCCAGAGGTCTCCATCTCAACGCCAGGACCCAGCTTCACTCAACAACCAGGAAGCTACAGTGCTGGACACCCTATGCCAAACAACTAGCAAGACAGGAACACAGCCCCATACATTAGAGAGGCTGCCTAAAATCATAATAAGGCCACAGACACCCCAAAACACACCACCAGACATGGACCTGCCCACCAGAAAGACAAGATCCAGCCTCATCCACCAGAACACAGGCACTAGTCCCCTCCACCAGGAAACCTACACAACCCACTGAACCAACCTTAACCACTGGGGACAGACACCAAAAACAACGGGAACTACGAACCTGCAGCCTGCTAAAAGGAGACCCCAAACCCAGTAAGATAAGCAAAATGAGAAGACAGAAAAACACACAGCAGATAAAGGAGCAAGATAAAAACCCACCAGACCTAACAAATGAAGAGGAAATAGGCAGTCTACCTGAAAAAGAATTCAGAATAATGATAGTAAAGATGATCCAAAATCTTGGAAATAGAATAGAGAAAATGCAAGAAACATATAACAAGGACCTAGAAGAACTAAAGAGGAAACAAGCAACGATGAACAGCACAATAAATGAAATATTGAATTTGGTTTGGGCCCAATCCACATTAACCCTGCGGATCAATAAAACTCCACATTCTTAACGAAAGCAGGAAAGTACAGTAATTAGCTTTATAGTGATTTTTCAGTAATCAGTTTCCAGTTTTTAAGACTTTATAAGCTTTATTTAATGCCAGTTTTAAAATAGATTGTCAAGCCTGTCCCACTAGTGAAAGAAAAAGGAATGGTATCGTTCAAATTTTAAACAGAAATAAGTGAAAATTATTTATTTGTTTGAACATGTTAATTTCTTAGAGGCCTTTTTGTAAACTGTTAACAGTAAACCTGAGAGTTACATTGGAGTTTCTTCTTTGGGTATTTGCCTACATATACGTTTAATTTGAATAGTCTTGTTTTTATTTTCAGGAAAAAAAAAACGTAGTATTTTAAAATTTCATTTATCTCATCACAAAAATAATCATAGTACTTTGCTTTAAAACTGAATGAACAAGATCAGAAGAAATTAAATGAGCAGGCTTCATATAAAAGAGTACGTTTTAGTTATTTATTGCTGTGGTTAGCAAACCACTCCAAAACTTAGCTCCTTGAAGTCAAAAATCATGTAGGTTTACTTGTCTGTGTTTCTGCAGTCTGGACTGGACTTACATACTAGTTCTGCTCCTAGGGTTTTTCATGCTGCTGCAGTTGTGTGGAGGCTTGACTCACATGGCAGCATCTCAGTGGAAGAGTCTGGTTGGGCGAGGGGCCGCATGAGCCTTTCTCCATGTAGATCCTCACCTTTCAGTGGTCCACCACGGTCATTTCTCTAATTTAACACATACTGAGTATTTGATTAGCCTTGTTGCCCTTATTATTATGTTGTTTCTGTGGGGAAAAGCCAAATTATATTACTTTATTTTTACTAATATCGTGTTTTCCAGGAAAAATAGTGACCTACCATAAGTTTAAGAGTGTCTGATATTGGAAATGGTTTCTTATTTGTCATGGCTTAAGACTGTATAATCAATTGTTATGTAATTAGTTTAATAATTATTTATATTCCTTTGTTTTTAAACAGGCACTTGCTGGCTACTTCGATATATATTTTGAGAAGAATTGCCACAATAAGGTAAGTATCACGAGTTGTCTCATAATAATTAATTATGTGAAATACATTGTATTTTATTTTTGTGCCCCAAGGTGTTTGATCATAAGCATTTTGCTGTTGTAAGCAGTTGGAGCTTGTATTAGATGTAGTAGATTAATGTACCATGATACTAAAAATCTTGTGCTTCATCGGGTACTTTTGAACTCTACCAATGCAGGTCGTATTCTCTACGGGCCCCCAGAGTACCAAAACACACTGGAAACAAACAGTATTCCTATTGGAAAAGCCATTTTCAGTTAAAGCAGGTAAGAAAGAAAAAGGGGGAAAATGTCTTATCCATTCTGAAGTAAACAATATTCATTCATTCTACAACCACTTTTTCTATGCCCACTGTATTTGAAGCAATATGACATACTAAGATAAGTTCTTAGAGTTTACCATGTACATAAATTTTAGGTGGCATATCGTTTCATTAAAGAAGTAAGTTAAAGAAAACTTTTATTTAAATTTAATTTCTGCCAGTTAAAATATATGTGACATTATGTAGCTCTTATTTTGAGTACCACAAAATCAGAAAATTTTTCTTTAAGCAATAGCTAATACGTATTAAGTAGCAAATATAAATAAAAGAAAATGTTCTCATTTCCCAAGTGACCAAAGAGAAATATCACCAGTAGAAGTAAAGTGTAAATTAAAGAGAATGTCATTCAGTAGTTATTATATTCGAAATATATTTTTATTTGTCTAGAATGCTCTCCACTGTGTCCATCTCCTCAAATCTTACATAGTGTTTGAAGACTGATCCAATTCTACATTCATCTCATTGATTGTTCACTTACACAAGCACCTATAGTTCTTACATACCTACACATTTAACTCCAAAAGTTAGAATTTGATTGTGGAATTTTTTTTTTAACTGCTTATTACATATAAGTCTTCTTGTCCCATCTTCACTGAAAGCCTTCTGACTGTAGGAAAACTGAATGTACAACAGACTTCATTGTAAAGATATTCAACATCAAATTATTTGTGTGTCTCTCAAAAGCAACACGGAGCAAAAATTTGCAGAATGATTCCTACAATATATGATTTATATGAAGTTTGAAAACATGTAAAACAGCTGTATGTACACACACACATAGTAAAAGTAAGAAACAACACTTAAGAATGGTAACCACTGAATTCATGGTAGTGGTTCACTTTAGGGGAGGATGGAAGTAGGATCAGAGAAGGCTACAAAGGGGGTTTAGTGCCATGTATCTGAACAATTTCTTTTAAAAACTGAAGGAACTGTGGCAGAATGTTAAGATTTGACAAAGCTGAGTAGAGGTCATTAAATCATTCTCTTTGTGTTTAAAATATTTCATAAAATTCTAATGTGGTTTTGATTTCACTGTTGAGACATAAAGGAATTTAGTAGATGCAAATAAACACTGTTAGAGTAAAGCAGCACCTTGTCATTTTTTTCACTTTGAGGTTGCAGTGCTATGGAAATAAAACCTTGATGGCGTGATTTTCTCTTTCTCTAGAAAGCTTGAGCACAGCAAAACTGAAATGAAGCCAACACATCCTCATTTCTGTTTCTTTGTTTTGTTTTTTGTTTAGCTCTGGTATTTGGATTGATTTTGGGAAAATTGAAAATACTGCTTTTTTCCCTCACTGTAACCATTTTGTTGTCTTAATGCTAAAATTCTAAAGGCAATACTAATTCTTTCATGTTTTAATCTTGAGGGGGATTTAAGATAGCATTTGAATTTTCTCCTACCTAATTACAACAAAGTATTATTTGATGCCTAGTGAAATTTTGAAATCCTAAATATTCTTTACCCAGTAATCCTTACAGTAATTGATTCAGCTTTTTCAGAATACTGTGAAGAAGGTATATGATTCTAATGCTGCCCTCTGGCACCATCTACATTCTCTTTTTCTTTCATTGCCATTGTGTGTACTCATATTTAAACGGTAAGGCCAATAGGCTCCCCTAAAATAGCACAACCTGTGGAGAGTTTGAAAGAGAAATTTCAAAGTAAGGAAAATGTGGTCATTCTCAGTTACAAGAAATTTTTTTTTTAACCCTGCTGTAGTAAGCCTTTGGTGGTAGTGCTGATGAATAGAAGCCAGAAGCTCTGGGGCAGAGTATTGGGGTACACATTAGTCAGAAAAAGAGCTCTGGAGATCTTCGATACGCCCTTGAGTTTTAGATGAGTGCTAAGATGGTGTGTATGTGGGATGAAATGCCTGAGGTCAGGCAAAGCAGTTGGAGTAGTTGTGAACCAGATATTTCCCAGCATTTACACAGGGCTGGGGTATTCAAATTTCATCAAGCTAGAGTGGGGCGTCTTTCTGGACTCTATTCAGTGGAGATCCCAGAAGGACCATAGTAGCGGGAATAAACTGTCACTTGAGTAAAGGCAACTCTGGATGCTCCTTAACAAAGCTTAAAAACAAGTCTTAAGAGGAAAAACTGAACTGCGTGTAACCTTAATAGCAACAAAGGAGAACAATAATATCAGATGTTCAATGACATAAAATTCAACATGGGCCAACATTCAATCAAACATTGAATGCAGGAAAATACCAGTCAGTAGAAACAAACCCAGAAATGATAGAATTAGCACACAAGCATGTTGAAATATATTATAACTACTTTTATATGAACATAGGAAAATATGAGAAGATATTTACAATCCAAATAGGACTTCTAGAGATGGAAATTACAGCATCTGAAGTGAAAATGTCATTTGATGGAGTTAACGGCAGGAAAGATCAGAGAACGTAAAGATACAGCAATAAAATGTATCCAAAAAGAAGCACAGAGAGGGGGGAAAAAGATTTTTTTTAAAAAAAATTAATGGGGCTTCCCCGGTGGCGCAGTGGTTGAGAGTCCGCCTGCCGATGCAGGGGACACGGGTTCGTGCCCCGGTCTGGGAAGATCCCACATGCCGCGGAGTGGCTAGGCCTGTGAGCCATGGCCGCTGAGCCTGCGCGTGCGGAGCTTGTGCTCCGCAACGGGAGAGGCCACAACAGTGAGAGGCCCACGTACCGCAAAAAAAAAATTAATGTATCCTCAGTAACCTGTGGGAAAATATGCAGCATTCAACCTTAAATATAATAGTAGAAGTCCATGGAAGAATCAGGGGCAGAAAACATAATGGATAAAATTTTCTTATATTTGATAAAAACTATAACTCACAGATTGAAGAAATTGAGTGAACTCCAAGAAATTGAGTGAGCTCCAAGAAGGATCAACACAAAGAAAACAACCCCAGGACACATCATAAACAAATTGCTGGTATGCAGTGATAATTAAAAAAAAAAAAACTTTAACCAGAGAAAAAGAAAACATATAGAGAGGAGCAGACCAACAATACAAAATATATTAAAGTAAGCTCTTCAAGTGGAAAGAAAATATCACCAAAATTTTCAATATTTAGAAAATTCCACTCTAAACAAAGGAGTGGAAAATGCCAGAAATGGTAAATGTGTGTGAGTACGAAGAAAAGCCTTTATTTTCTCACTTTTTAATTTCTTAAAAGATAATTGACTATTTAAAGCAAAAATAATAATGCATTGTGTGTTTTAAAACATATAGAGACATAAAATATATGGCAATGATTTAAAAAAGAAATTAATTAGAAAATGGAAATATATTGTAAAGTCCTTACACTTAGATGAAGCAATTTAATGGTGAACTGATGAATTAAGTATGTACATTGTAAACCCCAGAGCAACAGCTAATAATTTTTAAATTAAACCACAAAATATAGCTAATAAGCTAGTAGTGGAGATAAAATAGAATCCTGAAAAGACTATTCAATTCAAGAGAAGATAGGAACATAAACAGATGGACAAATAGAAAACAAAAGGTATGATGGTAGACTTAAATTCAAACATATTGATAATTATATTAAATATGAATGGTCTATACATCCAGATGATGGAATTTCATTCAGTGCTAAAAAGAAATGAGTTATGAGCCCGTGAAAAGACATGGAGGAATCTTAAACACAACTTACTAAGTGAAAGAAGCCAATCTGAAAAGGCTATACACTGTGTGATATGTGGTACTGACATTCTAGAAAAAGCAAAACTATGGAGATAATAAAAAGATCAGTGGTTGCCAGGGGCAGGGGATACAAATAAGCAGAACACAGAAGGTTTTAGGGCAGTGAAGATACTCTTTATGATATTATAATTAGGATAAATGTCATTTACATGTGTCCAAACTCGTAGAATATGTAACACCAAGAATATGTAACACCAAGAGGGAACCCTAAGGTAAACTACAGAATTTTGGTGATTATGATGTATCATCAATGTGGGCGCATCCTTGGTTAAAAAAAAAAAAAAAAAAAAAAGTACCATTCCAATGAGTGATGTTGATAGTGGGGGAGGCTGTGCATGTGTGGGGGCCGGGGGATATGAGAAGTCTCTGTACCTTCCTCTCAGTTTTGTTGTAAACATAAACCTGCTTTAAAAAGTTAAGTCTTTTAAAAAATGTTAATAGTCTAAACATGCCAATTAAAAGGCAGAAATAAACAGAATAATAGCAAGAACTAACTAAATGCTGTTTACGGGAAACACACTTAATATAAAGACAGTAATTCCGGTTGCCAGTGACGTAAGTGCATTCATCCCATCTGTCTCACTGAATGCAGCTTTAAAACCAGAATGCATGGAACAGCTCTTTGAAATCTCTGAAAAGTACATAATAGCAGATAAATTGGAGAAGATTACCAGAATTTGAAGTACCACTGAACTGGTGGTAAATTTGTGATTAGTTTTCCTTCAGTATCCCCTAGCCTGGACTTCAGACAGCCTGAAACTCAGAAGAGGGCCTCAGCACAGACAGGAAGAGCTCCCAAAGGAGCCCTCTGATTCTAGCTTGAGGAGTGGGGAAAGGGTCTCCTAATGCTTAGAGAGAGTGGGGGGAAATCCCCATTTTTCTTTTCTATGTTTCTTCTCTGTTCTCCCATATCACAGCCCGCAAGTAATCCTACAGTGGTAGCAGCAGTAACAGTGGCAGCAGTGGGGACCTGCATACCCATAGGTAAATGAGTGGGTGTGGCTGTGTTCCAATTAAATTTTATTTACAAGATCAGCAGCCAGACTCAAAAGCCTTCCATAAAACAAATCTCCAGGCACAGATTGCTTCATTGCAAATTCTCCCAACGACTTAAAGGGAGAAATAACACCGGTTCTACATAGTCTCTTCCAGAAAATAGAAGAGAGCTAATTTTATGAGGGCAGTATTATCTTGATACCAAAAATTAGACAAAGGTAGTACAAGAGAATTAAACTGCAGACCAGTGTCCCTCATGAATATAGATGTAGAAATCCTCAACAAAATAGTAGCAAATTGAATCCAGCATACATGTAAAAGAAGAAAACACACCATGACCAAGTGCGTTTTATTCCAGGAATGCAAGGCTAATTCAATATTTTAAAATCTTGTAATGCAGTCTGCCATTCTAACAGTCTAAAGAAGAAAAGCCACATGATCGTATCAGTGGATGCAGAAAAAACACTTGACAGAATTCAATATTCACTTATGACAAGTACAGCAAACTAGAAATAAAAGAGAATTTCCTCAACCTGACAAAAGGCATCCATACAGTCTGTAGCTAGCATCATACTGAATAGAGAAGGACTAAATGCTTTCTCCCTAAGTTTGAGATAAGGCAAGGATGTCCAGTCTCACCCCTCCTACACTTCTATATTGTAAGTCTTAGCCAGTGCAATAAGAAATGAAAAAGAATTAAAAGCCATTGGAAAGGAAGAAATAAAGCTGTTGTTATTTATAGATAATGTATACATAGAAAATTCTAAGAAATCTACCCAAAAAAACTACAGAACTAGTAAGTGAATTTAGCAAGGTTGAAATTGACAGGCTGATTCTAAAATTTATACCAAATGCAATAAGAACCATATTGGAATTATTATACTATGTGAATTCTAAACTTACTTAAAAATTACATTAACCCAGGCAGTATAATACTGGCATATAAAAAGTAGATATATAGATTAATATAACAATAGGAAATCCAGAGTCTCAGTTTTGTATAGTCAATTTTTATAGTCAATTATAGTCAAATTTTTCCAAAGGGCCAATGTAAATTCAATGGGAAAAGGATAGTCTTTTCAAAAAATGGTGTTAGAATGACTGAATATTCATAAAGGAAAAGAGTGAATCTCAGTTTTTATCTGACACCAAATATATAAAAACCAATTTTAAATGGATGATAGACCTAAATATCAAAGTTGAAACTGTAAAACTTCTAGACGTTAACATAAGAAAGAATCTTGAGACTTGAGGTAGGCAAAAGTTTATGAGAGTGAGATATTACTAACACTCATTGAACTGCACATTTTACATGTTACAGTTTTATTGTATATAAATTACACCTTAATAAAGTTAATTTGTTAAAAACCCACACTGGACCGTCAGGATATCCAGGATAAAATCCAGATTCCTTACCTTGGCCCTTTACAGTCTGACCATTTTTCATCATTTCCAACCCCACCCTGTCGCAGCCCCACATAAGCCCATCATATGCTCCAGCTCTACTGCTCATTTTTTAGCTAACTTTCCTGTCTTTTCTTCTTTGCTTTTATCTAAGGTATTCTTCTACCTAGGAAACTGTTTTTACCTCTTTCACTTGATGAATTCCACTTTTCCCTTTATGACCCAGCTTATTTCTGTAAATCTTTCCTCTTTGTCCTTAGAAGGTTAACTGCTCTGTTCTTCGTTCTTCCAGATCAATTCATGCATACATCTGTGTTAGAACATACCAGTGTGTAGGGTAAAGGGTTCTAATAGAAGATGAGTTGTTTGCCTCTCTCACTTCTTTTTTATCTGATGTAGTATTTGGCATATTAGAAATATCCTGCTGAACGAATGAATAAGTACAGTAATATGTGTTGTCATTGAAATTAATTTCCTCTCATCACTGTGGGTGACACACGCCAAGGGCATTTATCTAGCTCCTGTATTTGGTTGCCCCATTTTGTCAGCTCTGATGTTCTCAGAAGTTTCGGCATGGCTAAAGAGAGTTCTCTGTTGTTGAGTTAAAAAGTAGTTTTTGACTCTATGGCATGTAAAATTTTTAGATAAAATTAAATAAAGCCAGAAGTCTAATCAGGACAATTTGCTGTGTATGTACCGCTTATTTTACTGTCCAGAAAGTAATATGACAAGATTTTTTTCACAAATAAAATATTGTATACATAGCTGTACAGTTATTCTTCCGTGTGTGTGTGTGTGTGTGTGTGTGTGTGTGTGTTAATATCTTCAGTAATGATAAATCTTTTTTTGGGAATGGTAAATCTACCGTTGGGGGTAGACTGGATTTTTGGAAAGCAAGAAAAGACAGTGTGAATAGGGAATTTCTCAGACTAAGAATTTTACATTTGGCCAAAAGCACAAGGGAACTATAAAATGATGAGCCTAATTTGTTTTTGCTTCATTTTGGGTTTTTGTTGTTGTTGCTGTTTTCACAGCCTAGTTCTAACAATAGTTCCAAAAGAAGTACTCTACAACATTTGAGAACTTCCTGCATTGTGGGAGTTAAGAGACCAGACTTCCAGGATGAATACTTTTAAAGGATTTAAAGAACACTTACTTTAAATTCAGGATTTTTTTTTATTTGTTTTCCTTTAAAAATAATGTACAATTTTATTGTAAAAGCTTATGTGGCAGTATTTATTTTAAAAATTCAGATCTTTTTCTTGTGATTTGACTTTGAAAAATATTATTAAAATCAGGCTGTTTAGTTCTCTTTCTCTATTATTAGTAAGGTCTTATGTGATGGAGAATCCATTTCTTTTTTTTTTTCTTTCACTTTTTAACTCTAAGCTTTAATAGTGATAGTAATGATTTTTTATTTATCCCCCTTGTGGGGAAATGAAATTTTATTGCTCTGGAAGAAACTTAATTTTAAAAAACGACTAGGACAGAATTAAAATGAAATCAATTTTGTTCTTGATTGAACTGCACCGCTGCTTTGTGGTATACTAATAGCCGTCTGCCGATGATAAAAACAAAGTGATATAGCACAGTTCCATAGAGAGTGTCCTATTCAGCTCTCACCACAGGATACACACTTAACAGCATCAGTCATTTTATGTCTATTTGACACTGATTAATTACTCTGATCTATTCTGGTATTATAGCCACTGACTTGGTACTTTAGTCAGGCTTGAACAATTGAAGTGAGTGCAGCAGTGTGAACTATGTATTTATTACTGTGACCCTTCGTGCTATTTAATTAACATAAATAAGTGCTGTTTGCACCCCCGTTTTGAAATTAAGGTTATTACAGAAATAGTTATTTTACTGGTATTTCATTTTAAGACATGAAAATTACAGCATCAGCTTATAAGACAATGTTATAACTTTTTTAAAAAAATAAATTTTTTAATTTATTTTTGGCTGCGTTGGGTCTTCGTTGCTGTGCTCAGGCTTTCTCTAGTTGCGGCGAGCAGGGGCTACTCTTTGTTGGGGTGCACGGGCTTCTCATTGTGGTGACTTCTCTTGTTGCGAAGCACGGACTCTAGGCACTTGGGCTTCAGTAGTTGTGGCTCGCGGGCTCTAGAGCGCAGGCTCAGTAGTTGTGGCACACGGGCTTAGTTGCTCCGCAGCATGTGGGATCTTCCCGGACCATGGATCGAACCTGTGTCCCCTGCATTGGCAGGCGGATTCCCAACCACTGCGCCACCAGGGAAGTCCCTTAATGTTACAACTTTTTAATTATTCAGGTATTTTAATTTAACATTGGTGCTTAAAATTTTTTATTTTGTGAAAATTTAACAAAATTATCCACTGCCAGTTCATCTTGAGTTGGGCTGTATTTTAAATTAAGGGGTACAAAGACCACTTAAATATATTCTTTAAAGTTGAAATGCAGAATTAGATAACCTGCTTTATAGGCACCAGGGAACATTTCCATTTTGACCCTACGCTAAGGATTGAATAGGATAGTTACAAACTAGCCAACTTAACATTTTTTTTAACATGTCTAAAGCAACTTAAGGAGCAGCAGCCATTAGGGCACATACACTAAAAAGAAATATTTGCAACAAAACCTCATATACATCAAGAAAATCACTAAAGGTAAATGCTCAGAGGATTTCTTTTTAGATGGTGGTTAAACATTTGAAATATTAATAATACCCATCACTACTGATAATCACTGAATTGCAAATCAAAGCAGATTCTGGTTGTTGTTTATCTAAATAACAAAGATGTTTTTATCATTTTCTTTCATTCTTTTTCTGTTGTTGCTTGGTTTCTAATAATGCTCAATATTGATGAAGATGGCAGGAGTGTAAAACTGGAACACACTTTATTCCTTTTTTTGAAAAGTATTCCACTTCTCATAATCCATCCTAAGGAATCGAGTGAAAATTTACTTTTTTAAAAAATCTTTGCTATTCTAAGCAGTGAAAGTAACGTTGTAATTTGCTTTTCTTTAAAGCATCTTTATAGAATTTTTTCATTTTTGTATAAACGAATCTTCAACCTTTTCCTTTTGGTTTCTGACTTTGGTTCCATACTAAAAAATTTTGTATTACTATATTTACATATTTCTCTTGACTCCTTTCCTCAGTGAGTTAAAATGCTCCGTTTACCATGTACTGAATCTCCATAATGGATCTTTTGGTTTCTCTACTATATTCTATTTATCTATGAATTTATTCCTAAGCCACCACATTTTAAAAACAGCTTTATTTTATATCTACATACAGTAAAAATTCACACATTTTAGGGCTTCCCTGGTGGCGCAGTGGTTAAGAATCCGCCTGCCAATGCAGGGGACACAGGTTCGAGCCCTGGTCCGGGAAGATCCCACATGCCGCGGAGCAACTAAGCCTGTGCGCCACAACTACTGAGCCTGCGCTCGAGAGCCCGTGAGCCACAGCTACTGAAGCCCGCGTGCCTAGAGCCCGTGCTCTGCAACAAGAGAAGCCACCTCAATGAGAAGCCCATGCACCACAACGAAGAGTAGCCCCCTCATCACAACTAAAGAAAGCCCATGTGACAACGAAGACCCAACGCAGCGCCCCCCAAAAAAATGTCCTCCTTCTAGAACTTGCAGTCTCTTAGAAAAAAAAAAATTCACACATTTTAATTGTACAGTTTAATGAATTTTGACAAATGTATACCCCACCCTAGTTAAGACATAGAATATTTATATCACTCTAAAAAGTTTCCTTGTTGATCCCCTCTGCAGGCAGTCATCCCCACTAGAGTTGGTCATCCCCAGCTTCAATTTCCAGACCAGGAGAACTACTGATCTGCTCTCTATCACTGTGTATTAGTATTACTAATAGTTAAGGCATTAGTATTCTTTCAGAATTTTATATCAAAGTTACTATACAGAATATACTCCAGTTTCTTTGCTTTTAGCATATTTTGAAAATTCATCTGTGTATCAGTAGTTTGTTTCTTTTTATTGCCAAGTAGTATTCCTTTGTACGGACTTATTGTAATTTACATATGCATCCACTTGCTGCTAGACTTTTGGATCGTTTTCAGTTAGGCGCCATTATGGATAAAATAGCTATGGACATACATGTAAAAGTTTTTGTGTGGGCATATGTTTTCATTTCTCCTGGGCAGATACCTAGGAGTGGGATTATTGAGTCTTATGGTAAATATATATTTAACTTTATAGGAAACTGGCATACTTCTTCACAGTGACTGTGCTTATTCAACATTCCTACCACTGTTGACGGTTCATTTGCTCCACATCTTTGTCAACACTTATATAAAAGGGCAGTCATTTTAAGTCATTCTATTACATGTATATGTAGTGACAGCTGTGTTTTTAATTTGCATTTGCCTTATGACTAATGATGTTGAGCATCTTCTCATATGTTTATTGATCATTTGTACATCTTTTTTTGGTGAGGTTTCTTTTAAAATATTTTGCTCAATTTTTGATTGGGTTGTCATCTTATTGAGTCATAAGGATCTTTATATATATGCATACAAGTTCTTTGTCAGATGTATGTGGTGCTAATATTTTTATTCCAATTCCTAGTTTGTCTTTTCATTTTCTTAAGGTCTTTTGAAGTCTGTGCTTTTGTGTCCTAATTAAGAAATCTTTGCTATCTTAACATCAAAGTTTTTCCTTTATGGTTCCTCTAAAAATTTTTATAATTTTGTCAGTACATCTAGGCCTATAATCTATTTCACGTTGATTTTAAAAATAATAGTTCATCTTTTCCCAAATGTGTATTAGGTTGTCTCATCATCATTTCTTGAAAAGACTATGCTTTTCTCATTTAATTATCCTGGCTCTTTTGTCAAAAATTAATTGACCATATATGCGTAAGTCCATTTCTGAGCTTTATTTGTTCCATTAATCTGTGTCTCTTCTTATGCCAGTAAGACACCTTCTTTGTAAGGTGATATAAGTCCTACTTTATTCTTTTTCAAAATTGTTTTCACTATTCTAGATCCCTTAAATTCCATATAAATTTAAAAATCAACTTATTAATTTCTGGCAAAAAAAAAATCCTACTAGGATTTTGATA
Organism: Grampus griseus; assembly: GCF_964374135.1. NCBI lineage: Eukaryota > Metazoa > Chordata > Mammalia > Artiodactyla > Delphinidae > Grampus > Grampus griseus. The sequence continues at coordinate 74,905,839 of NC_139002.1, forward strand.
GGAATTGTGTTGAATCCATAGATTGCTCTGGGGAGAACTGACTTCTTAACAGTACTCTCATCCACAAGCAAAATGTATCTCCCCATTTACTTAGATCATCCTTAGCAGTGTTTCATAGTTTGATGTAACTAAATGTTACATATACGTTGTTATATTTATCTCAAGTATTGCATGCTTTTTCAATGCTATTGTAAATGCTATTGTGGTTTTTTTATTACAATTTGTAATTCTTCATTGCTCACATGTAAAAATGCAATTAATTTTTTGTATTGATCTTATATCCTGAGATTGCTAATCCTTTCAGTTCTAGTAGCTTTATTTTTTTTGAATATTGCTTAAGGATTTTCTATTTGTTAAGACCATATAGTCTGCAAATAAAGACTGTTTTACTTTTTTTCCCCCAGTCTGTATATTTTTTTCTTCCCCCACATCTTAATGCTGTGACTAGGACATCCAACAGAATACTAATTAGAGGTGGTCAGAATGAGCATCCTTACCTCAGTCCCAGTCTTAGGAAGAAAGCATTCAGTTTTTCACCATTAATAATGATGTTATCTATAGTTTCTCATAGATTTTCTTTATTGGGTTGAAGAAGATTCCTTCTATTCCTAGCTTGTTGAAAGTTGTTAGAAATTAATTTTGTCACAATTTTACTCAAAAAAAGAAATTAATTTTGTCAGATGCTTTTTCTACATTTGCGTGAGACAATCATGATTTTTCTCTTTTGTTCACAGGGTATTTTTTTATTTCTTATGCAGCAGGTTCTTATTAGTTATCTATTTTATACATATTAGTGTATGTTCAAAGGATTTTTGAATCTTTTTTCATAAGTGATATTTACCTGTAGTTTTCTTCTAATAAATTTATCTTCTTTTACACTAATATGTATAAAATGGATAACTAATAAGAACCTGCTATATAAAAAAATAAATTAAATTCTAAAATTCAAAACAAAAAAAGTTATTTTAGTATCAGGATAATGCTGCCCTCAAAAGATGAGTTATGGAGTATTCCCTCCTTTATTTTTTGTACATTTGGTATTACTTTTCCTTAAATATTTGATAGAATTCCCCAACGAAGACCTTTGGGTCTGTCTTCTTTGTTTTCTAATATAAACATTTCAAGTTATCAGTTTTTCCTCTAGGCACTGTTTTAGCTATCGGCCACCTGTTTTTACATGTTGTGTTTCATAATCATTCAAATCGAAATGCTGTCTAATTTTCTTTTAGATTTTTATTTTGATTTATGGAATATTTAGAAGTCTGTTTAATTTCTAAATATTTTGGGCTTTTTCAAGTATCTTTCTGTTACTGATTTTTTATTTCATTCAGTTTTCGTCAGAGAACATATTCTGTATGATGTCTATATGTTCAAATGTATTAAGATTTGTTTTATGAACCAGTATATGATCCATCTTGGTTCTATAGATGTCAGCCAGGTCAGGTTGGTTAATAATGTTCAGGTCTTCCATATTCTTTCTGATTTTCTGTCTAGTTGTTATTATTATCAACAAAGGAGAGGCGAACTTTGCAGTGATGATTGTGGATATGTCTGTTTCTTCTTATGGTTCTGTCAGGTTTGCGTCATGCATTTTGAAGCTCTGTAATTATATGCACACAGAAGTTTATGATGTCTCATTTATGAATTGAACAACTTATCAATTCGAAATGTCTTTATCTCTGGTTATTTTTTTTTCCTTTAGTCAACTTTGTGTGAAAGTAATATAGCCATTCCAGCCTCTTTTTTTTTGTGATACGCGGGCCTCTCACTGTTGTGGCCTCTCCCGTTGCGGAGCACAGGCTCCGGACGCGCAGGCTCAGTGGCCATGGCTCACGGGTCCAGCTGCTCCGCGGCATGTGGATCTTCCCAGACCGGGTTACGAACCCGTGTCCCCTGCATCGGCAGGCGGACTCTCAACCACTGCGCCACCAGGGAAGCCCTCCAGCCTCTTTTTGATTAATGTTTATGTAGACTATCCCTCTCCTTACTATTACTTTTAACCTGTGACTTTATATTTTATTATTTCATTTTATCTCCTCCCTTGACTAATTAGCTATACACTTGGGTTTGTTTCTATAATGGTTGCTCTAGAGTTTCAAACATGCACCTGAAGCTTATCACAGACTAACATCAAATGATGTCATACCACTACATTTGTAGTTTTGACTCTTAAAACAATACTCTTCTGTTTACCCTCTCTGATCCTTTGTGCTATTTTTTTTTTTTTTTTTTTTTTTTTTGCGGTACTCCGGCCTCCCACTGCCGTGGCCCCTCCCGTTGCAGAGCACAGGCTCCGGACGCGCAGGCCCAGCGGCCACAGCTCACAGGCCCAGCTGCTCCGCGGCATGCGGGATCTTCCCGGACCGGGACACGAACCCGCGTCCCCTGCATCGGCAGGCGGACTCCCAACCACTGCGCCACCAGGGAAGCCCCTTTGTGCTATTTTTATAAAAACATTTCACTTCCCCAAATGTTTTAAATCCCACAATACAGTGTTACTATTTTTGCTTTAAACAATTATCTATTAAATAAATTTTAAAAAGGAAAAAACGTATTTACCACATACTTACTATTTTCTAGCACTGTATTCCTTTGTGTAGATCCAGGTTTCTTTTTGGTGTCATTTTCCTGCTGTCTGAAGAACTTCCTTTAACATTTCTTGTAGTGCAGGCCTCCTGGAAAAGAATTTCTTGCTTTTGTTTCTTTGAAAAAAGAATTTTTTTCTTATTTTTCATTTATTAAGGATTTTTGCTGGATATAGAATTTTTAACAGGTTTTCTTTCATCACTTCAAAGATGTGTCCAGCTGATGAAAATTTTGAGATCACTCTTTTCTATCTTCCCTTATATGTAATATGTCTTTTTTTCTCTGAATATTTTACAGATTATTCTTTTCATCACTGGTTTTCAGGAAGTTAAGATGTGCCTTGATGTGTTTTTGTTATTGTTGTAACTTTTTTTTTCCTGTTTATAGGCCTCAATTTGCAGCGCTTTAAAAATCTGTCCATTTTAAAATGGATGTCAAACACTGGAAGCATTATTTTGCTGAATGTTTGGATTTTGGTTCCTTTCTTTTAAAAAGTATGTGAAGTTTGCTTTGGCAGGCAATTAAGTTATTTAAAGATTACCTTGATCTTTACAAAAAATGTTTTAAAGCTTTGTTAGAGAGCAGTGGTGTGGCCTTTACTCTTTGGGTGGTGTAATGCTAAAGCGTAATCTGGTGTCTCTAGTGAATCATCATAAGTGTTCAGCAGGTTCCTTCTATTCTGGCTGCTTGGAACTCAGACCTCCCAGCCTGTGTGAGCTCTGGGAATTGTTCGGCTAATTGCTCCCTAGGAGTTGTTCTTTGCTCAAAATCATGAAATTTTACCATATACAAACAGAGATCAGTATTTAGTTAAAGTCTCAAGAGAACTCAATGAAGATATATGGAACTCTTTCCCTGAAAATAACATTTGAAATTAGTTGTATCTCTTTTTTCCCCCGTAATAGTAGTACATATGTATTCTTAATTTCTGTTTTATGTCATATTGCATTGTGTAGAACATTCAAGAATAATGTTAAATAATGTAGTGATAGTGGTATTTTTGCTGTGTTCTCACTTTAATCTAAATGCTGCTGTGTTTGCTTTTTATCATATTTGCTCTCAGATTTTGATAAATATTCTTTCAATAAAGAAAGTTACACTTCTTATGTAGATAAGAGACTTTTTCTATGACTAGATGAAGTTTATTAGTAAAGGCCCATTTATCATTATATGGTAATTTGAGCATGTGTATGTCCTAAAATCCTGCAGTTTCCATCCTAGAGAACCTATTGTCTTATGGACACAACAGACATATATAACAGTAATCATAGCAGCGTTATTTGTAATAAAAAAAACTAGAAATAATTTAATGGAAGAACAAATAAATAGCAGTCTATTAATACAGGATACATCTCTGTGAAGTGGAACTATTTTGAATAGGTAATGGTAACAAGAAATTAGAATCATGGTTACCACTGGAGGTTGGAGAAGTGATGTGATTGGAGGGACATAATACGGGGTTTCAGTGGTTTGTGTAAGATTCCAGCCTGATGTTGGGTCTGTGGAGATCATTTCATTATTTTTATCTCAAGTATACATTATCTGTCTTTTCATACATAGGAACTACTGTAGAGAAGCAACTAAATTAAGTAATTTACACTAAGATACATTGCTTATAAATAGGAAGGAATTAACAAGCCACTAATTTGTAAAATTCAACACTTGTTAACTTGTGTTGATAATTCAGTAACAGTAATTTAAACCTAATAACCAAGTTGGTAATTACTCTTTTCTGTCATATACTTATAAAACCAATAGCAGTTTATCATAGAGCAGCTACTCATTTCCAATTTTAGTATCAGTAAATGATAAGTTCAGGATATGACTGTTGGTATAAAATAACAATTTTTAAATGTTGGTAAAAAATAGAAACAAGAAAATATTGCCTATATATTCAAAAATGGAAAATCTCTTAGATTTGTTGAAGATACTTATGACTTCTTCCCTAGGTTAATGTCTTAATGGTCAAGAAAACATGTCTTATAGCTTATTAAAGTTATAGAATAAAAATTATTATATAAAATTTAATATTAGTAAAATTTTTATAAAGTGGCTAAATGTTTTTACAAATAATGTCATAGAATAGTAAAATTTTGACTGTCTCATGTCCATTAAAGTGTATTAAAACTATAATAATCAATTTTCAGGTAGAGATAGGGAGGTACTAGACTGTAGTTGAAGAACATGGGCTCTGGAATCAAAACTGCCCTGCTTAACATCCTGGTTCTTCCCTAACTGGTGGTATGACCTTGGGCAAATTACTTAGCCTTCCTGAACCTTGTTTCTCATCTGTAAAGTGAGGGAAACGTACTTAACCTCACAGAGATACTTTGTAATCATTAAGTGAGATAAATCACATAAAGGCTTTAGAATAGGGCTAGCACAAAATAAATGTTAAATAAATATTAGCAATTATTGTCTAATAATTAACCTGAACTTTCTACAAAGTTTGTAGAACTACCTCACAGGTAATCTTTGTCAGGCTATTGATGAGCTTGGCGTGTGATGTAGTTTTTTTTTCATTTTCTTAGTAATATAGAGGAATAGGTCAGATACAGAAGCCAAAGAAAGCCAGATGTACGTATGAACATAACACCCACACGTAAAATCACTGTTATATTAGGTTACATAGACTGCATCTTGGGCCACATTATTTTTTTCCATTACTCTAATTCCTTAATTTTGTATTAAACTATATAAGCCTTGCCTTTTTTACAGGCTGTGTAGAATGTATCAGTAATGGAATCTTTATACTCTGAAGTATAACTATGAGGTGGTTCTGCTGTGTTTTACTGTGTTATTTCAATATCATATTGAAAAGCATTCAGATTCTTTAGCCCTTAATGTGGGGGATTTGATTTGCAGCGTTTTTTAAAATAAGATATTGATTCAGTATTTTGATAGTTTTATATAGATTCCACAATCATTTTATATGGAGCCTCACTGTATCCATCCAGATTTTCAAAGCTATACCTGATAGTATTTGCTGTGATTTTACTCTTATTAAAGCAAGGAGTGGTGATCAGTTACAACTTAACAATCTTGTTTTTATTTTTAAATGGCTGTTGGTAAATAAATGAAAAAACTTAAATGAGAAGTATCTATAATCAGAAAAGCACATAGATATAATTCCATTTTGGAGTGAAACAAAATTTGGAGCATACAGGATAAGTTTTTAGGGAATCATTCTTTGCCTTGTATTTTTTGTGTTCATTCTTTTACCTGTGTAAGCTCTGTTTTACGTTTGCGGTGTGAGTACCTTAAAGGCCAACAGCCTTGTCATGTGCCTCTATAAAATACACATGTAAATTTTCGCAGCTGTAATTTTCATTTCCCCAAAATGCCATTCACCAAGGGCTCTCTATATGTGTTTTCTCTTCCTTAAAAGCTGCTCCATGTACACTCGTTAAGGTAACCTTGACTTTAGTCCTCAGATAATTCATCCATCAATTCTTGTGAAGCTTTGCCTTTTACTGCCTTCCGACCATCCCCAATCCTCACCTCCAGCACACTTTAGACACATACCTGTTGTATAATTATTAATGTAGCTATTTCTCTTCACCCTTGACCATGAACTCTTTGAGGGCAGGGGCCATGTCTTTTTTTTTATGCCCAGGACACACCATAAGGGCTCATATTGAGGAGTCCAATAACACAGCCCCCAACCCTGCAGTGACCACTGTAGTTTTGCTTACTCTTTCACAAGCATTTGACACTTGTGCTGCGTAAGTTAGATCTGTTTTGTTCAAAAATTAAACGTAAAATTGCCCTAAAAAATTTTAAGTTAAAAAAAAATAGTGAAACATTTCACACCAAAAAAGAGCAATACTAGGTCTACTCTTACTTTTCTGCTACACTGTATTCCTTGAATTCTGAAACACACTTTTTGCCTTTCTTCTATAGGTGAAGCCTTGAAAGGAAAGATCACAGTGCACAAGAATAAGAAAGATCCACGGTCTCTCATTGTGACCCTCACATTGGATAATTCAACTCAAACTTATGGTCTCCAGTGAAAAGGCCACAAAAGCACTACTTTGCAGTTTTTGTTGTAGGGGAGGGGTGGGGAGGGAGGGGAGGGAGGGTTTTATGTGAGCGCATGGATGATGGGTCCTTTCCTGAGCCTCCTCAGTAGGAGAGAAGAAGCATGGCAGGAATCTGAGGATGCAGCTAAGGAGGGCACTGCCTGATCCTGGTGATCCACCGCCATAATCACATTCTTGGAAGTCTGGTCAGTGAGATTTAACCAAATGTAACCCCTACATTGAGTTTGCCTGTATTGAAAGTCATTTAAATTGGCCTAAATTTGGAACAGAGATAGTCTTTTGTTGTTTTAAATAAGTTTCTTACTATAAATTTTAAATACTGGTAATTGATTAGTTATTTGGATGCTGTTTTATTAAACTAGTAACTGTGTACAAGGTATTACATATTTTATTGCAGATTTGCTTTCTGAGGAGTAGTTTTAATTGTATTTGCTAGAATATCAGGCTATAATACATTAAAAGAGCAAGCATAAGGGACTAAAATATGGAAACGAGACCAGACAAATTGTATTTGAAGACAGCTTAGTTGATTGCCACATAATTCTGTTCTCATTTTTTAGCTTCTTCTCTCTTTGCAAATATTCTTGAGTCATATAGTTTTCTAGTATTGCCCAGGAAATCTAGTTTCAATGCATTTACCCTAGGTTTCATAAAAGTTTTTAAAGATTGGGATAAATATGTACTTATTTACTAATACTTTTTTCAAACTAGATTTATGTGCAAAGTTAAACATGTAACTGTTAATATACTTATATCACTATACAATTGTGTCATTTACAATTATTGACTCAGTTTGAAGCGCAGAACAGAAAACATTCAATTAAATGTATACAACAACCATTAGCATTATAAAGTGACATTTCAATATATTAAAGCCTTTTATAAAATCAGAAGCATTTAAAACAAGTCTTAACAAAGGAATCATTTTTAAGATAACGGAAATTTTAAGGAGAAGTGGGTCACATGCTTCTTTTCAGTTCACCAGCTGGTTCTTTTTCAAAACAAGACACACACAAGGCAGCATAGTTAAGTGTTGAGAAGCATGAGCTCTGGAGCCAGTTCAGGCCTTGGCTGCAGCTCTTACTTCCTGTGTAATCTTAGGTTCCTTAACCTCTCTCCCCCTCCATGAATGTTGCCAATTCATAAACTGATACATTTCAACTGTTGATACTTAGATCAGTGCCTGGCACATAGAAAACAGTCAGTACATGCTAGGTGATATTAATTATCATCATCATACAGACAGGGACCCCTTCCAAAGAATATATGACATCGACATTAGATCAGTTTGTGAATTGTCAGCCTCATCAAATACTACACTAGTATGTGTGTGGGAAGATTACAACAGAAATTAATATTTAATATAGGAAAAACTGTATCAAAAAGAAATTGTCTTTTGGTCTTTATTAGAAAATTGGACTCATAGCAATGGGAAGAATAACCCCTTCAAATTATGATATTTCAGATCTTAGTCTAAGTCTTCCTTCATAAGCATGATTTGTCTTGTCACTGGGCTAAACTAGCCAGCTTGTTTTCACCGTGAATGGAATTCAGACCATTGCTGGAAATGTGTAGTGCTGATAATACGGCACAAAGTACTTTAAGTTTTTGTCTGGAATGGCTTCACGCACAAATTTGAGCAGGGTGGGACGATAAAACAAAAATAAGCCCGTAAGATTTACCATTAAATTTTTAAAGTAACCAAAATTTACTTTTTTCTTTTTTATAAGTGCATAACAGATACTTTCTACTATTTAAAAGAGTACTTCTCAAAAATGATTTCTTATTAAAACTCTTGTTTGATTCTTAGAGGATTTTCACCCAGTGGCTCTACTGATTTTCTTCTATTGGTTATAAGTAGTCCAACCATAGTTAGTGGATCTCTGTTCTTTTCAGTTAGCCTTTCCAGGCTGGAACATTCTAATTTGTGTAACTAAACATCTTATGAGATGTGAGAGTCCAAATATTAACTCTTTGTTTAGAATTTCAGCCATTAAACTGTTGTGGAAAGTAAGTACTTTATAGCCCTTACAGTGATAAATGCAATTTTCTTTCATGCTGTGGCAGTTGGGCGTTTTTGGTTAGCAGTTTGCTCTGTCCCAAGGATCTTATTCCCATTAAGAAAATACATTTTTCTCCTATTTTCCTTTGTGAAAACTAACATTATAATTTTGTAATGTGTGGGGTTCGCACGATTAGTCATCTCTGAAAGAGCATTTTGAAAGGAATGTTCCAAGAAAACATCTGAGAATGTACAGTGGTTGCACAGTGAAGGTGGTTAATACGTAGCCTCAACTGCTAGGAACACACTTTAGAATGAATCAGAGAGCTGTCAGATAACTTTGAAATAATTTCTGTTTGGGGAGGAGGGTAAGGCTCCACAGAATTATTTGCTTTCTTATCACTTAGTCTAGATTAACAGTCTGGTTCACCTGTGTCTCGCAGCATTCTACCTGTCACTTCTTTTCTTTTTTTTTTTAAAGATTTGTTTATTATTTATTTATTTTACTTATTTTTTGGCTGCATCGGGTCTTAGTTGTGGCACGCGGGATCTTAGTTGAGGCGTGCCGGATCCTTCGTTGCGGCACGTGGGCTCTTGGTTGCAGTGTGCGGGCTTCTCTGTAGTTGTGACAAGCGGGTTTTCTCTTCTCTAGTTGTGGCACACAGGCTCCAGGGTGTGTGAACTCTGTAGTTGTGGTGCGCGGGGTCCAGAGTGCATGGGCTCTGTAGTTGGCAGCACACAGGCTGTCTAGTTGAGGCGCGCCAGCTCGGTAGTTGTGGCGTGCGGGCTTAGTTGCCCTGCGGCATGTGGGATCTTAGTTCTCTGACCAGGGATGGAACCCACCTCCCCTGCATTGTAAGGCTGATTCTTTACCACTGGACCACCAAGGAAGTCCCTACCTCTATCACTCCTTAAAAAGGAATATTTAGAATGTATTGTGTGACATTGCTGATTTGAGATCAGTCTAGACTAATCTCACCAATCAGGCTATCAAGTGGAGGAAGCAGGGTAACAGTACAGCTAAGATCATTCAACAGGAAAAATTAAAACAGGATGAGACGCCACTTGGCTTCCACTGGCCATTTGGTAAGCTTCTAGGCCATAACATACCCAAAACGTCCAGGTGTTCAGATTTTCCTGTGTAGTGGAATATCTCAAAAATATATATCAAGTATGCAGTACTGTCATAGAGTTTCAATCCATTATGAAAGGCAGGGTAAGTAAGATAGCTGAAGTCAAGCATTGTCTACCTCAGGGTCGGTAAACTACAGCTTCGGTCTCAATATTAAGTATCATTCTCACTACCTATCTTTTATGCTCACTCTCTTTAGTATCCTAATTCCAGTAATCCTGCAACTGCACCAAGACCAAAATCCATTGTTACAGATCACATTTTCACTGTCCCTCACCTCTTCATGTGTACATTTCCCACTTTGCCCACCTTAAAATCCATAATTCATCATTATAAGCACTGTTTCTGCATGTCTCCCCTGTGTCATCAGGTTTTCCCTTTACTGCTCTGTGATCAACATACAAATAGGCTATTATTTATCCTACGTTAAAAAAAATTTCAACTCCACTTCTCCCTCCTGCTGTTGTGTCACTATTCTAGCTTCCCCTTTACATTGAGACCACTCAGAAAGACTTGTTGATGTTCACTGTTTTGTCTCTTCCCATTATTTTTAAGTATACAGTATAATGAGTTTTGACAAATGTATGCATATAATCAGCATTCTATTAATACTTAGAACATTTCCTTCACAGCAGAAAGTTTTCGTGTGCCACTTTGCAGTCAATACTTAGCCCTACTCTCCTCCCTGGGCAAACACTAATCAGACTTCTATCAATATAAATTTGTTTTGCCTGGTTTAGAACTTCATATAAATGGAATCATGTAGTACGTACTCCTTCATTTCCAGCTTCTTTCAGCACAGTGTTTTTTGAGATTCATCCATGTTGATATGTGTCAGTAGTCTATTTTTTTATTACTGGATACTATTCCACTGTATAAATGGGATTCTGCTCATTTGTTTATCCATTCACCTGTTGTCGAACACTTAGACTGTTTCCAGGTTGAAGCTGTTACGAATAAAGCTGCTGTGAACATTTTTATAAAAATCTTCTTGAGCCCACTCTCACCAGAACTTCTGCCTCCACAACTCCATTGCGACTACTCCAAGGTCACCAGTGAACTACATGTTGCTGATTCCAGTGACCAGTTCTCAGCCCTCGTTTTACTTGCCTTACTAGCAGTACTCAATGCCGATGATCCCTCTCCTGGAAACGCTGGGCTTGGCTTTCCCTCCTTCCTCCTTGGCCACTCTTCAGTTTCTTTTGTTGGCTTTCTCTTCACCTTCGACATGTTGGCACCTTGGTCCTGGGATCTCTTTTCTGTCCATCTTCCCTCCCTTGGTGATTTCATCAAGTCTTGTTTTTTTGTTTTTGTTTTTGTTTTTGTTTGCGGTATGTGGGCCTCTCACTGTTGTGGCCTCTCCCGTTGCGGAGCACAGGCTCTGGACGCGCAGGCTCAGCGGCCATGGCTCACAGGCCCAGCTTCTCTGCGGCATGTGGGATCTTCCCGGACTGGGGCACGAACCCGTGTCCCCTGCATCGGCAGGCGGACTCTCAACCACTGCGCCACCAGGGAAGCCCCTCATCAGGTCTTACGGTTTTAAATACCAATATCTAAATGTGTGTCTCCAGCCATCTTTCTTCCACTGCCGTCTGTATCCAGCTGCTCAGATGACGTCTCTAGGTGTCTCATGGGCATCTCAAAATTAACATTCAAAACTGAATTTCTGATCTTCCCCAAACCCTGCTGTCTTCCTCCATCTCAGTAATGGAACTTCATCTTTCAGCAGTAGCTCAGGCCAGAAAACTTGACCCCTTTCTTTCACTCCACATCCAAGCGGGGCAGCAAATCTTATAGAATCTTCCTTCAAAATACAGCCAGAACCAAAATAGATCTCACTACTTCCACTCCTGCCACGCTGGTCCAAACTGCTATCATCTTTCATCTCGATCACTGGTTCTCAAAATGTGGTCAACACACCCCTAGTGACTCCAAAAAAACCTCTTACAGGAAGTCCAGGAGATCAAAACCGTTTTTGCAATAGTACTAAGACAGTGTTTGCCTTTTTCACTGTATTAATATTTACACTAATGGTGCGAAAGCAATTGTGGGTAAAATTGCTGGGCCCCTAGCACAAATCAAAGTACCAAACTATACTAGTAGTCACTGTATTCTTCACTACCACATGCTCTCATTAAAATGTCCTCATGAAGCTGTAAAAAATATTAATTTCATTAAATCTTGACCCTTGAGTACATGTCTTTTTAAATTCTATATGATACTAAAAAGCACTTTTATTGCATACTACAGTAACAATATTTGTCTGCAGGAAAAGCAGTTGTGTGATTGAGTTGTGGCTGAACCAGTCACCTTTTTCATAGAACATCATTTTTACTTGAAAGAATGACTAACAAACTATGACAGACATTGTCCTGCAAAAGAAAAAAGTGAACTTACCACTTCAAATAAGACAACTGATAGAATTTGCTGCTAGTTTCAAGTTTTTAAGCTAAAATTAGAATTTTGGAAAACATTTATCTACCACCGTGAGCTTGAAGGCTTCCCAGTTCTTCCAGACTGAGATAAATGGTATAGGGAGGAAAACCTCTTTTTTCCTCTACCATTTTAAGTTCTCAACTGAGACTTCTGTAACAAAAGACAGATTAACAAGAGGAAAGCATATGAATGTATTTAATACAAGTTTTTATGAGACACACAAGCCTTCATAAGGAAGTAAATGAAGACCTTAAGAAACAATTAAACCTGAGTGTTTTTATGTTAGGTTTGATGAAGAGTGGGAAGCCTTGGGAAGATGTAGTAGGACAAAGGTGAGCTGAATTTAGTAAACAGGGAAACAGCAAGGCCCGATTGTTGGATTCTTCCGGGCAGCCCTGTGCCTTCGGAGATAAGGATGTGCCTTTCTTCTGGGTACAGGGAGGGCACCTATCACATGATGGTTTTATGACCTGCTTCAGGGGAAGGTCAGGAGGTCCTTCCTGAAGGTGGAAGAAATAAGAACAAATCAATGTTTATTCTCATAGCCTCTGTTGAGCACTGTGGGTTCACCTGTTTGCTGAGAAGCAACAGGTCATAAGCAGACTAACAAAATAGAAAAGAAAAGAAAGAAAGAATCTTCCTTCACCTGCCATTTCTCAGATTTTTTCAGCTTGAAATATTCACTATGCCAAGGTGCCATATCTGGAGGCAGCGTGTTCTGAACCTGGACAGTGGTATAATGACTGATTTTTGACACTGTGTAATGAAATGTGTCAACATTTGGAAGATCTGCATAATTCAGTGAACTAATATTCCCCACTCACCAAATTGCATAATGCTAATAATATCCATTCAAGGGGCAAGATAAACTACTTGTCATGTTTGGGTTTAGTATTGAAGATTATCTATGTGAGGCCATATTTTCTTCATATACCTCAACCAAAACAACATTTCATAGCAGGCTGAATGCAGAAGCCACTATGATAATCCAGCTATGTTATTCTAAACCAGATAATAGAGATTTGTAAACATGCTAAACAACACCACTCTTGTCACTAAATATTGTTTTGAAAAATATAGTTATTTTCATTAAAAAGTGTTATTTCTGTGTGTGGGTTTATTATTCAGTGAATTAATCCAGGACTATAAATGTTTCTCAGTTTTAATTTCTAATATAATAGCTAGCAGTAGATGTAATCCACATAAACAAAAGCTCTCTGGGGTCCTTAATAATTTTTAAGAATGTAAGACCCTCCTGTTTTTTTCTGATTTTGACCCACCTCACCCTGCCCCTATCTGTTCTCAATACATCAGCTGAAGTAATTCTCTCAGGACGTAAATCAGATTGTTATTCCTTTACTCGAAACACTCCCAAGAAGCTTCTCATCTCCCTCAGAATAAAAGCATAAGTCCTTACATTCACCTGCAAAGCCCTACACAGCCTCACATCCCATCACTTACTTCTCTGAAGCATTCCCTACTGCTCCCCCATGGACCCACCTCCAGCCACCCTGGCCTTGCCCTCCTTCCTCACCCTCGTTCTCACGCTGGAAGGCACACTTCTGGCTGAGGCTCTTCCTTCTGCCTAAAAAGCTCTGCTCCCCAGTTGGTCCCCTGACTTATTCCCTTGTCTCCTTCAGGTCTGGCCTCAAAAGTCAGTTTCTCAACGAGACTTCTCTGGCCAGCCAATTTAAAGTTGTACAACCCACACTCACGCTCCCAATCCCCTCCCCCTCTTTTATTTTTCTCTTGGCTCTCATTGCCATCTAATATACTATTTTACCAATTTATCTTCTTTATTTTCTTTCTCCCTCCACTAGAATGTAAGCTCCAGGAGGACAGGGATTTTTGTCCGTTTTATTAACTGCTGTATTGTGCCCTGGCACATAGTAGGACCTCAGTAATTATCTGTTGGATTAAAAAATGAATGCAGGGAACTCCCTGGTGGTCCAATGGTTAAGACTTGGCGCTTTCACTGCTGAGGCCCAGGTTCAATTCCTGGTCAGGGAACAAAGATCCCGTGAGCCACACGGCCAAGAAAAAAAAGAATGCAGCATTTACTGGCCAGTCATCTAAGACTGGTGGTTTGCTACAATTAACCAATGATACAATGCTGGTTTATCCTAATTATTATCTATGAATTATTTTTGCCTTTCTGAGTTAGGAAACTTCTTGCATATCAGTTGTACATATTTAAATGTTTCTGTTTTTTCACCCACCCTGATTTAAAATTTCAGAACCTAAGACTATCATATGGTTTGGAGCCCACAGAAGAACCCTGGGTTTGCATAGGGATGAGTCATTTAGTTGACATATACACATTTACATAGTTTTTAATTGACTTGCATGTTCATCCTTTGCAAAAAGTACATAATTTTGTATATTTCAGAATTGTCAAAGACTAATTCTGCTGTTTGGTAAGTGTGTGGAAACTGCAGAGATATAGTTTAAACTTCTTTTAAAAGATCAAATTATTTCTAAAACAATGCTGTTTTCCTTATTTATGAATTAGTAGATACGGAAACAAGGACAAAATTATGAGTCACTCTCAAAATCTCTTCAATGCACGGCTACATAAACTAATAACATTCATAATAGGAATATTTTAGCTAATGAGAAATCTTGACCATAAATTTTCAAAATCTTACAGAGTTTTATAACAACAGTGACAGCAAGGATTTTTTCAAGTCATGTTTTTGTCTCCATCTCTATCCTAAAGGATGTTGAAAGAACAAAATGTCTTGTGTGGTTTAAGCAGTGCCTTTGGAATGTTTTCTGAAAGCAAACAGCACATTTTTCCCCGTCGGTGACTGGAGCAGAGACCACATGAACGTGAATGTAGCCCCAGGTCATTCTTTCATTAGTGTGTGTGTGTCTCCAGTGACCCTCCTGCTGGGAACCCTAATAGGATTTCTTCCCCTTACACCTTTGTCTGCCCTGGCTTCTCACACTGTTCTATGGTGTTTGGTTTAATGAGGCAACTCCTGTGATTAGGGGGGCGGGGTGGGGGGGGGAGCCTTTTTCCTTAAATAGATACAAGGATAGCTGAGGGAATTCAAAATTATGTTCTGTGTTTCTTACCATTATATGTGACCCAGCATTTGATGACAGACCTGAGTATGCTGAACCAGGAAGATGACAGTAGTCACTTAATCTCAGGTCTCAGCCATGGCTGGGCAGGTTGCATGTCACAGAAGAGGCTCCATCTAGCCTTCATAATGTGGAAAGACAGAAGACACTACCTGGGAGTGGAAAGGGGTGGGTGCAGAAAAGCAGAGGAGAAAGTAGGAACACTAACATTTTTCTGATGAAGTAAGAACTTGAAATACAATCTAGTGTCGATGGGATAAGCAATAAAATCTATGTGTAAGATGTCTGAAGTAACCAATTATGAAAATTGGAAGGGTAATAGATGCTGGGAAGGTTAGGATAGTATAAGTAAGTAAAACCCTCTTCTGCTGTAGAGAAAGGTAATAACAGATACTGCCTAAAATGGATGTATCAAAAATAGAGTTATAAATACATTATTTAAGGATTTAAAGGTGATGGCAAGAAAAATTTAGAACAAATTGTTTAACAAATTAAAAGAGGTTGGTTCTGGGGAGGAGGAGTGGGGTTGAAGAGGACTGGGAAAAGGGAATCTTTATTATGATCTCTTACAGTCTTTGATGACCAAGTGTGTATGTGTAAATACATACATATACATACATATCTGCTAGGTAATAAAGGTAAAACATTTGAAATTGAGCCACAACTAGTGACTTCTCTGATCGTCCATGGAGAGGTGGAGCATGTCTGGGATGTCCGGCTCGGGTCTGATTCAGTACATCAGCTCCGGCTGTGAGCCTTGTTCAGATGTAAATGATGCGCAGAGGCTTCGAAAGCCTGCACCCGATCCTGGTGTCTCAGCCTTGACGTTGAGATTTGGATGAAAGACAAAAAAGGCTCATGATAGTAAAGAGCATTACTAAGTGCAACCTCAAAAAACTGAGTTATTTGCACATCCTTCGGATGGCCTAGAAAAATTATGGACACAGAGAATTATGGACACAAAGTAGCTCTGGGGAGCAGGGAGACCCTTTCTCGGCCTCAGCTCTGTATCAGGTCCCACTTGGGAAAGAGAAATCTTGACTTTATGCTTGCTGCTTATGCTGGAGGTGGAAGAGAAACATAACTCTTCAGAGCTCGTTAGTCCAGAAATTTCCTTATTTTTTCCTGCTGGTGGTTTTAACCACTTGTTCCCAAATGCAGGTCCACGTGCCCTGGGGAGCTTTATTTAAAATGCAGATCCCTGGACATCACCCTGGAGATTCTCATGCTGTAGGTCTTGAGGAGCACTTGGGGATCTGTAGTGATTCTGATGTGCAGCCAGGTGTGAGAACAACTGCTTTAATCCAGTCTAGTTATGTAACCCTCACAAACCACCTGGAGAAATAGAAGATCAAAGTTCAAAGACATTGAGTCATTTTCTCAAAATTGCACTTACAGTGAAGTTAGTATTTTAAGCATATGTGTCTGCTGTGGTGTGCTGGTAAATGTTTAACAGCCAGTTCTACAAAAACAGACCTCCTCCCCTTCAAAAGAGCTCCGATTTGGAGCCCTTGACAAATTTTGGTGGTGTAAATACTCTTCCCATGGCTGACTTCAAGCTACCAACATGATGTCACTGAACTTGGAGGTGGGAAGAGATGCTTAAGAGATCCTAGATATTTTCACCATGTAGACACAACCTTAACATCAAGGACTTACTGTAAAAAATATATTTATCTACTTTAAATATAGCAGTATGTACATGGTAATCCCAAACTCCCAATCTATCCCTCCCTACCATTGAGATTGGTATAGTGTAGGTCCTAAGAAGTGCTGAGGGAAAGAGACCTGATAACCCTGACCCAAAGTTTCCTTTTTTGTTTAACAGCATTCAGCTGATCCTGCAGAATCAGTGTTCCTTAGAATCCACCTGGGGACAAGCTGTGCATTTGGAGAAATTCTAGCAAATTGATTAAAGCACAGACTCTGGAGACAGACCACTTGAGTTTGAATCCTGACTCCACCATTAACTAGTTGTGGGTCCTTGGGCAAATATAACCTTCTTGTCTCGGCTTCCTCAGCCATAAAATAGGTATAATAATACAAGCACACCTTGGAGATATTGTGGGCTTGGTTCCATACCACTGCAATAAAGTAAGTCATATGAATATTTTGGTTTCCTAGTGCATAAAAAAGTTATGTTTACACCATACTGTAGTCTATTAAGTGTGCAATAGTATTATGTCTTAAAAAATGTATATACCTTGATTTAAAAATACTTTATTGCTAAAAAATGCTAACCATTCTCTGAGCCTTCAGTAAGTTATAGGGGTAATATCAAAAATCAGTGCTCACAGATCACTATAACAAATATAATAATAATGAAAAAGCTGGAAATGTTGTGAGAATTACCGAAATGTGACACAGAGACACAAAGGAAACAAATGCTCTTGGTAAAATGGTGCCGATAGACTTCCTCAACACAGGTTACCCCGAACCTTCAATTTGTAAAAAAAAATGCAATCTCTTCGAAGTGCACTAAAGTGAAGTGCACTAACATAAGGTCTACCTGTAATACCTATTTCATGTGGTCGTTGCAAAGAGTAAATGAGTGAACGCACATGTAAAGTGCTTAGGGCAATGCCAGGCATCTAAAAAGCGATATGTAAATGCTTTTAGTGTCATGTTATTCTCATACCACTAGGCTTCCAGCCCAATCATTCCAGTCTCCCCAGCTCTCAGGTTTCCTGTCAAGCAGTCTGGAAGAAGGCAAAGGGATGGGAAGGAAGGGTCTCTTGACATTCTTTTCTGACATCAAATCATCTCTAGCCACACTAGAGGGATATATGATTTGCCATTTTCTTCCCAGAACCTGCCAACTGGGACTGTGATTTTAGATGTACATGTATTTAAATAAAAATGCCCTTAACTAGAAACCATTTAGATATCCCATGACATTGGTTACAGAGAACTTTTCCCTTGCATTAAAAAGAATACTAGTGAGTTTGTACTAGGCCTCTTCCTTCTGAGTCAGCATCATCAGGAGCAGGAATTGTCACCCTTCACAGAAGACTGGTTCCAGGTTCCGACCTTCCGTAGCTATCTCACATCCGTCGCTTCTTCCCAGTCAGGTGAAGGGCATGAACCCTTCCATTTTTTTGCCTTCTTGCCAACTTAGCTGATTGTATTCTGCTCAGTAAAGGGGATGGTGGTGAGGTAACAGCATACAGAATTCCATAAGAGTTGGCTTAAGAGAAGCTAGCAGTGACTTCATCTTAGTTTTGTGAAAATCTGATTTTATTTGAAAAAGAGTGTGTTGAGGTTAAGAGCATGAAGAAGTCATTCAAAAAATATATATCTAAAAGACCAACAAACAAAAATATTTCTAACCTCACTAGTAATCAAAGAAATGTAATAAAGTTAAGATGTCCTATTTCTTCTATCAGAGCAAAGATTTTTTTTTAATTATTAAAACCTAGTAGTGGCAAAAGTGAGGAAATAAGCACTTGATTGCACTGTTATTCGGAGTATACAACCTTTTTGGAATAATATTAGATAATATGCCTCAAGATTCGAAATGCATATGCACTTTGCCATAGCAATTTGACTTTAGAAATTTATCACAAGAAGGAATTGGACATGTAAACAAAAGTGTATGTTCAGAGAGGTTCAAAATGGCTCATAATAATAAAAAACTGGAAAGCATACTAACTATCTATGTAATAGATTGAATGGTTGGTCTTCTTCACCCCAATCTGCACATGTCTTCATTGTAAGCAAAGTTTAGACTTGGCCATGTGGTAAGTTTTGGTCAGTGGTACGTGGGCAGAAGTGACATTAAGCCTAAACTTTAAGAGACTTCAAGTGTTTCTGCTTTCCCTCCTGTGTTTTTGTATTCTCCCTAGCATGCCTCAGTTGGCTCTTTGGCCCCAGAAAGAGGATGAGAGACACATGGAGAAGAGCCATCTTTGCCAGCCTATAGATAGAGCAGCTAGGCCAGGCTAGCTCAGCCAAACTCCAGCCAACCTGCAGACATGTGATATATGTATGGAATTTATATAGAATATGTATAATTTATATAGAATATGCATATTGCTTAAAATTGTTTTAAGCCACTGAGTTTGGGGATGATTTGTTATGTAGCAGTAGTTAACCAATACAGACCATCAATAGACTGTTAAATGTTATTATATGGTAAACCATACTACAAAACTGTTATAAATGGTGATATGATCTATATTTACTGACATGAAAAGATGTCTATTCAATATTGTTAAGTGAAAGAAATAAGATTTCAGAACACTATCTAGGCACAATTACACGCACATACATAGATGTAAGAAAGGATGTTTTGCAGTGTTGACTTCTCAGGGGGGCAGTCAGGAATCAGGAAAAAATTGTTTTTCTTTTCTCTATAGTTTTGTTTATTGTTTGATTTTATTTTTCAAAGAGCATCCACCTGTTTTGTAGTCGGAAATAGGGTAATGGCAATAATTATCATACGTACTGAGAGAACAAAAAGATGAGCCTTTGTAGAATAAAGAGAAATGCAGTTAGAGAGGAAAAGAGGAGCCCAGATTACATGCAGCCTTGAAAGGTGGCTAGAGTTCAGATTTGATGTATAAAGAATTAGAAGTAGACGTAATAATAGTTAGCATTGATTATTGCTTATGCTAAGTATGCCAGTAAGTGTACTGTCTCACTTGGTCCTCATAGCAATCTTATGAGGTCAGAGTTTTAACTTTTCTTACTTTACAGAAAAAGAAACTGAGGTTCAGAGAGGGTAAATACTTTGCTGTGGCTCACACAGCTTGGATCTGAACCCAAGTCTGTGTCCAGAGCTCATCTTCTCTCCAGTATACACGCTTATTCTCACTGCATGGCTTTGAGTGGAAGGAGGACATGGAGGAGTGACCAGGAAGCACCAGGTATGGAATCCAAATACCCGAGGGACTGTGGGTAAAGGATAAGTAGAGAATGTTAGAGGATAGGTCACAGAATCAGCCAGAATGACAGGTCAGATCCTACCGCTGCAGTTAGGAGCTGAGTAATTGCGCACCAGTTACTTAGGCCCCTCCAGCTCTGGCTCTATCCTTCCATGAAAACATAGAATAAATAATAAATGCCTTCTTCCTGCTCACAAGAATTACTTCAGTGCCTGGCATAGAAGACACCAATAAGTGATTGCTAATATTTTAACATAAGTAAAGGCACTTTGGAAACTGTAGAATGCCAGTCAGATACTAATAGTTGCTATCTGTAATTTGAATGATCACAATAGTTAAAGGAAATTGATCAAGTCGGCTGAGGCGAGATTGGAGTCGCCTGAGAGACGGCTCGCCTGACCTGTGAGTGTCCTGATGGGCTCGGCGACGGGCTGGCAGTGGGGATGCCTGTCAGGCAGGGGAGACATTCCAGTGGAAGAATCCACAAGAATTGGCAACTGGCCGGTAACTGAAGATGCATGAATGTGACAAGTTTAAAAGGCTGCCAAGGTTTCAAACCTGGAAAAATAGTGATGATCTTGATGAAGAAAGCTTCATTCTCAGTTTGTGGGAAATGTTTGAAAAGTCAGGGAAAAACTCTCTGTGAAGGATTTGTTCACTCATTCATTCATTCACAAATACGTATGGAGCAGTTGCCATGTGCCCGGCACTGTAGTGTACCCAAGCAGATTACGGTGTGTGGTAAGGGCGGCGGGGGACAAATATTAAACAAGCACACAAATCAGTGTAAAATATGCCTCTGATACAGGGGGTGATGGAAGCACAGAGCTGGAAAATGTTTCCTGAGAAAGTGATGATTCAGCTGAGATCTGAAGTAGAGTAGAAACGTGAACAGAGTTTAGCTCAGGCTGTTACTTTGTAGATGCACAGATCAGCTGTCCCAGAGGCCATTTACATCTTGCCGTGTAAATCAGAGGTTCTCAAACTTGAGTGTGCACTTGAATCATGCTGAGGGCTTCTTAATACACCAGCTTCTGCGCCTTCCCCTCAAAATTTCTGATTCCGTGGGTCTGGGTGGGGCCTGAACACGTGTGCATATCTAACAAATTCCCAGGTGATGGTGCTGCTGCTGATCTGGGGGCCACCCTTTGAGAACCGCGACGCTAAGTGAACAGCCACACCACCTCTTGCCAATTCATAGTTCAAAACATGAGCAACTTCTAACAAATGTTTCCCCGGTTGCTCACCACAAAAATCAATTTCCAAAGTCTTGGGGTTGAAATGTTTTTACACCAGGTTGAGCGTTAACATTACATGTTCAACCTTTCTCTTTACTGAAAAAAAATAAACAAAAAAACACGGCTGTAATCGTAGAATCACCCTGCAGTTAGCTCTGGGTGAACAAATGTCAAAGCCCTGCAAACAACTCTAATGGAATCTTTGAAGGGAGAAGATGAGTGCCTGGCCTCTGAGACCGTCCTGAGAGGCAGAGGGCTGTTTGAGTGCAGAGCCAGACAAGGCACATGCTGGGGGGAGTGGGCTGGTTTGGGATGATCCTGTAATTGACGGCATAGGAGTTGTGTTCCTTGGAGGTTGGGAAAAGGGGAGCCTGCCAGCCACCAGCTACTAATATATTTTAATACTTAACAAAAGAAAAACAGTCTTTAAGATTACACAAGTCATGCACAACTATGTCACCTTTCTGAAGAAACCAGAGCAGTAAAGATAAGCCCTCTCCAACACTGATTCTCCTCTCCCTTTCCCCAGAACTAATTTATATTGTCAATTTGGCATTTATGTTGCCAGGCTCTCTTCTATACAGTTTCTATGGGAACAATTGATTGCTGTTTCCTGTGATGGTATCATACTCTCTTGTTTCACAACTTATCCTTTTTTCACCCATGGGTATGTGCTATGGATTTTTCCATGTCAGTACATATCTCCACCAGACTCTTCTTAATTTTTGCATATTACTGCATAACAGAACAAATGAGGTTTATTTATAGACCAGCATTGAAGTGGCTTCCTCTCCTTCCATTTTTTGTTGTTGTTTTGTCTTGTTTTTCAATGATGACAAACAGTGCCCGAGTCACCATTCTTTATGTGCCTCCCTATAGGCAGGTGTGGGTGTTCCTCTAAGGGACAGATTGGGAAAGAGAACCACTGAGTCCCAGTATTTGAAGGTTTTTTTAACCTTTTAACAGATACTGCCAAACTGCCTCCCCCTCCCACTAACAGGGTCACTGCTTTTCCCTTCAGCAGGCTGCTTATGTCACCAGGTCTCACACAGTCCCATGAAAGCAGCTCTTCTAGCTTCTGCCTGTCCTGGAGGGCTCAGACCCGAGTCTGTGGGACCAGGCTGAGGATCCAGAGCTGAGCAGACACACCCCCCCTCACCTCCCCAACCCCGTTTTCCCCCTTCAACTCCAGCCACATTTCAGGATTAGGAAGCCCAGCTCATCCATTCATCACATGGATAGCTGAATCCCATTTTTAGACTTTAGCTGAGACCTCTGGTGTACGTGACAGATAAAGGTGCCCCAGGAATTTCACTATTGCTGAGCCTGCACTTGAGAAAGAATCATTTTCACTGGGCCTGAGAGAGAGCGCAGCGGTTCTCATTCATTCTGAGGACTTAGCCCTTGTGGCCCCAAAGACTTCCTGGCATCCCTCCTCCAGGCAAGTCGAGAGCTCTTTTTGATCTTCAGACAGAGGCCTGCAGCGGATCTGACTCCTGTCTGATTCGGTTGCAGCCATTTATAGTGCTGCCGCGCCCATCAGACTGGCTGAATCTTGAGAATAGATGATCCTGCCTGCCTTTAAATTCCCAGTTCACTGCCTGGCGCTTTTAGGCACACAGAAAATGTTTGTCCAGTGATTGAATGAGGCAATGAGACATTGAGACCTTCTGGAAAGCGGAACTATCACTAGCAGATGGGTTCAAGCACAAACCGGCTTGGCAAGGCAGGTAACACGGAGGCCTCTCAGCGCGCGCCCTGGGTGATGTTTGTCCCTTTCTCGAGGCTGTGTGCTCGTGACAACAAAGACTCCTCCCTGCTTACTACTGTATCCCCATACCTAGAACAGAGCTTGGGACAGATGGGCCCTCCATCCGTATTTATTGAACAAATGAACGAACTCCAGGTATATTTCCATCTGTCTTCTCTTTAGAGACACTAACTAGCTTGATTTTCTGGTTTTCTTCCCCTCCTGGGTAGGAGGGCATGGAGCTAATATTTCTTCCCCCATCCTAACATGATGGTGTATTGCAGATGCATTTTTGCAGATGTAAGCTTGAACCTCAATGTAGGTAAACCAGAAGTACACCCCGGAGAGCTGTCAACCAGAGTCACAGTGAGCCATCACCCAGAGTCACAGTGAGCCATCACCCAGAGTCACAGTGAGCCGTCACCCAGAGTCACAGTGAGCCATCACCCAGAGTCACAGTGAGCCGTCACCCAGAGTCACAGTGAGCCGTCACCCAGAGTCACAGTGAGCTGTAACCCAGAGTCACAGTGCTACAGATGGGCTGAGGGCAGATGAGAATTTGGTCAGTGAACTGAAACTGTAAGGCAGAAGGTAGAGGGTATTATGCTATATATATATATATATTTTTTGATGTAGTGCTTTTGTAAGAAGTGGCCCATGTACCCAGAGAATGATGAAGATAATGTAAAAATCACTACAGATCCTGCACTCCTAAGGCAGCCACTGTTAACATGATGATGAACATCCTTGCAGGAATGTGTCTAGGCACATGCACGCCCGTGTGTGTGCATGTGTTAGGTTATGTTTAGCTAACAATGACGGGCAACCAAAATAACGATGATGGAAACGTGATAGCAGCTCATTTCTCTCTCACCTGCAAGTCTGGGTGGGTGGTTGGGGACTGGCAAGGTTCTCCCTGGTGTCAGCCATCCAGTCTTATGCTATCTTGTCATTATATTGTATATGGCCTCCACCTCATGGTCCAAAGGACAGCATCTGCATTCTAGAAAGCAGAAGGAGGAAGGAACAAAAGAGAGAGAGGTTGAGAGAGAGAGAGAGAAATGCCAAAGGAATACACAATATTTCTGCTTATATCCAGTTGGCCGGAACTAAGGTACATGGCCATACCCAGCTGCAGGGGACTTTGGGAAATGTAGTCCTTGTTATAGCAGCCATGTGTCCAACTAGAAATCCTGTTACCATGAAAGAATGGAGAAATGGATATCCAGGGGTATCTGGCAGTCTCTGTCATAATGTTTATGCAACATTACTTAACAGGATCACAGAGACGGTAGAATATAGATTACAGGCTCTGAAGATGACTGTGGGCTGAAATCTGGCTTCACCACTTACTTTTCAGTTTACTTGTTTATAAATTAGGGATCATAACAGAATAAACCTATTTCATAGGACCAATGTGAGGATTGAATGAGCTAATGTATGTAAAAGGGCTAATGTATGTAAAAGGGCTTAGCATGGTACCTGACAGTAAGCTCTCAGCACGAGTTATTAATTAATCTCCTGCTTTTTCTTTTTAACGCTCACCAATATAATATGGATAAGGTTCTGTGTCATCACCTGTAAATCTCCTTATGTTATCCTTTTCAGTAGCTGCACAGGATTTCATTATGTGGCGAGAACATAATTTATTTAACTAGTCCCTCATTGATCACCATCTTAGGTTGTTCTTAATTTTTTGCCTTTATCAACAGTTCTTGGATCCACATCATTTTGTACTTGCATGAATATCTCCTTAAAGTAAATTCCTAGATGTGGGATAGATGGGTCAAACTTAACGCATATTTTAAATGTATTGACATGTCGCCAAATGTGGGTATCATTAACAGGTGATTTCTGAGGACACTGGAGTATTCCATTTTGACCACAAGTTTTTGAGCACCTACTACATGCTGAGCCTTTTGCTAGTTGCTACAGAGAGCCCAGAGGTAAATAAAGCATGCCCTGCCATCGGCAAGGAAGTAACCAATCAGGATTTGTGGATAGGAAATTCAGGATGCTACGAGTGCTGGTGACCCAGGGCTTGAGAAGGTCTCCCTAGGGAAGTGCTATTTCACCTTGAACCTGAGGCCCAAAACATGTGTGGGTGTGGTGGGAAGGGGAGAATTGGAGAAGGAGAGCATGTTCTAGTGGAGAAGGAATGTGGGTTGAACAGTATAATGTAGAGGTGAAAAGCATACATTCTACAGCTAGAGTGTCTTGGTCCAAGTCATGGCTCAGCCACTTATCACCTGAGAAAGACCTCTATGCCTCAGTTTCCTCATCTTTACAATAGAGATGATAGTAATAGTAGGGTGGTTACGAAGATTGAATAAGTAATGCACAGAAGTACTTAGAAGAGCTCCTGGCTGATAGAAAGCACACTGTGTCCGTTATTATTAATACTTTCATCCCACCTTTGCTTAAAAGTCTTAACCCAAGACTGTGAGAGTTCCAACAGTCAGCACCAAAGCCCCCTCTTCATTTTCCCCAATGTTGAACTCATCCATTCAACAAATATTACTGAACACCTCTAAGGGAGATGGTGTAAGCAAAATACTCCCAGACACAGGCTTCAAGGAACAAACTGTTTGGTGGTGAAGATATTTTAAATGAAAAATCCCATACAAACAGAAGCCCAGTTAGCTACAAAGCAATCTGTGCTGTTTCGAGAAGCACGGGGTGATCTGTAAGAGCCTGTCAGGGGCTTTTCCAGTGAGGATGTGACAAAATGACAAAGAAACCAAGACCAGGGGGTTGGGGAGGCTTCAGCCAAGTGGAGGGGTGAGGGGAGAGAATAGACCAGGCAGAGGGAGAGCTTATGGAAAGACCTTGAGGAGGGATGTCTAGCACATCAGAGGAAATAAGTAATTTTTTATTATTAAAAATTATAAATAATTTATAATAATTATTATAAATAATTATAATAATTATTATAATTATTTATAGGGGGAGGGTGGGGTGGAAGGAGTGAGGGTAATGGGCAGAGCGAGTGGGGGGAGAGGTCAAGGGTGAAGTGCAGAAGTAATCAGGGCTGGGTCACATGGGGTCTCCAGCTCTCAGACAGAGGCGATCCCTGGACTCTAACGGTGAGTATGGAGACTGAGTCCCCTCACGAACAAGTTTGTAGCCCCTCCAAGGTCTTAATTCCTGCCAGCCGAAAGGTACCTCCTGTCCAGTAGTTCCTCAAAACTTTTCTTGCCCTTGGCTCCCAAAGAATCCTGAGACTCAGCAGAAAAGTTCTCCACACCAGCACTTTTTCAGGAAAAAAAAAGAGCATTTAATGAACACCTATTATGGGCCAAGGAATGCCCTGAGCCTTTTACCCATCTTACCTCATTTACTGCCCAACAATCTGCAAGATAAGTAGTATTACCACGAAAACAGAGACTCAGCGTAAGTAACTTGTCCGAAGTCACACAGCTATCAAATAGTAGAGTCAGGTTTCTGAAGGCAAAGTCATGATTATTGACTCTGTGTTGTTGTGACCATGAGGCAGGCATGGCCTGTTTCACACCAGCTTCTTAAGAGTCTCAGGAAGCCACTTCCCTGTGCAGTGTGATACATTTTCAGGCAGCAGTGAGCTGAAAATTACAGGAACCTCTCTTCAACCAATTGTAGAGTTCATTAAGCTGCAGGGAGCTCTTACTATCTTCAGATATTTCAAGGCAGCTCTCTGCTCCAGGAATAAAGGAAAGAACAAATACCCATCCCCAAAAAGGTGAATGAAAGCCTTTGCTAACTAAATACTGCAGATGAGCATCTTCCTCATTTGACTACAATTACCTCAGTCCCAAGTTACATCATTGCTAGTGAAATGATTAACAAAAAATGGTAATGGCACCGATGGTAAATTAAATGGAAATAAAAGGAGCTCAGTGTACTGTTCAATTTCCCACTTGGAAAATTTCCTAAGTTGTGTTCTTCAGCTTCCCACCAGGAATTTTCACATGTAAATAAATAGGCCTGATTGAAACTGCAAACCCAGACCTCTGTGCGTGGCTAACACTGAACTGGAAGCCTGGGATCGCTTCTCTCCATCCCAAGGCTAATGTCAGTGAAGATGGATTTTCCCCTCGTGAAATGTTCTAATGAATTATGTAAATAGAGACAAACACCTTATAGGACTGACCTCTGCCATGGAATGTGACATCCTCCTGCCCTAGCCAAACCAAGTGGAACACTGGATTTAAAGAAGAATCAGGACTTCATGACAACTCAGATGCTTGTGGTGTCTGGGTTCTCGCCGCCACAAATCAACACCACCCACCAAGAGAAATTACCAACAGGTGTGACAAGGAATGGGCATGACAGCTGGGGTCCAGTTCAAGTCATCAGCAGATTCCTATCTCGTTAGAAGCCCCTTATTAGGGTTTTAGGCATAATTGTTAGTTTTTCTAATAGGACAACCTACAAGAAGAGTAAAAGCCCTGGGTTTAAAACCCAGCTCCTCCTCTTACTAACTGTGGGATTTGGGACATGTTACGCAAAAATCTTTCTGAGCGTCCATTTCCTCATCTTTAAGGTAAGGGTAATAATAGCACCTATTTATTTTTATTTATTTATTTTACATCTTTATTGGAGTATAATTGCTTTACAATGGTGTGTTAGTTTCTGCTTTATAACAAAGTGAATCAGCTATACATATGTTCCCATATCTCTTCCCTCTTGCATCTCCCTCCCTAATAGCACCTATTTATGATGTGGATTTGAGAATTAGAAAGAGAATGCATGTTGCACAGTGCCTGACCCAGACTGATAGCTCAAGAAATGGGATCTGTTCTTATCATTATTCGCCTCAAATGAAAGGTTGATTCCATTTCAGGATGAATATAAATTGGGTTTTAGACTCTGACTTTTTAACATAATTTGAGACCCTTTTGGTCTTGAAGTTAGATGTATTTCAGGTTGTACAAAATTACACTGTTTTTTTAAAAATTACTTATCTGACACTTATTAGCAGTGTAACTTGGAGCAAATCCTACCTTCACTGGGTCTTAGTTTCCTTGTTGAAATTATTGAAGCTAAAACTATAAAGCTCTTAGAAGAAAACGAAGGAGTGAATTTTCATGACCTAGGATTAGGCAATGATTTCTGAGATATGACCAAAAGTGTACAAGCAATAAAGGAGAAAGTTGACAAGTTGGACTATATCTGAATTGAAAACTTTTGTGCTTCAAAGGACACCATCAAGAAAGTGAAAGGACAACCCACAGAATGGTAGAAAATATTTGCAAATTATATATAGCAGATAAGAGGTGTGAATCCAGAATATATAAAGAACACTTACAATTCAACAACAAAAAGATGGGCAATCCAATTTAAAAATGGGCAGAAGACATTTGTATGGTCAGGCCATTCAAGATGGCTGTTCTCTTCCTCTCTGTACATCCCCTGCTTGACCAGTCCCGCTTCACTCACATGACTATCCAATTCTCTTAATTATAGAGCTTAATTAGTCCCTGGTAACTAATGATGAGCCCACCTGATGTCAATTCCCCCCCTAAATGGTAGCCTCCTTCTCCCCCAGTAGCGAAGACTGCTGCCATTCCTGCCCATGGTCTGCCACACACAGTGGGGTGTCCCTCCAGGACCATTTGTGTAAGATCCCCTGTCCCATGAACCACTGATGTTTCTGTTGCTGTCTCCAGGCTCTTTATTTGGTCTCAAGGCTCAGCAGCTACTAAGGCGTGAAGGCCTGTGGAGTGCAGCCCAACAACATTTCTCCAAAGAAGTATACAGATGGCCAATACAAAAGCATATGAAAAGACGCTCAACATCATTAGCCATCAGGGAAATACAAATGAAAACCATAATGAGACAGCACTTTATACCCACCAGGATGACTATAATAAAAAAGACAATAACAAGTGTTGGTGAAGATGTGGAGAAATTGGAACCTTTGTACATTGCTAGTGTTAATGTAAAATGGTACAGACACTTTTGGAAAAGTCTGGCAGTTCCTCAAAGGATAAACATAGAGTTACTGTAAGACGCAGCAGTTCCAATCCTGGTACCTAAGAGAAATAAAAAAGTATGTCCACACAAAAACTTGTACATGGATATTCACAGCAGCAATATTCATAATAGCCAAAAAGTGGAAACAACCAAATGCCCATTGACTGATGATGAATCTTGAAAACATTAGGCTAAGTGAAAGTCAGTCATAAAAGACTACATATTATATGATTCTATTTTTATCAAATGTTTAGAATAGGCAAATCTATAGAGACAAGTAGATTAGTAGTTGCCTAAGGCTGGGGGTGCTGGGGGGGTGGGCAGGGAGGAACTGGGAAATGACTGCTCCTGGGTACAATTTTTGTGGGGTGGGGTGATGAAAATGATTCAAAATTAGATTATGGTGATGGTTGGTCAACTCTGAAAATACACTAAAAACCGTTGAATTATACACTTTAAAAACTAAATGGCCTGGACAAGATGATTTGTTTGGATCTTGCCCGATTTAACATTTTCTGGACGAGAAGCACATCTTGGAATGGAGCCAGGCCCTACTGGAAAAGAATGACCCTGCCCATGTAAGTGCACCAAGAAGGGAGAAGAGGTGGATAACTTCGCCTGGGCACGGTGACAGGATCCCATCCCTGGACCATAAACATTAGCTAATTCACAAGTTATCTGCTGCATATGCAAATTGGTGGTCACATGCTCAATAACCACTAATGCTTGATAGGATACTTGCCATATGCCTGGTCCTAAGCGCTTTCCATGGATCTCATTTAATCCTCACAACAGCCCTATTAAGCTTCAGATGAGAAACTGAGGATTGGAGGGTTACAAACACAGGAAGTTGAGGGATCAGAAGCAAATACAGTTTGACCAGTGGCCCAAGGCCTGCCCAGCTTTCTCTCTACATCCTGCCCAGCTTTCTCTCTACATCCCCCTGGGTGTAAGGAAAACGTGTGCTTCATCAGCAGTGAGCAAATAACTGAGTTTAAAATAACCTTATCATTTCTTGCTACAGTTCTTAAAAGCAGGGGTTATGATCATTTCATTTTTTAAAAGCCCTGAATTCAGCTTTCTCGCTGCTCTGGCAGGTACTGCTGTTTGCTTTGGAAGACACACACTCCTGGCTTCCCAAGGCTAGATGTGCACCGCTTATCTAAACCAGGCTGACTGTTCTCTCTTCTTTTTCCTTTGCAAATGTCTGTAATCCAGCAGCTTCCTGGCAGGCTCCAGGAGCTCCGGATTGCTCTACACCTGGGAAGTTTGCTACGGAAGCCTTAAAGGAGCCAGATTTTGAAGCGCCTGCCATTTGTTTTTCCTCTCACCTCCAGCCATAACGCTTTATTTGCACCCTAGTGATTGTACCACCGCCAGCGATTCCTCCATCATAAACAAGAAAATGAGTGGGAATGAGGAGAGCAGTAGGAGACGTAAGTTGTGCTGCCGGCCTTTGCCCCAGCTATCCTGACATCAGAGCCTGGGCTGCAGGGCGCTTGCCTCCAGCCCGACTCTCCCTGCTCACACAGGTGGCCCAGCTCTTATGCTGCTATCAAGCAGGGCCCAGGCCAAAGCTCAAACCCAACAGAGGCTGCACAGAAAGACCTGAATGTCTGCTTATAACTGAGAAACACCTCTCAGTCCAGCTTTGGAGCTTGCCATGGATATATGGAAGGCTGGTGCCCAGGTCTCGGAAAGAACTGCCAGGCTCCATGCAAGCATTTGGGCCTCCACCACGTGGACAGCCCCACAGGTGAGGCGAGGCTGCCATCCTGCCCAGATCCCCGCCCTCATCCCTGCGCAGCCGCGAGCTAGGAGCGCTCGCCGGTTGCCGGGGCTCAGTGGACTGCCATGGGCACCAGAGGCCCCTTCGGAATGATGCTTCCTTTTCAGATAACTAGTGCTTGTGTGAACGAATTGCCAAGGTCTGTGTTTTATAAAAATTCCCAAACCTGAAAACCAGAGTTGTATGATGACCTCACCTGGAGTATCAAAACTGCCCGGAGCGCTGGATCCCTGCCCCTCCACATACCCCACTTCCAGTGAGGGCCCCTGGGGGTGCTGAGCCCAACCCTGGGATTCCCTGTCTACCACAGATCTAGGGGTGGTGGAGAGTCCCAGGGCCATGCTTGGGCTACCTTCCTGCATCGCCTGATCTCCCAGGGTCAGATTTACTTCTCCAATGAATGTTCCTTTCTTCTTTAGCAAGGAAGCCTGAAGAGTAAGTGGAGCCTGACTGGGCACAGAGCCAGATCCAAGGACAAATCTACTGTCTCCAGTCCCTGCAAGGAGGGCCAAGAAAGCAGCGATAAACTTAAGGGGATGGCGATCATTCTATTTTCCAGGACTCCATGGAGGTAAGGTAACAGGCATGCTCTGATAAACCGCCTAAAGTGGGTGCAGGTGGTGAGACCTTCCAAAAGCACTGCCTGAGTAACAACAGGTAAGTGCTGCCTTCTGAGCTGGAAGGGTCGGTGGGAAGAAAAGTCTGGGCCAGAGCTGCTTGGGTCAGGAAGGAGAGAGATGGAGCCCTGCTCTCTGTGCTCTCCGTCTCAGCCATTTCCTGCACGGCTCAGGCTCTTCTCTAAACGACTAAAGAATGTCTGATTGAAGAGGTGTCTAATTATCAGGCTCCCAGGATCCCCCAGGCCTGGTCTGGCTGTGTGGCTGGTCCCCACCCCCTGCTCCCAGCCCTTTTCCAGGCCTCCCTTTCTGCATGTGGAGAAGGTGGGGCTGGCCCACAGGGGTCTCTCAGGGTCGGGCCTGCGGGGTCAGCCTGAGTCTGTGCTGTGATTCACTCTGAAACCCAGGTTGAGTAATAGAATCTGAAGCTCTTCCTGTAATTTTCATGATGGTTCCCTTGGGTTTGTTTATCCGTCTCAGTCTCCCTGATTCTGGCCTGAATCTGAATCTAGGCCACAGTGTGATGAGCAAAGTAAATGGTGCAAGACAATTGCTTAGATTTGCTGTTTGCTTCAAATCTGGATTACGGTTGCCCTTCTAAGTAAGCCTCTGTGAGCACAGGATTTAAAAACTCACAGGTGTCAAGGTCCTTAAAAATCACCAGTCCTTCCCAATTGGTCCTGTGACTCCCTTTCCATAAAAAAAAAATATTTTATAATACCCTCTTTGCTAACCTGAAGTGCAACTCATAAATAATATAAGCCACCTGTATACGTAATTTTTAAAAATCATTATTATATCCTTATTATATTATATAATAACGATCCATGGCCCAATGTGGATGAACCTCAAGAAACGTGCTAAGTGAAAGAAGAGAAACACAAAAGGCTATATATATTGTATGATCCTATTTATGTGAAATTTCTAGAAAAGACAAATCTGCAGAGACAGTGAACATATCAGTGGTTGCCTGGAGCTGGGGGTGGGCATGAGAATTGACTGCAAACAGACCCGAGGGAGCATTGAAGGAGGATGGAAATGTTCTGAAATTGCCTTGTGGTCATGGTCACCCAACTTGTCAATTCTACCAAATCACTGAATTGATGAAAACCCTATCTGAATTGGACACTTTTAAAGCGAGTGAATTTTATATTATGTAAATCACAACTTTTTTTTCTTTCTTATTGAAATATAGATGATTTATAATATTGTGTTAGTTTTGGAAATCACAACTATTTTTTTAAATGTACTTTATCCTTGATTTACATGGTAACTCAATTTTTAAAAAATTCAGTGTGTGTATACTGGTTGTGAAAAAAACAAATTGTGTTCATATTTAAAGCAGAGCTAGATTCCAGAGTCAGAGAACTACGAACAAGTTCTTCATCTTCATGAGTATCCAGTAGGACACGTGACAGTTGTGTAGGGTATGGGATAATTCTTCACTGTGAGGGATTGTCCTGGATACTGTAGGATATCTAACATTCTTGTCCCCTGCCTACTAAATTCCAGAAGCAGCCTCTAATCATTGTAACACTGAAAAATGCCCCTATAGAAGTCCAGATCACCCCCTAGGAAGTGGCTTCACCCCCACTGAGAATCCCCGATGTTGTCCAGCATCACGTGGGGAGACTGAGGCCAAGCGAGGGACAGAGACTTGCCTGCGGGCAGAGAGTGAGCTGGTGCTTAGCTGAAGTCAACCCAGACGTCCTAAATCAGACTTCAGAGCTCTTTGGCCTATACCAGGCCTTTTCACTCTTGCTTGTCTTTCTCTCCCAACTTCGCTGTCATTCTGGTACCTAACATGTAAACAGCTTCATCTCATTCAGAGCTATGGAAAAGGCAGACAGGGGGGCAGAGCTTGTCACTATTATGCTAGCTCATGAAATTCACCCACAGGGAATCCAAGCAATGGGGACAGCTGGTTCTGAGTCCCGAACATGAAGCCTCGGTGAGTGTGTGAGCCCAGGAATATCAAACATCCACTGTACAGACTGCTGTTCCCATCCCCTCCCATGGTAGATATTGCTAATCACTGATGACGTGCTTGCTCTCTGAGATTGAACGCAGACTCTGCCTCTTTCTCAAGGCAGCCATTGTCAATTATCTAAACTTGCAGAAGAGATAAATCAAGTTACTGTCCTAGGGGTGCTGTGTCTAAAGAAAGGAAACAGGCTGGGTGCAGACCTGAAACAAAGAGCCACCATTAATCCAAGAAGTTCAATGCAGGGGCGGAGGAGAAGGCTTCTGGGTGTGATGAACAAAGGAACAGACCAAACTGAGAGACCAGGCAAGGGCACTGGAAACAGCGCTTCAGGCTTTGGTTGAGACAGATGGGTCCTAAGAGAACAGATGCTCAGTAACTGCTTGACGAATGACCACTGAGAGAGGAACAGGGACTGTCTGCCCTGGCTTCATAGCAACCTCTTGGTCAGAGCCCAAGGAGGTGTGTGCTGCTCCCCAAAGTGAGGCTGGAATCCGGAGGCCTCTGAAGCTGATCTCATGGGCTAGACTCTCTGGAGGGTCTTTGCCCCTTATTAGATGTAATTCATCCGGGGCCCAAGGAGTTCCCCAGCACAGCTGGAGGTGATCCCAAGAACAGGTTCCTCTTAAAGGCAACCAGAGAGACTCACGCAATGTCTAAAATTTGGAGAGTAGAGTCTAGTAGCCAAGTGCATGGACTTTGGAGGCAGACAGACCTGGGTTTGGATCCCAGTGTTGCCAATTACTAGCTTTGGAATCTCAAATTGCTTGACTTCTTGGAGGTCATTTTTCTCTTCTCTCCGTGGGACCTAATTCACAGAGTTTTGTGAGGGTTAAATGAATAGACATTCATTTGGCTTTTCAATGTCCATTCATCTCTCTCACTGTTTAAAAGTAGCCATGCAGTTTAGTTAGGATGGCCTGCATCCTAGGTTCCAGGGATAGACCATCACTGATCTACCCATTCAGGATAATACCAGCCCTGTTGCTACACTGATTGGTTCAGGGATGAGTTACTTAGGCTATGCCAACCAACATGTGGTTTTCTCTTGGTTAGTTCAGTTTAGTTCTGTTAGAATAAATCCAGAAGTGTTGTTTGATGGTAGGAGGAGGTCTCTCTCCTCTCTCTTTCTCTCTTTCTCCTCCTGGATATGAGTGAGGGATTGTGTGTCCTCAGCTTCTGCCAGAAGTCATTTCGCATCCAAGTCATTTCGCAGTCCAGCCTGAGGAAAGCAAACACATGGAATAGGGCAGAGCCAAATCACAGAGAAACCAAGCCAGACCCCTGATCAAACTTTACCTGACCCAGTCTGATCTGTACCTGAACTTTTTTTTTTTTTTTTTTTTTTGCGGTACGCGGGCCTCTCACTGTTGTGGCCTCTCCCATTGCGGAGCACAGGCTCCGGACGTGCAGGCTCAGCGGCCATGGCTCACGGGCCCAGCCGCTCCGCGGCATGTGGGATCTTCCCGGACCGGGGCACGAACCCGTGTCCCCTGCATCGGCAGGCGGACTCTCAACCACTGCGCCACCAGGGAAGCCCTGTCCCTGAACTTTTAAAGCAAAATTTGGGTTGGAATTCCTGTTACATTTAAGTACTCAACAAATGGTAGCAGTCAATACTATTAGTATTATGATCAAAAGGATTACTAAATAAAGCCCAAAAAAGAGTTTGACATTTTCATTACAAGATACAGTACAATTTTCCCAGTGGTATTCATTTATTTCACAAATTCATCAAACAAATTAATTCAACAAATAATGATTGAGTTCCTACTATGTGTCCCGCTTGGTGCTAGGTGCGAGGTTAGAGTGATGAGCAAGAGAGGCTTGGTACTGCCAAATGCTCAGATCCCAGCCCCACCCCTCGGAGAGGTCTCCTTGCTGAGCTGGACGGGAGGCTGCTTGTTCACAAATGTGTGCATATTTAAAAGGAAAGCCTTGCAAAATGGTCACACATGTAGAAGCTCTACATCAAAGTCAAGTGGTTCTCAGCGTGAAGATGGCAGGATTTACTCTTATCTCTTCCTGCCTTCACACACTCCACTTCAGCCAGGTACACCCTCCTCACCTTCCTCTGCCTTCAAGGCCCCACCGGAAACTCTATAAGAGGCTTCCTGGCTGATGTAGATGCTTGCTTTCCTCCTCCTGGGACCTCACATCTGTTTCTCTTTACATCTCACCCTGCTCTAATCTTGTAGTCACTCCGGGTCTCCTAGCTGCCAGCTGCCCACTCTTCTAGGTGATCGTCGCCTTGCCTTGCCCTCCAGGCCCTGAACTCTTAGTTTGCATTTACCACCATGATTTCCAACCTACTGCTCTGTCCCAAGGGCCTGCTGTAAACCTGCTGATGGTCCCACTTGCCCAGAGGTGTTTATAGGTGGTTTAGAGGTGATTTATCTGAAGATAATTCAATTCCTATGTTTGTTTGTTTGTTTAAGATTTTTTGATGTGGACCTTTTTTTTTTTTTTTTTGGCTGCATTGGGTCTTCGTTGCTGCACGTGGGCTTTCTCTAGTTACGGCAAGTGGGGGCTACTCTTCGTTGCGGTGCACAGGCTTCTCATTGCAGTGGCTTCTCTTATTGCAGAGCATGGACTCTAGGCACACGGGCTTCAGTAGTTGCGGCACGCGGGCTCATTAGTTGTGGCACACGGGCTTAGTTGCTCCGCAGCATGTGGGATCTTCCCGGGCCAGGGCTCAAACCCGTGTCCCCTGCATTGGCAGGTGGATTCTTAACCGCTGCGCCACCAGGGAAGCCCCTGGACCATTTTTTTTTTAAGTCTCTATTGAATTTGTTACAATATTGCTTCTGTTTTATGTTTTGGTTTCTTGGCGGGGAGGTATGTGGGATCTTAGCTCCCTGACCAGGGATCAAACCCACACCCCCTGCATTGGAAGGCAAAGTCTTAACCGCTGGACTGCCAGGGAAGTCCCCTCAATTCCTGTGTTTTTGTACCTAAATTCCTGACTTCTAGTTCCTGGCTCCTGGCCTTGACTTGCCTGGTGCCTAAATAAATTCCTACCATTAACTAAGGAACTAGTGCCTGGTCCTAACTCAAAAGTTACATTGTAAAAAGGCGAGGGGGGAAATGCTACACTGCTATCCCATCTTCCCCAGCACTGCTTTTCCTTTTATGATATCAATATATTTTTAAAGCAAAAAAGTAGCACATGCTTAGGGGGAAAACTCAAACAGTATAGCATTTGGTAAAGTGGAACGTGAAAGCCTTCCCTCCACTGGCCCTTAGTCCCTTACCCCAGAGGCAGCCATGCTACCAGTTGGCTGTGTTGCCCAGACCCAAGGTGGTCCCTGGGCTCCAAAGGCAGGTTGCCTATATTCAAACCCAGCTCCATCATTTATTAGCCATAGACGTTGAACAATTCAGCTAACCTCCCTGTGCCTTGGTATACTTATCTATAAAACTAGGATAATAACAGGACTTGCTTTTGAGGTTACTGGGGGAAAATATTTTTTAATTTCAGTAAAGCACTTAGAATAGTGATTGGCACATGGTTAAGTGCTTAATCAAAGTAAATTGTTATCTACCTCTTTTTAAATAACAGTTATTAGGGTTCTGTGGTGTGGATGTCTTTTATTATAACCCATGTGGTTTATAGATTCACTAACTAGTTTCTGCAAACTCAGGATCCAATACCGAGAAGTTGGGGCCACATGGAACATCAAGAATGTGTGGTTATGGTTTTCTAACTTGGAACCCAGTGACATCAGAGCTTGCAGGGGTTCACCTGCTGGCCTGAAGATACTGTAAGAAACCATTTTCTAGCTGGGGTCACTTCTTCATTCTTCTAGACCTAATGTTCTCAAACCAGACATCCTTTCCTTCCTCCCAAGTTCTGTGTCCGGGGAAACCAGCACCCTAGACGATGAGCTCTGCTCTGAGCTTAAATTGCTACCAATTAGAGTTAGAGCAGTTTTTCTCTCTCCTCTTCAACATGCTGGGCTGGCAATACTGTGGCTTCCCAGCAGGTTAAAGTGATCACAAGTATCTTGGAATAGATCTCTTTCCTGGAGAGAAAGAAGGGAAACAAGATAAACCAGATGGATCTAAATTGAACACGCTGTTCCTGGCACTTAATTTCCCAAAAGGCATTTTGGTGGCCTCCTGGGAATACTTCCCAAGCAATGCCTGGAGTTTTAAACATTTGACAGCCGTTAACCATGTTGAGCCTCATGGGGCTTAGCTCCCCACCCACCAGTGAAGAGCACCAGCAGAAACTACCGTTTGCCCTGGGAAAATGTCCTATAAGTAGCACCAACAAATCTTCCCCCAATAAGACCAGGCCACAAGCAATGCTGACAACAGTGCTCAGCAGAGCCTTGATCTGAAAATGCCGAGGAGAAGAAAGAGAAAGACCCAAGCTAGCCCCTTGGAAGCAAATTTTCCATCTTCCTCAATTAAGATGTCCATGCCTCTGTTGTTCCTTTTTGTTGGTGGCACTATTCCGTAGCACTCGGGGGGTTAAAGGCAGATCAGTAGGAGGCAGAATTCCCAGACATTGTTGTTCTTTCACCTCTCGTGTCTAATCAGCTATGGGTCAGGTCTGTTCAGTTATGGGTCTTCCATCCATCCCACCTTGTGCATTGCTAATGTGTATTTCCTGGTTCAACAGAGTATATTGGAACTATTGGGACTTTGTTGACACTCAGCTAAGGGCACAAATTCTAACAATTGTTGACCTCCAGGAAGCCACTTAACTTTGCTGAGTCTTGGTCGCAACGGTTAAAGGAGGAAACCAAAGCTGAATGCGACATTATTGTAAAAGTGAGAGTCGCATTACAAGTGCCCAGTGCTGCTGGTACCTGCTGGATGCTCAAAAAATACCTGTCAGGCTGCTGAAGTAGAAGTGAATGGAGACTTACAGTTAAATGTGGTGGAACTGACATGTATGTGCAATTTTACTGCTTCCCCAAACCACAATAAAATGGTAACACAGGGCTAAAAACAAGTGTAAACGTATAAGGACACAGAGAACGAAAACAGCATAGCCTTGATCTGTGTGACCTATAATTCAAAGGGAACAAAAAAGAAAGCTTCATTGTAACACCTCTGTATCAGTTATCACACTTGCATAACAAACCATCCCAAAACTTAATGGCTTAAAACAAATACCATTTTATTTGCTCACAGTTGTGAGTCAGTGATTTGGGCTGGGCTCATACAGGTGGATCTTCTGCTAGAATTAACTAGCTCACTCATTTGCAGTAAGCTGGGAGCTGGTATGACTTAGGGCTGGGCTCTGCTGGGATGGTTTATCTTCTCCCTGCACGTGGTCTAACCATCCAGGAGGCTGGCCTTTGCTTCTCCACTTGGTGGGCTCCGGGTTCCTAGCAGCCAGAGGATAAGACCCAATGCACTAGCCTCTGCATGCCTCAAATTTGCTAATACCTCATTGGCGAGTCACAGATTCAGTGGCTGAGCCCAGACTCAATGTGGGAGAGATCTACACAAGGTCACAGATACCTTGGTTCATTCCTGCAACAGTCTACGACAACCTCTGAAGCACGTTTACCATCTTTGCCAATTAAGATGATCATGTCTGTGTTGCCTCTTATTAATAGAGATGCTATTCAATGGTGCTGACAGAGTCAAAGCTAGATCAAAAGAGATAAAAAGCAGGTGGACAAGAAAGACCAACTTAGCAGACCAGAGAAAATGGAAACCAAAGCCTGAAGTGGGGGACTGAAGGAAGCTTGTTCATTCTATAGAACCCTAGAGATTCAGAAATTGAAGCTACCAAGTATTAATACATCTGAAATTCAGAGTACAGGTGGGGCTAAAAACAGAAGAATAGGCTAAACGTCTGTGTAAGAGGCA
The DNA here is from genome assembly GCF_964374135.1 of Grampus griseus. Lineage (NCBI taxonomy): Eukaryota > Metazoa > Chordata > Mammalia > Artiodactyla > Delphinidae > Grampus > Grampus griseus. The sequence goes on from NC_139002.1 coordinate 74,945,182, forward strand.
CTATCTCGACCCTCTGCATCTTTGTTCCTGCCCCACACAACCAAGTGAATACCTTTCTGTATCCCAGGATTGAGGTATACTCTGTGGAGAGGTAAAAATGGAAAGATTCTTATCTTGGGGTACCAGGCATTGCTAAAGGTGGGGACACCATACTGAAAACAGGGAGATTACCCAACTGACAGTAAAAGAACATTAATGAGAAAATTAATTAATTCCACAATTGATTAGTAGGAATTCCAAAGAGCAAGAAGACACAGAAAAAGAGAAGTGAAAGTTATCAAAGACTTCAATACATTTCAATAAAATTTCCCAGAACTTAAGTAAATGAGTTGGAAAAGACCCACTGAGTACTTTGTGGAATGAATTTAAAAAGAAAAAACAACTAAGGCGAATCATTGTGAAATTCAGGATATCAGGGATAAAGAGAAAATCCTAATGGCGTCCACAGAGAAAAGATCAAACAAACAACAACAATGAAAACAGGTGACATACAAAAGTTCAGAAATCTACATGGCATCAGACTTAATGGCCACAGGAGATGCTAGAAGATAATGGAGCAATGCGTTCAGAATAATGAGTGGAGAGGGGACCTTCAAGATGGCGGAGAACTAAGCCATGGAGATCACCTTCCCCCCAACAAATACATCAAAAATACATCTACATGTGGAACAATTCCTACAGAACACCCAGTGAACACGGGCAGAAGACCTCAGACTTCCCAAAAGGCAAGAAATGTACCTGGGTAGGGCAAAAGAAAAAAGAAAAAACAGAGACAAAAGAATAGGAATGGGGGGCTTCCCTGGTGGCGCAGTGGTTGAGAGTCCGCCTGCCGATGCAGGGGGCACGGGTTTGTGCCCTGGTCCGGGAAGATCCCACATGCCGCGGAGCGGCTGGTCCTGTGAGCCATGGCCGCTGAGCCTGCAGGTCCGGAGCCTGTGCTCTGCAACAGGAGAGGCCACAACAGTGAGAGACCTAAGTACCGCAAAAAAAAAAAAAAAAAGAATAGGGATGGGACCTCCACCTCTGGGAAGGAGCTGTGAAGGAGGAAACGTTTCCACACACTAGGAAGCCCCATCACTGGCGGAGACAGGGGGGTGGGCGGGGGGGAAGCTTCAGAGCCATGGAGGAGAGCGCAGCAACAGGGGTGCAGAGGGCAAAGCGGAGAGATTCCAGCACAGAGGATTGGGGCCAACCAGCACTCACCAGCCAGAGAGGCTTGTCTGCTCACCCGCCAGGGTGGGTGGGAGCTGGGAGCTGAGGCTCAGCCTTCCTAGGTCAGATCTCAGGGAGAGGACTGGGGTTGGCTGCGTGAACACAGCCTGAAAGGGGCTAGTGTGCCACAACTAGCCGGGAGGGAGTCCAGGAAAAAGTCTGGACCTGCCAAGAGGCAAAAGACCTTGTTTCGGGGTGCACGAGGAAGAGGATTCCTTCCCCGTCTGCCCACAGAAGGCAGAGAACCACCTAAGTGAGCTCTAGAGATGGGCGCGAGCCATGGCTATCAGCTCGGACCCCAGAGACGGGCATGAAACGCTAACAGTGCTGCTGCAGCCACCAAGAATCCTGCGTGCAAGCACAGGTCACTCTCCACACCTCTCTCCCGGGAGCCTGTGCAGCCCGCCACTGCCAGGGTCCTGTGATCCAGGGACAAATTCCCTGGGACAACACACGGTGCGCCTCAGGCTGTTGAAACGTCATGCTAGCCTCTGCCGCCACAGGCTCGCCCTGTATTCCAATTCTGACTACCGTACCCCTCCCTCCCCCAGTCCTGAATGAGTAAGAGCGGCCCTACTCAGCGGCTGCTCATGTCGGGGTGGGGAGCAACGGCCTGAGGGTGACCTACACTCAGGTGAGGCCAAAACGAAAGCTGAACCCCAGGAGCTGTGCGAACAAAGAAGAGAAAGGGAAATTTCTCCATGCAGCCCCAGGAGCAGCAGAATAAATCCCCACAATCAACTTGATGTACCCTGCATCTGTGGAATACCTGCATACACAACAAATTTTCCCCAAATTTAGGCAGTGGACTTTGGGAGCAACTGTAGACTTGGGGTTTACTCTCTGCAACTGATTTGTTCCTGATTTTTATGTTTATCTTAGTTTAGTGTTTAGGGCTTGTTATCATTGGTGCATTTGCTTATTGGTTTTGTTGCTCTCTTTTTTTTTTTTTTTACATCTTTATTAGAATATAATTGCTTTACAATGGTGTGTTAGTTTCTGCTTTATAACAAAGTGAATCAGTTATACATATACATATGTTCCCATATCTCCTCCCTCTTGCGTCTTCCTCCCTCCCACCCTCCCTATCCCACCCCTCCAGGCTGTCACAAAGCACCGAGCTGATCTCCCTGTGCTATGCAGCTGCTTCCCACTAGCTATCTACCTTACGTTTGGTAGTGTGTATATGTCCATGCCTCTCTCTCGCTTTGTCACAGCTTACCCTTCCCCCTCCCCATATCCTCAAGTCCATTCTCTAGTAGGTCCGTGTCTTTATTCCTGTCTTACCCCTAGGTTCTTCATGACATTTTTTTTTCTTAAATTCCATATATATGTGTTAGCATACAGTATTTGTCTTTCTCTTTCTGACTTACTTCACTCTGTATGACAGACTCTAGGTCTATCCACCTCATTACAAATAGCTCAATTTCGTTTCTTTTTATGGCTGAGTAATATTCCATTGTATATATGTGCCACATCTTCTTTATCCATTCATCTGATGATGGACACTTAGGTTGTTTCCATATCCAGGCTATTGTAAATAGAGCTGCAATGAACATTTTGGTACATGACTCTTTTTGAATTATGGTTTTCTCAGGGTATATGCCCAGTAGTGGGATTGCTGGGTCATATGTAGTTCTATTTGTAGTTTTTTAAGGAACCTCCATACTGTTCTCCATAGTGGCTGTACCAATTCACATTCCCACCAGGAGTGCAAGAGTGTTCCCTTTTCTCCACACCCTCTCCAGCATTTATTGTTTGTAGATTTTTTGATGATAGCCATTCTGACTGGTGTGAGATGATATCTTTGTACTTTTCAATTGCATTTCTCTAATGATTAATGATGCTGAGCATTCTTTCATGTGTTTGTTGGCAGTCTGTATATCTTCTTTGGAGAAATGTCTATTTAGGTCTTCTGCCCATTTTTGGATTGGGTTGTTTGTTTTTTTGTTATTGAGCTGCATGAGCTGCTTATAAATTTTGGAAATTAATCCTTTGTCAGTTGCTTCATTTGCAAATATTTTCTCCCATTCTGAGGGTTGTCTTTTGGTCTTGTTTATAGTTTCCTTTGCTGTGCAAAAGCTTTTAAGTTTCATTAGGTCCCATTTGTTTATTTTTGTTTTTATTTCCATTTCTCTAGGAGGTGGGTCAAAAAGGATCTTGCTGTGATTTATGTCATAGAGTGTTCTGCCTATGTTTATCAAACTAAGAGTTTGATAGTTTCTGGCCTTACATTTAAGTCTTTAATCCATTTTGAGCTTATTTTTGTGTATGGTGTTAGGGAGTGATCTAATCTCATACTTTTACATGTAGCTGTCCAGTTTTCCCAGCACCACTTATTGAAGAGGCTGTCCTTTCTCCACTGTACATTCCTGCCTCCTTTATCAAAGATAAGGTGACCATATGTGCGTGGGTTTATCTCTGGGCTTTCTATCCTGTTCCATTGATCTATCTTTCTGTTTTTGTGCCAGTACCATACTGCCTTGATGACTGTAGCTTTGTAGTATAGTCTGAAGTCAGGGAGCCTGATTCCTCCAGCTCCATTTTTCGTTCTCAAGATTGCTTTGGCTATTCGGGGTTTTTTGTGTTTCCATACAAATTGTGAAATTTTTTGTTCTAGTTCTGTGAAAAATGCCATTGGTAGTTTGATAGGGATTGCATTGAATCTGTAGATTGCTTTGGGTAGTATAGTCATTTTCACAATGTTGATTTTTCCAATCCAAGAACATGGTATATCTCTCCATCTATTTGTATCATCTTTAATTTCTTTCATCAGTGGCTTATAATTTTCTGCATACAGGTCTTTTGTCTCCTTAGGTAGGTTTATTCCTAGATATTTTATTCTTTTTGTTGCAGTGGTAAATGGGAGTGTTTTCTTGATTTCACTTTCAGATTTTTCATCCTTAGTGTATAGGAATGCCGAGATTTCTGTGCATTAATTTTTTATCCTGCTACTTTACCAAATTCATTAATTAGCTCTAGTAGTTTTCTGGTAGCATCTTTAGGATTCTCTATGTATAGTATCATGTCACCTGCAAACAGTGACAGCTTTACTTCTTCTTTTCCGATTTGGATTCCTTTTATTTCCTTTTCTTCTCTGATTGCTGTCGCTAAAACTCCCAAAACTATGTTGAATAAGAGTGGTGAGAGTGGGCAACCTTGTCTTGTTCCTGGTCTTAGTGGAAATGCTTTCAGTTTTTCACCATTGAGGACGATGTTGGCTGTGGGTTTGTCATATATGGCCTTTATTATGTTGAGGAAAGTTCCATCTATGCCTACTTTCTGCAGCGTTTTTATCATAAATGGTGTTGAATTTTGTTGAAAGCTTTTTCTGCATCTATTGAGATGATCAATCATATGGTTTTTCTCCTTCAATTTGTTAATATGGTTTATCACATTGATTGATTTGCGTCTATTGAAGAATCCTTGCATTCCTGGAATAAACCCCACTTGATCATGGTGTATGATCCTTTTAATGTGCTGTTGGATTCTGTTTGCTAGTATTTTGTTGAGGATTTTTGCATCTATGCTCATCAGTGATATTGGCCTGTAGTTTTCTTTCTTTGTGACATCCTTGTCTGGTTTTGGTAACAGGGTGATGGTGGCCTCATAGAATGAGTTAGGGAGTGTTCCTCCCTCTGCTATATTTTGGAAGAGTTTGAGAAGGATAGGTGTTAGCTCTTCTCTAAATGTTTGATAGAATTCACCTGTGAAGCCATCTGGTCCTGGGCTTTTGTTTGTTGGAAGATTTTTAATCACGGTTTCAATTTCAGTGCTTGTGATTGGTCTGTTCATATTTTCTATTTCTTCCTGATTCAGTCTTGGCAGGTTGTGCATTTCTAAGAATTTGTCCATTTCTTCCAGATTGTCCATTTTATTGGCATAGAGTTGCTTGTAGTAATCTCTCCTGATCTTTTGTATTTCTGCAGTGTCAGTTGTTACTTCTCCTTTTTCATTTCTAATTCTACTGATTTGGGTATTCTCCCTTTTTTTCTTGATGAGTCTGGCTAATGGTTTATCAATTTTGTTTATCTTCTCAAAGAACCAGCTTTTAGTTTTATTGATCTTTGCTATCGTTTCCTTCATTTCTTTTTCATTTATTTCTGATCTGATTTTTATGATTTCTTTCCTTCTGCTAACTTTGGGGTTTTTTTGTTCTTCTTTCTCTACTTGCTTTAGGTGCAAGGTTAGGTTGTTTATTCGAGATGTTTCCTGTTTCTTAAGGTAGGATTGTATTGCTATAAATCCATATTCTTGGATGGGAAGAATCAACATTGTGAAAATGACTATACTACCCAAAGCAATATACAGATTCAATGCAATCCCTATCAAACTACCAATGGCATTTTTCACAAAACTAGAACAAAAAATTTCACAATTTATATGGAAACACAAAAGACCCCGAATAGCCAAAGCAATCTTGAGAAAGAAAAACGGAGCTGGAGGAATCAGGCTCCTGGACTTTAGACTATACTACAAAGCTACAGTAATGAAGACCGTATGAAAGACTGGCATGAAAACAGAAATATAGATCAATGGAACAGGATTCAAAGCCCAGAGATAAACCCATACACATATGGTCACCTTATTTTTGATAAAGGAGGCAAGAATATAAAACGGAGGAAAGACAGCCTCTTCAATAAGTGGTGCTGGGAAATCTGGACAGCTACATGTAAAAGAATGAAATTAGAGCACTCCCTGACACCATACACAAAAATAAACTCAAAATGGATTAAAGACCTAAATGTAAGGCCAGACACTATAAAACGCTTAGAGGAAAACATAGGCAGAACACTCTTTGACATAAATCACAGCAAGATCCTTTTTGACCCACCTCCTAGAGACATGGAAATAAAAACAAAAATAAACAAATGGGACCTAATGAAACTTCAAAGCTTTTGCACAGCAAAGGAAACCATAAACAAGGTGAAAAGACAACCCCCAGAATGGGAGAAAGTTTTTGCAAACGAAGCAACTGACAAAGGATTAATCTCCAAAATATACAAGCAGCTCATGCAGCTCAATTTCAAAAAACAAACAACCCAATCCAAAAATGGGCAGAAGACCTAAATAGACATTTCTCCAAAGAAGATATACAGACTGCCAACAAACACATGAAAGGATGCTCAACATCACTAATCATTAGAGAAATGCAGATCAAAACTACAATGAGGTATCACCTAACACCGATCAGAATGGCCATCATCAAAAAATCTACTAATAGTAAATGCTGGAGAAAGTGTGGAGAAAAGGGAACCCTCTTGCACTGTTGGTGGGAATGTAAATTGATACAGCCACTATGGAGAACAGTATGGAGGTTCCTTAAAAAACTAAAAATCGAACTACCATATGACCCAACATTCCCACTACTGGGCATATACCCTAAGAAAACCATAATTCAAAAAGAAGCATGTACCACAGTGATCATTGCAGCACTGTTTACAATAGCCAGGACATGGAAGCAACCTAAGTGTCCATCTACAGATGAATGGATAGAGAAGATGTGACACATATATACAATGGAATACTACTCAGACATAAAAAGAAACGAAATTGAGTTATTTGTAGTGAGGTGGATGGACCTAGAGTCTGTCATACAGAGTGACGTAAGTCAGAAAGAAAAATACCGTATGCTAACACATATATATGGAATCTAAAAAATAATGGTTCTGATGAACCTTGGGGCAGGACGGGAATAAAGACGCAGACGTAGGGAATGGAGTTGAGGACACGGGGTGGGGGGAAGGGTAAGCTGGGACGAAGTGAGAGAGTAACATTGACATATATACACTACCAAATGTAAAATAGGTAGCTAGTGGGAAGCAGCTGCATAGGACATGGAGATCAGCTTGTTGCTTTGTGACCACCTAGAGTGGTGGGTTAGGGAGGGTGGGAGGGAGACACAAGAGGGAGGGGATATGGGGATGTATGTATACATATAGCTGATTCACTTTGTTTTACAGCAGAAACTAACACAACATTGTAAAGCAATTATACTCCAATAAAGACATTAAAAAATACTGTTACATAAAGTTTTTGTTATACAAGATGCGTAAGTTCTAGACATCTACTGTACAACATAATGAGTATAGTTAACAATGCTGTGTTATGCACTTCAATAAATGTTAAGAGGGTAAAAAAAAAAGTGATGAGTGGAAATGAATTTCATACCAGAGTGCCACGCTCAGCCAAACTATAATTGTGATGGAAGGCTAAGGATATTTTAGACATTAAAGATCTGGAGAAATATACCTTACATGCATTCTTCCTTTGGGAGAAATGAGGAAGACATAGAAATCAGAGCAAAGGTGTGCCAGTTATTAGCTAATTGCCCGTTAGCTGCAAACCTACACTTCTATACTCTGCTGTGTGATGCTGAGGCCAAGACTCTAAAAATCCCTTTCACCTTGGCCCACTGGCCCCCTGTTAAGCTCTCTAATGGGGAGAGATTACTAGAGGGCGACGGGAGGGCTGGAGAAGGGAGAAGGGACTTTCTCCTTCCTGTTGGATTCCTGTCTACTTGTGGTTCCTGAGAGCATCACACTGGCAACCCTTCACCCCACAGAAACAGCTCCTTCCTGTAGCAACAGTTGAGTCCAGTCTGCAGTTTTCTCAACACTTGCAGAAGCAACTTTTCTGGGCCCTTTAGAGATACCAGCACCAGCTATGTCACCTCCTTCACCCCCAGCACACGCAGTTAAAATAGCTGGCATGGTTTCTAAAGCCTGACTGATATACAGGGGATCCAACACAGGATAAAAAGTAAAAACTCCAAGGATGATAGTGAGAGGAGATTCCAGGGCAATAGCTATGCGTCAGACTGGTGGCTTGCTTGAACTGATAGCCCCAGTTCGTGACCTTCCTGTATCCATGTTCTTTGCAAAGTGACTTTTCAGATTCTTCCATCAAGACGTGCAGTCTATTTCTGTTCTCCTTGATTCTGGCCTTGTGACATGTTTGGCCAATAAAATATGATGGGAGTCATGGTGAGCCAGCTCCAATCCTAGCCTCAAGAAGCCTTGCATATTTCCTTTCTCTCTGTTGGATCCTTATTTCCGTCATGAAGTCTTGTCTAACCTGCTGGAGGATAAGAGACCATGAGGCACGCCATCCAGTAGCCAGCTACCCATCCCCTCCCCAGGCAGAGATGCAGTTAACTGCAGATGCCTGAGGAAGTCCTGCCAAGACCAGGAGGACCATCCAGCTGAATTCAGCCCCAAATGCCAACCTGCAGAATTGTGAGCTAAATAAATGATTGTTGTTTTTAACCACTAAATGTTTGGGCGATTTATTATGCAAAAACAGCTAACTGATCCACAGACTTAGAGAATAACCAGTCCACACCGGACCAGGAGGATTGAAGGCTCACAGATGGATGAATTCAAGAAGCAAAAGTGATATCATTAGGGAAGCTAATATGTTCTCTGGAGGGCAGTGTGGTGAGTTGGAGTAAAGGCTTGCAGCTTCTTGTAAGCCTTGTAGAAATATTCAGTGTGACCTACGTATATGTATAACAGATAGAAATAAAATTCAAATTTACAAAAATGAACGGACTTTGTGGATTTCCTTCTGTAGTGAATGTCAACTCACGATCGTGGACTTGAATCCCAAGGCGTGGTTTCAGCAATCTTGTCTTTTCATGACTGCTGTTTTCACTAGTGGACGTGCAGGCAATATTCATCAGCAGTACTCATCGTGCTGCTCGGGCCATCACTCCCAAATCCAATCATCATCTTTGATTCTACCTCCTAAATATGGTCCACCTCTCTCCATTGCCATGCGTCTGCAAGAGCTCAGGACACCATCTCTCCCGTTGTGGAGCACAGGCTCCGGACGCGCAGGCCCAGTGGCCGTGGCTCACGGGCTCAGCCGCTCCGCGGCACATGGGATCTTCCCGGACCAGGGCACGAACCCGCGTCCCCTGCATCGGCAGGCAGACTCTCAACCACTGCGCCACCAGGGAAGTGCCTCTCTTCGTTCTTGTTTCCTTCAAATAGTCTTCACTGAGCTTCCAGAATGATCTCTCTAAGCAAGTCATCTCAGCCCGTGGCCCTGTCTAAAATCCTTTATTGATTCCCCTTTGTCTACAGGACAAAGTGTAAACTCCTTAGGATGGCATACATGGCCCTTCTTGCTCTGGACGCTTGCCTTTCCAGATTCACCTCTTGCCAACTGTCAAGCTTGTCTCCAGCCTTACTGAGCCTCCTCCCACCCCTCATTTTTGTCATGCTCTGCTTTTCTGCCAAGTTTTTGCACATTGGATTCCCTCTGGCAGACTCTGTTGGCTGCCTACTCAAAACTCACTCTTTTATTTTTGCCTGCAGAATCCTAGAAATCCCTTGGTCTCAGGGAAGGTGAGCCTTAGCCCTAGTCTAGAGGTAGACATATACCGTAGTTCTGGCTAATTATTTGTAAGAGGAAGTCACTATGGAACATATGGAAAGTTTTTCCCTTCCTGATAAGAGGCAGGTATGCCAGTCAAAACTAGATCAGCCAAGAGATACTCAACAGTCAGTGCTGGGCTGTAGCATTTTGCCTTGTCCTGGTCCAAATCTGGCCTTCTTGAGATGAAGCCTGTAATCAAAGGTAGAACGTAGGAGATAACAATGAATCAAAGCACCCTGATTCCAGATAATCGTTTCCCCAGTATCTTTCTTGTTTCAGTTTGAATTACAATGCTTTTTCTCTTGCCACTCACACTGTTAGCAGGGCAACTTCTACTCTCTGGACTTTCGGCTCATCCTTATTCTTCACTTGGGCTGGAACCTCATGACAAAGCTATTCTTTGTAGCGTGTGTGCGTGCTACATGTGCAAGCGTGTGTATTTGTGTAAAAGTAGAGAAGGGAAACCTAGCACAAGCATGATTGCATACAAGTATTTTCTGGTGCATGTGCAGTTTTATTCCCTCATGTCTGCTGACAAGTGACAGGGAAAATACTTGCTGGGTCTTCAGAAAGCTTCTATTATTGCCCTTCGTGATAATTTACTTTATCTCTTTCTTTTCCATTCACCTTGAGCCATTATGCCTTCTTTCTTTGCAGCTCAGTAATTGGAAAACTGGTTTACAAATCTACTTTTTCTTCACTAAAGGATTTTTTCCTCATCACACATAGAACCAAGGGAAAGAGAAGAGAAAGGGGGAAAAGAACACACTTTAGTGAGATCTAAAAAGGATGAAAATTGAATTTATTTACTATTCCCACATATTATTTTTCAGGAAAAATGGGAAAAGGACACAGGAATTTGATACTTTGGATAACACAATGCTAAAGCCACACAAGGGATATATTTTTTAATGTATTTAAAAATATTTGTAGCCTCTAGATCAAAGACTTTAAACTACCTTTGTGGGAGGATGTCAGCTCCAGAGATCACTCCATAACAGAGAAATAACAATGACAATAATAATATTAACAACAGCTCACCTTGATTAAGGATTGTGCTAAGTACTTTATATATCATACTTCATTCACTCCCAGCAAACCCAGAGGTGGGTTCCATTATCACCTCATTTTCAAAAAAGGAAACTAAAGTTAAGAGAGGTTAAAAATAACTTACCTGAGGTCATGGAGCTAATACATGGAGAGGCTAAGACCTCAAACTAGGTCTGACTCCAAAGCCTACAATCTCAACCAGCCGGAGAATTTACATAGCATGCATGACCAGTATGGGAAGGGTTTCTGGACCCACCGCGAAACTACCTACATTTTGTCAGGGGTCTCCCATTCAAGTTCTTATGATTTGAGAAGCCTGGTTTTGATCAAAAGGGTAACCAAAGAGTGTAGGCAGGAGGTAAAAAGTACAGCTGGCACCTGTACTTTTGCTTGCTTGCTCCAGAAGTATTTTTAAAGACTACGTAATTAGGCAGGTATTTTTAATTTGCAAAAACAACCAAATCCCCCATACCTTTCCAGGAGCCCCTGTAAATGCAGAGAACCTCTGTGGAGGTAGACGGTGCAGTCAGACTGCTGGGAACATCACCCTCATCTGCCTCTCACTAGCTGTATGATCTTCTGCAGGTTCTTCACCTCCTTTTTCTTATCTGTAAAGTGAATATAATAATAGCATCTGCCTCAAGTCCTCCAATCTAGAGAATCATCCACAAGCCTTGAAACCTAATGGAATTTGCCCCTTGGGTTTTGAAACTTTGCAAGGGTGACCTCTTTCTTCTTTACATTTTCTCCCTTTGGAATGGGAATGTCTGTAACTGCCCATCCCACCATTGTATTCTGGAAGCAGATAACTGGTTTTCTAATTTCATAGGTTCACAGGTAGAGGGGGATTTTGGCCTAGGATGTTATCCTACAGAGTCTCACCCCCACTTGATTTAGATGATTTAAGTGATGAGATTTGGGACTTTTGAGCTGATATTTAGATGAGATTTTTGGACAGGTTGATGCTTTAATGGGTTGAAATTTGGGGGAATGTAGGGATGTGGTGAATGTATTTTGCCTGTGGGAGAGAAATGAATCTTTGGGGCCCAGAGGACAGGTAACAATAGGCTGAATAATGCTCCCCTACAAAAGATATCCCTGTCCCAGTTCCTGTAACCTATGAATGTTATCATATGATGAGAGAGAAAGAGAAAGAGAGAGCTTTGCCGATGTGATTAGGAATTTTGAGATGGTGAGATTATCCTGGATTATCCAGGTGGGACCTAAATGCCTTTTGTTTGTTTGTTTTTGTTAGAATTATCATTATTATGGGCATTGGAAGGCTTTCAGGAAATAGAACTTTGCAAGGGTCCTTCAGTAGGGGTCTGTGGATGTTCTGGGGTAAATTATAAATTCCCAGAATTTGTGTGTGAAATTTGGTGTGTATGTGCATCTAGTTAGTTGTTTATTCGTTTCCCAGGACAGCAGTAACACGGTATCGCAGGCTGGGTGGAAGAATCTGTTCTAAGCCTCCCTCTGGCCTGTGGATGGCTGTCTTCTCTATGTCTCTCACAGCATTGTCCCTCTATGTGTGTCTGTCTACGTGTCCAATTTCTCCTTTTTTCTAAAAAAAGGGATTCATTTATTATTTATTTATTTTATTTTTGGCTGTGTGGGGTCTTAGTTGCGGTGCACGCAATCTTTCGTTGAGGTGAGCGGGCTTCTCTCTAGTTGTAGTGTGCGAGTTTTCTCTTCTCTAGCTGTGAGATGCAGTCTCCAGGGTGCGTGGGCTCTGTAGTTGTGACACGTGGGTTCCAGAGTGCGAGGGCTCTGTAGTTTGAGGCACGCAGGCTCTAGTTGAGGCACGCAAGCTCAGTAGTTGTGGCGCGCAGGCTTAGTTGCCCCACGGCATGTGGGATCTTAGTTTCCTGACCAGGGATCGAACCCGTGCCCCCTGCATTGCAAAGTAGATTCTTTACCCCTGGACCACGAGGGAAGTCCCCAATTTCTCCTTTTTATAAGGACACAGGTCATATTGGACTAGGGCCACCCTCATTTTAACTTGATCGTCTCTGTTAAAGACTCTGTCTCCAAATAAGACCGCATTCTGAGGTACTGAGGCTTAGGAGTCCAACATATTTGGTGGGGCGGGGAGCTTAACGATGTGGATGTTTCCAGAGCTTTCATCAGATCTCAAAGCATCCAGTACACACATTCATGCTTGCACAGGCACACATGCTCACAAAGATTAAAACCCTCAGAAAGGATGAAAGCCCAGAGAGTGGGCAGCAGGTAGTGAATGGTGGTGGGGAAAGGCTTCCAGGCCCTTGGATTCTCATCTCAGTAGGCAGATGCCAGCTTTGCTAAGCAACATTAAACCGTGTTTTGAAGTAGGCAGTTTATTTGAAGGCAGTGCATGGAGTGGAGGAAGCACAGGCTGTAGAATGAGTCCAATCTGCCTTGACATCACCGAGGCTGTGTTTCTTCAGGGAACTCACTCAACCTCTCTGAGACTGTTTCTTGGTCTAAAAAATACCATGTACCCTAAGGCTATGGATATAAAGTACCAAACTCAGAGTCTGGATCCTAGCAAACATGCAAAGACCCGTTATCATTATGGGTGGGGTACAACTAATGAACAAATATGCTGCTCTGCCTCTGGAAGCCTAGCTCAACAGCAGCACAGAATAAAGGAATAGTGGTGGTGACTCACGCTCTGCTTTCAATCTGAGACAGACCATGCTTGCCTCGTGTACGTGACTTTGGCAGGCTGGGCTGACAGATATGGCTTTCAAGAAAATGGCTCATTGGTCTTCCAGTAAGTCAAGGAGGCAAGGAATCCTTTAGTCGGTTGCATGGGCACTGCCTCAGTTTGACAAAAGACTTTTGCTCCCCCCTGGGGCAGGCTCAGGTTGATGTTGTGTGGAATGTCCAGTGTGTTAGTTAGGGTAAAGTCTGAGCTGCTGTAACAAACAGCCCCAAATGTCATCAGCTTAAACCAGATAAGAACTTATTTGTCTTAATGTCATAGCAGAGAGATAAGAGGTGCTAGGTTGATAGGCTGCCCTGCCATTCTTAACATGTGGCTCTTCCTTGTAGGTACAAAGTGGTGGCTCTTCATCTCTTAACTAGCAGGGAGGGAGAGCATATGCTCAAGATTTTAAGAGAAGACCCTGAGGTCACACATCATCAGCTTATGTCCTATTTGGCCAGAAGTTAGTGACAAGGGCTCATCAAGCTGTAAGAAAGGCTTGGATGCATCATTGTTAACAGGGTTGCCATGTGCCCAGCTAAACTTAATTATTATGGGAAAAGAAGAGAACTAAGAGTGGGGACTACAGTTAGCAGATTGCCTTATCTGGCTCATGGCATCTTCTCATTCTGGGACTGTCCCTTCCTTAGGTAAGTGACCTTGATTATGCTCCTCTTTAAGAAACACCCTCCTCCTGCAACACACACACACACACACCCCTGTATGATTCAGCCCAGATGTGTGGGTATCAGGCCCATGAATATTGGAATATAGAGGTTCAAGCTCCCGTGATTGCATGGTATTTTACAGCCACCTAGCTCTCTCCGTTCCATTATCTTATTTGATCTTCACCTCAGCTTTGAGAGTTAGGCACAGCAAGATTTATTATCTCCTTATAACTGCAGAAAGTGAGTCTCAGAGAAGCTAGTAATTTATCCAAGGCTGCACAATTCACTGGTTCTAGACTCAAGGTATCTGATACCTAATTTAGAGCATATCCATCTACAGCCAGGGAAAAAGATGGGAAATTGGAACTCAGTTCAATTGGAACAAATTCATTCATTCTTATTAGTGATTCTAGGGGAGTGATGATTGAAAGTAGTTGAAAAACAAGAGAGAAAGTTTACCTTTCTCAGGCATCTTTACACCTCCTGATACCTCTCTTCTGACAGCTCCCAGGTCCAGAATCATCATGTTCTCTTCTGGCAGCATGCATTTGTCTGCTGTTGGGGGCCTCCACTACAATAGCTTATGGTACAACACTGTCTATCTACTCCTATCTTTGCTAACTAGGGTTTTCCTTTAAGGATACTTCATGTGTCAACTAGGCGTAAGGAGGAAAGCCATATAATAAAGTTTACACCAGGATGTAAATGTGTAATTAGTTGTTCTAGGAGCATGTGAAATTTAAAAAAACTTGGTTATGATACTAAATGGACTTAGAATTGGTGGAATTTCAGGGGGGTTGGTGGCCAAGTAAAGATGGTTGAGTTTGGGAGGTTCTTTTGACATAAGGCCCCAAATCGTTGCCTGGCAGGAAAGTCTGCCTTAAAATAAGGTTAAGGGATCACAGCAACACATTATCATTAATTAAGCACCTACTATGTCTCTGGCTCTCTCCTGGGCATATTACCTGCATGACCTAATTCAAGTCTATAACAATGCTGTCAGTAAGGTGTGATGGTCCTTATTTTACAGACGATAAGAGTAAGAGCTGCTATTTTGTTTAGCATTTACTACGTGTAAGTTAAGATATGAGGTTTTGTAAGATTAAATACATTGACCAAGGTCAAATACCTAGTAATAAGAACTAGAATTCAAACCCCAAGCCCTGTGACTCCAAAATTGGTACTCTTCTTAACATTGCTTCCTCTGATGCCTGCAATTCTACCACTAACACTTTTTCCTCTGGGAAGAGAGGCTACTGGGGATTTCGTATATTCATCTTCCCAGTCCACTTTTTTTTTTTTTAATTTGGTTGTGCCAGGTCTTAGTTGTGGCAGGCAGGCTCCTTAGTTGTGGCTCGCCTGCTCCTTAGTTGTGGTATGTGTGCTTCTTAGTTGCTGCCGGTAGGCTCCTTAGTTGCAGCTTGCGAGCTCCTTAGTTGCGACTCACCAGCTCCTTAGTTGCGGCATGTGAACTCTTAGTTGTGGCATGCATGTGGGATCTAGTTCCCCGACCAGGGATTGAACCTGGGCCCCCTGAATTGGGAGCTCGGAGTCTTAACCACTGCACCACCAGAGAAGTCCCCCCAGTCCACTTTTAATCAAATAATTTAGCATAAAAAATTTTAAATATATTGACTGATATATTTGATATATTTCTACAATATATTCATATGAAGTGTTCACTATATATTGAAGTGATTACATATTATTAAGAAAAAAGTGAAAGTATACATAGATGGCATGTTTCCAGTTTGGAAGGAAAAATGTATAAATAGATATAATCTGGGGCTTTCCTGGTGGCACAGTGGTTAAGAATCCGCCTGCCAATGCAGGAGACACGGGTTCGAGCCCTGGTCTGGGAAGATCTCACATGCTGCAGAGCAACTAAGCCCATGCGCCACAACTACTGAGCCCACGCACCACAGCTACTGAGCCTGCACACCTAGAGCCCGTGCTCCGCGACAGGAGAAGCCACTGCAATGAGAAGCCGCGTACCGCAACAAAGAGTAGCCCCCGCTCGCCACAACTAGAGAAACCCTGCATGCAGCAATGAAGACCCAATGCAGCCAAAAATAAATAAATAAAATTTTAAAAATAGATATAATCTGGAAGGATATTTACCAAAACATTCAATGGTTATAACCCTATAACAGAATTAAAGTTTGGAAGTGAATATCTTTTATAATTATGATGATGTCCATCATCTCTCCTGCACATATTCTGATATCTGTAATTGACTACCTCCCCCTTTGCTTTGGGAAATTTCTTCCCCCTCCACGTGCTTTGGATGGAGCTTCCACTCATGGCACGCTGCCCCACTGTGCCTAAGAAATGGACACAAGCCTGGACCAATCAGTGTCCTGTGTGATTGGTCTCAGTGGGGAACAAGCTAACGTGCCGTTATGATGCCCCATCCACACTGATTTGTCCCATCTGAGTCTGTCGGCAGTAGTGCTGGAGAATTTCTGGGGTACTGACAGCTTCCCACTTCAGACATCCATGTCTCTCTGTTTCTCTATCTGAGAGTTTTTCCCAGTGCTATAGAAACTTGCCAGCCCAAGTGCAGAGTGCTCACAAGAGCTGGGGATTAACACCCTCAGGGATCATTCTCAGCCAATTAGGGATGGGAGTCTGTGGACAAATCACCTTCTGGCTTCCCTGTCCCCTGGTGGGAGAATTCTGACTTGTGTTCCACGTGTTGCCTCTGAGGGACCCCGCAGGCCTGAACTCCAGTTGCCCACAGTGGAATCTCACTCACTAACACTATGTTGACTCTTCTCCCATCTGTTGAGCTTCCCTTGCTCCCTCACCTGTTTTCCCTGGTACCCTTTCCCAAATACTCTACCTGCATCAAAGGCCTTGTCTCAGGGTCTGGCCCTTTCCCCAAACTTCCCAAACTCAGGTAGAGACGTAGCTATCTCTTTCCGCTTGCATGATAATCCATGAGCATTAAACCCAGAATTCTGGTGGCATGACTTCTACAACATGAGAGTCTGAAAACATGAGACAGATGGACCAACAGAGTCCAAGACTCAGAGAGAGGGTCCTCATGCTGTGGGCATCCTGGGATCCAGCCCACCTTGAGGTCAGCTCCCCTCTGACCCTGATCTAGCCATTACTTGTTACCTTGAGCTTCAGCTAGTGTTGAATTGGGTTTCTGTCCCTTGCAAGCAAAAGAGTTCTGGTAGGATGATGTTTATTTTCTTTTTTTTGCTTATGTTTTTCTCTAATGTAATATACAGAAACTTTTTAATGCAAAAAATATGGCAGAATAGGGCAGCTCCCTGGTGGTCCAGTGGTTAGGATTCCGCTCTTCCACTGCTGTGGTCCGGGTTCCATCCCTGGTCAGGGAACTGAGATCCTGCAAACTGTACGGTGCAGGGGGGAAGAAAAAGGCAGAATGACATTCTAAAGGGAAAAAAAAAACCACTGCAAATGTCATTGACATTGTCACATAAATAGCGCATGTGGGTGCACAGTTCACCTTCCTCTCTTAGTATCAGTGAAACCAGGCCTTCCTGAAACAATGGATTCATTGAACCATGAGTCTCCACAGGCAATCACACTCCCCAAATGCTCCCACGGTGCTGAATGACAGGGGGTGTTTCCTTTGTCAGCTCTACCAATCGCCCCGACTCTTAGAATGATTTGGATGAGGCTTCACATTTGGCCCCAAAGCTGTGCCCAAGTTAATGACTTGGAAAAACATATCATCATCCATGTAATCTGCAGAAACCAGAGAGAGCCCTGAATCACGCATTTCCACTGCAGAGGAAGCATTCGCAAATCCTGCACATTTTAACGATGTTTATATTATTTCTCACAACTATTTAGTTAAATGCTGTATAAACAGATGGGCTTATTTGTTTGGTCCTAATAGTTATAAAATTTGAATATTGTGCATATTGACAATTACAAATATTTGTATTTGCCAAGTAATATTCTTTCCATTTAAAAATTCCTTTATGCTAAAGAGGAAGCTGGTTTAGTCTTTATAGAAACATACTATGGCTTTATGTTTCCATGGCTTTTCTATAACCAGAGGTATTCACAGATTGCTGGGTATCACTGGGAAGAGGAATGGAAATAAACCACAGAACACTGTCACGCTGTACTCAGAGCTTGGTTACATCTTCATACACAGCTCCATTCTATGTCTTGAGGCAAACATCAACAAAACAAAACTGGTGCAAATAAGATGGCTCTAATTCTCAAAAATGTGCAATTTCTTTAAACTATAATTCCATGTTTAGGAATTTGCACTAAGAATCCAAATTACAGATGTGAGCAAAGATATATATAGATAGATATGTAATGCAGTAGTATTTATAATAAATATTGGAAACAATTCAAATGTAAAATAATTATTAAATTGTGGTGTATTCATATCATGAAAATCTGTGCAACAATTAAAAACAATAATGTAGATTTCATGGCAGTGGGGCAGAGCTATTTCAACAATATAAGTGAAAAAAGGCAGATTACAAAAGACTATGGGGACTTACCTGGTGGCGCAGTGGTTAAGAATCTGCCTGCCAATGCAGGGGATGTGGGTTCGAGCCCTGGTCTGGGATGATGCCACATGCCGCAGAGCAACTAAGCCCGTGCGCCACAACTACTGAGCCCGCGTGCCATAGCTACTGAAGCCTGTGTGCCTAGAGCCTGTGCTCCACAAGAGAAGCCACCACAATGAAAAGCCTGCGCACCACAATGAAGAGTAGACCCCGCTCTCCACAACTAGAGAAAGCCCGTGGGCAGCAACAAAGACCCAAGGTAGCCAAAAATAAATTTTAAAAAAAGACTATGAACAGCATGATCTCAATTTTATAAAAACAAAAACCATACCTTTATGCACATGAAAGTCTAGAAGGTCTTACACCAAAATATTAATAGGATATATTTGGAGGTGTTGGGAATATATAATTGTATGTTCTTCTTTGGGCTTTTCCAAATTTTCTGTAATGAGCATGTATTGTCTTTATAATCAGAAAAACAAAATGAAAAAGAATAAAAAGGCAGAGTAATATGATTTAGAGAATGCAGTAAGGTGACATAAGAAACCAAGAGGTTATTCTATGACTTTTAAGTCACTCATTCAAAAATACTAAGGGCCTACTCTATGTCAGTACGAGTAGAAATACAGAGGCTGTAAAAAAATCAAGCTCTTCTGCCTTTGAAGGCTTCACAATTTAGAACAGCACTGTCCAATAGAATGTTCTGGAATGATGTAAATGTTCAGTGCAAGTAGCTATTGGGTAGTTAGTATGACTGAGGTATGGAATCTTACATTTGATTTTAATTAATTTAATCGTATGTAGCCGCGTGTGGCTAGTGGCTTCTATAGAAGAAAAGGCACACTTGGAAATAATTATACTACACTAGTGCTAGAGAAGCACGGAGCGTGGAGCTATTAACTCCGTTCAGAAGAAGCCTCTGAGAGGAGATATTTGGGCAATGAGTCTAAAGGTGTGGTTAGGAATTCACTCTGTAGGGAGGAGAACTTCAGGCAAAGTGTACCGCAGATGCAAAGGCAGAGTCATGACTGTGCCTGGCCTTTCTAAGCAAGACGGAAAACAAAAAGCAAAGCAAACAAAAAAGGATTCCAGAGAAAGCTCAGAAAACAGAAAAGGACACCAGAAAAAGCTCATGACCCATCAGGAAAGAGGGGGAGAATGAAATTTGGCCAACAAATCCAGTCATATTAAGCTCTCGAGGAAGGAGTCATTTTGTTACACTGCTAGCGGAATAGTGTTAATCAAACCCACTAAACCCCACTGTCTCACGGTAGGAAGAGCTCTTACTCTGTGCCAAGCACTGTACTAGACGCTTTCAAATGCTTAATCTCATTTAATTACGACAGAAGCCCCGTTTTACTGAAAAAGAAAGCGAGGCTCAGAGAAGTAACTGCCCAAGAACACACAGCTAGTAACTGAACTTGGATTCAAACCCCTGAGTCGTCTAATTCTAAAGCCCTATTTTCACCATATCATGTTACCCCCACCTAGGAATATGTTTAGATAGAACATAGAAACACTCTGCAATGGAATGCAAACCCTAAGAGATTATTTTTAAACATATCATGGGTCATTTCTAAGCTCTCATGGCTCTAATGGTGACATCCCGGGGGCAACTACCATCATGATCAATGAACTCTGGGTTGTCTATCAAAGATAGTAGACTGAGCTGGACTCCTCCAGGTCATTGTTTGATATGGTCTCATGCTGTAGTGAATGCTGTAGATTACTAGAGCTAACAGTACCAAATTTGGTGCCAATGTCCATGGCCCCCTAAGCCCAATTTACAAGAGCACCACCAAATGACAAAATCATAAGGCCCAGAAACCTATCTATGCTGCCTGGCAGCTCCCACTCATGTAAAAGATCTCGAATTTTCAGTGTCCCACTTTCTGGACCGCTGTCCTCACCATCGTGTCTTTTTGTACCTTGCTCAGATTTGACTCGGTAGCCTTGAGTTAACTCCATCAGCTGCCTATACAGTAAAGCTTCCCAACATCTATTCTGCTCTACTTGTGGGAATTCCTGCTAGGTTTGCATGACATTGAACTCAAATTTTTTCCTCCACTAACTAGGACAGCAACAGAAGGCCAAGGGAAACAGGGACATTCAAGAAACAAAAAAAGAGACTCTTCTTTGCTAACATTTAATAAAATGTCAATTCTCTTGTACCCCATGTATTAGAAATCTTCTATTTCTAATAATGAATATATTTGGGACCTGATCTCTCTTTCAAGGATGGTTTCCCCAACTTTGGGTTTGGGAACTTTGAGCAGAAGACTTAAACTTGGGAAGTGATTACTGGGTCGTTTTACCAAACATATGCAACCATTAAAGCAGGGCTACCAAAAGAATGATTTAAAAAAAGGGGGGCGGGGAGCAAGGGAAAGAAGTGAATATGTTGTTGGTCAGAAAAGTATCAATGTTGTCATTATGGAAAAAGTAGAAATCAGAAAAAATTTCAGTTTAGTCTTGTTTTAGTTTAAATTATTTTATAGTTTAATGGACATTGCAAGGATGGGATGGGGGGAGCAGAACATCATCATATTTTCCAAAACTATGTTCTCTAAAGGTTTTCATTAGGCCCTGGTTCCAGCTCAGCAGAGCTAGGAGGCAGAAACAGCAGGACTTTAGGAAGGAGGATTAGCCAAATATCGGTAGCTCGGATCCTTAATTAACTGAATTCATTTCTCTGAGTTCTGCTCCTCAGAGAAAGACAGTCAGGTAGATGTAGGCTTAATACTTCCTAATGAAAGTAGCTCGTTTGGTGACTATCCTCATTAGTTAAAGCAGTAGGTTCTAGTACTGAATTTATTTTTCTTTTAAAAATTGTTTATACACTTTTTAACATAAATTTATACATATGACAATCAAAACCATTTTTAAGACATCTTTATTGGAGTATAATTGCTTTACAATGGTGTGTCAGTTTCTGTTATATAACACAGTGAATCAGCTATACATATACATATATCCCCATACCTCCTCCCTCTTGCATCTCCCTCCCACCCTCCCTATCCCACCTCTGTAGGTGGTCACAAAGCACCAAGCTGATCTCCCTCTGCTATGCGGCTGCTTCCCACTAACTAGCTATTTTACATTTGGTAGTGTATATATGTCCATGCCACTCTCTCACTTCGTCCCAGCTTACCCTTCCCCCTCCCTGTGTCCTCAAGTCCCTTCTCTACGTCTGCGTCTTTATTCCTGTCGTGCCCCTAGGTTCTTCAGAACCATTTAAAACCATTTTTTTTTTTTTTTACAGTACAGCCTTTTCCTTCTCTTTTCCTTTTTTGTTTACCTCTTACCCTCTCTCCTCTCCACTCACATCAATGCCCATGCTGCCCACCAGTAATCCTACATACTACCCAGTGTGTATGCTGGAAAACACACACACACACAAACACACACACACACAAACACACATACACACACACAAACACACATACACACACGCAGGAATGATATTATATACACTTTAGTGCATCTGCTGTTCTCATTCAATACCTCATGAGTATCTGTCCAAGCCAACTGTATGGCTCTAAACCATTCTTTTTAAGGCTACAAAATCATTTCATGCTTTAGACGTACTATTGATCTAATGTGGATATTTTCCCCCGAGGCTTCATTTATCAACTGTGCTATAATAAGCATTCTTGCACTGTAGTGTTGTTTCTTTGGGATAGATTTCTAAGAGTGAGGTTGCTACATCAAAAAATAGTGTAGTTGCTCTTTTTTTCTCTCTCCTTTTAAAAAAGATTATGCTAGACGTTCTTATTTTGCAAGTGACCTTGAGCACTCACCTCTCTTCCCTGGACCTCTGTTTTCTCACTGTAAAGCAGGCGCGTGGGACTATAGATGACCTTGAATGTCCTCTGCAGCTTGTTTTAAACTTCTCTGCGTCTGCACCTATGCCCACTGCTCTGTGTTTTGCTGCAGTGAAGTGAAAATCATCACTGCTGCTGACTCAAGAACAAGCGTCCTGCCTGTCTGAGTCTCAAGATTTTGGACCTACATTTTGCACACAGGCTAGTTACTTAGCTGAACCACTGATTTCCAAGTACAAACTCTTCTGAAATGCTATAGTGAGGGAAGATTTCCCTGATTAGTTTGTGTTTCCTTGACACCCGCGGTTCAAATGAGAGCTGGACAGTGAAGCTGATTGCAGAGTTCTAAGGTTCTGCTGTGTACGTTTAGATTTACCTTCATCTAAACAGGACACACTCCTAGCAGCCTCTTTGATTACTTTTTCAGGATGCTCCCAATTTTAGTGAGGATAAATACTTGATTATTGTGTGACCACACCACTGAATGAGGAGGGAAAATGTTGCACAATGGTTATCTAGTTTGCCAGGCTTTCTATTCTGTGCATGTCTACCCATAGTAAAGCTTCTGGACCAGGGAGAAAGAACTGTTTTATTTGCTAAATCTAAGGGGCTTCAAACAGATAATTCTTGCAGTCTGAGTAATAACAATTGCTTATTGCAAGAATACCACGCAGCCGACCTCAGTGTAGGTACTTCACACGCATACTCTCATTTAATCCACAAACAACCCTTGAGGGAGGTTAATACATATTCTTATTATCCTCATTTTACAGATCGAGAATTTCCCCGCAAGGTCACAGAGCGAGGAGGTGGTGTAGTCTGTCTGCAGAGCCCACATTCTTAACACAGAACAACACTGCAGTGGAGCCCGGCAGTAGCAGACAAGTGGGACAAAAATACTGCATGGCTTCTTGACTATCTTATCAATGTCACCTGAAACCCACACTGAGCACCCCGCACCCATCATCTATAGAAGTTTCAGATGTTTATGGCTCCCATAGCAAAATCATCTGAACACAGATACAGACTGTGGACCAGAGTCAGCACAGACCGTGGGCTCAAATTCTGGCTCTGCCCTCTGACCTTAGGCAAGTTTCCTCGCCTTTCTGTCAAATTGGCCAGGCAGCTGTTTCTCACCTGCTGCCCTGAGGACGAGAGGAAGCTGGCGCCGCAAGCGACAGGCTAACACCAGAGCCAGGGCTTGTAAAACGCCGTTTCCTCTCCATTTCTCTGCTCCTCTAGTGTGGAGGAGGGCAGCATCTTGAAGGCAAAAGGCTGCCCTCCAAGCCCTCTCCTGCCTGGGTTCCAGTTTGCCCCCTGTGTCTTGGCACAAACACTGGCGTCAGGGCTGCCACGGGATGGCCTCCTTTTCAGTAGACTCCCCTTCCCCTGCCCCCCCATTCTGCTGGGTGGACAGGGGGGTTCAAAAATAGCTATTTATTTGCTTAACTGCGGGGCGGGGGGAGCAGAGTGATCAAGGGCAAAATCAATTACTATTTTTCATCTTTGACAAAGTAATTAAGGCCATAGCGACCGGCTGATTCCGACCGAATGGCTGCTCAGTGACGGATGCGGATTTACGGCCTGCTCGGCGGCGGCGCTCAGAGGCCGATTATCACTCCAAACAGGCGGCGGCGTAGGGCGTGGGTGGAGGCCCGCAACCGCAGGACTTGAGCCTTTTCTTCTTGTTTTTCTCAATACTGCGGCTCACTCCTCGGCGCTTCCCGAGGGCTGACACCCAACAGGGCGCAAGGCCGCCCCTGGCCTCCTGCCCCGGCACGCTCTCTCTTGCCTTCGCCCCCTACCCGGCTGCCAGGCTGGTGCCCGCCACTCCGCATCCGCGTTGGCTTCAGAACAACCCCTCTAGGTCTCCCCGCTCCGCACTCTCCCTCCCCTCTCCACGCAGCCCCTCCTCTACAGAACCTTGCGACTGGAAGTGGGGGGAAGGTGGGAAGCCAAAGCAGTGCCTCTGCCAACCGCCTGCAGCCTGCGCGTCAACCGCCTTTGAAGGACCTGACGCACGTCGGGCCCCAGGAGGGAACCGAGTGCGCACTTGGCGAGGGAGGGCCTGCGGGAGAAACGTCAGACCCGGGGGACTGACCCGGGGCGCGGGGCGGCGAGGACAGCAGTACTCCACCGCCTCTGCGCACTCCTTCTCTCTCCAACCCGGGCAGGGACGTCAGTGCGCCCCGGAGCATCATCGGTGCGCTGGCTGGACGCTCCGCTGGCGCCGGGCACTTGGTGCGGGCGGCTCAAATGCAAATTGCGAAAACTGACTTTCGAAGTCGGGACTCCCTCTTGGAAGTGGGCCCAGGGCCCGCCGAGGGAGGCCTACTCTGACCTAGGGGCGCGCTTCCTGGCGCGGAAGTCGGGGGGCTGCCAGGCCTGCCCTTTACAGTTCTCGCATCCTGGTTTGGCTCCTTGGAAACTGGGGACTGTTTCCGAAGAAGCGCCCAGTAGAGCCCCTCGGCTTTCCCCGTGGCTGCCAGAGTCCAGGGTGTTTTCGAGCGCCCACCAGGGCCGAAGCAAGCGCCCCTGTGGGATTCCTGGCCCCGCCTTCTCTCCTGACCTCCCCCAGCGAGAGCCCACCACAGTCCCACCCCATCTCCCTTCCTCCCCGCTCCCGACCTCGCTGGGTTTGCCTTAGAGCGGTCCTCTAGGGAGGGCGCGATCGGCCCCCAGACGGCCCTGTGGGAGGGTTTGGGAGATTCTCCAGGGGTCGAACGCGACTTTCTGAGCCTCAGTTTCTCCAGCTTTCAAACTGGGAGTTTCTCAAAGGTTGTTGTTAAGCCTAGATGGGGTAATTCATGGAAAGCCCTTGCACGATTGAGAGCTTAATAAATATTAAAGCGACAATACAAAGCGGCCTGAAGCCCTCAAGGAAGCTCACAAGGAAGGTCTCTTCAGGGAACCTGTCCTCCTTCTATAGTCATGCAGACCGTGGGTCCCTAGCCGGCTGCCCCCGGAGGGGCCAGGGGGCAGAGTCAGTGAGCTGAGGCATCCGCGTGCGTTCGCGCAGCTCGGAAGGTGGAGGGAGGGGCCCGGCAGTAGTGCTCTGGGCGCCCACCGCAATCTGCCGCCGCAGCCTCGCCTGCTGCCGCCGCAGCATTGTCCTCCCGCCGCGTGGGGACGGCCCAGTCGAGTGTGACTGGAGCCGACCCCGAGGCAGTTGGCAAGGCTGCGGGCAGCAGGGAAGGGACAAAGTGCTTTCCGTAGCTCCCCATTTCCGAGGCCTGGAGTTGCCTGAAGGAGCCCGGCCAGAAAGGAGAGAAGGGAAGCGTTTTGATACGAATCCCCTATTAGTCTCCAAACTACACCTATGTAAAGGTGTTTTCCCTTTCTAATGATTATAGCCATTGCTTTGTACCAGCAGGAAAGTCCATCTTTCTATCGCCACGGCCACCTCCACCCCAGCCAAAGAGCAGTAGAACGTCCTCTGGTGGCATCTCGGAGGGCCAGCCCTACCGCCTGGTTGCAGCAGATGGTGATTTGGAGGGTCTATAACACCTTGTGCGTCCAAATCATTCCTGGCTCTGGTGAATTTTTATTGAGAGGGCTAGGAAGAAAGAATGGGTTTCCTTTGACTTTGAAAGTGACCTAAGAACCAGGTCAGTGTTGGAAATAATTTCCTTTTTACTTATAATATTTTCAATGGAGCTTAAAACATACAATGAGAATAGTGCTAATTTTACTCAGGGATTTCTCTTAATTGTGTTAATGGAGATAAAATAGAAATGCAAACACTAGACCTCAATTTTTAAGCGAAAACGTAGGATCTCTCCAACACTGGTTGGCTGGGAGGTTGGGCTGTGGGAATCTGAAGTCCCACACGCAAGGTTGGTACAGCCTTATAAATGCAGGAACCGTGCGTACAGCCATTGCAGAACTGTGTCGCTTCGTGAGACCCTCGATCTCTTTATAGTAATATTGCGGAATCCGCTGCCTGCAGGTTTGGAGAGGTGGCAACGGGATCTAGCCGAAGAGAAAGAGGGAAACATGACAGTGATTTAACTCCTTCCTCTGAGCCCACCTCAGCAGCCCAAAGTGCTCCTCTGGCGGCTGCGCCTCAGCTTGGGTGCAGTGGGACGTGTCCCTCTCATGTTTCCCTTAATTAGGAGGAGGCAAACTTCTATCATTCCCTCCCGCCTGCTTCGGTTTAGTAATCAGACCCACATGAGTCACGCCAAACACGCAGCCCCCTCCCGACCGAGTGACAACTGGCCAGCGTACTCTCGGCTGTTGTCCCTTTAAAACTCGAATCCAAGGAGGTAATGATTTATCAAACTTGTCTTATCAAGAAAATGTCAAACGAAGGGCACCTTGCTTTGCACTGACGCAGACCTGGCCTTTCCCAAGGAGATATAGAAAGCGCCTCTCTTGCTGGAGCCGAACCCAGTCTTGTCAATAGCTGGTTTCACTCTCTGCCTTCAATCTATTGCCTGTTTCAGACATGGTGAGTGTTTGCTTTTGTTCTTTTAAGAGGAGAGGGGGCTGCGAGGGTAGGAAGGGCAGATTCGTTTTGGATATTTCTTTTTGAAATGTTCTGTGCATTCTGGAAGGCGAAGGGAGCGCACATTGTACTTGTGAGCATCACCTGGGGTCGGAAAGAGGTTTCCGAGGCTGTGGAGCTGAGAGGCTGGAGGTGTCTCCCAACCCCGCTATTCTGGGATCTGTCCTTGGTGCTGAAAAGCCAGGTGCCGGTACTGAAGAGAGCCGCTGTGGGTCCTAGAGGCTATTGAGATAAGAATGCTGACTAGAACTGAGATACTTAGATTTGGTGCAGATTAAAGAGTTCTGATCTGTGCGTTTGTGAAAGAAGGTTAGACGAGAGGTGTGTGGTTGAGGTGAAGGTAATAGGATTATTCTTAAAGTATAATAGTAATTATTGGAACGAATATTTACAAAGCCCGGAAAGATAACATGAGGGGAGAAAGTGGATGGAAAAAACACCGCTGACAGTTATTTTCATTTGAACCTCAATTGGGAGAAAGCAAATGAAAACTAGTTGTGAGTTTTGGTTCCCAAGCCAGTGGAGGGGCATGGATATTAAACTCGTGTGAATAGTTATTCGTGGGGAGTGGATCAAAAAACTTCTCAGGTTCTTTTACATATCTGGGAATCTAGAAATGAATGTAGGTTGTTTAAGATAACTCCAGTTACTACCTTGTGTTTGAAATCTGGTTTATTACTGTTCTTGTGGGGTTGTTGTTGCTGTTATTTTGGTTGTTATCCTTATTCTTGCTTTTGCTACCTGGCGGGCGGGGGTGGGCTTTGGAGCACTGGGATTCGCACAAGCAATTTGGCCTCAAACACTCGCAGGTGCCCGGGCATCAGCTTTTGTGGCCGCAGCTTGTTTATCGCTTATTTAAAAAAAAAAAAAAGCAATGTGCATTGTTGAATGACAAAGGAAATGGGGCGGAAAATTAAAGAATCTTTCTACAATGGTGATGGGAACGTGGGCACTCTACAGTCGTGATGTGAAATCCAAAGAGGGCAGGGACCTCATGGCTGTAGGGTGATTTCCGCGCTCCGCTTCTCCCCCCTCCAAAAAACATTTCTGCCTCTTTTCTTAGTTCACCTTCTATCAGGGAGGAGAATATTAGTTTCTTTATGTCATCCAGTTATCCACAAGACGGACAGACTGAGAAATAATGATTACAGTTTTTCTTGGAGAAGGAAAAAAACAATCCAGATTCCAATTTGTTCCCTAGATATTATGTCTGGACCTGAGTTGTGAACATCTCTATAGGTAGATACAGGTATTTTTAAAGCTGCCGTGACTTTTTTTTTTTTTTTTTTTTTTTGCACGAACTTCACATTATGTTTGCAGGATTGCGGTGCTCCCAAGGAAATGAATAAACAACCAGCCAACAGCCTGGAGGCGGCGGTGGCGCTGGGCCACCACGATGGCTCGTGCGCACCCAGGACGAGCCCGGAGCAGGGGCTTACCGCGGCCGCCGCCGCGCCGCCGTCGCGTGTGCCAAGGTCCTCTTCCACCGGCTCCCAAACTTTCCATTTCCCCGACGCGCGAGCCTGCGAGGCCGAGTGGCCGGGAGTAGGGGCTTGCAAACTCGGTAGCCCGCGGGCGCCGGCGGCCTCGGCGGCTCTGCGGGACTTGAGCGAGGCGCACGGCGCGCAGGCCGCCCCTCCTTCAGGGGGCGCCGGGCCCGGCAACGCGCTGCATTGTAAGATTCCGGCCCTGCACGGCCCGGAGGGGGATGCGAACGTGAGCGTGGGCAAGGGCACCCTGGAGCGGAACAATACCCCGGCCGTAGGCTGGGTGAATATGAGCCAGAGCACCGTGGTGCTGGGCACGGATGGAATCACGTCCGTGCTCCCGGGCAGCGTGGCCACCTCTACCGCCCAGGTAAGCAGGTCGCGCTCGAGCCGCGCCGCCTTCTGCTCTCCAGCCGCGCGAGAGGCGAGCCAGGCCGAAGCGGGTGCACGTGTGCTGATGGGGAGACGGGATGGCAGAGCCAGGTGATGGATGCGGGAGGCAGCTTTGGGGCTTCGGAAACTCGCACTGCGCTGGGGTCACTAGTTCAGGGCGCGAGGGCTGCAGCGAAGCTGCCAGAGGAACTGCGACCTCAGGACCTGCCGCTACCTGCCCCCTCCCAGCCTCAGTGGTAGCGGAAATCCAGGTGCAGACTCATTAAGCAGTTGAGGTATTTAGATTCTTGCCCCTTTCTGCAGACAGAACCCCCTCTTGCTAATGACTGGGTCTTCGTTTTTTTCCAAAACAATTCTTAATTTAAAAAAGGAGAAGAAAATACAGAGAAAAACCTGGGGGAATAATCACTTAAGTCCTGTAGGCTTTGCACTGCGAATTACATTTATCACATGAGAGCTCATTTGATGAGAGGTGGCTTACATGAGGCCAGTACTGAAGTTTAAGCCTCAGAGCCTATATTTTCCAAAACCTGGTACCTAATTTTGTATATATATTTTCTTAGAGTACCTCTCTCAATTGTATGAGCCTCAGGCCCCCAAAACCTGGATTCACCTGTGCATTTGATCCTTTACGCTCAACCAGAAGCATGAAAAGCCCACAAAGCAAATCCCAGTCCTGAGTTAGGGATGAGGCAGCTATTCCTGGTGGCCCCCCTCCCATATGGACTTTTGTCTTCTTCCATCTCCCTCCAGTTTCTCTCCCTCCTTCCCTGATTTCTTTCCTCCATCCCCTTTCACATACTTTAGCTCTTCCTTTCCCATTGCCTGCCTCTACTGCTATCTCCTCTCCTCCCCTGGGCTCAAGGGCTAAGCGTGTGTAGCCAGTGGTGGACTCTTGAACCAGAACATCTGCCTGTGTGAGATCTAGGGTATGTATAGCCCTTCTTAGTTACTCTAGTGTTTGTACACACACACACACACACACACACATGCCCACACAGCAAGAGCTCAGCTGTTACAATAACTAGAAATGGACATAAACTTAGGCTTTCCTGCTCGCCCTTGCTTTTGGGGTTCACCTCTGGAGCGTTTGACTGTGTGCATTAACAGCAAGTGACAGCATGTGCCCAAGAGTGTGACCTCAGATAGAGGCAGAAAATTTGTTCCGCATGCCTTGCTTAACCTCCGCACTGCGGCAAAAGGGCTGGAATCCCCACCCTTCCTAGCCCCGGAAGAATTGAAGTGGGGTGGTGGTGGCTGGAGGTGGTCTGTGTGTGGGAGGAGTGTAGTGGGGTTATTAAAGATGTTCAGTATAGATCAAGCCCTGCCTTTGCCTATTTTCAGCTCTGCCCATCTTTCCGATTCTCGCCTTTCTGCCACCCACCTCGACCCTCCTCCTCTCTCCCCAAGACTTCCTTCCCATTTTGGCAGGTGCTTCTTTACCCTCCATGGCCTGTGGAACAGTGTGGACATGCCAGGTTGCTAGAATGAGGTGGAGGGTGACTGAGGAGGTGGAAGCTGTGCGGTGGCTTGGGTCCCTGGCAGCTTTGTGTGGTGTCCAGGTGTCCTGAACATTTCCCGAGTTTATTTGAGGTGGCTTCACCTCCAGTTTTTTCTGCTTTCCA
This sequence comes from Grampus griseus, assembly GCF_964374135.1. NCBI lineage: Eukaryota > Metazoa > Chordata > Mammalia > Artiodactyla > Delphinidae > Grampus > Grampus griseus. The sequence goes on from NC_139002.1 coordinate 74,975,542, forward strand.
GTGAGGCATTCCAGAACCAGGGACTGCCCCAAGAAAGCATCTTAGTGTGAGCTTGGAGAGGTGAGCTCCAAAGATCCAGAGACTGCGGGAGCTGGGGGGTGCCTCAGGGGACAGTGATTCTGAGCCCCTCAGTTTACAGATGGGGACACAGAAGCTCAGCAAGGGCCAGTGGCTTGCCTGGGGTTATCCAGCTGGGACGATAAAGTTTAGACCAGACCTCAAGGTTTTCAGTGTCCTGTCTCTTTGCATGTCTGTTTCTCCATTCTTCCTGTTGTTTCACCCCCGCGTCTCTCTCCTTCCCACCTCCCTTGCCCCACTGCTGAAAGGTGCCCCCTTCAGTGAGCTGACCAGGCAGGTCCTGCCCGTAGGCTTTAGAGAAAGTGAGGCAGGGGCTCTGGCTGGCTTCAGGCATTGCAGCTCTCCTTCTGGCCTTAGCATGGGGTCCAAAAAAAGAAAGGGCTGAGTAAGGGGTGTGAGGAATTTTGGGAGGAGGGGCTGGTTAGGGACCTGCTTGCTGGGGACTCTAGGCATGATATTGGGGGCCTGCTTGCCAAATGAACTCTCGGTCGTGGGTTGGGGATGGAGGGACCTGCTTGCAATCCACCTACAGTTCAAGGTTTGGGGAAAGCTGCTTGCTGGTGTGATTTGACTGCAGGGAGAGAGGGGTTCAGGAGTCTATTTAAGATGGCTCTTCTGATCAGAATTGGGAGCCTCCTGCTGACAGACTCTCTGCAGGGTTGAAGGGTCAGGGCCCTGCTTGTAGATGCATCCTCTCTTCAGAATTGGGGTCCTGCTTGCCGATGCATCCTCGGTTGAAAAGTGGGGGCCTGCTTGCTGGGAAGGATCCTCAGCAGTGGGGGAGGGGCGGAATGGGGCCTGCTTGCAGACCTTCCCCGGGGCTGGTATCCGACCATGTGCTTTTCCGCCCCCAGGAGGACGAGCAAGGGGATGAGAATAAGGCCCGAGGGAACTGGTCCAGCAAACTGGACTTCATCCTGTCCATGGTGGGGTATGCAGTAGGGCTGGGCAATGTCTGGAGGTTTCCCTACCTGGCCTTCCAGAACGGGGGAGGTATGGCTTTTCCGCTCTTTCCGCCTGCGGCGTGGCGGGGCGGGCACTTGTGGGTTGGGGGGTGACACAGAGCCCTGGGACGGGGACCGAGGCTGAGAGGGGAGGCTCAGAGCAGCCTCTTCACACTCCAGTTCGTCCCCTGTGGGCATCCGTGTGAAGCCGGAGGGCAGGAGCTATTGAAAGAGGTTGGCACTAGATCCGGGAGGCTTTTGTCTGGAGATGGAGCTCAGAGAAGAGATGGGTCCCCACGCTTCCTCACTGGTCCAGCTTGGGGGGCTGGGCCCTGATCCAACTGAGCCTTGGTGCAGGGAAGTTCAAATCCTAATTTAGCCCACAGGTATTTCGGTACCCGCCACACTCCCCGCACTTAAACAACTTTAGAACCAGGAGCTGTGCGATCCTGGACACTGAATTAAGGAGGCTTTAAGATCATAACCTGGAAATCCGAGCCTACATAGGAGACTTTGGGAATGGGCGCTTGGGTCGTGCAGAACGCAGGATAAAGGCGAACCAGGAGTGGGGAGAACAGAGGGGCTGGGCGTTGTGCTGTTGAAAATCTATTAGAAGCACCCCCCCACACACATCCTCATGGGCACAAGCAGGGCATATTCTGACTTTAGCAAAAATCGTTTTGCAAAAACGGTTTCCATTTCATTTGTCCTCACTGGGTGGAAGGAAAACCGTTTCTACAATGGGGAGGACGCCAGTTAGGCCTCTAGGATCCTCTCCCCTGCCCACCGAGGAGGGACTCGGCACATTCACGGTCTCCTTTGCAAGGCGGGGCTAAAGTGACAAGTCAAACCCCCTCTAGGAATAGGAATTTGCACCCAGGATTCCCTTTCACAGCTTCTCAACTGGACCAAGGAGACCAGAGCTGCGCCCCTCACTCCATCGGGTTAGGCAGCTTAAGTTTGTTTGTTTGTTTGGTTGGTTGGTTTTGTTTTTTGATTTTGGTCTCTCGGTGTGCTCCAGGCACAGGGACAAGGGACAGATGCAGCCCCACGTGATGATGAAAACGGAAAAATATGTTAATACCCTCCCCCTAATTCCAAATTAGGACACGTTGACAAGTATTTACGAGGAGCGCAGAGCGTTCGCAATCAGGGGTGCCCCGGAAACAGAAGAACGCATGCTGGCCACACACATACGGGCGCCCCAGCCGTGTTACCCCTTGGTTCTCTGCAGGGAGTCCCCAGACCAGGGTGCCGTGTTAAGCTTTACAGTACCAGGAAAGGGGGCGGGCACTCAGGTTGAGGGTGGGAAGGGAGTTCCAGTCCAGGGAGCGCGGCAACTTTGCAGCCCTGCTGCTCTCCTTGCTGGACAAGTCAAAAGGGTCCGTGCTTTGCTCGCCCTGGATCTGCGATCTGCAATCTGCAAAGTGTTGGGCTGCGCAGGGAGCCGGACGCTGGGAGGGTAGGCAACCTCTTCCGCACTGCGGCTCCGGGCCCTTTCGCGGCGCGGGTGGAGAGCTCGCTTCCTCCCTCCCAGCAGCAAAAGAGAAAGATTGCGCAATCTACATCTTTCTCGAAAACCCATTCAGGAGAGGATAAAGCAAGAGCCCTGGTTTAAAGCAAGAGCCCTGGTTTTGCCCCGACAGGAAAGGCCCTTCCAGCAGGAGGAAGAGACTACAGAAAGATCAGCTTTCCTTCAGTGGAGCCCAGTGTTCTGGACTCTGGCATCTCGAGTCTGAATTGGTTCTGACTCTGCAACAGCACTCCCTTGTCCAAAGATCATGGCTATTCCCCAAGCCTCTACCGAACAACCTCAAAGAATCCTTGAGGATAAAGAACCCCAGAGAACCCTCAGGAGGTCTGCGGAGGCCTGCCAGCTACTGGTGCCCTAGACTGGGCGTTCTGGGGAATAGACGGGAAGGATCAACATCAGGGGCCCTCGGTCTAGATGAGACACCCACATAAATAGTGTCAAGTGCTTAGCGCCTGGGGAGAGGTACTGTGGGAGGATAGAGAAAGGAGGCTTCCTGAAGGAGGAAGCATTTGAGTTGACCTTGAAGGATGGAAGGGACTTCTAATGTGGAGAAGGAAGTTGAGACGTGTGTGATGGCTGAGGCAGTGGGGAAAGGGATGTCCCTGCCACCCGTCTGGCAGAGCGGGTCCAACCCTGGTTGGCAGAAGGTATGCAGGTGACAAGTTGAGGGCTCCTGGAGTCCTAGCTTAGAAGATTTTAAGGTTTTGGAGGGCTGAGGTGCCAATGAGATTTCACCAAATCTGACTCCAGTAGTGAATCAAAGATGTGGATTTGTTGAACATTAGAAGAGCTTAATTTGGAGACATTGAGGTACTAGAATAAGAAAGAGAAAGAAGAGAAAAGAAAACTCACCCAGTATGCAACCCCTAGCAACCCATCCAATGGGGAACTGAAAAAAAGAATGTGTTTGCAGGGTACCCTTGTACATTTCAGAGGAGGGCTCTTAAATGTCCTGGGTACCTGTGGTTGAGCTGGAATATCGAAAGCTTCCTAGAGAAGGCAAGGGAGCTTCCTCCTTGCGGGGGAAGGTGGAGCCAGCTGGCCTGGGCCTCCCTGGGCTCTCACCTCGCACTCTCTCTTTCCAAGGTGCTTTCCTCATCCCTTACCTGATGATGCTGGCTCTGGCAGGGTTGCCCATCTTCTTCCTAGAGGTGTCTCTGGGCCAGTTCGCCAGCCAGGGGCCGGTGTCTGTGTGGAAGGCCATCCCAGCCCTACAAGGTGAGTCCCCCCTGCCTTCCAGCTCCCTCAGCCCTCCCCTGCCCTCTGTGGCACCACGTGGCCCCGGGGAGGGAGACCTGCTTCTGTGATCAGGAGAACCTGCTCCTTCCTTCTCTGTTTGATCGGTTTCACCACTGGGGCCCTCTGGAGAATGGCCGAAGATCACCTCTGGCATCGTTCCGTTCCTGGCAGAGTGCCTCAGTGTTCCTGGTAGACACAGAGTCTATTCCACTATTAGCGTATCCATCTGTAAGAGAGAGCCAAGACCTAGGTCCCCACCCTGTGCCCAACTGTAAGGATTCCGCAGGATTTGGAGGGAATGAATCCCCGGAACTTTTGCTTCCACAGGCTGCGGCATCGCAATGCTGATCATCTCCGTCCTAATAGCCATATACTACAACGTGATTATTTGCTACACACTTTTCTACCTGTTTGCCTCCTTTGTGTCTGTGCTGCCCTGGGGCTCCTGCAACAACCCTTGGAACACGCCAGAATGCAAAGATAAAACCAAACTTTTATTAGGTAAGTTTGGATATACCTACACTAGGTGAACTATTCATTCATTCAACGAAGACGAATTGAGCACGTATTATGTTTGCCAGGTTTTATGCTAGGTGCTGGGGGCACAGAGATTAAAACCAACATCAAATGCACTTAATTCTAATATTTAAGGAACTCGTGGCCTAGAGGAGGGGTAATCAAATTTTTGTTTGCTCATGAATAGCTGGAGTGTTTGTTTAAAATGTAGAATTACAAGTCCACCAAATAGTCTGATTTACTAGATTTGGCTGGGTCAGGTCCCCAGGTGACTCACATGCACGGTACAACTTGTAAAGCAATGGGGTCTAGCATCTAGGGGAGCGATGCTTGTGATCATGGGTCCACACTTCACAAAATGCTGCCCAGTGCATGAGGTAAACATGAGAAGAGACACTTGAACTGAGGACCTGTGATAGAAGACCTAACCTAGAAGAGGGGAAGGCTTCCCAGGGAGGCAAGGCGTGTGCCTGGGGGAAGGCTGGTTCGGGCCTGAAATCCACTGGGACTTGAGGACTTGGGGGAACTGTCAGCTTGTTGGGTCAAGGGCAAGGGCGTGACGGTGAGGAGGAACAGTGCAGAGTGGCTGGCAAGGCTTCTGATCTGTAAGACGTTTTGCCCCGATGGTACATGTGTTTGTGTCAGGTAACTTCTCTCTGGATCTCAGTTTTCCTCATTTGAAAAATAGAACTACTAACAACATTCTTCATCCTACTTACCTCTGTAAGGAGAAAAGAAACGGAGGATATGATCGTAGTTGGAAAAACATACAAATAGAAGGTGCTAGTATCACTTGCCTTTGCAGGGGCTCATCATTTTAATGGGCACCAATAAGCAAGGAGTTTCTTCTCTCCCCGGCGGAGCTGTTATTCCCTTTAAGCTGGATCTGGCTGAAGTCAGAATCTTGTGGTCTCTGTATGATTGGCTTTTAGTGTTGGTCCCCCAAACCAGCACTTTTGCCCTGACAGCCTGCACACTGCAGAAGTAGGAAGTTACTTAAATGCTTTGAGTGTGTAAGAGAGAAAGATGACCCATCCCTCCCACACCCCAGAGAGATGCACATTCCTAAAGGCAGTAATGCACACTGGAGTATTTTTCCACACATGTGCATGTATGCACACAACACGTCCAGCCTCCACCTTGAGAGGCTTTGAACGAGACTGCAGGAAAGCTGAAACTGGAAACATGCGCCCATCAAATTCAAGCCCAGTGCACCTGAGTGCTCAAGAATGGGAGGATGGGGATTTGTGGGGTTCCCAGGTGTGCGGCCCAGTGGAATGACCAAGAGTAAGCGCCTCTAGACTCTCTGGGCCTCAGTGCCCTCATCTTTACAATCTCCACGTGGACGGATTCTTAACTTAGCGCAGTGGTTCTCAGCCCAAGCTGCTACACAGGAGAATCACCTGGGGAACTAGCAAATCAAGACATCACTTAGGGTCCAGCCCAGACCAGCTAAGTTGGACTCTCTGGGGATGGAGCCTAGGAATCTATTTTTACAGTTCCCCAGCTGCCCCCAAGGGTAAGAACCACCAGGTTGGTGTTTGCCCACATCCCTTAATTAAGCTGCCCTTAACCATGTTTGGAATGGAGTGCCCACCTTCTTTGCCCTGGAGTCCCTACCAACTCAGGGTCACCTCTGCAAAGCTGCTGTCTGAGAGAACCCCACTCAGATACCCCACTTAAGGTAGCTGTTCTCAGATTCACAACCAATAATCTGCTGCTGGAATGGATTCCCAAAAATGTCGTTTTGGCAAAGTGCATTTTCTAGGATGTGGGGCTGGAGTGGAGAAAAACCTCAAGGTCATCCCAGTGCCCTGCCTGTCTTTCCCAGATTGTGTCTGGGACGGAAGTTACTTTCCAAGGGAGTACCTCTTCCAAAGAGAGCTGTTGTCTTGATCCAGCCTCCAAGGAAGCTTCCCTGGACACTTCCCTCAGGGGTCACGTGTGTCCCACAGCTGTTCCTCGCGAGGGATAGGAGTTCAGAAACACGTTCTCCTCTGCCAACAATATCCACTAATATGTGTGCAGCACCTTAATAATAATAGCCAGCATTACTTACTACACACCAAGCACCATGTTAAACCCTTTAACTCATATTATCAATGTTAAGATGGACAACAGGGGCTTCCCTGGTGGTGCAGTGGTTGAGAGTCCACCTGCCGTTGCAGGGCACACGGGTTCGTGCCCCGGTCCGGGAGGATCCCACATGCCGCAGAATGGCTGGGCCCATGAGCCATGGCCGCTGAGCCTGCGCGTCCGGAGCCTGTGCTCCGCAACGGGAGAGGCCACAGCAGTGAGAGGCCCGCATACCGCAAAAAAAAAAAAAAAAGATGGACAACAAGCCAACATATGGTTTAATTATTATTTCCATTTTACAGGTGAAAAATCTGGAGCTCAAGTTTACAAAGCGAGCTCTGTGGTAGACCTTAGATTTGACCCCAAGTTTGCCTGCCTCCCAAGGCCACGGTCCTAACGACCAAGTTAAATGCTTCTCAGTCTACAAAGCAGCTTCATAAATGATGTCTCTGCTATTCCTAATAAGAGCTCTATACGTCCCAAGAGGCAGGTGACGTGATCACTATTTCACAGGTGACAAAGTGGACTCTAAGCCTTAGAGGGTGGAAGTATCAGGCCACAAGTCTCAAGGTAGAGCCAGCACAAGGATTTGGGTCTCATGACCCCTGATTCTCTGCTCATCCAGGGTTCCTGAAGGTTCTATTCTATCAGCCCTGGCAGAGTGACATCTGTCCAGTTGTTCCCTAACTGATGTTTTTAGCTGAGATTCTGTAGGTTTAAAAGAAAGCTCATTTAGGGGCTTTCCTGGTGGCGCAGTGGTTGAGAGTCTGCCTGCCGATGCAGGGGACACGGGTTCGTGCCCCAGTCCGGGAAGATCCCACATGCCGCGGAGCGGCTGGGCCCGTGAGCCATGGCCACTGAGCCTGTGCGTCCGGAGCCTGTGCTCCGCAGCGGGAGAGGCCACAGCAGTGAGAGGCCCGCGTACCGCAAAAAAAAGAAAGCTCGTTTAAACAGTAGTTTGACTTAGTAATTCCACTTCTGGGGATCTATTGTTAGAGGAAAATCAGAGACACAGGTAAGGACTATTCGAGATTGTTCATTGCAGTCATATTTACAATCTAGGAAAACACCGGAAACAGACGTGTAACAAAAATTCAATAATTCCATGGTTCAAATAAATCATAGTGCATCCATAGGATGAAGTATTCTATAGTCTTTAAAGGTGACTATTCATTAAACATAGGGAAATCGTCAGCATATCCTGTTAAATGTAAAAGCAGGATACCAATTTATAGTATAATTTCATTTTTACTAACAATATGTGCTGGCTAGAAAACATATAGGAAGGTGATACGCAAAATGTTAACTGGTAAACTTGGGGCCATTCTTTTTTTTCTACATTTTCTATCAGGGATGTGTATTTATTTTATAGTCAGAGAATATATATGTATATATATGTATGTGTACAGGTATATATATATACACACACATATATATAGTATGTGTGTGTGTTTTTTACAGCAAGCTGAGCACAGTGACTGGGCCAGGCGTGTGGGTGCAGGCCCCCCCGGGTTTTGTGGAATTTTTTGCCTGGCTCACAATATCCCAGGGAACATGAAAGGCAGAGTGAAGACATTAGACAGCTAAGCACCTTGTCGACTGGTATAAACCGTAAAAACGATGCAAGCTCTGAGCAGAGAGAGACAATGGACATTTTTCACTCTGTTCCCTGGAAACATATGGACAGGCTGGGCAGATCTTATTTCATTCTTAGCCAGTGCTTTAAAATTTTTTGTTTGTTTGTTGAAAATGGAGGTATCAATCCTTTCCCCTCTCTTAGTGGAGACCCTCAATCTGTCCTTCCCTGGGTTATCCTCACTTGACTGGGGCCAGGTATCCTTTGTGTAAGTATTGATCCTTTGGGGTCCTGGGGTGTCTTGGAAAAGGGGATGATGGCCTGACTTATAGAGACATGGATAGCTTTGTAGCCCCACTGCTCTGCTGGACAAGACCAGAGTCCAGACAGTCCCAGGCTGCCTCCCAAGTGGCCATACTGAGAGAAGCTTGTTTAGGAAATGGAAAAACTCCCTCCCCCAGGGCGGTGTTCCACAAATGACCTTCCAGGCTCACCCTCCCCCTTACAACCCCATAACCACCGTACCCTGTGTTAGTAGGAAGCTTGTCCCAGGAGATGGGGGTAGATTCCCACGCCATTATGACCTTCACTCATAGCAGGGAGGGGTTTATCCCATGGCCCTTCAGCTCTGCTAGGGACATACTGCCTGGGAGCCCTACCTCATCATTCAAATGCCAGGACCCTGTACCTGCTCCGGCCATGGGCAAAAGCCCTGGCTCCGTCCACCGTGGAGGCTGAGCTTGCCACACATTTCTCAGGTGTAGATTGTGAGAGAGGCTGTCTTCCTTAGGGGCATTCAACCCTCCAGGTATTTGTAATGTTGAAGGGCTAATCCATGGCCTGCCAAGTAAGACCAGCAACGGTTCTTTGAAATTGGGAGCTAGCTGGGTCATTTAAAATGCGAAGTGCACAAATATCATTTCTGTTTCTGGAATGGCTTAATTTTCATTAGAACCTTAATTCAGTGATTCCTTTTCTCCCCAGTCTTTCACATGCTTTCATTTATTCATAATTGCCCGCGTAAGGAGAATCTCATTCGAACAGCTTCCAATTCAGCACGATCCTTATCGCTGTTCTTTGTTCAGGGTTGCTGGGCCGCAGAGCTAGCCGATGACACGGCCCATCGTTCCTTCCGTTGCTGGCCGACCTGAAGGCGCAGTGTGCTGGGAAGCGCGCCTCTGCCGCCCAGTGGTGGGAAGGGATGTTGCAGGAGGCTTGAGGCTGCAGGGAGCCCTGCTGCAGTGCCTCAGGGACGCTGTGACCTTGCACTGCAGGGGAGAGCGGTGATCCAGGGACGCCCAGAGACGCTCTGTAGGGAAGCTGTCCATGTGCTTCTCAGTGCCAGTTTTGGAAGCAAGCGATTTGGCGTTTGCCCGTGTGTTAGCGATCTCGTCTGTCTTAGGGGACGTACTTTTGGGCAGGAGGGCGAGAAATAACTTCTGTGCTTACTTACAGAAAAGGGCTATGGATGGTGCTTTAATTGTCTTCATTCTGGTGCCTGCTGGGGGAGACAAATGCTTCCTCGGTAAATAGTTGATAATTATGAGGTGAGATTCCCCCTGAAAGTCTCTGTTATTTGACTAAAGAAGATAGTTTTGAGTAAGAAGGTATTTTGAGGACTCTAATAGTGGTTGGTGGTTCTCAAACCTGGGAGATTTTGGCAGGAGACATTTGACAGTGTTCATAGACAGTTTTGGTTGTCACAACTGGGCTGGGGTGGGGTGGGGTGGGTGGATGTTCCTGGAATCCAGTGGGCAGAGGCCAGGGATGTTGCTAATACCCTGCAATGCATGGACAGCCTCCCACAACAGAGAGTTTTCTCGTCCCAAGTGTCAGTAGTACTGCTGTTTAGAAAAATTCTGGTCTAAAGGACTCATCAGAGGGAAGGGATTCTTTTAATTACTCTTTGCAGTTTTATCCAGTATTCTGAGATATTCTGGGGGATGTGTGGGAGGTAGTAGATAATTTACGGCTGGCAAGTGGGATTGAGAGGTGACGCTGAGGATTAGAGATGCTCACCCCATGCAAAGGTATAACAATGGCGATTGCATTGCGCCCAAGTTTTACTGAATCCAGCTGTGTGCTAAGCATTGCATGAAATTTTCCATTCATGATCAATCTCACTTAATTTGGTTCTTGGAACAACCTTCACACTAGATACACTATTATCAGAAAATGGAGGCTTGGACAGATTAAGGAACTCATCCAAGCTCTCAGGGCTAGTGGAACTCCTGAACCCATGGTTTTACCCACTTTGCTGTTCCACAGAGGGCATAAATTGGGAGTCCATGCACCAGATCTAGGCTGCATGTGCTTTTTTTTTTGGTTTTGTTTTGTTTCGTTTTGGTCCACAGTGCTTAAAGACAATGTGGCCTTATTTCCAATGTTTTAAAATGGAGAGATTTCATGTAAATATCCGGATTTTCTGCATCTTTTATCAGGACACCTAGCAAAGCATGGCACTGATTGGCTGGTAAGTCGTCCCTCGGTATTAATGGGATTGGATCCAGGAGCCCTTTCGGATACCAAAATCTGCAGATGTTCACGTCCCTTATATAAAATGGTGTAGTACAATGAAAACAGTATTCAGCCAACCGCCATCGAAATTTCAATCCGTGGTTGATTGAATCCATGGATGTAAAACTGCGGATACGGAGGGCAGACCGTACTCTCTGTTCGCCACCCCTTTTTACCCTCCATTTTATATCTTTCTAATTTGTGTCACCAGCCTGGCTTCTGAAGGTGTTTGAGTTTATGTTCCCTGCTCTCTGTTTCCCAGTAAAGTGGTTAAGAGCATGGCCTCCAAAGAGAGAGTGACTGTTTGCCTCCTGATTCTGCTGTGTGACCTTGGCAAACAACCACACTTCTCTGTGCCCAGTTTCTTTACCTATAACATACAGATAATAACAATACCTACCTCGCAGGCGTGATGTGAGGCTCAAATTAGTTAATGCATATAAGACATTTAAAATAGTACACAGTAAGTGCCATATAAGTGTTAGTTATTGTTGTTATTGTTACTTTTCATCTCTTTATAAATTAATATCCTTTGGCATTAATCCCGGTGGACTCTTTATCTAAAATATCCATCAAGTGATCATAGAAACATTGTAATGTGGTCAGGAAGACTTCAGTATCTTCCTATTTCAAATGAGGATCATCATAGGCACCTCCCAGGTCTTCTGAGGCTTCCACAAGATAATAATTGGTAAAGTGTCCAGCACGGTACCTGACATGCTAAGACTCACCTGATTAGTTCCCTGTTCCCATCCCAGCCTAGGTCAGGCATTCTCAGCCTCAGCACTATTGACATTTTGGGCTGGATAATTCTCTGTCGTGGGGCTGTCCTGTGCATTGTTGGACGTTTAGCAGCATCTCTGGCCTCTGCCCTCTAGTTGCCAGTACCACCCTTTTCCCCAAATATGACAACTAAAAATGTCCCCCGACATTGCCAAGTGCCCCCTAGTGGACAAATTCGTTCTCAGTTGAGAACCACTGTGTTCAGTCCTGTTGCAGGCTCACGAGCACATGCGAGTGTGCAGAAAGCGCGTGGCACACGTATCTTAGGGAACTTCCGTATGTCGGCCGTTGTGCCAGGCAGTAGGTTCAAGGTGGGCTTATTAGTGAGCCTTCTGTGGTAGAGCCCTTCAGAAGTTTTACTTATGTCTCATTAAAATTCATTTCTGCAAGCCATTTATTTTTTGTGGAGTCATAACGACCCGGCTTTGAATCCTGATTCTTTTCCTCATTAGCTGTGTGATTTTGGTAGAATGACCTAACCTCTGAGGCTTTTCCCTCATCTGAAAGACGGAGGCAATAGTACCCACAGCACAGGCTGTTGTGAGCCTTACGTGAGATAATGCATGTAAAGTGCTTGGCGTGTAGAGAGCGCTCCAGAAATGAGAGCCATTGTTGCCAGGACCGGGCACTGCTGGGGGGTACTGGGGGCTCTGGGATGAATAGCACACAATTTGGGGGTTCATCTGCGTCTAGCTTTGCTCGGTTAATACCCTCGCAAAGTTACTCTCCAATATTTGGCAAATATGTTTGGCTTTTATTTTTAAGTTGCTAGAGAGATACACGTGTCTACTTCCTGTACAGATTTAACTGTGTTTTCGTTCCATCCTCTCCTAAACAGATTCCTGTGTGATCAGTGACCATCCCAAAATACAGATCAAGAACTCAACTTTCTGCATGACGGCTTATCCCAACTTGACAATGGTTAATTTCACCAGCCAGGCCAACAAAACATTTGTCAGTGGGAGTGAAGAGTATTTCAAGTAAGATTTTTAAAAAACTTTTCTAAGAGAAACCCAGTGAATTAGTGACTATCCAACTTGTAGCCTAGAGGGATGGGTTGCCTCCCTCTGTACCTCCCTACATACTCAGATGCTCAGGGAGGAAGATTTTTTTCCCTGGACTGGCTTCTGGGAGCGGGTTACTGTGCCCTGTGGGCCTGGAGAGGAGAGTTGGCTGAATGCTGGTGGGAACAGAATTGGTGCTGCTGTAGTTCATGACGCTGATGCCAAAAACATTGCAAAACCTTCCTCCGATGCGATCTAAGCAGACCTTCAGTTGACTAGGTTGTTTTTTGTTTTTACTTGTTTTATTTTTTTCCTTCTGCACTTGTGAAGGGAAGAGAGACAAAAATTCAGGAAAGTCAGGAAACAAATCATGATCAGTGATTTGGTTTAAAGAAGAACTAATTCTTTCCTTTTTTTTCTTTTTTAAACAGTTCTGTCTTAGTTTTCTACTTTCTTCGTCCATTTTGCCAGACACTGGGGATTGAGGAAATCCTCAGCCACCACAGGAAGATTTAATAATGTTCAGGGAATTATTTCATAAGGGAGGTAGATGGAGACAGAGTTCAACAGAGAGTAGATAATGTTCTCTAGCTAAGCCTTAAGTCGGGGCTTGTAAACTCAAATGTACTTGGGGGCTTGGTAGGGAGGTAGAGGTAAGACAATAGAGAATGGTGGGGACTGTGGCCAACAGGAGGGGAGGTCTGCCCAGTGGAAGGGAGGCTGCTGATGCTCAGCTCCAACTGGCCCCTGTCTTATGGGAATTGTAGGCAGTGCTGCCAGAGCTTCCATTTTACAAGAGAAGTTGGAAATCAAATAGGAGTTTTTGTGTCTCTCCCACTTTAAATGTTAGCAAACGAATTCAGATGAAACACTGGGGTCACGTAAAATGCATGTGTCAGGGGGCCCCTGGTTTGTGGCCTTTACTTAGATAATAGGAAGTGGTTACTACTGTTCCCACTAGTTCTTCCAAGCTTTATCTCTTGTGGACTTAGAGGGCACATGGATGTTTCCTGTAGAACAGAAGGGGGGCACTTAGGCTGAATGAAGAAATAATCCCCTTTGAAGAAAACGTAGGACCAGTGAGGGTGGGCCTTGATTCACCCTGAGCTCTGAGAAAGGAGTCTGACCTCGTGGTGGGCTGAAATCTGATCACATAATCCATGTGGTCAGGTGTATTATGAAGTGTTTTGCAAATCTGCTTTTGGTGGCTTTGCTAATCCTCTGGGACCAGTCTTAGTTTCCAAGAGGGAATGTTATCAGGAGCTTCTTGGGGCCCATCCAACATCCCTTATTAAATCATGGAGTAGTTGAGATGGCCAAGGGGCCGTGGAATTGTTGGCTAGATGGCCTGCCCATTGTAGGGTTGGGGGTCCTTTTCAGTGCTTTAGAAGTATGGTCCCTAAGGTTTGGTAGCCCAGGTTGGTTCCACCCTTGGTGACTTCTACTCTACTCTAGAGCCCAGATTGCCCCAGGAGTTGAGACTAAAAGAGCTCCGGGTTGCTCTTGTGAACCGCAAAACAGCCTCTCACAGTGTCGCTGGCTAGCTGGCCGGAGGGGTGCTGTCCCCTTCACTTCCCTCAGCAGGTCAGGACACTCGGCTGTCATGTCTGCAGTCCAGTAGAGTCTGGATGCTGGCTGGCCCTTGATTCAGGTCACAGAAAGACACCCACCTACATGCACAGCACTTTCATCCAGGCTATGTGACTTTATCACAGAGTTGAGGGGATTGTCCCCTCTGGCGTCATGACTCATGGTCTCTGAAGCTGCTTCCTGTCCCCAGGGATGAGGCTACCTGCTCGCCCTCTAGCCAGGGATGTGGGCGTCGCCACCTTCAGCTTACACACAGGTGCCAGCAGCCGCTACAGATGAGCGCCAGCCCCCTTCTGTTTGCGGCTGGTTGTCTGTCTTCGAATACGTTCCTTGAGTAAGGCCCCGCCAGCCCTGCTTTTACATTTCAGCCAACCTCAGCCCTGGGACACGCTCATCACAACCTGAACTAAAATGCACGGTGGCATTTTAAATTCTTTTACCATAATGACTCTGTACTGAATTTTTTAAATTTAAAGTTGTACAAAAACTATTGGGATACGTTCTCACAAAAGAGTAGAACAATACAGAAACACACAAAAATCATCCTTGACAGTTTAGAGTTTCTGTTACTGATGTGTCCTTATGTAAAGACAACAACCTCCATAATGCCCATTCCAGGGGCTGCTACACCAGGACCCCCGACGCTGTTGGATTTGTTGCACTGCTCCTGGGGCAGCTCCAGATGATGGTGGAGCTGACATAGCCTTGTTCAGAGCCTGCCCAGGGCCATAAATAATTTTTTTTAAGTCGAAGTATAGTTGAATTATAATATGGTGTTAATTTCAGGTATATAGCAAAGTGATTCAGTTACACACACACACATATTCTTTTTTAGAGTCTTTTCCCTTATAGGTTATTACAAAATATTGAGTATAGTTCCCTGTGCTAATACAGTAGGTCCTTTAGGACCATAATTTTTTTTTAAATTTATTTATTTTTGGCTGCGTTGTATCTTCGTTGCTGCGCGCGGGCTTTCTCTAGTTGCAGCGAGTGGGGGCTACTCTTCACTGTGGTATGCAGGCTTCTCATTACGGTGGCTTCTCTTGTTGCGGAGCACGCGGCTCTAGGCGCACGGGCTTCAGTAGTTGTGGCACGCGGGCTCAGTAGTTGTGGCTCACGAGCTCTAGAGTGCAGGCTCAGTAGTTGTGGAACACGGGCTTAGTTGCTTTGAGGCATGTGGGATTTTCCTGGACCAGGGCTCGAACCTGTGTCCCCTGCATTGGCAGGTGGATTCTCAACCACTGCGCCACCAGGGAAGCCCCTTTAGTGCCATAATTAATTAAAAGCAGGGTAAATTCAGTTGGTCTCACCGCAGACAGCTGTGGGAGGGAGCCCGGATCAGCAAATCCCTCACAACCTGATCTGATCAGGTCCCTGATGGGGAGGGTGGGGATGCTGGGATTTTGTCTGAGGCTCTGCAGGAAGATAAAGCCTGCAGACTGTCACCTCCGCCAGCTCATCCTTCCCCTCCTTCCTCCCCTCCCTTCTCTCTCCTTTCAACTCATAGGTACTTTGTGCTGAAGATTTCTGCAGGGATTGAATATCCTGGCGAGATCAGGTGGCCACTAGCCTTCTGCCTCTTCCTGGCTTGGGTGATTGTGTATGCATCCCTGGCAAAAGGAATCAAGTCTTCAGGAAAAGTAAGAACTTGTATTTATCTGAGAGAAAGCTCTGGGACCCCCAGGGCTGTTTGTGTCATAGAGCAGCCAAAGGGCACTGGGATGAGAGTCGGGAGGTGTGGGTGGAATTCTGACTCGTCCCTGAGTAGCTGTGAGGCCTTGGACAAGTGACTTCACTGCTGTCTGTAAAATGGGATAATGCCTTTCTCCCCGGGAGGTTTTAAGGGTTAACTGAGACAGATGTACTCAGGGCTCCTTGTGGATGGCGGGGGCTCTGTGGTGAGTTTCCTTCCTTCCCTATTGGGGACCCTTCACTCAGCAGATGGCACTCCCCGATAGGATTCAATCTCTCCCGAAAGTCTAGAGTTGGTGCTGCCGGCTTTTTGCTTCTTGGTCTGGCTGCCAGCTCAGTCACTGCTCCTCCCAGGAAGCTGCAAGAAGATCAAAGTTGTGAAGGGGATTCCTTCTCCTCACTCCTGACCACCCCGTTCTCCGTCTTTCGTGCCCTTTCTCCAACCCCCTCCCAACACTCTCCCATCCCACGTGCCCCCAGCATGACAGGGCGATAATCCTGCCAGTGGGAGTTTGGTCGAGCACGTGCTGGGCCCCTCTTGCTAGATAGTCGCTTGGCAGGTCCTTTGGAGGTGGTGGGACACCCACCCCAAGCTCAGTTCCAAGGCACGGCAGGCACGGTGTGCAGGGTCCCTCAGGACACGCTGGATGTTGTGGTAAAGGTCCCAGTGTTTTCCCCTCATCTTCCTTCTGCTTTAGAAAAACCCCGTGAAACGGTTAACCAACCACTTTGATGAAAACCAATACGAGTTCATCGTCTGGAGGGTCATTTGCATGTCTCAGCATGAAACCCCAAATGTCTTTACGGCCCAAGGAATAGAATGTGATGGTGGACTCTGAGACCATAGGTTGTGGAGTTCGGCTTGGTCCAGTCGTCCAGGCCAGGGTTTACTGTGGTCACAATAGCAAACAACCCGTTTGGAAGGATCCGGCCTCACGGGGGTGAGGGTCCGTGCCGCCTCTCACCTCCCAGGCATGCTTCACAGGCCCCACCAGGCACCCACACCTGGCACCCATCAGCTACAGAGAGCGGTCTGTCTTCTCCCTGGACGCATGGACAAGCTCACGAGGGCCGTCTGATAACAATTCTTTCTGGTGCCCTCCGTGTAATCTGGTTCCACACGGGCTTGAATGGTGGATTCTGGCAGCTTGGTCAGGGTCACCTGAGCCAGTGGTGCCCTTAAATGACATCAGGTGGGGAGAGAGCCAGACTGGGGGTTAGGAGACCCGGGTTCTAGCCCCCCAGCCCTTCCGTGGTGTTTTCTGTGTAGGGACATCTCCGCTTGGACGATGAAACCTGGTTGAGCTTCGGATTTGCCCTTCGCTTTTATTTATTTAGCCGATAAGTGGAAAGCGGATTTCCTTTGTCTTAGCTATTTCAGGAGGCTTCGGTTGTCTCATTTCTAAAGTGAAGGCAGTTGGATTGGGCGATGTCTAAGACCTGCTGGCTCTAACATGATTCTGTCAGAACACTTGCTGGGTGAGCTGGGGGTACTTTTCCTCTCTGACCTCTGTTTCCCCCTCTGTAAAATGAGAGCTGGGATTGAGGACCCTGCTAGCTCTGAATGAGTATTATGAGACTGGAGCAATTGTTTTTCTAGGGCAGCAGGAAGATGAGGAAATGTTAACATGACCCTCACAGTAACGTCCTGTGAGTCCTGAGGTTTCCTGGGCTCCTCGCCTTCCGTGACTTGGAACTGAGCTTGGAGTGGCAGTAAAGGGCCAGCCAGGGCTTCCCTGGTGACGCAGTGTTTGAGAGTCCGCCTGCCGATGCAGGGGACGCAGGTTTGTGCCCCAGTCCGGGAAGATCCCACATGCCACAGAGTGGCTGGGCCCGTGAGCCATGGCCGCTGAGCCTGCGCGTCTGGAGCCTGTGCTCCGCAATGGGAGAGGCCACAACAGTGAGAGGCCCGCGTACCGAAAAAAAAAAAAAGGGCCATCCAGGTGGTGATTGTTTAGCAAGAGGGACCATGTCTTTGCTCAGCCAAAATCGAACTGCAGGACCATCATGTATAGCTAGAGATGGAGAGAGGGCACCTTCAACCATAATCGAAGTGGCCGGACAGGTCTCTAGCAGGATAGGCTAGAAGGTGTGATTGGCAGGAGAAGAGGTGTTAGGTGAGGAGGATCAGAACAGCAGCCTTGTTGGCGACATGAGGAAGGATGGCCTGGTGGCTTTAGAGTCAGACCAGTCTGAGTTCAAATCCTGTCTTGATCACTTTCTAGTTGTGTAACTCTGGAGAAGCTGTTTAACCATTGGAACCTCAGTTTCCTCATCTGTAAAATGGGGATAATAGTACATACCTCGTACAGCTGTTCTAAGATTAGGTGAGAGAATATATATATATATAATATATATAAATATATAATAAATAAATATATATATATAAAATACCTGGCATATGATCAGTTCTTAATTGACATTAACTCTTTTCATTTTTGTGATAATGATTGGCTGATGTATTGAGTGGATATTTTCCCATGATGACATCTTGAAAGCAGTGGCTCTGGTGGGAAAATGGAAAGAGAAAGGGAAGTTGGTTGAACACTCTGTGTGCCAGGCACTCTGCTAACTACTTCATCTGCATTAGGGCATTCAATCTGCCCAACAACCAGCTAGGTAAGGACATTTCTTCCCATTTTATAGATAGAGAAGCTGAGGCGCATCAAGGTAGAGTAAATTGCTGGAGGTCACACAGCTTTTTTTTTTTTTTTAATGGTGTAGTATTTACATATAACCTACTCACAAACTCCCGAATACTTTATTTTACTTTATTATTTTTTAAATTATTTATTTATTTATTTGGCTGCGCTGGGTCTTAGTTGCGGCATGAGAACTCTTAGTTGCAGCATGTGGGATCTAGTTCCCTGACCAGAGATGGAACCCGGGCTCCCTGCATTGGGAGCGCAGAGTCTTAGCCACTGGACCACAGGGAAGTCCCGGTCACACAGCTTTTAAGTGGCAGCGCTGGGATTTGAACCCAGGTCTGTCTCCCTTTAAAGCCTAGACTCTTTCTACTACGTGACATCCTCTCCCAAGGAGGGGCTGTTAGGAATAGATGGAAATGCAGAATTCTGGAGCCATCATTTGCATCTGGGGGGATAAAAGTCCCCCCCACTGTGAATCAGGACCCTTGCACTGCTACCCCGTCCTGCTGTCAATAGCTGTCATTGCCAGCTGGGCAAGTCCCAGGAGGCATCCGGGTCCCATCTTCCACGTCTGCAAATTCAAGGTTAAGATAAATATTCTCTAAGATCCTTCTTTGCTTATCAGTCTGCAGTTTTGGGGGGATGGTGTTAGGATCAGTTCTTGGCATTGATTTAGAATTTAATCCTTGGTGCTAGATTTTCTGGGCTCTCTCTCTCTGAAATGGGGATTTTTGAGTAGCCCTGAGCAAGTCAGCTTTTCTTTTAGATCTGCTAAGTTATCTTTCTGCTTCATTGAGCGAGGCTTCCAATTAGGGTTCAATGATGGATTTTCTTTTAATGAGGAATACCACCGGAAATAATGCCTCCCGGTTTATTATCCTGCCCCGGCTCGTGCAGACATTAATCACGGAGCTTTGTTTGGAAGCACGGCTGCAGCACCTCATTATGACGGGCTCCTTTGTGACCGAAGTTCCACCAAGACTGTCATTTCTAAACAACAGAGATGTCCTTCTTCTGTTGCGGCAAGATAAACTCTGTTCCTCTTGTTCAGGGCCCTAGGAGACAAGAGTGGCCGGTTGCTTCCTATGAGACCTGAGTCTCCCTTTGAGCAGCTAGAATTCCAGAGGCACGGGCGACCAGCAGGCAGCCTGAAGGTCAAATGCAGCCCATCTGACCTCAGGGGCCGCTCTTCTGAGAGTTATGGCGAGGACACAAAGCCAGCTTAATTAGCTGGCACTGGCTGGGGTGGGGACAGTGGCCTTACCACCTGTTCAGGGCTCCCGTTGTGAGGACTGTGCTGCCAGGTGTCGGGCCAGCAGGCTCAGATCAACTCGTCATTGTCACTCCTGCCAAGTATAATTCATTACTGTTCAAGTTTAATTCTGCTGGCAGTCCATCCTGAAACATTCTGAAGCCCCCGTGACACAGGAGAACTAGCTGTGAAGAGACCTCCACAAACACCTGACTAACACTTGACTCACATCGGAGGCATCCCCGGGATTTCGAAATGAAACTGTGTGCCCTTTCAGTTCACCTCAATCCCCATTGACAAAGTGAGTGCATCATTCCACATACCAGGGCCGGACCTGGTGAGGCAAGCAAGTGCCTAGGGGGGTGTGAAATTTAAGGCGGTGCTCACTCCCAGGTTCCTGCATGTGCAGGCTCGGCCCCATGAGGGTCAGTGCTTCCTTAAATTGTGCACCCCGGGTGTTCCCTTGCCTCACTCTAGTCCCCGCCCTGCCTCACACATTTCTGATCCTGTGGCCCAGGGAGTGGCATTAAAGGTATGGAAATAGGCTTTGTAGTTAGAAAGCTTCAAGTCTGGATCTTGGCTCCAGCTGGGAGACCTTGAGTGAGATATTTAACCCTTTGTGAGAGGCTTAACCTGAGCCTCAGTTTCCTCCTCTGTAAAATGGGACTGCCAAGAGCTGATCCACGGAGGGAACTCCAGAAATGCACTGTCTCCCGCACTCAGATGGGAGCAGCGTCTCAGCCGGTTAGACTGGTGCCACTCTTGGGGTCTTCTTCCTGCCAGATCCCACTTTCTATGTCATCTCCTCTCCCTTGCCTCCTTCCACCCTCATCTCCCACCAGCTCCACATGGTCAGGAGGTGAAGAGGATATCCCTTAGTTGTCACCCTGCCCCTTCTGTCTTGGCGGGGCCCCACCCGGCCCTGTAGCATTCCTCTCCCCAGCCCCATCCGACAGCTGGGAGGACAGCCCGGGTCATCCTGTGGTGGGTGATTTTCTCCTGAGACGTCAGATGCCTTTGGGTTTCCTACCGTCTGTGTGTGGAAGAGTTTCACTTAAGGGGGAGAGAAGCAGCTTTGGGGGTGGATAGGAGGGAGCAGGGAGCCCCTCCTTCATGGTCCCTGGTAATTCCAGTGCCTCAGGGCAAAGAGTGAAGGGGGCTGCTGTCCTGGGGAACGGGGAGGAGACTCCTGGTCAGTGGTGGCAGCAGTGCAGAGAAAAGGAGACCAGCCCATCTCTGGTCTGTAGACAGGAAGACTTTGGTCTTGACGAGTAATTGGGTTTAGAGGAAGAAATAACTCCTTATCTTTCCTTGACCTGCAGCCTGTCCCATTTCAGCTGACGGAAACTCTGCCCACCAGCTGCTGAGGCCACAACCTTTGGGGTCACCCTTGACTCCTGCCTCCCGCCCCCCTCACTCCACATTAAATTGGTCAGGAAGTTCTGTTGCTCTTCCTGCACGGTGTATCCGGTTTCTGATCATTTCTCCTAACTCCCTGAAACACCCTGGGTGGAGGCATCGCTGTCCCTTGCCTGGAATGCTGCTGTGGCCTCCTAACCGCTGCCCCTGCAGTGTAAACGTGACGCAGCAAGCCGGCGACAGCTAAAATGTTAGATCGTATCACTCCTCTGCCCAAATCCCTGCAGTAGTTCCCCATCCCCTCCCCACCCACACGGGCCCACAAGGCTCTGCAGGATCTGTCCCTGCCTCCACCCCTACCCCTGCCTTCCTCTCCCACCTGTGCCCCTGCCCAGCCACAGCGGCTGTCTGGCTGCCCCTAGAAGGCTGGCACACTCCCTTCTTAGGGTCTTTACTCCAGCGGTTCCCTCTGTCTGGAATGTTCTCCCAGATATCCAGTTGGCGCATTCTCACTTCCTTCAAGTCCTGGGCAACTTCTCAGTGAGGCCTTCCCTGTCCTCCCCTTTATTATGGCCATCGTCCCAGCCACCCTGCCCAGCATGTGCCTGGAACATATTAGATGCTCAAGAATATGTGTGCCTATGTATGCATGTGTGTGTATTTGTTGGATTAATAAGAAGTAACCCCGAGAGATTTATCTTCATCTCAACCCTAACTTTCCCTCAATCCATCCTTTGCAAGTCCTTGGATCAGTTCTCATCTCTTAAACATCCCAGTGCCTGCCAGTCGCTGCCGGGCTGGAGCCCCTGTCAGGCCATGGGCTCTGTGCAGCCAGTGTGTGACGGGGACTCTATCTCCCGCCCGGAGGCAGGTGTTCTGGGTTCCCCAGGATGGAAGGCTGGGGGTGAGCACAGAGGGGCTCTGAACCAACAGTGCTCAGCCGGCTGTCTATGCCCATCCTGTGGGTGAGGATGAGGGAGGGTTTGGTGGTCCAGGACAGGAGCTTAGCCTCATCCTTCCAAGTGTCTCCTACTGTACTTTTGGGATGTAACTGGCCTATGAGCTGAGGGTTGCGAGGGTTATTAAATTTAGGAGTCATTGGCAAGACAGAAATGGTACTTCCCTTTCCAGGGTCCCAGGCCTGTTCCATGGCGTATGCATCGTCCCATTGTGCTCTTCCAACAGCCCTGTGAGGAGTATGCTTTTGTTATCACCACTGTGCAGGTGTGGGCACTGAGACTCAGTGAGGTTAAGTCACTTCCCAAGGTGGCCCAGCTCATAAGTGATGGAGCTAGGGTTGGAACTCAGGCCCGTTGGAGTGCAGAGCCCAAGCTCTCCCAGTCTGCTCTTCTCTCTGTCTACTGAATCCTGGTCTCAAGCCCTTCCTGCATTCTGAGTTTTTTTTTTTTTTTTTTTTTGCGGTACGTGGGCCTCTCACTGCTGCGGCCTCTCCCGCTGCAGAGCACAGGCTCCGGACGCACAGGCTCAGTGGCCATGGCTCACGGGCCCAGCCGCTCTGTGGCATGTGGGATCTTCCTGGACCGGGGCACGAACCCGCGTCCCCTGCATTGGCAGGCAGACTCTCAACCACTGCGCCACCAGGGAAGCCCCATTCTGAGGTTTGATTGACAGATAAGGAAGGTGCCTCTCACTCATCCCCATTCAACCACAGCCCCCAAGTTCTGCTGATGATATTTCCCAAATATTTCTTGGCTCTGGTCCTTCCCTCTCGTTCAGAATCCAGGAGCCTCCTTTGGCTGGTACTCAGGGCCTCCACGACCTGTCTCCTCCCATGTCTCTAGTGCCCCATTGCTCTTAGTCTCAACTGTGCGCTGTGCTCCTAGTGAATTTAGGGCCTTGCCCTCACCCCTGCCTTTCCCACTTTCTTCCCTCACCTTCCCACCTCACCTCACCTCCTCTGCGTTGCACTTGGCCTCTAAGATCCGACTCGCACGTCATCGCCATGCATCTTTCTGTAATCTCCTGGACTGAACCCAGTGTCCTCCCCAGGACTTCACAGTATCCTGTTTGGAACTGCTTCGCCCATTATTCAGACATTGTCTCTGGGTCTCCGAGGTCGAGTTCCTTCACCGTTATGCATCTAAGCCCTGGCACAGCTCCCAGGTCATAGTAGGCCGTGATAAATGCTTGTTGAACTTAACTGCATTGAATGACCATCTGTTACAAGTTAGATGCTGTGCTAGGGGCCCATTTAATCCTCAATTATTTTAAGAAACGTGCTATTATCCCCAGTTTACAGCTGCAGAAACTGAGATTCAGAGAGCTGATTAGCTTGACCTAAGTCTCATAGCTACTCAGGGCCAGAGATGTGATTTTATTTGAACCTAAATATGTCTAATTCTAAGATCATGGTTCTCTCATGTCACTAGGCTGCCTCACTTAGGGTGTGTGTATAAACAAGGATGGAAAACTTAAGATAAAGAAATTAATCTCTAATGGTGGGATTTGGGGCCTGAAGCAGAGGGTGGGCTAGGAGTTAGGGAGGAGGGGGGCACATAACCTTTCTCTTTCAGTTGGTCCTTAGGGAGTTGTCCACTTCTGCGCTGCAGGCTGACTCAATCCACAGTCTTGGGTGTTCCCCTCAAGATTTCATTTCTGGGCTTCCCTGGTGGTGTAGTGGTTGAGAGTCCGCCTGCCAATGCAGGGGACACGGATTCGTGCCCCGGTCCGGGAAGATCCCACATGCCGCGGAGCGGCTGGGCCCGTGAGCCATGGCCACTGAGCCTGCGCGTCCGGAGCCTGTGCTCCGCAACGAGAGAGGCCACAATAGTGAGAGGCCCGCGTACTGCAAAAAAAAAAGACTTCATTTCTGGCTCTCTCTGATTCACCTTTGGTCCCAGTGCCTTCCTTGTGTCCCCAGACCTGGAAGAGTTTGGGGAAAACTACCCTATCAGGCACTTGCGTCCGGGTGGCAGCTCACACTCTGCCTCTGTCGATGCTCCTTTGGTCACATCCCGTGTGTCTGCTCCTTCCTGCCCCCATGTCGGTGGCTTTTCCAGGTGGTGTACTTCACGGCCACGTTCCCGTACGTCGTGCTGGTGATTCTTCTCATCCGAGGAGTTACCCTGCCTGGAGCTGGCGCTGGGATTTGGTACTTCATCACGCCTAAGTGGGAGAAACTTACGGATGCCACGGTGGGCTTCTGATTTCATTTATGATGTGCCTGTGGGGGGAACGGCACATGGGGGTGGGTCCCGCTGCCGGACACTGTTTAGCAGAAGGGGTCAGACCTCCGCCCACAGGGCATTTCACTGTTTGCCTTTACAAACTCCTGATAATCTTGAAATGTTACACACTCTGGAAGTTTTTAATGAGAACTGAGCAGCTGGGGGTTTCAGATTCCTGGAATAGTTGTCCTATGCCTGGGAGGCTGCAGAGGCTGAAATGAAGAATGAAATTCCCTTAATAGCTTTGGGCCGCCTCATGCCACTTATCTGTTGCTAATTATAGTGTGTTGGAAATGGAGTTTTCCTGGTTGGAAAATAATAGCACTTAGGCAAACCGCAAGCAATTATAATTTAAAGGGCTCAGACAGATTTGAATACTTCTGACACACGGAGACACAGAGCCAGCACACACTTACACTTTCTCTTGGCATATTCTGTACAGGCATATCTTACTCTAAAATTCCCAACCCCCAGAACTTCACATGAGGGGGTGATTGTTTAATAAGAAATGCATTTTCTCACCTTAAAGAAAAATCTGCTTTTCCAGAAGATTTTAAGAAAGCAAAACTAGGATTGAGTTTGCACATAATGAAAAACCTCCAGATAATGGCAGCTTTAACAAAAGTTTATCTCACTTGCAGCCCAGTGGTAGATAGTCAAGCCCTGGTTGGGTGGCTCCACAGTGTCCCAGGTTCCTGTCTTTCCGCCCCACCATCCTCAGTGAATACCTGCCATGTAGCTGCCAGAGCTCCACCCATCATGTCAGCATTCCAGGTGGCACAAAGCAGTGAGGGAAGAGACAGAGATAGGCATCCTCCTTCTCTTTAAAAGAGGAGAAAGCCCAGAAATTCCACATAACACTTGATTTTCTCATCATTGGCCAGAAACTAAGTCATATGATGATTTCCTCTCAGCTGCACCTCTCCTGGATTCTGGGAGTTGGCCATTTGGCCGGACATATGGCTGCCTTTAAATAAAACCACAGCTTTGTTAGTGAGGAGCATGGGAGAATGGAGGTTGTGGTACAGGCTTTGGCAGCACACACTTGAACTTTCTCTTTGCATATGTTAAGCACAATTTAAAAAGCAGTTTTAATTAATAAAAAGGATAGGAAGTCCATATCAAATCATATAAATCTATAGCTCAAACTCTTGAGTAGCTTTCTGGAGTTTAATGAGGACAATTAAAAGGAATCGCCAGTGGGCTCCCCTGGTGGCTCAGTGGTTGAGAGTCCGCCTGCCGATGCAGGGGACATGGGTTCGTGCCCCGGTCCGGGAAGATCCCACGGGAGAGGCCGCGGCGCTGAAAGGCCCGCGTACCGCAAAAAAAAAAAAAAGAAAAGAAAAGAAATCGCCAAGATGACCAAGAGGTATTGTCAGCCAAGTTCGAGAATGAGGAGGCACTGTAACATCCACTCAGCTGTGGCACAGAGCTTGCTTTACTTTGATGAGGGGCTACAGAAGTTCAGATTTTTAGTAAATTGTCCTAATCTTTAGGAATGTCAATTTTGTTTTTTATTTTTTGGGGGGAATGTCAATTTTAAAAGGTTTTCATTTTGTACGCATGAATATTTTTGCTGTTCCAAATTGTTTTTTTGAGTGTGTTTCCAGCTAAAGAAGGGGCTCTCCCCTTCTGTATAGTTTTATATTGTAGGGCTTGCAAGCATGAAATGTGTACATTGCTTATTGAGTTCCTCTCCTTTGATTAGAATGAAGTTAGAGTCTCCCAGGTCATTTACTGCTTTTTTGGCTTCCAGTGCAAATGACGTATGTTTCTCGTTTATGTTGGTGCCAAAGTCATCTTGTCCTGACTGCCTTTTCCCCCGGGGAGATGGTGTGGCTTTGGGAGACTCCCCTCCCCCGGGCCAGCCTCCTTCAGTGACCTTAAATCTTCCGCTCTTTTGCCTCCCAGGTGTGGAAAGACGCTGCCACTCAGATTTTCTTCTCTTTATCTGCCGCATGGGGAGGCCTGATCACTCTTTCTTCTTACAACAAATTCCACAACAACTGCTACAGGTACGTGGAGGCACTTCAAGCCCCAGAGGTAGCGGGTGAATGGGACTAGGGCCTGGGGACAGAATCATGGGCTGTGTCATCAGACACCTGAGGCCATATCCTCACGCTTCACCCAAGGCAGAGCCAGACAGTTAGCTCTGGTGTAGGGGAAATCGCCTGCTAAGGCCTAGCTGCTGGCTTCTGGTGGCCTGGCTTGGACCCCAACTTGCACCCTGATTCTGACGCATGGGATGGAATTGAGTTTCTCTGGAGGTGCCATGCAGCTGGTTGTGTCCTGGAATAGTCATTTGTGAGCTATCTAGTCCATGGATACAGTTGTATGGTAGTCGCTGATAAGTAAGGTCATTCAGTCACTCGACAAACGCCTTTCTAGAGAGCCCTGTAAGAAAGGCAGCATGGTACAGTGGAAAGAATACCTTGGTGATGGATGGGTTAATTAACTCAATGGTGGGACTCCTGTTTCAATGCATATGTATATCAAATCATCACGTTGTACACTTTAAATATGTTAAAATGTATTACAGTTTTATCTGTCAGTTAAACCCAAAGTTATGCAAACTTTGAGTCCCCTCCCAGGTTTAGGAAACAGAACATCTGGGAGGTCGGGCGGCCCGGGAATCTACATATTGAGACAGGATCCTCAGGTGACTCTGGTGCAGGGTGACATTTGGATAGTGTGATATTAGGGGACTCTGGAACCCCAAAGATGTGAGAGCGCCTGGACTGCTTCTGGAGGAGGTGACATCTGAAAGTTAAATCCATCTGTGACAAACAGTAAGAAAATACTGAGGGGCTGATTAAAAAAAAAAGAAAGAAAGAACCTTGGAGTCAGAGAGACTTGCATTTGTATTATGACTTCACCATTTTCTAAAACTCCAAGACATGGGTAAGATACTTCACTTCTCTGAATCTCTGTTTTCTCATCTGTAAAATGCAGATTATAATATTTTGTTGAAGGGTAAGAGATGATGTATGCAAAACTCCCACAGCAATATTTTGCACATCGTAGGTGCTCAGTAGACAGCAGTAGCCATTCTTATTATTTTTAATCATGCATATGAGATATTTTGTGAACCAAAAGGAAGAGATTATAGTTAAACTGTGGCCTAGCCTGGCTGGGATGGCCTCACACAAGGGACATCTATGCTGGGCCAAATTTCAAAAGGTGTTAGGGGAGGAAGGGAATGTTTTCAGGTGGGGATGAGTGTGGATGGGTGTGATGGAGACGTGGGAGGGAGCAGGTTGATGGGACTGGAGCAGGTGTGTGCTCACCGGGCAAGAAGGAAATAGGGCCTGAGAATTGGCTGAGGCCAGACTGGAGAGAGCCTTTGTGCTAGTCTCCTGGGGCTGCCGTAACAAATAGCACAGAGTGAGTGACCTGAACAACAGAGATTAATTTTCTCGCAGTTCTGGAGGCTAGAAGTCCAAGATCAATGTATCGACAGGGCTCGTTTCTTCTGAGCCCTCTCTGCATGGCTTGTAGCTGGCCGTCTTCTCCCTGTGTCTCTACATGGTCTTCCCGCTGTGCGCCCTGATCTCCTCTTCTTATAAGGACATCAATCGTATTGGATTAGCGCCCACTCTCACGATTTCCTCTTAATTTACTCACCTGGTTAAAGACCCTATTTTCAAATGCAGTCACATTCTGAGGAACTGGGGGTTGGGACGTCAACATTTACATTTTTGGGGCACCCAATTCAGCCCGTAACAGCTAGAATGCCAGACTAAGGTGTCTGAACTTCTTTGGTCATAGTTGCTTATTAACTTATGACCCGCGAGACTCAGTCTGAGCATCGTCCAAGGGGGAAGCATTGCTCTGTGCTTTGTTAGAAATGAGGCTGTGTGGTGTGGCTAATGGGCAGGAAGTCTGGGTTCAAATCAGAACCTACCATTATGAGCCCATTACCTTCCCCTGGGCCTCAGTTTCCCCATCAGTAAACTAAGGTCCTGGACAAGGTGGGCTGTATCCTGAGCACTTGCTCTGTGCCAGGCTCTGTGCGGTGCAGGCCTCATCTGGTTCTGTCCTCACAACAACCTGTGAGGGAGGTGGAGTCATTGCCACCAGTTAAAGTCAGAGTGGAGAGAAGGGAAGCCTGCAGCACTGTTGGTGGGAATGTAAATTGATACAGCCACTATGGAGAACAGTGTGGAGTTTCCTTAAAAAACTAAAAATAGAACTACCATATGACCCAGCAATCCCACTACTGGACATATATCTGATGAAAACCATAATTTGAAAAGATACATGCACTGTTTATTGTGGCACTGTTTACAATAGCCAGGACACGGAAGCAACCTAAATGTCCATCAACAGAGGAATGGATAAAGGAGATATGGTACATATATACAATGGAATATTACTCAGCCATAAAAAAGAACAAAATAATGCCATTTGTAGCCACATGGATGGACCTAGAGACTGTCATACTGAGTGAAGTAAATCAGACAGAGAAAGACAAATATCATATGATATCGTTTATATGTGGAATCTAAGAAAAGGGTAGAGATGAACTTATCTACAAAACAGAAATTTTTGTAGAGTTACAGATGTAGGAAACAAACTTATGGTTACCAGGGGGTAAGAGGGGGAAGGATAGATAGGGAGACTGGGATTGACATATACACGCTACTATATATAAACTAGATGACGAATAAGGACCTACTGTATAGCACAGGGAACTCTACTCAGTACTCTGTAATGACCTATATGGGAAAAAAATTTAAAAAAAGAGTGGATATGCGTAAAAAAATAAAGTCAGAGTGGAGAGGAAGTGACTTGGTCAAGGTCATGCCTCTAACATGTAAGAGAATTTGGCCTCACGGCTCCATCTAGCTGTGACCCCTCTCTTGGGTCTGGGATGGACAGGGCAGGCCGGGAACGGCAGCCATATGGCCAGCAGAGGGCGCCGGCACCGAGGTGCTGGTCTCTCCTCTCCCCGCCTCCCTTGCCCTTCTAGGCCCCTGTACTCCAACCCCAGGCTGTTCTCATGCTTGGTGGCATTTGTTGGTCCCACCGCCTTCTCTTCTCTCATACGTCGTTCCTGTCCCGGACTCTGCAAAAGGCCTCATCCCCTCAATTTCTGCTCTGATGGACAGACTTACCTCTGCCACTGCCAGGAGGGGAGATCCAGTTCTCGGGCAGGTGGAGCCAGAGCTCTGTCCCAGAGGCCCTGGAGCAGGGCTGTTAGGGGAGGGAGAGCTTTTTGAGTCTTTTGGTGCTTATCCACTTGGCCCAAGAGAGCCTGCGGTCAGGACTGGTGGTTCCTTTCCTTGTGAATAAGAGAGAACAAGACCAGCCTACAGTGAGTACCTATTTAGGAATGGGCATGTGGACGTGGGCACACAAACACGCGAGCACACATTCATGTGTCCCTCCCCTATCCCTTCCTCCTCACAAAGCACGCCTATTGGCAAACTTGTCTCTTCCTCCCAGGGACACCCTCATTGTTACCTGCACCAACAGTGCCACGAGCATCTTCGCCGGCTTCGTCATCTTCTCAGTCATCGGCTTCATGGCCAATGAACGCAAGGTTAACATCGAGAACGTGGCAGACCAAGGTACAGTGCGCTGGTCACCCTGCTGTCGTAGGGCAGGTTCCAGGTTCACACCCTGAGCTCCTCATTCATGCTATGCTAGGAAGTTGGCCTTCTGGAACCGGCTGGAGAGGGGGACAGCCTAGGTCCCTCTTTGCGGAGAGACCCAGAACAGCTGGAGTCTGAAGCTCATGCAGGGTTCGATCTGGCCGGTCCTTCCCCAGAGGTGTGGCTATAAAAGCCCCTTTCCTGTTTCCCTCTCCTTTCCTTCGTTTTCCTGTCCTCTGTTAACTCAGCTCCGGCAGAAGTAAGGTCTCTACCTGTTGGGCGCGGGGAGAGGATTCTCTAGGCAAACGATGGCTCCTGCAGCAGATGTAGGCACAACCTGCTTCCGGGTGGCTTTCCTTGCCGCGGGCTCTGTAGGCACCAAACGCTAATGCTCAGCGAGCACAGCCTTTTCCTGATGAAGCACTTCCCCGGTTGTCAGGTCAGATGTGTTCTCAGGGTCTTCTGCTTAGTTCGCAATGCAGACCCTGCAAATCGTTTCCCCAGTGGGTGGAAAGGTTGGACGGTGGTGGTGGGAGGGATGTGGAATACATGTTTACCTTCTGCCCAAGGGATCCCTCTATGAACGCTAACGTTTGTGTGGTCCCTCTGGAGTGTACAGAGAGCGCTCCTTTTTTATCTCATTTAATCCATATTTCTAGCACAGAATCTTGCAGAGAGTGTGTAATACTTTTAGTTGACTTTTTACTTCCACCCAGCCTTGATCTACAGAGGGTTTGGGTGCTGAGCAGGCCTCGGTGATGGAGGGATTTCATCGTGGCGTCGTGTATCATGACGGGCATTCTCTAATCAGGCATTTATGGGCTGCCTTGGTGTAGGGACTGTGCCAGGGGCTGTGGGGACAGGGCTGTGGGCCCGGACGATCCAGAGTGTGGACCTGTCTGTGACTTCCCTGTGCAGTTATCTTTCTTCAAGGAGCTCACTGCAAGTCTCAGGTAGTGGCTCAGACGCCAGCACGAGAAAGAACTAGGCCCTAGCAATGTCATCTTCTTGGTGGGCTGCTGGCTGTCTTCTGGCTCCCTAAGGATAATTAATTACTGCTTCAGCGGCGCTGATGGTGCACTGCAGGCCGCAAAGGGTTACAGAGCCAGCTTGTTGGTGGGGGTAGCTACCTCTCCCTGCAGAGGGTGCTGAACCCCCAGGGCTTTTGGTTCTGCAGCAGTGCACTAAATTAGAGGTCCCAGAGCTGAGCAAATGCCCTTCCCTGGTTGAAAAATTTAAACCTTCTGGGGAGCAGGGAGGTGATGAGGGGGAGGGAGAGAGTGGCGGAGGCTTTGTTTTGGGAGTGCCTATACCACCCGCGCTGTCCTCATTTCCCTCCAGCAGCGTAGCTGGAGCAGGTAGGCCCTGCTCCACCTGCCAGCAGATCTGAGGTGTTCTGTTATTTTTGTGACATTACTGAGCTCCTTGTGAACCAGTGGCCGAGTGGCCAGAGATAGTGATTCTTAAGATGTGGGCCCCATTCGTTAACTCTTCTGAGCGTTTCCTGCCCCAGGAAAGGGATTTGGGGGCACAAGTTGCTAAAACCCAAATTAAATTTTGGTTTTCATTTATATAAAAAGCATCAGACAAATGGCCTGTGTTTCCCTCTGAAACTTCCCCTTTCCAGAATTTTTTCATTTCCTCTGATTTTAACAGGGAGAGAGGAGTACTTCTCACAGGTTCTAACGTGTTGCGTTCATACAGTTGACCCTTGAACAATGCAAGGGTTTAGGGGCGCCGACCCTCCACGCAGTGAAAAATCCGTGTTATAATTTAGAGTCAGCCCTTCGTAGATACAGTTTCTCTGAATCTGCAATTCCTCCGCATCCTTGGATTCGACCAACTGCAGATTGTGTTGTACTGTAGTATTTATGATTGAAAAACATCTGTGTCTGGGTGGACTCGTGCAGTTCAAAACTCTGTTGTTCAAGGGCCAGCTGTACTTGGTAGTTTCTCATTGTCAACAGCACAGGGACAGTGGGTCTCATCTCCCACAGGGGAGGGGCAGTGGCCCGGGAGGTCTTCTCCCAGACCCGTGGGCAGCTAAACCTGCTCATCTGAATTCGCATACAGTCTTACATGTGATTAGCAGGCTTGTCTGATTTCCCCCGTTGTAATGGAGGCTCTGCAGAATACAGAGATCGGGGTCAGGCCTGCATCAGGTACCAGCCCCAAGCTGTCCTAGCTGGGCGACATTGGCACGTGGACATTCAGTTCATTTTTGCTGACCCAACATTAGTACCTGTGCTTTGGTATTCAGTCAAAAGCAGGTTCTCTTTAATGACCTAACACTAGTCCATTTCGTCTACAGCCCCCTTGTAAGGGAGGCTCAAAGTTATTACCCCAAATCTTGGCCGTATCAGAGCTTCTGGGGGCTTGAGGGTGGGGTTGGTGATGAGACCAAGCTGTCCTCTGCTTTTATGATGGGCACAGGGAAGGGGGCGTGGTCTTCTCAGGCATCTACTCCAGAGAAGGAGCTTGCTGGGGAGTCAGCCTTTTAGAGTCATCTCCCAGCCAACTGCTGCCTGGGGAGCACTGACTCACGGTCAGAATCCAACTCAGAGCCCTACCAAGATGCTCACCCACTAGCGGCAAGACTGGGTTGGACCACAGCAGAGGAACACAGAGGTGCGTATTGCATATAGAGTCCCAGGTCTAGGTGGTAACTCTCAGGTAACCAGGCCACTAGGAAGTTCTGCCCTGGCTCCCTCACCCCCTCATAGTTCAGAGACCCTGCTGATGAAGATGAACGCTCTCAAACTGGACTGACCGTCCCACCATCTGTCTGTCACCTGGATGCCAGTCCTTCCAAAGGCACAGGAAAGGGTTCCGGTGTTGCGCCCTCCGAGAATGCATCCACATGTAGTGGGTTTCTCAGAAGAGTAACCACTCCCTGTGTGCTGCGGGTCGTGATGGGTCCATTGACCGGAGCCCCTGGTTCTGTCTTCAGTGGCTCTCTAGGACCAAGGAGGCTGTCACTGTAGGTCTCTGGGGGCCCCACCCAAGATGCTGGCATGCAGAACCCCTTTGATCCCCTCTCATGGGAAGAGTAATAATGGTCTATGCTTACTGAGTTCTCGCCATGGCCAGGCATGGTTCTGAGCCCTTTACTTGTATCAACACGCTTAATGCTCACAGAAATTCCCTGAGTGTAGGTGCTATTATTATCTCCATTGTACAGATAAGGAAACTGACGTTTGTCCAGAGTCTTACCTACGGTCCCGCAGCTAGTAAGAGGCAGAGCCAGTTTTCTGGTCCATGGGGGAGAGAAGCCTGCGGTCCACCCACTGGGCCTTGCTGCCTACCAGAGGGAGAGGAAAGAGGCAGGACTCAGCCTCCATCAGACATGAGGGCCTAGCCCGGGGAAAACTCCTCTGTGGCTCGGACAGTCCATCTTTCTGAACTCTACAAAATGTTCTAAAAACGTATTTAAAAAATCCACTCTCTAGCCGTCTTGGATAAACAGAGTTTGCTGAAGATGATGCCTTTACCCTGCATACTTTAGGGAGGCCGCTGAAATGGAAACAGGCCGAATATTTTGAAATCATTCCCCTCCCTGAGAAAGCAGTAAAGCCCAAACGGCCAGAATCCTGTTAACGCAATGAGCCGAGGTCCTCCGGCAGTGGCCATTTGAAGACCTTCTTGTCCACTTTATGGGCCTAAACTGAACTGGCTTCCTCGGTGTTCAGGGCACTGAACTGGCTTCCTCGGTGCATGGCATTTGAGACCTATTTTGAACTGTAGCTTAATACAGATTTTTCTTTCATGGTTCACTCAGGGAGACTTCAGAGGCTGTCTCTACTGTCTGTTCAATAAATGCATCGAGCAGGGGTATCTTAGGCATTCCAGGCTTTATGTTTTAAATAACCAAGGCCCTAGGCAACACTGGGAGCTAACAACCTGATGAATTCCAGTTTAAAAAAGTGTCATTATGCTTGAGTTATAAAAACTCCAGGAGCTACGGTTTCTGGCTTCCAGACGTGCGCTGGCCGTGGATTACCCCGATGTTCCCTGGTCTCTGCCCCTTATCATCTAGGTTTCTACCTACAGGGGAATTCACAACTGCCAGGTCTTTAGCCATCTTCCCAGGGAGGCTGTGAGGAAGACAGGAACGGCTGGTGGGGCTTTCTGTTAGCAGAGAAAACTGCAGGTCAGACATCCTCCACCAAGACCACACGCGATATTTTTGGGAAAACCGGAATCAGAGCTGCTAATTTCCAATTTCATTGTCTACCCCTAAGAAAAGCTAATATTCTGTGAGTGCTGATGATGTGCAAGGCACTGGTCTCAGTGCTACCTGCGTTTCCTCATTTGTCCCTCATAACCGCCCTGTGAGGAACTATTGTTATCCCCATTTTACAGATGGGCAAGATTGAGGCTTACAGAAATTAAATAACTTCTCTAGGGTTGCACAGCTGGCAAGTCATGGAGTCTGAATTTGGACCCAGGTCTGTCTAACTATTAGAGACCAAACTCTCTTAACCCTTATATCATGCTTCCCTCTTCCCCACTTAATTACCTGTGGACTGACGTATCCCCATCTTTACCAAGCCTTTATAGGGCAAGTTCCTAAAAGCGTTGGACTGATTCATGTTTTATGTACATGGCTTCTCCTGGAGGAGTGACTAGGAACAAGGGTAACAAAATGGGGAAACGATGTCATTCTGGGCATGTTTAACCCTTACGGCAGGGTTTCTCAACCTCAGCACTCTTGACGTTTGGGTAGGATAATTCTTTGTTGTGGGGACTGTGCCATGCATGGAAGGATGTTTAGCAGCATCCCTGGCCTTTACACACTACACACCAGTAATCATCCCCCATAACATCCCAGTTACGAGAATCAAAAATGTCTCCAGACCTTGCCATGTGTGCCTAGGAGGGCAAAATCACCCCCTGTTCTAGAGGGTAATCATTACATTCTCCCCCAACTTACGAATACAAAGATGGAGGTTTTCATGTTATTCGCATGGGATACAGCCTGGCCTTAGAGTCGAGTTGGCCCCGAGTCTCTGCTTTGGCACTCTTTTTGAGCATCTCCTCTGAGTTCCCTGAGGTGTGGACCTAATTCCCCTGGTCTTTCCCTCCCGGGAGCTTGAGGTCTAATTGGGGAAATGGATAGAGAGGACTAAAAACATAGCAAATAGCAGGAGCAGCAAGTGATAACTAACAACTCGGGGCTTCCATGGAGAGAGGACCCTGTGGGCTTCCAGGAGGAGGGGGCCTTGAGCTGGACCTGTTTGCAGTCATGTGTCTTGTTCCTTCCAGGGCCAGGCATTGCATTTGTGGTTTACCCGGAGGCCTTGACCAGGCTGCCCCTCTCTCCGTTCTGGGCCATCATCTTTTTCCTAATGCTCCTCACTCTTGGACTTGACACTATGGTGAGCCCCTCCCCGCTTCGATCCCTGCTTCTTCTGAAGACTCCTGTCCTGGGTCCTGCATCCAGCCTGCAATGGGGTTGAGCTTAGTGGTCCTTAAACGCCCATCCCTGAGTGATGTAGGGGTGGTGAGGTACCTGTCCAGGGCTCAGGATAACCTTGCATTTGTGGGTGACTCAGGGGATGGGCGGAGGAGCCGTACTCTCTCCCTCTCTGTTCTCCATGCAAGTTTGAGCCTGTGTACTTCCTGCTTTTGGTGTCATTTTGCCAAAGCAAGTCCTTTGGGGCTGAATAAGGGAAAATAATATGAGGTCAATTTTAGGGGAATTGCTCTGGGGCTGAGACTACTACAGATCATGGTGACAGGCACTCAGGGTTTAGTAGTTGGGTGCAAAGAGGGTTTTTCCTCAAGCAGAAGATCAAATGCGATTTAAACGGGAGGAGAGGAATTTACATCTCATGAATACAAAGTGAAGCTTAAAGTGTCCTGATGGATGGGTATGAGTGCAGCCTCTGGGGGCTGGAAACACTGCTCTAAGGCCTACATCCTGCTTGGATTCCCCTCACTGGCCTTGTGGGTTGGACCCCAGCAAAGTCTTTCAGGCCCATCGAGGGAATGCAACCCTAAAACCCAAACCTCATACAAATACCACTTGGCCTGGTGGGAAACACAAAGGGCTTTTTGGAGCCTTTGGGGTTGGGCGGTGTGTCTCAAGTGTCGCTTTGCTGGCATCATTCCAGTTTGCCACCATCGAGACCATAGTGACCTCCATCTCGGACGAGTTTCCCAAGTACCTGCGCACACACAAGCCGGTCTTTACTCTGGGCTGCTGTGTTTGTTTCTTCATCATGGGCTTCCCCATGATCACTCAGGTAAGCTGCCTGCTGGGCACAGGCTTGGGATGGGGGCAGGTTGCAGGGGCGCCTGATGGCTCTCCAGCCTTTTACTCTTAGCTCCCGGACCTTATAACAACAGCCAAATCATTGCCATTTCCACGTAGATGGAATCAGTTCATTAGGGATTCTGACCACAGAGGGAAATATGTCACCTTGGCTACTAATGATACTTCTAGCATCTTCGTAATTGAGATGTAGCCTTCTTGAGCCAACGAGACAGGTGTGTCCTACTTTAAGAAAATGGAATACATGAAAATACTGACTAGAGAAATTGATTACCTGTAATATACAAGACTTATAGCCATTTGAGTTCCTTCTAGCCCTGAGTGTCTGGTAAGTTGAGTATTAGCTTACCTGATATATATACATATATATATATATATTGCTGTCCCTGTGACCTTGAGCGAGTCACTACTTTGGGCCTTGGTTTCTGCATCTGTAAAATGATAGCTTGAAAGGAGATGGTCTCTAAGCCTCATCTATTGTAGAGAGACTTAAAGAGTGAGCTGAAAATGCAGGGAGTTGCTTGAGGAATGCCCAGAGACACCTAAAGGTCATATGAAGGTCAGTCACATGCAGGTATATGGATAGAAATGGTCATCTATTTCTTAAAGCAAACATGAAGCAATCTGGCTACTTTCACATATACATCTTCAGATGCTGACCTTTGCCCTTTAAGAGTAAGATGTTAGATCACGTTTCTGGGCTTGTTCTATTGATTAGCTCGGAGTCTTTCCAGGGACTGCTTTGCTAACATGGCAAGGCCCCCAGCTTACATACCTGGCCAGCGTTAGGTTACTGATATCAAGGGGAGGGGAGATCTTTTGACTCCTGTTTGCACCTGACCCAGCTCAGGATGGAAGGATTGACTGCTATAAGTGGGAGAGAGCCTAGATCCAGGCCTATTGATGTCGGTTGTTTCTCTCCCCTACCAGGGTGGAATTTACATGTTTCAGCTCGTGGACACGTATGCTGCCTCCTACGCCCTCGTCATCATTGCCATTTTTGAGCTCGTGGGGATCTCCTACGTGTACGGTAAGGGAACCACTGTGCCTCATGCTGAGGCAGAACTTAGTGTCTGTTGCCAAGCGTCCAGCAAGCAGGTCTCCCATATTAAGTAAGACAATGAAAGGGCTTCCTTACAGCTATTTGGGAAACATAAGAGAGCCGCACCTTTATTTCCAACTTGCCTCAGGACCTCTGGGGTCTAGATTTAATAGAGGAACAAAAGACGGCTGATGGTGAAACTCAGTAGTCTTTGTACCAGAAACTACTAGGACCAGGACATGCCTTTGGGTGTGGTCTGGCAAGCGAACCGTCGTTAATGCCTGAGGACAATGGCCAGATTGGGTGGCGGGGGAAGGCTTCTTTTGTATTTTGAGGTCTTGGTAGTTGCAGTCTTCCTGTAGCTTGAGGTGAGGAGAAGCTTTATGGCCGATGCCCGGATACTTTAGTGAGAAAAGAGAACACAGGCCTCGCAGATCCTTAGGAGATTTTGTTAGCATCATGGGAGCCTGTGATACAAGATCTCAACCCCAGATTTTCCTAGGAAGAAACTGCCTGTTCCCTTTCAGATTAGCCCTTCTTAATATCACCATAGCAACCTGCATTCCATAATCAGCAGGGCCATTATCTAGAAGAACAGGAATGGTAAGTCAGCGGATGCTATCTTTGCCCTTCAGTGGAGGTGTCTGTGCGTGCGGGGGAGGGGTCTCACCGGGTGATCTCCTGGGCTCCTTGTGTGCCCCGCCAGTCGGCACAAGCAAGTCCTATTGGGTTCAAGGCACTGCTGACTTCCCTGTGCCTCGAAGTCTCAGAATCATCCCTAATATAGATAAGGCCTCCTTAGCAAATACCAGGAAGGTGAGAAATGCCAACTCAGATGATCCATCGGTACTTGAAAACCAAAAAGAGATGGTAAAAAGAAAGGCAGGGTACCACTTGGATGCAGGATGTCCTTGGTATGAGCATCTTGCTTTTAATGTAACTGTTAGCCTCCTGTCCATCAGGGTTCAGCAGCTTCTTGCTTGCCTGAAAAACGCATTAAAATGGAGGGTGATGGGGAATGAAAATATAAACAGGAAACCTCTCATGTAAACGTTAGGTGCCCTAGGAAGAGGAAGATACTGTAGTCATCGTTAGGTGTTGGCAGAAGGGAACTTTGTCTCAGCTGGAGATTACATCCCCACTGCAGGGAGAGTTTAGTTTCTGGCCAGAGAAGTGGGCAGGCATGCCAGCTGTCGTCATGGGATCAGAGACCAAACTGCCAACACTTTGGGCTGATGAGACAGCCTGGAGCCTGCAGTGACACTGTGATTGAGGACCTGCATTTAGGGTGAGGCTACAAAGAGCTTCCTACCTGAGCAGAGAGTGGCAGAAACCCAGCCAATCTACCACAATCCTAACTTTCTGCCCAGATACCAAAGGCTTTGCCATGGAGAGGCCTCTGGGGCCCTCCTTTGGAAACTTAAGCCCTCATGGGTCCATATATAAGCTAAAGTCACCAGATAGTCTGTTGGCAAAGTCAGGAAAGCTCTTCGTTGCAGCACTGGCCCAAGTGCAGGTGGCCATATCATTGACCTCCTCTGCGGTCTGTATCCTCAAAAGACACATTTGCACAATTCTTTCCGATAGAACAGGGCTGTTCAGTGTGGTTTACAAGCATC
This sequence comes from Grampus griseus, assembly GCF_964374135.1. NCBI lineage: Eukaryota > Metazoa > Chordata > Mammalia > Artiodactyla > Delphinidae > Grampus > Grampus griseus. The sequence continues at coordinate 75,014,073 of NC_139002.1, forward strand.
ATTAAAACAGAAACCTTTTAACGTCTCTATTTTTAGAACTTAAGTAGCTCCCCCCAGCCTCCATATAAAACTGGTGGTAGATTTTTTGGTTCTGAAGGAAAAAATAAGTCCTGAGTGCTTCCGTCCCTGGGCTCTGCTAATCTTCCTGGGGGACCACCCAGGAAATCGCCTGGCCTCTAGAGGGCTCGTGCTGGGCCAGCTTCCAGGGCCAGGTGGACTCTGTGCTGAGCTTAAGGTGAACTTGACTCCTGCTGTGTCGGATGTGGGTGTGAACCTCTGATTTGGACCTGGATGGAATTGTAAGAAGGGGCTCTTGGAAGAAATATTTGAAATAAGCTAACATAATTGTTAGAGGTGAAAGCAAAAGCCTGCACAAATATATAATGTACGCTCCAGAGGACACTGGATTCTTTACTGAGGTGATGAGGCCCCAAACAAATGCAAGGTTAGTTTAAGGAAGTTGGACATGAACCTGTGAAGAGTGAAAATGAACCCGACTGATTTGATTCCCCCCATCCTGGCTGCTGAATTTGAAAAACAAGTAGGTGGATTGCAGAGATTTGTGTTTTCTTCTTAGTTCTAAGGATCTCTAGATTCTAGAGGTTGCCATTCAAACATTTAAAATACAGTAGGTACAATTTTCAAGTTTTATCTTTTGATCATAATATCTGATTCAGGTTCTCAAGGCAACACTCTTCAAAGGCCAATATTTGGGTTTGAGGTAGCTAGAAAAGTGGAACTCCCTGAGTTTGGTGTAGGAACAATCCCTTTAACAGGCTGTTACCTAACAGAGTCTCTTTGAAGAAGTGATTCGCATTTTCCCGGGAGCCAATACAGGGACTTTCTGGCTGCGGGGACCATAGGACTGACCTGCCACCACAAAGCCCTGCTGCCTGCTTCTCTGCTTGGCCCCACATTGTGCATTTCCCCAAATCACTATATGCTCCATTGTCTTGATCTGTTTTCTTCCGTGTTGATCAGTTACTTGTTTCACGTCCTACCCCACTCTGTCTTTCTCCACATCCTTGTGAGGGATGTTAGAGTCACACAGGCAATGACTTTTACAGGATGGAATATGTCATTCTCCAGTTCTGGTTGTCCATGCTGCAGGCTGAACGCCTCAAAGTGTTTTTGTTTTTGTTTTTAGTATAAAAGAAAACAAAATAACAAAACAAAACACATGATCTCTCCGGAACCCCACAAATGCAAGCTTAATTTTGTTCCTCTCTGGTCCCCCGCCCTGAGCTCCATCTTCACATATGTTCTTGGCTGAAATGTCACTGTCCACCTCTCATTCAGGGTGTAAGTTCCCCCAGCTCCATTTGCTGGGGTTCAGAAAACATTAGGAACAAGAGGTTTCAGTCCATTCATAACTCACATAGGTAAATGCCTGTGTTTAAATGTTATCTTTTTAAATTAATTAATTTTTGGCTGCGTTGGTTCTTCATTGCTGCGCGCAGGCTTTCCCTACTTGCGGCGAGTGGGGGGCTACTCTTTGTTGTGGTGCGCGGGCTTCTCATTGCGGTGACTTCTTTTGCTGGGGAGCACGGGCTCTAGGCGCGCGGGCTTCAGTAGTTGTGGTGCATGGGCTTAGCTGCTCTGTGGCATGTGGGAACTTCCCAGACCAGGGCTTGAACCCGTGTCCCCTGCATTGGCAGGCAGATTCTTAACCACTGCACCACCAGGGAAGTCCTCAACAGGTATTTATTAAGTGTTCACTGTATGCCCTGCATGTGGGGAGGGCAGAGGTAGTTTTCTATATTCACGGATATTTCCAACTAGCTGCCGGGAAGAGCGAATCTACTTCGTATATTGAGAAGAAGGCCAGTACTAAGCTGTGCATCCCAGCTGTGCGCTTTTGCTGCCCAGAGATAAAGGAGGGCCAGGGTAGCCAGAAAAACTTTGAGAAGGTGGAGTTTTGGAGATAAAAGAATATAAAAGTAGATAAAGACGTAATTTAGTGTTGAGTTTATTGCTAACCAAGGCAGGGAAATTCTGAGCCCACACATAGGGTTTTGGCTCCAAGAGATGCAGGCAGAACATTACATTAACTGTAAGAGAATAATATTTGAGATACACACAGGACTGGAGACCTCATTTGTGGGACCTAGTGCAAAATGAAAATGTGGAGCCCTGTGTTAAAAAATTGTCAAGAGTTTCAAGATGGCGACAGGAGAGATTAAGATTAATCCAGGGGTGGCGCCCTTCTGAGCACCAGGCCCTGTATGAGTGCTTGGCTCACAGGCTAGGAGGCTGGCCCTGGCCACACAGTGGGGAGAGCAGCCCCTGGAAGATCATACTCAGACCAAGGGCAAGGGTATGGTTCATAAAAACAAAAGCCACAAAGTTGCATGGGTGAAAGTGATTGGTTGGTTGAAGGAGGTCCTTGACTTGCAGTTCAGGATTGGCTGGTTATACGGAGGTTGTGGTGGGCACATTTCTGGGCACCAGATCTGTTGGTTTGAATCTAGAACAGTTGCTATGAGTTCACCACTTTTTTTTTTTTTTTTTCTGCTATTTTTCTGCTAATTCAGTGAGAAACAGTTGCTCTGATCCCTTTTGGAGCTCTCTTACCCCTCCACGTTCAGGGTCATGCCGCAGGCAAGTCTCCATGCACATGCTCCAGGCCCCAAGATCAAGTCCTCTGTCAAGAGTTAGCCTTCTAAATGGGAAGGAAATCCAAAAACGAGGGGTGTATGTATATGTTTAGCTGATTCACTTTGCTGTACAGCAGAAGCTGACACAACAATGTAAAGCAGCTGTACTGCAATAAAAAAAAATAAAAAGAGTTAGCTTTGAAGAGAGATCTGGACCAGCAGGCAGGATAGAGCAGGCAGAGGAAGCCGTATGAACGAAGGCGGGAGGGGAAGGTAGACACTGAAGCTGTAAGGGACTCAGGTGGGGACGTGAGTCAGGGCGTGGGCGGGCTGTGCTGGGTGGGGACTGGAGCAGCCAGAGGATGGAGGGACGGGAGAGCCTGGCTCAGGAATGAGCAAGGGGCAGGAGGCTTGCCTGGCGGCTCCCAGCTGGGGGGCCACATTTGTGGAACAAGCAGAGCAGTCAAGGGACCTGGAGCCTGTTGAAGGCAGAGGCCTGTCGTCCAGAGCCCTCGCGGAGGCCCACGGGGAGAGCTGACCTCCAGGGCTGGAGCTGACTCTGGAAACCAAGCCGTCTCCCCTTCAGTCCCAGCACTGCTCTTCAGCATCAAACTGCCTCTTGCTGCAACTGGGCCCCCATCATCCACCCCTTCCTACAGCTCTGGGTCCAGCTCTTGGTCCCCTCTGGGGGAGCTTGAGCACTTCTACTGCCACCGCCTCCTCCCGTAGGAGGCTATCTGTATGTCTTCCTCTGTCTAACCTTGAACCCTGTCAAATCGATTTCCCCAGGTGAGCTGTGCACCGTCATCTCCTGGGGATGATTTAATAGCCTGGTAACAGGATTGATACTGATAATAGACATTTTTAGAATTTTTTTTTTTGCGGTACGTGGGCCTCTCACTGTTGTGGCCTCTCCCGTTGTGGAGCACAGGCTCCGGACGCGCAGGCTCAGCGGCCATGGCTCACGGACCCAGCCGCTCCGCGGCATGTGGGATCCTCCCGGACCGGGGCACGAACCCGCATCCCCTGCATCGGCAGGCGGACTCTCAACCACTGCGCCACCAGGGAAGCCCCATTTTTAGAATCTTTTAAGAACTGAGGCCTGCTTTCAGGATCTCATGTGTGCTTCTGAGGGCCTCATCTTTGACCTTTGTCTCTGTTTTTGTTCTCACCCCTCACTTATGCCCAGAGGGTCTACTGTCCAGAGGCCACTCGCTTGAAGGTGTTTGATGACATGAAAGGAGACAAACCAACCAACCCAAAGATGGTCAGGTCAGCTGCTCAAAGTGTGCAGTTCTTGCCTGTGGTGGCCCGTGATTTGGGGCCACCAGTCAGAACCGCCGACTATGAAAGGGCTTGAACTTGGGGCCCTTTCAAGTGCCTTCAGCATAGCGATCCCGCGGTTCTGAGAAAGCCGTGCTTCTGATGAGCTCAGGAAACAATACAGGAAACCGTTCCCTCCTCAAACATCCTCTGTCGCTTTTCCTTTCAGAGAGTGGATGCTGGTTACGTGGGGTCCTGAGAATAACTCTCTTGTCTGCTTTTTACTTTACGTAGTTATGTTGATCAGCGACCAAGAAGATCGCAATCCTCTGAGTTCCAACAAAGTGGGTGATGGCCACGTGGCATTCACTTTGGTTCTTGCCTGCCTGTAGCATCTTACATAGAGCGGAGTTAAACTGACTATGGGAGAGTGTCCTTGTGATGGTGAGGGGTAAAAAGCCACATACAGCGAGTCTCCCCCAAAATGCCAAGGCTTTCCTAACACACTGTGCTTATCGATCACAGTCTCAATTGACTTTGTCAGAGTTGGTTGCTGAGCCCGTGAGCCTACCTCCAAAAGCAGCCGCACGGGTGACGATGCCAGGCTGTGGCAGTGTGGAGACTCCCGGGGCAGGCCGGGATGGAGGTTTTTAGATGTCATGGTGGGATGACATCTCACTTTGAACTTCACTGCAGAGGGTGTTTACTATCTATTTAAATGTCCCATTTGCCTTAATCTTCCCGGCAGCGAGTCATTTGTCTGATGGTTTCCTGCATAAATAGGGGTCACGTTGACACCAGGATGGGGCCGTCCCAGCCAACGGCACTCGAGTGAGGGGCTCTCGCGCCGTCCCCTGCCGTGGCATCTCATGCTTGATCTCCATTGGTCTCTTTGCAGGCTTGCAGAGGTTCTGTGAAGATATCGAGATGATGATTGGATTCCAGCCCAACGTTTTCTGGAAAGTCTGCTGGGCGTTTGTTACTCCGACCATTTTAACTGTAAGGACCGTGTGCTTTATTGCATGGGTAGCACCTTGCGAGCATATGTGATGCTTTATGTTGAACAAGACCTGTGCCTGCATACAGAGGAGCCTGCGGAGCTGGTAGGATGAGTGTTACTCGTGTCTTTCAGCTGAGGAAATGCAGATTTGAAGAGGTGAAGCACCTTGCCTAAAAGTGCTTGACTGACCGGGTGCAGAGCTAGGACGCACGCACAGTTTGGAGCATCCCTAGGGAACATTTCCCATTATATCTGTCTGCCTCATGTGATCACATTTCCCATGTGCTAACTGGGGTCCACGCTCTGTGCACAGTGCTTTATATTAGGGGTTCCCAACCCCTGGGCCAAGGACCGGCAGCGGTCTGTGGCCTGTGAGGAACCGGGCCGCACAGCAGGAGGTGAGAGGTGGGTGAGTGCGCGAAGCTTCAGCTGCCGCTCCCCGTGGCTCCCCATCGCCCGTGTTACTGCCTGAACCATCACCCCCATCTGTGGAAAAATTGCTCTCCATGAAACTGGTTCCTGGTGCCAAAAATTTGGGGGGCTGCTGATTTATATGTATTACCTCATCTCTCCCTCACAGCCACTCTGAGGGGTTGGTATTATAATCATCTCCATTTTACGGATGAGGAAACTGACACCCAGAGGTTATGTGACTTGCCTAGGATTGTACAACTATAATTAGCAACAGCCTGGGTTCAAACCCAGGCAGTCTGGCTCCAGAACACTTAATCCTAAACACTGCTCAACACAGCTACTCTACAACGAATATGTATAGCAGAAGTTAGACTTTTATTGTTCATTTTTATTGCTTTTGGGGACTGTCTTATCATCCTCAAGTGTGATGATGACATTTTGAGATCATCTGACATTCATCTTCTTAAAGATCAGAGCCCTTCATGTGTCAGTAAATCTGCATAGGGACTTGCAGGCATATCCTGTCACCGCCTTTATCATGCCCCAGCTCCTGGCTTTGCCTCCATCTACTCTCCAAGCACAGTAATTGACAGAGACCTTGCCTTTCCCTCTCTTCCTCCCTGGCTTGAAGGTGTCATCTGGGCAAAGGCTGCAGGAAGCTGGCTGTAGCCCCTCCTGGGCCCAGCAGGTGGCACTAGAAACCAGATTAAGACCCTTTTACTACACTGTACCAGCTTCTTTAAAGGAAAACAAGACAGTAAAATTGTAGAGAAAACATATATTTTCCTAAAAAAAAAAAACCCAAACTGTCACAGGGTGAGTTTTAATCAAAACATCTCAATTTCTTTCTGAAAAGACAGAAGTTTAGACAGAAAAACCATTCAGCGTTTACCTCCCTCTGCATTGACAGGAAGACATCATACAGAAGCCCACATCTGTACTCAAATTTCAGAGGCTGTAATTTGTCTGAAAAGTCCCACCAGATTTGGGGCATGAGAGTTGAAAAGGACTAAGGTAGACTTTTCAGTTTCATGAATCTAGGACTGAAGTGTGTGTGAAGGATGGAGAATTACCCATCTCCTGGGAGGAAGACGGGAGACCCCCCCTCCCCGCTGTTCCCTATCTCTGCTGAGCTTTGCCACGTCCCTCAGTTACTACTATACACAATTTATTCTTGGGTGGAATCAAAGTTAGAATCTGTTCCAGATTCTACCGACCTTTCCCTCCTGTCTTGGAAGAGATTAAGCTTTAGAGAATCTTATTATATTCTGCAGATGCAGACCACGTAATAATAATCAGCAGGATGACTTGTGGTAGCTGCTTTAGTAAGTACGTCTCTCAAGCTGCCAACCACTCTGATTGGTGGGTGATTCTTCCCCCATTTTACAGTTGCCTGTGCTGAGGCTTGGAGAGGCTAAGGAGCTTGCCCAAGGCCACACAGCTTGCAGGGGGCAGAATAAGAATGGAACCCAAGGCTACCTAGGCTTCAAGATAACACATTTCTAAATACATTTCTAATACATTTCTAAAAGCCTAGTTGCTTTCATCGGCAAGTGGCGTTTGGCCAATTCTGGATTAAAATAATCCTAATCTTCTTTAGGAGCAGAATGTCAGGGGAAAGGGATTCTAGGGCCTTGCTGTGTTTTTCTGAGACAGTTCCTCAACGGTGCTGTGCTTTACTCGATTTCCATTATAAAACTCACCTCAGAAACCTGTGGAGAGGTCCCTGGCTCGGTGGCTAAATTATCCTTTCTCCTGGCCAGGTTCATCTGAGGGCAGGGTTTTTGTCAAACCTGACTTGGCAGAGGGAAATTGATGGCAAGACCAAGTTGGCACAGATAAATTTGATGTGATATTTGTGTCATAGGAAATGGGTATCAAAGGACCAAGGCTAACCCTTCTTTTTTTTGCCACTTGCCCTTCTGTAACATGGCTATCTTGTAGTAGGCTAGAATGAGCTGAGATTATGGGTTTAAATGACTTCAAAAACCCTGAAATGAAATTGATCATTTTTATATGTGCCTTCATGGAATTATAGAGCTATAAATATTCTGCATGCCATTATTGTACACATAGGCGATCACGTGACTGAAGTATGCACACACATAAGCAGATGTATTGCTGTTTATATAGTAAATGAAATGGAGCAACTTACCATAATTACATGAGGCCATGCTTCCAACAGACTGGTTAATAAAGCTTATAACTCTAGGGGCCGATATTTGAAAGGGGGCCTAGAGGAGATATCTCTTATAGGAGCAGTTTGCTCAACCACTGTCTTCAGTCTCATGTTGCTTCGAATCCATATACTGAACTGCTGTTGCATTGAAATAATCACTTGCCCCGGCAGCCTGGGCTTTACAGCAATCAGGCAGATGCCTTACATTTGTCTAATGCTTCGCACTTTCCCCAAACACTTCCATATATTATCTCGCCTGACATAATTCCCTCTAATCATTTTCAGGCAGTTCTTTTACTGCTTAAGATAGAATGAGAGAGCTGGGGAGGAGGGAAGGACTTAGGCAGGTACACTGTTCTAGGCGGAGGCTGCCATAGGCGGGATGAATACAGGGAAGAACTCAATTTTCTGAGGGCGGTGCCCCCTCCCCCAACAGAGGCTTGGCTAGAGCGTTAGGACCCCTCTTCTGTCCTTTTCGGTGCCTCTTTTTCCAGCATATCTGTCGCCTTGTTCCTCCTCAGCTGCACTAAGACTTCAGAGGGTTCGCATCACTGTTTCCAGCCAAAGTGTGCGGTGATGGGGGAAAACGGGGGGGCTCCTGAGTAAATACCAGACTGTTGTTCCCGGAAAATCCCCGTGTTGTGTACCTGGTGTGAAGTGTATCTGTTATATAGCAGAGAAGTCTGAGACATACAGGTCCCTCAGCCAATTCGTGGTAGAGCTGGGATTAGCCTGCCCGTCCCCGGCCTCTCGGCTCACAGGTTGCCCGTTCACCTCGCATCAGTTGAGGGGTGGGCTGGGCCTCCACTCTCTTTGTCCCACAGCTGATTATAGGACCAAACTTCCTGCTCAGCCACTGCTTGGGGACCTCTCAGCCGGCCTTAGAGGCAGCTCCTGCAGATGGGCTCTTCCCCATTCAAGGTGAAAGCAAAGTAGATTTTATTCATTTTTCACATTAATCTAATGGAGTTTTTCCTTATAACAAAAGCTTGATTATCCATTATAGACAGTAGAGACACCCCTCTCCTTAAAAACACCCACCATCCCCTCTCCTGCCTCCACCCCTCTGTCACCTTAGCGTATAGCCTTTAAAATCGTCCTCTCAGCCAGTCTGTGTGTATAGACACCCATATGCATTGCTCAGTTTTTATGGGATGGCGAACGCAGCATCAGCGGCTCAGTGTGTGTCACGTTCATCTCTGTGAAATCCAGTTTCTTCATTTAGAAAATGAAGTAATAATACTTCCCTTTCAGGGTCGTTATTGGGGTAAAATGAGGTAATAGACAAAGAAGCAGCCAACTCACAGCAGGCGACCAGCACATGACTGTTGAAGGAATACTTCACATCCCCACCCTAACGCGTGTGTTTCTCTTTTCTTCCCAGTTTATCCTTTGCTTCAGCTTTTACCAGTGGGAGCCCATGACCTATGGCTCTTACCGCTACCCTAACTGGTCCATGGTGCTCGGATGGCTAATGCTCGCCTGTTCCGTTATCTGGATCCCGATTATGTTTGTGGTAAAAATGCATCTGGCTCCTGGCAGATTTATCGAGGTAATTGTATCAGCTCCCTCTCCTGCCGTCCCCTCCCAGGGCAAAAGCTCCGAGAGCTCTGTGCTTTAAAAAAACAAAAGATTTGGTGAACTTATTCTAAGGGGAGACATGGTGATTAAGTGGTTACAGTTGCTACCGTTTCTATTAAACCCATTTTTATTACGTATTAGTCCTCTAATGGAGGGACTCAGCCAGTCCAGTGGCTGAGCAGTGGCTCTGGGGAATAAACGATCAGAGTGTCGCCTCTCTCCTGGTGCTTCCCCCTCCTCTCCCCTCATCCAGAGCTTAAATCCCAGTGTTTGGTTTTTAACCACACATCAAATTCCCCCTTTCCTGACGTTCCTCTCTGTCCGAGGTGCCTCCCCCCAAACACCTATTACGATTACGTTTAAAATCACTCCCCCTTCCTGCTATGCCTGTGTTAGGCATGGCTGAGGGGTCCAAGCTGATTAAAATGTCACCATCCCCGAAGGATGTAATGAAAGGTCCAGGGCATGCCTGGTATAAGGCATGTTGGTTGTCTTTGTCGGTTAGTCCCTTGCTGGACCCATTTCTAATGCAAAAAACTCCCCACCCTCACTCCAGAGAGGATGGTAAGGGGACTGCCACTTGCTGAGCCACCAGTGAAGTGTGGTCAGGCTTTTGTTATTCATGAGAAATCACGTGCTCAGACGTGTTAGGAAGAGATCGGCACTGCCTTGTCTTGGCGGTCCAGAGGGCTGCCATTTTGGTCTGGCCCAGGGACTATGGAAATGCAAATGATCGGCCTCCAACTCTGCTACGCTGAACTAGACTCTCAGGGAAGTAGGACTCTGGCGTCCATTGTTTAACGAGCCCCCAGGTGATTCTGATGCAAATTCAAGCTTGAGAGGCATTGGATTAGACTCAGGCAAAGAAACACCTGCTGATGAGGGTAGTGAAGAACAGCTGGGTGGGCTTTGGTCTTGGTCAGCCGGATTGAGGAGGAGAGGGCCCTGGAGCATCTCTCGCAGGCTCGGGAGGGGAGAAGCAGATGGGAATAGAGCATGTGAGTAAACGCCTTACACACATGTCCACGCGATAAGGAGGTGGCCTTTGTGGGGGGTTTTTTGTGGGGTTTTTTTGCGGTACGCGGGCCTCTCACGGCTGTGGCCTCTCCCGTTGCGGAGCACAGGCTCCGGACGCGCAGGCTCAGCGGCCATGGCTCACGGGCCCAGCCGCTCCGCGGCATGTGGGATCTTCCCGGACCGGGGCTCGAACCCGTGTCCCCTGCATCGGCAGGCGGACTCTCAACCCCTGCGCCACCAGGGAAGCCCTGGCCTTTGTTTTTATTGGACTAAAGATGGAGGCAGAGTTGACAAAGGGAGATGCAGGAGTCTTCTTACTGAAGCAGTGTTCCAGTTTCCATCCTCAGGAAATTGTTATCTCCTTAAGGTAAATTGACTCAGCCCTCTCACCGCCAGGGATGGCTTGCCCGAGCCTCAGATGGACCTCCTACCCACTGACCCAGAAATCTCTGTCCCTCTGAACAGAAGCTGCTTTAGCCTCTGCTACTTTTGTCTTAGGCTGAAATCCTCTAAACTGATGAGTCGGCAATATACATTTATTATGGTTGGTGCGGGACACGAAGGTTGCAAACTGATGATTAAGGGGAGATTAAACTAACAGCTATAAGAAGCATCTTCACTTTAATAGGTAATAAACACATACCTGTTGCCTCTTATGTAGTCAGAAATATGTTTTCTTTCCTTTTTCTAGAAAATGCTCCAGTCAAATTATGTTTTCCATGAAAGGTTCAGTTGACGGATTAGAGACATTCCCATTATTTTTAGCTTGCCTGCAAGAACCCACACTTCTGAACCAAGTCAGAAGCGTGTATTTTTGTCAACAGATAATTAAAATCTTTGCTCACTCCTGGCAATGTATCTTTGTGGTTGAGGGTTTTTTTCCTGGCCATTTATATACTTTGGGGAAATATGCTAAACAAAACCCAATTATTTTGATATAACAACTCACTGTTGAGGCTACAGAACAAAAGTGAGTACATGTCCTTTGCAGACTGCATTTGGCAGTGGAGAGAGCAGCTTGCAGATCCTCTCCATTTGGAGGGGAAAAAATGTATAATTAAAATCTGGGCCCTTTATTCTCTATTAATCTTGTGCAAGGCAAACCCTGGGCAACTGTAATATTGCTTGCAGGGTGATATAAATAATTTCCAGTGAACTGAACTAAGTCTCCTCTTAACTGCATCCCTGGCCTTGTTAATTAATGGGGCTGATCTTCCTAACTGCTTCTCTTGGTGGGGGACCTCTTGGTTCCAGGAGGCGTTCTGGCGAATGTGGTCACACGCAGTTTGGGGATGGGTGGGTGGTGCCTGGGGGAAGAGGGTGCTTTGCTTCTGTGACCCTGTGTGTCTTTGGCTTCTTTGCAGAGGCTGAAGTTGGTGTGCTCGCCGCAGCCGGACTGGGGCCCCTTCTTAGCTCAGCACCGTGGGGAGCGTTACAAGAACATGATCGACCCCTTGGGAACCTCTTCCCTGGGACTCAAACTGCCAGTGAAGGATTTGGAACTGGGTACCCAGTGCTAGTCCGATGGCATGGGTGGCCCAGACTTGATTCCGTTTCTGCTCTCTGCCTTCCCCTAGTGTTTTCCCCAGCTCTCTTCCCATTTTTCTTCTTCTCTCTCCCCACATCTCGGTTCATACCCGTGCACGAGAGTGGTGACTTAGAAAAGTAGGACATAGTGTCGCATGCTGTAGCCAGGAGCTAGATGGACCACTTGAAGAGCGGTTTGCCTGTGTCCATGCTGTCAGTTTCTGGTGGGGTTTACCCCGCAGGCTCGAATCAACTAGGGGAGCACTTTCCAGCGAAGTCTCAAGTAGATGTGCGTGCGCTGGTCAGTAGAGAAGCGTCCTCTGTGGTCGTCACTGGTGGTGCCGGTCAGGCTTACGCAGCAGGATGGCAGGATAACCAGACCGTTAGTTTGGACTCATCTGAGCAACGTAGTGATTTCATTCCGACACCCAAAGTTCAGGACTGGGTACCTTTGGAGGGTCAGCAGTGGTCAGAAAATGGTTTTGAGTAAGACGAGCCGGTGGATTTGGACACCCCCGAGGTGGTGAAGTTCCCATTTCCATTCATGATTGCGGCTCTGTTTCCTTCATCTGGACCAACTGTCTCAAGTGTACCAAGGACTCAGATGCTTTCTCTCTGCAAACTGCAAATCTCAGCAAAGAGTTGGTTCTCTCCCCTCAGTTGTCTTTTGTTGGAATAACCATATTTGTGAATTCTTTGGATGCTTTCCCCCACCTCTGCATTGTATTTGTGCCCAAAGTTGTACATTCATAGCAGAGTGCCCTTTTTGTTTCTCCATGACGTCTAGCACTGTGGTTCAATGTCGCCCTTCCATGTTTCTTCTCTTCTAAATGTCTTTCTATGAGCTGTAGCAACCTTGTCTTTCAGCCTCTGGGAAAGCAAGACTTACCCCGGTTCTGTCTGTATATTATATATATAAGACACAAACTCTTAAAAAACATAATGTCTCGGTTTTTACTCTTCATTTTTTCATTCACAGTCAATGCCGATTGTGGCCATAGAATCAAAGAAACGGAGAGTTGAAGAGAAAGCAACCACAGTATTCACTGCACTGGTAGCACATTTAGGTCACTGTATTTACAGAGATTTCTGATAGGTACAGGTTAGGTCAGTAGCAAGTGAGCTAATTAAAGCTATAGCTTTTAAGACTACATTTAGCTAATTCAATTGTAAGAGTTCCCAATTCACAGTACTCATAACCACACTCTAATGAGAGCGAATCATAAGTCCGCAGAGGTTGGTGAAGCCGTAACCTTTATTATCTTCTTGTATCCCGAACATACATATATGAGATTTCTATAATGTGATATGTGTTCACGTAGTGTGTACTCGCAGTGGTGTTTTCTGTCTTTATAAATATCTTATTAATCACTGTAGAGATGGTGAGTGTAGGATAGTGTAGTCTGCGTTTGTTTTTTTTTTCCCTTACAGTGATAATATCTAAACCTAAAATTGTTTCCTTAGGGGAGACCATTTCAATCATTTTCTTATTTGTCTTCATATTACAGGGTCTCAGGCAAAGTTTTCAGTTCAAATCTTGTATACTGGTGTGCCATTTTCATCCTGTTGAACAGTAATGAAACGCAACAATAGACCTTAAAGTAACACTTTTTAAAAAATGACTTCATTTGTTAAGGAAAAAGGAAAATCTCAACTCATCTTACTGAGCTCTCCCTTTTCTGGGGCAAATATTGTTGTCATTTGCCGGCACTGACGTGAACTTCCGGTTTTCAAGAACAGCCTGTGGAAACTTTCAGAAAAGGAAACAAAGATGGGTTTCGAACTTTAGGTTTTTCATCTCTTTTGTCTGCAGGGCACGTTTGTTCTTCCCCCTCCTCGTTCTCTTCTTCTGCTTACCTCCCAAAGCTAGAACTTACTAGAATCCATCACAGAGACTGAATCCTAAGCTTCCCCTAGACTTAGCTTTAGGAAGCTGAGTTGTGGCTTCCCCTGTCCCAGTGTTTCCCATAGTGACCTGTCTGCCATTAACACTGGTTTCCCCAAGAAAGCCATATTGTAGAGAAGCCCCCTTTGCTGTAGCAGATTCTGCATAGTGGTACCAAAAATTAGCCTCTCCAGTTGATATCTGATGAGGTGGGAGAGGAAGGAAGCACTAACTTAGGTTTGGAAGTGTTCTGCAGCCTTTCCCCTTTGAAGGTTGAAGAAGAGAGCTGAAATCAATTAGCATTCTCCCATAGGACTGGTTCGTTTGTGTCAGGATGAGTGGTTTTTGGCTTTCCTCTCTTGCCTCTTGGCTAAAACTCGAGTCTGATGCTGGATGCCAACCCAGTTTCTGTTAATTATTGCTGTTGTGATTAAAAGAAAGGGGGAAAAACTCATGGATGCTGCCAGATTTGTTTTGTACACACTGCAAGTTAACTTAATTGTCAGAATGGGGACAGCCTCACTAGCTAGTGTGTTTTGCATTTGGGGGCAGCGACATCCGTATTCATTACAATTTGTCCAGTTAAGACCCAGGACCTGTTCCCTGAGCAGCTGGGTTTTTGTTTTTTCTTCCTTTTTCCTACAACTTTCAAGTTTTATGTACAGTTTCCTTAAAGGTGGAAGGTTCTAAGCTTATCTGGAAATAGTTACCTTGTGAGTTTAGTTTTGCCAGTTTCTACAGTCGTGTTTAACTTTTGAGGCTTTCCTTGTCAGAGATGTGTTCAGTATCTGAGCTGTTTCTAGTCATCACCAATCTACTCATGCTGCACGTCCCCTAGACTTGGCTGGGACGCTAAGAGCTGAGATGCGTATGACCAGATGGATGTTTCCATGCTATTAAAATGCACAGTCAAGTGGAAGGGAATAAAATGAACGAATAAAAATAAAATGAGCAGCATTGTCATAAGGTACCACTTGAGATTTCCCCTTCAAACTGAGGCAAAAACCGAGTTGCTGAAGAAAGACTTTCATTGGTTCACTGTGCAGAATGGTGGGGTATTTTCCACTTGTGAGATTATTTCCTAATACCAACAAATGCCAGAAACCCATCCAGAGGAAAAAAAAAAGCCATATGTTAAAAACAGTAACGCTGTAATATCCTTAAAGGAGAAAAAAATGTATATGTCTTAACAATTGGTGTTGTGGCTTCTTATGCAAACATTTGTCTTGCATATTAGTAACTTTTAATCTCTTTAAGGCTGTGTGTTTGCCATGTACAAATGTGTCCAGTCTGGTCTTTTTTCTCTTTTTCTTTTATATTTATTTATTGCATGAAATCTGTGGTCAATGCAAAATCTCGATGACCTCAACATCTTTGAAATTTCCAATGTGTTTTTAGTATGTCAGAAATGGAATCAACTTGTTTTTCAGTGAGTGGCACTTTAAAAGGACACTGAACGCAGTGACCCGGAAATGGATAAGACTTGGGCTGTCTTTGCTAATGTTGCACTGGAGTGGAGTTTTCCTTTAATTAAGTTCTAATTTTGTTATCTACATGTGCCTCAGTGCTTCTTGATAACCTTAACCTGTCAGCATGGTTTTCCCATGCCTAAAATTAAGATATTTTTCTTTCCTCTTTGTTCCCTTGGCTATCGGTATCGGTCATCATTCTCTCCTCAGAGACTTGCACAATAACTATTACTTAAAGTAAGTGTGATGGCAAGATCCTACTGCTGCTGCACTTGGATTTGGGTCTGTGACACGCTTCTCTGAGGCAGATGACTCGAGCAAGGCAGGCTGGGTGGTAGGTTATCTTGCAGAGAAATAAAGACCAAGGCCAACGAGTGGAATGAGCGTTACCTATGTTTCATACCAGGTATCACGCAGAAAGCCTCCAGGCTGGGAGCAAAGGTTTGGGTGATTTAATCTTGATACTAATTTCTCTGCAAAGTGGCCCTAGAATTTGCAAAAGTGAAGCTTCCTATCTTTCCTGGATTTTGCTTCAACTGTACAGAAAGGCCAAGTAATTTTGAATTGTGGTCTCTGCTCGGGTCACCTCTGAGCAGCCTGCAGCGAAAGAGGAAGGGTTCTCGGATTGGGCGTTCATCGCCTCTGAAGAGCAAGCAGTGGTTTGATTTGCCTGCTATGGGTTAAATACATCTTCAGGTAACCATTTGCCTTATAGGTGTATTTTATTGTTAGGGTGATGCCTAGTAACTGACTAGGAGCTGTTTTGTCTCTCATTTTTTTGGTCTTTTTTTGCACTTTATATGGACCTATCATGGAATAGGTTTACTCTTAAATTGTGTACTTGGCTAATGTCCTAAATGCAGGCATCTTACATGGTCCTGTCGCCTATGAATAAAGATATGTTCCGTAATCAGGTCCTTATATTTTTTCATTAACTGTACTTGAAGAAAATATATTACGTTATAAATGATGCATCATATATATATATCTTATAGAGTACATATTATATACTGTGCATTATTCATTTAAGAAGTCATTATTCTTGAGGCCCTACCTCAAATTTTGTATTTATGTGTACAAATGCAATTTATGGTATTATATATTTGCCTATTATATACTGATATAAATTAGAATTTATCCTAATAATGTATGAGTTCACAAAACCCTAAATAAATGTCAGTGTTTAACCTGATGATTACAGAATTGTGTCTATTTCAAACCCGTTACCCACATTCTTTCTTTCTTAACAAGTGGCCTTCAGGTATTCCCAGGATTGATCTGTTTTGTTGGGAGAAACCTGGAACAGAAATGGAAAACTGCCTTCTTGGGAAAATGAGATATTGCACTGCTGCAGAAACAAATATCAATGAAATTGTTATATTCTTAGCCATTGGAATACACTAATCATCCCTCCTGGAGAAGGAGAAGGAGGGAGGGAGAGAGGATCTGAGTGAATCTGAACGGAAGGATTGGGCAAGTTAAATCCTTGGGTGTGTTTTAACGACCATTTTGTCAGTCTTCAATTCAACTTTATTTCAGTTCTGCAAACATTTACGTTGCTCCTCCACTGAGTCAGACCCCAAGCAACACTGAATAAAAAATAAAACAGTCCCAGAGCTCATGGAACACAGAGCTTAGCAGAAAGACTACCCATATTAAACCGACACACAAGCAAATAAACGTCATTCCTCTCCTTTTAAGTGTGTGGAGCCCGCACATTCCCTGCCCAGGGAGGGGCCCTGAGCTCTGGTATCATGTGTAGAGACTGGCAGCTGGACACTCCTGTCTGATCATGTTAACCCGGAAGCTTGACCCTGTCCTCCTCCAATAAACACAGACACTCGCATTCCACCTCCAACTTCAGCTGCCACGTGGGCAGGCTATGGGCATGAGCTGCACCGCTCTTGGTGGGAAAAGAGATGCCCTCAGAAGCTGATGCTGCAAACCCCAGGCCATGAGCATAGGTGTCCATCCTGTGGTAAGGAGGCTTCCACACACCCCCTCAGGCTTGTCCATAATACTGTGCTTCGGCAGGCAGATGGAGCCGCAAATACTAAACTCAGTGAAGACCTCATCTTGAAAGAAGAACGCTCCGTGGCATCAGAATTTGGTGCTGGCTTGTCATCCTTGATTTCCTTCCTGTGATGTATTTGCTCAGTTGTGTTTTAACTTTTTCTGGAAAATTCTCAAGCATATATAAAAGTGGAGAGTGTGGAAAAATGAACTCCCCTGTCCACATCACTCAGTTTCAACAACTGTCAACTCATGTCCAAGTTTATTTCATGTATCCCTCTCCCCACTCTGAACTGAAACTTTATTTCTTTGGTGTATTTCAAAGCAGAGCCCAGACACCATGGAATTTCACTTGGGAATGCGCTGTTGTGTTTCTATAGCCCTATAGTATTTATTTTTTTTATTGAAGTATAGTTGATTTACAATGATGTGTTAGTTTCAGGTGTACAGCAAAGTGATTCAGTTATACGAATGTGTATGTGTATATATATTCTTTTTCAGATTCTTTTCCATTACAGGTTATGAGAAAATATTGAGTTCAGTCCTCTGTGCTATATACAGTGGGTCCTTGTTGGTTATCTAGTTTATATATAGTAGTGTACTATGTGTATGTACCCCTTTAAACCGTCTTTCCCTAAATGGGGATAATGCAATGTGGGAAGCTTAGCGTCCACACATCTGTATCAGGTTGATCTACTCTGGGCTGTTAAAGAGGGTACAAGGATCTTTCTGGAAGGAGCTAATGGTGTTTGCTCTGATACCTCCCCTGGCTTCCTGCGTCCAACCTTTCATCTCGTTTTCATTTGTTTGGCGACTATTCCTCCCCCTGGACTTTGTGGCTATTTTCCTAAGGAGCTCATTCCTGCCCCTTTGTTCTCTGCTTTTGTTCATGCCTCCTTCCTGCATCTCCTCAGATGTCTCTCCTGGAGCCAGACATTCAGAATCTCACAGCTGCATAGAAGTCCAAGGTCATTTATTCCAGCATCTCTGATACACAGATTCTTCTATGACAGTCTGTTTTGTGGGAACTGGATTTACAAGGCAATGCAAGGAGGGTGGGTAGTCGCTGTCTGAAAGGTTCACCATAGGAGCCTTTTACAGGAGAAAGCTCCTCCCGTGCCTTTCTCAACTTGACAAAAGTGGATTTACTTCTCTGAGTTACACATTCTACTGCATAAACTGAGACTGTGTGTGGTTTGGGCCGCTCCTTTCTTGCCTTTTAGTGTAATCTGTAATTTTATGAGAATTTTCGTATTGTACGTCATTGAACCCAGCCCCATTCCCTTTTGCAGAAAACTTCTCCTGTTGCTTGTAGGATGAGGAGAAAATAACATCAGGAATAGAGTGTGGATCGGCATTGAAACAGAATCACATTTTCATCATTATTGATCCATTCACTCATGTATTTACTTTTACACTCTACTCAATGTCTTAATTATGTTAAGATGTTAATATAGTTCCAGTACCTAATAATTTGTGACACAGTAGGTAATAAATGCACTTTTTATTCAAATGAGCAAATACTGAGTACTGGCTCTGTACGAGGAACAGAGCTCAGTGTTATAACATGTAGGAAAAACACGAGTAAGACTTGGTCTCTCCCTCCAGGTTACTCAGAGTGAGTGGGGCTTTGAGACAGGTACACACGTTGCCATAACACACGGTGGCAAGTACCAAGTGTGGCCACAGGATTTAGGACAAGAACATACTGAGGGGATGCAGAGGAAGAAATTCCTTCCGGCTGAGAGGATTAGGCAGGACTTCAGGAGATAGGGACACGGGGAGGGTTTTGACCATGAGGAAGGTATTAGGATGAACTTCCCAGGTGGATGAAAGCAAGTGAGTGATGGTATGAGGATAGGACTCTTTCAAGGAAGAGTGGTGGGCGAAGTTGGAAAGCATCACATATGCTTGTGGAAGTGAGAACTAAGGCTGAAACAGAGTTTAGGACTTGACAGGCAGGTGCCTCCAGTGGCAATAAGAAGAGTTTAGAGGCTCCCGGGGACTGTTATTCAATCATGGAGAGATATCTCCTGGCAGAGGCATCCATGATGCCAGAGACAAAGCACTGTCCCGAGTTCAAGTGCCGGCTCTATATCTTATTAGCACAGTCTCAGTTTTCTTACTGGTACAGTTGGAAAACATACCCATCTCACATAATTGCTGTGAGCATTAAGTTAAAATCTGTATGTGCAAATTTAACACCACAGATAAATGTTGGATGTTTACTGTTATCGTCAGATCTGTGCATTCGGAATATTGACCTGGTCACAGTGTCAAGGATCGGTGGAAGTGGGGAGAGACCTGGGGCAAGAACACTGGTTTGATTGTGCAAGAAACCAGCCTTTTCAAAATGTTAGAAGAAACACCAAGACACCAGGTCGTAAACCTAGAAACATAGGGGTCTGTTTACAGGTAATCTCCTTTCTGACTCATGTGACTGGGGCCATCAGCGGTTATACTTAAAAATGTGAGCAATCAGCATGGAGATGACACCAGCCAATAGGGACAGAGGCTGGAGCATGGTCCTGGAGACTCTTGCCCTGCCAGGTGCTGCCATGTTAGTTTCTGGATCTTGGCAAATTCTCAGAGTCCAGGGGAGGTGCTGGGATAGGGGTGGGGCTTTGAGGAGGGACTCAGGATTCTCAGGACAGCCTGGATGTTCTTATCCCATTACTCGGTTCCTCCTGCTTTCTCCTCTCACTCAGGAAGGGGAGGCTAAGGCATTCTGTGGTTATTTATGAGGGATACTCATTTGTACCATTTGCAACCAGACTGCATGCCATCTGCATCCCATGCTGGTGTTGGGGAGAGAGGCACCGAGAGAGCTTTGGGTGCTACCTTCCAAGGTTGTATGAATTTGATCTTTCTTGCCTGTGGGTTTTGAGAAGAGACCATAATAAAAAAAATCACTCTGCCCCACTTGCTTGAAAGTGGAGAGCACTGCTAAGCGTAGGCTTGTGACAATCTTGGTGTACGGTCCCTCTCTTTTCCTGCCTTCAGGTGAGTGTTTCTTATACACCCTGTGTCTTGGGGTGAGGGTAAGAATGATGATGAACTCGCACTAGACCAGTATTGGTATTTTGCAAAACTGGAACAAGGTGAGGGAGTGCCACAGAGACTGAATTTCTCTGAACTTCTGTTCTTGCCTTCCTCAGGAACATTTCTGACTTTAGCTAGGCTTGTCACCCATTCAAAACATGACGTTCCCTAGTTCCCTTGCGGCCAGGTATGGTAGATGGACGACCGGCTCTACTTGTCTTCACCCCGATCCGAATCACACCCGGGTTATGTCCTCATCATGGACGGATTGTACTTGTCCCTCGACTTTACTAGCATGTAAGCAGGAGTGCCAGTGTGCCAGTTTTGAGTCTAGACCTTAGGAGACCTGGCCTGTTTTCACATCCTTTTTGTGCTATGAGAAGAACATGTCCTGACATGTGGGACAGAGTCGTTCAGCTGACACACAGACCTGCTGTGAGAAGTGGGATCAGCCCAGCCACTGTAGCCTGAAGCACACATGCCTGAATGAGACTGAATGAGCTGAGTCCTCGCCAACCTGCAGATGTGTGGGAGTAAGTGCTTAGTGTTGGATGCCACTGAAATTTAGTGGTGTTTGTTATGCTGCAGTAGCTAACAGATACATAGGGAGTGACCATGTGACTAGGTTCTGCCGAAGTTTGAGTGGAAATGATACATGGGGCTCCTAGGCATACCCTTCTCCTTCTCATTCTCTTCCATATTTGCTGTCTGGAATGTGGATCTAATGGCTGGAGTACCAGTAGCCATACTGAGCCATGAGGGCAAGAACTACGTTCTAGGAATGATGGAGCAGAGATCTGGGAAGAGCCTGGCTCCCTGTGGACTTCATAGAGCCACTAAATTAAACCTGGTTCATTCAACTCTAGGATATTTTTTTTGCCTGAGAGAGTCTTAAACATCTCTTATGTAAGTTATTACTTGGGAGTTTTTCCTGTTATATGAAGGCAGATAGAATCCTTACTGATATAGGTAATAAAATGAACTGGGCTGACTGGAAGGAGGCCCAAGGAACCGCTGGGAGATGTGGGAGAGTTTAATGTTACTTTGTTGGTGAGGAGAATTTTCATGGCCTGTGACTCTGGAAAGCAGTCTTAAAAGCGTTGGAAATGACCATTTCTGTTTTATGTATTGTAGATGGGCAGAGCCAGTCTCAAGAATTGATGTGATAGGTTGTTGCCTAAAGTACCTCGAGCAGGCTATCCCTGTTCAAAAATACCTCTCCCACTATAGCATCCCACGGCCTGAATTCCCTCCAGTAGATATTCATTGCTTTGTGTCAACAGGCCAGCTCACTGATGTGGCACTTTAGTGAGGGATGCCCCATCTTCCCTAATTCAGTGTGAGTACCAAAGGATGCCTTCCTCCTAATTTTCCTGCAGAGTGATGGTGACACTGTGGAGCACATGGGCCTTCTACCAGGCATAAAGGATCATTTTCAGACCTGGAAAAGAAGGCTGGGTGAGCACTTTGTGGGCAGCCCAGGGCCACGGGACAGTAGAAGGAGGCTTTATGGAGGAAAGTTTGAGAGTTGATCAAGAGGATCATATCTTCCCCAGTATTTTGGTTTCCATGTGAGGGATTTTCCTTAGACCCTCCTGGCCCTTTACTACGCTCCCTACTCTCTCCTCTTTTATAGAGGAGGTGGATGGCCACTGGTCCTCATTTTTCAATGAGCTCTCTTTCACTTTCTTTCTCCACCCTGATCAGTGAGAGCAGACGGCTGTGCCAAGGTCCAGCCTGGAGGGAGGGCAGATGGCCAGTCCGTTCTGGCTTTCACACGAGGCTGTGCTCTCCCAACACCGTCTCTATATTCATAAAGGCCATGTTTGGCCTCCTGTTAACTCTTTTATTTCTCGGTTGGTCAGAACTCATGCAGGAAATAGGGCTGCTTTGTATTATTAATCTCCCACAGGACCTCAACAAGGAGACTGAATCCACAGGCTTTAGCCCAGGAGAAGCGGTATAGCTCAACTGTTAAGTACACAGATTCTGCAGTCCTACTGTCTGGGTTTGAAGCTTTGCTCGGGCATATGTTTGACAAATGGCTCAGTTTCCATATCTGTAAAATGGGTATAATAATCCCACCTACTTAATTGGGCTGCTTTGAGGAATAAATCCATAGAAAGCACTTGGCTCAGTAACCCACACCTAGTTACACTTAATAAATGGAGCCATTATCATTCTGGTTAGTGTTGGGGCAAGGTCTGCCTCTAGGGCCTGTTAGACGATAGGGTTTCTGCTCTCCCCTGGTTATAGGAATGGACATGTACTTATATAACACTGAAAACCTGGATATTGTGTACACCTTGGTCCTTATCCTCAGAAACTCAAAACTCAGATTATTGATTTTATGGATTAGGAGAGTTTCTTCCGAAAGAATTATGAGATGCCTTTATCTATATGTCTATGTACAGATTTTTCTATGTCTTCCTGCGGACTTACACCTAGATTTGTTCTAAAATGTGTTTGAAGCTGCAAGACAGAAGGACAATAGTTATCTTCACAAAATATGGGTCCCTCTAATCTGGATGTCATTGAAATTGATTGTAGTAATTGGAGTAGGGAATACATTTTTTGTGTGTAGAATTCTTATATTCATATTGAAACAGAGGTATGGGCGTGAATATATTCACTCTACCCCTCTTTACGATTGCACGTGCATTTCAGGAAATGAAAATACCCACCCAGGTCCAGGCGTGCATAGTTCTAGAGAGTTTGGGGCTTGCTGGGTTTGTGAAGGAAACTTGGGGGTTTTTGCACTTCCCTGGGCTCTGTCAGCAAATTGGCACTTGTGTTAGTTTCCTAAGGCTGCTACAAAGCACTGTAAATCGGAAGGCTTAAAAACAACAGACATTTGGTCTCTCTCAGTTCTGGAGGTTTGAAGTCTGAAATCAAGGTGTTAGCAGGTCCATGCTCTCTCCAAAGCCTCTAGGGGGAGGATCCTTCCCTGCCTCTTCCAGCTTCTGGTGGCCCCAGGCACTCTCTGGCTCGCAGCCCTTCAGTGTCTGCCTGTCACATGCTGACATCTGTTACATCTCTGTCTTCACATGGCATTTTCCTCTTCCTATAAGGACACCAGTCACATTGAATTAGGGCCCACTAATGACCTCATCTTCACCTGATGATGTCTGTAAAGACTCAATTTCCAAATAAGGTCACATTCATAGGCACTGGGAATTAGGACTTCAACATATCTTTTTTGGGGGACACAATCCTATCCATAACAGCACTATCCTCTATTCTCTCCAGTTTTACAGGGAAATGTGTTGTGCACCCATAAATATGAAGGTAGTTGGAAGGCTGTTTGGACAAAGGAGAGTGACTTATGGAGGGGACTGGAGGGCAGTATATGAGATGGAGAGTTTCTCAGCCTTGGATACTAAGGAGTCTTCCTCATTCTTCCTCTCTGGAATCCGCTGCCCTACATAGAGTCAGCAGTGGAGCAGCTCCGAGGGTCAGTGGGACATGGCAGTCTTACTGTTGCCTTGGTGATGGTCAATGAGAAATGTCAGTTCTCTATGCTGCTTCCTGGGAGAACATCCGTTGATTCATTCAGCAAAGGTTTATTGAGCTCCTAAAATGTGCCAGGCACTGTTCTAGGTAGAGAGATATGGCGGTGAACAAGGAAGACGAAAATCCTACTCTTGTGGCATTCTCTGGGGGGAGACAGAATAAATGTCAACAAATCAATTGATATTTCAGATAGTAATAAGCACTATAAAAACATGAAGCAGGGTTAGGAGACAGAGAGCCATGGGCGTGAAGTGAGAAACTTCTTTAGGCAGGTCTCCCCGAGGAGTTGACATCTGAGCAGAGATGTAAGTCAGGTAAAAAGTGAACCACACAAAGATTTATGGAAAGAATGTTCCAGGCAGAGGAAGCAGCACATACAAAGACCATGAGGAGGGTGTGAACTTGGAATGTTTGAGGAATAGCAAGATGCTGGAGTGAATGAAGGGGAGAGGGAGAGAGAGCTGGGAAGGTGGGCAGAGACCTTGTAACATGTTTGGATTTCTTCAAGATATGATGGGAAAATGCAGGGGAGTTTTGAGCAAGGGAACGTGATCTGATACATGTTTTACATGTTTACATGCCTGCTGGGGGATGGCTGAATTGTCAGGGGCAAGAGGGGAGGCTGAGAGAATGATTGAGAGTCTAGGGCAGTAGCCGAGGGAAGGGGTAGTCATGGATTGGAGGAAGGTGGGAGTAGTGAAGGGTGGTGAGAAGTAGCTGATTTGGGATTTTTCTTTAGGTCTAAGGGAAAGCAAGTCAAGGATGGCCCCACGTCATTTGGTTGGAATACCTGATGAAGGCTGGTACCATCTCCTTAGAAGGCAGCAGGAAGGGAGTTTGGAGGGGGGGGAATCAAAGGTCCTCATCTGGCCACATTACAATTTCTTTCATGATCATTAACAAAGTTTTTTAAAAACAGGTTTATGGATATACAATTCACATATTATACAACTCACCCATTTAAAGTGTACAGGTCAATGGCTTTTAGAATATTGTGAATATGTGTGAGAGTTTTACGTCCATCACCACAATCAATTTTAGGACATTTTCATTTCCCCCCAAGTAAACCCTGCGTTCCTTAGCTGGCACCCGCCAAGCCTTCCTCCCCCTTCCCCCTGCCTTAGGCGACCAAGAATCTACTTCCTGTCTCTATGGATTTGCCAATTCTGGACATTTTATATCAATGGAATAATACGACGTGTGGTTCTTTGTGACTGGCCTCTTTCACTCAGCATAATATTTTCAAGATTCATCCCTGTTGTAGCATGTATCCGTACTTCATTCCTCTTTATTGCCGAATAATATTCCATTATGTAAATATACTGCATTTTACTTACCCACTCGTCATCAGCTGATGGGCATTGGGGCTGTTTCTACTTTTTGGCTATTATGAATAATGCTGTTACGAACATTTGTGTACAACTTAGTGTGTGGCCATATGTTGTCAGTTCTTGTGTATGTACCCAGGGGTAGAATTGCTGGGTCACATGGTAACTTTACGTTTAACTGTTCGAAGAACAATTTTACATTCTTGCCGACCAGCAGTATATGAAGGATCTAATTCCTCCACTTCCTTGTCAACATTTATGATCTGGCTTTGTGATTTTAGCCCTCCGAGTGGGTGTGAAGTGATACCTCATTGTGGTTTTGATCTGCGTTTCCCAGCTCGCTAATGATGTTGAGCATCTTCTCATGTGTTTACTGGCTGATTGTATATCTTCTTTGGAGAAACGTCTATTCAGATCCTTTGCTCGTTTCAAAACTGGGTTACTTGTCTTTCACTATTGAGTTATAATAATTTTTTTTTTTTTTTTTGTGGTACGCGGGCCTCTCACCGTTGTGGCCTCTCCCGTTGTGGAGCACAGGCTCCGGACGCGCAGGCTCAGCAGCCATGGCTCACGGGCCCAGCCGCTCCGCGGCATGTGGAATCTTCCCGGACTGGGGCACGAACCTGTGTCCCCTGCATCGGCAGGCGGACTCTCAACCACTGTGCCACCAGGGAAGCCCTATAATAATTTTTAATAAATACAAGTTTCAATCAGATATAGGACTTGAAAATTTGTTTCCCATTCTGTGGGTTGTGTTTTCACCCATCATGATGTCCCCTGAAGCACAAATATTTTTAATTTTGATGATGTGGCCATGTTACAATTAAGGCACCTGATAGGTAGTTGGGTATGTAAGTCTGGGGTTCAAAGGAGAGGTGGGGACTGGAGATACGCATGTGAGAATTATCCATGTGTAGATAGTAGTTAAAGCCAGGAGGCTGGATGGCAACACATAGGAGTAAGTGTGGCCGGAAGAGAAGAGGACTGGGGACTGAGCCCTGAGTCTCCCCAGTATTTAGGGGTCAGGAAGAAGAGGCAGAGGCATGATCAAAGGAAGCCTCTTCCTGGAGAGACCATGGAGGGAGGCCATTCAGAAGGGCAGGGTGGACTTGGGATGTGGTATTGGGTAAACCAAGGCTCACTGCTTTCACTGAGCATGGATCCCATTGCAGTATCCCAACAGCACAGCCACGTGGTCCCTTAATTGACACCACAGAAATTTGATAGACGAAATCTGTGAAGGTTACCTTAGGCTACACACTCCAAATCCCTA
Source organism: Grampus griseus (assembly GCF_964374135.1). Taxonomy (NCBI): domain Eukaryota; kingdom Metazoa; phylum Chordata; class Mammalia; order Artiodactyla; family Delphinidae; genus Grampus; species Grampus griseus. The sequence continues at coordinate 75,040,174 of NC_139002.1, forward strand.
CTCAAAGGCATTTATAGGAGGAGATTGAAGTACTTAGTTATCTAGGAAGATTTATGACCTTGTTAAGATTAACACTTGTTACTGCTAATGGATGTGATGCTGCAAAGCTTTGACAGAACATATGCCTTGCTTTATTTTTTAATGGAACATGCTAAAAGCTCCATCCCACAGGACCAACTAATTACACAGAAGCTTTAACAGAGAGAAAGCTCTAAAGGTCTGACTCAGACTACCTTTTCCCTTTGTTGGGGTCACTGTGACTTCTAGGATTTCTGAGATCAATAAAAGGGCCTTTAAAACAACAGTTCAAAGCCACGAAGGGCTGCTCCTGCTGAGGTGTATTTAAAATCCGTGGAGAGACAGGGGGCATGGGTCTCACAACACAACATGGTGTAGGGGAGTTCTCGTTCATTAGGCTCAACTAAACTTGGGGAATCCAATTTTCTGAAAGATGTGTGATTTTAATGTTAGCTTTAAATGTAACATGCTCCAGGTAGAAGGAAAAAGTCCTGACTCTGTAATGAAAACACACAGAGAGAGTCAAGGCAGACAGATCCCCTCTGGGCTGGAGCTGATCCCAGAAGAGATGGAGAATCAGTTCAGCCTTGACGTCAGTTTACCTCAATCCTTCAACTCAACTTTGGAGTGGCAGTACACTTCTTTGTTGGCTTCCCTTCTTCTACTTCAGCTGGTAGGAGCTGGAATTTATCTCTTGTTCATTTCCTTTTTCATCTGCTAAGGGACCACAATGCAAAGGGCCTAGTGGGACAGTGGCTTGCATACAGAAATATCCAGAAAAATAGGGCAGAGATCAGAAGAGTATGCAGATAAAACCTTCTCTTAAGGGCTTCCCTGGTGGCGCAGTGGTTGGGAGTCCGCCTGCCGATACGGGGGACACGGGTTTGTGCCCGGGTCCGGGAGGATCCCGCATGCCGCGGAGCGGCTGGGCCCGTGAGCCATGGCCGCTGAGTCCGCGCGTCCGGAGCCTGTGCTCCGCAATGGGAGAGGCCACAAGAGTGAGAGGCCCGCGTACCGGAAAAACAAAAAACAAAAAAACCCCACCTTCTCTTAATAAACTGTGTTGCAAGTTTGGTGACCTTCAGTGGTGGATCCTGGGATCATAGCGATGTAGGGGTTACGAGTACAGGGTGTGAGAGGGGGCACGAGAGGTGAGAAGGGCAGATCCTTATTAGTGAAGAGGATTCTGGAACGTTGGAATTGTCTCCTGGGAAATAAGGGAGGGTTGTGTTCAGAGAAGTTTCCCTTTCCTTCTCTGGGATCCCTGTTGCCAGTATCAGAGGTGTGGGGTGGACTCGGAGAGGGGACCAGTGCGAGCAAGCTGAGGAGTTTTAAATCACGTGGGGCTCATTGGGTACAAATCAAAGGTTCTGTCATGTCTGATTTCACGACTCTGCATCCTAGTTATAAATAACATTCCTGGATGGAAGTGCGACAAACCTGGGAGCTATTTCTAGGGAAGGCTCGGTTCCAGAAGGGGGTCACATAGAAGGAGGAGGACTTGAGTTCTTTCCCACACTCCTAAAACAAAGCCCAGCTTTTCCCTCCGGGGAATGGTGCTCGGGAGGGTCCCAGAGGGACTGCGGGACAGGCCTAAAAGTGACTATGATGGCTTTTGACAAAACCATCGAGAAAGTCACTCAAGAAAAAAAAAAGGTTAGGAATTTCCCCTAAGTGGCAGCATCTGACCTGCGGAACCGGAAGGCTTGCAAGTAGACCCCCCAAACCCCACCGTGGCTCGCTCAGGCTCAGCGACCCTTTTTCTGGGCCCCCTGCCTCAGCGTCCTCTCCCTGAACCTCCAAAGCGTGTACCCAGTCAGAGGGACCCACCGGGGAGAGGGGACAGAAGGTGCAGGTGGCGAGCCGCGACTCGGCCATCATTCCCCTCAGGGCCCTACTCGCTCCTCGCCAACCAGTTGCCTAAGCAAATCCCGAGTAATTGTTTTCCGGGGAGGGGCTGGGCGCGCTCTTTGGCGCCACCTGGGTCGGGATTCCCCCTGGAAAAAAACCCACCCGCGGGGGCTCCGCGGTTCTCAGTCTCGACCAAGATGAACTAGGGCAACTTCTGCAGTCTCCAGCGCGGCACGGAGGCAGAGACAGCGGCGGTGGCGAGGCCGGCTCGTCTGGGCTGGAGAGCGTGAAGCCGAAGGGGTGCTTCCGCCTCCAGCTCCTCCCTTTTGCCCGCGGGTCCTGGGACTCCAGCTCCGGTGCTCCGAGGGGTAGCGGCTGCTGCGCCGTCCGCCCGGGTCTTCGCAGCGGAGGGGAAGCCGCTCCCAGCGCCGAGCGCAACCTGCCGGAGTGGCCGAGCCCCACGCTCCCGCTCCAGCTCCGAGGAGAGCGCAGCCGCAGCGGGGGCCGGGGCCCGAGCGGGGTGCCGCCGCCCGCTCTGGGGGACGGGCTGGGGGCGGGGCGGCCGGGGCCGCCTTCCTGGGCGCGATCCCCGAGCGCAGCACCCGGCGCTGCCGAGCCACCTCCCCCGCCGCCCGCTAGCAAGTTTGGCGGCTGCGAGCCCGGCGCGCCTCGGAATCGAGGCGCATTTGTTTCCTCCTGGCTTCCGCGCGCCCGGTTCGGCGGGGACCCTTGGGAGCGATGCCGAAGGATGTGATCTTAATTGTGTGGTTTTGTGTGTGCACCGCCAGGACAGGTAAGCACGGCTGTGGCTGTCGGAGGGATCCAGGGATAGGGGGGAGCCGCGCCGCTGTGCCCGGCGCCCACCTAGGCGTGAGGAGAGCTGGAGCTGAGCTCTGCACTGGTCCGGGGAAGGGCGTGGATGGGTCCCTCGAACCTCTCTGCCCCGGTCCAGGTGAAAGGGTGAAAAGTGGGACTCACAGGCTGGAAGATGCCCCCCGAGGAGTGCCCCCTTCCCGGAGGACACGGCCTGGCGGACGCAGGAGTGAGGGGCGCGGCCATTCGGGCGCACCCTCCTGCTGCTAGTAACCGGCTTCCGGGTCGAAACCCACAGTAGGGCGGGTCCGCGAGCCCCACACCCGTGAACTTGACAGATGCGGTGGAAACCGCTGTTCTTGCGTCCCGCCGGGCCGCAGAGGGAGCGCTTGCGGCTGGCGGGCGCTGCGAGGGCCGGGAGGGCGCGGCGCGGGGTGAGGGCTGCGGGCGATCCTGGGATTCCGCGATCTCTTCCTCGTCCCCTCCTGACTCTTCTCCAGGGGAACTCCAGGAGTGGTCTCTCTTGCCACCCCTATCCCCCCCTCCCCCAGAGGGCAGGACAAACTGGGGGGAATTGGAACTGTGGGAGCAGTCCCGGGGAGATTCTCTCAAGCTCGCACTAGTTTTCCCGTGCTATAACTGCACGTTGGGGGGTTGTAAAGGGGAGGCAAGGATAATTGGCGTAATTTTCTGAAGTCCCCACTTCTTTCTGCCTCCAGAGACGCAGTTGTGAGGACTCTAAGCGCGCCTCCTTCCTTCAGCTTCTACTCGCCCCCAGCCCCCATGTCCCTTGGGGTTTGGAGACCCTCTCTCAGCCGCCTTCTCCAGGGGACTAGTAGTAGATTTGGAAAGGTGGGGGTGGGGTGGGATGGAGGAGGAAATTAGCAAAAATAGGACCCTCCCCCCAGGGGTGGGGACCGGGCGTCGCGAGGTTTCATCCCTACGCTAGCCATCCTCGCCACGCGCGGCCGACTTTGCACCCCAGAATCGGTGTGTAGTCATTCCCTCTGCTTTTCTCTTTTATCACTCTCATTTCCCTTCTCTAGAAGCATAGCCTCCTTCCCATGCAGAGTTTATCTGTAGAGGGCTGGGGAGGGATGCCCGGCCTTGGTCCGCTCAAAAGTTCCCTCCGCTGGCCCTTTCCATTTTCCCCAGGACTGAGCGGGAAGCAGCTTTTCCTTTGCTTAATGAAAGAGCGGCGGGTGTGGACTTCTCCGGGGACAAAAGGCATCCCCATCCCTTTCCTATCTCCATCCGAGCTCCCCAGGCTGCCGAGGTGCCAAGACTCGGTCCAGCCTAGAATAGGTGCTTCTTGAGTGCCGGCCCATCTAGATGGGTTAGTCTTCTAAAAACCGAGAACACACTGGAAAAAACGCGCCCCCGGAAGATCAGGGCAGGCGAGGCTAGTGCAGAGCCTGGGCTGGCAGCCCTGCGTGCAGAGAATTGGAACCGAAGAGAGAGAAACTAGGTGGGGGAGAGGGCAGCATCGGGCATTTCAGGTCTCAAGTGCACATCACAACCAAATATACTTAACGTCCTTTGTTCTCATTACTCTTTTGAAAAGTCGGCAAAAAGTGCTTCCCCCAGAAGTGGACTGTGTCTCCAGGGCACGTTGCTTTTGGAGATCTTTAACGACACTGTCTTTTCCCCTTCCCCACATCAAGCCCCTTTAAAACTTGTAAACAGTCTCTTGCAGGGAAGATTTACTCCTGTATCTATTCATTCATTCAGCGAAGAGTTGAGTGTCTTGCTGGGTGCCAGGATTGCTTATATAAAGAGGAACCGGCTTGCTTGACTTCCAGAAACTTACAGCTTAGCTGAGAATCTAGATAGAAACTGAAAAGCAGTTTTATTGTACAGCTTGATGGGGGTGGGGGGGGGGAAGAGAGGTGGGAGTACAGGAGTTTGTATTGAGGAAACAGAGGAGGGGAGGTAGGAGTGAATTCTGGGGAGGGGTGGTCGGTAGTCAGGGAGGTGACGTTTGAAAGTTGTGTCTGGAAGGCTTTGTAGGGAGTTTTCCAGGTGCACAGAGTAGGGAAAGCATTCCAGGCAGAGGGCACAGCTTGTCCAAAGTCAAGGAAGCATGGAAGGATCTGCCCATTGGTTGTGGCAGTTGCTTAGGGAGCTTGAGTTTTCCATGCCACTTGGTACTCTTTGAACACCAGAGGCTGCCTATTTCTTCTACAGAAATTATCAGAAGAATGAGAAAGACGGGGGGAATTATATCTCACTTCTTTCACTTACAATTTCTTGCAGCTTGAGGTGGTCTGATGAGCAATTTTTTTCTTTGGTTTTGGCCAGGAACCATCATACGAGCATCACACATCCATCCTCTGAGGTAGCTAAGCCTGGCTCTCAATTAGTTTATCAGGAAAGTTTATTTGTCAAGTGCGACAATTGCTGTCTGGGCTGTTAACAGTCCAAGATGAAATAAACACGTGGTTCACTGAGTGAGCTGCTCAGATATCACTGCCTTTTAATGGAAATGAACAGATGGTATCAGGCACATTTTAATTAAAGCAGCACTGCAGTGCAGTAGCAGTTACATATGAAAAGATCTAATGATAGGTGTCACAGGAAGCTGCTTAAATTACTCATTGTTCAGAGAATTTGTTTTAAAGAGTAAAGTGGAGTCAAGAATAGGTCCTGTTCTCCAGTGCTGGTTATTTCTGGGTGAAAAAAATCTGAGATTTCCAGGTACCTCACTAATAATGAAAATTTAGAAGGCTACGATAACAGCCGTAATAATACATTATGTCCATGAGTTTTCTCCAGTAACCTGGAAGTGTGAATAATGTAAAACTCAGTGATTACTCCCCCATGGCTTTCAAGTGTGGTTTGGTCGCCAGGGCAATGGTTAGAGGGAGCCCCTGGGGCTGAGTGGATGCCTTTTGCTGCCACCTGCTGGAAAGGAGAGCTTTTCTTTTAGAAGCACCTCCCAGGCAGTTCATTAACTATGAATTGAATAATAGAGCTGTGAACAAAAGCCTCCAGCCTCCAGTGATCATGTGAAATATTGGCTGACTTGGAACAGGCATAGAGCATGTTCTTTAAGGACGTTGCTTTCGGGGTAGTAAGAAACTTTGTAGGAGTCCAGAGGCCCAAGTCCGATCAAATGGTTGTGAAATCCTGCTGGTAAATGAGGTCTTGGAGCAACTCTGCAGCATCGTATTCCCCTGCATGTGCCAGAGGAAAACAGCTGCCACCATGCACAGTGAGCTGGATTAGATCTGAAGTGAGCCACGTCCAGGAGGATTCGCTTGGGAGCTTAGGCCTGGGACCCTGAAGGTGGACTGAGTGGGCTTTGGGCCTCAACACTCTCTGGGCTAGACTGAGGAGTGGCCAGCAGCAGGTGTCCTGGGAGATTAGGGTGGAGATTCTGAATCTCAGAGCCAGGCCTCAAGTGCCTCTGTGACATTGACATGCTGCCTTCCAGGTTTTAAAAAATATTTTATTTTTCCCCAGAAGCTTTTTTTTTTTTTGCGGTATGCGGGCCTCTCACTGTTGTGGCCTCTCCCGTTGCGGAGCACAGGCTCCGGACGCGCAGGCGCAGCGGCCACGGCTCACGGGCCCAGCCGCTCCGCGGCATGTGGGATCTTCCCGGACCGGGGCACAAACCCGCGTCCCCTGCATCGGCAGGCGGACTCTCAACCACTGCGCCACCAGGGAAGCCCGTTCCCCAGAAGCTTTTTATCCTGCTTAATTCCAATACCCAGCTTCAGCCATTTGAGAGCAGTTATGGCCAAAGTAGAAAACTTCAATAGAGTTTCCTTGGAAAGGGCAAGAGCTCCATGCTTGGATAAGAAGCAGAAACATTAAAATAAAAAAAATATTTTTATGGAACCAACACTTTCATACTGTATAAGGTTCAGGTGAAGCCATGCAAATGCTGCCTTATTAAGATTTTCTGATTCTTTAGGCAGTGGGCAAAGTGCTATCTTTCACTCATCCAGCTATTGGCACCAGGTATTTTCATCTTGAAGGGGACCACTTAGAGAAAAGAATACAGTTCTGTTTCTGGAAGCCTAATTGATTTCTCTTGTTCTGTTTTCATGGGATGTTTTCATGACTAGAGGAATACAGTTATCTTAAAGCCAGGGAAGCCCCTTCGCTTGCAGGGTATAGGGGGAGGGGTTAATATACATTTAATATATAGATTTCACAAAGCACAGCCAGGGACTTCCCTGGTGGCGCAGTGGTTAAGAATCTGCCTGCTGATGCAGGGGACACGGGTTTGATCCCTGGTCCGGGAAGATCCCACATGCTGCGGAGCAACTAAGCCCGTGCGCCACAACTACTGAGCCTGCGCTCTAGAGCCCGCGAGCCACAACTAATGAAGCCCACGTGCCTAGAGCCCGTGCTCCGCAACAAGAGAAGCCACTGCAATGAGAAGCCCGCGCACCGCAATGAAGAGTAGCCCCCGCTAGCCGCACCTAGAGAAAGCCCACGCACAGCAACGAAGACCCAACGCAGCCAAAAAATAAAAAAAAAAAAGCACGGCCAGAGTGAGAAGCCCTTCTACGTCATCTGGGCATGTGGAGGGGTTGGGAAAATGGGAGCCGCCTGTATCTTTCGTATGATTCCAGTGGAGTTGAGGACCAGGGAGCTGGAATGGTCTGGAGAGCTGGTCCTGTGAAAGACAGACGCAGCAGACCCCAGCTGGGCACCAGATATGTGCTAGGAGTGTTCATACAGTTATCACTGAAATCTCACGAGGCTGGGAGGTGGGTATTATCCCCATTTTACAGTTACGGGAAATGAGGCTCGGAGAAGTGAAATGATTTTTCCAAGGGCACAAATTTAGTAGGGAGAAGAGACGGGACTGAAAGTGGCTCTTAGTTTAGTGTTGTTTCCACAACACTTTCCAGATTGAGGTGTTCTCACATGGAGGTGGGAATCCAAGGGCACCATTGGGGGGTTCTGCCAGTTCTACAGAATCTGTGTGGGTGCCTTTGAGGCTTGTCCAGTTGCAGGGCTCCAAGTTTGGGAGATTCAAACAACTTAGGGATAACCATTATTATGGGTCTTTAGTCCCCGCGTTGGTCAACTACTGCCACAATAATATTGTATAACAAGCCACCCTAAACTCAAAGCAACATTTCTTTCTGTTCACGCGTCTGTCGGTTGGTTTGGTATTGGCTCACTGGGGCCAGGTTGGGCTGGGAGTCGTTCCAAACCCAGGTAGGGTGTCTGCTCCGTGTGTCTTAGTCTCCTTGGAGCGTGGCCCAGTAGGGCCATGTTTTTCTCACTGTGATGCAGAGGTACAAGAGAACAGGCCCCACCACACAGGCACATCCAAGCCTCTGCTTGTGTGACATTGCTAACATACTAATGACCCAAACTAGTTACATGGCTGGGCTCAAAGTCAAGGGATTGGGAGGTTTACTCCCAATGCATGGAAGGACATGCAAAGCCACATAACAAAGGGTGTGGCTATGGGAGGGGTAAAGATTTGTTTTTTTAATTTATTTTTGGCTGCACTGGATCTTCATTGCTGCGAGCAGTCTTCTTCTAGTTGCCCTGAGTGGGGACTACTCTTGAGGCGCGTGTTTTGCGGTGGCTTCTCTTGGTGCAGAGCACGGGCTTTAGGCGCATGGGCTTCAGTAGTTGTGGCACACCGGCTCAGTAGTTGTGACTCACGGGCTCTAGAGCGCAGGCTCAGTGGTTGTGGTGCATGGGTTGTGGCGCATGCACTCTGCAGCATGTGGGATCTTCCTGGACCAGGGATGGAACCCCTGTCCCCTGCATTGGCAGGTGGATTTTTAACCACTGCGCTACCAGGGAAATCCAGGGGTAAAGATTTGAAGCCAAGAATTCGGTCAACCATATTCCTTTTAGAAGGTTTCCTGGGCTCGAATGCCATCCTGTCCTCTCGTGGTATTCCTCAGGTATGCATATTGCCCTTAGATCACTGCACCCAAAGCAGTGATCATACATCCACTCATCAATTAATTAATCAGGTCCTGGGCTTCCCTGGTGGTGCAGTGGTTGAGAGTCCTTCTGCCGATGCAGGGGACACGGGTTCATGCCCCAGTCCGGGAAGATCCCACATGCCGCGGAGCGGCTGGGCCCGTGAGCCATGGCCGCTGAGCCTGTGCTCCGCAACGGGAGAGGCCACAACAGTGAGAGGCCCGCGTACCGCAAAAAAAAAAAAAAAAAAAATTAATCAGGTCCTAAATTCAGGGCCTGACATATATGAAGCCTTGTGCAAGACACTGGGGCTACAGGGATGCTTCCTTCCTCTTGTGTCCAGCTAAGGGCACATTTCCCAAACCACGTTCCAAATTCCTGGCCAGAGATAGACTAGTGTGGAGGTCCTCTGAGATCACTCTTCATTTAATTTCTGCCATATAGGTGTAGAGCACTATAGATCAAACTGAAATATTAGTTCCTTTCCTGCCTTTTCAAGGTGATCAAAGAACTGCTGGTATCTGAGCTCACTTGGAGAAAAACATTGCCAGTCTCAACAAGAGGCTTATGGTGCTGTGACCTGGGCTGATAGATGCCCGTTAGCGCAGTACTTCTTTGCACAGAGTAGGTACTCGGTCAGTCATCAGTCTTTGTGAATGGAGTCTGTGTCAAGCAGGTAGGATGGAACCTTAAGTGAGATCATAAGGTAAATCAGCACATCCCACTCTTCCTCCCCTTAAACACATACCTTAAAGCCCTCCATTGATACTCCATTGCAATTAGAATACTATCCCTTTCCTTGTTGCAGCTCACAAGGCAGGGCCTACTCTGGGGCCTCATTTTCTACCACTCTCCCCCGGGCTCACTCTGCTCTGGCCACACTAGCCTTTTCACTGTTTCCTCTACACGCCAAGTTTGTTCCTGGTTTGCATTTGCATTTTCTGTTCTCTAAACCTGGAAAGCTTTCCCCTCCAGGTCTTCCCTTCCGGAATGACTGCACCATCGCCAGCCGCTATAGTCATCAGTTGTCTGCTCAGAGGAACCTTCCTCTACCACCCTTTCTAAGTCTCCACCCAAGCTGCTTTCTGTTTCATAACTCTGTTTTATTTTCTTCGTGGCATTTATTGCCATCTCAAATTATCTTATTTATGTATTTGTTTATTTTTTGCCCTCTCCTCACCCGCTGCCCTAGGAGTGCATGCCCAGGGAGGCCATCTCCAGTGCCTCGCAATGCAGTGTGTGTGTTACATAGAAAGCACTCAGTCGTATCTGTTGAAAAACGACTGAATGAATGAGTTGTCTTTGGGTAAACTGGTCTCGCATCTGGCTGCATTTCAGAGGACGAGGGGAAGCCTGACAAAAATTGAGAAGGCAGCTCTATGCATGTGCCTTTAATTTAACCCTTTGTCCACCTTCGGCTCCAAAGACCCTTCCCAGAGCCACCTTCTGTGGACAGAAGCCTAGATTGCTGCAGCAGCCCCTGTTTCCTAACAGGAAAAGAGTGAGGGGAGGGTACATTTCCTTCTCCAGTTCTGTGGGGAAAGGGGTGAGGGCAGGAGGACAGATGAGATTGTCACAGCGCTTGGTGCCCTGATGAAATGCACTCGGTCTCTCTGGAACAAATTGGGTGTAAGCTCTCCACATTTTGCCTCAGCGACTGCATTACCACCAGACAAACGTTGAGAGTTGTTGCTGATTAAAACATTTCCAAATGTGCAATCAGAATTGCACTACTGAGGTGCTAAGTGTAGACAGGCACAGCCTTTAGGAATGGCTTAAACATGGTCCCTTGGAGTGATCGCTAGCCTTATTAATATATATAATTGGAAGCCACTTTGCAGTCAGGAGTGAATCATTCTGCAGAACACCCTGTAGATGAGAGACAGGCTTAAGGATTTGCCTTTTTCAGATGAGGCAAGGGGGGCTCAGGGCCCTGTTTCTCTGTGCTAAGTTTCTCCAACAAGAGTTGTCAGGGTGTCTAACTTTTCACGAATCCCCTTGAAATCGACATCCATTGTTCTGAGGATCTCTTTCCTGGCCAGTCCCTCTGCCACCCTTATCCATCAGGGTCAGGATCCCTCTCATTTTCTTCCTCTTTATCGAAGGTGTTGTTGCCTCATTAATAGTGCTCTGTGGAGGTGTTTCCTGGTGACGGTGGTGTCAGATTTCACTACTGTATCAGTCTCTGAAGCAGGTAGATCAGGGCCACAATCCTGTATCCACAGTTCCCAAATCTAAAGAAGCTCAGAAACCCAAAGCTTCTTCATAGCCCACCTGACAGCAACACCTACCCTGAGCTGAACTCCTCTGGTGGCAGAACTTGACCTGAACAGATATGAGGCTATTTATAGTCTTTGTTTATACCAATTAGAGGACAATATCAGACTTCTTGCTCAAATATTGTGTTTGGTGATGGGGGACTGATGCAGACTTTGCTGAGGGTGTTACATAGAATGTAGTATGTGGGCCGTATTAGCTTTCCAACAGATGATCCAGTCTGAGTTCTGAAATATATTTGGCCCCTAGGGTTTTGCATAGGGATTATCAATCTGTAATGGGGAATGGGAGAGGGGGAAGGGATGAAAAAACCACAGTATCAGCGGGGGTGATGGAGCAAAGAGTTGCCTTCATTTTCCATCCGGGGAAAGAGCATCTCTAAGCGCTCATCACTGGGTTCCTTGTATTCCCCGCCACTCCTGTGGCCTCTGTCATTTCTGTTCCATGTTCCGCAAGCAAGTCAGCATTTTAAGCCAAGATGGCTCTTTGTTCCTTTGCAGTGGTGGGCTTTGGGATGGATCCCCACCTTCAGATGGATGTTATCACTGAGCTCGACCTCGTGAACACCACCCTTGGAGTCACTCAGGTGTCTGGACTGCACAATACCAGCAAAGCATTTTTATTTAAAGGTAAAGGCATTTTTCTCCTTTGCATGGGGGCAGAACTTGGGGAGGAGGGTCTGTCTGGGGACTGTTCCTCTGGTGTGTATGTGTCGGTATTTGTGTGTATTTGCTATTTCCCTTGTGTTACCGTCATGAGGAATGTTCAGAAATGCCGAGGGTGTTTAGATGTTTGGGGGGTGTTCTGAGGGTGTGGGAGGGGGCAGTCGGGGGCGTGCTGATGAAATATTTGGCTTGGCAGTGACGTATTTCCCGGGGGATTTTGGTGGGGCTCTAAAGTGGAATGAATTTGTAAAGTCCTTGAAAGCCATGGGCAGCCACATTATTTTTACAGGATATTTCTTCTACTGTTATTCCTATCTTTACCTATACCTACGTCCATTCCTGTTCCTGTATCTTTATCTCTCATTTAATGGGTGGACCATGCACAAAGAGGATGTTTCATGGCTGCATTTTCTTAGGGGTACAGCTTACTTGGTTCTGCCCACTATAAACTTGACTATAATTCATTAAATTGTTCAGCAAGCATTCATAAAGGCAGTGCAGTGCGCTTCTTAAAAGCCTGGGCTCTGGAGCCTGACTGCCTGGGATTAAATTCCAACCCTACCGCTTATTGACTTTGCGACTTTGGGCGATTCCTTAGGCTGACTCTGCCTGTGTCTTCATCTGAAATAATAGTACCTAATGGGGCAGGTGCAAGGATTAGAGGAGCTAATCCATTAAAGTGGTTCAAACAGTGCCTGATAACATAGTAAATCCCTGGTAAGTATTAGCTGTTATTATGGAACTCCTATTGTGTACCAGGCAACATGCTAATAGTAGGATTATTAGTAAGAGTAAATAAATGTGGTGAGAGAAACAGTCATTACACAAGTAATTATTGACTTCCAGTGGCTATACTTACCATGAACGGGGTGTATAGGTTGCCAAATAAGAGTATACAGGGAGATCTGATTTATTGGGAGTGGGGAGATAGTGGTGGTCAGGAAAAGTGACCCTGAAAAAGTGATACGTCAGCAGAAAAGTGAAAAATGAATAGAAAGCTTGTGTAGGAAGAGGTGGCGGCTCAGAGCATTCTGGGCAGAGAAAATAATATGTAGGAAGGTCTTAAGGCAGAAACAAATGGAAAGACATTTAGCGTGGCTGCAAGGTGGTGAGTGGCTGGAGAGGTAGGCAGGGGCTAGGTCACGCTGGGCCCAGAAGGCAGAATTGATATTTAGCTTATATCCACGGGCTTGGGTGTACTGACGCTTTATGGCCAGTGTCTATTTTGATAGGTGGGAGGCCATGTACTTGTTAACTATTGCAAATATTACCCTTGCCCATAAGCCATGTTAGTTTTTCACTTTACTCTCAGATCAGTGGGGGCCTTTGATGAGTTGAAGGAGGGGAGTGATCTGATCAGATATGGCAGCCTAGATATTCCTCTATGAAAATGCCTGGCAGGCTTCTTTTAACCCAGCCTTTTGTGAAGATAACAAAAGGATTATTTTAGAATGACTGAACCAACATTATGGGATGAGATATATATATATATTCCCTCTGCAGAGAACTTAAACCTTCTTAGTAATATACAGCACATCTACAGATACTACTATATAATAATATATAACAAGACTACAGATATGTTAATTTCCACTTACTCTTACTAAGGAATTGGTGAAGTAAGTAAACTGGGCATGGTTGAGAGAATACAAACAGGATTAGTTTTCTCTTTGCATTGTGCAAGGTCTCTTCAGTTACTGTTGAGAGGCCATTCCATTCTTTTTTTCTTTAACGTTTTTATTGGAGTATAATTGCTTTACAATGGTGTGTTAGTTTCTGCTTTATAAAGAAGTGAATCAGTTATACATGTATACCCATATCTCTTCCCTCTTGCGTCTCCCTCCCTCCCACCCTCCCTATCCCACCCTTCTAGCTGGTCACAAAGCACCGAGCCTATCTCTCTGTGCTATGCGACTGCTTCCCACTAGCTATCTATTTTACATTTGGTAGTGTATATATGTCCATATATACACTACCACTCTCTCACTTTGTCCCAGCTTACCCTTTCCCCTCCCCGTGTCCTCAAGTCCATTTTCTAGTAGGTCTGCGTCTTTATTCCCGTCTTGCCCCTAGGTTCTTCATGACCATGGTTTTTTTTTTTTTTTTTAGATTCCATATATACGTTAGTATAAGGTATTTGTTTTTCTCTTTCTGACTTAACTTCACTCTGTATGACAGACTCTAGGTCCATCCACCTCACTACAAATAAGTCAATTTCATTCATTTTTATGGCTGAATAATATGCCATTGTATATATGTGCCACATCTTCTTTATCCATTCATCTGTCGGTGGACACTTAGGTTGCTTCCATGTCCTGGCTATTGTCAATAGAGCTGCAATGAACATTGTGGTACATGACTCTTTTTGAATTATGGTTTTCTCAGGGTATATATCCAGTAGTGGGATTGCTGGGTCATATGGTAGTTCTATTTTTAGTTTTTTAAGGAACCTCCATACTGTTCTCCATAGTGGCTGTATCAATTTACATTCCTACCAACAGTGTATGAGGGTTCCCTTTTCTCCACACCCTCTCCAGCATTTATTGTTTGTAGATTTTTTGATGATGGCCATTCTGACTGGTGTGGGATATCTCATTGTAGTTTTGATTTGCATTTCTCTAATGATTAATGATGTTGAGCATCCTTTCATGTGTTTGTTGGCAAGCTGTTTATTATGTTGAGGTAAGTGGAGAGATATACCATGTTCTTGGATTGGAAGAATCAACATTGTGAAAATGACTATACTACCCAAAGCAATCCACAGATTCAATGCAATCTCTATCAAACTACCACTGGCATTTTTCACAGAACTAGAACAAAATATTTCACATTTTGTATGGAAACACAAAAGACCCCTAATAGCCAAAGCAATCTTGAGAAAGAAAAACGGAGCTGGAGGAATCAGGCTCCCGGACTTCAGACTATACTACAAAGCTACAGTAATCAAGATAGTATGGTACTGGCATAAAAATGGAAATATAGATCAATGGAGCAGGATAGAAAAACCAGAGATAAACCCACGCACATATGGTCACCTTATCTTTGATAAAGGAGGCAAGAATATACAATGGAGAAAAGACAGCCTCTTCAATAAGTGGTGCTGGGAAAACTGGACAGCTACATGTAAAAGAATGAAATTAGAACACTCCCTAACAACATACACAAAAATAAACTCAAAATGGATTAAAGACCTAAATGTAAGACCAGACACTATAAAACTCTTGGAGGAAAACATAGGCAGAACACCCTATGACAGAAATCACAGCAAGATCCTTTTTGACCCACCTCCTAGAGAAATGGAAATAAAAACAAAAATAAACAAATGGGACCTAATGAAACTTAAAAGCTTTTGCATAGCAAAGGAAACCATAAACAAGATGAAAAGACAACCCTCAGAATGGGAGAAAATATTTGCAAATGAAGCAACTGACAAAGGATTAATTTCCAAAATTTACAAGCAGCTCATGCAGCTCAATATCAAAGAAACAAACAACCCAATCCAAAAATAGGCAGAAGACCTAAATAGACATTTCACCATCCCATTCTTGATTTGAGAAGTGCTGCTGACACTTTGTCAACAGAGTTGCTATGGAAGCCTGGCTCATCTGTAAGCTTCATGAAAGCAGAAGTCTTCCTGTCTAAATACCCCTACATCTCTAGGGCCAAGTATTGTGCATGGCACACAGTAGGTGACAAGTAAACATTTTGAATTGAATTAAAATTTCCTCTGTCCAATGTGCTCTATGAAAGGCTTGTTGCCTACTTTATATGCTGGTCATTCACTCAATTTATTTATTCCCTGGGCTAGATCTCTGCTTTCTAATTTGTGTGTTCTCTGCTTTAGCAGCTGCTTTTGGGATGTCTGCCATCCCAAATCTCTCCAACAATAGGGAGAGATTTTCAGCTTCTTTGCTGGGAAGAGTAACTTTATTATGGGACTTTGAGGAGGTTTTTCCCTTTCAAGGTCTCTTGTGATGACCTTACCTGGATAATCTCTCCATCTCTGAATCTGTAATTTAATCACATCTGCAAAGTCCATTTGCCATGTAAGGTAACATATTTCATAGGTTTTGGCAATTGGGACATTGACATTTTTGGGGAGCCATTATTCTGCCTACCACAAAGTCTGCCCACTGGCCCCCAAAGATTCTTGTCTGCCCCACATGCAAAATACATTCACCCCATTCCAATATCTCCAAAGGTCTTAACCAATTATAACATCAGCTCAGAGTCTGAAATCTCATCCACTCATCAGTTGAAAAATTCCAAATCTCACTCTCTAAATAATCTAAATCAGGTATGAGTGGGACTCTGAGTATTTGCCATTTTGGAGCAAAATTACTCTTTATCTGTGGATCTGTGAAACTAGAAAACAAGTAATCTGCTTACAAAATATAATAGTGGGACAGGTATAGGATGCCAGTTATAGAAGTTCCTGTTCAAAAGGGAAAATTGGAAAGAAGAAAGGGGTCACCAGGCTCAAGAAAATGTGAAATCCAGCAGGGCAAACTCCATTGGGTTTCAGGGCCTGAGGATCATTCTCTATGGTCCTTGACTCTGCCTTCTGGGCTTGTGACTCTTTCCTCTGAATCCTTCTTTTTCATGAACAGTAGCATAGGTTTGTAGTTGAATAGTTTCATCAACCTGTTTCTTGCTTATAGAATTTTGGGAGTCGATCAGCCTTCTTTCATTTCATGTTCTTTCTGTCCCCTTCAGTCCAAGTTGGCAGTGTTTCTGCTGGTATAACATTCTCAAGAACGCAGAGGGTCTCCTGTCCATTAGACAAAAGGCTCATTTACAGATCTTTCCGAGATAATCTAATCTCTATTTCTGACTTCTGCTGGGATGGCTGAGGGGATCCATGAATTACAACCATGATCTCTTCAAAGAACCCTCTGTGTGACTGAATATTCTGACCCTTTGGTCCTTCAGAGTCACTTGCAAAAGGTGGTTCAACCACACCCTTGGCTTTTTTCCAGAGCAGACTTTTCCTGACAGTGAATCTCCTAATTTTATTGTCTTTTCCAATCTGGATAGGCTGGGAATTCTGCATATAATCAGTCCTGGTTCCTTTTTGCTTAACAGCTCTTCCCTCAATCTGTCTTTTTCTTCTTACCTTTTACTATAAGCAGCAAAGAGAAACCAGGCTGAAACTTCAACACTTTGCTTGGAAATCAGAAGTCAAAAATGGGCTTTAAAAAGGGCTAAAATCAAGGTGTTGGCAGAGCTGTGTTCCTTCTAGAGCCTCTATAGGATAATCCATTTATTGTTTTTCCAGCTCTAGAGGCTTTTACATTCCTTGGCTTGTGGGTACATCACTTCAACGTCTGCTTCTGAGGTGACATTTCCTTCTCTATGTTTCTGGCATGTTTTCTTCTCTGGTACTGACTCTTCTGCTCCCTTTTTCCCTTATAAGGACCCTTATGGGTCCTTTTCCCTATATTGGGTCCACCTGGATAATCCAGGATAATTTCTTCATATTAAGATCCATAACTCAGTCACATCTGCAGTGACTCTTTTGCTGTGTAAAGTAATATATTTATAGATTTTTGGGATAAAGATGCAGACATCTTTTGGGGGTAGGGAATATCATTTTGTCTGCCATAGGATGGCTACCCTCTGTTGGGCAGAAATATGAGCAATATGATATTTCCAGTTTACTCCAGATAAGTACTCCTTTCCAGTGCAGCACTGCCCAATAGAAATATAAGTAAGTGAGCCATATCTGTGATTTTAATTTTTGTAGTAGCTGTATTAAACATGTAAAAAGAAACGAGTGAAATTAATTTTAACTATACATTTTATTTAACCCAATATATGAAAAATATTATCATTTCAACATATGGTCAATACAAAAAATTATTAATGAGATATTTTATATTTTTTTCAAAGTCTTCAAAATCTAGTCTATAATTTATAGTTACAGTTATAGTTAGAGTATACAGTAGATTTGCCAAGTTATTCCATACATAGTTTTAAGTATCATTAAAAAATTTAACAGCTTTGTTAAGGTGTAATTGCTTATAATAAACTGTGCATATTCAGACTGTATCGATTGTTAATTCTGATATGTGAATGCATCGGTGAAACCATCATCACAATTAAGATAATGAGCATACCTATCTCCCCCAAAGTTTCCTCTTTTTAAAATAATCCCTCCTTCCTATATTTCCCAACCCCCATCTGCAGGCAACTACTAATCTGCTTTCTGTCACTATACAGTAGTTTACATTTTCTAGAAATTTTATATAAATAGAATTCTACAGTGTCTAGTTTTTTTTTTTTGATCTGAATTCTTTCACCTATCATAGTTATTTCGAGATTAATCATATAGTAACATGTAAAGTGCTTTTCTTGTAGCCAGTATATAGATGGGTCTTACTTTTTTTTTAAACCAGTATGATAATTTCTGTTCATCAAGCTATTTAGATCATTTACACTAATGTGATTATTGACAGTGTCATATTTAAATCTATGCTTTTGTTGTTTGTTTTCTATCTGTCTATCTATTCTTTGTTTCCTTTTTTCCCTCTTTCTGGCTTCTTTTAGATTAATTGAACTTTTCAACTGATTTTTTAAAAACTCTTTTGTTGGCTTACTCATTGTTTCATTATTTTAGTGGTTGTCTTAGGGTTTATAGTATACATCTTTAAATGACAACAGTGTACCTTCAGGTGATACAACTTTATGTATGTAGTAAGTATATTTCAAGAGTATACATCTCTCCCCCTGACATTGTACTATTGTTGTCATACATTTTACTTTTGATTCTGTTATAAACTCCATATTACATTGTTGTTATTTTTATTAATTAGTCAATTATCTTTTGAACATATTTAGATAATAAAAAAATCAATCACATGTTTACTCTTGTAGTTACTGTTTCCTGTGTTCTTCAGTCTCTTGCGTGGATTCATATTCCCATCTGGTATCATTTTTATCCTGCCTGACGGACTTCCTTCAACATTGCTTTTAGTGTAGGTCTGCTGGTGATGAATTCTTTCAGATTTTGTATGTCTGAAAAAGTCTTCATTATTTAAAACAATTTTTGCTGAGAGTAGAATCTTGGGTTGACAGTTTTATTTCTTTCAGTACTTTAAAGATGTTGATCCACTGTCCTCTCACTTGCATTGTTTCCAGTGAGAAATCAGTTGTCGTCCTATTTTTGTTCCTCTGTAGGTAATGTAACTTTTCCCCCTGCTTTTAAGACTTTCTCTTATTGCCAACTTTAAGTGATTTGATTATGATGTACCTTGGTCTGATTTTCTTAATGTTTCTTGTGTGAGGGAGTTATTGAAATTCATCACACTTAGAAAAAAAATGGCCATTATATCTTCAAATATATTTTGTTTCTCTTTCTTTCCTTTAGGGACTCCAATTATGTGTATATAAAGCTGATTAAAGTTGTTCCATAGCTCACTGATACTCTGTTCATTTCAAAAATTCTTCTTTTTTCTCTCTGTGTATCATTTTTGATAGTTTCTATTACTTTGACTTCAAGAACTGTTTTTCTGTATTGTTTGCTATTAGTATCATTCTGTTTTTTTTTATGTCATGTATAGTAATTTCATCTCTGTACATTCAGTTTGACTCTTTAAAAAATCTTCCATGCCTTTATCTAACTTTTTGAATAGATGGAGTACAATTGTAATAACTGTTTTAATATCCCTGACAACTAATTCTAATATTTGTATTAGCACTAGGATGATTCTGATTGACGAACTTTTCTCTTCATTACTGCTTCCTTGTATACTTGGTAATTTTTGATTGAATGCCAGACATTGGGAATTTTGCCTTGTTTGGTTCTGGATATTTTTGTATTATAAATATTCCTGAGTTTTGTTTTAGGACACAGTTAAATTACTGAAAAACAATTTGATCCTTTTGGATCCTGTTTTTTTTTAAATTGAGGTATAGTTGATGTACAATATTATATCAGTTTCAGGTGTACAACATAGTGCTTCACAATTTTTGAAGGTTATGGATCCTACTTTTAAGATTTGTTAGATGGCTCAGAGCAGTGCTAGTGCTAGTATATAGAATAGAATTAATTATTTCCCATCACTGAGGCAAGACCTTCTGTGTACTCTACCCAGTGCCCCATGAATCATGGGGTTTTCCAGTTTGAGTGGTGAGAAGAGGTACTCTTCTTGGTCCTGTGTGTATGCCAGGCACTGTTGCCTTTTGGGTGGTTCTTCTGTGTCAGCGGAGAGAGTTCCATATTTTTCTCTCTGCCGTTATCTCTCACGTGTGCTGTCCTGTGAAATCTAGGTGCCTTGGTCTCCCCACACTCTCAGCTTCTTCTCCTCAATTTGAGTGAAGACTGCTGGGCTTTGCTTGCATTTCTCTTCCTTGTGGCACAGCCTGGAAACTCTCAGAGGGGTAAACTTGGGTAATTGTAGGGCTCATCTCTTTTGTTTTCCATCTC
Source organism: Grampus griseus (assembly GCF_964374135.1). Taxonomy (NCBI): domain Eukaryota; kingdom Metazoa; phylum Chordata; class Mammalia; order Artiodactyla; family Delphinidae; genus Grampus; species Grampus griseus. Next base: position 75,060,136 of record NC_139002.1, read on the forward strand.
TTGAGGGTCACTGTTCTTCATTGACTGATGTCCAGTGTCTTGAAAACTGCCATTTCATTGAATATTCATTTAAATTCAAACTAATTCAAATTAAATAAAATTAAAAATTAATCTCCTCCACCACACTAGTCCCATTTCAAGTGCTCAATTGCCATATGTGGCTTGGGGTTACCATATTGGACAGTGCAGGTCTAGAGAGGCTCAGAGATTTTAGCGTTTCATCACGGTTCAGTTAATATGAGCAAGGTAAGAAATCCTGTCTTTCAAGTTTAATACATGATAGTAAGGAGCAAACTACTTAATCCCTCTACCTCACAGTACCTCCATTTACTCACTGATAAGATGGGGTAGTAATTGTACTTACTATATATGGCTGTAGTGAGGATGAAATATTTATACACATAATAAATTAATACACATTAATACACACAACACACTGTATTTGGTACATGGCAAACTCTTGTTAAATGTGAGTCCATGCATTTTTAAGTAATAGGGTATAACTTTGGTCTTCTTCTCCTATGTGTATCATCTGTCTTGTGTGTTGTTAATGTCAGATTTTTAAAAAAATTTACTTATTTATTTATTTTTGGCTGCGTTGGGTCTTCACTGCTGCATGCGGGCTTTCTCTAGTTGCAGCGAGTGGGGGCTACTCTTTGTTGCGGTGCGTGGCCTTCTTATTGCAGTGGCTTCTTTTGTTGCAGAGCATGGGCTCTAGGCACATGGGCTTCAGTAGTTGTGGCACGTGGGCTCAGTAGTTCTGGCGCATGGGCTTAGTTGCTCTGCGGCATGTGGGAACTTCCTGGACCAGGGCTCGAACCCGTGTCCCCTGTATTGGCAGGTAGATTGTTAAACACTGCACCACCAGGAAGTCCCTTAATGTCAGATTTTAACCTGCAGACGTAACTTGGGATAGTGGGAAAAGCAGAGGGTTGGGGAGGGGGCAGAAGATTAGGGGTTAGCACTTTCTATGTATTAATTTATTTTACCTTACTACACCATATAAGGTAATTATTATCATGCTTCCATTTTATCAGTAAGTAAATGGAAGTACCTTGAGGCAGTACTTAGGGGGACCAGTGGATATGTCTCTTAATGTCTTCCAGCCTCAGTTTCCTCATCTGGAAATGGGATTGATTGTAAGAATTTTATGACAATGTGTGAGAAAGTACTTTGAAATGTAAGTATAACTGATGCTGCCTGGGTGGGAGCTAAGCCAGAGCCAGAGCCACAGAGACACGGAAACATGGAAGCCTGAGGTGACATGTATCACCCTGGCTGTCCTGCTACTGTGACTTGTTCTGTTCCCCTCTGCCACTCACTCATTTTCCCATGAGCTGGAAGTGGATCACCCCACTGGCTGAGACAGGTTGTCTTGTGGAAATGAAGAAAAAAAACTATTATATATAGTATGGATAAACAATCAGGTCCTACTGTATAGCACAGGGAACTATATTCAATATCCTGTAATAAACCATAATGGAAAAGAATATGAAAAATAATATATATAGACGTATAACTGAATCACTTTGCTGTACACCAGAAAATAAGACGACATTGTAAATCAACCATACTTCAATAAAATAAATGAAAAATAAAGAAAAAAGAGAAAAATATAAAGTATAAAAAACAAATTCATTCTCTTTCCTTCCTTTATTTTTATTTCTTCTCCTATTTCACCATCCTAAGGCCAGCTCTGAGTTGATGTGTATTGAGGGAGTGAAAACCTTCATTTCAATGCTAGCCTCTTAATATTGATAGATTTAAGTAGAAAGCCCAGTTAACTGGAAGCACTCCTATTATACCAGCTCCAAAGCCTGATAGGATTTATTTTCTGGCTACTCAGCTTTTTAAGGTTATCTTTGTCACTGCTGTCCTTGTAGAGTGTAAAGGCTTGAATGAGGAAGATTTTTATTGTCTTCTTACCTGAAACAAATCGTATTTTAATAGGGATTGGTGATGGGGGCGGGGAGAATAAATGGCTATGTGTAAGACAGTCATAGATCTTCTCTAAGCTGAAAAACATCCTAAATATGGAATACCAGAATCAGAGTTTCAAAAATCATCCTGGAATATTTTGCTTTGCTTTGAGTGGGACTCACAGAAGCTCTGATGGTTTGGGACCGTACTTCTCCCTGACTGGCCATGTCTTAGCGTTGAGTAATTGGGAGGATTTGTCTGTCTATTGGTGTTTCATTTATAAAACTGAATTAGAATATACATGAGTGCAAATTCTTTAATGTGTTACTTTCTTTTTCCTGTCAGGAAAGTGCTACCTTTTAGGAGTTGTACATTAGAATTTCTAAAGAAAAAGTAGTATCTTTCCAGTAGCTTGTTTTATGTGACAAGATAGAACAAAGGCTAACGTGGGATACTTTGAGGAGAAGATTGAGGCTTTTAGCACCTATTTGCATTCTAGGCTTTGAGCTAGATGTTGGGGAAGACACAGATGAATAAGGCAAAGATCCTGGCTGCAACGAGGGTACAGTCTAGAAGGCAAACACAGCATGTTGTCAGACATTGTAACGTAGAGGACAAGAGAATGGGCTTGCAGCGGGCTATGGATAAAGTATGTTGAAGAGAGACATTTCTTCTCACTGGCTAACCTGGGGAAGGCTCCCTGGGGAAGGTGGCACCTGAACCAGAACTTGAAAGATGGATAGGAAGTAAATCCGTTTCTGTTTCATAGGAGCACTGCCTAGGTATAATCATTTTTACAAGATGGTGCTTGAAGTTTGAGCCATAGCTCTTAATACTTAGAAAATCTGAGTAAGATGGAGTTACCCAAAGGGTTTGTTTAATGCTGATCTTCCAGATTTCCTGCCACCCACTATTGCCCAAGTCTAAATTGTTTTTTCTGTTGATTGGATGTGCCTAGTCGCTAATTACCTCTGGGAGCATTTCAGAGTCAACCTCACTTTGAGTGGAGTGATTTAGTATAACTTTGCATTTAATCAATTAGTGGAGTGATTCAATTCACATGCCAGCATCTCCCAAATATAGGTATTTTTTTGCTCTTGGCAAAAAACAAAAAGCAAAAAACAAACAAACCCTCAAGCAAGCTGCGGGAGTGGAGTGGGTTTACAAGTTCCTCTCTGGCGCAAATTAACACCTGCACTGGCGTATTCTGGAAAATCATTCAATGGCTATGTGAGTAAATGGATGTCATAGATCAAATAAACTCTGTCTTTGTTTCCCAAAACTGCCCACTTCTAACATCTGCACTAAAATCTATTTTCTCAGTCATGCTCCTTTTCCTATCAAATTGTACATTAAGGAAAGCAGAGATGGAGAGAGACAGCAGAGAATGTAAAAAGATAATAATTCTTTTAGAAACTATTAGGTATAAGAGCCAATTCCATACTAACAAATTGACCTTGGGCAAATTACCTCTTGGGATTTGTTTCTTCTCTGGACATTAAGTAATAACGGTAGTGTCTATGATACAAGATATTTTAAAGGGTTAATTTAGATAATATAAATTTATCATAAGTCATAAAAAGAAATTGAAAATGTTAGTCAATATTATTATTAAGAGTATTTATTCAGAAAATATACTTTTAAAAATTAAATAAATATTTAGCAGGTACCTACTATGTTTTAGGCACTCTTTCAAGCACCAGGACTATAGCAGTGAGCAAATCAGAAGAAGTCTGGCTCTTAAGGGTAAACAGACAATAAGCAAATAAATAGGTATAAAGTAAGTTCAGATAACTTTAAACAATTAATATATTTACAGTCAGGAAAATATTTCTGTTCATTTTCTCTCAAGGAGTATATATTTGCAGTTACCTACTTACTTCATTCCTAATAAGGATGGATAACTGTTGTCTGACCTTCATTTTTTTTTTAAAAGAAGGGTTACCTCAACTCCTAAAATTTATCTGCCTTTTAATCCTTCCACCAACATTCCTGTATATGTACTGTTTTCATGTCCATTATACAGATGAGGAAACCGAGACCCAGAGAGTTCCAGTAACTGACATTAGTTGTAGTGACAGACATAGGATTTAAATTCAGGAGTCTGTACCTGCAGAGTTTGTGCAGGTCCCAATCCGTCTCATGGCTGTTTTTCCCTACTTCATGATGGTGGGAAAGACAAAATAAGTGCAATATGCTAGAGATATATCTTCTTCTAAGAGACACCAAAGGACAATCTGTCAAAATATATTTTGGCAGGTATTTTATTTTTATTTATTTATTTAACATCTTTATTGGAGTATAATTGCTTTACAATGGTGTGTTAGTTTCTGCTTTATAACTAAGTGAATCAGCTATACATATACATATATCCCCATATCTCCTCCCTCTTGCGTCTCCCTCCCACCCTCCCTATCCCACCCCTCTAGGTGGTCACAAAGCACCGAGCTGATCTCCCTGTGCTACGTGGCTACTTCCCACTAGCTATCTATTTCACATTTGGTAGTGTATATATGTCCATGCCACTCTCTCACTTCGTCCCAGCTTCCCCTTCCCCGTCCCCGTGTCCACAAGTCCATTCTCTAGGTCTGCGTCTTTATTCCTTGGCAGGTATTTTAAATCAACCAGGGCAGATGGTTGTTTTGTAAGTTGATGAATTTCATTTAATAGAATTTTTAATAATTCCTTCACTTGGAGGGTCCTGCTGCATATCTGGAGATGAATACCTGGTAATCTGTTTGGCTGCTTAAAGAGAACATGCAAGAAAATCAGAATTCACCATGGGGCTACAGTTTAATATGTGTCCATTTAAAATGTAATCTCTGTGGCCATTTGACCAGCCTTTCTTGAGAGAGCATTGTGGGAGAATTAGCTCCACCTTAACTGCTGTGCTTTTTAATGAATGCTGTGATTCTTAATTGGGGTTTATTTTAACATATTGGGACTAAACTCTTTTCTGTGGGAACACATCTCCAAAATTAGAATGTAAATCAGTGGAGAAAGTATGATTTGATATGCAAATATTTTATTTAAATACAACTTTTCAGGGATGCAGCCAGTGTACGAGGGGGAGCCAAGATGTTCTGATAAGCTAGGCTTGCTCAGCCCTCATGCTTACTGTCTGTGAAAAAATAAGGCACACACACCATCTGGCAGCATGGGGTCGCAGAGCATGCACGCACCGCGAGCCTGGGAACCCAGGGTCTAGCTTGGCTCTTTCGCTGTTGATTCCTGGGTATATCCCTTGACTTCTCTGGACCTCAGGTCTTTAAAGTCATAGAATATCTAGCTTGACAAGGAATTCTTTTGCAAAAGAAAAGAAAAATCTGGACAAGCACAAGGCAACAACGCTGTAGCTGTTTTCTAGAATCAACAAATATTAATGTTTTGTCATATTGTTTAGAGCCTTACAAAACTTTAGACTCAGTTGAAGTCTATATTCCCCTCCCTGTTCTTTCTCTCTCTCAACCTCCTTAAAGACCATCACTAACGTGGTTGATTAGTATTTAGTCCATTTGTGTATATGTAGGTGTGTGTGTATGTGTTTGCACGCTCACATATTGCCACATTTATGTTTTTGTATGTGTCCATACACAAGATACATAACAGAGAGGGTGTATGTGTAGGGGCTAAGTACAGCCTTTGGAACCAGATGGCCTAGATTCAAATCCCAGATATGACTCTTAATAGCTGTATCACCTTGGGGAAGTTCTTTAACCCCTCTTTGCCTCATTTTGCCCAGGTGTAATATGGGGATAATAAAGCATCTGTCTTCAGATTGTTCTGTGGGTTGACTTGATTCATGTGATATATTAGAATATTATTGGGCATATAGTAAACATTTGGTAAATGTTAGCTGTTGCTTTATGTGGCCTAAGACATATGAATGGCATCATATAGTATGGACCTTTCTGAAACTTATTATATTCACCATTATTCTTTTGAGGATGAATAGATCTAGTCCATTAGTTTGAACTGTTGTATAACTGCACAATGTATTCATTCGCCTATTGGTGGAAACTTGGCTCGATTCAGATTTCTGACAAACAATACTTAAAGGTACATCTTTGTGCATGCTTCCTTGCCCATGGTTCTTAAATTCTTCAAATACGTACCTCACTATAGGGAGTCTTCTTTAAGGGAATCCTTAAGTGTCCAATAATCCATTAGTCCAATCCTATGGTTGGTCGCCTAGTGATGGAAGTAACACCACATCGTGAGGCAGCTCATATTACTTTTGGAATTCTCTGTTGGAAATAATTTAAAGGAAGACAGATTTTGGTTTAATGCCGTGCCCTTGCCTTGATCCCATCTAAATAACTCTAGGCCAAATAACATTGGCCACCTCTTTGTTCCTTGACTGCAGCAAGATTTTCCCTGACCCACGCCATCATTCCTGCTTGCCTTTTGCCTGGAAGACCACCTTATAGCTGCATTTTCTCTATCTGGCTCCTACTCTTATATATCACTTCCTCAAGGAGGTCTTCCCTGACCATCTTACATATGAGGGTTCCCCATTTTGTTATGACTCATCACTTCCTGGTGTTTAGTCCCTCAGAGTTCTTTTCATAAGTTGAAAGTATGTATATATATACACACACACATATATTTTTTGTTTGTTTGTTTCCTATGTATGTTTTTGTCTCCCAGAAGATCATAGGTAACTCCATGACTCCACTTGTTTTTTTTCTGTCGTAAGTCAGTGCCTAGCACAATGCTTGGCACTTAGAGTTGGTACTTAAGAAAGAGTTGTTTAGGCAGTGAATAAAGAAATGATTTAATGAGGCACTATGACCACAGAGATAAAGTCTAAATCCTTTCTCATGAGACATCCTCTCAGATATTTGCAGACAGCTTTCAAGGTCTCCCTCCTTTCCTTTCTCCAGGGTTAACGTTTCTGGTTGCTTCAGCAGTTCCTGATAGGACATCATTTTGAATTTCCCCATCATTTTCTCTTTTTCAACTACCTGGCTAATTGTCTCTGCTCCTAATGATGTCTGATGTCTTGAATTGAACATGGTGTTTACAATCTAGTCTGACCAGGACACAGCAGAGCATCCCTCCTTGTTCAAGTTTATATTCAAGTTCATATCAAGTTTCTATTACTGCAGCCCCATCACAGAATTAATTCATAATAAACTTATTGTGGACCAAGACCCCATAGAGATTGGTTTGTTTGCTGTTTCACTTGCTAAGCTCTGACTTTTCCCTTCTTGATCTTATACAGTTGGTTTTTTGGACCCATGTTTATGTCCTTATGCTCATTACCATTAAATTTCATTACTATCTATAGAGGGAGAGGGTTGGATTAAACCACCAAGGTCACTCGCAGCTCTTAAAAATGGAATTGGTTGTTACAGAACAGCATTGTCCGATAGAACTTTAAATTTAAGTAGCCGCATGTGGCTAGTGGTTACTGTATTGGACAGTGCAGTTCTAGAGAAAAAGTTTCAAATTTTGAAAAGATGAAATGGTATGTATAACATTTAGGGAGAAACCAGTGTGGGATCAAATGGTCTGCTCAGGGTCAGGATTCATTTATTCAGTGTTCTTTTATTTTATTTAATAGATTTGTTTTCTTTTTTTTACTGAGCGTTAGCAAAGTGCCAGGCACAATACTAGATGCTGGAGATATAGCTTTGAAGAAGGTAGTTATGACCCCTGCTCTCAAGGAACTTCCTGTCTGGTACAGTGTTTTCAGCCCTGGTTTCATACTAGAATCACTTAGGGAACTTGAAAAAATTCAGATGCTGAGGACCTACCTTTAAGAGATTATGATTTATTTCATCAAATGTGAGGTTCACGTTAGACTTTGATAGTCTTATAAAAACTCTCTGGGTGACTCTAATTGGCTGTTGGGGTTCAAAATCTTTGGTCCAGGGGAAAGTAACTGCCCTTCTCGATAACTAGCTGGAGAGAGTCCTATTTAAAGTTACACTTTGGTGGGTAGGTTTTCTGCATATTCTAAAGTCCTCTACTTGATACTCTGATGTGACCTAATCTTCCCTCCCCAAGTAAGAAAGACTGCCTGAAACACGATGGTCCATGGAATCGATTACATGGTCTTGTTTGTTGTGTAGTGACGTCAAACATGCAAATATATCCTCAAGATAAGCTCTGAACTCCATCTCTTGACAAAATGTATTATTAGTCTTCAAACTGGATTTCTCTGCCCGTGCTTTTTTCATCTATAGTCTTGACCAGGTCTCCAGATTCTAGAACTTGATACTTTAGAACTCAGCCCCAGTAGAATGAGAGGAATGAGGAGACAGATGTTCATGAGGTGGAAGGAATATTGGCTTGGACTCTTCAAGCAGGAGGATATTTATGACTGTGTCACTCAATCTAGGCTGGGTTTTACTGTGTCTCATAACAAGGGCTGGTTTCTCTCTCCATGCTCATCGTGGGACATCTGGGGCCTCTGGAACAAGCAGACAGAGCATTCTTTACGTAGAACTTTGCTGGTTGTTGTGACAGAGGGAAAAGAGAACATGGCAAAGCATGAGCTGACCTTTAAAACTTCTGCCTAGAAATATGTCACTTTTGCTGAAAGCAAGTTCCATGACAAAGCAAAGAAGGGGCCTTCCCCAGGGAAAGGCAGCAAATATTTGTGAATGATAATATAGTTTATTATAGTCTTCCCTTATCATCACAAATATTTGGTTCAATTTCTTTTCAGCTCGCAAAACACACCCTCCTCCTGCCTCCCTCTTGGGAGACCATACGGAAAGTCTATCCAGTCGTGGCGGTCCACTCAAAGCCCAGGATCCTGTGATGGACTTTACATCAGTTATTTATTTGTCCTCTCTTGCTTCTGATACCCATGCACTAAAAATTCTGCTTCCCGTATACCCAATATATAATGTTAGAACAGGGCTAGAATAACTTAAATAAATACTTTTTTTTGGAAAGGGAAAGACTGATAGATACACAATTATAGCAATTTTGGGATTTAATGGGAGAGATGCTAAAAGGGCCTCTTACCTTAGGGATTGGGCATGTTCTGTGGCTCCCCAGAAGTGGATCTCCTGTCTGTTGTTTTCGATGGCTCTTGCTTTCACTTTCTTGGGAGTCTCTCTTCTTCCATTATCCTTTTTGGCAGCTGAAAAACTCTGTCAATCCACTTCTTCCCCATAGAAGGTTGGGGGCCCAAGTGTTGTTTTGTTTCCTAAATGGTCACCGTCTCTCTTAGTTTAAGATAGTATTCATTTAATTCCAGTCAGTTTTATGTACCAAGGGCCACACTCACAATTACTTTTCATTACCTTGAACTTAACAGGCTTTCATGGAAGAAGAGCCAGACCCTTAGCCATTTTGTCCAACTGAAGGGATTCACTGGAACTACTTTAATTTGTTCAGATGTTTTAACAAAGGGTGGATGTCCGAACCCTTGATGCGATTCTTGCCTCAAGGCTGAGTTTTTTTTTTTTTAAAACTGAGTTTTGATTGGCTTGCTCAAAGTATTTCTCAGTTGTATCTTTTTTACAGTTTGGAGATAAAAAAAAGTTGTCTCTTTCGACAATACAAGTCCTGGAATTTCTAGACTATGTTCCCTTTCCATCCACAAGGTGGCCAATTCTTTTGTCTCTCATCTTGTATTAGTTTTCCAGTGTTGCCATAATAAAGTACCACAGACTGAGTGGCTTCAATAACAGAAATGTATTGTCTCATAATTCTGGAGGCTAGAAGTTCAAAATCAAGGTGTTGGCAGGGTGAGTTCCTCCTGAGGACTGTAAGGGAAGGATCTGTTCCAGGCCTCCCTTTTTGGCTTGTAGATGGTTGTCTTCTCTCTATGTCTCATCATATTATTTTCGTTCTATCTACATTTCTGTGTCCAAATTTCCCCTTTTTATAAGGACACTAATCATATTGGATTAGGGTCCACCCTAAAGACCATGTATTAACTTGTTACCTATTCCAAATATGGTAAAGAACCTATTCCAAATATGGTCACATTTTGAGGTATGGGGGGGTGGGCACTTCAGTGTAGGAATTTTGGGGGGACCAATTCCAATGCATAACACATCTCTTTCCCCTAGTCCTTGTCAAATGCAGCCAATAGTAATTGAGACATATACTAACTTTCTGGTCAGTGTACCTGAACTCACCCTGCCAACACCTTGATTTTGAACTTCTAGCCTCCAGAATTGTGAGGCATAAATGTAGTCACCAGGTACATTTATGCCTTCCAGTTTATTTCAGATGACAGCTTTACCAAATAGTCCATCACTGTATAATAGAAATAAACATCTTTCCAGTCTCTAATAATACAGTTTCTGCCCACTGCCAGAAGCCAATGCCACATATTTTTAGTTTATCTCTTGTTGTTGTTGTGTTGTTACAGCAACACCTCATTTCTTGTACCAATTCATGTATTGACGGGAAGGCTAGGTGTTGTTGTAATAAACAACTAGTGATTTACAAGATCAAGAGTTTATTTCTTGCTTATGCCACGTGTCCTTCATGAATTGGCCACCTCTCTCCTTCATGTTTTTCGCTCTCTGAGATCTAGTGCAACCTCTGTCAATAGCCTGGCCATTGCTGTGGCAAAGGCAAAAAGAAAGGTGAAGTGTCCACTGGCTCTTAAAGCTACTGGTCTGAAGTGATATGTGTCACTTCTGCTCAAATTTCATTGGCTGAAGCAAGGGGTATTGCCAAGCTTTAAATGAAAGGAGACGGGGAGTACAGTTCTCTTCTAGCGACAGGCAGGAAATATTTGTGAGCAGGTTTACAGTCTAGAACAATGGACTAAATATTTTTAGAAAAGTTCAGAGAGATAGAGGACAGAGCTTGACACCTTGGGACTAAGCAGGTGGGAAAACTAGAGCAGTTGGTGAAGAGAAGGACTTTGGCCTTGGGAATGAGAGGAGCACCAGAAGATTCTATCTTTCATCAGAGACTTAACAGGTTAATATGTCAGAGTTGAAAGGATCCTTGGAGGGGGCATAGTAGGCTGTATACTCCAGAATTTCAAGTTGCAGCTCTGCCACTTAATTGCTGTGTGACTTTTGTCAACTGACTTGACCTCTCTCAGTCTCTGTTTCTCACTTGTCAAAGAAGATAGCAGTATCATTCATTCCACAGGAATGTTTTGAGTATCTCACTTCCCCTGTGTAGTAACTGTGTAACCTTGGATAAGGTGCTTGACTTAGATATACCTCAGTTTCTTCATCTGTAAAATGGAGATAATAACCGTAAGTGTTTCGGGGGGTGGATAAAGGATTTCCTGGTTTAAAACATTTACGCCCGTACCTGGCTGGTAGTAAGTGCCCAATAAAAGCTAATTATTGTTGTTGTAGCTGCAGTTAGCCCAGGTGATACACAGTGCTAGACGCACAGTGGACAGTGGGCACATGGTACATACGAGATCATCACTTTCTGCACCAACACTTTATTGAGGAGTGTGAGTCTTAAAAGATGAAGCAGAGGAGGAGGGAGTATAAGAGAGAGCATCACCAAGCAGGCCATGGGTTCCTGGCAAGCTGATTGTTCCGTCTCTCAGGATGTACTCATAGAGGTCATGTATTGTCATCGCCTCTCCAAATGGTCCGTACACTAAGGGGGGACGGGAGAAGAATGTACCTGTTGACTCCTAACTCCCATGGGTCCAAATTCCTACCATGAAGCATCTATGTTTCAAGACATCTGGGCTGCATGTGCGTGGATGCCATGTGAGTCCTGAGATGTCTCCTGCCTCTGTGGCATCAGGGAGGCCCCAGAGCATGAGATGAAGGTGAGTGGCCTGATGAGAGGGGAGGAATTGTTCGAGCATGCATCTGGGCGACAAGAGTAACTGGGAGCAGCTCCACAGCAGATGTGTTGGTGGCAGCAGTCGTCTGGCTGCATCACCGTGGGACTAGTGTAAATGGGTGCCAGGGCCCTCTCTGGCTTGAAAGCAAAGCAAGTTCATGAATCCGGGTGTCCTATAAACATAATCACCTTTTGAGCCCCGTTTTCTCACTTTACAGGTGAGGGAACAGATAACCAGAGTGGGAAAGGATTTATAGAGGGTGATACTACTTGTTACTTGCAGAATAAAAATTAGAATCCAGGTCTTATGAAGAGTTAGTTCTGAGATTTCCTGATCTCTGGTTCAGGCCTTGCTCATCTCCATCCATCCATCCATCCATCCATCCATCCATCCATGCATTCATCCATCCATCCATCCATGCATTCATCCATCATCTCTGTGCTTGGCATTTACTGAAGTTCTCCCTTGTATCTGGTGCTATGCTGTGTTGGGCACGTCTCACAAGAGAATGCAGTCACCTCTTTCTCCTAACTTTATGTCCTCTTCTGCCATGGTGGTGGGGAAGGCAAGCCAACAGGGAGGAAACTGGAAGCACTCCGGATGCCTGGTAGACGGAATGACTGAGGTTGCCCGGGCCAAGGGAAAAGGAAAGGAGCTGTTCCATCTCTGCCTTGAGCTCCAGTGTAGTGGCAGCAACTCCCCAATGTAGGGAGAAGATGGATTTCCAAGGAGGATACCCGGCTTCTCTGAATCTCACAGGACCTTAAGACATACAGCCTCCCCATTGGACCAAATCATCAAAGGGCCTAGTGGCTCGCTAACTGCAAGGCACTGTGTAGGAATTATGAATTACAGGCAGGTCCATGTTATGATTCCTATCCTTTAGCAAATGAAAATGTAGTTGGGGGATAAGCAAATATATAAAATATTATTAATAGTACTATGTTATTAATATTAATAACTAACAGCTACTGTGCTTGGCTAGGAGGCATCTGTTGTATCTCAGTGATCTCAACTTGGAGTCCATGGACAAGCCTGGTGAATCTGTGGACTCCCTGAAGTTGCATGCAAATCTATGTATTTTTCTGGGGAAAGGGTCTATTCCTTCCATCATATTCCCAAAGATGTGTGCAGTCCCTTGCAAATAGAATTCACTCTATTGAATTCATTTTCATAGCAGCCCTAATTTTTCAGATGAGAAAACCAAGGCCCAGAGAGGTTAAGAGGCAGAGTCAGTACTTGGACCCAGACCTCTTTGACCCCAGACCCTGTGCTTGACCCACTTTGCCGTGGTGTATTCCTACAGCATTAATAAGGGGAAGATGAGGCAAGCACCTCTGATCTGTGCCTGGGAATGGTGTGTGATTGCTGCCTTGAACAGAAAGTACATGCTTTGGGGCAAGGCCCTGAGACTTGGGATCATTCATCTTGGAGAGCGGGCGTCCGAGGGCAGCACGCCTTCCATTGGGTTCCTGGATGTGCACAATAAGGGTGGTGGCAGCCAGCTGTCCCCATCCCCACAGAGGCCAGGGCCAGTGCCTGGCTGCATGAGGAGTGTAGTTTATACCCAAGGAGGAACTTCCTGACTATAAGGGGGTGACTGAAGGAGGAATTAAGTCTCCTGAGTGGTCAGAGTTGGCTCTGTCTTGAATAGTTTTATTTAAATTCAGGGGAAGGATACATCATCTCTGAAGGCTTCCTGTGATCACCATTTTTCTTTGTGGTTCTAAATCCACTATAATTTCCTGACATCCAATTGTCACTGGTGAGTTCATTGGTATGTCCAGGCCCGGGTTCTCTGGTATCTTCAAGCTGCAGCCCCAGCAGGGGCATTCACACCCGCACCCCTTAACTCTGCTCTTCACCTTGAGAAATGCAGTTCTGCAGATACCCGGGGAGGTCTGCACCTGCATGAGACACTAGGGGCTTCAGATGCGTTGTGAGAACTTTCACAGCTTGGCAAGTTGCAAGACTTTGGAGATGACCTGGTGAGGTTCTGTTGCGTGACTTGAGACCACGCTGGGAAATCATTCTGTTGGGTTTAACGGGCTAATGGTTGTGGCCAGATGAAAGAGGAGGAGAAAGCTGGAGCTTCTGGAATTCATGGCTGAAAGAACCTTCTAGAACTACAGAACTGCATGTGAGCTAGGCCGGAAGGGGGTTCACCATGAGGGTGTGCATAAGAGGTGTGGAGTGGTGTGTGTGAAGTTATGTGTGTGAATGTACTCCTATGGCTTTGGGAGTGTGATGTGGGCACGGGTGTGAGTGTGAGTATGTGCTTGGGGAGGGGCTGTGTGTGTATGTGGTAACGAAGACCTGGGTCTAAATTCCAGACCCACCGTTTATGAGTGGGGTGGGTTAGTTAATTTACCTCTCTGCATGTCAGTTTTCTCACCTGTCAAATAAGAAGAATAATAACCACCTCACAGAGTTACTGTGAGGGTCAACACAGAAAGCATGCATGAAAAGTGCTAAGTAAGGGTCGAGTCCATGGCAGATGTTAGTGTCTGTCATGGGAGTAGGTGTGCGCATCCATGTGTGGTAGGCTGTGCATATGTGCATGCACACACATTGGTTTTATCCCCAGCTGTCTTAGCAGACTCTCTTTAACTAAGGGGCTGTCTTAGCAGACTCTCTTTAACTAAGGGGCTGTCTTAGCAGACTCTCTTTAACTAAGGGGCTTCCCTCATCCAAAATCACGGGTGTACTCTCCAAAGCTCCTTTTCTAGAGAAGCATTTCACAGGGAATCTCTCCTGGGACCCATCCCTCCTAGGATTTGCCCTGATTTCCCACTAGGATTGTTCACAGTTTTTGGGCTGCCTTTTTGAGTCTTTTTCTCACCAGCTGTCATTTCCCAGGTTCTTTCCCTGTTGTTGGTGGAGGGAGGAGGTGATGGGGGCGCTTAGGTGATCTTATGTACATCGGGCTCACTTACGTCCACTTGAGACCTACCTACAGTTTGCCCTTTCCTCCTGCCTGTTCCCTCCTGGTTCTTGAGCTTTGTGGATCTTAGTGAGTGGAAGATGGTACTTAAGTTCCACCTTCAATCCGCATCAGCTTTTTGTGGCGGTATTACCATATTTTCAATCCGCATCAGCTTTTTGTGGCGGTATTACCATATTTTCAATCCGCATCAGCTTTTTGTGGCGGTATTACCATATTTTCAATCCGCATCAGCTTTTTGTGGCGGTGTTACCATATTTTCTCTATTTTGAGATTCACGTTTTACCTTTTAACGTGGTGTGTCGTACAGTCAAGGTATACATATAGTCACTGAAGGTGATATTGCTTGTCTCTAAAGCTTTTACTAAAATAATAGTGCAACTTAGAGGGGATGGCTTCTTTGACCTTCATTTCAGCACTCGTAACCTTACATTTCAATGATCTGTTTCTAGGACTGGTTCCCCAGCTTCATCAGGAGCAACTGTGGGGCAGGAGGGACTGGGTCTGGCTTCTGAGCAGTGTCAGGCACATTGTGGGTGCTCTGCTCAGGCTGGTTTGAATGAGTGTGTAGATAAGGTGTGAATCCTCCCTGGAGGAGCCCGCAGGCTGGTGGGTCTTAGTTGCTCCCTTTACTGTGGCTTTTGTCCTTTTATTCTGCATTAAAAGTTTGGGGGTACTCCTGTAGTTTTGCTGCCAAGGTCACTACCAGAAGAATCTAGTTAGGGAGGCAGTACAGGTGTGCGTGAAAAGATGATGAGCCATGGGGGGCATCCCTGGTGTTCCTGAATGGCTCCCCGATGGTGGGTGTGGTGGAGGGGTGAGGTTCAGAGATGCTTCAGGGCTGGCGGGATCCGGAAGGACTTGCAGCAGGAGCGGAAGAATGAGTAGGGCTGGGTTAGGCTGAGAGGGGGAGGAAGGCATAGGATGCTGGGGGAATGGCATGAGCAAAGGGACAGGGGGACCGTGATCAAGGGACAGTGAGAGGAGAGTTTGGCTTGAATAAAGAGTTCATGTGAGAATACGTGGGAGAGAAACCTGGAAAGGCAGGTTAGGGCTTGGCTGTGAGAAGCTTTGAATGCCAGGCTCAGGAAGTTATGGGGGGGAAGGCATGGACTTTGGTATCATTTAGACCTGGCTTCATTCATTCTTTCTTTCAGTAAGACATTAACTGAAATGCCAGGTACTCTTCCAAGTGCTGGGACCACAGTGGAGAACATGAAGACCAGCCCCTACCCTTGCACAACTTACATTCTAGTAGATTCAAGTCCTAGTTTTGTTATTTACTTCCTGGGTAAACATCAAGAAGTTCCTTAAACTTCCCAGGTCTCAGTTCTTCGTCTGTGGGATAGGGATAGCCGTCACTAAATGAAATCATGTAAAAAAAATAACAGCTCTGTATCCAAGTGGTGTTAGCTTCCCCCTTCCTCTTTCTTCTTGCCATTTCCCTTTCCTCACTTCTTTCCATAGGTTCTGGGGAGCCATTGGCTCCGCTCTATGCCTGCTGCTCTGAGAGAAGGACATCGCACCTTTTCAACTGCCGCTGGGACTGCCAACTACAGTTTAGCGCTCTCCATAGGCTCTTGACCTCATGCATTTGCCTCCTGGGAGTGACTGTAAATTGTCATAGACTGAGGTAGTTCATCAGCAGTAGAAATTAACCTACACGTGCCTTGGGAGTTTCTCCAGGACGACTGCAATTTCAGGGTGTGGTCTGAGCTCAAGCTGAGGCATACCTAGCAAAAACTAGATTGGGAGCACAGGCCAGAAGGGGCAGGAACAGGTGGAGGTACGAAGCAGAGTCGGAGGAGGGGAGAATGGGAGATGAGAAGAGATAAAGGGCCCTAGGTGTAGGGCGAGACTCTACTGGGGAGGGGTGGACCCCATGCAAAAGTTTAACTCCTGTTAAGTATTTGTTGAGTGCCTGCCACACGCCTGCCAGTGTCCAGCTGCTGAGGCTAGAGCAGTGAATAAGAAAACAAATTCCCTGCCCTCATGGAGCTTGTGTAGATCAGAAGAGACAGATAATAAGCACACTAACAAAGAAATTACAAGATAATTTTGAACAGAGATGAGGACCATTCATTCATTTACTTATTCATCAACAAAATTTTGAGTGTATTCTATTTGCTAGCTATTATTTGAGGTGCTGAGAATACAGCAAGGAAGGGGACAGTCTTTACTGTCATGGACTTTGCATTCTAGTGGAGACAAGTCAGTCAGTAGACAAATATATAGTAAGGCTCAGTTAGTGATAAGTACTATGAAAAAAAGGAAGATAACAGAGTACAGTTGACAAGGGTGCTTTTCAGATCAAGTGCTTATAAAAGGTCTGAAGAAGAAGATGATGTTAGAGCTGAGACTTGCTGAAGTAATGGAAGAAGCTATACCATATCCTGGGGGAAAAGCATACTGGGTAGATGGAACTGCAAGTACAGAGGCTCCAAGCTTGGTGAGTTTGAGGAAAATCTAGGAGGTCAAGGTGACTAAAGTGAAGAGGGTGAGGATGAGAGTAGTAGGAGTTAAGATCAGAGAGGTAAGCAAAGGCCAGATCGTAGTTGGACTTTATTTTCCATGGGTGAGAGCAGTTGGAGGATTTTGAGTGGGGCAATGATGTATGATTTGCGTTTTTGAAATATGACTGGCGCTCTGTGGAGGATAGAATGCAGAGGGCCAAGGGTATACTAGAGAGATCAGACAGGAGGCTTACAGGCAGGGGTCCAGGGAAGATGATTGCTTTGACTAAGAATGTCGTGGAGGAGGTGGTCAGAAGTGTTCAGGTTTGGGATGTATTTTGCAGGTAGAGACAACAGGATTTGTGGATTTGTGATGAACTGAATATGGGGCTTGAGGGATCTGGTGGAATCAAGGCTGCCTTCTCCTTTTTGCTGCTGGGAAGACTAGTGGGGATACTGCTGTCATTCAGTCCTATTAGGTCATGTTGTGTTTGGGGAGCCTATTTAATGTCCACAGGAGAAGTGAGGAGACATTGGGTCCTACAAGTCCAGAGTTAAGGGGAGAGGCATTGGGTCCTACAAGTCCAGAGTCAAGGGGAGAGGCATTGGGTCCTACAAGTCCGGAGTTAAGGGGAGAGGCATTGGGTCCTACAAGTCCAGAGTTAAGGGGAGAGGCATTGGGTCCTACAAGTCCAGAGTTAAGGGGAGAGGCATTGGGTCCTACAAGTCCAGAGTTAAGGGGAGAGGTGGGGCTGGAGGTATATTTCTGGGTGTCATCAGCACGAGTGTGGTATTTGAGGCCAAGGGAGTGTTGAAATCACGTAGGGCAGCGGCTTTCAAAATGTTGTCCATGGATGAGTAGCAGTGGCAGTAGCACCTGGTGACTTGATAGAAATCCAGATTTTTCAGCTCTTCCCTAGACTGACTGAATCAGAAACTCTGGGTGTAGAGTTCAGTGATGTGTGTTTTAACAAGCCCTCCAGATAATTCTGGTACAAACTCATACTGAGTGTTGGGGGGTGAGTGTAGACAGAGAGGAGGTCCAAAGATTGATCCATGGGTCCCTCAACAATTAAAATCTGGAGTAGAAGGAGCCAGCAGTGGGAACTGAGAAGAACCAACCTGGAATTTAAGAAGAAGACGCAGAAGGTTTTGCAATGGATGACAAATGCTTATGAGGAAGATGTGGATGGTTGGTTCAAATGCTGCTGAAGATTGAAGGAGATGAGGAACCAAATGGTCCAGTGGATTTGGCAAGATGAGCATCTTTTCTTAGCCTTAGCTAGAGCAGTTTCAATGGAGTGGCTGTGACGAAGCTTGTTAAAAGAGAAAGTGAAGTTGAAGAGAGAAAGGAAGGTAAAGAAGCAGAGACAGCAAGTATAGGCAAGCGTTTGGAGAGGTTTTGTTATAAAGGGGAACAGTGAAAAGGAGCAGCTGCTGGAAGGTGACTTGGCGTCTATAGGGAGGTTTTTGTTTTGTTTTGTTTTAAGGCAGGAGATATAACATATTTGAAATTGAGTGGGAATAACATAGTGGAGACAATTAAACAGGAGATAAACAAAATCTACAAACCTCTAGCCAGGCTTTCCAAGAAGAAAGAGAGAGGACCCAAATAAACAAAATAAGAAGTGAAAGAGGAGAAATGGCAACCAATACCACAGATATACAAAAAATCATAAGAGAATACTATGAACAATTATATGACAAATGCAACAACCTAGAAGAAATGGACACGTTTCTAGAAACATACAGCCTGCTAAGACTGAGTCAAGAAGAAACGTAATTTGAACAGACTGATCACTAGAAGTGAAGTAGAATCTGTAATAAAGCTCCCTGCAAACAAAAGTCCAGGGCTGGATGGCTTCACTGGGGAATTCTACCAAACATACAGAGAAGAACTTCTACATATCCTTCTCAAACCATTCAAAAAAAATGGAAGGGGAGGGAACTCTCCCAAATTCATTCTATGAGGCCTCCAAATGCTCTGATACCAAAACCAAAGACGCCACCAGAAAAGAAAAATTACAGGCCAGTATCTTCGGTGACTATACATGAAAAATTCCTCAACAATATAAGCAAACCAAATCCAGCAATACGTGGAGAAGATCGTACACCGTAATCAAGTTGGATTCATTCCAGGGTCACAAGGGTGGTTCAACGTATGCAAATCAATCAGTGTGATACACTATTAACAAAAGGAAAGACAAAACCACGTGATCATCTCAATAGACATAGAAAAAGCATTTGACAACGTTCAGCATTCGTGCGTGATCAAAACTGTCACCAAAGTGGGTATAGATGGAACATATCGCAAATAATGAAAGCTATATATGAAAAACCTAGATAGACATTTCTCTAAAGAAGACATAAGACAGCCAAAAAGCACATGAAAAGGTACTCAGCACTGCCAGTTATTAGAGAAATGCAAATCAAAACCACAATGACCTCACAGCAGTCAGAATGGCTGTCATCAAAAAGTCTGCAAATAACAAATGCTGGAGAAGGTGTGGAGAAAAAGGAACCCTCGTACTGTTGGTGGGAATGTATACTGGTGCAGCCACTATAGAAAACAGTATGGAGGTTCCTTAAAAAACTAAAAATAGAGCTACTGTATGATCCAGCAATCCCACTTTTGGGCATATATCTGGAGAAAACTCTAATTTGAAAAGATACATACATGCACCCCAATGTTCACAGCAGCACTATTTACAATAGCCAAGATATGGAAGCAACTCAAATGTCCATCAACAGATGAATGGATAAAGATGTGGTGCATGTATATACACAATGGAATACTACTCAGCCATAAAAAGGAATGAAATATTGCCATTTGCAGCAACATGGATAGATCTAGAGACTATTACGCTTAGTGAAATAAGTCAGACAGAGAAAGAAATATAGTATATGATATCACTTATATGTAGAATCTAAAAAATAATACAAATGAATCTATAATATGTATAAAACAGAAACAGACTCACAGATGTAGAAAACAAGCTTATGGTTACCAAAGGGGAAAGTGGGGGGAAAAGGGATAAACTAGGAGTGTGGGATTAACAGATACAATACTATATATAAGATAGATAAGCAACGAGGATGTACTGTATAGCACAGAGAATTATACTCAATATCTTGTAATAACCTATAATGGAATATAATCTGCAAAAAACTCCCACAACTGAATCACTATGCTGTATACCTGAAACTAACTCAATATTGTAAATCAGCTATACTTCAGTAAATAAAAAAGAATGATGCAGGAGAGAGGGGTACTAATAGCAGGAGGGAGGTCCTTGAACAGGGGTGAGAGGAGCTGGAATCCCATACATGAGTGGGGCACTGATCTTAGGAGCAGGACGAACCGATCCTTGGCAGCCAGAGGGGAGGCAGGCTATCATACATACAGAGGACAGTGAATACAGAGGACAGTGAATACGGGGCCATGAGGTTGGCAGACTTAAAGGTGCAAAGATGAGGTCGTTTCCTCTAGTTTCTCAGTAAAATAAAAGTGAGGTCATCCATGGAGGGCTAGGGGAGGTGGTGGAGGTTTGAGGTGAGAAAAGTAGGTGTGAAATAGAAGAAACTACAATGGGTGACGTGATATGATAGAGAATGCTTCCTCACGCCCCTCTGCTCTCATGGGTGGCAGGTGAGAGGGCAGGGAGGGGAATCAGAGCTCCCACAGGGCACACTGGCCTTGCCCCAGGAACCCCAGGTACCCACTGGCTGAGGAGGACCAGCTGTTAGCACACAGGGATGGTGCAAACAAGCATCCCAAGATGCCCCCAGTCAGGAAGGAAGCCGGGCACTCAGCCCAGAGTTGAAGCTGAGCCCCTTCACTGTGGTTTGGGATGGTCTAGAAGTTCTAGAATCGTCTTGGCTTTTCTCTCCATCCAGAGAGGACAGAGGTCTCCTTGGTCCCTGGGGTTTCTCAGGCCTGTGCTCTGCTGACCCGTGTTCAAAATGTGGCATTATGGGCTTCCCTGGTGGCGCAGTGGTTGAGAGTCCGCCTGCCGATGCAGGGGACACGGGTTCGTGCCCCGGTCTGGGAAGATCCCACATGCCGCGGAGCGGCTGGGCCCGTGAGCCATGGCTGAGCCATGCGCATCCGGAGCCTGTGCTCCGCAACGGGAGAGGCAACAACAGTGAGAGGCCCGCGTACCGCAAAAAAAAAAAAAAAAAAAAAAAAAAAAAAAAACAACCAAAATGTGGCATTAGTTTATTTATTTTATAGAACATTCTGTATTTATCTTTTAAACTGCAAACTACTTTTTCACTGTAACAAAGGAAATAATCCTAAAATTTATACAGCAAAAATCAGTCATCTCCAGACCCTTTCTTCCTGCCCGACCCCACCTACATCCCGTAGTTGTGCATAGCGTTCTCCCTACTGTTAAGTTTTGTTTTCTTAGTCCTATTTTTATTATTTTCCCGGGCTCTTGAGTCTGATAACCTGGTTTCAGTCTTGGCCCTCTGGCTTTCTGTTTTTTGTGTTTTTTTTTTTGCAGTACGCGGGCCTCTCACTGTTGTGGCCTCTCCCGCTGCGGAGCACAGGCTCAGCGGCCATGGCTCACGGGCCCAGCCGCTCCGCGGCATGTGGGATCCTCCCGGACCGGGACACAAACCCACGTCCCCTGCATCGGCAGGCGGACTCTCAACCACTGCGCCACCAGGGAAGCCCTGGCTTCCTGTTTTGTCTCTAATATTGTTCTCCATTGAAGGGGACCGGAGCTCCCTAGGTGTAGCTAATTACGAAATTTGGGGCAGGGGAACATCACGATGGCCCTGGGTTGTCTGCTTTCAGATATATCTGGATTAGTGCAAAAAATGGCCAAGAGGAACAGTGAAAAGGCTCCCGTTGGCTGAGGTGGGGCAATTTACTTATAAAAAGCAATAATTATTGCCATCAATTGAAATAAGCTGTTACTGGCAATCCGTGAATACATGATAATGGTCAAAAGGAATATGACCCTGAACAAATGCTTCAACTTCTCGGTGCCTCAATTTTGCCATCTGTGAAAAGATTGTAAAGATTGAGGAACGTTAATTCCTGCAGAGAGATTAGCAAGCAACTGGCACATCATATTCAATGAGCATCAGCCATAATTCACATTATTATTGGTATTATTTCCATGGAATGCTCTACAGGATTCTAGGATAAATATTCCATTTGTAAAAGTTCAGAGTGGGAAAAACTCAAATATTTACTAAGAGCTACTATTATGTAGGCGCTGTGCTGCACTCTGAGTTGGAACCAACAGGAAGTGTTGTTTGCAGTTATATGTGAATTTGATGTGTTTCTTCCCCACTAGATACAAGCTCCATGAGTTAGGTTCTTTGTGGTGTTCAGCAACTGTATCCCAGTAATACTCAGTTGAGTGGCAAAGGGAGGTATTTATACAGACTATAAGTAGTGTGAGAAAATGTAATCTAAAAGATTGTGAGATCATAGCAAATATTTCTGCTGTGGGTTGGAGGGGTGTGTGTGTGAATGCACGTGTGCATGCATGTGTGTATGGTGTCTGGGAAAGCATCCCACGAGAGGATCCTCCAAGCCTTGGTGAGTGGGGGCAGGTTGAAGAGTAGGCAGGAGACGGTCTGGGCAGAGATGCTAGGGCCTGGCAGAGCACTGGCGCACAGAAGTGCTCGGTGCAGACAGACTGAATGGATGAATGAGAAAGAAAGGCGCTGAGGTGCTGTCCAGGGCGCTGGGTTTTCTGGGTCCAGGGAGCGCAGATGATGGGGAATCACTGATGGTTTTGAACAAGAGTGCTTCAGCTTGGACAGGAGGTCTCAGGAGAGAATGGTTTGAGCTGTTGTGGAATCAAAATCTGGGTCGCTTTACTCCTTGAACTCTTGTCAGAAAACGTGATGTTTTTCAGAGGCTATTTCTTTTTTTTCCCTTCCTTCTTCTCTGGTAAAATTCAGTAACAGCCTGGGCTCTGGACTGGGACCTGGATTCAAGTCCCAACTTGGCCAGGACTAACTGCGTGACATTGGGCCATGTCCCTCACTTGTAAAGTGGGGGAAGTAATACCCATTTCCCAGGGGTCTGTGACTCACCGGTGAGGTAGCGTCTGGGGAGGAGCCCTGTAGACTGGCTAAGAGCCATGGAGATGCGAGGGATGGGGCTTCTTCCTTTTCTCCTCGGAGGCGGTGGTGCCCTGGTCTTTAACTCCAGAGGAGCCAGACTTCGCTTCGATTAGTGAATTCCTTGAAAGTGTGGTTCACACTGCACTGGCTAGTGTCCTGGATAGCACAGCTGTCGCTGTAGAACATTCTAGAGGATGCACTGCCTGTGAAGGGGTAGGGAGGGAGGCCACAGGGGTCTGCAGACAGCGCCGAGGAGATGGCGGTGGCTTGGCAGTGCCTTCCAGGGCCTGCTGACATTGCCCAGTGGAACCTGCAGAGGAGAGAGCCCTCAGGTAAGAGTGACCTCGTTTAGCGGCAGTGTCACTCTGTCTTACGGGCTGTATTTGGGGACGGGCAGGACACACACTACCCTTGTTTGGTTGTTTCTTGGGAGCCAAATGCTCCCCATCAATGAATGCTGCCTCTGAGCTTCCTGCTGTGCTTTGTAGCTCTTTTTTCTTTTTTTAAACATCTTTATTGGAGTATAATTGCTTTACAATGGTGTGTTAGTTTCTGCTTTATAACAAAGTGAATCAGTTATACATATACATATGTTCCCATATCCCCTCCCTCTTGCGTCTCCCTCCCTCCCACCCTCCCTATCCCACCCCTCCAGGTGGTCACAAAGCACTGAGCTGATCTACCTGTGCTATGCGGCTGCTTCCCACTAGCTATCTGTTTTACGTTTGGTCGTGTACATATGTCCATGCCACTCTCTCACTTTTTCACAGCTTACCCTTCCCCCTCCCCATATCCTCAAGTCCATTCTCTAGTAGATCTGTGTCTTTATTCCCGTCTTGCCCCTAGGTTCTTCATGACCTTTTTTTTTTCCTCTTAGATTCCATATATATGTGTTAGCATACGGTATTTGTTTTTCTCTTTCTGACATACTTCACTCTGTATGACAGTCTCTAGGTCCATCCACCTCACTACAAATAACTCAATTTCATTTCTTTTTATGGCTGAGTAATATTCCATTGTATATATGTGCCACATCTTCTTTATCCATTCATCTGTCGATGGACACTTAGGTTGATTCCACGTCCTGGCTATTGTAAATAGAGCTGCAGTGAACTTTAAACGTTCCCAGCAGACAGTAACCCAGCCGCTTGCCTGCCAGTGTTTACATTTTCTGTCGAGGCAGAGAGAGTGGGAGCTGTAGCATGGTAAAAGCACTTTCCCGTTTCTGTCATTCTCTTGACAGTCTTTCCAGAAACCTTGGGCAGTGAACGTCACAGCGGCCCCTTGCTCAACTGATGTGCAGTGGGATTTGGGTGGGATTCAGCTGGGTAAATGACAGACACATTCATGGACATCTTCCCCAGCCATTCCCTGGGCACAGAGAGAGGACGTGACCTCCCCTCACTGTCTGCAGGGCTCCCCAGAGGAAGTGTTTGATGTACAGTGGGGGGTGGAATGGGAAAGGCAGGTGGGGAATGGTCCAGAAAAGTCGAGTGGTCTGGAAGGGTGGTTTTTAAAGGACCCATCCAGAGGTAGATAACAAGATACACAGTAACTCTGTGCCATATGATCCAGCACTCCCACTCCTGAGCATGTATCTGGACAAAACTGTAATTCAAAAAGATACATGCAACCCTATGTTCATTGCAGTAGTGCTTACAGTAGCCAAGGCATGGAAACAACCTAAATGTCCATCAACAGATGAATGGATAAGGAAGATGTGGTACGTATATACAATGGAACATTACTCAGCCATTAAAAAGAATGAAATAATGCCATTTGCAGCAACATGGATGGACCTGGAGATTATTATACTAAGTGAAGAGAAAGACAAATACCATATGATATCACTTATATGAAGAATCTAAAATATGACACAAATGAACTTATCTATGAAACAGAAACAGACTCACAGACATAGAGAACAGACTTGTGGTTGCCAAGGGAGAGGGGGAGTGGGGGAGAGATGGACTGGGAGTTTGAGATTAGCAGATGCAAACTGTTATATATAGGATGGATAAACAACGAGGTCCTAGCGTATGACACAGGGAACTATATTCGATATCCCGTGATAAACCATAAAGGAAAACAATAACAACAAAAAAAGAAATAGTTACTAATACGCTTCACCCTTATACTAGGATGAAGATTCAGAGAGAGAACTATTCATTCACCTAACAAATATTTATTGAGCAACTACTATTTGCCACGTCCTCTTCTAGGTGTCTAAGCTTATAGCAGTCACAGACAATAATCCCTGTCCTCATGGAATTTACATGCAGTGAGGGAAGAAGAGCCAGCACTTACTGAGTGCTGAACACACCAGACACTTTTCTAATCCAGTGACTTGTTGCAACAACCCTATGAGATCCACGCTCTTATTACCCCCCATTCTTCAGAAGTTAGGTAACTTGTCCAAGGTCACTCAACTTGGAAGTGGCATGGCTCCTCCTCTCCTTTCTGTCATTTTCTAAAACTGCAGGATCCTGATGCTTTCTTAGCCTTGCGATGCCATTTAGGGCACAGCAGCTTCCGGCTGCCCCTGACCCTGAAATTCCTCAGATTTAGGACTCCTTTCTTCCTTGGTCCTGATGGAGAAGCCCCTTAACAGATTCCTGCTGCTACTGGTGCCCCAGGTCGCAGCATCAACCTACTTTGTCTTTCCACAGCATTTGATTTCTGCAGGCTTAGGTCCCTTTTCTGTTTCAGTGATGTCAGGAATAATCTTTTGCCTAGCACCTCTTTGCCTGCAGAAAAGGAACTTGAATCTATTTTTTCTAATATTTTCTTTTTGATTCTGTCTGGTGTTCCCGTCCCTCTTTCTGCTGGTTTAACTTTTCTGAAATGGCTTCAACCTGCTTCTTCAGTTCCTTCTCTGCCACTTTTAGGCCTAATACTGTGGACTGGTCCTGAGATTTTCCTTTCCTTTTCTTCTTTCTCTTTCCCACTCTTCTTGATTTGACTTCAAGATCAAAATCAGTTTTTAAGCTATTCTAATCCTTCCCGGGTTTCTGATGTCCTTATGCAAAGTGCAAGTAGTAGCTTTGTGTGCACACGTTCGTCCCTGAAGCCTTCATGCCTCCTGATGGTGCTTTTCCCTCTGCCTTGATGCAGGTCTGGTTCTCAGTGCCAGCATTTTAGATAGAGACCTTTTACTTTTCCCGACTGGAACCTGGCTTTGTGCTACCACCAGTATGCTTTTTTTATCTATCTCAACTTAAGAACGTGTCATATTACATCACCTGGCAGAAGAGCTCTCATTCCTCTCTACCTGTTCACGGGTGATGCCACCTTCTCATTGTGATTGAATTGATCCCCCTGTCTCTGAAGTCCACGAACATAATCAGGATTTATTTAATATCCCCAATTAGGATAAAAGGGGCAGAGGCATCTTGGATTCCTCCTGTCAAACCACCAAGATCATCAGGGTCTTTCTTTGTTTTCATATCTGTTAACATCCCTAAAAAATTCCAGAGACTCGGGTTTCTAAGAGATGGACTTCTGGGAGTGGTGAGTAATTCAGAGAACATACAGACAAGCCACTCGAACCCATCAAGGTTAAGTCTGCCATGGAACACTACAAGTCTTGTGTAAACCTCTCTCAACTCCGGGAATTCTAGTATCTTGTGCTCATGAAGATTGGATTGGGTATTTGGCCAGGGAACTGAGGAATACATCATCTCTGCTCCATCAGTCATCCCTTCCTACAAAGTCCCAAGGGACATACATACTGAAGTCATGCTTTTCCAAGTTTACTGTGCGTATGAAACTTGCAGGGATCTTGCTAACGTATGGATTCTATTCAGTAGATTGGGGTAAGACTTGAGACTCTGCATTTCTAACAAGTTCCTAGGAGACGCTGATGCTTCTGGCCCATGGACCACCCTCTGAGGAGCAAAAGGCTAGACGACGAAGAGTCAGCAAAGGAATATTTTTATTATTTGCTGGAGCTTTGGCCCCAAACTCTGGTACTTCCTCTAATGAGGTGGACTTTGCAGTAGGGAGGACTTCTTTTTCCAAGAGAAGCCTGTTGTTTCTATCGGGGCATCAGTCTGGTTCTTTTTTTTTTTTTTTTTTAATTTTATGGAAGTACAGTTGATTTACAATGTTGTGTTTAATTTCTGCTGTACAGAGAAGTGACTCAGTTATACATATTTATATTCTTTTTCATATTCTTTTCCATGTTGGTTTATCATAGGATATTGAACATAGTTCCCTGCGCTATGTAGTAGGCCCTTATTGCTTACCCATCCTATATATAATAGTTTGCATCTGCTAATCTCAAACTTACCTCACCCTGCTCCCCCCCACTGCCAGCCCTGGGCAACCACAAGTCTGCTCTCTATATCTGTGAGTCTGTTTCTGTTTCATAGATATGTTCGTTTGTGTCGTATTTTAGATTCCACATATAAGCGATACCATATGATATTTGTCTTTCTCTTTCTGACTTACTTCGCTTAGTATGTTAATCTCTATGTCCATCCATGTTGCAGTCTGGTTCTTATTTGGCTCTCTTAGGGGTGAAGAGCTGCGAAGGACACATCTTCCCAAGCTGGAGAAGGTTTTGAGCCATGTCTTACCTTAATGGCTGTAGACAAGGAAGGGGGTCAAAGAGGCAGTGAAGGGAAACCAAGAGGGAAATGACTGGAAATCCCTCCAAGCAGCAGCAAACACAATGCCTTTCCTTGACATTCAAGGATCCTGGTCTTTGTGGGCCTTGCCTTCCCCTCTCCTTCTGGAACACTAAAGACTCTACTATCTGCCCCTTAATATCACCAGTCCATAGCAGTGCTTCTTTTTGGTGGTGGGGGAGATATGGGGATAAAAGAACTCACTCTTCCTTTGCATTCTGTTCTTTCCACCTAGGATGGCTCTGTGTACACCTCTCCAGTAGATATAGATGCCAGATGATCTACACTGAACTAATGTAGTCCTACCCAGTCTCTAGTCACAGACTCCACAGAGCTCTCTTTCTGCTTGTAGAAACCATTAAATCCCGTGACTCTGAAACTTTTCTAACTAAAGTCCACTTACGCACAAGACCTGTGACTCACCTGCCAAATCTATCCCTACTTTCTAGAGGTGAGGTATCATAACAATGAGATGTTACTCTTCAAAGTGATTCTTGGCCTTTATTTTCTTTGGTAATGAGATGTACATCTTCTTCAGCAAGCACTCAGAGCCATGTATGAATTCAGTTTGATCCATGACTTTTCTCTTCATTTCCTGCTACTGACCTTGCCCGCTTTTCTCCTTGCATAGGCCCATATTTCCTGGTGTCCTTTGCTGACTTATCCTCAGCTCCTGTATCTCCAAATGTTGGACTCAGTTGTATCTTCAGGTATCTTATCATATTCATGTCTTTAGGTGATCTCCTCTGGTCTCATGGCTTGAAATGCCATCTATACATTGTTGACACTCAAATTTATATTTCTAGTCTGTACCACTTTCCGGAAACGCAGAATTGAACACCTAACTGCCTAGTTAACATCTCAGATATAAGATGCCAAAACCACCCACCTTCCCCACTCCTCAACTCTGGACATCTTCTTACCCCAAGCCTTCTCCATCATTTACTCAGTTGCTCAGACCCAAAACTTAGGGAGTATCCTTGAACCTTTTTATCTTTTTTTTTTTTTTTAAATGTATTTATTTATTTTTGGCTGCGTTGGGCCTTTGTTTCTGTGCGAGGGCTTTCTCCAGTTGTGGCGAGCGGAGGACACTCTTCATCACGGTGCGCGGGCCTCTCACTGTCACGGCCTCTCCCGTTATGGAGCACAGGCTCCAGACGCGCAGGCTCAGTAGTTGTGGCTCACGGGCCCAGTCGCTCCGCGGCATGTGGGATCCTCCCAGACCAGGGCCCGAACCCGTGTCCCCTGCATCGGCAAGCAGACTCTCAACCACTGCGCCACCAGGGAACCCTGAACCTTTTTATCTTTACATCACTAATCCAGTCCACTAATTAGAACCATCTCCTCTACCTCCATAATATATCTTGACTTAGATCACTTCTCAGCATTTTCATAGCCATATCCCTATTCTAAGCTACTATCGTTTCTTGCTTGGAATATCATGATAGCCACCTAACTGGTATCCCATCTTCCACTTTTGCACCTCTGCGGTCCATCCTACATACAGCAGCCAGATACTATTACTCTTATGTTTGAAACTCCCTAATGACTTACCAATACACTTAAAATAGAATCCAAGCTAAAACCTTTCTTGTAGAGCTCTACCTTATCAGGCTCCTTGCTATCTCATCCATATTGGCATATGAGTATGGAAGATGACTTCCTTCCTCACTGTAATCAGACCGATTTCCTCTGTCTGAACATATGAGTCAGCTATTGCTGTGTAATAAACTACCCCCAAACTCAGGAGCATAAAATGATAAACATTTATTCTCACTTTTATAGGACTCCAAGTTGAGTGAGTCAGCTGATCTAGTCTGAGCTTGGCTAGGAGGTTCTGCTTCAAGCTGAAAATCCAGCTGGTCTTGTCTCTTCACAGTAATTTGAGCTCAATTCTGCTCCAGCTGTGATCATTATGGAACCCAGGATGAAGGGCCAGCACCTACTCAGGGCATGCTCTTCTTGTGGGCAAGGCAGAAACCCTGGGGGGCAGGCCAATCACACAGGCCCATTTTAAGCCTTTGCTCATGCCACATTTGCTTATACCCCATTGGCCAAAGCCAAGTCATATGTCCAGTCTCAACAGCAGGGGGCAGGGTAGTGTTTTCTGTCCACAGTGGGAGGAGGACAGGAATACATTTGGTGAATGACAGTCCAAACCATGATATACTCCAAACTTGTTCCTGCCTCAGAGCCTTTGTACTTGCTGTTCCCTCTGCATGGAATGCAGTTCACCTAGATCTTCATGAGCCTGCTTCTCATTATTCAGTTCTTAACTTACATGTTACTCCCTTAGAGAAGACTTTGAAGGTTCTTGATCTTGGCTAAAGTAACCTTCTCATTCCCTCTTTACCACATTACCCTGTTTTATCTTTTCCATCATACTTGATTGAGGCCTGGCATTGCCTTACTTACTTGTTTTGTTTGTTTATTGTCTATAATCCTCCAATAGCACGTACAGTTTTGGAGGACAGGACCTTCTGTTGTTCACAGAAGGATTCTAATACCTGGAACAGAACTTGTTACATAATAGGTGCTCAATAAATATTTGGTTTGACCAGGCATCCAATTCTTATATGCCTTAAAGTCCAACTATTGAAAATCCTAGGCCTCAAACACTGTGGACACAAGAGTGCATCACCACACGTGGTAGGGTTAATCAAATGACCCCCTACAATCTATAATAGTAATTATGGAGCTTAATTAACATTAATTTATAAGCAGTCTTAACAGTAATTGAGAGCCACAATCAACTAAAGATAGCGCTAATGATGTTGATACCAATATATTCTTCCTGAAAACTGTGGGTCTTCCAACCATCTGCACATGTTCATACACCGTAGGAGATTGAATGTTGCCAGTAG
Source organism: Grampus griseus (assembly GCF_964374135.1). NCBI lineage: Eukaryota > Metazoa > Chordata > Mammalia > Artiodactyla > Delphinidae > Grampus > Grampus griseus. Next base: position 75,090,792 of record NC_139002.1, read on the forward strand.
GAGCATTGGATGTTGTCAAGTATTTAAGTCCTTAGTAGACTAGAAACACGCTAATTTTAGTTGACTGGTAACACATTACAGTAACCTAATTAGTATGTTGCTGGTAAGTAACCCTTAGCTGTCCATAAAAATAATTCTTTGAAATGATGGGCTATCTACTCATGAAATTTATAAAAGCACCTTTATTTCTTGGTCAAGTTTGAGACTCTTGAAGAGAATGCGAGTGGTGTACCCCTGGGCAGTGGGCCACATTTGAAGAGTTACTGATCTGGTGCAATGACATCATCTTCTGAATGAGGACATTGAGGCTCAAGGTTGGGAAAGGATTGTCCAAGAACACATGGGTAGTAATGGCTGAATCAAGAACTATTATTTCTGGTCACCTGACTCTGATCTCAGGGTTCCTTCTGCTCTTCCATTCTGGACCTCCATGCAAAGTGAAAATGCCTTCACAAGGAATAAGATTTTCTTACCTATCTAGGGCCTATTCACTCTTAAGTATTTAACTCTGAATGGGCTGGTGAGGCAGGTCAGGGCAGGTATTATTCTATTTAATAGGTAAGGAAACTGAGATGTGAGGGGCCAGTCAGTAGCAGAGTTCCACTAGAATCCCTATCTCCTGAGTTAGGGAAGACTTCTCTGGTTATGTGGACTGTGGCTACAGGTCGAGGGTATCATTTGACAGTGTTAGTTGACAGAGAGTGAAGCACAGGGTCTGTAGGACCTTTGACCTTACTCCTAACAGTGGGCCATAGACTGAAGTTCTTTGAGAACCATCAGACAAAGGTCTCTAAGCTTCAAAAACTTTAAGGTGACATGGACTAGTGGAAAGATGTGATTTGGAGTCAGATTTGGGTTCAAATCCTGCTGTCTACTTACTAGGTCATTGGTCTTGGGCAACCAGTCTGACCTCAAACTCCTCATCTGCAAAGTGGGGGGACATTGACAGCCTTCCCCTTTTAGGTGTGTAGTAAGGAATCAAAGCATGTGGCCCATAGTGGACACTCAGTAGTGATGATTATTATTTAAAGTTGTATTGAGCATTGCCCTTTTGCGATTCTATCACATTTGCTGAGTGGGACTTTCATATAATGTGAAATTTTATTTACATCATGTATCCTAGATCATTTTAAGGTCTGTTTTCTTGATCCACTCACCATTCTTTACCAATTATTTACTTCTTTGTGGTGGTTTGGTAAATGGAAATTTAAGACGTGTAAGACATACAGCCTCCACGGAGCTTTGTTCCTGGTTATACACCATATACTCTGAAAGCTGGAAAGACCTTGAAACGACTTTGACCTATCCCCATGACTGAAGTTTAACACCATGCTCACCCCGTACCAGGCTGATAAAACCCTGTCCTTTTCTTTGCCTTCTGATGAAGTCTCCGGTGACGACTCTTTTTTTTTTATGTAATATTTATTTTTTTGAAATTTATTTATTTATTTATTTTTGGCTGTGTTGGGTCTTCATTGCTGCGCTCGGGCTTTCTCTGGTTGAGATGAGCGGGGGCCCCTCTTTGTTGCGGTGCACGGGCTTCTCATTGCGGCGGCTTCTCTTGTTGCGGAGCATGGGCTCTAGGCTCGTGAGCTGCGGAAGTTGTGGCACGCAGGCTCAGCAGTTGTGGCTTGCGGGCTCCAGAGTGCAGGCTCAGTAGCTGTGGCACACGGGCTTAGTTGCTCCGTGGCATGTGGGATCTTCCCGGACCAGGGCTCGAACCTGCGTCCCCCGCACTGGCAGGCGGACTCTTAACCACTTGCGCCACCAGAGAAATCCCCACTGATGACTCTTGAGATAGCTCATTGTTGGTCTTCTCCCCTTTAACTCAGAGATGTGTCTTGTTCACAATTACATGCCTGACTTCCTTCTTATAAAACACCTGGCATATGTAATAATAATTTTGTGGAACAATTGACTATTGTCTCAGAGTGACGGACAGTGCTGACCTGGAGTGCAGTTGAATATATTTAAATAGTGGGAAAAAGTTAAGTAGTCTGTGTGGGAAATGTACCTGCTTTGAACCTCTGTGTATAAAAAGATATTCTCATGTGGTCATGCATGTTTGGGAATATTTTATATGATATATTAGTAGAAATAAAATGTCTTTTGAAATAAGCATATAAACATACATTGATTGATTCAGCGAGAAGAATGTGTCTCGATCAGCAAGATACTAGGAAGTCTAGGCATGATGGGAAGCAAGAGCTGTTTGGTTTGGCATCTTTTCATTTAAAAGGGAGGAAGGACTTGAGATGGAGTTTGGAAGGCATCTATGCAGAGGACAATGCCTGAGATCCTATGATAATGTTCAGATGAGAGTGATCTGGATATCAGAGGAGAAGTCGAGTTTGTGAGCTTCAGACCTGGATCCTGTCAGCTCTGTGTGGTTTCTCTTGCTTGTGTGGTTGGGACCTGCATGTCAGTAACCCATATGCCCTCACCTGGCCTGTCTGTTGGCATCACTGTGTGAAAGAAAGGTGGGTCTGGGGGGTGGAGTTTATATTCTTAGTGAATTTCCTGACCGGTCAGATTGCTAAGCACGAATTGCTCTGCATACCCTGGCCATAGCCAAAGATGGTTGAGCTTGTGCCAGAGTTAGGGCTACAGTGTGTCAGTCTACGCGCAAAACCTTCGTTCCACGGCCAAAGTTTTCTCCTTCCTGCCTATCCACAGTGGAGTTAGAACACCAGTGTTCCTTCAGTGCCTTCCCATCACCTTGGGATGTGTGACATGGCCTCGTCTAGATGCGCGACTGTGTCTTACCACCCTCTTTGCTCTCTGTACTCCAGTCACGTTGCTGTGTCAGTTTCTCGAATGCTGCGTATTTCCTCATGCTCTTGTGTAAGTTTTGGATATTTTGCCTGCAAGTAAGTGATCGTTCACACTCATCTGGCTTAAGTAACAAGGAAGCTTTACGTATTATCTCATGTAATAAGAAGTCCTAAAGAAGAGAAGCTCTAGGTTCAGTAGATCGGCAGGCGGACTCTGAACCACTGCGCCACCAGGGGAGCCCTGTATGCAGTCTTTGTATCTGGTTTCATTTTGCTCAACATAATATTTTTGAGATTCAGCCATGTTGTTGCATGTATCAGTGTTTCATTTTTACTGCCAATTAGTCTTCCATTGTATGAATATATTTTAATTTCTTTTGGGTAAACATCTAGGAGTGGACTTTCTGGGTCAGAGGGCCAGTGTAAATTTATAAGAAACTACCAAAGAGTCCTCCAAAGTGGTTGTTCATTTTACTATCCCATCAACGGAGTGTGAGAGTTAAGGTGCTCTACATCCTCGCCAATATTTGATATTATTAGTCCCTTTAATTTTAGTCATTCTGACGTGTATTTAGCAATATCTTATTGTGGTTTTAATTTGCATTTCCCTGATGACTAACTATGTTGAGCATCTTTTCGTGTGTGTGTGTGTGTGTTTCCCCATTCCTATATCTTTGTGAAGGGTCTGTTACAGTCTTTTACCTGTTACTATTTTTTTTCCTTTTAATTATTGCTTTATGGGAGTTCTTTACATATTCTGGCTACAAGCTTTTTGTCAGAAACATGCATTGCAAATATTTTTCTCCCAGTCTCTGACTTATCTATTCATATTCTACTGGTGTTTTCATGAGCAGAAATTTTAAATTTTGATGAAGTCCAATATATAATCTTTTTTCTTTTGTGGTTAGCTTTTTGTATGTTGTCTAAGAAATCTTTGACTACACTATAAAGTTATGAAAAAATTTTATCTTTTAGAAACTTTATGGTTCTAACTTTTATGTTTAGGTCTATGATGCATCTTGAATTAATTTTTGTGTGTGGTATTAGATAAAAGTTGAGACTCATTTTTTAATATACATATATCCAGATCTTCTGGCACCATTTGTTAAAAAGACTTTTCCTATTTCATTGACTTGGTGACTCTGTAAAAAAAATCATGTGATCGTGTTCTCTATTCTTTTCCACTGATCTGTAGCTTTATTTTTACACTGATACCATACTCTTTTGATCACTGCAGCTTTATAGTAAGTCTTGAAATCAGATAGTGTAGTAGTTCCAGCTTTGGTCTTTTTTCATGATTGCTTGGTAATTCTAGATCCTTTCAAGTTAAATTTACATTTTAGCATCAGCTTTTCAATTTCTTCAAAAAATTCTACTGAGATTTTGATATGTTTTATATTAAATCTGTGTATCAATTTGGGACAGTGTGCATCTTAAAAATATTGAGTCAACCAATGAACACTATATATCTCTCCAGCAATTTAGGCTTTTAAAAATATCTCTCAGCATTATTTTGTAGTTCTTAGTGTAGAGGTGTTGCACATCTTTCATTGGATATATTCTTTGATGTTAGATTTTTAAAAGCGATTTAAAATGTAATACCATTTAACTTTCATTTTTAATTGTTGCTATTTTGTAGAATTGAATTAACTTTTATATATTGATCATTTATCTTGAGACCTCGGTAGATCCACTTATTTGTTCTGGTAGTTTTTTTTTTTTCCTTTCACATACTCTATGAGGTTTTCTTCATTTACAATGATGTCATCTGTTAATGATGGCAGTTTAACTTCTTTCTTTCTAATCTTTTGTCTTTCATTTCTTTTCTTGCCTTATTGCACTGTTTAGGACTTCCAGTACAATGCTGAGTGGAAGTGATGCAGAACATTTTTGTCCCTATTTTAGAGGGAAAGCATTCAATGCTTCACCATTAAACATGATGTTACCTGTAGGGCTTTTTTCTGGGGTACATGCCCTGTATCAAAATGAGGAAGTTGTCATCTATTCTTAGGTTGCTAAGAGGTTTTTTGTTTTTTTTATTTTTTGAGGTATAATTGACATATAACATGATCTTGGTTTCCTTGTACCACATAATGATTTGATATTTGTACGTATTGAGGAATGATCACCACAACAAGTCTAGTTAACATCTGCCACCATACACAGTTACCTTTTTTTTTTTTTGTGGTTAGAACTTTTAAGGTCTACTTTGAGTTCTTTTCCCCCTATCATCATGAAAGCTTGTTGCATTTTGGTCAGGTGCTTTTCTTGCATCAATTGAGATGATCTGATGCCAACTCTAGCTTTAGTCAGCTTTGGGAGCACCCGTTGCAACAGCAGGAACTGTGGAAGGGCAAATATTTATAAACATCTCTTGTACAAATGGCAAAGAAAAACCTACTCTTCTTTGAGAATTTTCTCTATTAAATAAAGTTATAACTGGTGAGACCACAAAATTATTCTTTACCCTAATTATTGTCCTTTAAACAGAAAATTTCAGAGATATGTCTCATATACTAGAAATTACCGTGCTTTTAAAATCTTATCATTAACTATGTCTGGGAGAAGTAGAAGAGAAAGGTAGGAATGGGTACCGTGCTTGGACTAGGTGGTGTGAGATTAACAGATGACACAGAAACACTTTCTTTCATTTGGCTCAATCTTTCCTTCTAGAGGAGTGATCTTAACATGGGACAGTGTGGAACAAACAGGAAGTGAAAGTCCAATTTAGTTACAAAATGGAAAGAGAACTTCAGAGTGCTTTAAACAAGTTCTAGCCCTGAGGCTCAGATGAATCTCATCCAGAGAAATAGGATGGACTTAGTTTTGATCATCCAACCTCTGTCTTATAATCTTAGGGAAATCATGGGAAATGAGGGAGGAGATGAAGGGCTGGATATTTATCCTTTATAATTATTATTTTTTAAAGGGGAAATTCTGGGTTCCAGAAAGCATAGCCTAGTGATCTTAATATCTCTTCTTGGCAAATTTTTTAATATCTCTTCTTGGCAGATTTCTTTCTTAATTAAACATATGGGAACATTAGAAGAGAAATTGTTGACTCCCCTGGAGCTGGTTCAAGAATCCATTCAAGTGTCACCTTTCTTTGATGGCTTCGTGGACCCTAAAAGGCAGAATCAATTCAGTTTGGTCTTTGTGCTCCTACATTAATTATACTTGACTCTGGCCCTGACCACATATTTTCTCATAATTTGTGTCTTTAGCTGTCTGTGTCCTTCACTAAACTACCTTTCTAAAGGCCAGAACCAAGTTTATTCTCAGTTATATCCCTGAGTTTAGCAAGTGCCTTAAATGTAAAGGCACATACTAAATGTTTGTGTGATAAATGAAATGATAGGACTTGCCAAACTCATATTTTTGAAAGAATATTATGTACCAGCCAAGCTCTTTTACTTGTAATAGATCAACAGACAACTAAAATGGCTTAAGTAAAAAGGAGAAATTTAATTGGCTTGTGTAACCAAAGTTAGGGATAGAAGTGGCTTGAGTCCTCATAGATTAAGGTACTCTAATGATGTCATCATGACTTAATTTCACTTTCTCTTCGTTTTTTAGCTCTGCTGTTTGGGGCTGGTTATTTGCAGACAGGCTTCTCCCGTGGGGAGCAAGGTTGCCCCTAGGATCTCAGGCTTATATCATATTCTCTCCAGAATGTCAGTGGAAAGATGCCTCTTTTTTGTCAATAAGTAAAACAAAAACTTTGGAACTGTCTTATTGGGCTGTCATTGGTCATATACCCATCCCTGAGCCAAATACTGTGCTCAGAAGGATAGATGATGCTGATTGGTCAGGCTGGGTCATATGTCCACCCATGGAGTTGAGGGGTGGAGTCAAGACCTGAACCCAGTAGACTGAAAGTGAGTGAGTGGTGGATCTCCAAAGGAAGACAATGGTGTAGTTACAGAAAAGGAGGGAAAGTGCGTAATGAACAGGGAAAAAACCTCAAATACCTCTGGGTTCTCAACCAGTTCATCCATTGTTATCTCATACACAAGTATACTTTGATTTCAGTGGGGCCTTAAGCACAGTCTCTCAGGATGCTCTTTGGGCATGATGGTTAAATGTGAGCTCGTTGATAATACAGTTAGGTGGATTTATAGTTGGTTGAACAAACATATCCTAAATGTGTTGATTCATGAATTGATGTTGACAGGAAGGGTGGTCCCCAGGGCCATGCTGTCTGATTTTGCACGTAATCCTCTCTGGGCTGGCATTTTTCAGCAGCAACTTGGAAGAAGACGATCATAGGTATGCTTATCAGACCTTTGGGTTGACAGCTCCTGGAATTTTGGGTTTCCCAATCTGGTAAAGTTGCAGAAAACCTTTAGGAAATGATGCAGAGTCTTCAGCTTTTTATTTTTGCCAAGTAAGGATGCAAATATGTTAACTATCATCTATTCATTTCACCAATATTTTATGGAGAAAAGATATTTTAATATCAAAAAAGGGAGGAAGAACGTGATCTTACAGAAAAAGAAAGCGCTTCCCCCAAAAGGACAATTGGCTTCCTTATAGTGACATTAAAAGAAAATAATAAAATGGGTATAACACAAATGATTGCAACGTAAAAAGTCAATTTTCCAAATTACAACGAGTCTGATTTCTGTAATTTTCTCCCTTATAGATTTGGCATTTTGGAGATTTATATTTGACAGTACATCACAGCACAGAGCTTTAATGTCAGCCTAGGGACCAGATTAGTTTTTAGACTTAGTGGAAAGTTCAGATTCACATAACTCTGCTGACACAAATAAAAGAATGACACTCTTAATGCTATTTCACTCGATTCAGACATTTTACGTTATACCAAGAGAGGATAGGAAACAACTCACCCACCTACAGGCCATATACGTGCACATCTCTGGCCTGACATGCCTCAGCCATTTCTGCTGCCTACTTTTCCCCACAGGGCAGGGAAGAAGCTCTGTGGTTTCTGGTAGTGAGGTGTGCAGGAATGATGGTGGGGGACTCGGGAGTGGTTATGGGGAGCGCTGTCACCTAGAGGGCTGCCCTCACCTGGTGTGCTCAGGCAAAGGCCCTGAGCATCTTGAGTGAAGCAGGCAGGAAAGCAGCTGAGAGGAATGCTGAAATCAAACCCTCCTTCACCCACCCGCAACCAACCCAAAGTCTGTTCAAGTCCCCTATTCCACAGCTGTTGCTGGAGGTGATGAAGAGCTGGGAGAAATAGCTCCTTCACTGAATGTCAGGATCAAGGTTCTCAGTATCCCCGTGAGCAAGAACCAGGAACCGAAACTGACAGGATGGAATTTCATAGGGATTAGTACAAAGTTCTTCCCAGTGGTTCAACTGCACAAGAGCAAGCCTACCTTGAGAGCAGTTTAGGAGAAAAAGACCTGTTTTGTAAAAAATTTACTACTATTATTTTTTTTGTGGTACGTGGGCCTCTCACTGTTGTGGCCTCTCCCATTGCAGAGCACAGGCTCTGGATGCGCAGGCTCAGCGGCCATGGCTCATGGGCCCAGCCGCTCCGTGGCATGTGGGATCTTCCCGGACCGGGGCATGAACCCGCGTCCCCTGCATCGGCAGGCAGACTCTCAACCACTGCGCCACCAGGGAAGCCCAACCTGGGGTTTTTAATGGACTCAAGTTCAGTATGAGCCAAAAGAACCTATGCCATCAGTCTTAGGCCACCTTAATAGGAACATAATGTCCAGATCATTCTAATGACTTCATCTGAATGTAATTACTTCCCAAAGGTCCCCCCTTCCAAGTACCATCACACTGGGGGTTAGGACTTCAGCACAGAATTTATGGAAGGGAACACCATTTAGTCCATAACACATACCTATCACTTTCCTTCCCAAACAGCCCCTCGTTCTGATTTCCCCTCATACCATTGCTAATCTTTCTTTTCTCTAGTCTACACTCCAAGCTGTGGCCAGCAGCATTCTCCCATAGGACCTGTTCAGAATGCGTTGCCCTGTTTAGAATGTGGCCTGATGAATCCAAACTCCTTAGCATGACATTTGAGACCTTCCACCAATCTGGCTCCAACCCATCTTTCTGTTCTCATCTCCCACCACATCACATTCCTGATTCTAAGATCTGTCCATCCTACAGCTGATCCTTGAGAGTGTGTTGCCCTTTCCTGATGGAAGTCTGTGCTTTTGGTGTTTCATCAGCCAGAGATGCCTCTGTCTCCGTTTCAGCCTCTTTAACTTCTTTCATGTGTATCACATTTTTTCTTGACCCATCCTGGATGACCTCAGACTTAAATGGGTTCTTTCTCCTGGAGGATACGGTATATTTCTTAACATTGTCTTTAATCCACATTTTATTCTGCCTTACTTTGTAGCTTGTTCATCTCTCTATCTCCTCTGTTAGGGTGTAAGCTTCCTGAGGGCAGGGACTCTGGTCATTCATGTTCTATTCTCCCCCAGGGCTTTGCATACAAGTGGTTGCATACACCAACCTCTTGACAAGCTCAAGAGGTTTTAGGTTTATTCTGTGGAGAAGGAAAGGGCACAAGTAGGACCAACCAGTTGAAAGTTCTTTATTTTGATTTAATCTACAGAGAGACATTTTGAATTAGGTCTGATCAATAATGGAGAGGGTTTGTCAGGAGGTGGTGAGTGTCTGTCCCTGAAAGTATTCAGACAAAAGCCAGGAAGACCATCTCTCAGAGATATTAGAGAGAGAATGCCTGAATTAGTGGGAGGTTGGGTTAGGGGTCCTCCCAGGCAGGGTTTCTCAGTCTTGGCACTGGTACCATTTGGGGCTGGATAATTCTTTGCTGTGAGGGCTGTGCTGTGCATTGTAGGGTGTTTAGCAGTATCCCTGTCCTCTAACCACTAGGTACCAGTATTACCGCGTATGGCCGCCAGGTTGTGACAACCAAAAATGTCTCCAGACATTACCAAATGTCCCCTGGGGGCAAAATCACCCCAGTTGAGGATCGCTGTTTTAGGGTCCCTTCTATCAGTGAGAATCTGTGAATGTTTTTGTTTTTCTGTGTAACAAATCTGCCAAAATCATTGCAAATTCTGTGGGTTGGGAGAGCAAAAGGGAAGGATGGAGAAGGAACAGATCTTTATGGAGTCTACCATATTCCATGACAATCTTGGAGGTGGGGCGTTTTACTTTTATTTTACAAATGAGGAACCTAAGACTCAGAAAAGTCCTTCAGCTGTTGAATAGCATAGTTGGGGCTCAATGTGGGCTTGCCTCACAAACTCTGTCTTCTTCCCCCGCCTCCCCCGCTTGCTGTTACCTAAGTGTGTTTCTCATTGCCTTTAAACTCGACTCTTACGTTAACCTGCCTCCTTTTGTGAGCCTCACATTTAAAATCTGAGGGTGTTTCAGTACAGTTGTCCCTTTGTATCCGCAGGTTTCGCATCTGCAGATTGAAACAACCACAGATCAAAAATATTTGGAAAAGAAAAAAATTCTAGAAAGTTCCAAAAAGGAAAATTTAAAGTCTGTGCTGTGGCAACTATTTACATAGGGTTTACATTGTATTATGTATTATAAGTTGTCTAGAGATGATTTAAAGTGTATGGGAGTATGTGTGTGCGTTATATGCAAATACTACACCATTTTACATAAGGGGACTTGAGCATCCCTAGATTTTGTTATCTGAAGGGGTCCTGGAACCAATTCCCCATGGATACCAAGGAACTACTGTATTTACTTCTTGTAAGTTTCCGCGGAGCTTCCGCTCAGTGCTCCCCTATAGGGCTGACCTAGAGCCTCATGGAAGAAGCCCACGTTGTGATGCCTTGGCACGGATGCCCTTACTTAACGCTGCTCATGGCTTGTTCTCCCCCTTCACCAACTTTATCAAGATACAATTAATATGTAACATTGTGTAAGTTTAAGGTGTAGAACATGATGATTTGCTATATGTATCTATATATTGTGAAACGATTACCACAACAATGTTAGTTAGTACCCATTACCTCACATAATTACCATTTTGGTGTCTGTGTGGTGAGAGCATTTTAGGTCTCTCTTAGCAAGCAGATCTTAGAAGTTCTCATCACAAGAAAAGTTTATAACTATGTATGGTGATGGATATTTTTGTGGTGATTGTTTCATGATACCTACAAATGTCAAATCATTATGTTGTGTACCTGCGATGAATATAATGTTCTATGTCAATTATATCTCAATAAAAAAGATCTACTCTTTTAGCAACTCTCAAGTATATAATACAGTTTTGTTAACTACAGTCACCATGCTGTACATTAGATCCCCAGAACTTATTCATCTAACAACTGGAAGTATGTATCCTTTGACCAACATCTCCTCATTTCTTCCACCTCCCAGCCCCTAGCAACCAACGTTCTCCTCTCTGTTTCTATGAGTTTATTTTTTTTAGATTCCACGTATAAGTGAAATCATACAGTATTTGTTTTTCTCTGTCTGACTTATTTCTCTTAACATAGTGCCCTCAAGTTTCATCCATGTTGTTGCAAATGGCAGGATTTTCTTCCTTTTTATGGCTGAATAGTATTTCAATGATATAATAATATTATTATATAATATAATAATATATATATATATATACACCGCATTTTCTTTCCTTTTTTTTTTAAGTGAGCAATGTTTATTGAGCCTCTATTATTATAGTCCTGGGAGGTGATTTACAGGAAAATAGACATGGTCCTATATCAGGAGGTTATGTGTGAAGACTCTGGAGAAGTTTTTATAATGATAAGAATAAAAAGTACTATTTTTTTGAGGGATTTCTACTTTATAGGATTATTGTGAGGATTACATGAGAAACTTTTACTCCCTCCCCACTTTTTTACAGATATAGAAACTAAGCCTTAGCAAGGTCAAATGGAGACAAACTCAGATTGAATGTTTCCAGTATCCTGGTGCTCTGTCAGCATCATATTGTACAGTTGAGCAGGTTGTTCAGTGCTCAGAGGTGCCTGGCTGAGAGTGGAAGTTATACCACATTTTCTTTATTCATTCATTTGCTGATGGACACAGGTTGTTTCCGTATCTTGGCTATTGTGAACAATACTGCAGTGCACATAGGGGTGTGGATATTGCTTGAGGTAGTGATTTCATTTCCTTTGGATATATACTCAGAAGTGGGATTGCTGGAACACATGGTAGTTTTATTTTTAATTTTTTGAGGAACCTCCATACTGTTTTCCATAGTGGTTGTATCAATTTACATTCCCAACAACAGTGCACAAGGGTTCTCTTGTTTCCATGTTTTCACCAACACTTGTTATCTCTTGTCTTTTTGATAATAGCTCTAATGGCTTGTTTTAAGGGAGACTTGAACAAATGTCACCAGGATTCACAAACCTGTGAATACCAATGGAACCCCACGGTATTCATAATAACCACAAAAACATCTATTCTCGCTCCATTCTGCCCAAGAAGAACCTAGTTTTCTGTGCACCATCTCAGGAACCCCAGGTCTTTCTGGGGTCCCTTATAGGACACCTCACCACTCAGTCTGACAGCTTCATCCACCACTGGGCATGTTTTTTTTTTTTGTTTTGTTTTTGTTTTTTGCGGTACGCGGGCCTCTTACTGCTGTGGCCTCTCCCGTTGTGGAGCACAGGCTCCGGACGCGCAGGCTCAGCGGCCATGGCTCACGGGTCCAGCCGCTCCGTGGCACGTGGGATCCTCTAGGACCGGGACACGAACCCGCGTCCCCTGCATCGGCAGGCGGACCCTCAACCACTGCGCCACTGGGGAAGCCCTGGGCATGTTTTTTTTTTCTCAACTCTGGCCAATTCAGGAGTCTGCTGGGAGAAGGTTCATTATTGCCAGGACTGTTAGAATCTCTTATGAATCACTACTTCTGTCCAGGGTGCTGTGCCCAGTGGACCCCAGGGATGCCGGTCTTCAGGGATGCAGAAGGCACTTGCTCCATTTGAAGACAGAGCTATCCTCCCTACTTTGGCTTGGGACCCAGCCCCTTGGAGGAACAGAGCATTCCTAGCTTTAAGTAGGAGAAGGACTCTTATTCCAATTACTCCACACTTTGTTTCCTGGCCCCCAGTTATCCCTGCTTTGCCTAGACCCCACAGAATCTCTCAAGAAAAGACTCCGTCTCCTCTGAGCTCTTATCCCTCTAGATATAGAAGCTCAAACCCTGCCCAAAGGCTGGGCTGGGGAGGGAGCAGACATCATTCTCTACCTGCATCCTCACAGAAAAAAGGAATCCTTCTTTTTTCCACCCCAGTTGCCAAACGAAAGTCGCAGAACATATAGCGGCTCTATGGTTTAGTGCGGGGAGGGAGCTTGCCTATACTTACAGCACCTGAGTCTCCACTCAGCCAGCCATGATGCCCTCTTACACAGAGGAAAGAGGAGGTCTAACACTCGAACTGGGAAATGCCAATATTTCCTGTACCATCAGTGAAAGGTTTAGGCTGGAGTACATGTAACTGTAATGTTCTCACGTGTGTTTGTTTCATCCTTTTGATTGGTTTGACTAATGTGGCCGGTTTCATTCTCTGCTACTCAGGATCTGTCTAGGACATCACAGATAGCTGCATGTAGGGTTATGATTGGAGAGCCCTGGAAACATTTGGGTACACACTGGTGTTGGCACACATGTGGATGGGTCTCATGTCCCAGATCGTGAGTCCCTAGACTTGATCCGGGACAAGTGGACCTAACGAGCGCTGTCCTTCCTCTGCCCTCATAGGCCTGGGTGGGAGAAGAAGGGAGATGGGGTGTGGAAGGTAACACCCAGCCAATGGGGGAGAGAGGGAGTGACCGACTAGGGCCCATGGTGCTAGGAGTCAGCTCCCAGATCTATCGAGCAAGACCTTGAGATTTGCCACTTGAGATCCTGTGACTTAAAAACAAGATTTCTTAGGATTTCAGGCAGCATTGTTATTGGTATACATGCGGCTGATTTGGTCATCTTTTTATCTTCGTTCTTAGTTTCTTTTTGCCCCTAAACCTGAACTTTGATGTCTAATCCCATTTGACAGTGTCTTTTAAAGATTTAAATGCTGCTGCCAGATTTCCCAGCCCTATTTGGCCTCTTTGAAATATTGGGTCTGAAAGAAGGAAGGCTCAGCCCGGCACCTACAAACGGCAGCCCCTCAAGAGTGCCAAACGCTGCTACTGTGCCTTGCGCTGAGGGAATAAAACTTAGCTTTTCCTCATGAGCATTCAAGCTGCTACCTTATTTTTCTGCCAGAGATTCAGACTCATCTTGCTGTCCACACTGCAAGCATGTCTGGCATGTGAGTGTGTGTGTGTGGGTGTACTTGTCATCAGCACCTAACCACCTTTGCATTCCCTGATGTCATGAAGTGTCAGTCGATGGCAAGATGCCGTTTAATGCAACATGGCATTAGGTAAGACAATGTGACTAAAGTCATCTCAGAAACTACAGCCTCGATGTAGTCGCCATTCACTGGGCTTCAGAATGGTTCTCATGGGTAGTAAAAGTCACAGTTCAAGACTACCTGGTGTCTTGGAGGAAGTGAGTGAAGATGAAAAAAAAACGTACGAGTTTACAATTTCCCCAAATAGGCATCACTGTGCACCTGCGAAGTACACACAAGAAAACAACAACATATGCTGAAGCTTTTGCATTCTGGTTTTCCTGATGATGCCGGGTTTCATTTTCTGGAGGAGTGTTAGAAATGTTTCCTAACCTCAGCTTAATCTTAAATGTGCTTGTCATGTCCCACAGACAAACCCATAAGTTGGGAAGTTTGGCAAATTGCTCATCCAGGAGGTCTACATCTTGGTTCTTCAAGTTCTAGGCAAGCAGTGACTTTAAACTGTCTTTTTGCTCTTACATATTTTGAAACAAACTCTGGGGCAAAAATGTATTGGGGAGGAAACTTGGAAGACAGCTGGTTTTCTATGTGTGATAGAACAAGATGCTCAGAGATTCGTTTGAAAAAAATGAAACCTCGAAACTTGAAGTCTGACGTCCCTGGGGCCATATGATAAATGCCAGTGGTTGTGCAAGTTCCTTTCCTTTCTTTTTCACATATATTTCTTTGAAAGACAGACCAGAGCCTGAACTTGGAAGGAACCTGGCAGCCTTTGCTGGGGAGAGGAAAATTCTCGAAAGAGAACGCTGTGGGTGATTTAAATATCTCTCCAGGTGAGTGCAATCACCTGAATGATGTTTAAGATGTAAAGTCACATACTTTGCCCACTAGTCTGTGGTTCTGAATGTGTCTCTTTGAGTATTGGCAGGAGGATTCTTAACCACTGTGCCACCAGGGAAGCCCCCTGAGTCACATTGTTTGATGTGCTGTTTCAAGTCAGTTTCATAGTGAGCAGAGCACCCTTTGGTTTTTTGATTTGTTCCCTAATTATCTAGAAATGTCCTCATTAAGAGAGAAAGTAAACACGGTTTCAGGTGCTGTGCTGAAGACAGGAATTGTCGGGTAGTGGGAGGGGGACCCGGGAGAAGGGAGAACGCACGTGTTTCTTCTTTGAGATAAAAGCCCATCCCAGAAACAAAGGTTGTTAGAATACAAAAGCTCTTTGTACACTGAGCACGTCTGCTGTTACGGATGAACCCTCTCCAATGGCTACTATCAAACTTGTCATATTTTATTCATGAGTTGTGGTGTGCCTGGATGAAATAAGAAAAGCAAAGCTCCAAATCAAAATTATTGCATAAAAAAGATAAAATAGTTATTATTGTGACATTTTGGAAGAATTCTTAAATCTCTCCAAGAATTCACTTGAAAAAGTTGCACGGAACGGCTGGGTGTGCGGCATGTCATTTTGCTGGTCGGGGCTCCTGGGCTCAATTACACCTGGACCCACACTGACAGACTCTATGCCTATAGTGAATAAGAGCATAATTAAAGAAAGGGCGACAGCAGTGGTTGTCAGGCATCTTTTTTTTTTTTTTTTTTTTTTTGCAGTACATGGGCCTCTCACTGTTGTGGCCTCTCCCATTGCGGAGCACAGGCTCCGGATGCGCAGGCCCAGCGGCCATGGCTCACGGGCCCAGCCGCTCCGCGGCACGTGGGATCTTCCCGGACCGGGGCATGAACCTGTGTCCTCTGCATCGGCAGGCGGACTCTCAACCGCTGTGCCACCAGGGAAGCCCTGTCAGGCATCTTTGCATCTATCATTCTTACATTATTACTCTGTGGTTGATAAAATATGGCATTCTTGTTTTTTTATTTTTATCTTTTTTTTTTTTTTTTAGAATGTGGTGTCTGGATTGTGTGGTATGCCTTGTATGGGGAGATTTGGGGGAATAGTGGCAGGAAAGTCCACTTAAAAGTATGCCTTAGGGCTTCCCTGGTGGCGCAGTGGTTGAGAATCTGCCTGCCAATGCAGGGGACACGGGATCGATCCCTGGTCCGGGAAGATCCCACATGCCACGGAGCAACTAAGCTCGTGTGCCACAACTACTGAGCCTGCGCTCTAGAGCCCGTGAGCCACAACTACTGAGCCCGCGTGCCGCAACTACTGAAGCCCACGCGCCTAGAGCCCGTGCTCCACAATGAGAGAAGCCACTGCAATGAGAAGCCCGTGCACCGCAATGAAGAGTAGCCCCTGCTCGCCGCAACTAGAGAAAGCCCGCACGCAGCAACAAAGACCCAACACGACCAAAAATAAAAAAAAGTATGCCTTGCACCCCATAGATGTTGTAGGACAGCAACAAAGAGTTTAGGGAAGAAGCTGTTGGTTTACATCATGAATTTGAAAAAGTAAGCTGAAGTGCTTTTGTAAAAAGACATGCCAATTTCACTGAAAGAAAAAAAAAAAAAGTAAAAAAGGTCCACTGTTGCTCCAGTGGCTCTCTCTGCTGACACAGGGCTTGGGTGATCCCCATCTATTTCCTGATTTATCTGGAAATGCCTACCATCCCACTCCACCCTTATGCTCATGGCCTCCCCGTCTCTGGCCCAAATTAGTGATGGATTCATTGTAAGCTAACTTACTCAGGATTTATTTTCATCCTATGGTGTTCTCTCCACTTGTTCACACTGCCGGATTGTAAGTGACTTGAAAGCCAGTGAGAGAAAGCCTTATCCACATAGTCTCCGTACGCGCCCAACTCGTGTGGTGTCGTCCAACCCTGGCACTCAGACAGGGAAGAAAGTGACAGTGACGAACATTTTAAAAAACTGTTCATGTAGATGATTACATGTACATGTCATGTAGATTCTGTGATATAAGTATCATCATTATATTAGTCGCCATTTAATGGAGGAGAAACTGAGTTTCAGGGGGATTGAATGACCTGTCACTCAGATGCTAAGTGCCAGGACTGATGGTGGATCCCAGGTCTTCTGATCTCAAATTCCACTTCCACACAGGGCAGTGTTTCCCAGCCTTTTTCATATCATGACACATGATTTTCAAATGGCTATATTTGTATATTACACTGGGGAAAAGACAAGGGGCTATTTCCTTTTTTTTGCCTAAAGTACTCTTCCTGGCCACACCAAGGGCTGAGAGGATCCAAACCTCAGAGATACCTGTTACCAGAGCCCCAGCATCTGTGGAGAAGCATCTGAGTGAGCCAGAAAGGGCCTGGGAAGGCAGGGGATGGAGGTTTCGTGTGGAGCCTGGGTGTATGTAGAGTGTGTGGTATTAGCACATGTTAGAGCCATGCCGGGGACGGGTTGCGATCCCAGATGCATGGAGGGTCAGCCAGGTCATCGCTGAGTGTGTGCACCAGCGAGGGAATGCAGACAGCGGGTGACATTGTGCAGTGCCCTGTAATCTCCTCAATGTCACATTCACTGCATCTTGTAATCTGTGCCACCTTGGACTTGATGAAATGTGATGTGTCGGTTGGGAGAGCGGTGGAAGACACTGAAGGCTAAACTAACATGCTGGCGCTGCGCCTGGCCTGAGGCTGGTCACTTTATCACTTTGGACCTGGAGCCAGGACTCCTCACAGGACCCAGTTCTCAGCTGTGACTGCTTCTTACAATCAGTTCAGATACTTAAACAAATAAATCCTGATGCCGGCTTCACCCCAGACTACTTTCCTGAGTCTCCGGGTGTGAGGTACCTTAAAGGAGAAGGCCCCCATCTGCCTAGGCATTTGTGAGCTGCAGGCATCAGTGGAAAGGAGAAACACAGGGTGATAGGTACTTAGGGCTTGGCAGAAGTTGCCCTGGCAATTGGCTTTTAACTGTATATTTCATGCATAAGCTAGCCACAGCAGCCTTCTTGATATTTCCTTTAAATCGAAGATCTCACCATGATTAGAAAGCTGCCCGACCCACTAGTGTGTGCTGGGGACAGGGCAAGCTCGGGAGCACTTCCTGGACATCTGCTTTGTTTTTTAAAATTTTTAGTTTTGTTTTTTTAGTTGAAGTATAGTTGATCTATAATGTGTTAATTTCTACTGTACAGCAAAGAGATTTAGTTATACATATATATATTCTTTTTTTAAAATTCTTTTCCATTATGGTTTCTCATAGGATATTGAATATAGTAATACACTAGGACCTTGTTGTTTATCCATTCTATATATAATACTTTGCATCTGCTAATCCCAACCTCTGACTCCATGTTTCCCCCAATCCCCTCCGCACTTGGCAACCACAAGTCTGTTTTCTATGCTGGACTTTTGCTTTGAATCTTGCTTTTTTCCATGTGTAACTTTGGAATCCGTTCCCTCTTTGAGTGACTGGCTGGAGGACAATCTTTTTTTTAGAGCCCTTATCTTAAAGGTGCCTCTAAAGCTCATTTATATATTAATCAATCAGCAAGCATTAACTGGGAGTCTGCTATGCTGCCGGGTGCCAGCCACTGTGCTGGGTCCTGATTGCACAAGAGGAATGTGGAAGATGCTCTGCGCTTGGGGGCCCTTGGTCCAGGTGCAGGGATGAGAGAACCAGAAACAGATCGTATTCATTCATTCAAAAATGTTTATTGCACACCCATATGATGGGCACTGTTCTGGCTGTTAGAGATGTAGCGGAGAAAAGACAGAGTCTCTGGGTTCCTGAAACTTCGGTTCCAGCATTGATGGGGAATCACAGTGAACAAGTATACTCATAAATTAGTAACTATAGATAGCCATATAGACTCTGAAGGAAATAAAACAGCAATACCGAGGAGAGAAAGAAGGAGAGGAGAGACTTTAGATAGATAGGATTATTGGGGAAGGCTTCCTTGCAGAGGAGGTGTTTGATCTGATGCCTGAATGAAGAAGCCAGCCATGCAAAGATAATAGTATCATTCCTGATCACTTACATGATTAATGATGAACACTTTTTATGTGCTAGGCACTGTTTTAGATTCTTTATATTTGTTAACTAATTTCATCCTTAAAATAATCCATAATAGTCCTAACAGGGAGATGGGTATTATGAGCCCCATTTTACAGAAAGGAAAACAGAGGCACAGGGAGGTTAAATCATGTGGCCAAGGTTAGGTCCAGTAAGTGGCAAAGCTGAGAATTGAATTCAGGCTGTTTTGCTCCAGAGCTGACATTTTTGGAAGAGCTGGTACAAAAACCCTTGGATCAAACAAGTTTAAGGGGCACAAAGATGGCCAGTGTGGGTGGAAGTACCCGAGGAGGTCGGAGAGTGCGGCCAGGGCCAAAGTAAAAGCTTGGTCTTTGTTTCAGCCCCAGCAGCAACACCAAGCCACGCAGGGTCTTTCAGGCCATTGTAAGGAATTAGGGTCTTATTCCAATTGTGCTGGTCAGTGTGGTAGGTTGAGAAATGACCCTCCCCCACCCAAAGATATTCTGTCCTAATCCCCAGAACCTGTGACTGTGTTACTTTACATGATTAAAAACAACTTCGAAGATGTGATTAAGTTAAGCATCTTTTGGTGGGGAGGTGATCCTGCATTATCCAGGTGGGCCCAATGTAATCACAAGCGTCCTATAAGAGGGAAACAGGAAGTTCCGTCAGAGAGCGGGTGATGCAAAGATGGCGGCAGAGAGAGATTCTACGTTGCTACAAAGCTAAGTTGGAGGATTAGGAAGGGGACCTGAACCACGGAAAAGGCAAGGTAAATGGATTCTCCCAAAGAGCTTCTGGAGGGAGGGTGGTCCTGCCCGCATCTTAGTTTTGGTCCAGTGAAACCTATTTCAGCCTTCTGACCTCCAGAACCGTGGGATAATAAGTTCGTGTTGTTTTAAGCCACTAAGTTTGCAGTGATTTGTTATAGCAGCAACAGGAAACTAATACAGGCACCTGTTTGAGGGTTTAAAGTAAGGGGTCGACAGGATTGATATGATGTGATTTAAGTATGAAAAAGATTTCCTTGATTCTCCAATTGCTACATGAGAGAGAGAGAGAGAGTCAGAGAGGAGTGGGGAGAGGAGAGGAGGGGGAAAGAAACAAGTGGAAGCAAGCTGGCATTTGACAACTGCTGCAGTGTTACAGTCAAGAGGATGGAGGGTCTCGGTGGTGATGGAGGTGGAGCTCAGGGCTTGCTGATGCACGGATGTACCCTGAGACACCCTGACAGAGAGCAGGCAGATGAGGGCATGAAGGAGCCTCAAGATGGCTGGAGAGGTGGGAGGAAACCCAGAAGAATGCAGTGTCCAAAAGACAGAGTGCCTCAGGGCTTCCCTGGTGGCGCAGTGGTTGAGAGTCCGCCTGCCGATGCAGGGGACACGGGTTCGTGCCCCGGTCCGGGAAGATCCCAAATGCTGCGGAGTGGCTGGGCCCGTGAGCCATGGCCGCTGAGCCTGCGCGTCCGGAGCCTGTGCTCCGCAACGGGAGAGGCCACAACAGTGAGAGGCCCGCGTACCACAAAAAAAAAAAAACACAAAAAAACAGAGTGCCTCAAAAAGGAGGGAGAGGACAGCGGTTGGGAGGTTGCTGAGAGGTTAGTTAGGCCGAGGATAGAGAACTGACTATTGGATTTGGCAAGATGCAGAATGTAAGATGGGTCACAATGGGTGGTAGTGGTCAGTGTAGCTACAAATACTGGCTGGATGTCTCTGTCTAGACCGAGTCTGTCCTACTCACCGTGGCCCAGCGCCTGCCACAGAGAACACGCCCCGAGAATATGTTTGAGCGAATGATTGAATTTTGGAGTGAAAGGGGAAAGCACGCTGAACTGGGGGCTCCAGAGCTTCACGGAGCTAGAGGAATTGGGTTGGGTCTCGCGAGATGGGCAGGTTTTGCATCGGCATGGTGGCTGGAACTCCAGGTGGGAGGAGAGTTGAGATCCCATGCCCGTGGAGCTCCTCACCTGTGCCGGGCACTGCCCCAGGCACCACACGTGTTCTGCATTCCCAGGGCTCACCTGGGGCCCGAGAGAGCTCGCCAGAGGGTCAGCGAACAACCACTCGTGGTGGCAGAGGTTCAGGTGGTTTGTGGCTGAAAGAGTATCTGCAGGGACTTCCCCGGCGGTCCAGGGGTTAGGACGCTGTGCTCCCACTGCAGGGGGTGCGGGGTTTGATCCCTGGTCGGGCAGCTAAGATCCCACATGCAGTGGGGCATGGCCAAAAATTAAAAAAAAAAAAATCTTCTGGCTGAGTCAGATCATACCCAGGTAGAAAAGACTCCTTGGAAACCTACCGGGCACCCTTTGAGATGAATTAATCATAAAGACACTATTTAAAACACTGAAGGAGTAATTTACTGAAAACTGACTCAGCGTTGTTACCCTAGGACGTGCCAGAGCCAAATTATGTGCGGCAACAACGATCAAAGACCAATTTTCCCCCAAACCGACATGTTCATTTCTTTACAGAAGCCTCAGTAAGTAGGGCTTGTAATTTGAGCCCTTGGTTGTAGATCTTGTTTGGGAGGGTGGCCGCGGGAAATTGGTGGAGAAGGATCCAGTAGCCAGACGGCAATGGGCTTTGAATTCAGGCAAGCAGCATCTCCAGCGGTTCATTTTAAGGGTGACATTAAAGATTGTATTCTCATCCTAGTAAACATTAAGAGGTCAGTTTTCAAAGGAGCACAGCACGTCTGCCAGAATCCACACCCAGAGCCCCTTTCTGCACTCACCCCACATTTCCTGGAGCTTCTGTTCACAGCCTGGAGTTTCAGGTGTTCAGAAAGCTTTACTCACCCTCCTCAGCACAGGGTCTGAAAGGCCTGTAATGACACTTTCCGGGAGCCAGGAAGCACACCTAGCGAGCATTGCAGATAGATGAATAGTGCGGGAGACCTCCCCAGCAGTGACTCTGGAACTAATGAGCTAACAAGGCATGTAATTAGATTAACACATGTGATCTTAGAGCTGATGATCTACTTTTTAGGACAGTGGAAATAAAGGAGCTGAAAAGAAAGCATTCCACTGAGGAGTTCCAAATTATTATCCCTTCGGAAATATTCAGGGCACTTGAAATAATAGAGCAGAGCACCTTCTCCAGTGGCCATGCCAGCAAGTATGGGCCCTGACAGGTGGTCAGTCTCAGGCTGGGGGTAGGGCGGTGCTGAGCCGAGAGGGTACCTCATTCATCACTTAGTTCTTGCTGTGTTACCTGGGACCGATGCTGCTTTATGATTTCTCTCTGTTGTGGAAAGGATTTCTTTTTCCCCCCTTTGCATAGCATAGTGAGACGTTCCCATATTACTTTCTTGGCGTGTATAGTGACCGGGCCTGCCCTAACCTAATGGGCCAATTACTTCTGGAAGGACCTCCTGTAGCGTTCCTCTTTTTCCTTCAGCTTACTTGGAGAGAAAGAAATCGCACATTTGAGGTTTGCCAAGCTGCCTCCCTCTCCCCAGCTACAGACTTCTGCCATGCAGAGTCCCTACCCCCTCCACCCTGGAGTCATACCCCTCACCTCTGACCACTGGGACCCCAATAAAGCAGATTTTACCTCTGACCCTCCCCTCATTCCTTACTTCTCATTCATTCTTTCACCTCTGAGCTAATGCTACCCTGTTGGTCCCCAAGTGCTAAATTTGTGCAGTTTCTGGGGTGAAATCTCCGAGGCCACCAACATTGTTTCTCACTTGAGCTCCTGACGGCTTGCTAATTAATATGATTTTGGTCGTTGCAGCCTGTGTTGAAGTTGGACCACTTTCCCAGAGGTGGGAAGTCAGACACTCATCCACAAAACCAAGTAAATCACTTGTATGTGAGGGGGAAGACCTCAGATACATCAGGAGCATCTTCCTGTGGTTTGGCATCTAGCTTTGCGGGCTGTGGGCTTTTAAGAGCACTTCCTGGCCTCATGAACAGGGGTGCTTGGATTCCTGATAGAAGAGTTATGTGATTAAGATACCTCAAGTAAAACACACGCTTAGAGCTCTCTGCCTATCACCATGATGAGATGCCAGCTCTGTTGCGAAAGCTGGGAAAAGAAAGCGCTGTTTTCCATCAGGCGGAATACAGGCTTATCTGGAAGAGTGTCGCTTTCTGCTTGTAGATGCCACAACTATCTCTTTGCCCACAGAGCCACGGGAGCTTGCCTTTGAAACATTAGCTGTTCACCCTCGTAATTGCACCATCCTTTAATTTAATGAAAACCCATTAAACCGAAACAATAATTAAAATGAGACATCATCTCTGTAGGAGGTTTGCATATTAAAATCACTGCATTTCAATGCCAGCAGATTTTTATTCTTGAACAGTATTTGAAGCAACATGTAAAAATGATTTATAATGAATAACCATAAACTAGAGAGCTTGGCGGTTGAACATGATGCCTCACTGTTCACTATTGAATTTGAGTAGATGTGGCATGGTCAAGGCCAGTACAGCATTGAAAATGTCTCTCTTAAGCCTGAGAATTAGGCCTGTGCACAAAAGGGAAGTAATTATAATTATGTTAGCCCACTGCTCCAAACTTTTCAAACAGGCTAGAGAGTGCATGTTCAATATATGGGGCGGTTTAGGGTTTTGGAGGAGCGATGCCCCTTAGATAGGGGAGACCTGGCATTGGAGTGCAGTGGAGAAGTTTAAAGGTTCTTCCTTGTCTGGGGATTAGGGAAGTCGTACAGAAATATACAGAAAGAGC
Organism: Grampus griseus; assembly: GCF_964374135.1. Taxonomy (NCBI): domain Eukaryota; kingdom Metazoa; phylum Chordata; class Mammalia; order Artiodactyla; family Delphinidae; genus Grampus; species Grampus griseus. The sequence goes on from NC_139002.1 coordinate 75,114,438, forward strand.
TGGGAAGCTGGAGTCAGAAGACACATCTGTACTTGCTGGAGGTAGGATCTTGGGTGAGTCACTTAACTTGTACACACCAGAGATTCCTTATCTTTAAAGGGAGGTTATTAATGCCTACCTAGTGGGTTATTATGAATATGAAATGTGGTCATGTGTGAACCCATTGGCAAATGTTAAAGCTCAGGCTTCCAGTGTGTAGATTTCTGAGCCACCTTTGCAAAGCGTCTCGGAAATGCTGTCCTAAAGAGGCCAGGGAAGGGGAAATACTTCTGGCGCACAAGCTATATGGTAGGCACACTCCATGTATTCATCACTCCTTACTGAGCCCGTGGGTGGTATTACCACTGTGTTTACGCATGGGGCAACTCAAGGATGAAGGAAGGAAGCTGAGTTACCCAACCTCTCACAGAGGCTACATGGTGGAGCTGGCATTCAAACACCAGTTGGGCTGAGGTGGGTGAACAGGGCAGAGGCAGTGGTGTGCCGTGGTTGGCAGTACACAGATCTGAGTTTGAAATCCAGTGACGATACTTAACTTTCTTAACGATACTTAACTCTTAACTTAGAAAGTTAAGAAACTTTCTAAGTTTCTTAACTCTTTGTACCTCATTTATAAGATGGAGATAGCAATACTGACATCCCTGGGCTGCTGTGAGGATTAAATTAGGAAGTATATTTAAAGTCCTTAGCTCAACATCCAGCACACAGCAAAAATTCAGAGATGTTTGGATGTCGGTCGGCTGACTGGACCTAGATTGGAGTACCTGGGAGCGCCCACTTTTTAGTTTAAGAGAAGAGAGAACTGGCCACTCATGCCTCCAGCCATGGCTGGCAACCCCTGCTGACCCGCCCGTTGCCCTCCTGCTGGGCCATAGCCATAATCCACCCCAGCCCCAAGCCTCTCCTGGCAGGGTGGTGGCTGGCATAGCTTGGTACACCCCATCCTCCAGGACTCAGGGCCTGCCCCAGCTGTGTTCCAGATAAACAGTTGGCCTGTTCCTCCTGCGTGGCAGGCACTGTTTTAAGAGATTAACGTGTGAATCTTGAATCTTATACTATCTCTATGAGACAGATGCAGTTTTATTTCCATTTTACAGACAAGGAAGCTGAGGCACAGAGAGGTTAATGAGTCCATGGTCACACAACTAGTAAGTGGTGAAGCTGGAATATGAGCCAGTCAGGCTCCAGAGCCTGAGCGCTTAACCGCTGCCCCGCACTGTCCCTTATCGGGAGGATCAGGTCTCTGAGGGGGAGCTCTCTGGTCCTGCTCCAGGTTATTTCCAGCCATGTGTTGCCTCCTGAGCATACTAACTTTTCTTTTGCCTCTGAGCTGAACAACTGAACAGTTCCCATTCATTTATGTTTGTGTCTTTTTTTTTTTGGCAGTATGTGGCCTCTCACTGTTGTGGCCTCTCCCGTTGCGGAGCACAGGCTCCAGACGCGCAGGCTCAGCGGCCATGGCTCACGGGCCCAGCCGCTCCGCGGCATGTGGGATCTTCCCGGACCAGGGCACGAACCCGTGTCCCCTGCATCGCCAGGCGGACTCTCAACCACTGCACCACCAGGGAAGCCCCATACGTTTGTGTCTTTATTACTAGATGCTTAGCCCCTGGCAGATAAAAGATGTGTTTTCGTCAGTTTTGTGTCCATAGTGCCTGGTTCAGAAGAGTGCTCGATAAACGTTTTAAAGGTGAAGAATTAATGAGCTAATGATCGATGGATGAGTGAGCAGTTCGCAGAGGGCTGGGACCAGGACTGTCCTCATGTCTTTTGTAGCAACTCAGAGAGCGTCCCGTGCTGGGAACAATGTTCTTGCCTGTGCTTGACAAACTTCTGTGCAACTTCATCCACCATGTGGTGGGCATACCTCTGCGTTCTCAGACTCTTGACCATGAGTGTGGATTAAAATGACACCTGACTTGACTGTCAGTTATTACCAAAATGCACCTCAGTCCCATCAGCCTGAGCTGTCATGAGCCGAGGGTCTCAGCTTATGAGAAATGCCCCAGCAGGCCATTCGGGGAGCTGACCAGTCCTCTGCTTTAAGGAGGGGAGTGTTATTCCATGGGAAGCCAGACCTGGTTGAGCTTGGCTAGAGGGAGAGGAGGGGGGATCTCACTAATTTAAAGAGACGCAGTTTCATGATTGAAAGCTGGGTGGTTTATGCTTATTTTCTTCTTTTGTAGGATGCCCTCTTTACTTCTCCCCTGTTTCTATAACAAAACTGATTGTTTTTTCCTTACAATAATTCTGGAAATAATACAATCTAGAAAATTGAGATGTGTGGAAAGGAGAAAAATGTCACCCAGATTAGCTCCCAATGCTAACATTTTGATTGAAGGCCATCATATCTTTCTGCTATGCATCGCTAAATACATTTTTTGTATACTTGGTATGACATTCTACATAAAATTGTGTCTCTGTTTGACATTATTGCCTAGGAATTTCCTGTGTTACTCTAGTACCTTTGATATTATGTTATCCTACGTAATTTTCCATTGTATACAGTCTAATTTACAATCATTCCCTGGATAGCTTTTTTGCTATATGATGCAGTCTTCCTCTCCTCCCTGACCCAGTTTTAATGAGATATAATTGGCATGAAACATTGTATTAAAGTGTACAGCTTAATGATTTGATATATGTATACTGCAAAATGATTACCTCAGTGAGTTTAGTTAACATCCATTGCCTCATATAATTAGAATTCTTTTTCTTGTGATGAGGACTTTTAAGATCTCTTAGCAACTTTTTTTTAAAAATGTATATATTTGTTTTTGGCTGCGTTGGGTCTTTGTTGCTGTGCGCTGACTTTCTCTAGTTGCGGCGAGCGGGGGCTACTCTTCATCACGGTGTGTGGGCTTCTCATCGTGGTGGCTTCTCTTGTTGCAGAGCACGGGCTCAGTAGTTGTGGCTTGTGGGCTCTAGAGCGCAGGCTCAGTAGTTGTGGCACACGGGCTTAGTTGCTCCGCGGCATGTGGGATCTTCCTGGACCAGGGATCGAACCCATGCCCCCTGCATCGGCAGGCAGACTCTTAACCACTGCGCCACCAGGGAGGTCCCTTAGCAACTTTCAAGTAGCCAGTATAGTATTGTTAACTATAGTCACCATGCTCTACATTACATCCCTAGAACTTATTCATCTTATAACTGCAAGTTTGTAGCTTATACAATGCAGTCTTTTTATTAAAAAAATCTTTATCAGTCTTTTTGTTGTTGTTGTTGTTCTCCTGTCCTGTGATTCAGATAGAGCTGGCATCCATGCTTTACCCCTATCTTTATTATGAGGCATCCAACTGAGATGGGGGTGGAGGGATGAGGGTTAGGGGGGAGATTGACCACTGGTAGGTTATAGTGCCAGTGTAGGGGGACAGCCTGAAGAGAGAGTGATCACTGTTTGCTAACTTCTTAGTGACAAGGGGATGCATTGATACTCCTTACCAGTATTTTTTTTTGAAGTTCTGAACTCTACTTTTAAATGGTTGGCTTTGTTCATCACTGAATTTTTTATTTATTATTTTTTTACATCTTTATAATTGCTTTACAATGGTGTGTTAGTTTCTGCTTTATAACAAAGTGAATCAGTTATACATATACAAATGTTCCCATATCCCCTCCCTCTTGCGTCTCCCTCCCTCCCACCCTCCCTATCCCACCCCTCCAGGTGGTCACAAAGCACCGAGCTGATCTCCCTGTGCTATGTGGCTGCTTCCCACTAGCTATTTTATGTTTCATAGTGTATATGTGTCCATGCCACTCTCTCACTTTGTCACAGCTTACCCTTCCCCCTCCCCATATCCTCAAGTCCATTCTCTAGTAGGTCTGTGTCTTTATTCCTGTCTTACCCCTAGGTTCTTCATGACATTTTTTTCCTTAAATTCCATATATATGTGTTAGCATACGGTATTTGTCTTTCTCTTTCTGACTTACTTCACTCTGTATGACAGACTCTAGGTCTATCCACCTCATTACAAATAGCTCAATTTCGTTTCTTTTTATGGCTGAGTAATATTCCATTGTATATATGTGCCACATCTTCTTTATCCATTCATCCGATGATGGACACTTAGGTTGTTTCCATCTCCTGGCTATTGTAAATAGAGCTGCAGTGAACATTTTGGTACGTGACTCTTTTTGAATTACAGTTTTCTCAGGGTATATGCCCAGTAGTGGGATTGCTGGGTCATATGGTAGTTCTGTTTGTAGTTTTTTAAGGAACCTCCATACTGTTCTCCATAGTGGCTGTACCAGTTCACATTCCCACCAGCAGTGCAAGAGGGTTCCCTTTTCTCCACACCCTCTCCAGCATTTGTTTCTAGATTTTTTGATGATGGCCATTCTGACTCCTTACCAGTATTTTAAAATATTTATCAGAAGAGCTTAGCTCCTCCACCATGATGATCTAATGAGTAAAATTATGGGGCCACCTGAATCTCTTTTTTGAGTCATGTAGTAATTATAAAAATGATTAATACCATGTGTCACAGGGTTCCTTGGGTTTAGTCCCGAAATAGAGGAGTTAAGGATGCTTAGCTGGCTTTACCCTTAGGTGGCTCATCATGTTAATGTACTTTTTCTCAGCAGGTTGGGGTTATAGTTGAGTGTCTTTGGTAAACAACCTCCGTTGTGTTCCAGGCTTTGGAATCAAGAAATATTATTAATGCAGCAAACATTTTTCGAGGTTCTACCATGTGCCAGGCAACATGCTGAGTGTATCTGTTGATAAACCTTCCCTGTGGAATGTAGTCCAGTAGGCATGATAGCCATTAATGAAGGGATGACACACAATAAAGTGATTAGACACATAAAGACTTGATATTTACAAGAAGTACAGTGAAGACAACATAGGGAATTCGAGCTGGTCTGGGATGGTCAGGGAAAGCGGGCCTGAAGGAGTAACGATTAAGCTGGTATCCACGGAAGAGAGAAAGAAGAGAGGTCACTGAAGATGAGAATATACCAAGGTGGGAAGGAACATGGCCCTGGGAAGAAGAGGCAGGAGGCTTGTGTGGCTGGAGCGCAGGATGAAGCAGGTGGGAGAGAGGAAAGACAGGCGAACGAAAACGTAAGCAGGAGTGCCAGGCGAATGCTATGGAATGTCCTGATCACCTCTGCTGGGGCAAGACTCAGTTTTATCTCCAGTCATGTTGTGTGACCTTGGGCAAGCCATAAAACTTCTGTGTCTCAGTTTCTTTACCTGTAAAATGGGGGATTGTTATTTAGCTCAGGGGTTGTACGAATAGATTGTTCATAAATATTTCCCGAGTGGATACAGTGTCGGGCGCTGGGTATATGATGGTTTGTCCCTTTTCCACAGGCACCAAGCCCTGAGGTCCTACATATTGGCAAACAGTAGACATAGCACAGTGAAGAGTGTAGCATATGGGACCAGGCTGCCAGGTTGGGATCTCAGAACGTGGACTCCTAGCCCAGTGTCTTTTAGAAAGTCATTTAAATTCTGTAAACCTTAGTTTTCTCATATGTAAAGTAGGAAAAATAATAATGGCTACTCCTAAGATTATTGTAATTAGATGATATGCGCAAAGCAGTTAACCCTGCGCTTGGCACCATCGTAAGCCATACACGTGTTTGCTTTTTATCATTCAGGCTCCTGGAGCTAATGGAGGTTTAATGGGATATTATCGTGAACTTGTTCATGGAGATAGAAATCCTTTACACATTAAGTGGGAGTCTTCTGGTGTCCCTATTACTTTCTGCTTGTGATTTCTGCTGCTTTGAAAGTGCTTGGATCAATAACATCTGAAGTTCTCAAAGAAGGGCCCCAGGACCTAACAGGAGGACATGTGCCTCTCTCCACACAGTAGGAATTGCCCTGTGGACAGTTGGCAGTTCTGAAATGGCAAATTTCCTCTCTACTTAGAAATGAAAAGCCAACTGTCCTTTCAAATTAGCAAGTGTTGCTTTATCTTTCGGGGCCAATCTTAACCACAAGCTTATGTGGGACTCAGGCTAGAAGGAGGTGCTATGTCTATATGGAGGTTCTGCCACGTGTCGAGGTTCTTAGTGTACACATGCTGTGATTACGGAGACGTCGCCTGAATTCACCATCACTCAAGACTGAGGCCAGCTGCCCTGGTGTGTCTGTTTCGTCCTGTTTCTGGCTGCTGCTGTCTTTGCTCTCTCAACTCACCAATCAGTGGAGAGTTCCCTCCAATGTTAGGTTGAGTAGATGCTCTCCTGCTGGACTTTTAGTGACAGAGGCTTGCAGAGAAAGAGAAACGCCAGGATAATGGAAAACACCTGGGTGTTCATAGCCTCACAGCGATCCTGCAAGGAATGCCCTCTTCTCTCTATTTCTCCTGTCTAGTAAATGCTTATTCATCTTTTTTGACTCAGGCTCAAAGTTGCGTCCTGTATGATGTCATCCCCAGCCTCCCCGGGTCCCTTCCTTCCTTCTTTTATGCATTGCCCTACTCTGTTTTCACCAAGTAACTGTCTTGCTTATGTAGCTGTCCTGGATGCCAGAAACGGTTTTTACCTTTTTGCTGATACCTGACACAGCGTTAACACGGGTATATGTTTGTTGACATTGAAAATCACCACCCTCCTCACCCTGTAAGTCAGGGAAAATGGAAGTGAAATTTCTTCTACATGAGGCAGAGAAGAGCTTGTGACACCCTCGTTTAATTTCTCTCCTCCATTCTTCGGCCTCCTTCCTTCACCTAACACGTTTTTACTGATGCTTCCTCATCACATTAGCATTTTTAGTGTTTCTCGAAAATTGACTAGGTAGAGCTATTTCATCCTAGTGGGGAAAGAAAGGAAATAAGGTAAGGAACATGAAACAAGATTATGGTAAGTGATACAAGGAAATAGTTGATCACAATACATATACTGTGATAAGTGGTCTGAAGGAAGTCACCAAAGTGGCATTTTAGACATTAATGGGGGCCCCGTTGGAGGGAGTGGCCAGGAGGTTGCATTTGCAGTGAGAGCGGGGGAGAAGGGAGAGGTAGGCAAGAGGCATCTGTGTGTGACCGTGCGGGCCATGCGGAAGAGCCTGATTTTATCCCGGGAGCGATGGGAAGCCACTGGAGGGTTTTAGGCAAGAGATGGAAATGATCCTGATTTCTGCCTTAAGGAGGGCACTTGGGCTGCTGTGTGGAGGATGGAGAAGGGAAGGTAACACGGAGACCAGTGAGGATGCAGTTGGAGAGATGATGGCAGCTTGGACAAGAGTTTGAAGAGTACAGCTGGGAAGAAATGGACAGATGCCAGACATGGGAGCCCTCATGACACACTCTCGGATTGAATACGGAGCGTGTAGGAAAAGAAAAAATTGAGGACAATTTCTAGTTTTTTGGCCTGAGGAAGTAGGTGTTTCCATTTACTAAGACTGGGAACTCTAGGAGATAAGAGAGGGTTGGGGGAGAGAACAAGAGCTCAGTGGGCGAATACAACTTGGTGTTAGATATTCAGATACTGAATATGGAGATATTCAGAAGGACACTGCATATATGAGTCTGTTACTTAAGGGAGAGGTTGAGGTTGCAGATATAAGTTTGGGGGTCATTGGCCATCTGGCTTGATGATACTCCCCCAGGGAGAATTGAATGAGAGGTGAGGCTACCCATAACTGATGTGATATTAACTCCCCTAGTAGGCATTGCTGATCAGTCATGGCCCTCTTTGCATTGGGCCGAAGCTTCAGAATCCTCTAATGAGCTCCCTGGGCAGCCACCGACAATCAGTTGATTCCTAATTGATGGGTAAAGTAGGAAGTAGCAAACAGGAAAAAAAAGTAAACGACAAAGTTAATCTCAAGAACCAAGTGTTTTTTTCCTGGCACTAAATTCTAGGTGAAATATATTATGAGGCTCTTTGCCCAGTAGTAGTAATAATAAAAATAACATTAACAAACATTGGCTAATGATCTCTAGTTTACAAAGTGATTTGTTCATACGTTTAATTGGTTTTGAATATCATCCTGGAGAGTCTTCGGCTAGGATTCTGTAGAAGGCATAAAAGCATTCCCTAAGTGGCTGTCTCTCATCTCAGCCCTGGACAGAAGCTGACAGCATGCCGCTTAGTAGTAAAGTAGTGAAAGCCTTTGGGCAGAAAGGCAAATGTCATTGAGGTAGGTTTTCTGTGGGTACAGTGTTCTTGGGTTGCGTCCCTCCTTGGAAGAGGACCAGCTTTGCTTCCCACTGTGCGTAGCCTAGACTTGAACAGCTGCAAGACTGGTGTTGTGTGCTGCAGACTTGAAACAGCAATGTATAGAGTTATAGGAGATAAAGCTGGGGAGGCCCTGAGAAATCGCCTAGTCCAAGCCCCTCATTTTGCAGATGAGAAGACTGAGGCCTGAGGTCAAGAATTCAAGGATTTCTTTTTGTTAAAAACCACTCTTCAGGATGAGGTTCTTCAAGGTCTGAATACAAGTCTGTGATGTTGCTTGGGCCATGCAGCCTTTGCAGTTATGTTTTTCTTTTAAAATTTTTTTAATACAATTTTTAAAGGTTACTTTCCATTTACAGTTATTACAAAATATTGGCTATAGTCTCTGTGTTGTACAATACATCCTTGAGCCTGTCTTACACTCAATAGCTTGTACCTCCCACTGCCCCACCCCTGTGTACTCCCCACTTGTAACCACTAGTTTGTTCTCTGTATCTGTGAGTCTGCTTCTTTTTGGTTATATTCACTAGTTTGTTGTTTCTTTTAGATTCCACATGTAAGTGATATCATACAATATTTGTCTTTGTCTGACTTATTTTAATTTAGTATAATGCCCTGCAAGTCCATCTATGTTGCGGCAAATGGCAATATTTCATTCTTTTTTATGGCTGAGTAGGATTCCATGGTATATATATATATACCACAGCTTCTTTATCCATTCATCTGTTAATGGACACTTAGGTGGTTTCCGTATCTTGGCTATTGTAAATAAGGCAGTCCTATGTTTTTCAAAGCTTCCTCGGGCAGTCCTGGAGAAATACCCAAGTAGTTACCATACCATCAGAGGACGTGGTCAGGGCATGAGAGAAGGCCACCAAACACGTCTTTGGTGTTCATTTGTCATCCTCTGAATAGTTTTCTCTAATTCAGCTCCCTTGGTGCCCACTTCCTGCTGCCAGAAAGTGTAGTGTAAAATAGTGATGTAATGCCCAGTTTATCATGACAAGGGTGAGCCTGAAATGAGGGATGTCTCTCATTATGCGGATGTTGCAGAAAGAAAGATTTCTGTCCAGTAGCAGGATTAGCTGGACTCGCACACCTCTAGGCCTGCTGAATGGGCCTCAACTTTAATAAACATTTCACGAGGACAGTCATCCGCTGCATGTTTACAGAGGAATTCCAGGCACGCTGATGTATTATGGGCATGCCTTGTATTTATCCTTTAAGCAAAAGCAATTGTCTGGCATTATGAGCTCTAGTAAATCTCTTTTGGGTACAAGGCAAGGACGGGTTTCCCTAGATGCATTGTGGAGAGAAAGAAGCTGAGGCCACGGGAAAAGGGAAATTAGAGACTGCTGAGTGGCCCTGGATCCTATTAGACTCAGGATTCTCTGAATTTTGGACCCCTTTTATCAGACTGCCTCTCACCTTATTTTCAGCAGCTTAATCTGTTTGCAGCAGGCCAGATTGCTCCGTGTCCCATCACAGTTCCTGTCAGAAAATCACCGGCTGGCCAATTGTGAACTTGTCAAAGTGATAAGCGGGCACGGTGGCTGAGACGGCATGTCCAGGCTTTGCCTTGAATGCGCGCAGCCGTGTGGAGTGGTGGGTGGCACCTGAAAACGGAAAACTACTGACGAGAGGGGAAAAGGGAGAATGTACCGTGGACCCTCTGGACAAGGCATTTTTAACTGTGCATCTTTTCTCCTTTTCCTTCTCGTATTCCCTCTCCTCTTTTCCCATCTGTATTCCTTCTTTCCTTCCTCTTCTCCTCCTCCATTTCCTCTTCTTTCTCCCTTCTGTTCCTTCTTGACTCCTAGATATAGAAAGGGAGATCCACGCAGCCCCTCATGTGAGTGACAAATTAATTCAGCTGTTCCGGAATAAGAGCGAATTCACCTTTCTGGCCACTGTACAGCAGAAGCCATCCAGTTCAGGAGTGATACTGTCCATTCGAGAACTGGAACGCAGGTAAGAAAGAGCTTTCTACTTCTCAAAAATATCTACCTAGCATTCATGGGCTGTACAAAATGCCTTGGAATTCAGAGGGCGGAGCTCCAGGAAAATGTTCGGCTTGCTGAAGCCTCGTGACTGTTGAACACATTCATGGACTGACTTTGCCTTAAGATGTCTTTCTCACCTATTTTCTATCTCCTGGTAGACTTTGCTCATATAAAACCACATGCTATCCATCAGATTTAGGCCATCAAGCAAGTTACATTTACCAAGAACCTCCAGTAAGCCTTCATTGTGTTTATTTTATGCAGGAACTGTGCTTGACGCTGGGAACATTAAGGTGAATAATACAGAGTTTATTCTAAGGATCGCATCACACAAGCTAGTAGGGAATATGGACAAATGAATGTCACGAAGAATTGTAGATGCAGTGCTGGAAGCTTGTGTTTAGGGAATAAAGGTAGTAGGCAATTCTGCTAAGCTTTGTAGTAAGCCAGGAAAGGGTTCAGAGAAGATGATGACTGTATAAGGAAATCAAGTGAGTAGATATTTGACAGGCTGAATGGGAAGGAGTAAGGAATAGGAAGAAAAACATTCAAGGAAGAGGTTGTGATGATTTGGGGAAGGAACGGGTAAGTGGGTAAGTAGATGACACAAAGTGTGTGGGGCAGGGGCTGAGGTGTTTGAGGCAGGCAGAGATAGGTGGTATCATAGAGGCAGGTGGAAACGAGATCATTCCAAAGCTCTGATGCTGTGTTGAAAAACTTGGACTAAAGTCCCCGTAGATGATGGGAAACTACATAATGGTTTTAAGTTTGAGAAAGGTCACTCTATTTGGGAGTTCAAAGTAATGATTATTAGATAATCTAAGACAAGGGTATAAGGTCCTTTCTGGGATATACTGGTGAGCTGTGGCAAAGCAGAGGGTGAGGGGAAAGATTGTGTCCACGAACCTCCATTCCCTTAGAGCCCCTCTGTTGGCCCCTGTAAGCGTGCTGGAAGCCTTCTCCCCAGACCAAAGCTCCTGGACAAGCAAACAGATCTCTTTCTCAGAGAGACTGGCGGTATTTCAGTCTGCTGTCTGTGTAGTGCGCTGGGGGTGACAGCCTGCCAAGGACTGTCTCTTCGACTGTTTTGGTCCCATGGGACCCAGGAGCTGGGCTCCAGAGCCAGGGAATCAAGGGTGTTCCTTGGGTGGCAGCTCTAAAAACCAGGGCACCGCATGGTGTAAGAGCTCCCTTCTGGGAGATACTGACCCTCTGGAGTTTGCAGAGGGAGGATGTCACGGCTGCCAGTCTTCCTTCAGGAGAGGGTTCCAGCAGGTTCCTGGATGTGTGTGTTAGATTAGATGCCTGCCCCTCAGGCCAATGCTTTATTATAAGCAAATGAGCCTCTTTCACGTGAAGTCTGGGCGCCAGAGTCTTCCTCTGATCTGGGCCCCGAGCTGGGTGAGTCCCAGTATGTGAGCTCTTTTCTCAGGTCATTACAGCCTTGTGGGTCTTGTGGACACGAGCCTCTTTGGTTTTCGCAGCTAGACGTTGTGGAGGATTGTCTCTTAGGTGCAGGTGTTAAGAGGTGGGGTGCCTGATGTGGGGTTCAAACTCTTTGCTTCTTAAGGAGAAGCTTTGGGTTTTAAGTTCCCTACTGACTCTGGGTCTCTGAACTGGGGCTGGGGTTTACAGTGAGATTATGTCTCACCCTATCCTATCTGCTTCGATGCAGTTTTTTTTTTTTTTTTTCCCATCATTTGTCCCATGTGCTCAGCCAGCCTTTAGGTTTTTTCCAGAGGAAAATGTTCCATAGGTAGCTGTAGACTTAGTGTGGAGGACGAGGTGCACTCGGGATCTACCTGTGTCACCATCCTGAACTGGAACCTCCCAGCCAATTTTATTTTTATTTATTTATTTTTGGCCGCGTTGGGTCTTCATTGCTGCGCGCGGGCTTTTCTCTAGTTGCAGTGAGCAGGGGCTACTCTTCGTTGTGGTGCGCGGGCTTCTCATTGCGGTGGCTTCTCTTGTTGTGGAGCACGGACTCTTAAGTGCACGGGCTTCAGTAGCTGCGGCACGTGGGCTCAGTAGTTGCGGCATGCAGGTTCAGTAGTTGTGGCACACGGGCTTAGTTGCTCTGTGACGTGTGGGATCTTCCTGGACCAGGGATCGAACCTGTGTTCCTTCATTGGCAGGCAGATTCTTAACCACTGCACCACCAGGGGAGTCTCCCAGCCAATTTTAACTGAATACCAGTTTTATATTAATCCATTGAAAATACCGATGAAGCACCTGCTCTGTTCTAAGTGCTGTGCCAGTTTTTGTGGGGAAGTGAAAGAAACGAAATCTAACAGAGTTTGGCAATGTGGGAAGCAAGGCATGACCACGTAAAAAAACTAAAGAATAAAAAAGAGCTATTAATAGAGAAGTAATAGACTGGAGTTACTAGGCAGTGTGTAGCTAACTTCAAATTTATGTGGCTCCCCAAACTTACCCCTGTACCCCTCCCTCCCCCCCGCCCCCGGGGTGGACAGCAGTGGCAGAACTCTGGCCCCCCACAAGCCCACAGAACAGTCGCTGCCTAAGCAGAGGGTGGCAACTGGGGAAAGACAGGTGGGCCCTGGGCACCAGGAGCAACCGGGCCAGTGGCTGAGAACTGGTCCCAGGGAGGTGGTAGGTGGTAGGTGGTGGGAGGGAGCTGCACATGAATGGAGGCTCCAAGGGCCCAGTTCATGCTCTACTGTCCCATTGGACTTCACTGACAAAACTCAAAGTCAAAGGTAAAATTACTGAGAATTTCAAGATGGTGACTGCAGAGCATTAACCCCCAAGTGTGGGTCCCTCCTGAGGGCAGGATCCTGTGCAAATGCACTGGTCACATGCCCATGAAGCCAGCCCTACCTTGACCTTGCAGCAGACACGGTGGTGCTCTCCCTTGACCCCCTCACATCTCTTGTGTAGGTTCTGTGTGCCCTTCACCTGGCTTCTATGGGCTTTGCTTCTGAAGACTGACACCTTACAACTTGCCTCAGAGCACTGACCCTCAGCCTCTATAGCCCCTTCACCCTACTATACTGAGAGCGGAAGTGTCTAGGAGTTCACTTCCTCCCCAGGCAGCCTGGAGTCAATGATTGACTCATGAGTGTGGGAGTATGGAAGCCTAGTTCCCTGGCCTTCAATGCCCAGAGGCCAGTCATTCTCTGAGGCTTCATTCATCCCCCAGAGCAACCAGGGATCAGGCTGAGGCTGGGACTTCCTTCCCTCCCTCCCTCCCTCTCCTGGGAGCACTTCCTTAGGAAATCACTTGCTCTCAAATCTTGTCAGGGTCACTACTGGGGAACCAGAGTTCAGATAAACCTTCCCTTTTCCTACTTTTTGATATATCAACCTAGATAGGTAAACTGAGGCAAAAGTGATATAAAGGTGTTAAGTTCACTGAGTTCAGTACATTAAATTGGTGGTTAAGGAAGACCACATAGAAGGGAGACTGCTGAACAGGTAGACTTCTGCAGGCAAGGGAAAGAGAAGGGTATAGAAGCAGGGAGAACAGTGTGGGCAGTCACACGGGGAAGAAATGAAAGAAACACAATTTTTTTTTTTTTGGTTGTGGGGAGAGGTGCGGAGAACAGATCATTCGCTGGAGCAGAGGATCTTTCCATGTACATTTTCCACAGAGGTGAGGATCTCAACAGTTCTGCCTCTTTCCAGTGGTTAAGTTTGCCCTCAGCCTCAAAGGGATGTGATGGCCCCTGACCCTTCTGTGGGGATGCAGTCAGCACGGTGAGCTGGTTGTTTCTGGGCCAGCCTGGCAAAAGTGAGCTGCCATATGTGTTGGTGAGCAGGCATGGGTTAGGGTCCACATGTTCCGTAGGCTGGGAGAAACCACAGGTTCTTATTGCCCAAGGGTGGAGATGTCAAGTCAGCCTCAGCTTCACAGACATAGGAAGGTCATGTCCTTGCCCCACTGGCTTTGTGGGGTTGGGTGTGAGGGCTTCCCCAGTATGAGGGCCATACACACGTCCAAGAATAGAGTGTGGGGCATCTTCAAATGCTTCTCAGTGGAAGCAGAGAACTTCCCAAAGCAGGTGAGAAGTGAGTGGAATGGCAACCGATATAGTAGAGCACTGGCTTCAGAGTCAGACATGATAGAGGCTGGAGACTGACTTCTAGCTTTGCAGTACCCGCTGTTTAATATGTTGGAACCTCAATATCTTTATCTGTAAATGGGGATAATAATCTGTCTTGCAGGATGGCCGTGAGGATGAAAAAAGATAGTGCATGTTAAGTGCACAGCTCTGAACAAATATGTATTTCTTCTCCTTGTCTAATCCTAAGTCTTGAAACTCTATTTTATGGGTTTCTCTTTTGGAATCTAAAAAAATCCATATCTTTAAGAAACGTTTTGAAAAGCCTTTTGTGTTGCCAGGAGAGTCAGCTGAGGCCACCTTCTCTTACTTTCCCGGCAGGATTCTAATAGACCTTAAGGGTCATTGAATGGAAATCATCTGACCATTTTTCATTGTAATAGGAAAACCTCAGGTCTTGACTCAAATGAAATAGATATAAAGAAGTAGAAAATAAGTTCCCCTCCACTTCTGAATTCTGTGGTGCCTTCCTGCATGTTTGTTTAGTCTAATCAAGGCAAGGTATAAAGGATTAACTCTGAATCTGAAATGTACTTGGCTGTGGGTACTAAAGATCTGGTTCCATGCTTAAGGAGATTAACATCTAGTTAAGGAGGCTCTCAGCATGCAAGAAGTAGAGGGGAATATATATTTACGAATTAGGCTTTTTATAATACAAAAGATGTTCCCATCTGTAATATGTGAGAACCTTTAGTCATTTTCAGATTTCTTTTTGTTTTCCAGGGTAACAGTGTCTAGAGCAGCGAATTGCCTTTGTAGACATTTGGCATGCACATTTGACCGGGTATAGAAGATAATCGGGCTCTTCTTTATTCAGTAGCAGAGGATCCAGGGATTTGATAGACTGGATTGATAAACTGGAATCTATTAAGGATCTGGGAAGTCAGACACCCAGGTTTTTCTTTTGATTCTCTCCTGTGTGATCCTCATTGCACCTCTCACGATCAAGGTGAATTAAATATGCATTTGTTACAAATAGGATATGATGGGCACTATTAGATTCCTAGCTGAATTTTTTTTTCACATTTGGTTTTTTTAGTATATTCGGAGTTGTGCATTTATCAACATTATCAATTTTACAAGTTTTCATTACCTCTCAAAGAAATCCCTCACCTCTTAGCTATCACTCCCCAATCTCCCCAAGGGTCCTCCAGCCTTAGGCAATCACTAATCTACTTTCTGTCTCTGTGGATTTGCCTAAATGGAATCATACAAGGTGGCCCTTTGTAGCTGGCTTCTTTTATTAAGAATGTTTTCAAAGTTCTTTAGTGTTGGTAGTATGTGTCAGTAGTTCATTTCTTTTTTCTTTTTTTTGGCCACACGTTGTGGCTTGTGGGATCTTAGTTGCCCGACCAGGGACTGAACCTGCACCTTTGGCAGTGAGAGTGCAGAGTCCTAACCACTGGACTGCCAGGGAATTCCCCAATTGCAGAATAATATTACATTGTTTGGACATACCACCTTTTATTTGTCCATTCATCGATTGATGGGACGCTGGAGTTGTTTCCACTTTTTGGCTATTATGAATAATGCTGCTGTAAGCTTTCTTGTATAAATTTTTGTGTGGACATATATTTTTATTCTCTTGGGTATTTAACTAGGAGTAGACTTGCTGAATCAAGTGGTCACTGTGTTTAACTGTGCAGTTGTCGGACTGTTTTTTTCCAAGTGCCTCCACCGTTTTACATTCCCACCAGCAGTGTGTGAGGGTTCCAAATTCTCTCCATCCCTGTTAAAAGCTAGTTATTAGCTTTCTTTTTGATTATAGCCATCCTAGTAGGTGTGAAGTGATATTGCACTGTGCTTTTGATTTAAATTTTCCTGGTGGCAAATAATGTTGCGTATCTTTTCATGTGCTTATTGGCTGCTATATATCCTCTTTGGAAAAAATGTTTATTCAGATCATTTGTCCATTTTTAACTGGGTTGTGTGTCTTTATGATTTGGTAATAGTTATTTTATAGATACAAATCCCTTATCAGATGTGATTTACAGAATTTTTTCCCCCATTCTGTAGAGTCTATCACTTTCTTCATGGTGTTCTTTGAGGCACAAAAGTTGTTAAATTTGATGTCCAGTTTTTCTTTTATTGCCTAATCCTGAGACTGAAGATTTATTCCATATGATTTCTTTAAAAAGTTTTATAGGTTTAGTTCTTATATTTAGATCTTTGATATATTTTGAGTCAAGTTTTTTAATATGGTGAGAAAGGGGTCCGACTTCATTTTTTTGCATGTGGATAGCCAGTTGTCCCAGCACCGTTTGTTGAAGACCAATGAATTTTCTCGGTACCCTTGTTGAAGATCAGTTGACCATAAATGTGGAGATTTATTTCTGGACTCTCAAATTCTATTCCACTGATATATTTGTTTATTCTTATGCCAGTACTCTTTTGATTATTTGGCTTTGTGGTAAGTTTTGAAATGGATAAGTGTGAGCCCTCCAACTGTGTTTCTTCTTTTTTAAGATTGTTTTGGCTATTTCAGTCCTCTTGAATTTCCGTATGAGTATTAATGACCAGCTTTTCAAATTCTGCAAAGACGTCAGCTGTACTTTCAAAGGGATTGCATTGAATATGTAGATCATTGTGGGGAGTACTGCCATCTAAACAATATTAAATCATATCCATGGAATGTCTTTCCATTTATTTAGGTCTTCTTTAATTCTTTCAAAGTGTTTTATAGTTTCAGAGTATAAGTTTTGCAAGGCTTTTGTTAAATTAAAAAATTATTAAATATTCTTTTTGATGCTATGGTAAATGGAATTATTAATTTCACTTGTTTGCTCATTGCTACTTTATAGAAATGCAAATTTATGTTTGCATATTAATCTTGTATCCTGAAGCTTTGCTGATCTCATTTATTGTAATAATTTTTTAGTGGATTTCTTAAATTTTTACTTACAAGATCAGGTCATCTATAAATAGAGTTTTATTTCTGTCTTATCTGAGTGCCTTTTATGTTCTTGCCTAATTGCCCTGAGTAGAACTTCCAGTACAATGTTGAATAGAAGTGATGGGAACAGATAGTCTTGTCTTGTTTCTGATCTTAAGGAGGAAAGCTTTCAGTTTTTCACCATGAATTGTGATGTTAGGTGTGGATTTTCTTAGATGAGTTTAACCAGGTTGAAGAAATTGTCTTCTATTCCTACATTCTCTTATCAGGTTGAGGAGGTTCTCTTCCATTCCTTGTTGGTTGAGTGTTTTTTTTAACATGAAAGGGTTTTAACTTTTTTCAAGTGCTTTTTCTGCATCTATCAAGATGATCATGTAGTTTTATCCTGTTCTATTGATGTGGTGTATTATACTAATTGATTTTTGGATATTATACCAAGCTTGCATTCCTGGGATTAATCCCACTTAGTCATGTGGTATAATCCTTTTTATATATTCCTGGATTTGATTTGATAGTATATTAATTTCTATATCTATATTCATGAGAGAGATTGGTTTGTAGTTTTCTTTTGATGCCTTTTGTCTGATTTTTGTATTAGATTTTTAAACTATGTGAGCTATGTGGAATAGTTGTTTTTTTTTTTTTTTTTTTTTTCCCAGTACGCGGGCCTCTCACTGTTGTGGCCTCTCCCATTGCGGAGCACAGGCTCCGGACGCACAGGCTCAGCGGCCATGGCTCACGGGCCCAGCCGCTCCACGGCATGTGGTATCTTCCCGGACCGGGGCACGAACCAGTGTCCCCTGCATCGACAGGCGGACTCTCAACCACTGTGCCACCAGGGAAGCCTTGTTTTTTTTTTAAACTAACATTTGCTATTTAGTGTACCATGAGCCAGGCATTTAATTTTTTTTTTTTTAGATGACGCCCCTTTATTTGTTAAGTGTACAGTTTTGTAACTCAAAAATATTGAAAATTTTGTCTCTCTCATTCCAGTATTTATACTAGCTATGTCGCTCACATTCCAATGTTTATACTAGCTATCCCTTTTTCTTGTCTTATGACACTGGCTGGAATCTCCATAACAGTGGTGAATAATAATCATATTAAAGGTCCTCATTAAAGTCAGGAAGAAGACATCAGACAATCCTGTCTTTAATGTGTTCCTTATCTGTTTAAGCTGCTTGATATAATGTCTGGTAGTTTCTGATCTGTCTATCTTATATATGTGTGTGTGTGTGTGTATATACACACACACAGTCCACATGTAAAGGAAATTTAGATCTATTTCTGATTTACTGAAAGGTCATAAGATCATGAACAGCTGTTACATGTTACTAAATCAATCTAGCTTATATATATAAATATGTATATATGTGTATATATAGTATGTATATGTGTATATGGATATATATGTATATACATGTAGTCATCATGTAAAGGAAATTTAGTTTTCTGCCTGATTTAAAAGGCCAAAAAATCATGAACAGCTGTTACATTTTATTAAACACCCTCTTCAGGGTACCTTTTGAGATAATTACGTGTTTTTTCCCTTTCATTTATTAACATTAATTACATTAATAGAGTCCATAATGTTGAACTGTTTCTGAAATCCTTAAATTTATATTTAGTAATGTTTAGGATTTTTGCATCAATGTTAATAATAGTAATATTAATAAAAATAGTAATAATAACTAATTACTGGAAGCATTGATAAATGCCAGGCATTGTTCTAAACATTTTACCTTAAACTCATTAAACTCTTTTTAACTCGTAAGTGAGATACAATAGGTTTTCCTGTGTACGTGATTTAATTCAAGGCTTTTTGAATTTTATGCTCTAGACTGGTTTAAATATATAGGCAATACCTCTTTTATAAATGATTCTGATGGAATTAGCCTGAAAATAATGTGGGCTGATAATTTGTGTCTCGGGAGGCTGGGAACTCTTATTACTGAAAATGTTCATTTTCCATCTCTTTATGGTATTGTTCTATTTAATTAATTTTAAGCTCTTCTGTGGACCAATTTACATTTTGTTGAAATCATATATTTCATCGAGATCACCCCCTTTTTTGGGGCAAATAGTTGGACATTATATTCTTAATAAAATTTTTATATTTGTGGTTATATCTTGTAAACGTGGAATAATGTGTTTCCTTCTTGGTCAAGCTTATGGATTGTGTAATTTATTGGCCTTTTTAATGAAGCAGTTCTTAAGTTTTATTGATCAAGTCTACTGTTTTTCACTTTAAATTCATTGATTTCTGCTTCTTAACCTCTTTTTCGATCACTTTGGTATTTTTACTAGCTTCTTGGATGTTTAGTTCATTTGTTTTCAGTATTTTCTGTTTACTGGTAAAATCCCTGAAGGCTTTTTCTTATGAGTACCACTGAATATAGCCCACGGATACTGCTATATACTGTTTTCCTTTTCTGTACTTTTCTATAATTCTTAATTTCAGTTAACTTCCTCTTTGATCCAAGTTAGAGGAGTATTAAAAATTTCAAAGTGATTAAATTAAAAAATACTTAATGGGTGACTCCTGGTTTTATTGTTAACTGTACATGTAAAATATGTTCTGTAAGATGTGAGACGGAAAACCTCTCTGGTACCTGTACGTGCTCAATATTTTTAGTTTTTGAGGGGGAACATTTTAAAAGGATGGACAGTTTTTGTGTGTATATAGATATAACTTTATGTGTAACAGTTGTGTTATTCAACTTCTGTGTTTTGATTTATGATCTCGAACTATGACGTTCTGAGAGAGATAGATTAATAGCTTCTATTATGATTAGACTTTTGTCATATCCTCGTTGGATAAGTTTAAGGGCTAAGCCTGGAAATGTCATGCATTGCCTGTACCGCATTTTATTGACTAATACTGGGAAATTTGATCTAGCAGTGTGCCAAGGATGAGAAAACCTGGATGTTGGAATAACGAGGCGGTCTCTGTTTTGATTGTCTGGGATGTAGTCTGTGCCCAAATACATGAAAGTAACGTGGGTAAGAGGCTGCATCACATAGGGGCTTTTTCCAGGTGGTACTCTGAGGTACATAGTATATATTAAGCAACTATTAAGTGAATAGATGATTCATTTACTCCAGCTCTGGTTAGGGCTGCTCAGAAATTTCATGGCTGATTTCAAAGGTTCACATGGAATATATTGTGCCAGGAATAGTACTGTCCTGGATGTACTATATGTGGGAGGCTGCACCGGACAGTGAAAACGGCAAAGGTGTTGGTATCTGGAGACTGAAACGAATAATTCCTTGGGATTTTTATATAGGATTAGAAGTATTTGCAAAACATCTACCATAGTTCTTGGCACATAATTTAAAAAACAAAAAGCCATGATGGTGTTGTTAAGGTGGAAATTTGATGCTGAGGGGAAAGAGGATATACGGAGGAGTGACCAGAGAAGCAAACAGCCACTTGACTCTAGTTCACTGGTTAAAGGAAAACAGTATCTATCTTCTTTGCTATATCCCAGGTGCCTTGAACAGTACCTGGCACCTTGTAGATGCCCAGTCAATATTTATTGAATGAATAAATTAGGAAAAATTTTGTTGAAACAGAAGGAAACTATCAACTTCCAGGGAAAGTCAAGGGAGTCGTTATAGAGTAGGTGGCATTTCACTTGGGATTTGAAGTATGAATAAGGGTTTGCCAGGTGGAGAGTGTGGGATGGGGAGGTAGGTGGAGGGAGGGAAGGATGAAGGGTATTTCTGGGCATGACCCCTTCCCTCCTTCCACTCTTCCCCTTCTCTGGCTGCCTCTACATACAAATTACCAGCTAGCATCATTTCTGGGAGAATTCACCACTGAGTCTCTTGTTCTCAGGCTCCCACATTATAGTAAGATGTGTCAAGTGCCTGATTGAGCTTAGATATGATTATGAGGAGGTTGGGGAAGGGGTGAGTGTATTCATTCTTCTGCAATGAGTATTATCAGCTTATAACTAGCTCCTTATATGAAGTACACAGGGGTTTCACCTGCTGGCAGAGGGATTGTAAAGCATCTTGAATTGATTGTAGGGTAATAATGTCCATCTCCAAAGGACTTGTTATGATTGCAAAGTATCCAACTGTTTTCATATGTTTAAAACTCAGGATGAAGTTAGATCTCCACTTGGAGCTTTTTCTCACTCTGACACTTAGAATTTTAATTGAGCCCCAGTAGCTAGATCTTTAAAATGAGATAGTGTTCAAACACTGTAATTAAATTTTTAAAAAAGGCAGTGGTAACTTACATACCAACAGGCTCAGCCTGGATTCTATAGTGATTCGCTTAATGCTTGATCTGAATATCAGGGCTGCTCTCTTGTCCTTTTTGCATGCTACTGGGGAACACTTGCTTAGCAAATGAGGGTGAACCATCAGAAAGCTCTTAAATACCCTCAAAGAGATGAACTGAGGGCCTCTCTCTAGATCCCCCCTGGGTAGGCAGTAAAAGTAGGTCCATTTCTTTTCTATTTTCCTCTTTCCTTTTTTTTTTTAAAGTCAACTTATTGAGGTATGATTGACATACAAAAAACTGTACATATGTAACAAACAACTTGATGAATTTGGACATATGTATACATCTGTGCCATCAGTACCATCTATGCCGTAAACTTATCCTTCACTTCCAAAAGTTTCCTCCTGCCGTCTTTGTCATTTTATTATTTTTTTAAAAATAAATAATATTTTATTATTTATTTAATATAAATAATAATAAAAAATATTATTTTGTGTGTATGTGATTAAAACACTTCACATAAGATCTACCCCCTTAGCAAAATTTAAAGCATGTGATGCAGTGTTTTTAACTATAGGCTCTGTGCTGTACAGCTTTATTTTCTAAGAGGCTTATACCCAGGGTACCTCAATGCTTAGTCAGGACACTGTGTTGTATTAGGTTTGTATTGGGTCCGTGGTGGTCCCAGGTAAGAACTGCTGACCAAGTCAAGCTGGGAATGGATGGGAGCAGACCATGGGTTGGCAGTTGATGCTAGGCTAGGGGGCAGAGAACACATACAGGTTGGATTATTAGGCAAAGTAAAGGTTGGAAACCAAGCAGAAGGAATCCATGCCACGCAGAAGTTGAAGAGGTCAAGGTCAAGAGAATGGTTCAGTAAACTGATGTTGTCAGGACTCAGGGAGCACTTGGGTAATGGACACCAAGGTCTCACAGAAAGAAATCAAATAGACATTAGCAAGAAGGTAATTTCATTTTCTTTCCTCGGGGGACCTAGCAGGGAGAAACATGGTGTAAATGCCGAATATGTTGATTTCATTAGTGAGATTTTTTTTTTTTTCCCCCTTTCCTGAGATAGAAAGCCTTTTTGCTAGGTCAAGAGTTGCCCTTATGGCAGGTCTGCCCAGGGCCTGCATATGTGGACAGTGAAATCCCTCTGGGATTGAGAATTGAGAAGCTGGGTTTTCCAGGAGACTTTTGACAGTTAACCAGTGTTGGGAGTAGTAACCATCTTTACATCCCTTCATATGGCTGCTGTAGCTGAGTCTGGAAGGGTGGGTGTGAGTTGTAAGTGTCCAGGAGAGGAAGAGAACTCCAGGTAGAGGGGGTAGGATTAAAATCGCAGGGTGGGAAGGTAACGGTGGCAGGTGAAACCAGAAGGTTGGTGGTGGTAACATAGTTAGGAGTCTGGTGTGCTTGGCTTTGCTGGAAGAGCTTGGACTTGTGATGATATATGCTGATGAATGAATGAGGTCTTCATGTAGACAATGGGGGTAAAGAGGCTTAAAGCAGGTCCAGCTTGCAGTGTAGAAGGTGATCCCTGTGGGTGCATCTGAGGTGCTTGACCTGGAAAGCTGGAGAGAACAGCTTTGCCCCAGGGACACAAATCATAATAGAACTGAAGGATCGTACTGCACGAAAGGGAGAAAAACACGAGGTCTAGGAGGGAAAGCAGCAGCAGGCGATGCTCTAAGGGTTCCAAGAAGCCCCGAGACCTTTTCCGCAGATGCACTCGTATCCCCATGAACTTCAGGCTCCCGAAGATATGGTTGAATATTTTAACTATGTGGTGAACTTGTAAAATACAGATTTTAGGAATGTTATAAATGCCCAGAATCTGAAGCCCTGGAAATTTGGTCAGTGTGAGGTAAGTTGCCAGGTGATTCTAATGCAAGCATTCTGTGGATAAGTGTGTGGGAATCACTGCAAGGCATTTCTAACTATGCCTATGCCCTTGCTCTCTGAAGGCCAGAGAGAGGAAGCTGCCATTCAAGCAGGGCTGGAAGGCGAGCCAAGACTCGTGGAGACCACCCAGGAATCTCCCTGCACCTGCTGTGGGGAATCTGTACAGGAGGAATCTGATTAGGATACAGGTTCGGCTGCTGAAACAAAGACCAAAATAACAGTGGTTTAAACGAGATGAAAGTTTAATTCTCGCTCATGCAGCAGTGTGAATGCAGGTAGTCCAGCATCGATGTGACTCTATATTTTTGTCCTGCAACCTCTGGGATATTGCCCTCTGCCCCATGGTTCATGATGGTTTGCTCCCAACCCCTGCTAAGCCAGTAGGATGGAGAACAGAAGTGGAGAGTGTGCTCCTTGTATCTTACTGTGACTTTCACTTGCATCCAGGTGGCCAGAACTTGATCACATGGCTGCACTTAACTGTAAGAAAGGTGGGGAATGTGGCCTTTATTCTGGGCAGCCATGTGCCCCACTAAGAGTCTGTTACTAAAGGAAGGAGAGGAAAGTGCACTCGGGGGCAGCTGGCATTCTCTGCCTCTAATAGTCTTTCAGATCTTTGCTGAAAGAGTCCTGGTCTCCTCTCTGGGCATGTGAGTGAATTCCTGGAGAATTAACTTTTATTGCATAACTCTGGGTCAGGAGATTGATAGCCTTCCAGGAAAATCATACAAAGGCTCTCTGTGGAAGCTGGCTTCCTGTGGAAGTTCTCACCATGAAACCCCTCCAAGCAAGAAAGAGCTTTGGCTGGAGCTCATCTAGATACTTGACTGATACAGTTTAAATTAGCTTGTGCTTTGAACATGACCTTTGCATAAAAGAGAGGGATGGGGGGTTGGGGCGTCTGTAGAGAGAATATTTTGTGGCTGAGTGGAGGCACAGGGACCCAGAATTTGCGGAGGCTATGCTTTTGTGTGTTAAATGCTTTTCATATGGGATGGTACGTTATCTATCCAGAAGATGTGAATTTCAGACCAGTCTCTATTGCTTACTGGCAGTTGGTCTAACTATGAGATCTCTGAGAAACTTAAGTTGAGATTGACAAAAAACAGCCTTGGTTTTGGGGTCGGAGAATTGAGAGAAGGAGCCATGGCTTGGGTTATCTGAGTCTCAGTGTCCTCATCCATAAGATGGAGATTCTTATTGTCACTGTCAAGATATGAGCATTAAAATTCCTAATTCCATGGACCCCCTAACATTGTCCTGTGATCTGAAGAGCCAAAGTGACAAATGTCAAAATATTGTGTTTTCATTCATGTGAATATTTAAAATCAAATGAGACAATTTTAAAACTCTGTAGACATTGCACCTTATCAAATGAAGTGGAGGAAGCTTTTTCTGTGGCTTAGAGAGATTCTTGTGGCTGATCTCTGGGACTGTTCTTTTAATTGAAGTACAGTTGATTTACAACGTTGTGTTTCTGGTGTACAGCAAAGGGATTCAGTTATACACACACACATATATATATATTCTTTTTCATATTCTTTTCCATTATGGTTTATTACAGGATATTGAATATAGTCCCCTGTGCTATACAGTAGGACCTTGCTTATCCATTCTACATATAAAATTTGCATCTGCTAGTCCCAAACTCACAATCCATCCCTCTCCCATGTCCATCCATGTAGCTGCAAATGGCATTATTTCATTCTTTTTTAAGGCTGAGTATTATTCCATTGTGTGTGTGTGTGTGTGTGTGTGTGTGTACCACATCTTCTTTATCCATTCATCTGTTGATGGACACTTAGGTTGTTTCCATGTCTTGGCTATTATAAATAGTGCTGTTTTTCTCTTTCTGACTTACTTCACTCTGTATGACAGACTCTAGGTCCATCCACCTCACTACAAATAACTCAATTTCGTTTCTTTTTATGGCTGAGTAATATTCCATTGTATATATGTGCCACATCTTCTTTATCCATTTATCCGTTGATGGACACTTAGGTTGCTTCCGTGTCCTGGCTATTGTAGATAGAGCTGCAGTGAACATTTTGTTACATAACTCTTTTTGAATTATGGTTTTCTCAGGGTATATGTCCAGTAGTGGGATTGCTGGGTCGTATGGGAGTTCTATTTGTAGTTTTTTAAGGAACCTCCATGCTGTTCTCCGTAGTGGCTGTATCAATTTACATTCCCACCAACAGTGCAAGAGGGTTCCCTTTTCTCCACACCCTCTCCAGCATTTATTGTTTCTAGATTTTTTGATGATGGCCATTCTGACTGGTGTGAGATGATATCTCATTGTAGTTTTGATTTGCATTTCTCTAATGATTAATGATGTTGAAC
The DNA here is from genome assembly GCF_964374135.1 of Grampus griseus. Classification (NCBI taxonomy): domain Eukaryota; kingdom Metazoa; phylum Chordata; class Mammalia; order Artiodactyla; family Delphinidae; genus Grampus; species Grampus griseus. The sequence continues at coordinate 75,140,040 of NC_139002.1, forward strand.
ATTCTTTCATGTGGTTGTTGGCAGTCTGTATATCTTCTTTGGAGAAACGTCTATGTAAGTCTTCTGCCCATTTTTGGATTGGGTTGTTCGTTTTTTTATTGAGCTGCAAGAGCTGCTTGTAAATTTTGGAGATTAATCCTTTGTCAGTTGCTTCATATGCAAATACCGTATGCTAACACATATATATGGAATCTAAGATAGAAAAAAAAAAGGTCATGAAGAACCTAGGGGCAAGACGGGAATAGAGACACAGACCTACTAGAGAATGGACTTGAGGATATGAGGAGGGGGAAGGGTAAGCTGTGACAAAGTGAGAGAGTGGCATGGACATATATACACTACCAAACGTAAAATAGATAGCTAGTGGGAAGCAGCTGCATAGCACAGGGAGATCAGCTCGGTGCTTTGTGACCACCTAGAGGGGTGGGATAGGAAGGGTGGCAGGGAGGGAGACGCAAGAGGGAAGAGATAAGGGGACATATGTATATGTATAACTAATTCACTTTGTTATAAAGCAGAAATGAACACACCATTGTAAAGCAATTATACTCCAATAAAGATGTTTAAAAAAAAATAGTGCTGCTATGAACATAGGGGTGCATGTGTCTTTTAAAATTAGTTTCAGGGGACTGTTTTTTAATTGACAGTTTTAGCTAGGGATGTACTGTGTTTGTTGCTCACATAACAGACAAACGCAGGTATTTCTCGTGGAGGTTTAGATTCAGCTCCATCTGCTTTGTCATTCCGCCCCCTTCAACATGTGGTACTTAAAGTTGCTCTGGGGTTGGTCTTCATTCCAGCATCCAGAAAGAGAAGGATTGTATGTGGGAAGTTGAGGGCCATTCCTGGAAGCAGCATATATCAGTTACTTCTGTCCACATTCCTTTGGCTGGAATTCCAGCACATGGCCATACCTGACAGCAAGAGAGGCTAGGAAATGAGTCCAGCTTTGTGCCAAGAATAAAAGTACCTGCGTTTGGTGATTAGCTAGCAGTCTCTTCTATGCTGAGTTGACGTGAACCATCTTTTTTCTTCTCTGTGGAGAGAGTGATGAGGTTGTGAAGGGGAAACTTTGCTTAAGTGACTGTCATCTGTTGTGATGGGTGCATGTAAGTCCCCAAGGAAGTTTTGCTACCAGCTCTTACCTTCATTTACATAGTGCCAGCAGTCTCAGTGTCTCTTTGCTGGTGCCTGCAACTTCATGTGCTTTACAACATCCTAGACGTGGTGTCATGGAGTAGAAAGAACATCATTAGTGTTATGGAAATCTGGGTTCAAATCTGTGATCCACCACTTACTAGCTGTGTTATGCTAGTCTGATCACTCTATATCTTCGAACTTCAGCTTCTTCATCTATAATAATGGATATAATAACATATTATTATACCTTCCCTATGGGCTTATTTTGAGGATTTGAAACAATGTCTGCTACACAGTAGGAACTCAGTCATTGGTGGTGGTGGTAGATGTTATTATTATCATACAGGTGTGCTTACCGTTCTCAGCCCAAAGGGCATGGGTTGAATTTTTCTTAATGTCTGGCTCTATCTTGTATGCTCTACTCTTGGGATATTTATTAAAATCAGTCATGTTGGAAATCTGATCTCTACATCTAACTTGGAAACACCAAAGACCCATAAAAGAACTACTAATAATAGTAACTTTGTCATTATATTAGTGACTGATGAGGAACCATTGACTGCTCTCTTCCAAGGTTTAGAGTTGAGGCCTTGTTCCTACTCAAATTTTGCTCAGGATGGCTGGAGATGAGGGCTTTATGGAACTATTTTGGGGTTCCTTTTCCCCAGTAGTTAGTGGTCTGCTAACTTCTGCCCTCTGTATGTCTTTGGGCCTTCCTTGCTCTCAGATACCCATCCCGTCTCATGCAGGATGGGAGAACATGTAATTTCGTTCTCTTGCTGTCTTTCTTCTCATTCTTTTTCCCGGAAAGTCCCTTTCAGTCAATTTCAGCAGCTCATTTCCTAGCCATTCTTCTTAAGATTTCACCTTTTTGCAACTTTGACAGGTAGAAGGTGGATTTCACAGTTGGAACCAGAGTGAGTTGATTGTGTCCCTTGATTTATTATAAGAATGATCCAGTGCCTGGGGGAGACAAGGAGCAGCCATGAGCCAAGATCTTGCTGGGGGAAAAGAAGTCAAGAGAGAATGCCTAGAGGATCCAGTCTTTCCTTTTCCCCAAGTACAGAAAATGTCACAGAATCTTCCGTTGCGATGTCAACCATTGGTATGGCCTCCTTGGCTCTGTGTTTTGGGGGAGTAATTTATTTACAGTACTTACAGTAAACAGTAACTTAGCATTCTCTTTCAAACTAATTTTAGACTTAGAGGGAAGTTGCAAAATGGTACAGAGGTCTTGTATATCCCTCACTTACCTTCCTCTTATGTAACCGTGGAAAAATGATCAAAAGCAGGAAATTGACATAGCTGTAGGATTGTTAACCAAATTGTATGCCTTATTTGAGTTTTATCAGTTTTTCCACTAATATCCATTGCCCCTCCCTGTTCCAGGATCCTATCTAGGATCCCACCTTTGTATTTAGTTACTATTTCTACTTAATCTCCAAAATGTGGCAGTTTCCCAGACTTTCCTTGCCTTTCAGACTTCGACATTTTTGAAGAATATTGACCAGTTATTTTGTAGAATACCCTTCAGTTTGAGTTTCTGACGTTTTCTCATGGTTAAGCCTTTTTATTTTTAACCTTTTTAAAAAATTGAAGTATAGTTAATTTACAGTGTTGTTAGTTCAGGTGTACAGCAAAGTGATTCAGTTATATATATATATATTCTTTTTTGGATTCTTTTCCATTATAGGTTATTACAAGATATTGAATATAATTCCCTGTGCTATACAGTAGGTCCTTGTTGGTTACCTATGTTATATATAGTAGTGTGTATATGTTAATCCCAGACTCCTAATTTATTCTCCACCCTCCCCACTGCTATCCCCTTTGGTAACCATAGGTTTGTTTTCTATGTCTGTGAGTCTGTTTCCATTTTGTAAATAAGTTCATTTGTATCTTTTTTTTTTTTTTTTTAGATTCCACATATAAGCGATATATGACGTTTGTCTTTCTCTGACTTACTTCACTTAGTATGATAATTTCTAGGTCCATCCATGTTGATGCAAATAGCATTATTTCATTCTTTTTTATGAAGGTAACCCTTTTGAGGGGGACAGGACTACTATAGAAATGATGTGATGCTTTCTCCAGGCATGCCATCCTGTCAAGGGGTTCCTGATGTTGACATGTCTTGTTACTGGTCGTGTTAACCTTGATCACTTGGTTCAAGTGCAGAATGAGAGTTTTCTTTGCTGTAAAGTTTCTATGTTTCCTTTTGTAATTAAAGGAAGCAGTAATTTAAAGGTCTTTGCCCTGCCACAGGTGAGAAACTGCTTCTGAGTCACTGGGCTGAGGAGGTTGCTGGTGGGCCTGTTTGTGGAAGGAGGCAGAGGCATAGGATCAGGAGCCATCTCTCGGTAATACCTTGTCTTGTCTCGACGCCATGGCTCTCTCCAGCTTCTTTCTTCATCCGACTTGCTCGTCTAACTTCTTTGTGGTCTAAGTAAGCCAGCAGAATTTCTTTTTATATTTCATTGTAAGGTCTTCCGTTAAAGGACGTTCTTAGCATGAAAAGAGAGTTTTTCTTGGCCTCTTGGTGTGATGGAAAGGGAGGCATATTTACAAATGCATTTCCGTGCATTCCGTGCACAAAAGCATTCCGTGCACAAAGGCATTCCGTTCAAGGTAGTCAGGGATATATTTTACGTGATTGTGAAATTCCTGATTTTTAAAGCAATTATTCCGTCTTCTTTTTAGGAGATTTGACTTTTGAAGCTTTCTTAGTATTGAAAAGCAGTTGCCCAGTAAACACTCTGTGATTTCAGAGAAAGTTTTGGTCACGGTTTCCAACTCCAAGGACGTATGAGTTAGTCTCTGATCGCCTTCTCTTGCATCCTGTGTCCAAGACCAGAGATGAGGATACAAAAATCCAAATCTCCTAATATTCAGGAGTTTTTACTTCTAGTCCAACGTGTGCATCTTAAAAGCCACACTCATCTTGTGATGACCTTGCTACAGATAGTGTGGCGGGCAGACCAGCAGCAGGAGCATCACTGGGGGCCTATTTGAAATGCAGTATCCTAACCCTCGGCCCAGACCTACTGAATCAGAGCCTGCATTCCAACAAGATGATTTATGCGCACCTTAGATTCTATGGAGCACTTTTTTTTTTTTTTTTGTGGTACGCGGGCCTCTCACTGTTGTGGCCTCTCCCGTTGCGGAGCACAGGCTCCGGACGTGCAGGCTCAGCAGCCATGGCTCACGGGCCCAGCCGCTCCGTGGCACGTGGGATCTTCCCGGACCGGGGCACGAACCCGTGTCCCCTGCATCGGCAGGCGGACTCTCAACCACTGTGCCACCAGGGAAGCCCTCTATAGAGCACTTTTTAAGAGATGCTGATTTTACAGTGGTTCTACCTCCCAGATGCCTGGGTGGTCTGAGCTGATCAAGGATGAAGATAAAGTCAGCTTCAGGATGATGGTATCCAGGAAGCTTCTCCAGCCCTTAAGCAGGCTTGATGGAGATGGGGAATATAATAGGAATTCTGTCAGTGCAGTTAAAATTGATTCATTTCGAAGGGCACAAGTTCTTTTGGGAGGCTGGATGGACTCTATCCTTCAGGAGGATGTTTTCCCTCCTGAAGCATCTTCTTGCCCCTCTCCCTCCAGTCTAATAGTTCTCATCTACCGCCTTCTTGAAACTTTCCTGGATCACCATTCAAGACTGGACTTTTTCCCCTTTCTTTAAATGTCAGGCTTGTATTGTTTGTTTTTCTGTACTTTTTTTTTTTTTTTTTTTTTTTTTTTTACTTCAAGTGGCATGTAGATTCCTTGCAGGGAGGCGTGTATATCAAAGGTCTTCATACTACTCAGTGCTTCCTGCTTACTTAACACTGAGGGCCATCCCTTGCATATGATTTTCAGTTCTGCTTTCATGCCATGTAAACCTTGCCTAGCCTTGAGGAAATGGACCATTAACTAGTTGTAGTCTGGATTTGTGCTATATAGAAGTCATTGATTTTAATTTTGAGTGGGAGTATGTTTCAAATAACAATTGAAAACTGCAAGGATAAAGAAGCTCTGTGTATGAAAAGATCTCTTGTTACATTAAGTGAAAGTGTAGAACTGTAAGGATGGTATACTACCACTAATGTTAGAAAAATGGGAAAAAAAGAATATATTCATATTTGGTTTTATAGCATAAAAACGTCTGGAGGAAAGGATAGTCTTTATCAAATGAGGCTGCAACAATTGGACGTCCTTATGCAAAAAAAAAAACCCAAAACAAAACAAAACTTTGATAAAGACCTTAACCACTTTCACAAAAATTAACTCAAAATGTATCATAAACCTTAATGTAAAATGCAAAACTATCAAACTTCTAGAAGAAAACAAAAGGGAAAATATACATGACCTTGGGTTTGGTGATGAGTTTTTATATGCAACATCAAGTGTATGAGTCATGAAAGAAAATGGGTAAATTGAATTTTACTAAAGCCAAAACCTTGTGCTTTGCAGAAGATACTATTAAGAGAATGAAAAAAGTAAGATTGGGAGAAATATTTGCAAAACATCTGTTAAAAAAAGTTGTGTCCAAAATATGTAAAGAACTCTTAAAACCCAACAAAAACAACCCAGGTAAAAAATGGGCCAAATACCTGAACAGACACCTCACCAAAGAAGACGTGTAAATGACAAATAAGCATTTGAAAAGATGCTCAATATCATTGTCATTAGGGAAATCCAAATTAAATACGAGATACCATTACATGCTGATTAGAATGGCTAAAATCCAAAAAACCTGACAACACCAATTGCTGATGAGCATGTATAGCAATAGGAACTCTCATTCATTGCTGGGGGGGGAAATGTAATATAGTACAGCCACTTAGGAAAACAGTTTGATAATACCTTACAAAGCTAAACACAGTCTTAACTATACAAGCCAGCAATCACATTCCTAGATATTTACCCAGTTGACTTGGAAACTTATTTTCACACAAAAACCTGCGCACAAATATTATTAAGCTGCTTTATTCATAATCACCTAAAAGAAGCACCAAAATACCCTTCAGTAGGTGAATGGGTAAGTAAACTATGGTACATCTATATAATGGGATACTCTTCAGTGCTAAAATAGGAATGAACTATCAAGTCATGCAAAAATATGAATTAATCTTAAATGCATATTTAATATTCCTGGTAAAGGAATCCAGTCTGAAAAGGCTGCATACTGTATGATTTCATTTATATGATATTCTGGAAAAGGCAAAAAAAGGAGGTGATAAACAGATCAGTGATTTCCAGGGATTTGAGGAGAGTTGAATAGGTAAAGTACAGAGGACTTTTACAGGCAGTGGAGCTATTGTGTATGATACTCTAATGGTAGATACACGACACTGTGCATTTGTCAAAACTCATAGAAATTTACGGCACCAAGGTGAACCTTAACGTATGCATATTTAAAAATACTATTCAGGGGATCAGGGGATCCTAAGATAGAATGCAGAATGTGACTTAGCAATCTAACTGTATTACAAATGTGTGAAACAACCTCAGTGAAAAGGGAGTTGGAGAAAAAGTTGCTGACCTTAGTAACTTGGGAAACAAGAGGAGCCTGTAAGACTAAAGGCCAAGGGAACTGTATATGGATATTTCACTCTAGTTGAAAGTTGTTGACATGAGGGTGTGGGTTAACAATTCTGCAATCACTATGCATGTATGCTAGACGTGAATAATTAAGTAAATGGCTGGTGGATTGTGGGAGGTTACATACAGATAACTCTGGGGAAGAGACCGGAATGATCCATATGGTAGTGCATTAAAGTTTGACATCAATATAAACTCGTGCTTAGCTTAATTTACATGCAGATAGATAATATAGAAATATTTATGGATATGTGGTATAATAACCAGTGTGTGTGTATATATATATATATATATATATATATATATATATGTATTTCTTCTATTAGCACAGAGGACCTAAAAGCAACAGTACCCCAGTAGTAATGAGCACACCAAGAGCTCAGATCTTGGTTTCAAAACCATTCTCCAATAAAAACAACCAGGTCTCCTTGCAGAAATGGCTGATTTTAGGACTGGGCCAGAAAATACATAAGATAAGGCTTAAGCATCTTGTAGTACCAGAAAACAAGGAAGTGCTCAAAATGAAACAAAACCAAGAAACCACAAATGATGGGAATATGTTTAAGGGGCATAGGAGCCAAATGAAAGAACTTCCAGTGGCTAAAGCTGGAAAAATTTAAGGACGAAGAAAACTAATACTGGATAATAACCCAAAGTATAAAGTGATAACCCATGAGTTATTTATTTACTGTTATAAAGAAATGATTGAATAAATAGACGGAGAGAACAGACCTTCCTTGCAGTAGAATTCCAAATAATGTATGTAGATGCTCCTCCCTCAAAGAAATGGAGCTTAACTCTCCACTCCTTAAAGTGTGGACTGCACAGAGGGACTTCCTTCCAAAGAACACTGTATGGATAGGGAGGAGGGGGAAGAGTAACTTTACAGTGGAGAAACCTAACACACTAAACACACTACTCAGCCAGGTAGGGGAACAGCAAGATTAATATCAACAGTAATAAGTCAGATCGATGGTATGATTCCCTGATATGGTATGAGAATTTACCTCTGTGGCCTTCCTTCCAAAAATCCAAACCTAAGTCTAAGCATGAGGAAAACATTAGACAAATCCCAGTTGGGGGAAATTTTATGAAATATCAGTACTCCGTAAAATTCTCAAGGTCAAAAGGCAAGTCTAAACTGTCACAGCTAAAAGGAATCTAATGAGACATGATAACTGAGTAATGCCGTATCCTGGATGGGATCATGGAATAAAAAAAAGGGTATTAGGGGCTTCCCTGGTGGCGCAGTGGTTGAGAGTCCACCTGCCGATGCGGGGGGCGCGGGTTTGTGCCCCGGTCCGGGAAGATCCCACATGCCGCGGAGCGGCTGGGCCCGTGAGCCATGGCCGCTGAGCCTGCGCGTCCGGAGCCTGTGCTCGGCAACGGGAGAGGCCACAGCAGTGAGAGGCCCACGTACCGCAAAAAAAAAAAAAACAAAACTCAAAAACCAAAAAAACGATATTAGGTAAAAACTAAGGCAGTCTGACTAAGACATAGACTTTAGTTCATAATAATGTATCAGTATGGTTCATTAATTGTGATAAATGTACCTACTATATGAATGTAAGTTGTTAATAATAGGGGAAACTGGCTATGGGTTATATATGGCCTCTGTGGTATCTTTGCAGTTTTTCTGAAAATCTGACTATTGTTAAAACGTTTATTTAAAAACTTTTTAAGGATACACAGGAAACTGTTAACAGTGGTTGCCTGTGAGGGGTTATTGGGGCTGGGAAGATGGAGCATAGGATGGAAGGGAAATATTGAGTACCTGAAAAGATATTTATTTAACATCTTTATTGGAGTATAATTGCTTTACAATGGTGTTAGTTTCTGCTGTATAACAAAGTGAATCAGCTATACATATATCCCCATATCTCCTCCCTCTTGCATCTCCCTCCCACCCTCCCTATCCGATCTCTCTAGGTGGACACAAAGCACCTAGCTGATCTCCCCGTGCTATGCGGCTGCTTCCCACTAGTATCTGTTTTACATTTGGTAGTGTATATATGTCCATGCCACTCTCTTACTTCATCCCTGTTTACCCTTCCCCCTCCCCGTGTCCTCAAGTCCATTCTCTACGTTTGTGTCTTTATTCCTGTCCTGCCCCTAGGTTCTTCAGAACCTTTTTATTTTATTTTTTTAGATTCCATATATATGTGTTAGCATACGGTATTTGTTTTTCTCTTTCTGACTGACTTCACTCTGTATGACAGACTCTAGGTCCATCCACCTCACTACACATAACTCAATTTCTTTTCTTTTTATGGCTGAGTAATATTCCATTGTATATATGTGCCACATCTTCTCTATCCATTCATCTGTTGATGGACACTTAGGTTGCTTCCATGTCCTGGCTATTGTAAATACAGCTGCAGTGAACACTGTGGTACATGACTCTTTTTGAATTATGGTTTTCTCAGGGTATATGCCCAGTAATGGGATTGCTGGGTCATATGGGAGTTCTATTTTTAGTTTTTTAAGGAACCTCCTTACTGTTCTCCATAGTGGCTGTATCAATTTACATTCCCACCAACAGTGCAAGAAGGTTCCCTTTTCTCCACACCCTCTCCAGCATTTATTGTTTGTAGATTTTTTGATGATGGCCATTCTGCCTGGTGTTAGGTGATACCTCATTGTAGTTTTGATTTGCATTTCTTTAATGATTAGTGATGTTGAGCATCCTTTCATGTGTTTGTTGGCAATCTGTATATCTTCTTTGGAGAAATGTCTATTTAGGTCTTCTGCCCATTTTTGGATTGGGTTGTTTGTTTTTTTGATATTGAGCTGCATGAGCTGCTTGTATATTTTAGAGATTAATCCTTTGTCATTTGCTTTGTTTGCAAATATTTTCTCCCATTCTGAGGGTTGTCTTTTCGTCTTGTTTATGGTTTCCTTTGCTGTGCAAAAGCTTTGAAGTTTCATTAGGTCCCATTTGTTTATTTTTGTTTTTATTTCCATTTCTCTAGGAGGTGGGTCAAAAAGGATCTTGCTGTGATTTATGTCATAAAGTGTTCTGCCTATGTTTTCCTCTAAGAGTTTGATACTGTCTGGCCTTACATTTAGGTCTTTAATCCATTTTGAGTTTATTTTTGTGTATGGTGTTAGGGAGTGTTCTAATTTCATTCTTTTACATGTAGCTGTCCAGTTTTTCCAGCACCACTTATTGAAGAGGCTGTCTTTTCTCCATTGTATATTCTTGCCTCCTTTATCAAAGATAAGGTGACCATATGTGCGTGGGTTTATGTCTGGGTTTCCTATCCTGTTCCATTGATCTATATTTCTGTTTTTGTGCCAGTACCATACTGTCTTGATGACTGTAGCTTTGTAGCATAGTCTGAAATCTGGGAGCCTGATTCCTCCAGCTCCGTTTTTATTTCTCAAGATTGCTTTGGCTATTCAGGGTCTTTTGTGTTTCCATACAAATTGTGAAGTGTTTTGTTCTAGTTCTGTGAAAAATGCCATTGGTAGTTTGATAGAGATTGCATGGAACCTGTAGATTGCTTTGGGTAGTATAGTCATTTTCACAATGTTGATTCTTTCAATCCAAGAACATGGTATATCTCTCCATCTGTTTGTATTGTCTTTAAATTCTTTCCTCAGTGTCTTACAGTTTTCTGCATAGAGGTCTTTTGTCTCCTTTGGTAGGTTTATTCCTAGGTATTTTATTTTATTTTTTTGTAATGGGAGTGTTTCCTTAATTTCTTTTCCAGATTTTTCATCATTAGTGTATAGAAATGCAAGAGATTTCTGTGCATTAATTTTGCATCCTGCTACTTGACCAAATTCATTGATTAGTTCTAGTAGTTTTCTGGTAGCATCTTTAGGATCCTCTGTGTATAGTATCATGTCATCTGCAAACAGTGACAGTTTTACTTCTTCTTTTCTGATTTGTATTCCTTTTATTTCTTTTTCTTCTCTGATTGCTGTGGCTAAAACTTCCAAAATTATGTTGAATAAGAGCGGTGAGAATGGGCAACCTTGTCTTGTCCCTGATCTTAGTGAAAATGGTTTCAGTTTTTCACCATTGAGGACGATGTTGGCTGTGGGTTTGTCATATATGACCTTTGTTATGTTGAGGTAAGTTCCCTCTATGGCTACTTTCTGGATGGTTTTTATCATAAATGGATGTTGAATTTTGTCAAAAGCTTTTTCTGCATCTGTTGAGATGATCATATTGTTTTTCTCCTTTGATTTGTTAATATGGTGTATCACATTGATTGATTTGCGTATATTGAAGAATCCTTGCATTCCTGGGATAAACCCCACTTGATCATGGTATATGATCCTTTTCATGTGCTGTTGGATTCCATTTGCTAGTAGTTTGTTGAGGATTTTTCATCTGTGTTCAACAGTGATATTGGCCTGTAGTTTTCTTTCTTTGTGACATCTTTGTCTGGTTTTGGTCTCAGGGTGATGGTGGCCTCATAGAATGAGTTTGGGAGTGTTCCTCCCTCTGCTATATTTTGGAAGAGTTTGAGAAGGATAGGTGTTAGCTCTTCTCTAAATGTTTGATAGAATTCGCCTGTGAAGCCATCTGGTCCTGGGCTTTTGTTTTTTGGAAGATTTTTCATCACAGTTTCAATTTCAGTGCTTGTGAGTGGTCTGTTTATATTTTCTGTTTCTTCCTGATTCAGTCTCGGAAGATTGTGCATTTCTAAGAATTTGTCCGTTTCTTCCAGGTTGTCCATTTTATTGGTGTATAGTTGCTTGTAGTAATCTCTCATGATCCTTTGTATTTCTGCAGTGTCAGTTGTTACTTCTATTTCATTTCTATTTCTATTGATTTGAGTCTTCTCCCTTTTTTTCTTGATGAGTCTGCCTAATGGTTTATCAATTTTGTTTATCTTCTCAAAGATACTTTTTTTTTTTTGCGGTATGCGGGCCTGTCACTGTTGTGGCCTCTCCCGTTGCGGAGCACAGGCTCCGGACGTGCAGGCTCAGTGGCCATGGCTCACGGGCCCAGCCGCTCCGCGGCATGTGGGATCCTCCTGAACCAGGGCACGAACCCGTGTCCCCTGCATCGGCAGGTGGACTCTCAACCACTGCGCCACCAGGGAAGCCCTTAAGATACTTATTTTTGAACTATAAAAATAAAAAAATTCAGTAGAGTTAAGAAAACTGAAGACTTTATATTTCTTGTTTGAGAACAGTAAGATTCGTTCTCTTTAAAGTCTTTAGGAAGTTTTTAGAAGTTTAGAAAGTACTATATTTGTGTTGACCATTACTACAGCTACTACTGTTACTATTTAGAAACATCTTAATTTTGAATTCCTGGAGATCTGGAGCTATACCTTAGGTTTAAGATAAGATACAGCTGTGTGGTTCTGCGCTCCATACCTTGCGCTGGGTTGCTTAATAAATATTTATATTTGACTGTATTTGGAGGCCTTTAGTCAAATGCTGACAGCCGTTCTCTCCTTTGTTAGCTCATCGGTAGCTGTGAACTTTTTAATCTTTTTAAATTAAAATTTTTATCTTAGCTTTCCAAGGTTCCGTGTCTTTTCTCTTGGTTCTCCGTATCTGGGAAAGTTAGAAGCCAGCCTTTCCTTCATTAAGAATAGCATGCCTACTCCCATGATTTTTAAGACTGTCACGGAACTGTTGTGAATAGGGGTAAAGAACCTGATTTTTACATTTCATTTCACATAAATGTTTTATTTTCAATAATGGAGGCAGTTTGTAGTTGCTGTCACCATTAATTTCTTGCTAGATGTTTGCTAAGAGGATCGAGTACAGAAGTAATATGTAAGTTTACAACTGCAAATAAAATCATGTCAAATCTAAACAAGGGAAGAGGGAGGGCAGAGAAACATTCTTTCTGAGAAAAAGCAGGATGTGGACTCTTTCATCAGCATCATCCTTCTATGAGGCTGTTTGTTTCCATGTTTGCAGAAAGAAATAAGTGGACACTAGGCACTTTGTAAGGTGACTTCCAAATGTTATGTCATTTTTTTTCCTTAAAAGAAACCTGTGAGGCATATTATTTTCTACTTGTTGAAGAAAAGGAGGCTTAGAGAAAGGATGTATCTTGTCCACATTTACACAGGGATTAAATGGCTGCGTCAGGGATTGAACACAAGCCGGCTAGATTCTGAAGCCCCTCGTATATACTAGGCATGTTTTTTCTGGTGTCTGTCCTCTTTCTACTACACACATTGCTGTGAATAAAGGAGACAGAAGTTGGTATTAATGGAAGTTTGTCCAGATAAATTAGTATCCTTTAACTTGGTAACTTTATAGACTGGAAGAGAACTTGGGGCTAGAACCCACAGAAGATACCTGATTTATAAAAGGACCACCGAGGTGACCACTTCATTTCACTGAACATGATGTTTGAGGCCAAAATGTTGGGACCTGATACAAGAAAAAAAAGGCTTAGTGAGAAAGATACCAATGTATTCCTTCAGTATTTATTTCTTTAAATAGCTACTGAAAATGATGCATTTTAAAAGATATGATTTATTGATACTGTTTCCATTGCATTTTCTGGGCAGAATTCCATTTTTTATGTTGGAAGAAAATGCATAGTTATAAGTCTGTGGGGCTGTAAGCAGAAAATTGGCACTTTGAGGTTTGATCATGTGGCCAGTGGCCCCAGGCATTTAGTAGGCACATACCTAAAAGATAGTTTCAATTTTTAAAGTTGTAAGACCTGTATACCTGAAGTTAGAGTGTTCCAGTTTCAGTAACAGGTCATCCCCAAACTTACTGTGTTCACAGATTCTGTGGGTCAGGACTTTGGACAGTATCCAGAGAGGGATGGCTTGTCTCTATTCCACAATATTTGTGGCTTCAGTTGGGAAGAGTGGACAGCTGGGGAAACCATCTGGATGGGTTTTCACTCATATGTCTCGTATTTTTACTGGTGGCTGGCTGGGGTCTATCCTGGTAGTTGGAGGTGTTGACCAGAGTACCTAGATGTAGTCTGCCCAGTCTGGGCTGGCCTGTCTTACAGCATGATGGCATCAGGGGTGTCAGGGTTCTTACACAGTGACTCAGATCTTCAAGCTCAAGTGTTCTAGCAAATGAGATAGAAACTGCACCGTGTTTTATGATCCCGTCTTGGAAGTCATCAGGCATCACTTTTGCCCTTAAAGCACTGAGAAGCCTACCTAGGTTCCAGGGGAGGGGGCATAGATCCCTCCTTTCAATTGGAAACAAGTCACGGTTGCATTGTAGAAGACCACATGAGATGGGCGATACCATTGTGACTATTTTTGGGAAGATATCATTTGCCCAACAGAATATTAGGCCATACAATGCAGGTTATCTATCTTATATAGGACTGGAGATGACTGTATTCATGCCTCCTGTCCTTCCTTTCTATTTATAGCCTAGCAATAGCTTCATGTCCATGGTTACTTCTCAGTTTTTTTTACCTTTCCTCAGTTTCATGTTGCTGTATTTCTCATTAATAAGTCAAGGTAATCTAATAGCCTCTCAATCTCTGTGGATTAGTAACAATACAGCTTTATTTTTGTTTAGTCTTTATGGGAGGAATGGTGTTCCTGCAGTCATTTGAGGACCCAGACTTACTCCATCTAATGACACCACCACCCACTAAGGGCTCTGAATCCTCTTTTAGGCCCTCCGCAACTGGCATAGATAAGACACCCTTCTCTTAACTGCCTAGTGTTGGTCATTCATATCACCTCTGTTCATGTTTTGTTGGTGACAGCTAGCTAGTCATATGGTCCCCCCTAGACTCAAGGGCACTGAGAAATACAGTCCGGTGTGTGTCCAGGGAGAAAGGCAAGGTGTGAATATTAGCTACATCTGCTACATTTGCCATGTTTGCCATCTCCTGTCCTCTATCCCCCAGGCTGCTAAGGAACCTGAACCTAAGCATTGCCAGAAAAGTCAAGGGTAGAATGAAACTAACCAAGCAACCAATTATTCAGTTTCTTTTAAAGTATATCAGTTTGCAAAGTAGTATTGGAATTGTAGGAATTTAGACCTGAGGTTATTAAAGATTATTTAGTTCAGTGGTTTAAGACTGTTGACACCATGATTTCCTCATGGTGTTTGGAAGGAGATTGCTTTCATCCAAACAAACTTATGGGAAACTCCAATTTATATAACAGGTAAGAGTGAAGCTGCTCTGGTTAAAAAGAGGTTGTGTCCCCATCCTTTTCCTCTGTGCTAGCCCCTAAGGCTTTTCCAAAGAATCCTAGGGCTCTGTGGATCAGATCTAACCACTTTCTTTAACAGACATGAGAAACCGGGGCACAGAGAGGCAGAGACATATTTACCAAAGATTACATGGCTTGTCTATAGCAGACTGAAGGTTGAAATCACATCTTGGTATCCTTGGGCCAGTGCTCTTTGTATTATTATTCACTTAAAAATTGTGCCATTGCCTCTTTTCCGTACACATAGTCCTTGAGCCCCTGGCCTGAGGTAGGACATAATATACCTTCCTGGTATTTTTGGCTTCTTCTCTTCATTATCCTAGCGGTGGGCAAAGGGCCAGGAGAGGGAAAAGAGCTTCTCTAGGAATAGCTATAGCATTTCTCTCCATAGATGATGATTTCCTCATACTGTGAGGAATGGGGGCTTGCACTTGAGTCCATCTGTCGATGGACATTTAGGTTGCTTCCATGTCTTGGCTACTGTAAATAGTGCTGCTACGAACATTGGGGTGCATGTATGATTTCCTCATGGTGTGAGAAATGGGGGATGCCGTGGCATCATGGGGACCAGGGATGGGGGCTACCTGAATTCACTTGCCCTCTGACCCTGATAGGGTCATGTCACTGTATCTGGAGGGGAGCACAGTGTGGTGGAAACAACATGGGCTCTGGAATTCAGCAGACCTGGATTTAAATCTTAGGAGTTGATGTGACTTGGGGCAAGGCATTTTCTCATCTGAGCCTCAGTTTCCATACTTCTCATGGGAATATAATTACTGGCATTGAAGATTGTTGGCAGAATTAGAGGTAATATACTTGAAGCCTCATTACACAGTAGAAAGTAATGTTGCCATTGGGAGCATCCACTTGGTGTCTGTCAGACCGAAGTTTACGTCATAGTTCTGTCACCTGTACGAGCTTCAGATCTTAAATTTCTTTTCTGTAAAGTGAGGTAGTGGTTAAAAGCGTGGACTTGGGAGGCTGCATAAAGCAGGAACCGTGGAGCCAGACTGTTCCCCGTTGGAATCCTGGTTTTGCTCTTACCTAGCTGTGTAGCCTTGGGAAAGTTATTTAATCTGTGTCTTGGTTCCATCTTCTATGAAATGGGGATGGTAATAGTTGGTAATATTTGAGGTTGCAGTGAAGATTAAATAAGTAAATATTTGTAGAATAGTGCCTGGTACCTAGTGCTGTGGAAGTGTCTGTTAAAGCAAATAACATAGATAAATACCTCATAGGATGCGGTAGAGATTATTTTGATATGAAATATAAAGACCTATAATCATTTTCTGGTAATAAGCACCATAAGTATTGACTATTATTATTTTTTAACAGAAGTATAGTTGATTTATCATGTTGTGTTAGTTTCAGATGTACAGCAGTGATTCAGTTATACATAGATACATCTATTTTTCAGATTCTTTTCCATTATAGGTTATTACAAGAGAGTGAATGTAGTTCCCTGTACTATACAGTAGGTCCTTGTTTATCTATGTTATGTATAGTAGCTTGTATCTGCTAATCCCCAAATCCTAATTTATCCTTCTCCTCCCTTTCCCCTTTGATAACCATAAGATTGACTTTTATGTCTGTGAGTCTATTTCTGTTTTGTAAATAAATTTATTTGTATTATTTTTTTTTAGATTCCATATGTAAGTGATATCATGTGATATTTGTCTTAGTCTGACTGACTTCACTTAGTATGAAAATCTTTAGGTCCATCCTTGTTGCTGCAAATGGCATTATCTCATTCTTTTTTAGGGCTAATATCCCATTGTATATATGTATGTATTGGGGGTGTGTGTGTATATATATATACACACCACGTCTTCTTTATCCATTCCTCTGTCGATGGACATTTACGTTGCTTCCACGTCTTGGCTATTGTAAATAGTGCTGCTATGAACATTGGGGTGCATGTATCTTTTCGAGTTAGAGTTTTCGTCTTTTCTGGATATATGCCCAAGAGTCTTGCTTGGCTATTATTAAATAAGTATTAGCTATATTGTTAAAGGTAGAATTAACCTTTCCTGAGGTCCTACAAAATTCTAGACCATATGCTAGGAAATTTTTCTTTTAATCATCTTTGATATTTTTCCGGATTTGGGGGAATGGTCCACACAGGTGCTTCCTATACCTGTGATTTGTTTCCCTTTACAGAAAGTAGGTAGTGGCCTGCCTGGCTTTCTCCCTGTCCCAGTAACCCTGCCAGGGACACACATTGGGTAGAAGTGGCCTTGTTTCCCAAATCCATTTTGCCGTGACCTCCCCACCCAGACTTCCAGGAGGTGGTTGTTCAGGGGCACAGGAGAGCTGTTGGAAAGTAAGCCAGTGCTACAGTGACTCTGGAGCTCTTTGGGGATGTTAGTTATTTCTCCAATAGTCAATATATATCCTTGTGGAATCGCTGGAAAAGAGACTTTTGCTTAGAAACTTTCTGTCTTTACTAACGAATTAGCACTGGATACCATTTTATTTTATTTATTTATTTATTTATTTAGTCGTGCCACTAGGCTTGTGGGATCTTAGTTCCCCGACCAGGCATCGAACCTGGACCCACAGCAGTGAAAGCACTGAGTCTTAACCACTGGACTGCCAGGGAATTTCTTGATACCATTTTAAAATTAACTTTTGCTGTTTTCATCCTAGTATATGGAAGAAACACATTCATCCAGTAATAGCCACTTCAAACTTTTGAGTGTGTATAGTTATCTTGTCGGTCTATCTAATATTCTCAAGAAATGGATTCCGTGGTATGTTTTCAGGAAAATGCCAAATATTTTAATAAAAATAACTTTGTTGATCTTAACCTATTTATGTCATTTGGAATTATTGTTCCTACATTTTATTTATGAATATAGCATGGGATTCAGGCAGTCTTGTGAAATTTGACTTCAGTTCATAGTAACTGATTAATACTCAAGAGTGGGCTTTGGAGAATTATTCATGCTGATTCTGGATAGGGTCTGCCTAGCACTTAAGCAAGGCCTTAGGTTGAAAAAACTTGAGCTATGTAAATACAGGATGGGAATGATTCACCCTCATAACATCTTGTATCAAACGACTTGTAGTATTAGACGTTTGGAAGTCAGTGTAAGCGTTAGGATGCAGTCAGAATTGTGTACAGCCCAGAGGAGGAGTCTTTATTCCCGGATGCTGTATTTACGGCGGAAGCTGATCCATTTTACCATACGTAGATCGTGGTGACCGAGTTGGGGAAGGATCTGCAAAGAGTAGTTAAGACAGCATCCTTGACCAGGAAGGACTCAGTCTGGGTGGGGGACAGGAGTATAAAAGAGAGAGCTGGGGATGCTTGGTCTGAAAGAGAACACTTTGTAGTGACTGTCATTGCTGTTTTCAAATATTTGAAGGATGCACAGGTTTTTCTGGGAGCCGAGACAGTTCAGTAGAACAGCACACTTGGCTGAGGTCCCAGGCTAAGGGGAGAATTGCTGCTCACAAAATCTGGCTGGTAACGTTATCACCCATACAGCTGCCCCTCCCTGCAAACTCCTGGGAGGACCCTAAAGCATTCGGGGCAGAGAGCTCACTGGACACTGGCTTACCATCTCTTCCAGTGGCCTTCCTTTCCCTGCCAGCACCACATGGCTCTTACTTGCTCATAACATCTCCTTCCTTACCATGACTAGTTGGCCAGGAAGTAAAGCAACACCTGGTGTACTCTACCACAGTGCTGCTTAAGTTTTAATGTGTACATGAATCATCTGTGGATCTTATTGAAATGCAGATTCTGACTCAAGTGGGTCTTGATTGGGGCCCCATAAGCTGAATTTCCACAGGTGATGATGCTGCTGGTCAGTGGACCATCCTTGAGTAACAAGACTCTACTACAAATCATGAGTCTACCCTTTAGGCTACAGTCAAGCACTGTCAGGCCGAATGGCCACCTCCTCCATGTTGCTTTCAGGACTAAGCCGTACATCTGTATTAGCAGAGGGTTACTGCCTGGAAATCCTGCCTTTTTCCCTTCCCGGCACTCATGAAACACTTTTAAAAAAATTATTTACTTATTTATTTTTGGCTGCATTAGGTCTTCGTTGCTGTGCACGGGCTTTCTCTAGTTTCAGGGAGCGGGGGCTACTCTTTGTTACGGTGCGCAGGCTTCTCATTGCGGTGGCTTCTCTTGTTGTGGAGCACGGGCTCTAGGCACGCGGGCTTCAGTAATGTGGCTCATGGGCTCTAGAACGCAGGCTCAGTAGCTGTGGCGCACGGGCTTAGTTGCTCTGTGGCATGGGGGATCTTCCCGGACCAGGGCTCGAACCCGTGTCTCCTGCACTGGCAGGCGGATTCTTAACCACTGCACCACCAGGGAAGTCCCTCATGAAACACTTTTATCCAGAAATCACTTAGCCATTTGGTTTCTTTGTCATCTCTAGGGCCACTTCTGCAGTTATCCAACTTTTTTTTTTTCTTTTTTTAATTGCCTGAGAGCATTCTCAGGCCACAGGATTTGGCCCTGTCTGCAGGCCAGAAATACTGGGGAATTACTGTCACCTGTAAGCAGTTCTCAACTCTGACATGTTTGTTTGGTTTTTTTTAAATTAAACACATCATCTTGACTTTCACCCAAGTTGTTTGAGATACAGAAGTTTTTGTATATGTGCATGATGCTGTCAGATACTTTACCCCGAGACACAAGTATCCATTTGCCTAACATTGGGGCACATTTGTTTTCTCATAACTGTATACTTGTGATTATCCCAAGGGTACCCACTTACTCCAATTCATTGCAAAATGATCTTTAAAGATCTGTTTATAATACATTGAGCATTGAGGCCATAACCCCAGGAATAATGATCAAATCTTGTTAAATATATATGCCTCTCTTTTTCTTTCTTTTTTTTTAATGATTCAAGTTATCTGGAGTATTTTTGATTGTCATTGATTGAGGTCTTTTCAAGGTCATGTCTCTTCCCCCAGCAGTAGCTTGTTGGTCAAAATAAAGTGATTGAAAGTGTTCTTATGATGTGTTGATCTTGGTCTCAGGTGTCAGGTCCTACTGCTTTTCCATACAGGAGCTGTGTGGTCTCTGGCAAGGTACTTAATATCTCTGATCATCTGTGAACTCATCTGTAGAATAATGATGATAATCTTTACCTTGAAGAAATTAATTGAGATGTTTATGAAAGCACTTGGCCCATTTCCAGCACATGCCAGTCACTTTTATTTTTATTTTTTGTACGCGGGCCTCTCACTGTTGTGGCCTCTCCCGTTGCAGAGCACAGGCTCTGGATGCGCAGGCTCAGCGGCCATGGCTCACGGGCCCAGCCGCTCCGCGGCATGTGGGACCTTCCCAGACCGCGGTACGAACCCGTGTCCCCTGCATTGGCAGGCGGACTCCCAACCACTGCGCCACCAGGGAAGCCCGCCAGTCACTTTTAAAATGACAGCTTTGCCTCCCATTTGTTTCTCTTAGGCCAATTTCTAGCTTTTTTGGAGGGAGGGGCACACATTTTATTTCCTTTTTCACTATTCTCAAAGCATCTTGAGAACAGGATCTGTATTTTAAATCCTATCTTGGCTTTTCACTATGTGTTCAGTCATGATACGAATAAATTAATGAATGACTAGATAATCTCTAAGGTTTTCCTGACCTTTTAAGTCTTCTGATTGTTCGATCCTTCCAGTGTTCTGGCTGCTTAGAAAAAAATTGGGAAATTCTCTTAAAATGAATGTCTTCTATATTAAGGGATTTCCTCCTTAGTAGTCTTAAAAAAATATGTATTATATTATTACTAGTAAGTATGTACCTGGGCCCAGGAGTCGGCTGCAATAGTATAAGTAACATTTTCAATTTGTCATCTTGGGCCTGATTCTTTGTATAGTGCAAATGAGATAGTCAGAGGCTGGGCTTGATTTTGCTTCCCCTGCAGTGCTCTCTTGGGAAGATCTCTGTGAAAGATGAGCAAGAAATGTGCATTTGTTTTCATCTGTGACGTGAGATTTGGAAGTTATGCATAATAGAGGCTGAGTTTTGTGATATATTCATCTCAGTCCTCATGGAAGATGCATTTTATGTTCTGGATTAAATGTGCCCGGGATAGTGGGGTCAGGCCAACTCAGCGGGTTAGAGGAGAAGCAGTAGGTCCTTGCAGATCTTGGGACTGCACCTGGTTATCTGTCTAGGCGAGTAGTTCTTGAGTTGTCTGTATGAATAAGCTGCTGGGAGATAGGGCCAGTTGAGGCCATCTTTAGTACTTTGTCCTGTGCCTCTGGGATGGGCACCAAACTGGTATAAAGTACGTAGACTGTCACATCTAGACCTGAGTTTAAATCCTGGCTTGGGTACGTTACTTAATTCCGGAATCTCAGTTGTTTTCTTTTTAATATTTCAAAAGGGGTAATATCAGTCTTACAGTTTTTCGTGAGTGATAGATTAGATAGTATATGTTAAATGCCTAGTGCAGTGCTCGGCAGTGAGATTGGGCCCTGTGTTGATGATGACCATGGTGACACATTTCAGAAGGGCCACGTAGGAGACGAAGCAGGCCTGCCAACCGTGAAAGTATCAGCCCTGGTGTGTGACTGGGGAGTGTCCCAAAGTTGGCTGCCTTTTATGACTAAAGTGCAGACTGCAGTGGTGGTGCTCAAAGTTTTTCATGGGTCTGAAAAAAGAAGGTAACAATCTGGGGAAAGAAACACTTAATTGTATGTTTCATTCCATGAAATTTTGAAATACTGACACATATGTGAGTAGCTTCAAACTTTGCTCCCCTATTGATTATCTAAGAGTTGTTCTTCACTTATAGCTTCTTGTCCAGAGGGAAGTAAAAAAAAGAAAAAAGCCTTACTCATCTCTCCTCTGACAGTTTATTTCCATTCTGAACTATGCTTAAGCGACACTGCACCAAGCTTTGCTAATTAGCTTGTGGCCTGTCACTCACAGCGGATCATTCAGTCTCCATTTCAGGGCTTCAAGATGTCACCGTGAGGGCTCCCAGACAAAAGGTGTATTGGGTTCCATACCGTACAATTGATTGTGGGTTGTGGTTCTTTGGGTCAAGCTGAGCTAATTTTAGATTCTGGGAACCCTGGTAGTAAGTCATGAGGCTTGATGATGGCTGTGTAAAATAAAACACATTTTTGTTCTTTACATACAGCTATTTCGAACTGGAGAGCAGTGGTCTGAGGGATGAGATTCGATACCACTACATACATAACGGCAAGCCCAGGACAGAGGCACTTCCGTACCGGATGGCTGACGGACAGTGGCACAAGGTCGCACTATCAGTTAGTGCCTCCCATCTCCTGCTCCACGTCGACTGCAACAGGTATGACTTTGCCTTTGATCTTTCGTGATTGTGCCCTTGAAATTGAGCAATGGGGAAGGGATAAAGCCAACCCCCTCCAAGGCTTACTGGGAAACAAACCAAAGGACCCTAATCGTCATTTAACATACCAAAATGGGCCATTAGGCGTGCTGGAATGACCATCTGTAATATGTTAAGAAAACAGTTCATTAAAATGGAAACATATCAGGCAATTAGGAAGAAATGTACAAAAGGTTGATTATAGATGGGGGAATATTAAGTGCACCTCGGTGTACTCCAGGTACTAGCTGGAATTCCATGGAGCTGTGATCACAGTTAAGTGTGATATATTGTTGTTGAGTTCGTTCCACTTGGAAGCGAATGAGCTGGTCTACCTTCGACTGAATCTGAGAAGGCGGTGCTAGTGGAGCGGCTAATCCTATTCGACTTCATCAAGCACAGCTTTGCTTAAATATCTTTTCCAAATGGCAACTTCTTAAAGAGGCTGTTCTTTGAATCTTTTGGAATTGATGCCATTTATCCTCTGCAGAGGAATGAGCCTCCCAGCTTGTCAGAGGATGGGAGGACTATTTTGAAGTCGGGGCTTTCACAGGAGGTTGTGGGTTGGGTTGAGAAGGAGATGTTGGCTCCTGTGTCCATCCCTGGGCAGGGAGGTTGACTGCCAGCTGAAGAAAGGACACTGTTGGTCTCTATTGGATCACTTGTGGCTGGACAGCTGGATGATGGTGGTCAAGGGGAATATTTTGATTTCTCTAGAACCCACTGAAAGTCCTTACGGATAGTGATCTGAGTCCTATTATAGAGAATTTTTGGTGCTGCAAGGTAGCTATGAATTGTTGGTTTTTGTTAATGATACTGTCAAAGTTCAAATGATTGTTTGGCCACAGAACTTGTTCTCTTGGGCCCAGGATAAGGTACAGGCATGTTGGGGACAGCCTCCCTTCCGGCACCCAGTAGAAGGAAGCATAATCCAAGGTCAGGCATTTCTGATGAGATGATGCTTCAATGTACTTGCCATTCCAGCTCCGCAGTCTCTTTTTAGAAGAGGACCTGGAGAGGCAGAGAATAGAAACTAGTGTCAGGTTTAAGGGAAGTCCCGCCATCTTAAAGTGAGTCTTGGTACAGTTTGATGTCATCTGTTTTGGGCACTTTCTGGATTTTTCTGAAGAATCGTGGCTTCAACTAGATGTAATGTGTGTGCCTATGGACCACGTTTCCATAGAAACCATAAACTCCTTTTTACCGTGGGCTGGGCAGTCTGGGTAAAGCCAGCCCTCAGTCACTAACTCCACTTCCACCTTCAAGAGCTTATTGGCTCTTTCAGTTCTCTAGAACTAAAGTGGCCTGTCAGGGAGCACGCTTGCTCCCCCCTACCCACCACTCATGCTGCCCCAATGGGAGAGAAGAAGGGTCCTGCATATCCCCCTATGCCATAGGCCAGAAAGGAGCCTCAAAGGCCTCGTTTAGTAATTCCCAAATGAAAAGTCCTGGAGACACCACTGTTTCCTTGCTTTGCAATTTTTTTGCTTCCTCTTTTCAAAAGTTTTATCTTCTATTTCCCCATATTCTCCTCTCTAGAGAAGAGGCAAAAGAGGAGAGAGGATATGTCTCTGCTAATCTAAGGTTTCCTGCCTGCAAAATGCTCTGGTCCCTCTGAAATAGTCTCCCCTGCCATCCTCAGCCATGTTAGCTGTGGGAATTTGGGCACATTAATATCTTTTCATCCCAGTTTTGGGAGTGCTAATACTAGCACATACTCACAGATGCTAATGTTAGAAGAGATAATTCACATAAGGTGCTTTGGGTGGTGCTTGGCCTTTGGCACCCAGTACGTGGTGGTGGTTGTTACTGTTCTATTATTATTTATTCTGCACATCTGTGCTGTCTCTTCGTCTCCAAACTTTCATTTACTGTATATCCTGGCCTCTCTACCAGGAAAGTAGGGAGAGAACAGGAGAGCTGGAACCCACAGTATACTTCAGGGTCAGCCCCATTTATATGGAATGGATTGAGGAGATTCTAAATATTATTTCCCTTCTCTTGAAACTTTTTATACTTTGGTTCATGACATAACATGTTTTTATGTAAGATCTTGGAGTGAAAGCATAAAGTTGTTGCCAGTTAATGATTTATGGACCCAACACAAATGGGTTTTTTAGATAGGTTAGGGAAAGAGAGGCTGGGAACGACTGGGCCATAGAGGAGGTAAATTTTGATTTTGGTGTAGGAAAAGTCTAGAAACAGAGTTCCCAAACCTGAGTACACTTAAGAATTACTGGGGAACCTATAAAAAGCATATGAGTAACCGGGTGCTATCTCTGACCTAGTGGATCAGATTCTCTGAGGGTGGAACCATATTCTTCATAAGCTCTCCGGGTAGTTCCTAGGCAGGCAGGTTAGCCTTGGTGCATGGACTCGTGTTTGAAAACCCGTGGTTTAAATAGAGGGGGCACCTGTGGTTTCCCCAAATGTGGGAAACTCGACTGCATAGTTTGTGGTAGTGGGGGACTGCATTCGTGCTTTCCGCTGAAAAAAAATAGGGTGGGTAGAAGCTGGAGGACAGGCGGGGCTGCAACAAATAAGTGAGGGACCCTGGAAATCCAAGTACCTGAAGCAGATCCCCAGTAGGGAGGAGGAAAGTTTAAGGTGGGCTAGTGTCTATTACATGGAATAAACATATCTTCTTCAGAAGTTTCTTGCTAGCCAGCACTGGTTGATTTTAGGGTGGCAGAAGCTCTGGTCTATTTATCAAGATGCTGCTCTACTACTCATCTAGGCCACCCTCACAGAGAGTGAATTCAGAAAGGCTGATTTTTATTCCTTAAGCTATGTATTTCATACTGCCGTGAGATTCTTCCTTTTTGATTCCTTTACCCTTAAAGTTACACTGTCTTATTTTTCTCAACCTGTCACCTGCTAGAGTTGTGCTGGGTAGATGATAAATGGTGATGTGATAGATAATATTTATTGAGTGTTGACTGTGCTAGTGACAGTGCTAAGTGCTTTACATAGATGAATGCATCACTCAGGCTGTTATTTTTATCATTTAAAAATGATGGAGCTGGGCTTCCCTGGTGGCGCAGTGGTTGAGAGTCCGCCTGCTGATACAGGGGACACGGGTTCGTGCTCCGGTCCGGGAGGATCCCGCATGCCGCGGAGCGGCTGGGCCCGCGAGCTGCGGCCGCTGAGCTTGCGCGTCCGGAGCCTGTGCTCCGCAACGGGAGGGGCCACAGCAGTGAGAGGCCCGCGTACCGCAAAAAAAAAAAAAAAAAAAAATCAAATCCTAGAGCTGCCACTTAGCAGCAGCAGGATTGCAGAAATAGAATGTAACCTCAGTTCCAACGGGAGGGACTATTGTCACTGGACTTAGAATATGAGGCAAGGCAAGAGCCAGACTCAGTGTTAGCAGTTTGTTCTTTATTTCTAGTATTTTTCTCCCCTTGTCTTATATTGCCAGTCTTTGGAGTTGTTGGGTAAGATGTGGAATCTTACTAATGGAACCCATTGCCTTGGCATAAGGGAAGGGACCTCCATCTATTGTTGCACATCTACCACAGGCCAGCTAATGTGCTAAGTATAATACTCCTTAGGACGGCCATGTGGTGTGGGGGCAATTTCATTAGACCCATTTTACAGATTTGGAATTAGAAAGGCTCTGAGATGGTAAGTAACTCAGTCTCAATCACATAACATAAAAAGCATAGAGCCAAAACTGTGAACCAGGATCTAACTTCCCAGCCTTGTCTTCTCTCTTCTCTGCCTCTGAAATTCATGTCCTTCCCAAGACAAAGTTATAACCATGCCAGGAAGTCTTCCCAGGAGAGAGAATCTACAGAAGGTCCAGGAACCATAAAAACACTTGAAATCAGGAAGAGAAGATTGCCAGGCAGTTCTTTTGCTCTGAGGAACTGGAATGTAGCAGGATTTTCTACCTTTTCTAGAATTGAGAAACAGAGCCCTTTCAGACCTAATGACACAAATTGTCACAAGAAAAGCGACCGCTATTTTAGTTGGTAGGTGAACACTTTCTGCTTGCTATTGAGACACACTTTTCTCCCTGCTTCAGCTGTTCAGCTGGGCCTAGTTAGAAACTCCCAGAGTGTGGGTAGCAGATCACCTCAAGCTAGAAACATAAAAGGAACCACTCAGTTGGGTGGTCAGCCTGATTATCTCCACTGCCTTAGGTCTTTCTTTAGCTGCCTTGGTAATAATAGTTGCCAACAAAGCTGAGAAGGAGGCCTGAACTAATCTTCCTCAGCTTCCCCTGCTGCATTTTCGGCTCACCCCGTGGCCTCTCCCCATTACTCAAAGCCCACAATCCATTGACATTGGGGATTCAGGGCCTAAGAGTTCTTTCACCACAAAAGGGATTTTCTTTCCTTCTCTTTATTTGGTACCTCTTAATTTTCAATCAATCCATCCAGTGAAAGTATTGGACACACTATCTCTGCCAGGCTGTGGAGATACAAAGCATTAGGAGTTCTTGCCATCAGGAAATCCATGGTTTATTTGTCCAGTACTTTTGAATTCTGAAGCCACCAGGGCCCCCCCAGTGATTGGCCCTGGTCCTTGGATATCAGAAAAATCGTGGACTCAGATGGAAGCCTTGTGCACAGGCTGTTCTGACAACTCATAAAAGCAGCTGAGCAGTAGAGAGAACTGAAAAGCGTTACTCCCAGCATCTTGGTCTTGAAGTGACAGTGGAGGAATGGACTCAAAAGTGTTTTCCATTCAAATGGTACACGTATCCAGCCTTCAGCCAGAACTTTCTGCAATATGCAGGTCTCCCCACGCAAATCCCACCTCCTCTTGCCTCACTGCTGCAAAAATTTCTCTTACACAGTCCCATTGTAATGGAGCTCTGAACTCTCACCTCATTTGTTCAGATGTGCACAGGTAGACAGAGCGCGTGTGCACACACACACACCTGCAGCCCAGTTGTCACTCTGACCGTCAATGATTATATTCTAGACAGTAAACATATTTAGATTTTACTTCTAACGCACGCTATTTATTCACTGCAGAGTGCATTCAGTGTTTCCGTACAACTGATTTTGAAGAACATGCAGAACCAGGAAAATAAACTTTCTATAAATCACTGAACAAGTCAGTAATTCAAGGTTCCTCTTGAATATTTCAGAGTAACTTCAGGATGTGAGCATCTGTTTGTATCTCTAGGTTTTTCATAATGAAATATGGTGACACGGCATCTTCTTTCCAGAGAGCTCCTAAAGTGTTTACAAACATCATATTATTAAACCACACATTCCTTAAGGTAGTTAAGTCACGTATAATGTACTCCACTTTCTTTTATACAAACATTTGCACTAGAGTAAGGAGGGGGAAATTAAGAGATGAAGATCAAAGGCCAACGCTTCCAAAGGAGCCAGGCCAAGATTCTCAGTCTCCTGCTTCTCCTACTGACAGATTATTTACTTCACAAACAGGAACACGTGCACACAACTCATCATCAAAATTAAAACTGAGAATCCAGCATATGCCTCATGTCCAGCTAACCCGGTAGCACCAGCTCTTCTGTCCAGGAAGAGATGACGAGCAAGCTAGGAAGATAGGATATAACCCACGTGTAAATTTAACTAACAGTACAAGGCGACAGTGCAAGGGATGTTGTAAGTGCACGATGGATTGCTAGATTTCTGCTAGAGACAATCAGGTCTTGGAGACAACAGGAGAAAGAGCTCCTGGGGACATGGAATAGCCTCTCAATTTCTTACCATCCCAGGTGAAAATGCATGACAATTTCTGCAGCTTTACAGTTTTTGCCACTGTGTGATGTGATTCCATGCCAGTCATATGAGAACTGGGCTTAGAATGAGGTTCATCTTATAAGCATTACACAGCCACTTATAGTGCTGGTGAGAGAAGAGTGTGTATGGGTGAGTGGATGAAGTTGGCGGTGAGAGAAAGCCTGCAGGAAGAGACAGAGAAGGAAATATGACAGGGGAGGGGAGGACAGGGGAAGAAAAGCTGTTCTCCAAGTGACCAGGCATATGGGCTCTGTGGTCTAACCTAAACTTGTAGCGAATGCTGGACCTTTGTCTTGGTTTTGCCATTTATAAAATGTGACTTAAATGCAGTGATGCAGGGATATGAAATCAGGAAATCTGTGTCTTACATTCTTTGAAGATTCCTCCCATCGTCTTGTCCTCTAATCTTTCCTCCCTCCCTATGCCAGAAACTCTGCTTGCATCTGTAAAATGGGAGTAATAGTAACTCTTCTACCATATGGTTGTTGTAGGAATGTAGCAAGAGAGTGTGTGCAAAATCCTTAGAAAATTTCAAGCTACTATATGAACACACAGCATCATGAAGTACTATAAACATATACCATCATATAGAAAAGATGTTAAAGTATCATATTGAAAATGAATATAATTAGGCAGATTTTCACCTGTATAAAAACAGTGGCTCGTGTCCCGTGGATGAGGATCTAGTGTTTAATGTGGATCGGTGGTGCAGTGTAGGGTTTGAGGTCCCTGAAGTTATTCTGACTGCCAAATCCTAGGCATGGTTCCCCAGTAGTTTGTCTTTTAGTTCCATGGTAGGTACTGCAACATCATGGTGCACGGTTTTTATGCCAACACAGTCCCTTTAAAAATAAGTAATTGCAGAGTTTCTTTAAAAATATGTAACTGAGGCTGAATGGGGAAGGAAACATCCCCTCCAATGTAACACGATCTTTCGTTGGTCCTGGCAGGGCTTTGAGAATGTGGTATGGCGTCTTTCCTTTTATATTTCTGTGAGAGAAGAGGTTCAAAGATTTACTTCGCCCCTCCTAAAGCCATGAGCCAAAATCGTCAGAGCTTTTAGGAGGAGGTGTAAATAAAGCAGGTGAATGAGGAAACTCATATGTTACAGTTTCCTGGGTCTCCTAAACAAAATAGATACTCTTCGCTTCTCTACTTTGAAAATCTGGCTTTCTAGCACAAAAACATTCTGGATTGAAAATTTGAGATGAAAGAAATTGTTAAATTTGTATGACCCTAGGAAATTCATTTACTGTCTCTGGGCCTTAGTTCCCTAGGTATAAAAAGAGGGGCTAGGACCAGATTGTTTCTAAATCTTCTTCCACCTCTACGCTTCTGGGCATCTCTCTGATTCTAGCTCATCACAGTGAGCTAGATGAGCTAGTTAGGGTATGATTTTTTTTTTTTTTTTTTTTGCCTTCAGAACCCTGGAGAGCAACCCAGCATGCCACCTTCACAGGGCTGCCTCTGTAGTAGACCGGCAGGGGGTTTGCAGTCATCTGAATTGATACCTGGGTTGACAGTGCAGCGTGCTGCTGGAGAGCAAAGATTACTTACCGTAGCTGCCCAATCTTTTTCTTTTTCTCATTTGTCTCCCTTCTTGCTGGAGTAGATGCTGAATATGCATTTTTGGATCTAAGACATGTTGGCATTTTGTTCCCTCCACTTGTGTTCTTTCTTTCTTTCAGACGTATTCTGACCCAGACATGTGGCAGCAGACAGCCTTTTTGGAGGGTACAGGCTGCCCTGGCTATGGAGGCCCTGGTAGCTTGGTAACCTACAAGATAGAGCAGTGTACTGTAGTCAGCAGATGATGGGTAGTTGTGCTGTTAAAAAACATAACACATCCTCTGAATACTGAAGGAAAAAAAGCCTTTGCTGCTGCCAAGCTGTAAAGACTTAAATAATGGGAGAGAATGAATCTAACGGTCTAGGTGGCCAATTTAATACAGTCCATGTTGTAGATTTTTTGGCAGAGTAGAGAGTGGCTGCTTAATTGTTACGACAGCTCAGACATTACCATGTTGGCTGTCTCATTCTGGCTGAGACCCTCACACTTCTACTCATGCTTTGTACCCTGCGGCTTATTCATCCCAACCTCATTAGGTGGATTCCGAATTTAACTTTGCCCTATCTTCTAATGACATCAGTAGATAAACCTATTTCTCATTTTGTCTTTTCCAAAACCTTTATCTTTTCCTCTTGTTGCCTGGTGGGTTTAAATATGCTTTTGGTGAACCGTGGCCTCAGTGGCAGAGAGAGGTAGGAGGTGAAAGGATCAATTGAAATGGATAATGAGAGAGTGGCCTGCATTTCCCCCTATCCACCTGCACTCCTGAGCTTTCAAAATTGCAAATGGAAAGGACTAAAAAGAAATACAATAGGTGGTTTGTATCTCTTTATCTGGTGGTTTGTTGGCTACCTGAGGCCATGAGGAGATTAATAAGGAGGCACAGTATTGCATACATGGGGCCTAAGATGTATTAAAATAGTAAGGAAAATAAGACTTCATTTCCAACTTACAGTGATTTCGTCTACATGCCTTCAGACACATCTTGAGTTGTGATTGTATTGCATGGGCATGGGTCTATACGGGATGAATGGAGGGGGAAATAGGCTGCAGGAGAAATAATGTTTTCTTGTAGGAGAAAATATTGAAGCTTGCATCTTTATTGTTACAATTCTACTCTGCCCTTTTTGATGGATGTGTATGGTTATTCCTTAAAAAGGAAAGCAGTGAGAGAAAATAAAAAGTCAAACCAGAACAATATGTATGATGCAACCGTATTTTTGAAAAAAAAATACATTTATACATTAGTTGTCTCTTTGCTTTTATGCTTCACTCATTGGAAAGGAGCATTGGGGAATAAAAAAATGCATGAGCCAGCCATGAGGACTTTTTAATTGGAAAGGAAAAAGAATTCCAAATACTACATTAGTTTTCTAGTTAGACCAGGGGTACAGATGTTGTCATTGAAAAGAACTGACTTTCCACACTACCAGAAAGAAATTCATCTATCTCTCTGGGAACTTAAATTAACGTTATAAATAATAGGCAGAGCGGTTGGAGGCAAGGAAACAGATTTATAGCTGAACCTGTTCGGCTGCTTTTCTCTTAGGGGGTGTGGTGGGGATGGGGTGTGAAGATGAGAAACCTTGGAAGGACAAGGTTTCCGTGCACGCTTTTCCCTGCTCTAACCCCCAGTTCAGTTGACTTTTGTCTCTCAGCCCATCCATCTTAACTTCTTGCGAGTGTGACTCCCAGATGGAGCTCCAGAGCCACTAAGCCAGCTGGTTAATGTGCCTGGGCCCTCAACTGAGGGTTTTCTGGGGCAATTAGAGTTGAAATAATTTCCCTTCTCCTTAAAGGGCCTGTGTGATGCTGTCTCTAACTCGTCCTCAGGAGTGTCCTGTTGCATCTCTACTCGTTAGAGTCTATTAGTCTGAGGATATCACTTACCTGACAGCAAATTTCACACGTAGGAACTTACAGGCTTGGAGTTGGGGCCCTGAGCTGGCTTCTTTGGGATACTCAGAATACTGGTATTACCCAGAATGGAATTTCATTTCCACTGGAGGTTAAGAGCCTTGGGCTGTGTTTCATTCTGGTGTGTCCCCAGCACAGCTCATGCAGTTACTCAGTGTTCTCCAAGTTGGTGCTGTCTTTGAAGCGGAAGCAAGGAAGGAGCTGGGCAATCTATGATTCCAATTTCTTGAATTCTTTGACATTTTGCCCTTAGAGGCCCAGCACTATGCTGGGAAAAACTCAGGCTTTTTGCTCAGTCATTGCTGAGTGGAGGTTAGTGTTTTGGACTTTTTTTCTTTTTTTTTTAAGAGGTGATTTATATATTCACTTGATTTTTTTGTAAAAGCACTCTGAGGTAGATGTTCTTGCATCGTATAGATAGGGACTTTTGAGGTGCTGAGAACAGAAATGACTCGTCCAGGGGTTCATAGTAAGTCAGTGGCAGGCTGGAGCCAGAGTCCAGAGGTCGTTCCTTACTCCTTTTTTTTTTTTTTGCGGTACGCGGGCCTCTCCCGTTGCGGAGCACAGGCTCTGGACGCGCAGGCTCAGCAGCCATGGCTCACGGGCCCAGCCGCTCCGCGGCATGTGGGATCTTCCCGGACCGGGGCATGAACCCGCGTCCCCTGCATCGGCAGTCGGACTCTCAACCACTGCGCCACCAGGGAAGCCCAGCTTTACTCCTTTCTCAGGGAGATTATTCTCTACCAATCCCCTCTACCTTCTTCCCTCCTTCTCCTCCTCTATCTTTTTAACACTCCCATGTGACAAGATAACACTTCTAACTTCTCATGGAAGAAGTGTAAGCCATCCCATTTATAAACTGAAACCAACAAAGGCCGAGTTCCATGTATTACTTTCTCAGACTGGGGAGGCTGGTCACTTCAAAGGGCTGCTTCCTTGTTGCACCAAAATCGACCTTGTTATAAATTCCAACCACTGTTGGTCTTTGGACTCTAGAAAGCTTATGTGAAATTATTTTTAGATTTAAAGACTCTCCTTCCTTCCTGGAATCTACAATGTTGACACACAGGTTCATGACTTCAATCCCACAGATATAATATGGGGTCAGGCCTTCGAATGGCCCATTATCCACATATGATTGGTATGCCTTGCATGTGCCTCTGTGCTGATGTGTAATGACCAGGGACCTAATCTTAAATCATGACTGACTGCAGATGAGCCATTCGGCCATTTCTTCAAATGTGAAATAGATGTGTTACACCGGTCTCCAGTGTTACACAGCTGGCTTTACACTGTTCCAATATAAATTTTGATATTCCCTATTTCAAGGTGATAAACTCTGTGTGTTCTTTAAGGTGACTTCGCAATCACAAGGTCTCATTAAAAACTACTGATGGTGAAATAAAGGGTTGGGCGGTAGGGGACCCCCATTTAGGAGGGCATTTGTCATTATTGCTTCTTTTATTGGTATCTAATTAGATATGTACTAGAGCCTGCAGGAGCTAATAAGAGAACAAGGCCAAGGAGGTAGGTGAGCACACTGAATCTGAGTCATTTTCACAGGCAGCAGTTTTTCATGGACATTAGGGCGATACATGAAGACTTCACCCTGCAAACCTGATCACCATATGCCCTTCCCACCCCAGTACACATGTAAGCTCGTTTAATGGCCTTCTATGAGTTTTAGGCTAAAAGTCACAATCCTTAATATAGCTTAAATTTTTGAATAGTCTGGCCCATGTTTCCTTCTTCAATTTCCTCTTGCACTACATTCTTTTAGTTCTTTAAGTACCATATTCGTTTAAGCTGCAGGATCTCTGTACATGCCATTTCTCGAATATCAAGTTCATTTCTACTTATCCTTAATCTTCAGGACAAAAGAAAGAAGTTTCTTGTGTTTTACAGTTTCACCATAAACTGTTTATCGACAGAGTGGTTTTTTTTTTTTTTTTTTTTGCTGTACGCGGGCCTCTCACTGTTGTGGCCTCTCCCGTTGCGGAGCACAGGCTCTGGACGCACGGTCCCAGCGGCCATGGCTCACGGGCCTAGCCAATCCGCGGCATGTGGGATCTTCCCGAACCGGGGCACGAACCCGTGTCCCCTGCATCGGCAGGCGGACTCTCAACCACTGCGCCACCAGGGAAGCCCTACAGAGTGGTTTTTGATCATTTGATTGACGTCTGTCTTTCTCACAGGCTGCATACACCCCGAGGGCTCACCACTGTATCACCGGTGTATATTGTGGAGCTGTCACATGATAGGTAGTCAACAAATATTTGTGAATACCTGAATGAATAAATAAATGGAAGAGTGGTCTAAGGGTCTGTATTTGTGGCTTCTGACTTGTGATCCTATCATTCTAGGTGGTTCCATTTGTTAAGTCTCCTTGTTCTTTGCCTCAGTCTCCTGATCTGTATCGAATAGGCATTGTTTCTACTCAGTCTGCTTGTACAGGGTTATTGTGAGGGTGAAATGAGAACCTGCATGGGAATAGGTGTTGTAAATTTCAGTGTGCTTTGTAAATATAAGGCCTGGGGAAAGGTGAAGATGAAGTAAGCTTAGCATTTCTTTTTTTAAAATTAAAATTTTTTTTTAACATCTTTATGGGAGTATAATTGCTTTACATTGTTGTGTTAGTTGCTGCTGTATAACAAAGTGAATCAGCTATACGTATACATATATCCCCATATCCCCTCCTTTTGCTTTGAATTTCTGAGGATTATTCTTTGCTCGAGGAAGGCAGTTAATCTATAAGACTTCCAGTGATTTCCTGGTCTGATTCACAGCACAGGGTGAACTATGCCTCACTCTCGAGTTGAATTTACATGTGTCCTGTGTCCGCAGGAGCTCTGGCAGGCATGAAGGAGTGGACGTAATTTACAGAGAGGGTACAAACAGAAGCCAATCACAGGTAGGATTAAGGGGCATGTGCCCTCTCTGCTGGAGAGTAAATACAGTTGGATATACTTGTCTGGACTGTGGATATATCACCATCCTAAAATTCTGTGGGACTGTTTCTTCAACCTACAGCTGAGGCCCGCGGTAAGGGGCTTTCATCAAACCCTTTAGTAAGCTCTTCAGGCTGGATTTCATGATTGTCCCAGGCTGTTTTGGTATAGCCTTACTGTGAAGTTCAGTGGACATGTTTTTCCTTTAATTTTCTTAAATTATGAAAGGTGCTTGCCTGATTCACACTTGACACAAAATTAAAAACAAAGAAGAAAACAAGAAGCTATGAGGACACAAATTCTAAGCAACACTGTGAAGTTTGGGGTGAAAATTCTTGCAGTATAGGTTATTTTTAGCTTAATCTAGTGGAATAATTTATTATAAAGCATTCACCATATAAATGATATAATAGGTAATAAAATACTGGATAACTTATAAATAAAAAAACATGAAAGGTGCAAACTGTTCAAAACCACGTGATACCAATCACCCTGCCCCTAATTCCATTGCACAGAAGTCATCATTATTACCAGTTTTATTTCTCTTCTCTGGAAGTTTTCTTTGCCTATGCAAACACATTGTTTTTCAATAATAAGACAGCACTGTACGTATTGGTGTTTAATTTGCTTTTTCATTTAACAGAATAAAGCCTGATATGCCATCGGTGTGCAGCAGGAACATACTTAGGAGGAACGAGGGCTGCTTTGTTCCTTGTAGGATAGTCTGGACAGCTCTGTCCCTTGGCAGTGTGGGGAACAGTATCTACCTGCAGGCCTCTAGCCTCCTGCTTTGGGCTGTAATCCACGCCTCTGGCCTGTCACGCAGAGCAGTGACTATGGCAACAGGGCAGGGAGCCAAGTGCCCCTGCCCTTGGATCAGCGTGGCCTGTCTCAGCTCTGTAACTAGGTGAGACCGTAGCAATTAGCCTATGCTAAGATGGGAGTTACAAGATTGAAGTGGGTGTATGATGAGGGTCAGATGCTCTGAGCGTGGGCATGATGCTAAATCTTATTTCATGTGGCTGAAGTGGAGCTGGTGCTAGCCAGGGTTAGGCATCGGTGAGCACAGTGAGAGCAAGTGTAGTTTCATGGTTAAGAGCACAAGCTTTTGGATTTGGATAACTCTGGGTTTCAACTCTGGCTCTGCCACTAGCTGTGGGACCCTTGGCAAGTTACTTAACTCTTATAAGTCCCAATCATGAGATAAGGTTAATATAATGCCTCCCTCATGGGATTACTAGAATTAAATGTGACAGTGCACATGCATCAGATGAGACGTTCCTGGTTGCAAACAACAGTGGTTTAAACTGTAAGGATACATAATGTTTATTTAAACAGGAAGTTTAGATGAGGCAGTGCCTGAGATGAGTTGGTGCTCAGACATGTCATCTGGGACCGATGCCATCCTTTTTATCCATGTACTCTGTCACCCTTGCCAGTGAAAAGCCTCTAGAAAGGCACAGACGTAGAGAATAGACTTGAGGACACGAGGAAGGGGAAGCTGGGACGAAGTGAGAGAGTGGCATGGACATATATACACTACCAAATGTAAAATAGATAGCTAGTGGGAAGCAGCCACATAGCACAGGGAGATCAGCTCGGTGCTTTGTGGCCACCTAGAGGGGTGGGATAGGGAGGGTGGAAGGGAGACGCAAGAGGGAGGAGATATGGGGTTATACGTATACGTATAGCTGATTCACTTTGTTATACAGCAGAAACGAACACACCATTGTAAAGCAGTTATACTCCGATAAAGATAAAGATGTTAAAAAAAACCCGAAAAGCATCTAGAGACAATGACAAAGGGAAAAGGGGTCACCATGATTGACCCCTTAGACCAACCATCCTTCCTTCCATGATGCTGGTACACATCTCCCTCAACAAAACTGAGGTACTTGGAGCAAAGAAGGGGAAATGACATCTGTAGGCTGTCAACGGTGTTGCCACAGCTTATCAGTAGTTTAGTACCATGCCTGGTAATTGTTCGGTAAATGCTGCCAAGATGCTGCTGATACTGAATTTGATAATGATGGGTCTTCCACATCTGAGCAGAACAGAAGTAAACAGGAGGACAAATACAAGGAGATAACAGGAGTATCTGGCTAATCAGGAATCATTTATATACATGGATGTTCCTGCCATCAGGGAATCTTCAAGGCCACGATCAAACGGGGGAAAGAATATGAGTGGGTCCGAGAGGCTGACCCAGCTTCTGTCTCCGGAGTCCATTAACCCTGTTGGCTGGGAGCTCTTGTTAGGCATTTACTTTGGGAAACCTGGCCTCTGCCTGTTGCTGCTGTCTTCTCACGGGTCCTTAAAACACAGCCGCCCCTTCCACATGAAGTAGCATGGCAGGCCCCTCGGAGCCAGTGCCTGACCGCAGCTTTTCCCCAGGCCCGTCTTCCCCCTTACTCTCACCTCATAGTCTCATCTCCCGTCTTCTTGGCTCACGGATCCCTAACTTTTGATACCTACTGCTTTCCCCACTCAGTTTGGCAATTTGTTTGGATTTCTTCCCTGTTGACTGACCTCAGTGTCACGGCTCCTCTGCCGGCCCAATCCCCGGCGTCTCCACTGGCAGGACAGCCCTTTCTGCACTCTGTACTCGGCTTTTCTGATCATCCTAATGTTGACTCCTTCCCATAGCTTGATCTTTTTCTTTTCCTGCTATATTTTGACTGCAAGTTGGGTCCTGGACAGCTTGACGGGGTTCCTGCTTACCCCCTGGAGTTACAGCCATGCAGCAATGGGCTAGACATCTGCAGGTGGGTTCAAGGCTTCACTTGGAGTCAACCTCGATTCCTGATTTCAGTGGAGACGAAAATGATGACAACGTTTACAGTATCCACAGGGCTATTCAACATACACGTTATATGACCCAGCCTTGCCCTAAAGCTTGTCCTTACTAAGTGCCACATGAAAAAGATGAACTGCTATTTGCAAGATGGGCAATCACTGGATTAACCCAAATGTCACCTCCTTCAAAAGGGAGTGTGCTTAGGTATTGACTCCAGTCTTCCCTCAAGGGGGAGACAGGGTAGGATGGTGGTAAAAGCCTGGGGTCTGGGCTGGGTATCTTCCATCTGCTTCTCCAGAAACATCTCTTCCGTCTCTACTCCACTCTGCTCTGTGTCCTTGCGGGCTGACCTATGTGGACTGCATCTGGGGGCTCCTTTGCCATCTAGATTTCTTTTGAATTTCATCAGCAGGAAGAAGAGGCAGGAAGTTGGAGGGAGGTGAGGATTTCTACTCCCCATCTCCTTCTCTGTGTGGTCACATGGCACTAGGTCACTTTTGACTGAAAGCCACAGGCCCTATCAGGTGGCCTCTTTTTTGAGTTCCTGGCCCTTTTATGCCCAGGAAGGAAAGAGCTCCCAAGCCTCCACCCACTTTTTACAGTCTCTCTGGTAGTCTGCCATCTCTTGTGGTTTATCTAACTCCCTGCTCGTACTTCTTTCTGTAAATAATCCCTTTAATTTATTATTCTCTTTTCAAATGACCAAATTTCAGTATGGTGACTATTTCCCACCAGGATCCTTACTGTTACGGGTTCACAGTCAGATACCCTGGATCACTCTCTGGCTTTACTGCTTCCTAGCTGTGTTTCCTTGAGCTACTCATCAGTAAAAGTAGGGTGGCAAGAATAATTGCTTTTGTCTATCTCTTTAGGAAGAAAAAAAGGGTGTGAAAATACCATGTAAACTGTAATTTACTGTGCACAAAGAGGGGTTCCTGTCACTGTGATATGCCAGGAGCTTGAAGTGGGAACTGGGGAAAGCAGAAGGCTTTGAGGATGGAGTGCATAGGTCTCTAGAGAGGGCTGTGCATCCTCACCTCCTTCTCCAGCAGAGTTAATGAGAAGTACAGATGACAGGAGGATGGGACCCCACAGATGATCCTTCAAAGACAAGCCCACAAGACCTCCTCTTGCGTTCACCTCAGCCCACACGTCCAACTCATGTGGAATACGGATGAGATCCCCTCCAATTACAGACACGTTACTGAGTGATGATGTTAGCCTCTGCTCAGATGGGTTCTCTGATAAGGCCTTTGGAAAATATAATTACGTGGTCAAAAAAGAGGAAATTGTCAAATGGTGCTGAGAGACAGATGAAAAGGCCGATCGCTTGGCTTTTGTTTTTCACTATTCAGAGAGCACAGTATTGCAAGAGTAAGTCCTGTTATTTGTGTCCAGGATAATCTGACACTGGTTGCTAAAAAGAAATGGCAGTGGTATTTATATCGGAAATTACTCTGGAAGGCGTGTGCCTGAGCTTCTAGAGGGATGTGGTGCCGTCTCGAGCTGATCGCTCTTGATCACATTAATAATCTCATCCTTTTTTATTGCCTGTGAAGGACTTTCACTGTGTGAAATTATCTTGATCATTTAGTTGTTTACAATTTTACCGTGTCTCATTCTCTCTGACCCGTACTCCTCACCTCCGGTAAAGAGTGTCAGCAGGGCTTCCCTGGTGGCACAGTGGTTGAGAGTCTGCCTGCCGATGCAGGGGACACGGGTTCGTGCCCCGGTCTGGGAGGATCCCACATGCCGCGGAGCGGCTGGGCCCGTGAGCCATGGCTGCTGAGCCATGGCTGCTGAGCCTGCGCGTCCGGAGCCTGTGCTCCGCAATGGGAGAGGCCACCACAGTGAGAGGCCTGCGTAAAAAAAGTGTCAGCAAGTTGAACTTGTCTTGCGTTTCAATGCTGTATCCCCAGCACCTGGCTGAATGCCTGAGTCAGAGTGGATACTTGTTTGAGGATTTGTTGAATTAGGGAATGAATGAGTGAAGAAATGAGGGGAGGAATGCTATGCATAAATGACTAGGCATGAGAGAGAATTCTGGACCTTGAAGGAGCTGACATCTAATATTCTTGGAAGAGTATTTGAAGAGATGGGCATAAACCCACAATTCCAAGACATGAAGTGCTCAGAGCCCTAAGCATTGTCAGAAGCAAAGACACGAGTTAACTGTTCGAGGGTTTGAATGTGGGAGAACTGACTTCCAGTGGAAATGAGTAAGGTATAATGAATGGTGATTTGTGAGTAAGCCTTTGGATTAGAGCCAGACTGCTGTGTTCATATCCAAATCCCTCATTTTCCAATGGTTTCCCTAATAAGTTAAATGGACCACAGTTTTGTCATTTATGGGGAGAAAAAGGTAATAAATGACCCTACATCATGGATTTAATTGAAGTAATACATGGAAAGCATATAGATTTATGGCTGGTACATAGTAAGCACTCAGTAAATGTTAATAATTTTTACCAACAGTAGTAGTAGGAGGAGAAAGGAGGAAGAGGAGGACGAAAATGTTATGAAATAAAATTCAGTGAATCCTAGCCAGTAGATTTGGATTCCAAATTTGGATTCCAGCGCTATCTCTGCTACTCAATTACATGACCCAAAGGAAGAACTTCCCTTCTCTGGGTGTCACGCAAAGTCAAGAGTTTGAACTTGATGGTCTCTGGGTGCCCTGAGATGATGATTACGTGCTTAGAGCTGGGCTTGAAGGATGCGCAGTATTTTTGTGTTAGACTCGTGTGCATGTGGGGGATACCTTCCCTTCTGATTTTCATTTTCCTGCTCATAACGTAAGGTTATTTAATTAAGAGAAGAACATCCTCTCTCTTGTCCCTCTTCTACCCCAGCGCACACACAGCTTTGGGTACAGAGAAGGTTCTCAGATGTCCATTGGTTGCTTGACTGACGGATTTGGTTGGGTGTTAGGGTTAGAAAGAGTCCCAAGGGGTCCAGAAGAGAAAGGAAAAATGAAGGATTATTTCATTGTTTAATATCAAAATTGTCAATGAGACTTTTAATTTCATCCTCATCCATATATACTTGAGATAAAAAGAGGGAAATGGGAGAACAGAAGATAAGAAAGTAGGAAAGGAATGAATGGTATTTATTAGGTGCCTACCATGTGTTGGGAGTTGACATATGGCATCTCACTGACCTTCAGGACAACCCTGTGAGATGTGGGTGCAGGTATTGAAGGCATTTTTATTCCCATGTTGACCATGAGGAGGTAGGATCAGGGAGGGTTAACCTCCCTAAGGCCCCAAGCAGGACTCAGGTGAGGGTGGGATTGAAACCCAGGCTTGTTTGACTCCAAAGCCATCATACTCTCCTCCTTTGTGAGGTGATATTCCATCTCTCCTCTCTCCTTACACCTTCAACACTTACTCCTCTCCCCCACACTCAGTGGATAAACTTTCTTCCTGCTTCACCCAGAAAATAGAAACAGAACTTTACGGACTCCTACCTCCACAGCCTGCCTGCTCCAGGACCATGGCCTCTGCATTTCCCATTGCTGTGCACGCTCTCCATGCTCCTGTTGAGGGCCATCCCCCTCCCTGTGCAGGACATCACTCGTCCCATTTCATTCAGTCCTGCATCATCAGTATTTCCTCTCAACAGGACTATCGCAAGCAATATAAATACATTGTATAAACCTATCATATATAAATAAAAATCTTTCCTCAATCCCATATCCCTCTCTCGCCATTTCTCTGGTTCTCTTTATAGTATAAATCTACAGTAGAGCTAGTAAACACTGTTCACTTCTTCCTCTCCCCTTTTGAATCCATCCTAGTCAGGTTTGGTCCCTATAATCGTACCAAAGACACTCTTGTTAAAGTCACCAAAGGATCTCCATCTTGTCAATTCCAGGGTCCATTATCCATCTTCATCTTATTTGACTGATCAGCTGCACTTGATGTTATCGGTCACTCTCTCCTTGAAAATTATTCTTCCCTGGGTTACTGGGCCTCCCAAAACTTGGAATTATCTTTTATTCCTTAAATTTTCCCTCACACTCTAAATGTAATTTATCAGCAAATTCTGTTAATTTTATATTCATAGTGTATCTAGACTCTGACCACTTTTCACCACCTCTGTAGAGTCTGGTCCAAACTGTTACCATCTCTCATCTGTACTGTTTCATCTGCAACCTGTACTGTTGCCATAGTCTGCAATAAGTAGTTTTCCCTGATTCCACCTTTGCTATGTCCCTATTCCTAGTCTATTCTCAACTCATCAACCAGAGTAATCCATTTAAATAAGATCATGTCAGTCCTCAAACTTCCTAAACCACATGAGAAAACTAGAATACAGTGGTGAAGCAACTTATATGCTCAGGGTTATATTGCTGGTAAGCAGCAGAGTCATGTTATAAGTCCAGTTAATGTAGTTAGGAATAAAGTCATAACCACCTATATTGAAGAAAAGCTATATGTTCCAAGTATCCCAGCGTGTAGTTGGAAAGGTAAATCAATTCCTATAACAATGTGGTAGGTTCCACCATAGTGTAGTAAAGGATGCTTCAGAATACGGAGATGGTGCTATTAATCTAGCTTGGTGGGGTGGTGTCACAGGGAGGATATAGAAAAGTTTCCCTCCTGTCTGGATTGTTCCAGGAAAATGGTGGTTGCCTAAATCTGAATCTCTTCACATTCTTTCCGAAAACACTTATAGGTCAACAAGGAGAGCAAATAAATGTATATATACTGACATTGTTAGCATAAATGGAGGCAGAAAGTACCATAAACTTCAATGTACCTGAAAATAAGTCTTTACAAAATGAACATAAAAGAGCAGAAGCTTGTGTACAAAACTATTAAAAATGAGAAAATATGTCAGCTGATGCAAATTCTTCTAAAAAACCAAAGTAGAAAAAACTGTAATACAGTATTCCAGCCAGAGTCAATTATACTTTAACAAACTTTTAGAGATATGAAACCCACTCCTAATCAGAAATTCAGAAACTCAGAGTGGAAATATAAAAACAGCAGGAATATATAAAACATGAATGACTGAATGCAGGAAAGAAATGAAATAGACATTATTATTTTAGAAATAAAGAACAAATGACAAGAACCCCAATAGAGAATAAAAAGAACTACAGGGGCCATTGAAGAAAGGCATTAAAATAACTAAGAAAATGAGTATTAAATAAAAAAAATAAACAGTAAAATCATCCTTAACAGAAAATGCATGTGTTAGATAAGCTTTATTTAGGAGTGACTTATAGTGCTGTTGCTGTTAAGTTCAATGTTAATAAATCAAAAACAAATAGATTAAATAAGGTGTCTTTAAACTGAAACACACATAAAACAAGGTTATGCATTGATTAATGAAAATGTTGTGATCTGAGGCTCACAGGAACCTAACTCTGTATTTCCTTTGGGATAATGATTCAGTATTTGTTAGTTCTGCATTTGCAGCAACCTTATAGAATAAATACTGTGAATAATTTAAAAAAAAAGAATAAAAATACCTGGAAAGAAAATGGTCAATAAAGAAAATAGGTAAAGATAATCCAACATATATATATATAATTGAAGTACCTGAAGAAGAAAAATGAAATAATCAAATGGAACTAATATTTAAAATTACAATGCAAGATAGGCAAAATAATCTTGAAAAAGGACTAATTTGGAGGACTCAGTTTTCGATTTCAAAACTTACTATATAACTTAGAATAATCAAAACAGTGTGGTGTTGGCATAGGATAGACGTATGGACCAATGGAATAACTAGAAAATCCAGAAAGAGACCCTCACATATGTAGTCAGTTGATTTTCAAAACAGGGGTACCAATGTCATTCAGTGGGAAAAAAACAGTTTTTCAACAAATGGTACTGTAAAACTGAATATCCACTTGCAAAAAAAAACGAAGTTGTACCCTTACCTTTCACTACATATAAAAATTAACTCAATGGATCAAAGACCTAAATGTAGGAGCTAAAACTAGAAAACTCTTAGGAGACATGGGGAAAAATCTTTAAGAAGTTGAATTTGGCAATGACTTCGTGATACCAAAAGTACAGGCAATAAAAAAATAAATAAATAAATTGGACTTCATCAATATCAAAAACTTTTGTGCATCTAAAGGAGTATCCAAGAGAAATAAAGCCCACAGAATAGGAGAAGATATTTGCAAACTATATATCTGGTAAGGGATTAATGTCCAGAATAAAGAACTCCTACAACTCAACAACAAACAACCCAGTTCTAAAATGGGCAAAGGCAGAGATAAACCCACGCACATATGGTCACCTTATCTTTGATAAAGGAGGCAAGAATATACAGTGGAGAAAAGACAGCCTCTTCAATAGAGGTGCTGGGAAAACTGGACAGGTACATGTAAAAGTATTAAATTAGAACACTCCCTAACACCATACACAAAAATAAACTCAAAGTGGATTAAAGACCTAAGTGTGAGGCCAGACAGTATCAAACTGTTAGAGGAAAACATAGGCAGAACACTCTGACATAAATCACAGTAAGATCCTTTTTGACCCACCTCCTAGAGAAATGGAAATAAAAACACAAACAAATGGGACCTAATGAAACTTAAAAGCTTTTGAACAGCAAAGGAAACCATAAACAAGATGAAAAGGCAGCCCTCAGAATGTGAGAAAATATTTGCAAACGAAGCAACTGACAAAGGATTAATCTCCAAAATTTACAAGCAGCTCATGCAGCTCAATATCAAAAAAACAAACAACCCAATCCAAAAATGGGCAGAAGACCTAAATAGACATTTCTCCAAAGCAGACATACAGATTGCCCACAAACACATGAAAGGATGCTCAACATCATTAATCATTAGAGAAATGCAAATCAAAAGTACAATGAGATATCATCTCATACCGGTCAGATTGGCCATCATCAAAAAATCTACAAACAGGACTTCCCTGGTGGCGCAGTGGTTGAGAGTCTGCCTGCCGATGCAGCGGACACGGGTTCGTGACCCGGTCCGGGAGGATCCCATATGCCGCGGAGCGGCTGGGCCCGTGAGCCATGGCTGCTGAGCCTGTGCGTCTGGAGCTTGTACACCGCAATGGGAGAAGCCACAACAGTGAGAGGCCCACGTACCACAAAAAAAAAAAAAAAAAAAAAAAAAATCTACAAACAATAAATGCTGGAGAGGGTGTGGAGAAAAGGGAACCCTCTTGCACTGTTGGTGGGAATGTGAATTGATACAGCCACTATGGAGAACAGTATGGAGTTTCCTTAAAAAACTAAAAATAGAACTACCATACGACTCAGCAATCCCACTACTGGGCATATACCCTGAGAAAACTGTAATTCAAAAAGAGACACGTACCAAAATGTTAATTGCAGCTGTATTTACAATAGCCAGGACATGGAAGCAACCTAAGTGTCCATCAACAGATGAATGGATAAAGAAGATGTGGCACATATATACAATGGAATATTACTCAGCCATAAAAAGAAACGAAATTGAGTTATTTGTAGTGAGGTGGATGGACCTAGAGTCTGTCATACAGAGTGAAGTAAGTCAGAAAGAGAAAAACAAATACCGTATGCTAACACATATATATGGAATCTAAGAAAAAAATGGTCATGAAG
Source organism: Grampus griseus (assembly GCF_964374135.1). Lineage (NCBI taxonomy): Eukaryota > Metazoa > Chordata > Mammalia > Artiodactyla > Delphinidae > Grampus > Grampus griseus. The sequence goes on from NC_139002.1 coordinate 75,184,785, forward strand.
AACCTAGGGGCAAGACGGGAATAAAGACACAGACCTACTAGAGAATGGACTTGAGGATATGGGGAGGGGGAAGGGTAAGCTGTGACAAAGTGAGAGAGTGGCATGGACATATATACACTACCAAATGTCAAATAGATAGCTAGTTGGAAGCAGCTGCATAGCACAGGGAGATCAGCTCGGTGCTTTGTGTCCACCTAGAGGGGTGGGATAGGGAGGGTGGGAGGGAGACACAAGAGGGAAGAGATAAGGGGACATATGTATATGTATAAGTGATTCACTCTGTTATAAAGCAGAAATGAACACACCATTGTAAAGCAATTGTATTCAAAGATGTTAAAAAGTAAAAAATAAAAAAAATGTGCAAAGGATTTTAATAGACATTTCTCCAAGGAAGATACACAAATGGTCAATAAGCACATGAAAAGATGCTCAACTTGCTTAGATAAAAAGCACAGTGAGATACCACTTAATACTAATATGAAAGCTATAATTAAAAAGAAAATAACTGTTGAGGATACGGAGAAACTGGACCCCTTATACAATGTAAAATAGTACAGCAGCTACGGAATGGTTTGGTGGCTCCTCAGAAAGCTAAATAGAAGTTACCATATCACCAGCAGTTACACCCCCAGGTACATATCCAAAGGAACTGAAAGCAGCTTTGAATAGATATGTGCATGCCAATGTATATTTTAGTATTTTCCACAATGGCAAAAGTCAGAAACACCTCAAGTGTCCATCAACAGATGGATAAACAAAACGTGGTCCATACATGCAGTGGAATATTATTCAGCTGTAAAAAGGAATATAGTTCTGATACATCCTACAGCATGGATGAGGCTTGAAAGCATTACGCCAAGTACAAGCCAGGCACAAAAGGACAAATATGATTCTCCTTATATGAAGTATCTAGGATAGTCAAATCCTAGAGAACGTAGAGGTTAACAGGGTCTGAGGGGTGGGAGAATAAAGAGTTATTGCTTAATGGTTACAGAGTCTCTATTTGGAGTGATGAAAAGTTTTGGTAAAAGATGGTGGTGGTAGTTGCACATCATTGTGAATGTAATTAATGCCCCTGAATTGTACACTTACAAATGGTTAAAATGGCTAAAATTGTTATGTAAAGTTTAAAAAGTTAATAACAGAATATATCCCAAACCATTTAGTATATACTTTAAATAAGTTATATTGTAGGTGAATTATATCTCAATAAAGCGGTTAAAAAGTACAATGCAAGAAAACCAAAGGAAGTCCAGATCTACATACCGAGCGGAACCATCATGAATTTGGGAAAATGGACCTGTAAAGTCAACTCTGAGATATCCTAGTAAGGGTATTAAATTTTATATAAAAATATTCTCATGACTTCAAAAAGGCCATGTCATTTACAAAGGAAAGAAATTCAGGTTGGCATCAGACACTCTGACAGCAGCATACAAATCAGGACAAAAGTAGCATTTTCAATAAAACTTGAGAAAGATAGTATGAGAAAAGCTTCCCAGTTTGACAACAGAGTTGGGTCTTGCTGTGTGATACAGCCAGATAAGTGCTAGAAAGGTATCTTGAACCAGGGGACCAGAATGTACAAAGGTTGGAAGGAAGAGAGTGCATGAAACTTGTAGGACTTGCAAATATCAATAGTTCAGTGTGGCTGGAGTCTCTGTGAATTGGAGAGGCTCCTAAGGCCTTAGATTACATCAAGCAATTCATTTATTTATTCCTTAACTTAATGGGTGTTTCTTGAGTATTCATATTAAGTGCTCAGTAATGTCTAGTCAGTTATGTGTTACTGAGAGCGTCGTTTCTGAGATCTGTATGAAAAGATGAGGGAAAGGTTAAAGGGACTAGGGGAATGTGCATATAAATTTTTATTTATGTGTGGAAAAGTAGCATGGGGTTTACTTGAGTAATTCTTCTGTTACTCTAAATATCCTTTTTCAATTGAAAATGTGCATTTCAGCTTTTCCGTCAACCTAGTAGTATTAAAAAAGTATGTTGGCAGTTAATCCATTTAAGAGGCAGAGGGAGCCTAGCCAGTTCACCCAGTGGGTAATCATACAAGCACAGAGAGATGGTTGCATCCAGGAACTGATCAGACTGACACAAATGCAAAAATACATGAGATGAAAACCATTGTTATTAAGCATACATTTTGTGCCTAGCACTGGTCTAGGTACTGGGGATGCCACAGCAAATAAGAACTTATCAAGTTGCCCACAAATTCATAAATTGCTGATTACATCACAGAATGTAAATGAGGTAGGCACCAAGGTGTGGTGAGATCAGAATTTTTACCTTCATATACGCTGCTGAGTGGGCATCCCAAGACTTACTGTAGTTCTTCATCTGAGTATAGAATTGTTTCAGTTAAGTGTATTTTCCTTTACATTTTCATGTTAATTAAGATCCTTACGTTGTAAGTGACAGAAATCAATTTGAATAACTTGAACAAAAAAGGCAAGATTATTAAAAGGTTACCAGATTATCTCATGCACAAAACATAAGGAAAGGGATGTAGCTGGGTCCTTGGGAGGATCTGAAAAACCAACAAGCATTCAGGTGGTTCAACACTGCATTACTTAAGCCATTTCACAGCAGTATTGGGCATCAGTTTTTAAAGCAATTACTGTGCAGTGTCGTATAGAGCCTTAGAAAGGTAAAAGGAGCAGGGATCATTTTCTTTATGTAAAAGTTGAGGAAATAATCCTAGGAAGATAAAGTGATTTGTCCAAGGTCACGTCCCAAGTTTAGTGGGTAAGCCCAGAATTTACAAGTCTTTCTGACTCTTGAATCTTTTCTTTTCCCATTAGCCTTCTTCAAATCCTTCTTTTTCTGACATGCAAAAATTTCCCTTATAATTCCCTCACCTTCTTAATTTTTCTTTTATCATTCATTTTGGTTTTGGAATTAAAGGAGTCACTTATGTGTCCTTAATAATAGGCTTATCTGAGACATCTCTTAAAACTGTCTTTAATTTGTACCCTGTAATCTGAACATGAAGGGGCCACTAGGAAAGGGAATAATTAAAGAGATTAGTGGGAGATCTCAGTTGTCTCAGTGATTTTCTTATTATCATCCATGAAATGCCTTATCAGAAATGGGCCATTATAGTTTAAATGATCAGTCGGAGTTTGAAAAGGATTTGAAACTTCATCAGACACTTTCTGAACTTGGAGTTATAGCCTCGTTGTTTTCCAAACTCCAATGTTTCCTCCACAATGAACAATAACTTTTTGATTAAACAGCTGGCAGTCACTACTGAATGCCTCACAATAACAAAAGTCTTCCTTCAGATCAGGAAATTTTATCTAAATTGCTTTGCTCTGCTTCGGTGATTGTGAACTTCTGACCTAAAAATTTCTTGCAGCAAAGTGATTACTTTTTAAAAGAAAGAGCCCCAAACTAAATGAGTAATTCAGTGAACGTGATACAAAGCAGAGGTCAAGGCACAAAAGTTGTCCTCTCAGTAAACATTATTAAAAAACAATCAAGTCTGTATCGACACATTTATATTGGGAAGGCTATAGACAGCAGCTGAGAGAGAGGCATGAAAGTACCGCTTAGTAGTCAAGGGCCTTCCTCACTAGTTTTGCTCTTGAAAGGAGCAGCTACCTTTATGTAGCTAGTACCGTGTGCCAAGGACTGTGCCGTCTTTTCCATATGAATTAATTAGTACCCCAACTTCAACCCTTCCTGCCCTCCTGCTGGCGTTTCCCATTGGTTGAAACCAACTGGAACCAAAAAGGAGAGGGAACCTCTTAGTCTTCTTTGGCACAGAACAAGGCAGAGTCCATCTGGAGGGGGTAAATGGAGATAGTCAGCTCACCTTAGCTTTTGCCACTATTTGAAATTGAACAACAATGAACAAATAACTATAATTTATCTACACTGTAATGAAGGCTCCAGGAGGCCAGGAATATAATATTACTCTTGTCAAATAAATTTACAGGTGGCTGCCTATATATTGTCTTTCTATCCGTTCCTGTGTTCCTCCATCCATCATCTACACAACTATTAATGGGCCACGGTCAGGAGAACCCTTTTACTTTTTTATATGCACCACAAAACGTTGGGATGCTGAAGGACTTATTCTTTGTGCTGCTCTGTTTGTTTGTTTGTTTTAATTTAAATAGAAAAACATCTAGAAACGGCCTCATGGAGGAGATTGTTCCCCTGTGCCTCTCACTCTGCCTTGGAGACGCCCTAAGCAGAGTCCCAGCTGCTCCTGTCATAGGCTAGCTTGACTGTAGCAGGGCAGGAGGAGATCCTAGTAAAACCTGACTTTGCTTCTTGAGGACAGACTTTGCCAAATAAAGCCTTCATCAGAGATTCTTTTTTACAGTGGGGCCAGGCTGGCACCTGTTGAATCTGATTTTATGAGGGGTGTAGAAATCTGTATTTTTGGAAAGCTTACTAGGCTCCCTTAATGTTTGGCAAGAGACCTTACCTTATGTGTGCTTTCCAAGGTCCTGAAAAAGTGAAGAGGTCAAAGAATACAGATCTCTGCTTGACTCTTGGGGACACCAATGTTGCAGGTGGTGGTGGTGGTCTGTGGTTGCATCAGGACTTCATGGAGAGAGAGAAATATTTACTTTGTCCCTTATCATAGCTTCTAGACCCTGAAACATTTCACATGGGTTGTTTGGAAATGGTCAATCTCAGGCCTTTGGGGAGACATCCATTTGCTCTGGGAAGCTTTAAAGCATTACATAAGGATGTCCCATGTGGTCTCTGCATGACAGATGGCTTTTGGATCTTTATATATTAATATAACAAGTAGCAGATGGAGGTTGAATCAGAGACCTTCAATGTCCTTTCTGACCCTGACAGTCCTAGTTACCAATGTGTGCTTTATATAAACATCAGTCCTTTGATTTATCATTAAATTTAAATCTCCATTTAGATGAATAATAAAATGGGGCTACACTAAATTTTCACCCACTCATGAGTATCAGCAAATATTTTGGAGGCAGCTAGTCTAGGGTATAATTGAACACTTCGTGCAGCACGTTTTCTGAATTCCTGGAAAAAAATGGGACTAACGACTGGATTCATGTGCTATCAGTGGCTACACCAAGGGAGTGATATAGGAGGCTCTTACTCTCCTCTCCTTCCTATCACATTGCTGCCTCTAAACTCCTCTTTTATAGAAATTGTAAAGCTGACAGTGGGTACTGTTTTCTAACCAGCTGAGCCAAGTGTCTTAGATGAGGCTTCTGGTATCGTTTTTCTGAAAATACTTCAAATTAAAGTACCTCCTGGATTGTTCTGTGAGGGTGAAAGCATTGACCTTACCTAATAACATTAATAATGTTTTACTTTAGAAAAGCATTTTAGAATTTGCAATGTACTTTTATTGAGATTATCTGTTTTATATTCATTGAAAACCTATGTAATAGGTATTGTTATTAAGTTTGTGAGTGAAGAAACTGAGGGCCCAGAGAGGTTTTGTAACTTGCCCCAAGTCACAAAGCTTAAATGGTAAAGGTAAGACACAAACGGATGTTTTCTGACTTTAGTCCAATGATCTTTCTGTATCTCACACTGTTTAGGTAACCAACTGGTTGAACATTTGACTTTTTAAGAACAGAATCAATAGAGGATTGTAAGACAATGTGGCATAGCACGAGTTTACATCTGGATTTGAATTTAGGCTTTGCCATTTATTGAATGGTATCACGCAAGTCATTTAACTTCTGTGAACATCTATCAATTGAGTATAGCAATGCCTGCCTTTCAGGGTTATTTCAAGGATTATAAAGTTTGTAAAGTTCTTGCATATAGTAGATAATCGAGGGCAGCTCTTAAAAGTTTTGAGGCTGTGTCTCTCTGAGTTTGAGGATTACTGTCCTTGCCAAGTGGTCTTCTATCATCTACTAGGACATCCTTCAGAGACTGTAGTTCATTGCTTCCCAAGGCTGTTCCTTCTCTCTTTGTTTTCTGACTGCTAGAAAATTCTTACCTTGAGCTAAAAATACCTCCTTGTAACTTACACTTGTTGGTATACGTTTTACCTCTTTTAGCTACATAGACCAAATCCAATCCCTCTTCCACGTGACAGTCCTCCAAATATTTGAAGACTTTATCTTGCTTTCCCTTAATCTTTACTTTTTCAGGCTGCACATCCTCTGTTCCTTCAGCCATTCAGCACTTGATTTGGCTCACGAGGCCCTCACAGTCCTGCTTGGTTCTTTCTAAAGTGTGTCTGTTGATCATCTGAGAAGTTCCTACAACTACATGTGATTATCTCTAGGCAGATGGACTCAGATTAGAATGAGATAATTGTCTTCTTCTGGTACAGTTTAAGATGATAACATCCTTTTTGGCAGCCTTAGCTTACTGTTGATCAAAACAGCTGTGTACTTTTTCTCAGTATGTATTTCTGTTAAACCTTAGATCTCACATTCTGTCTTTGAGAAGCACAGTCCCTAAGCATGGGATCTTTCATTTTTGATGTGAAATTTCATCTTATTTGATTTGGCCCTAATTTCTGCCTATTAATGTCTCTTTTAACCCTGGTGGTATTATCTGAAAATGTATTATGATTGAAACAGTCATACCAACTCCGTATTTTCCTGCAGATTCAATAAGCCCACTGCTATTACACTGTTGAATCGTAGGTAACAATGCTAAATATGACAGAGCTGGTTGTCTGACCTGATCCACAATCAGCATGATCTTGGGATAGGCAGAGCATAAGGGTTAGTAAGAAGTTGTAGGACAGAGATATTTGGGGCATAAAATATGGTTAAGAAAGGAAAGTACTGTTGGTATGGAGATCCCAATGAGGAGAGAGAAAAGAGTAAACTTTAATTGCCAGACAAGAAAAAGCATGCATCTGGCAAGTGTTCTCTAAGTGGATGAAACAGGTCTTCATCCATCTTCTTGGGGAGACCTCTCTTTCTCTTGGAGGGTATTCATACCCTTCTCCGGCAAAGTCTCTTTGCTAATCTCGTTTGAACACTGCTGCCTTCTCTTTCACCACAACAAAGGCATCTCCATCCAGATTTCAACTTTGCCTTCTCTTTTTAGTTCGCATTTGTATTTACTCTGCTGACAGCGGCTGCGAAACTGTTTAGAAACCTGCTGGGCCCTGCTACCGTCCTCCCTCCTGAGCTCTGCATGGATTTGGTTTAGAAGTCAGTTCTTACGTGTTGGCGCCATTCTGTATTCACCTCTATAATCCGTCTCCCCGAATACAGTCTGTACCTCCTGTACAATGCCAGAGGTGCCATTTTCCCCTTGTCATTTGCTGAGTGTCATTGGTTTCGTTAAACAAATTGGTAGGAGGAGACCACAGAGCTCCCCTTTGGGGGTATTCCTTTCATGTCCTTCTGGTACAAGCCCTGTGTGATGTGTCTTCCATGTTAGGAAATAATTACCAACAGCCAAGCGACCTGACACGGAAATTCAACAAGTAGCTCATCAGTGTACATCGCTGGCAGACACTCTGGCCACAGTGAGCAAGCTTTGAGGAACTATTTTGTAGATTGCCATGACCTACGGAATGAATGCTGAACAGGGCCAAGAGCAATGCCAATGACGCCATAGGTGTCTTTTGTTTTTCTAGTGGTGATCAAGAACTTCGTGTTCCCACATTTCCCCTATGAAGCTGAGGGGGGAAGATTGCACGATGCCCCCTTTAGCCTGAGTTCAAAAGAGGGAATTGCCTCCTGTGCAAGCTCCCCCGCCACCGTATTAGTGAGGGGAGATAGAATGGGAGTTGTCTTGTGTTCTCTAATAGGGAACTTTCTCTAAGGAACACCTTGATATTCACCAGTGCTGGCTTAAAGGCAGTGAGGATGAGGCTCTCTATCTAGCAAAGGAAGGTCGTTGTAACTTTCCTCTTCAGGGAGTTTGTGAACACTTTTCTTCAATTCTAGGCAAAGCCCCAGATAAACCTCTTCATTTAGCGTCTCATTTGGGCTTCATATTGTCTTATTGAACAGCGGCCTAATACATGTCAATTCGCAAGGTTTACATTGGAAATTCATTCTTCTGTGTAATTGGGAAAGGTACCGTGGAGTCCCTTCAGAGGCCTTTCTTCACCCAGGTAAATAAAAATCCAATATTCCTTCATATGTAGTGTTGTTGAACCACTGCATTTCTTTGTGTTGAGCTCTGAGGGCTTTATCGGTTAACAGAAAATCTAGTTCTTCATAGAATATTGACTGGTCTTTAAGCAGATGGCATGCTTGCTAGGGAGGGCATTCTTAAAGTCATGAATAAAGAGAAGCTGTACCTTGTGAAGAAAATTCCTAATGGGAGCCCTTGATTCAGTGGCTGACTTGCACGAGGAGCATGATAGTTGCTCTTTGCAGTGTTCATTCCTCTTGAGCAGTTTTTATGTTTGGATGTTTAATTTTTCATGCTATTGTATTAGAAATGAGTTACCTACACTTTAAAATACCGTTAGATACTAATGGCATGCAAAATTCCCATAATTCTCCCAATACATCTTAATAGCCAGCATCTCATTTGAGTTCAAGGCCTAGAAACACGACTAAATGGGAATTGGGCCTTTTTTTTGGCCAAAAGAAAGGGTAGATTTTAGATGGTTATAGAGTAAATGCATTATTTGTGTCAGGTAGCCTATGGGAATATGATAAATTTGGGCTGATTGTAATGCCATCAACTTAAGCAGTAAATCGTGCACTTATCAAAAGGACTATGCTTGATCTGATTAATTTTCAAGTTGCTGACTATTTCTCTTGACCATTTGCTTCTGAAATACATATATCTGGCTTTCCTGTTAGTGAGTTGTCTGCCTGACAGATTCAAATTTGCTATCCCTATCTCTTTTCTGCATGGAAAACAGTGAGAGGGTTTTTTTTTTTATCTTGCTCTATTTTTTTGTGGGGGGGCGGGGGGCTTCTTGTGTGAATCTCATGAGCTGGCGATGATGGAGGAAGACACTTGAAAAAAGTTATCATGTCACTCATTTTCACTGACTGCATTTTCCTCAGGAATATCTGCATAAAGTCTCAAGTTCAACTGCCTGATTTCTTAGTTTGTGTCATTCATTTTTGGGAATTGTGCATCATAAAGTCTTAGCCATAATACTTTAGGGCTTGTGTAACTGTCTGTAGCCCTCTTATTCTGAACATACTGCCTTCATTCATTCATTCAGTATATGGAGTGGGCACCTACTTTGACTAGGCTCTCTTCCAGATGGTAGAGATACTGACATGAAAAAGATAGACGAGGTCCTTGCTTTCAAGATGCTTACTTCTGGTAGGAGGAGACAGTCCATCAGCAAAGAGCCAACGGTGGAGAGTCATGTGCTTTGATAAGCGTAAAACAAGCTAAGTGATGAGTGGTTGGTTGCTACTTTATGTAGAAGGGTCAGGGAAGGTGTTAGTGCAGGAGACAAGTGAGCAGGTGCAGGGATGTTGCTGCGAGGGTTTTATTTCCTCCATACTCAGCAGATAATCAGTGGTTGTAGCAGTCAGGAAGTGCAGACACAACTCGAGTGTGAAAGTGCTGGACGCAGGGGTACCAGGAAAGGCCAATTGCTCCTTCCTTGGCAGGGAGGTCTGGGAAAGCAGGTTCAGCCAGGACCAGAATTTTAGACTTCAACGGTTAGTGGGAGCGTATAGAGTCATATGCTGATGTTCTAGAGAGTATGTCCAAATGGGCCATCCAAGTGGGCAGGGTCTCAGAGGTCAGTAAAGAACCAAAATACAGGGCAGTCAGAATACATAAAAAATAATATATATAAAAAGGATAAATAAGGACGGCCTGAGGTAAGAACGTAGAGGGCTTTGGCTTACTGCTGACATTTTTTGTTTCCCCAGAAACCTTTTATATGGATTGGCTAAATCCAATTAAGGTCCCAAATGGAGTAGGAAAGTGCCTAGTACTGGATTAGGCAAAAGTGTTAGGAGTAGTGTCTTGTCATATTTTACTCATATAAAAACCATGTATTTTGTTGTTGTTCTTGGTTTGGTGATTGTGTGTTCAAACATACAGTCTAATATATTATAAAATATTTCTTATACCTCTTCCTTTTTCCTGAGCCCTTCTCCTGTCTAATGTGAGTTTATGATGAACTTTCAACAAAAGTCAAGCTTTTGTAAATGTCAAAGAATTACATATTTTGGAGGGATGTAAAAGATACCAAGATGTTTGCTTAATTTGCATAGAAAAGTTTGTGACTTACGTCTTGAAAGAATTGAAAAAAGCTAATGAATGACATTTCAAAACTAACATAGTAAAAATACTGGGATTTTGGTATGTCATAGAAAATGTACTTTGTCCAAAAATTTTGTTTTAATCCTAGAAAATGTACTTTGTCCAAAAATTTTGTTTTAATCCAAAGTTTAGAATCTAAGTAGGCTGTCAGTGTGCACTCTAATCAGGTTAAACAGCAACAGAAGTTAATGCTGTTAATTCCTTTGTTTTGTTCCTGTTACATATTCACTTGTTCTAGCTTTTAAATTTGTAGAAGGTGAAAAGAAATTTAGGATTTAAAAATTTTCAGTGTGGGAATTTATGACAAAATAGACACTAAATTCTTGCATTGTAACATTGAAATCTCACACCCTCCCATGCGACCGTGATGTCATTCCCCTAAACTGTGTCCCAAAGCACAAGCCAGGCACCTAAGATACTGATAATCCCATCTCAGTGGATTCATTTGATGTGAGGTGCAGCCGGTGGGCTGAAATGTATCATGTGACCTGTGTAGCTCTGCATCCTTAGACACCTGTGAATTTTACAGACTGGCAGCACCTACTATGTACCAATGGCATTAAAACTATTCAAGCCTCACCACAGCCCATACAGTCAGCAGTAACATCCCCGTTTTTTATTTTTTTAATTTTTGCTTGCATTGGGTCTTCATTGCTGTGCGCGGGCTTCCTCTAGTTGCGGCGAGCGGGGGCTACTCTTCGTTGCGGTGTGCAGGCTTCTCATTGTGGTGGCTTCTCTTATTGCAGAGCACGGGCTCTAGGCGCGCGGGCTCCAGTAGTTGTGGCACGTGGGCTCAGTGGTTGTGGCTCGTGGGTTCTAGAGCACAGGCTCAGTAGTTGTGGTGCACGGGCTTAGTTGCTCCGCAGCATGTGGGCTCTTCCCGGACCAGGGCTAGAACCCGTGTCCCCTGAACTGGCAGGCGGATTCTTAACCACTGCGCCACCGGGGAAGCCCATCCCCGTTTTTTAAATGAGAAAGCTGAGGAACAGAGAAATTAAATCACTTAATTAAGGTCATATAGCTAGTAGAATGCACAACTGGAATGTGAACCTAAATCTATTTTATCCCAAATTCATGTGTCTCTGCTATACCACGCGATCTCTGATATCTCTTGGCATTATAGGCGTGAATCTATGACAGTCACCTTTCTGTCTTTCGTTGGGGTATACTTGTTAGGGTAAAGAATACTAGCCACAACTACGGAAAATCCTCTCTATCTCAGTTGGGTTGCCGTCCAGTTGGGTGTGTCTGGCTGGCAGGTGGCCTCCCACATCATCATTTAGGAATCCAGGCCCTGCCATCTTGTGGCTCTGCCCACCTCGCAGCCCTTAGAGCCTTCTCTTGTCAGCTGAAAGAGACAGTGTGAAAGATGCTTGAGGGAGGTTTTCTGGGGCTAGGTCATGGCTAGCAGTGGTGCAGATCCCTTCCATTCACGTTCCATGGCCACACCCAGAGGTGAAGGAGGCTGGAAACCTTGTAGCCACGTAGCAGTGTAGCAAGGAGGAAGAGAAAGTGGGTTCTGGGAGAGCTAACCGGTCCTGACCTTGTGCTTTGGCATGTGGTCTTGTTTCCCCTTTCCCTTCCTGATGAGTAAGTCAAGTTAGGAATCTTAATTTATTTGAGTGAATCGCACAGACTTGGGGTCTGGGTTCAAATCCCAGCTCTGCCATTCACCAGCTGCCTAACCATGGACAAGTTATTTAACCTTGCCAAGCCAAGAATACCTGCCTGATGGTGGTATTGCGAGGATTAAGTAAATCAATATAAGGAAAGTCCTTAGTACAAATGCTTGACACACACTCGGTACTGTGTAAGTGCTGGCTGTTATGTGGGTGTGTCAGCTCTACTTTATTCTTCATCCACAACTCAGCTGTAGTGTCCCCTTCTTTGGAAAGTCTTCCCTTTCTTTTCTGCTTTTAAAAAAATATCTTTATTGGAGTGTAATTGCTTTACAACGTTGTGTTAGTTTCTGCTGTATAACAAAGTGAATCAGCTGTACGATATTTTCTTTCTTCTCTGCTTCCGCAGATCCTTGCACTTATTGCACTGAATTGTAAGGTATGTGTGTGGCTGTGTTGTCTGTCTGGCTCAGGCATTTCACCTGAGGGCAGGAACTTGGCTGTGCTAACTTCGCCTGTGTGTCCCCATAGCCAGCAGAGTGTCACACACATTGTAGACAGTCAGATGTTTCCTGACGGGAAGGAAACCTCATTAACCAGAAGAGTAGAATATCAGAATACAGTATTCGATTTCCTGACCACGCTGGAAGCCAAGGAGTTCATGTATTAGCTTTGACTTTTCATTTCAGTTGGTTTGGGCAATACTACATTTAAGTGACAGATCATTGTGCCCTACCGGCTTATTTGCATGAGCCAGTCCAGCTCAGGGATCAGCAGCCCTTTTGCCAAGATTCTGATTGTATTTGTCTGGTATGTTGGTGTCATAACTCCCCCTGTAGAAGGGTGAGCTTAGAGATGTGATAATCCTGTTTCTTAGTTTATGAGATATTATCAGCATTAATCCATGCAATCTTCCCTCCCCTCCCTCCTTCCCTCCCTCCCTCCCTTCTTCCCTCCCTCCCTCTCTCCTTCCCTCCTCCCTCACTTTCCCCCTCTCCTCCTCTCCCCATCTCCCTCCCTTACTTCCCTTCACTCCCCTCCCCCCCAACCATTCCCATTCCTTTAGGAAAACACTGTCATATACCTTATGTGACTCTTAAAGTTTGTGTATATCTTTGGCTAATCGATAAAATAGTTTTGCATGTATGTAGTTTTAATTTACATAACTGTAGACCTTTTTAGCTTTTTCACTCTATTCTTAAAACGTTTTAGCTTAATATAATTTTAATCCTACAGGAAAATTGAGAATGGTCCAAAAAACAATCATAAACTCTTTGCTCAGATTCTGCTCTGTCTCTCAAAGTAATAATGTGTGTTTACATATGTATGTACTTAGAGTGTGTATATACACATTGTTATTTTGAACTCTTGGAGAGCAAGTTGCAAACCTCATGACCCTCTACCCCTAAATACTACAGTGCATATTTCCTAAGAACAAGACATTTAAATAAACACTATCCACGTTCTCAAAATCAGGAAATTGCACACCAATCCAACACTATTTTGTAATCTACGGTTTCTATTCAAATTTCACCAGTTTTCTACTAATGTCCTTTATGAGATTTTCTCTTTTCCTGCCCCCAGATCCAGTCCAGGATCCTGCACTTAGTAAACATGAGATAAAGGCCTCCTTTGCTCATTGGCGCTCACATTCTAGCATATTGAAAACCAAAAAGAAAACATTTGAATGGAAAGCTCCTGTCACTCTGATAGATGCAAATGTTTTCAAATGAAGGTGAAGATAAATAGTTTGACAACATTTTCAATTTTTTAGTGAAATGAACTCCTGGAAAATTATGCTTCTGCCTCTTCCCCTAGATAGCGATTTCCGATTCTCTCTGGCCTCCTCTGAAATTCACCAGCGTTGAACATAAGTTTTGCATCGTTATCTCCATAGTGCATAAATAATTTTGCATTCTACTTTCCTCTGGTGAAAATTATTTTGTATATATATTATTTTGTATATATTTTCCCATATTTCATAACCTGCATATTTAATCACTATTAATGACTAGTAGATTCTGTCAAGCTGAACTACTGTAACATATGTGTTTCTCTTTTGTTGTAAATTTGGCTTGTTTCTCGTTTTTCACTAATATTAGAAAAAAACTTTTTTAAGGAAGTATATAGCATCTTCTTGTATTAAAGCAGTTTTGACAGATTGTTTCATTTAAAATGTTTCCTTCTAACATACAGAAAGAAAGGTTGCATTTTTGTGTAGAAAACACAGGCTGTCTTTTTCAGGGAAACTTATTTTTCCTTGATTATGTTTCGAGCCTCCATTTATAATGGAAAGATAATTAATAGAGAGGGATCTGATATATTTAGATCTTTGTCAGTTGAATACTTTGCATGTATTGTTAGGAAACAGCATGTTTCCGGTGGGGAATAGGAGAGTAATGCATGATCTGGCTAAGATACAAGACTGCAGTGTGATAGTTCCCAGCTGCAACGGCCTTGCAGTCATTCACTGGCTTTGACACAACTGGACAGTCCTTCAGGTCTTCTGTACTTACCTACTGAGAGCTGCTGGAGGAATCCATCACCCTCTGCTAGGAGGCAGTCAGCTGCATCCCAGCTGGGAGGATTGATGAGTTGTTAGACCTCTGGACCTACCTGGGTGATGATTCTCCCCACGGCTGCTCCAAGTAAGGACAGAGGAATGAATGGAATGGACAGGGCCATCATGAGGAATGGAAATTCACAGATGGTCCCTATATCTCACCCCATTCAGAATCTTCTGAGCGCCTCAGGAGACAAGTTCAGTTCTTAGGCAAGCTCTTCCTTTCCCTTCTCAGTACTCAGGTGCTGGAAGGTACTTGCCAGGGGTGAGGCGGAGGCCTGTGATCAGCTGGTGGTTACAGGGACTGTTTCTAAATTTCAAGATTTGTAACTGACTAACGTGGGGCTTGGGAGGGCAGAGCAACTGAGACAATTCAATTGAATTGCTCAACAGAGCAATTCAGCTGTTCAGTAGGTTTTATCAGTGCTTTCAAAGGTCCTGCGACTGTTGCCTTCTCTGTATTAGTTATATGTCTTACTATATCATATGAAGGTTTTCTTCATGTACAGAGTTTTATCTTTTACTCTATGAGGGCGGGACTTTGTACGTCTGGTTTATTGCTCTGTCTCCTGCTGTCTTGTATGGAGCTTGGAGCATAAAGAAATGCTCAATAACACTCCCATTTACCATTGCAACAAAAAGAATAAAATATCTAGGAATAAACCTACCTAAGGAGACAAAAGACCTGTATGCAGAAAATTATAAGACACTGATGAAAGAAATTAAAGATGATATAAATAGATGGAGAGATATACCATGTTCTTGGATTGGAAGAATCAACATTGTGAAAATGACTCTACTACCCAAAGCAATCTATAGATTCAATGCAATCCCTATCAAACTACCACTGGCATTTTTCACAGAACTAGAACAAAAACTTTCACAATTTGTATGGAAACACAAAAGACCCCGAATAGCCAAAGCAATCTTGAGAACGAAAGAAGGAACTGGAGGAATCAGGCTCCCTGACTTCAGACTATACTACAAAGCTACAGTCATCAAGACAGTATGGTACTGGCACAAAAACAGAAAGATAGATCAATGGAACAGGATAGAAAGCCCAGAGATAAACCCATGCACATATGGACACCTTATCTTTGATAAAGGTGCCAGTAATGTACAATGGAGAAAGGACAGCCTCTTCAATAAGTGGTGCTGGGAAAACTGGACAGGTACATGTAAAAGTATGAGATTAGATCACTCCCTAACACCATACACAAAAATAAGCTCAAAATGGATTAAAGACCTAAATGTAAGGCCAGAAACTATCAAACTCTTAGAGGAAAACATAGGCAGAACACTCTATGACATAAATCAAAGCAAGATCCTTTCTGACCCACCTCCTAGAGTAATGGAAATAAAAACAAAAATAAACAAATGGGACCTAATGAAACTTCAAAGCTTTTGCACAGCAAAGGAAACCGTAAACAAGACCAAAAGACAACCCTCAGAATGGGAGAAAATATTTGCAAATGAAGCAACCGACAAAGGATTAATCTCCAAAATTTACAAGCAGCTCATGCAGCTCAATAACAAGAAAACAAACAACCCAATCCAAAAATGGGCAGAAGACCTAAATAGACATTTCTCCAAAGAAGATATACAGACTGCCAACAAACACATGAAAGAATGCTCAACATCGTTAATCATTAGAGAAATGCAAATCAAAACTACAATGAGATATCATCTCACACCAGTCAGAATGGCCATCATCAAAAAATCTACAAACAATAAATGCTGGAGAGGGTGTGGAGAAAAGGGAACACTCTTGCACTGCTGGTGGGAATGTGAATTGGTTCAGCCACTATGGAGAACAGTATGGAGGTTCCTTAAAAAACTACAAATAGAACTACCATATGACCCAGCAATCCCACTACTGGGCATATACCCTGAGAAAACCAAAATTCAAAAAGAGTCATGTACCAAAATGTTCATTGCAGCTCTATTTACAATAGCCCGGAGATGGAAACAACCTAAGTGCCCGTCATCGGATGAATGGATAAAGAAGATGTGGCACATATATACAATGGAATATTACTCAGCCATAAAAAGAAACGAAATTGAGCTATTTGTAATGAGGTGGATAGACCTAGAGTCTGTCATACAGAGTGAAGTAAGTCAGAAAGAAAAAGACAAATACCGTATGCTAACACATATATATGGAATTTAAGAAAAAAATGTCATGAAGAACCTAGGGGTAAAGCAGGAATAAAGATGCAGACCTCCTAGAGAACGGACTTGAGGTTATGGGGAGGGGGAAGGGTGAGCTATGACAGGGCGAGAGAGAGTCATGGGCATATACACACTAACAAACGCAGTAAGGTAGATAGCTAGTGGGAAGCAGCCGCATGGCACAGGGATATTGGCTCGGTGCTTTGTGACAGCCTGGAGGGGTGGGATGGGGAGGGTGGGAGGGAGGGAGACGCAACAGGGAAGACATATGGGAACGTATGTTTATGTATGACTGATTCACTTTGTTATAAAGCAGAAACTAACACACCATTGTAAAGCAATTATACCCCAATAAAGATGTTAAAAAAAAAAAAAAAAAAGAAATGCTCAATAAACATTTGTTCATTGGATGATGACTTCAGTTACTTGATTTTGTACACTAGGCACATTATCATGTGTGTAGCTGCTACTCAGTTATTTAGAGGGGGATAGGAGGTTACCGTAGAAATGAGTAGCAGCTGAATAAAGCAGTCAGGGAGTAGTAGAGCACAAAGGAGAGTACATGGGCTTTGCAGCCAGACAGGTGGAAATTCTCATCCCAACTTTACTGTTCCCTGGCTGTCTTGGTTGACCCATTTACGGTCCCTGAACCTCAGCTTTCTCACCTGTAACATGGACAAAACCACTTTACTCACAGAGTTTGTATGAAATTCGTTGCTCAGAATAGACACTCAAAAATGGTACCCTTTTCCTTCTTCCCCTGCCAAAAGGGCAAAGATAGAAAGCCAGGAGGGGCCCAGATAATGTGTCTGAGTGTTGTCAGGAAACAGATCTCTGTTTATGTTACCTGTCATCTAAAATGTGCCACATGTTGGCTTCATCTCTCTATACCAGCTGCTGATGCCATGAGTACTTCAAACAGCGTGTATGTACCTTTTGGTTCTGCTTTGAGCCTCTCTATTAGTAACGGTGTTCTTTGCCCTTATAGGATTTATGAACGTGTGATAGACCCTCCTGAGACCAACCTTCCCCCAGGAAGCAATTTATGGCTTGGTCAGCGCAACCAAAAGCATGGTTTATTCAAAGTAAGCACTACTTTCTACTTTTGCTTTTCTATGTGTTTGACGTGAATTTAATCATTTAATTGTCACAACAGTTCTCTGACGTAGGTGTTTTGAGACTAGACAGAGAGTTCAATGACTTGCCCAAGGTCACACACTTCACTCTACTGCCAGATATGGATGATCCAGAATGTAAATAATTCTCAAAATGTTTCTTATTGCCCTACTTCTGGGAGATTTAAGGTAATCTTCAAATTGGTTTTCATTGTCAGAACCTGTTAATTCAGGTTTGGGTGGATGTCTAGTCTAGATAAACAATAAGAAACGACTCAACTTCCATGAGCTTTGGTTTTCCTGTCTACAAAGAGGGTAATATTGGGTTGGCCAAAAAGTTCGTTCGAGTTTTCCCATAAGGTGTTTTGGAAAAACCCTGAACGCACTTTTTGGCCAACCCAATACAATAACTGCATTCATAGAAACATGAGGATTCAGTGATAAAGTGAATTGAAAAAGTTAAAAACATCATGAAATTTAAAGATTGCCTTGTTCTTCAATAGAATGGCAGAATTTTGCTTCTGGCAGTATGGTCGACTAGACATTTTTAAAATCCTCTTGCTTCAAAATGCCTGTAAATGCTGGATAAAACAACAGAAATCTTTTATGATTTGTCATTGCACTTACAATAAGGTATATCCTTAGAGGCTAAATACATGAAGGGAAGTGAAAACCAGAGGGATATAGGCCAATATCAGGAAGGTAGATATGTAAGTTTATTCCTTTTCTTTCTCTTAATCTATTTCTCTATTCCAACTTTATTGAGATATCAATGACATATAACATTATGTGTGTTTAAGGTATACAACAGTTCGACACACTTAATATATTGCAAAATGATTTCTACCATAATGTTAGCTAACATCTCCATCATATCATATAATTATCATTTCTTTTTTGTGGAGAGAACATTTACGATCTACTCTCTTAGCAGCTTTCAATTATATAATACAATATTATTAGCTGTAATCACCATGCTGTACATTAGATCCCCAGAACTTATTCATATTATAACTGGAAGCTGTTACTCTTTGACCAACATCTTCCCATTTCCCCCACTCCCTCTAAACCCTGGCAATCATCATTCTACTCTCTGTTTCTATGACTCAGGTTTTTAGATTCCACATACAAGTGATATTATACATGATTTCTCTCTCTGTCTGATTTGTTTCACTTTGCATAATGCCCTCAAGGTCCATCCATGTTGCAAATGGCAGGATTGTTTTCTTTCTCATGGTTGAGTAATATTCCACTCGTGTGTGTGTGTGTGTGTGTGTGTGTGTGTGGTGTGTACACATAGACATACCATATCTTCTTTATCCATTTATGTTTACAGACACTTAGGTTGTTTCCATATTTTGGTTATTATGAATAATGCTGCAGTGAACATGGGGCTGCAGATATCTTTATGAGGTAGGGATTTCATTTCCTTTGGATATATACTCCACATTATGTGGAAGCCACCCAAAAGTGGGCTTGCTGGATCACATGGCTGTTCTATTTTCAACTTTTTGGGGAACCTCTATGTTGCTTTTCATAGTGGCGGTGCCAATTTACATTTCTATCAACAGTGCACAAGGTTCCCCTTTTCTCTAATCCTCTCCAACACTCGTTATCTCTTGTCTTTTTGATGACAGGCATTTTAAAAGGTATAATGTGATATCTCATAATGGTTTTTTATTTGCATTTTTTGATGATTAGTGATGCTGAGCACCTTTTCATGTACCTTTTGGCTATTTGCATGTCTTCTTAGGAAAAATGTCTCTTCAGTTCCTCTGCCCATTTTAAAATGAGACTTTATCTTGCTATTGCGTTGTATGAGTTCTTCGTATATTTTGGATATTAACTCCTTATCAGGCATATGGTTTGCAAATATTAGTTGACTGTATAGGCAAGGATTTATTTTTGGGTTTCAATTCTGTTCCATTGGTCTATGTGTCTTTTTTTGTTTGTTTTTTTGGGTTTTTTTGCTGGTATCATATTGTTTTGATTACTATAGCTTTGTAGTACCGTTTGAAATCCAGAAGTGTGATGCCTCCAGCTTTGTTGTTCTTTCTCAGGATTACTTTTGCTATTTGGGGTCTTCTGTGATTTTATACAAATTTTAGGGTTTTTTTTCAGTATCTGTGAAAAATGCCATTTGAATCTTGAAAGGAATTGCATTGAATCTACAGATTGCTTTGGGTAGTGTGGACGTTTTAACAGTAGTAATTCTTCTGATCCATGAACATATGGGATATCTTTCCATTTGTTTGTGTCTTCTTCAGTTTTTAATCAAAGTCTTGTAGTTTTCAGTATACAGATCTTTCATTTCCTTGGTTAAATTTATCCCTAAGTATTTTATTATTTTTGATGCTATTGTCAATGAAATTGTTTTATTTCTTTTTTGGATATTTTGTTGTTAGTGTATGTAAATGCAACTGATTTATATATTTTGATTATGTACCCTGCAACTTTACTGACTTCACTGATTTGTTACAAAAGTCTTTTGGTGGAGTCTTTAGGATTTTCTGTGTATAAGATCATATCTGCAAGCAAAGACATTTTTACTTCTTCCTTTCTAATTTGGAAACCTTTTTTTTTTTTTTCTTTTTCATGCCTGATTGCTCTGTCTAGGACTTGTAGTACTATGTTGATTTAAGAGTGGTGAGAGTGGATACCCTGTCTTTTTTCCTGATCTTAGAAGAAGAGCTTTCAACCATTCACTGTTGAGTATGATGTTAGCTGTGGGCTTGTCATATATGGCCTTTACTATGTTGAAGTGTGTTCCTTCTATGCCCAACTTGGGTGTTTTTTTTTTGATTTTTTGGTTTTTTTGTGGTACACGGGCCTCTCACTCTTGTGGCCTCTCCCGTTGTGGAGCACAGGCTCCGGACGCGCAGGTTCCATGGCCATGGCTCACGGGCCCAGCCGCTCCGTGGCACGTGGGATCCTCCCGGACCAGGGCACAAACCAGTGTCCCCTGCATCAGCAGGCGGACTCTCAACCACTGCGCCACCAGGGAAGCCCAACTTGGGTGTTTTTATCATGAAAGGATACTGCATTTTGTCAGATGTTTTTGACAGAGCATCTACTGATATGATCATGATTTTCATCTTCCATTCTATTAATGTGGTGTATCACATTTATTGATTTGCATATGTTGAATCATCCTTGCATCCCAGGGATAAATCTCACTTGATCATGGTGTATGTTCCTTTAATGTACTCTTTAATTTGGTTTGCTAATATTTTGAGAATTTTTGCATCTATATTTATCAAAGATACTGGTCTATAGTTTTCTTTTTCTGTAGTGCACTTACCTGGTTTTAGTATCAGGCTAATGCTGGCCTTGAAAAATAAGTTTGGGAGTGTTTCTGCCTCTTCAGTTTCTTGAAAGAGTTTGGGAAGGATTGACATTAATTCTTTAAGTGTTTGGTAGAATTCACCAGTGAAACCCATCTGGTCCTGGGCTTTTCTTTCCTTTTCCTTTTTTAAAAATTAAGGTATAATTTATATACAATAAAATTCTCCTTTTTAAATGTATGGTTCTGTAAGTTTTGGAAAATCTATGCAGTCATGTAACTACCATCAAGATAAAAGATTGTTCCATAACCTCCAAAAATTCCCCTGTGCTGCACTTTATTCAAGTCTTCTCCTCATCCTAAACGTCTAGCAACCACTGATTTGTTGTCTGGCCCTATATTTTTGCCTTTCCCAGAATGCATTATAAATGGAACCATTTATGTAAGTATGTATGTGTGTTGAGGTTCACCCATGTTGTGTATTTCAGGGATTCATTCTTTTCTATTGCTGAGTAACATTCCACTTCTGTTCTATGGATATGCTACAATTTGTTTATTCATTCCTTAGTTCATGAACATTTAGGTTGTTTTGAGTTTTTAGCATTTATGAATAAAGCTGTTAAAACATTTGCATACAGGTTTTGGTATGAACAAAAGTTTTCATTTTTATTTGGGTAAATATGTCAGAGTGGGATTGCTGGGTCGTATATTAAGTGTATGTTTAACTTCATAAAAAATGCCATTGAATTTTTCCAAGTGGCTATACTATTTTACACTCTCATTAGCAATGTATAAAAGTTCCAGTTAGAGCCTTAAATTCAACATTCTGTGTGGGATGGGGAAAATGGCTTAGATTCCATGCAAGCTTAGAAGTTGGGACAGAAACTTCTGAAATAAAGCCATGATTCAGAAGACCACCCCTCCAGTGAAAGGGTAGGCAGAAATAGTCTACTACTTAGCAAAGGGAGGCAGTCCATTGACTAGCTTTTCTCTGCTTTATCTCCACACACACAAAAAATAGTTCCCTGATAAGAATTTGAAACCACAGCTCTTGACATCAAACAGATGTAAAATTTGGATTTACATACTCATGAAGCTCAAGAAACTATCTTAATGTGATCCTGGGTTGGGCACCTTGGGATTCTTAATGAAGAAAATACAAATTATCTTCGGGAAAATCACTTTTCATGCAAACTTCACAAGATTACTACAGATTAAGTTCATGCAAATATGAGTTTTTAGCCATCATGAGTAAGAATGGGAAGACACAACAAACTTCCCAATTATCCCTCAAAGGGCTGTAGAAATTGGAATTACAAGATAAAGAATTCTTTAAATCCCTATACTTAAAATGTTTAAAGAAGCAAAATAACAAATTAAAAAAAATGCATGATGACTAGAGATGATAAATATGACCAGGGAGATTTGAGTCAAAAGTTACTTCCAGAAACGGGCTTCCCTGGTGGCGCAGTGGTTGAGAGTCCGCCTACTGATGCAGGGGACACGGATTCGTGCCCTGGTCTGGGAAGATCCCACATGCCACGGAGCGGCTAGGCCTGTGAGCCATGGCCGCTGAGCCTGCGCATCCGGAGCCTGTGCTCCGCAACGGGAGAGGCCACAACAGTGAGAGGCCCACGTACCGCAAAAAAAAAAAAAAAAAGTTACTTCCAGAAATGAAAAATATAGTTATTGAAGTGAAAAAACTCAGTGAATCTGCTAAACAGTAAATTAGACACAGGTAGGGAGAACATTTGTGAAATGGAAAATATTGTCAAATGATTACCTTAATTGTAGTGCAGGGATAGAGGAAAATAGGAAAGGTTAAGATGTAGGGAAGATGCATATATATGGAAAAGATTTTTATGTATGTGTTTTGCTTATATGTATTTAGTGTGTGTATGTATGTATATGCTTCCATAAATATTTAAAAATTCCAAAAGATAATGGGAGAAAGGGGTTATGGGCACTATTAGAAGTATGATGGCTAAGGATTCTCTAAAGTTGATAAGACATCAATTCTTATTACACAAAACAGTGCAATCAAAGTGTAAGCTCTTGCTGTCAAAAAGTCACTTAGAAAACTTAGAAGCTTAAACTATTTTTTTTTAAATTATTTATTTATTTATTTTTGGCTGTGTTGGGTCTTCATTGCTGCGCGCGGGCTTTCTCTAGTTGTGGCGAGCGGGGGCTACTCTTCGTTGTGGTGTGTGGGCTTCCCACTGCGGTGGCTTCTCTTGTTGCGGAACACGGGCTCTAGGCGTGCGGGCTTCAGTAGTTGTGGTGCACGGGCTTAGTTGCTTGGCGGCATGTGGGATTTTCCCGGACCAGGGCTCAAACCCATGTCCCCTGCATTGGGAGGCGGATTCTTAACCATTGCGCCACCAGGGAAGTCCCTCGCCTTTTTATTTAGCTCATAATTCTTTGGGTTAATGGGATGATCTTTCTGGCTTGGTCTGGGTACGCTGGTATCTACTGGGCTCTCTGATATGTCTATTGTCATTTGGTTGGTCAGTAGGTAGCTTCTTCACATCTCTGGTGGTAGATTGGCTGTTGACTGGTATACTGCAGTTCTTCCCCATGTGTGGAGTCTGCTCAGGCTTATCCACATGGCAGTCTTGAGTTTCCAAGTGTAAGAAAAAGAGGAAGCCTTACAGCACTAGTGCATTTCAAGGCTCTCTTTGCTTGATCGCATTTGCTAATAATTTATTGCCCAAAGCAAGTCATATGATGAAAGCCAGGAGTGAGGGGTAAATAAATAGACTTCATCTCTCGTAGGACTATTCTGCAATATAACATTGCAAGAATATGGATGCAAGCAAGGGAAGAATTTAACATTTTAATAATCTATTACACAAATGATGATAAATAGAAAGCCACACCTAGACATATTAGCAGAATAGCAGAACCCCAAGGTCACAGAGAACATCTTAATAGTAGCCAGTGATAAAAGGCAACTTCTTCAGAAAAGAATAACTTAGACTGAACATCTGGAAGTCTGAGCAAGAAAAAATGGGAGAAGGTATGAAAACCAATATAAATAAGAAAAGCACACAAAAATCACTGCAAAAATTAAAACAATGGTTATTAATTATTAACAATTTTGTGCCAATAAAATAGAAAACGACCGAAAAATGTCTTAAAACTATATAAATTATCAAAATGGACTTAAAAAGTGCAAAACCCAGGTAGTCTTAGAATCATTAATGTATCATCAGGAATTCATGATTCGAAATCTGTTGTATCAGTTAGCTTTTGATGCATAGCAAATCAACTCAAACCTTAATGGTTTGAGACAGCAACCATTTCTGTAGCTCAGAATTTTGTGAGTTGGCGTTTTGGGCTGGGCTTTGGTAAGTTGTTCTCATATTCTCAGTGGGTTTAATCATGCATCTTTGGTTAGCTCCTAGGTTTCCTGGGGGCTGGCTGTACTAGAATGGCCGTTAGTTTGATGGCTCATCTCTGCTTCATGTGATCTCTCATTTCCTACCAGTCTAGCCCAAGCTTGTTTACATGGTGGCTGATCAGGGTTTCTAGAGCTGGAGCAGATGTGGGAATGGCCTTTTGAAGCCTATGCTTGAAACTTGCACATTATTTTTGCTGCGTTATTTTGGCCAAAGCAAGTTACAAGGCCAGATTCCAAGGGTCTGGGAAATTGACTCCACCTTTTGGTGGGATACAAATTCCCATTACACAGGGCATGGACCCAGAAAAGAGCAAAGGACTGTGACCATTTTTTTAGTCTACAATGTCTTTCCGCCAAGTAACTGCTGGGTTCAGATGGTTTTACAGGCAAGTTCTATTACATCCAAGGAAACCATTCCAATCTTACATAAACTCTTCCAGAGAAGAGAATAAATGAGAACACTCATTTATGAAGATAGGGTTACCTTGATTCCTAAACTAGACAAGGACCGTATAAGAAAGGAATTGTATAACACAAGGCAATTTACTTTTGAACACAGATTAAAAATGTAAACAAAATATTAGCAAACTGAATCTAGCAGAGTGTGTGTGTGCGTGAGAGAGAGCGAGAGACCCAGTTGTTGGTTATTTCAACAATATAAATTTGTTTTTATCACCAAAACATTTATTAACATAATTCAACACATGAAACAAAGGAGAAAAAAATACTGTGGTCATCTCAAGAGGCAGAAAAGCACTACATAAAATTCAGTCCTGACTCATGATAAAAAAAGTTCTTAGCAAAATAGGAATAGAAGGAAACTTCATTAAACTGATAAAAAGTACATAAGAAAACATACATAGAAACATCGTACTTACGGTTTAAATATTAAGAGAATTCCTGTTAAAGTCGGGAATCATACAGGCCATCCCTATTACCGTGTTTCTTTTTGACACTATACTGTAGATTCTTACCAGCAAAGTAAATTAAAACCTTAAGGATTATGAAAAAGAAAAATATAATTATTCATGAATTATATAACTGTCTACAAAAAAATTGGACTCATGAATTATTAGAATGACCAAGAGAGTTCAGAAGCACTGTTGGATGCTTTTTGTGCGAACAAAAGTTTTCATTTCATTTGCATAAATACAAAATCGAAAAACAAAATCAATTGCATTGCTGAACAAAAGTAGCAACAGTAGCAGTAACAAAGATACAGTTAAATATAATATTTTGTTTATAATATAAAAAATGTGTAAGTACTTAAGAACAAAATCAAATACATACAAGACAGTTATGAAGCAAATTGTAAAATTCTATTAAAAACTATATTAAAGAACACCTAAATGGGAAGAAATATACCATGTTCTTGGAGAAGGAGGCTTAAAGCAGTAAAGTCAGTTTTTCTCAAATTCATCGCTAGATTCTGTGAGCCTGTAGTAAATTCCCAACAGGATTTTATTTTGTTTGTTTTTGGGTGGAATCTACAAGCTGATTCTAAAATTCTAATGAAAGATTAAAGAACAAGAATAATGAAGACAATTCTGAAGAAGAAAATGGGAGAGGGACTTGGCTTTTTCAGATACAAAGGCTTATTATAAGGTTATAGGAATCTTATAATGT
Organism: Grampus griseus; assembly: GCF_964374135.1. Classification (NCBI taxonomy): domain Eukaryota; kingdom Metazoa; phylum Chordata; class Mammalia; order Artiodactyla; family Delphinidae; genus Grampus; species Grampus griseus. The sequence goes on from NC_139002.1 coordinate 75,210,760, forward strand.
CATATTGGTGCAAGAATTGGCACATGCATCAATAGAACAGAATGGAGAAGCCAGAAGGATACCCTTCCATTACATGTGGCAACTTGGAAACTTGAAGTGGCATTCCCGATCAATGGGGAAATGACGTATTCATTGATAAATGGTTAGGAAAATCAGTTCTTTAAATATTTCATATATATATTAATTGATGTAATTGGTTTTTGTGTATGGTGACAGGAAAAGCTTTAAATATGTATTTGCACACCATATGTACAAAAATTTACAAATACAGTTGATTTAAAAGCTAAATGTTAAAGCAAAACTTTGCAAGTTTTAGAAGACAACGTAGGAGCATATCTTCATGTTCTTCGAGAAAAATTTCTTAAGCTTAAAATATAAAGAATCTTTAAAGGAAATATTGATAAGTTTAATATGTAGAATAAAAAGATCTCATCACAGATGATCTTGACAACAAAATCAGGTAGCTATCTTGGAAATGCAAATTAAAACCATTAGTAGATACAATTTCTTAGCCATCAGCCTGACAAAAATGAAAAAAAAACAAAACAGCAAAAAACCTGACAATGTTAAGTGTGAGGGAGACAGTTGGGAACAGGACACATACTCATTGTAGTGGAAACTTGCATTGGTAGAATACTAAGGAGAACAGTTAGGGAGATTTTGTATAAAGTTGAAGATGTGTGTACCTTATGATACAGGAACCCAACTTACAGGTATAAACACTGAAGAAACTCTTCTTTCTATGTTTCTTCATTGAAGAAACTCATGTACCCAAGAAGATATGTACAGACATTATCACAGGAACAATTTCTTTCTTTTGTAATTTCAAAAATTTGGGAAAAAACTATCACTGGGAGAAGGTTTAAATTGTGGTAAATATTAAAATCATAGAACTTGAATAAAAATTGATGAATTGCAAACATAATGTTGAATGAAAAAGCAAGTAGCAGGAGAACATTATGGTATTAAATCATTTGTATGTGTAAAAATCAAAACAGTCCAATTTATTGCTTATTTATACATTCACATGTGAAAAGGTAAATGCATGGGAATGATAAGCACTAAATTCAGACTAGTTTAACTTCTAAGAGGAATAAATGGGGATTTTATTAGAGATGGGTACCCAGAAGTCTTCAACTATAGTGATAACATTTTATTTAAGGTGGGTGGGAAATTCACAGGTATTTGCTGTAGTTTGGTTTCAACCCTTCTGTACATCATAAATATTTGAAATTAAAAATCATGACATAATTTTTCAGGGTGATAATTCACATGTATGTGTATAAATATGTACATGTATCCATATCCATACAGGTGATTTTTTTCATGTCCTATGATTTTCCACATGTCCAAGAATCATCAGAAATTTATCTCTCTGTTCCAAACTGGCTCTCACTTATGCTATTTCTTGTTTTGTAGCTAGTTACCCACTGGTGAAGCTACACTTTTCTTAGGGGTCTTACCTCTGTAGTGAAGGGCAGCAACTGGTTCCCAGCCATGGAGATACATCAGAATCAGATGGGAAGAGTTTACAATTCAAATTTCTGTGCCTACCTAGACCCACTTGTTGAGAATCTGAACTGTAGGGTTTGGGAATTTATATATTTTTAAAAGGCCTTTCTCACTGGTTTTGATCTGTAGATTTGAAGGCTCAGATTTGAGTGCACTGACATAGGTGACATGTGTTGATGGTCTAGATTAGTGTTTCACCTTGGTCTCTCTAAAGATCTCACAAAATATAAGATATAGTCAACAATTAGCTTCTGCTTTAGTGTCTTTTTAGATTAGTGTCTCTCCAACTTTAGACTGCATCCAGGAGGGATTGTTAGAACACAGGTAGCTGGATGTCAATAAACAGTGGAGTAGGCAGCTCCAAGTTTCTTTACTTCCACAGAAACATCAAAAAATAAGCAGAAACTGTTAGAACCAACTTTGTCAGAATTTTGGCAAACATTAAATGTTTGTAGCAACCAAGTTAATTTTGAATCAAGAAAAAGGCAACATCAAAATAGCAGGAAAGCTTTATGGCATTTTTACTTGCCCTCGCCCCACACCAGCTACAGCTCAGTGGCAGTCTTGAAGATGTCAGCCCATGTTTCCAGTGTGGGAAAATGGTCCCTGGCTCTAGAAGGAGCAGAGCAAATCTTATCTACAAATTATTTTGTATGTCTGTTCTGTCTGGGACTATCTGAAGGACTGATGCAAGGCACTTACCTCTATTTCACCTAACTCAGAATTCTCCCAGGCCAAAAAAATTGGTGGACATTTCTTGAAAATATTGCAAAGCTACCAAACAATCTGGGGCAAAAGCGTACAGTTGACACACATTAGACAATCTAGAGATAGGAGGAAGAGCTGAGGAGAGAGATTCTTTGGGCAGTTTAAGGCATTCAAAAGCAATCATGTATATGGGGAATTTAGAGAGCTATATGCATGCCCAGAGCAAGATTCATGCTCAGAAAAGACCTGAGAATACCATAAGCATTCACTTTGGGCTGATCCCTAGGATCAGTGCAAGCATGGCTAAGTGTTAAATGAGGGCTCCAGCATATAGCATGCTCTCCCCCAACTTTCCCCCTCTCCCAGCTCCTGGCATTCAAGGAAATCTTGGTCTAAAAACTGTCTGAACACAAGATCCAGAACAGAGATTTTAGTGACCAGACATAATAAGGAATACAGTCTCTATAAAAATAGTCAGAGGGCTTCCCTGGTGGCGCAGTGGTTGAGGGTCCGCCTGCCGATGCAGGGGACATGGGTTCGTGCCCCGGTCTGGGAAGATCCCACATGCCGCAGAGCAGCTGGGCCTGTGAGCCATGGCTGCTGAGCCTGCGCGTCCGGAGCCTGTGCTCTGCAGCGGGAGAGGCCACAGCAGGGAGAGGCCTGTGTACTGCAAAAAAAAAAAAAAGCCCCCATGATTGGTTTAAGGCTCTGCTGTTGCTACCTTCAAGTTTTCAATAAGTTTTGAACAAGGGACTCTGCAAATTAGGTAGCTGATCCTGAATAGTTTATAGGGGGGCTTACTTGTTTCTTATTGGTCACATTATCTAGATTCTAAGATTTACCAGGGTCAGAACTGTGTCTGTTTTATTCAACAAGTGCTTCAAATAGTATCAGGTGCACCGTTGGCAGATGATGTACTCTTAACATGAATGAATAAATGCACTAGCTATGAATCTGCCTTATTTGTAAAGTGCGAAGATGTCTCTCATAAAGGTAATGCAGATTGTATAAGAATATATATATTAAAAGCACCCAGCACTTAGTAGGTTTTCAGCATGCATTCCTCCTCCCTCTTTCTTATGTATTTAAAGCTCCGTATACGCTTAACTCTATACTGTAGTAAAGACAGGCACTTTTGCTGCCTTTTAGGGACTTCTGTTTTAGTTGGGAGCTTGTGATTAAGACAGGGAGAATAGTTTGTCTTGCTATCTATTCCAGCTTGATGAGTGTATGATTCTCTGTAGATATAAGGAATCCTTGTTTAAGAGCCCAAATACCTGATACAGGCAGAAAACACAACGGGTGTTTACAGACTTGGACAATCATTTTCCTGCGGAGGTGGGTTGTGGGGATGAGAAAGAGAGTACCAACAATTATTAACTGCTTTCTACGTTCTAGACCTAGTCTGGCTGTACATATATTATCTTAGTTAATTATGTGTCACCTTCAGAGAATCCTAATAAGGTAATTACTATAATTGTCCCTCTGTATCCTGTTTCCAACACCCCTGTGGATACCAAAATCCATGGAAGCTCAAGTCCCTTATATAAAATCCATGTATGCTGTGAACTGTGCATCTGCGGTTACAAAGGGCCGACTGTGTTATCCCTACTGTGTAAATCAGGCAATGGGGCTCAGAAAGATTAAGCAACTTGCCAGTCTCACGTAGTTTGCAAGTGATGGAAATAGGATTGAAGCTTAGAACTTTCTTTTTCAATATTTTTGCTTATTCAGTCAACAAATATTTTTTAGGGGCTTGCTTGCTATGTACTAGTCACTGTGTTAGATGGTGGAGTATTTCACTTAGGTATGCCATGTCCTCTGGAGGAGACAGACCTGTCTTTTTCCAGGGCTCTAGCCCAAAGAAACAGGTGGTCCCAGTGAGAAGCACCAAAAGGAGGTGGCAGTTCCACACACCACATCTCCCTAGGGAGCATTGTGATTCTCCTTGTTCCCCTATAGGAGTAGCGCCATCCAATAGCTCTTTAGAAGGAAACCTTTCAAAACTCATCTCCCTGTATACCAGCCCGTGTTTCATTCCATCCTTTGGTGAGGTGAGATGGCTGGGGTAGGGGGAATGTATCACTGTCTCATTACAGAAATTATCTTGATCAATGCTGCAGAAATCTCCCTGTAAAAGAGGCAGTCACTTCTCCGATGACTTATCAGGCTTTTAATATATACCTGGTAGAAGCTGCCTCCTGGGTCCAAGAACCACACCTGCCTTTTGGCTCCAGAACTAAATAATGCTTATGTTGTGTTTTCAGGTTAAAACTGTATTGTTCTCTATTTTAAGTATGAATACATCATTTCATAGGCAAAGTAAAAGCAAAAGCTCACTTGTCAAACCTGATTTCTGGGTCCTGGTGCATCGTTAGGAATAGTGCAATGAAGGTGCTGCTGATAAAAGAGCAGAGGGTGGAATCGCTTGCTTGTTGCTTGGCTCGTAAGCCTCTGGCTTTAGTTACTTCCTATCAGAGACACAGAACACAGGCTGGGAATTTCTTCGCTTCAAAACAGCATTCATTTGAGAAAATAGTTGGCCAGTAGTGATAGACTTATCTGAATCTTCTGATTGTCATAGGTTTTCATTATCAAGGTGGTTGCCTACCGCTCAATTTCCCTTTGTTGCATTCTAAAATGATTATGCTGTCATTATTCCGAGGGTAAGCCTACGTGAATCACAGTGCTTCAGAGGTTTGGGTGTTCTGACAGTTTCTAAATAGTTGAGATCTCGTGGAGAATTCCCATCTCAAAGCCTTTCACAGAGGCCAAGCCTTTCTGTCTCTGTCTCTCGCTATTTTTCTGTCTGGTGAACTTGGGTCTGAAACCGTTCCCTTACCTGGACTTCACCGTCTCCTTAACAGCTGAGCTGTCACTGGGAAGTGAAATTACTTTTTTTTTTTTTAATGCCACAGCTGTTGTTTTTTTTTTTTTTTTACCTCAGCTGGTTCCCATAATTCCACAGATGGTAAACATATGTTTATAGGCACATAGAAAAAGAAGCTATATTGGATTCCTCCCATCTCTAATTCTCACTTTTCCTTTCATGCAGAAAGTCAAAGTCACAGAACTGGGGAATCTTACATATTTGTAGATTAATATTTCTGTGCATTAAGGCTTTGGAAACAGCAGGACAGCTAATGATATGCTAATGAACTGACAGTTTTTATTGATCATAATGAAAGTCGACAAGTGTCTTTCTTGGCTTTTATGCAAGCTGGAATATTTTATTAACTGTCTTCAGGGCAGAAATACATAATTGGCTGCATTGTGAAAATCCTCCTTGTCGGTTTCCCAAGTCTTACTTTTTGCTAGCCTGTTGCCAAGGCTTGGGTCCTTGCCAGTTTATAAACAGAACACATCCTCATCCATATATTTACATGCCTTCCAGGAACTCTCCCCACCTCCTTTTCCTTTCCCTTTTAAAGCAATTTGTTTCAGTGCTTTAGCATACAAAAAAATGGAACCATTTTCTTCAATGTAAACAGAGATCTGCAGGGAAATAAGAGCGGTAAAAAAAGAATTAGCATTTGTTTGGCGGCAAAGCTGCTTTCATTTGTATCAGAAAGCTCCAGGTGTTAGTAGGGTTTGCCTAATAGTTATTCCATACAGAAGAGGATAAATAATGGCATAATTTTTCTAATCTTTTTATTGCATCTTCCTATATTTCTTACTGTGAAATAAGTAAATGTTCTTGGAACCACGGAAATAATGGGCATCAGTGCCCCAGACAAAAAACCCATAATGTATAACCTGCCTGGTACAAATTTAGTTTTCAGTGCCTGGTGAGCTGAGTGCAGGGGGAAGCAGAAGGTGGCAACAGGTGGATGTCACAAAGAGGAAAAAATATGTTTTTCTTCTTTCCATCGTACTGATAGTAAAAGCTTATTAATTTGGGTTCTGCCCCTTAGGGAATTTTTTAGATCCTCAGAGGGGCTGAGATTTACCATTGCACTAACAACAAGAAAATGGATTGTTTAGCAAATTAATAGTGCAAATAAGATTGCAGGGGAGAATGTTAGGCTACCTAAAAGGACCTCAGTTTTCCAGCATTGAAAAACTGTTTTAGCAAGCTGTTAGTATCTAATGCAAATAATTCATTATGGCTGGTTGAATACTATCTTTCCATGAAGGCAGCTAAGATAGAACCTCACTTTGATAACAGGACTTCCTTGTAGCACCATTTTGTGCTACAAAGCCCACATAACTGTGAGACTTTCTCAAATGATACATTTTACTTACACTGTGTTGCAGTGGCCCAGCCCTCATTTGGAGTTAGTAGACCTGTAGTTGATGGCCAAAGATTAAAGTGTCCTTTAGGAAAGCTAATTAAAGTATCAGAGCTTTAGATTTTTCATAGGTCAAATGACTAGGTAATCTGGCCCTAGATCAGTAGTTTTCATCGGGCATCTCAAAATCACCTCAGAACCACTGTCAAAATTTCATACATGACTGTGCTCCCTCACCCTCCTCTAAAATTCTGATATGTTCCCCTAGTTTAACAACTAGCATTCTACATGATTTTCACAGACTCTTAACAGCTGTGAAAATTATAGTTCAGTATTGCATCAGGGAGGAAGAAATTTTCCTCTACCCTTCTAGGTTCTTCTGACAAGTCTAAGAATTCAATTGACATGAGACCAATTAGCAGAAACTCAAAACAAATTTTAATAACATGTACACATGGCAGAGACCCAGGAAAACTGAGTAGCTTACCAAAAGAGCTGAAACCCTCACCTTAAATACTGTCTTCAGCTAAAGACAACAACAGAGAGTGTGGTGGTAGGTCTTTGGGACTCAAGGGGAGGTAGGCAATTCACACGGAGATGGCAAAGCAAATGTTTAGTAAATAAATGTTTGCTGGGCCATGCAGAGACAATGGGATGCAGAGTGCACGCTGATCTCTAAGTTGCCCCACCACACCTAGTTCATGTTCCTTGCAGATATTTCTGATGACAGTTCTATTCTGGGAACAGGCCCTCTATCTAAATTCTTTTAGGCAGTTAGGGGGAAGGTCAGAGTTTCTTCCTGAGTCTTTTGGGCCTTGATTGTTTTCAGGTCTAAATAATCTGCAAGCCAATGAGACATTTAGAGTGGCAAATTTTGCTCTCTTACAATTATATAATTTATAGTTTTTAGGAATTTGATGCAGGTTAGGTATTGATTGTACCTACTTCGTGAAATATACTATGATAGGAATGGCAGGGAAAGCTGAGGTGAAAACCTATGAGTTTTGCTTTCACGGTTTTTGTAATTTAGTGATTTGGTTAGTTGCCATTCAGTTCCAAATCAGTAAGATTTTACTCTGTTCGTGTACTGGATCCAGGTGCTGCTTTCACCACTCTGAACTTGTAAGGAGTAAACACTCTTGCTCCAGAAAATCCAAGTGATTGACAACAGGGCAGGGTTTTTCAAAGTGGGCCCCTTGACCTTTCATGGGAATCCTTTGGGACGGCCTTTAAAAATGCCGATTCCTGGGCCCACTCCAACCCTCCTGAAACAGAGTCCGGGGTTGACCCAGGAATCTGATGTTAAACAAATACTCAATGTGATTCTTAAGAAACTGGCAGTTTGAGAAATACTGCTGTGGTGAATGGTACAAATGAGGTCCACTACTTATAGGCCCAGCCAGAGTTTTTCTTTTTTTTTTCAGTTAAGTGTAGATACATTTAAAGTGAAATGAAGAGAAATAATAGAAATTCTGTCTTTTTATCCCTTATTTCATCTTTTCTGGGGAGAAGTTGCTGTGCTCTAAGGTACATTTTCATCTATAGAAATCCTCCCAGATGATTTTTCTGGGAGAAATAAGGCTGATCGAGCTTCTTTGTTGCTTTATACTTTATAAAACTCCATTTTCTAAAGAAAACTACAGGCTTAGCAAATGCTTCTTTTATTGACAGATGTCCAGGCACTAAATAGTTGGCCCTCCATCTGCAGGTTCCACATCCGCAGAATCAACCCATTTCAGTCTACAGTCGGTTGACTCCGTGAATGCTGAACCTGTGTGTGCAGAGGACCTACCGTTCTATGCCATTTTATATAAAAGACTTGAGCATCCACAGATTTTGGTATCTGTGGTGGGTGGGTGGTGGAGGGGGAAGGGAGGGTCCCAGAACCACTACCTTCCAGCTACTGAGGGATGACTCTAGTTCATATGACCATTCAGTGCAAGACCTTTTGGTTCCTATCATGGGGAGGTACTGGGATATATACACAGGTATGTATTTGTAGGTTCACATACATACGCTCACACTTCTTTGGGTTACAGTTGGTATTTGTACAGTACATTGCCACCCTTCATTTAATCCAGCATGGAATTACATCCGTGCAAATACATTAGCATTCCCATCTTGATTCATTTGGCAAGAACATGTTTTTATGCCACTATGTGGGCTGACCCTCATGACCTCTTTTTCAGAAAAAATATCAAGTGCCTTGAGTTTTTGTGTTGATAGGGATTGAGAAGCTGTCAGTTCTTATTGCCATTTTTGTTCGAGTCAACATCATTGATCTTCACCTAATGATCTGTGTAACACACACGCATGTGCCGGAGATTAAAAGTGGAAAGACAGAGGAGGGAGGCAGGTGGAAGAAAGGTGTGGGAGAGGCAATTATTAAGAAAACAAAAGGAATACTGCCATGTATAATATATGTTGCTACAGGATAAGTGGATGGGAAATCCTTTTCAAATGGACTTTTTTTTTTTTTTTTTTTTTTTGCGGTACGCGGGCCTCTCACTGCTGTGGCCTCTCCCGTTGCGGAGCACAGGCTCCGGACGCGCAGGCTCAGCGGCCATGGCTCACGGGCCCAGCCGCTCCGTGGCATGTGGGATCTTCCCGGACCGGGGCACGAACCCATATCCCCTGCATCGGCAGGCGGACTCTCAACCACTGCGCCACCAGGGAAGCCCTCAAATGGACTTTTTATTTGTTTTGGCAAAGATAATACCATGACAAATATACACCAGGTTTCTGAGGGCCCTTTCCATGGCTGATAAAAATAAGAATGATTTAGGCTCTTCTAACCAGCAGATATTAGATAGACCTCATCCTTTCCTGGTACGTGTGCTTTTGCCACTTTGGCATCAGGGAGGGTGACCAACTGTCCCGGTTTGCCTGGGAATCTCTGTTTTAGCACTGAAATCTCTAAATCCCAGGCAAACCTGAATAGTTGGTCACTATAACTTCATCCATATTCAGCCTCATTAGACAGATATTTTCTGATGTGTACTTAGTTCTCTCTGACGGGCTGTTCTTTGAGGGAAATCTATCACTTTGTCTGCTCTGGACTGATTTTTTCTTTTATCTTGAAAGTTAGCAAAAGCACAGAGATCTAAATTGTGACACTTTCAGTTTGGACGCCTGTTTCATTGACCCAGCACTTGAGTGCTAGAAGATTCTGTAGCTTTTGCATGCAGCACTTCTTTTTCCAGATGAAGCAACTGAAGCTCAGAGAGGGTGGTTGACTTATTAAGTCCAGCCAGTTAGCTACAAATGGATCCAGACCTTAAACCTTGGGCCCCTGACTGCCAATCCCATGCTCTTCTCAAATTCCTCACATGTGCTTGAAAGGCACCCTGGCCTCTCAAAGGAGTTAATTTGCTTTGAAAAACTGAGCAACTTTGTGCCAGGAAGAAGCTGATTGACTTAGACTGTGCTCCATTAATTGCTCCCTGTAATTCCCCGACAAGAGATGACAAATTCATTTTGAAGAGCTGTGGCAGGCACCTTCTTCCCATGGTGAGGCTGTCTCTTCTCTTAATCACGGACACTGCATCATCCTCGAAGAGGAAGAGGTTAATCAAAGTATCTAATTCGGAGGAAGAGGCCTTGTGACCCTGTTATTTCTATTAATATTTCCAATTAATATTTTATCTTGGAATAATAAGCAGAAACAGCATTTGCTGACTACCTTCTGCTGTTTAGAAGATGAGCACATAAATGTTAAATGTTGCTTCCTTTGAAAGACTCACCACACTATCATAAGCCTATATTTTATTTATAGATTAAGCTCAATATTCTGAACCAGCTTCTACATGTTCCATCCGTTCTGTAATATCTCTTCCATCAAATCAGGAAAAAATACCCTAAAAACGGAATCTTGAAATTCAATGTGAAAAATCCAAAAGCCAAGTCAATATTTTCATTGAGAGATGGTGGCCCCAAACACTTTCTTAAATTAGGGCTGTTCTTCCAGACTAAATTGCAGAATTAAAAGACCACCTTTTATCCACAGTGAGGTGTTGAGCAAATCTTAAGACTCACCAGCAAAGACCCATGTTACTCAAGTAGCTGAGAGCAAGGTTCTTAAGGAGTTTTCCCCATGTTTAATTTTATTTCCTGGACTAAATGAATCAGTAGAGCATTTTAGTCTAATATGTTCCTATTGTCGCTTTTTCCCACTTAAAAAAATCCTGTAAATCAGCAGTATTTAACGTTCCAAGATGACTAGGGCATTGAGGAGAATTTTTATTGCATCAATGTCTTTATAGTTGGACAGTTTGAGAACATTGACTGATGGATCCTTAGTTCTATGATATCATTAGCATAAACCAGTGGTAAGTAATTGTAGCTTTCTCAAGATGAATGGATATTTTGAGATTTTGTAGAAGAGGATGGTTTGGAGTAGGTCAGTGTGCACTAAGGCCAACTCACCTTCTGAATATGGTTATCAGTCTTGCTAAAAAAAAAGAAAAGAAAACTTCCCTGCAGAGAGCATGTGACAGGGGCCATTTGAACTGGTAACTGTAATACTGATTGCCACCTCTCTCTTCTGTTATCAAGGGGATTATCCAAGATGGGAAAATCATCTTTATGCCGAATGGATACATAACACAGTGTCCGAACCTGAATCGCAGTAAGTAGCAACTTAAAGCATTTCTGAATTATTAATATTATATAGCTTGTTGATAATATCAGAGAAGCACTTCAGGAAGGATACAAACAAACTGTTTACATTGTTGACTTATGAGGTGGTGGAGTTAGTGAGAGATTTTATGTATACTAAAATACTTCTGCATCTTTGGATTTTTAAAAAGCTTATGTATTTGTAGAATAACATTTGAAGGTAAGAAGAGATTATGTGAGCAGTTTTGGGTCTGTAATGTTTCATATAATTATATAAATATATGTATATAAACTATTTTTTAAACTTCTTGACTTGGATATATATGAGTGTACTTTTGCTGCTTCTGTGATCATTCACAATTCTTTAGTCCCAATAAAAATGAGAGTTTAGTTTAAATTTAAAAATGTTTTCAAGGTAAAAACATACTGTCCTTTTCAGTTAGTCCTTGTTCCTTTCTTTTTGCTTATTAATAAAAGGAAAAGATCTAGATCTGAAATCCTCTGTGAATTCACTCCAATTTTGAAGTCACACTTAACCAGAAAAGCGAAAACACTTTTATATAGCTAAACAACTACTGTTTAAAAAATATATATATTTTTCTGTTAGCACAGTAGCAACATTTATTTTATATTTTCTTTATTGAGCTTGTCCAACTTGCAGTGATTTCTTAAGCCTGGTGCAAGGAATAATGGATTTACAAGAGCTTTTGGCCAAGATGACTGCAAAAGTAGGTATCTAAATTTCACTCGTGATGTTTCATTTCTTTGTCCATCCTATCTGGAGTTTAGAATGATATGCTATAATGGAAACATTTTTAGTGTTGGCATCTGCGGTATGTTACTATAAAATGGTTTATTCTTTTTTGAAATAGGACAACCTATAGTAAACATAACCATTTGCGCCTTTGATACTGTTAGACGGTATCAAAATACTTAGTTGAAAAATGTTTGGAAGAAAAGCAATATGTATCACTGTATATTCCCTGGGAGTGGAAAAGGAATTTGCCCATTGGCTATTAAACCAGTAACACTGAGAGATGATATATGGTCAGAGTCACTGCTGCTTATAAGCTAATGCATTTTGGATGCAAGAATCATTGCCAGTAGTCGGAAAGGGCAGAATAGCTATTGTTAGGAACAGATTATTGTCACAGGAAGGCATTATATCACATTTCTAATATATGATGCATTTCAAAACTGGTCCTGAGTTAAATAGTGAAGGAGGCAAAGTTTGCCTTTCAGCACCTTCAGTTTTATAATTCTGCATCTTTCCCTCCTCCCCATGATTCACTTAACAAGCATCTTTTGAGGATCTGCTATTTGCCAGGCACTGTGTTAGGCACATAGGAGGCAGTGATGAAGAGGATGTGATTTCTACCCCAGAGACGTTCATATTGAGTGGCAGAGCCGGGAATGTAAACGATTAGGGGCTTTGATAATATATACTCATAACGTTTAGATGGATAATGAAAAGCCCTGAGCCTTGTGAGGAAAGGCGCTGAATAAATAGAAAACGTGGCCGATGCTGTTGTTATGATACCGATCAGTCGTGGACATGAGTTCTAGCCTAGGGCAGAGAAAGAATTTGGTTGGCCCTAAGAGACATTATGCTCTGCAAAAGGGAGAATTTTAATAACAGTGAAAATGATACCTCAATCCTATTCTACCTGCGGCTCTGACTGCTCCTGCCATCAGCCATAGCACGTGGAAAAAATCAGTGGGTAGGTCGGTGTTTGGGATGTACGGCTGTATTTTGGACTCAAAGACTCTGCTGCTGAAGATAATGTTTCTGCTTCAAACTAGGTCTCTGGCCAAGTCCCCTTTTTGTCTGCAAAGGAGAGCACTTTTGTAAAGAGAGAAACTAAAACTGAGATTCGAGAGATTCTTTTCACTTCAGAGTACAGTGGAAATGTGAAACGTAGGCAATAATTTGTCTTCCCAGCTTGTGGCATAGAGAAGCTTTTATGTCATATCGTCTGAAGCAGCTTGATCTCAATACTGTTAATTATATTTTAGATCGCTACCAAATTTTTGGAACAAGAAACATGCCACTCAGCCTCAGGTGACTGTGGTTCTCCATCTCCTGGTGATGAGAGTGCCCTTTTTCATTCTCATTCTTTCCCATTGCAGGAATGTCATTTTTCTCTTTTTAGCTGTACATTATTATCTAACAGCCACATTGAGCTCTGTCCACAAAACATTATTATGTAAAATGGCCATTTGTGAGGCAGAAGGTATTTAATTGTGAGCAGAAATGGTTTAATCCACCGTCTAAACACCCCCAGCACTCTGGAAGACTTATAAAAGTCTATTTCTTTCAAACCGTGAATAGAATTATAATTAGAAAACTGAGTACTTCCATCTTCACTGCAAAATTTGGAGTCTGTGATAATCTAGAAGAAGAGTTGGCAAACTTTTCTTGTAAGGAGCCAGCCAGTAAATTTTAGTCTTTATAGATCAAGAAGCAAAATTGAGAACATGATGTATATACCTATTTCACTTCAATATAATCAATCAATATAACATGAAAGGGGGCTTCCCTGGTGGCTCAGTGGTTAAGAATCTGCCTGCCAATGCAGGGGACACGGGTTTGAGCCCTGATCGGGGAAGATCCCACATGCCGCGGAGCAACTAAGCCCGTGCACCACAACTACTGAAGCCTGTGCACCACAACTGCTGAAGCCCGCATGCCTAGAGCCCATGCTCTGCAACAAGAAAAGCCACTGAATGAGAAACCCGCACACCTCACCTCAGTGAAGACCCAATGCGGCCAAAAAAATAATAATGATAATAATTAAATAAATTTATAAAAGAAAAAAAATATAACATGAAAGGATGCTCAACATTGCTAATCTTCAGGGAAATGCAAATCAGAAACACAATGATACATCACCTCACACCTGTCAGAATGACTATCATCAAAAAGAACACAACCAACAGATGCTGGCAAGGATGTGGAGGAAATGGAACCTTTGTACACTGTTGGTGGGAATGTAAGTTGCTACAGCCACTGTGGAAAATAATATGGAGGTTTCTCAAAAAAACTAAACTAGGACTACCGCATGACCCAGCAATTCCATTCCTGGGTATATATCCAAAGAAAACAAAAATGCTAATTCAAAAAGATACATGCACCCTAGTGTTCATAGCAGCACTATATACAATTGCCAAGCTGTGGGAGCAACCTAAGTGTCCATCAACAGATGAATGGATAAAGAAGATGTGGTACACACACACACACAGAGGAATACTACTCAGCCATAAAAAGAATGAAATTGTGCCATTCACAGCAACATCAATGGACTTGGAGGGCATTATCCTAAGTGAAATAAATCAGACAGGGAAAAACAAATGCTGTATATCACTTATATGCGGAATCTAAAAAATACAACAAACTAGTGAATATTTTAAAAAAGCAGCAGACTCACAGATATAGAGAACAAAATAGTGGTTACTAGTGGGGAGAGGGAAGTGGGGGAGGAGTGATATAGGAGTGGTAGATTAAGAGGTACAAACTATTATATAATAAGCTACCAAGATATATTGTACAACACAGGGGATCTAGCCAATATTTTATAATAACTATAAAGGGAGTATAACCTTTAAAATTGTGAATCACTATATTTTGCACAGGTAACTTATATAATGTATTGTACATCAACTACACTTCGATAAAAAAATAAAATATAACTATTGAAAAATGTAAAAGTTATTCTTAGCTCACAGGCCATACAAAAATAAGTGCTGGGCCAGATTTGGTCCATGGACCTTAGTTTGTCAACCCCTGATCTGGAATAAACTGGAAAGATATTCATATTAGGTAATATTTATTGAGCATTTACTATGTGTTAGTTACAATGCTTAAACTTTTATATTCACTCTCTCTCTAATCCTTCCAGCAATCCTCTGGGCTAGGTTTATTAGCCCACTGTCCAGATGAGAAGACTGAGTCCCAAGAAAGTTATGTAGCTTTTCCCAAGAAAAGTGGATGGCAAAGCCAAGGCTCAAACTTAGATTCTGTAAGTTGGATCATAACCGAGGAAGTTTATGGTTGGAGGAGAGAAGATTAGAAAGAGAACCAAAAGATATAAAGAAGGAATGACTGATGGAGAGAGGGAGGTGAAAGCTACCAGTAGGAGGATGGCGATACCAGTGAGAAGAAGAATGAGCCCATAAGACGAGAGGAAAAGAGAAGTGTGTGTTCAGATGGTACCTGTTGGGATTGAAACGTTAGCATAGAGCTTGTGGCAGCTTTTGAAGGAGGAATGTCAGGGCAGGGACAAGCCCGCTTAACTCACCCATCTGGTTACAGCCACTTGTTTTCCTTAGATAGATGTGGGAATTTTCTGAGTCCTGGGTTTACATTATGTGTCCTCCTGCCAGGACCGCACAGGGGTCACTGCTATTGCATTATCTCCTTAAGGGTTTTCAGATCATAGGGACTGCTCAGAATCAGACTGCTAACCTAGGATCCGCCAGGTGAATTCTCAGCAAAGAATTCTTTAAGACTTCTGAAGGAAGATATTTCCCTCTAGCCAGTGCCATGGTCTGAGTAGGAAGGTCTTCCTTCTGAGCCTGGTGCAAACCTTGTTTCCTTTTCGTTCACTCTTAAGCTGAGGGTACAGCCCTTTGGGGCTGTACCTTGATGTAGGAGTTTCCTTTAAGACATCCCATCTTGGGCAGACCCTGTTCTCTATTTCCTCTCCCTGGCCCCCTGTGCGAGGTGGGAGCTTGAGGGCTCCATGTTTTGGCTAACGTCATGGAGGTTGGCTTTGGTGCTCACTCGCCTTCCTGGATCCCTGGCTGTCAGTTTGTTTTGGCCACTGTGGCTTTATTCCTTTTCTGTCAGCTCCTGTGATGATTTTTAAAAGTTACGATTTGTGTATATTGTCCAGCATTTTAGTTGGTTCAATTGGTGAAGTCTTTTAGGGTACCTAGTCTGCCATCTTGGTGGAAGCAGAGTGTAATACACCTCTTGGCAGAGTGAAGGAGATGGAGTCTGGAGGAATAAGACGAACTGGAACTCAAGTAGGGTTCCTGGGTGCAAAGGGAATTCTGTGGCGCCAAATCGACCTGGATTTGGGCTTTGCCTTTAGTTAGATAAGCCTATCATGGCAAGATTTAGCTGATGGGTTTGGAGGTTTGGTTTGAGTTGCCCAGCAGCTGTGATTAAAATAGGCATTAGTCATGTAGATCATGGTGGAGATAGAAATGGGCTTTGGAGTAAGATTCATCTGATGTTGAATCTCATTTTTATCACTTCTTTGGTTGTTTGCAGCCTGGAATGAGTCACTGGTCTCATTTCTAGCTGCAGTTTCCATGTATGTAAAATGGTGACAATTATTCTTCGTTTTATAAAGATTGCATTGAAAGTTGCTGTCAGAGCCCTGGTCTAGAGCCAGGAGGTTTTGGAAAACAGCAGAAAGTCCTCACACTTGGGTCACAGTGGAAGCCATGGAATCCTACCGGAGAGCGAGCCCAGCGCACAAGCTGGACAGGAGTTGGTAGCCAAAGTCACATCAAACCAAACAGACACAGACACCAGATCAGCTCAGGGTTGTGCCTAGGAGGGCTTGCTCTTCCTTTTCTCCTTTCAAAGTATAGGGTGATTGAAAATGACTGTGCCCTTGCTTGATGTAGGAAAGATCAGGGAAGCAGCTTGCATGTAGCGTCAGGTGACAGAGGTCAGGGTACAGAAGAGCCCTCTTGAAGAATCCCAACATTGTGGCAAAACCATACTTTTTCAAGGGGGAGAAGGTGCAGGGAAGCGGTCCCCTGATACTTCCCCTAAGTGATCCACAAGAGACCACCAATCCCCTGGCTTATTCTGGAAATTCTCCCAGGTAGTCTCTACACTGTGGGAACCACAAACCTGCTGAGCCAGGTACACAGCGATAGGATCAGGCTGTGTCCTGCTCTTGCATCCCACCTGTGCGGTAATCACATTCTTCCTTCAAGCTCAGGAGAAGAGATGCTGAAGATGGGGAATTTCTTGATTACTTCTGTTTAAATCTTTGACAAATCTATTTATGTAAATCAAGCTTGGAGTGGCGTTTCAGCTTGTAACATTGGATTTTGAGACTTTCATTGTTTCAAGGAGCTCAATAGTGATTTTTCAATTAAGCTTAAAGGTTTAATACAATAGATTTCTTTTTTCCCTTTTATATAGCAAATGCCAAATAAATAATATTTCAAAGGAAAAAAGAAATCTACTGCATGACTAATGTACTTAGATTCATTCATTGACCTCTTACTGTGAAAAAGGCCTCTGCTGTCTGTCTTTGAACGTGTAGAGTTAAGAATAAATGATTCGGTCCATGGTTGCTTGGATAAGTGCGCAAAGGTAAAACAAAAAAGAGTTCTAGATTTGATACCGTATCTATTTTGGATCTGCAGGCATTCTTAGAGAAAATGGCAGGTAGTGTAGAAATAGCTTTTGAAAATGAACTTGTATAAATTCAGCATGCTAATGCCAGTGACAGAAAATGTAATTCATTTTTTAATTCAGAGTTGTTTTTCTCCTTTATTGTTGCTTCAGGATTTAAGCAGGGGAAAAGGAAGGCAAGATTACATATTAAGTGCCTTTGAAAAATTAGCTTTTTGCCTTAATATTCCTTTGTCTTGGTGTCTGTCTGATGCATTCTTATCATCACAGAGATTAGGGTTTTTTACTGTTGTCAGAACAGGCTAAATATATTAAAAATTTAAAGACAGTACTCAGAAGGGAAGCAAAATCGGCCTTGAGAATAGCTTCCATTGTATTAAAATCGAGGCTTTTCCTTGCGGTTGAGTTTTGTAGGTGAGCATAGCTCAGCTTTGTTGGGCAGTCCTGGAAATTGACAATATTGCCTTTAGGCAAAGCTCCTGGATTTACAGGAAACTTGGGTAGATACAGAATAGCCTTTTGAACTAGTCCATAAGAAGTCCCCTTCTTGGAGTGATACAGACACTAGGGTTCTTCCAGACTTTCAGAGTAAGACAGGCACTTTCCTCTCACAAACAGATTCCTCATCCTGAGCCACTTTTAGGAAAGATTCCCTTCTAGTTCAACTCTTCCTTGTTCATTCCCCGGTCATATGTCTATCACTACCTTATGTGGGAACTACTGAGGCTATAGAAATGAAGTAAAGATAATATGTGATGAGTTATCACTTCCTTTTTATTATCTCTTACCAATACACGGTTTTGGTACTTGGTGTCACCAAACTCTTGGAAGTATATGTTATCTGCATTTCCTAAAGAATTCCCAGAGAACGTAATTACCGTCGATTCTGGATGCTCTATGATTAAGCTGGAGATTTAAGTGTAACTTGAATGTTTGGAAGATCATGTATAGTAGAGTCATAGGAAGCTAACTCTCAGGCACGGTCGACTCAGTTTTTTCGGGGTTGATTATAGTGCATGTGGTTTGTTTAGGATTCTATTTGTTCTTTTCCCTTCCTCTTGGTACTACCCATGGCAGGCAGACGAGGAACAAATTTTCTTGAGAAATTCCAAAAGTTTAGAGCAAGAGATGGAATAAATGACAAAAACCAAGGTTGAATTCCATTTCCAAAGAGTAGCACTGTTATGAGTAATTGAGAGGAGCATGTACGGAGTGGAACCATAGAAAATGTAGAAAGATGGTAGAAGTCATCATTAGCCAGGTTCAACCATTATAACTAAAATGTTGCCTCCAAATAGTCTTAGTTGGGATCAAAAATTGATTCAGTCTCCTGTATGGGGAAAATACTCAAGACGGGGATATATAAGTATGATTGAGAAGGAAAAGGAACTGTGTGATGAATTTTTAGAAAGTGGTATTTGTTCTTCTGTCATGACCTTCTCTATGTAAGGAGAAAGGAAGAAGGGTGAGATTGCTACCAGGCCAAGTTACTCCTTGGTATGGATGTGATGACAGAGAGATCACACCACATTTCAAGTTTTTTTTGTACCATAGTTTTGAAGGCAACCTGGAGTCGCCTACATGGACAGTGGTCAAGAGGGAGGGTTGGAACCATATCACGAGGAGCTGTTAGGGGAACCTGGCGGGGCTGACTGTGGTCAGGGGCAGGCATGAGGACAGGATAACCTCAAATGTTTGTAGAGCGGTTAGATTTACTCAGGATGGGCCACAAGGCAAAACTAGGTCTAATAGGAAGAAGGGAGAGAAATTTCACAGCTCAAGCTAAGAAAGACATTTCAAATATCCAGAGCTAACCAAGAAAAGTAGCTTTCGTTGGAAGGTAATGAGTGTCCCATCACAGTTACATGTGCAAACAGGGGCTGGATGACCACTTGAAGGGGTTACTTGTCACGTCATTTAAACTTTATAAACTCTTTCAAATCGGAGATTCTAAGATTGCATGTTTAATGGTAGCAGTTGGGTGACCTAAAAAAGGAAAAAGCTTTTCTTTTCTTTTCTTTCTTTTTTTTTTTTTTACAAAGTCCTCATCTCACCCGGGGGTTTGGTTGCCTCTCTTGAACTTGTCTGAACACCAAAGTGGATTCTGGGGCATTCTATTTGGAGGATACTGAGCTGGGGAGAAATAAGATCTGCCTATGACTTCCCAGAATTTTTCATAAAAGAGGAAGCAGTGACTTCCCAGCTTGTAAACCATGACACTCTGGTTAGTGTGTGAAGAAGAGGGATAGGATTGCGGGAGATAAATGTAAGGGCTTCAGAGCTGCTGATTAGATCTCCTGTAAACATTGTAAGGAGTCCTTGAGAACACATTCATTACAAGTGTTTCTGTGTGAGTTTGAGCTGAAAGCACACACGTTGATGAACACCCATGAGGTCCCTGAGATACAGTTTAATGTCTCATTTGGTGCTCATTAGACCATGGGAGCCAATATGTCTTCAATTTAGAATGCTTCTACCTTGTGTGAAATTAAAAAAAAAATCTTCGAAAAACAGATCTGGCTAAGAATCACTGAACTGCTTTGAGCATTTTTTTCTCCTCCCGCTTGGATTTATTTTTTCAGGTTGCGATTAGCTTTGTTAGGACAATGCTGTTGAATTACAGAAATTACACGTAGTCACTCTTGTTTGCAGCTGAACTATGCAGAGACAAGACTTAGTCAATTGGAAAACTGTCATTGTGAGAAGACCTGTCAAGTGAGTGGACTGCTCTATAGAGACCAAGACTCCTGGGTTGATGGTGATCACTGCAGGAACTGCACGTGCAAAGTAAGCCTCTTTGTACCTAAATGGACAGTTTTAAGAGGGCAGTTGTACAAATTATTGTGTAACCTGTTTCTTTATAATGCTGACTCTAAGAAGTACTGCCTTTTTACGAAGTGCCTACTTAGTAATTGGCGCAATTGTGAAGGGAAGCTGGAAAAGTGTCATTACAAATGCAAATTCTTATCAAGAGAAAGCAGATTTTAATTTCCAACGCACTCTAATATGATCTAACATGATTAAGAAGCTTACTGTTTAGAGATTAGAGTAGCAGAGGGAGGAAGGGACTCCTTTGGTTTTCAAACCACCTAATGGCTCATTCACAACTTTTCTCTGCTATAATACCTTTTAAAAAGGTGGTTTATTTAGTTTCTAGGTGTTTTCATTGTATTTGACGAGGTAGCCATTTTCTGTTTTAGAGACCCCCTGACTTTCTTTCAGGTTATCCCTTATTTGTATGTACTATTTGATCTGTTTCAGAGAATTACAAGAGGTTCCCCCAAATTAATATCGAAACCCTGTTCAGTTGCAATTATTTGATAACTATCTGAAGAATGCCATTGTTTGTCTGCAAAAATACAAAATGATTGTTAGCGCTTCAACAATGGTTGACAGGGTCTGCAAAAGGTGTTATTTATGTTCTTGTAAAAATAGGCTTTTCTGTTTTCTGCCTAATCTACTTAGTCCACATGGGCAGGTGGAATAAAGCCAGTGATGTGTATCAGAAAAGTAACTGAGGTGGCATGGGTTCGTTTGGGCTGGAGAAAATTCTTTATTTGGGGTCCTGGAGGGGACTGGGAGTTTCTCACACTGCTTCTGTTTCCCTGGTGAGGCTTCTGGGATGAGATGTGAGCTTTTTGCTGCTGAGGTCACTTCTGCTGAGATTCCTCTCCCTGTTGTTCCTTCCTCAGAGTGGCGCTGTGGAATGTCGAAGGATGTCCTGTCCCCCCCTCAACTGCTCTCCGGACTCCCTCCCTGTGCACATTGCCGGCCAGTGCTGTAAGGTCTGCCGACGTGAGTACTAACTGAGGGTCAGGGTGGCCCTCTGTGCTTCGAGATTGATTTATTCCCCTATTTTTCAGGCCCCAATTGATTAACATTGATGAAAGGAAGTCCTAGCAGTTGATATAATAATAAATGTATGATAAGAGTGGCTATATTTTAATCACTTGTGACGTGCAGACACTTTACATAGGCTATTTTTTGTTTTAAATCCTCACATCAACCTTAATTATTATTCTTTACATTCTTATGTAGAGGGAACTGGCGTTCACAAGTATTAAGTCACTTGTCCGAGGTCAAACAACTGGTGGTGTGTGGGGTTGCTCCGTAGTCAGGACTCCAAGGCTCCGTGTGCTTTGGTCCCCTCATTTTGATTGATCAAGGGCCACACTCTGTGTTTCGGCTCTCTGAGGTCTTGGCCAGGTTTCCTGTTATTAAAGGGCCTTTGTTAGGAATTTCTGGATTGAACTTCAGTTAAAATATTGGAACAATTTCCTTCAGAGTTGGCGGGTCCAAATTATATAATGATTTAAAAATCCTTTTCCGTCTGAATTACAAAGGACACTCTTTCAAATGAAATGGTGAAATGAACACTGAGACAACCAGGAAGAGTAAAAGCTGTCATTTAGAATGATTGGTATGTGCCAGTTACTATTTTAGGTCATTTCATTCTATTAACTTATTGAAACCTCACTGCAATCTTTTAGGTGGGGATTATTTTTATCCCTGTTTTATAGGAAGCTTGGGGAAGATAGTTTACCAAGTTTGCAAGGCTGGTGAGTGACAGAGGTGAGATACAAAATGAATTCTGTCTGACTACAAAGCCCAAAGTCTTTTTATCAAACCATATGCTCTTCTTTGAAAAAGGAGAGTTTAGGTTAGAAATGTGCCATCCGATGGATAATTTTCAAGACCATTTCTCTACCAAAAAACCCACCATCATCACTAGGTCTTCAAAACACAGTGGTCTAGTTTTTTGTCAAGAATAGCATGTCACCTAATATGACAGTGGAAGTAGGGATAGCTGGTCTGTTTGTACCAGCCCAATCTTTTTTTATACTCTTTCGAAAGGAACTTTGGAAAATGTCTTCTATTTATGGTTGGCACGGTACACCCGTTACTCTGGAGGGCTTACGCAGAGTTGATCTAAAAGAAACTTTCTTATTTCTATTCTAAGTGCTTTTGGAAGTCATGTCTGGCAATACAGATAGATCAGGGGCCCAGATGTTGAGATTATAGTTTGATTCCATGATGGAAAGATAGTTTTTAGTAGCCATAGATTATTTTTTTCTATCTTGATATATTCTATATAATAGAGGAAGAAGTTGAGAAACTTAGGAATTTGTTTAAACAATACGAGGTACTTTTAATCTATTACTTTGAGCTCTGTGGATAGATCTGTGAAAGCTGTCTCTTGGCAGTTGTTGTTTGGACATGGGAGTAGGTGAGTCCTTCAGCTGTTTTTTGTGTTAAACTTTTGATAATCTACTTGTAAAAGCGATGGAACATTTGAAAACACATAAGGATAAAGGTAAAGATGGAAAAATCACCCATAATGCCACCACTTGGAAACAAACACTCTTGAAGTTGTAGTGGATTTTGTTTTTTAAAACTTATACTTTGTGGACAATTGAGGTTTTATTATGCAGATAATTTTAACCTACTTTGTTGACTTAGCGTTATCACTTAAGTGTATTACTATCCTTTAAAAAACTCTGTATAAACCTCATTTTAATGAGCTTCATAGTGTTCCACCCTTTGGCTGTTGTGTAACTTATTTAATTATTCCCCAATTGTTGGAGAACTAGGTTGTTTTCCCACTTTTCACTATTGTAAATTACTCTTCAATAATATGTTTTGTGAGGACACATTTTTGTATTTTACGTTTTCTTAAGATAGAATTCTCCAAAGTAGAATTATTGGGCCAAGAGACTGACATTTTCAAGGTCCTTGATGTATATCATCCAATTATCCTCTCACTAGAAATGTGTGGGATAGTCATTTTTCTTTATTCTAAGTTACTGGAGAATATTAAGTTTTAAAAAACATTTCAGCAAGTTACCCGATTTTACCAAGATGCTGATACATGAGCTAGCTAAACCATCAGTGTGCTTTTTGCCTTTGTTTGGAATTGATAGCAGTTTAGCTAGGTAGAATGAATTTTCTCAGCAGCTCTGATCGGTAGTTTGAAATGTTTATAGTTTAATAAAATGGTAATACAAATAAATGCTTAAGAACACTGCTCAATTATCATATGACCCAGCAATTCCACTCCTGGTCATATATATGGAAAAGACTAGAAGGGTGGGATAGGGAGGGTAGGAGGAAGATGCAAGAGGGAAGGGGATATGGGGATATATGTATACGTAAAGCTGATTCACTTTGTTATACAGCAGCAACTAACACAACAATGTAAAGCAATTATACTCCAATAAAGATGTTTTTAAAAATAAAAGTAAGCAGAAAAAAACCATCTAATTTGAAAAGATATAGAAGTTTTCAAATATTTTCACATCAGGAAAAGGATGGAAAATATTTCCTTTGGTTGTCCCTTTCAGATAAAATTTCCCAAGCTACTCTCTGGATTTGGGTGGGTCAGCGTCCGAGGGTTTCTGAGAAAAAGTATTGATTTGATTCAAGAGCCGATACATGAAAGCTGATTGTTTTGTGTGCTCGTTTACTAAGTGTTCATCCACTCGTCATGGCTTCAAGGAGCTGTAGCACTTACAGATGAGGACATCCATGTGGCAATAGGAAATAACCTGGTCTAAGTGTTTAAGTCTCAATTCATTATCTGAGAAAAATACTTTATTTTGATAAAAAAACCCAATAAATCAGGCCATCTCCAAGAGCAAGGCAGTTTTCATAATTTCTGATACTAGGCTCTTCCTCCATCTTTTTGGGAGGCATCAGGGAGAACTCAGGAGAGCCTTCTAGATTCCTTAGCTATGGGCATGGAAGTCCAGAAAGTAGTGCAGGAGTCTCATTCCTCCAACATTTCTTGGGTGTCTGCTCTGTTTAAGGAATTGAACATACCTAGCTACACATTAGAATCCCCTGGTGAACTTAAAATAGAGTGTCCCAGGGCCCCTCTCTGATCTGCTAAATTGGAATCTCTGGACAGTGGTGTCCTAGAATTAGTATTCTTTTGGTAGATAGATTTGGGAACCATCAGAGATGGGAGAGAAGGAGAAGGATGGAGAGGGAATCTTGAGCTATGCAAAACAGCATTTGCAAAGGAAAACAAGTTGCAGAAGGACAGGGAGATAGTCTGTTAGGTGATAACAGGGTTTTTGTAGGTGAGAAGTAGAAATAAGCTGCAAAGGTGGGTTGGGGATGGACGATGCTGACTGTAGTCCACTGAATTCGTTCAGTCATCCTTACTGAGATTCCTCTCCCGGCTCTGTTCTGTCCTCTGGTTACAGCAACGGGCACATGTGGATCATTCATTCTATGTCAGACACTGTTAAGCTTTTTTATGTGTATTAATTCATTTCATTCTTCCAAAAACCTAGAGTCATAGGCTCCACTATGATCCCCATTTTATAGATGAGGAGGTAAAGCACAGAGAGGAGAACTAACTTGTCCAAGGGCTCTCGGCCTTGGTGGAGCCAAACTAAAACCCAGGTAGTCTGGCTCCAGAATTAATGCTTTTAACCTGTCTCCTCTCCCCGCCTGCTGTCCAGGGAGATGTATGCCCCATCTCATTACAACAGAGTACTGTGCAGTATGTATGCTATGTAAGATGCAAGGGTAGCACAGAGAAGGGAGTGATTAATTCCATCAGAAACTTAGGTGTGTGTGTGTTAGGAAGACTTCATGGGGGAAGGAATAGCTGAGTAGGGTGCTGACAAATGAATAGGAGTTTGCCATGTGGACAAGGTAGGTAAGAACACACCTGCCAAAGGGAATTGCACATACAGAATCATGGAAGTAAACACAGCGTTTGTTTGGGGGGCTCAGAAGCAAGCTTTGGAAGCAGGGTTTGGCATAATCAGAGAAATGCTTTGATAAAAGCCCCTGTGTGGGGAGAGCTGGAGGCAGGGAGCTGGGTGTGGGATTCAGGCCCATTTGCAGGTGGAGGTGATGAGGCCGGCAGGCAGTTAGGCACAGCCGGAGGACATGGAAAGGAAGGGATGAAGCTGAGTGATGGCCAAAAGACCTGGGGCAGGGTAGGTACTCTGTAAGCATTTTTTTTTTTTTTAACGTGAGACAGATGAATCAGGGACAGAGCATCTGTAAGGGAGCAGTTGCCAGGTTTCGAACAAGAGCCTGTGGGAGACTCATAGTGTGATTAACAGAAATAAGGCAGGTGGAAGAAATGGCTTCAGGAGCAATACATTCTGTTCGGCATAGGAGAGTTGAAGATGGCTGAGGGACAACCAGTTTGACGTGGGCGTCATGCTCAGAGAGGTGGTCTCTGAAGCTAGGTCTGTGAACGAGCTCACTGAGGGAGGATGGCTCCTTGGGCATTGAACTTTTCTGCTCTGCCACTCTCCTTTAAAGTGTAACACAGAGTGTTGATTTTGATGTTCTCAGCTGCTGAGTGCCAAGGGATGGCTGGAGTGTGTGCAGGGTGCAAATCCCTAAATAAAGACAGAGCAACCTCACATCCACATCCGACAGGGGTGCCAAGTGGGGCCTAAAGGTTGTTTATTTAGTGTGCACCCGAATGGCAAAAGTGTCCATCCATCGCACTAGAGCAATCAGGCTCGGATTTGAAGGGCCACGTGTCTGTGGGCACAAAAAGATACAACTGCATAACTGTTTCTGTAAATCCCCAGTACCTTTGTTTCTGACATCGTGGAGAAGCGTGTGTTGGTGCCGAGTTTCAATTTCATCGTCGGACACTGTGAAATGGTCTTGTTTGCATGTCCCCAGTGTGATGTGAAGGGCTTCAGGTATCCATTTACATTTCTACTCATACTAAAAGCTGTTGGAATGGCATCCCAAATGCCCCAGCCACAGGTACTGGAGCCTGACTTACCTTCTGCTAGAATTTCCCAGATATCAAAAATAAGCCTTTTGGCTGTAGATCAAGAGGTTAGATAATGAGGACTGGTATTAGGCATACGGTGGGGCCGGGAAGGAAGGGCATCGTCAGAGAAGTGGGGTGAGGATGAGGAAGCAGGGGAAATTCTTGTGACCTTCAGTAGTGATGCTGAAAGCTGTCCTGAGATAACTTTAGAGATACTGATATTGTAATCGTCCATGCATCCTGCATCAGTGCCAAGGCTGTGAATGGCTGAGGTACACAGCATCATGTTGATGTCACTTGCAGCCCCTAAGGCACCCTGCCATGTGAAGACATGAAGTTCAGTGGACATTTAATTTTTATACCAGGTTGGTAGATTTGAGAGATGGATGTGTCCCCGTGTGTGGTGTGACTGTAAACAGTAAGACACTCCTGTCTCCAGATCGAAGTTCTGGGATGAGTGTCTATCAGAGGATGAGAGGAATCGGGCAGATGTCTTCAGACAGGGTAGCAAGCGTGATCCTAACATCATGGGGGTGGCAAGGTGCAAAAATAAGGAAGGAAAGTCTATTTCTTTGCTTCCCACCCTGGGCCAAGGAGCAGATGGCAGATTTGACAGCCGTGTATTTAGCAGAATTGTCACTCTGGAGCAAGCCATCTTGCCAAGTTGGCAGCAGCTGTGTTTGGGAGTGTGGGAGTTTATTAGGCAAGAATTTCAGGCTCTTGGAGGTATGGTCTCCCCATGCAAGCAAATAGGGGAATCCACGTGATCATTAGGACCCATGAGTCAGAGTCAACTGATTTATCTGGAAAACTGAGGCATAAAAGATGATCGGGGATAATTTTTCAAAATGAAGTGAGGAAGGGGGTTATCTAGAAAATGTTATTGGTTCTCTACCTTGTTGTTGATGGCTTTGCTCTGAAAACCTTGGTGTCTGCTTTTAAAGTTTGGAATAGCATTGAATAGCAGAAAGAACTCTCATCTGGGAATCACATTTCTCTGGGTTTTGCTACCAAGGAGGCTCATTAATTCTAAAATTGTTACTAACAATAAGCCCAGAGAGGCACTGAGCCTGGGGCTAGAGATAAAGTTATGAATAGACATAGTTCCTACCCTCATTGGGGCAACAGAGGTAAAATGTGATATTTTCTCTGTTAGGGCGAGGTCCAGAGTACCGCACAAACACAAAGTGAGGGCAATTCTCCAGTGTTAGAGGTCAAGAACAACTTCTTGGGGGGAAGTCGGGCCTAAGTTGAAACTGATGGGTATATAGGATGGAAGGTTACCAGGAGCAGGTAGATGAGGCTGAGTGTTCTGGAGAAGCAGAACAGTACATGCAAATCCCAGAAGCAGAGCATGGAGGAGTCTTAAGTGGAGGTGTGAATGTTTGGGAGTTTGGGAGGGAGAGTGAACGCACAGGGATGGCCTTGTGTGCTGAGTTCAGGAATTTGAACTATATTCTGAGGGCTTGAGTGACTCATAATGATTTTAAAGCAGAGCGTCCTATTTGCACTTAAAATATATATTCAACTGTTGTATGGGGAAGGACTGGGTAAGATTAGACCAGAACATAGGAGGCAAGTTAGGAAGTTTCCTGGTAGACTAAAGAGGAGGGATAGCCTGAGTGAAGGTAGCACCTGGGGGCAGGTGGTGGGAATGGAGAAAAGTGGGTTGACTTGAGAAACAAGGAGGGAGCTTTGCAGGGATTTGGGTACTGATTGGACACGGTGCTGAGTAAGAGGAAGGGCATAGAAGGGCCCTAGGCGGTGGGGTATGGGTGGTGGGTGTGGAGGCTAGGGGTGGATACTGGTACCATTCACTGAATGCAGATACTAGAGAGGCACAGATCTGAGTTAGGTACGTGTTGTTTGTTGCAGGGCAGGTTCTGAGAAGAAACAGACTGTGAAACGGAGATTTGCTTGTACTTTATTAGGAAGTTCAGGATCAGTTCTGGGGTGGGAATGAGATAGTGAAGGAAGCTGGGTTGGGCAGAAGGAGAGGTTGAACTGCAGTGCAGTTACAACAGATACCTCAACCATTTCTCCAAGGAGTTGTGGAGCTGGAATGACCCTTGGAGTTATCCTGAGTTGGGGCAAGGGGCCAGGACTTTGCAACATCTTCATCAACCGCTCATTGGATGTGGGCTGTGCTGGGAAGGGGCCTTGACTTTGGACAGGGGCAAGTCCCAGATCACTATTCAGCTGAGAGCTGTAGCTCATCACCTGTCTGGCAGTTTCAGGAATGTGACCTTTGGCCGTGGAGGGGGATCTGGGTTGCACACCATAGTAGCCACTGTGGGATCGTGATGTTAAGTAAACCAGTGTCTCTGGGCTTTCCTCTTTCTGTGGTCAGCAAGAGGGAGTTGGATGAGTTGTTTGCTGAGGTCCCTACATACCTGAACATTCCATGAGTCCGAAGATTGTAGAACTAAGAAACTACCAGATTGAATTCACCTGTTTCTAACAGATGGAGAAATGGAGGTTCTGAGAGATGAGGTGCTTTCTGTAAGACAGTGAGTTAGTGGTGGAGATCTCTTCGAGTGCGTGTCTTCACTTCTGCTTCTCCTGAGGACGAGGGCTGAAAGCATCCTCATTTGTGCGGAGAGGGAGTGATCAGGCCTTTGCTTTCCTGTGGATGTGGCTGGAGAATTTGGCAGAGATACATTAGGGTCATATCAAATTAACATATTCTGCGCTTGCTTAAAAGTGGGTCAGCATTTATGCTTCTCTGTTAACCTTTTTCCAAGGCCTGTCTCTCCTCCCTGCCCTCCCTGTTAGCCTGTTCAGCTTACCTTTCCAAAGGCAGTCTGTCTAGTACTTTTTTTTTTTTTTTTTGCGGTACACGGGCCTCTCACTGTTATGGCCTCTCCCATTGCAGAGCACAGGCTCCGGGCACGCAGGCTCAGTGGCCACGGCTCACGGGCCCAGCCGCTCCACGGCATGTGGGATCTTCCCGGACCGGGGCACGAGCCCGTGTCCCCTGCATCGGCAGGCGGACTCTCAGCCACTGCGCCACCAGGGAACCCCTGTCTAGTGCATTTTGATTCAGCATTTTACTCACTTGTATTTCTTAGTTGTCTCTGAGCTTCTTGGGAACAGTTAAGTTAAAGACATGCGCTTCCTATGATCACAAGGGGGAAAATGGTGTCTTTCTGCACGTGACTGAGGTCCTGATGAGTGGAGTATATATGCAAGTCCGCTCTCACCCAGTCATTTGTTTTATGGCTGGAGTAGCTGAATCAAAGCTATGCTATTATACTCCACGGTGATGACAACCACCTCGTCCTTGTTTTAACATTGACCACATCAATTCATTCTCTAGTTCCTTCAGCAACCGCAGCATTGAAATAGTTGTATGTGCTTGGTGTGAAGGACTCCTGGCAAACATAATAGAGATGACAGTCTGAAAGGGAATTCAACAGTTATCCCCATCCTATTTCCATGTCTTACTTCCAGACATGCAAAGAGTTTTGCATTGCTTAGAATGAGAGCATTTATATTCTGTGGAATCTACTGAAGTTGGATGGTGCCCCTGAGGTCATTTTGTTGCATAGTATGACTGTCTGAACTGTTTTTCTGTTTTATTACAGCAAAATGTATCTATGGAGGAAAAGTCCTTGCAGAAGGCCAGCGGATTTTAACCAAGAGCTGTCGGGAATGCAGAGTAAGTTTCAGTCTTATGATCCCCATTACTTGTAGAGAAGGAGATGCGGGCTTTAGGTAGGAGTCTGGAATGGAGCATATTGTCCTGAGTGGACCACTGAGGGGGAGAACTCTCTGGTGGGCTTGAGTCCTGGCTGTGGAGTTCCCAGCCACTGTCATTGTGTGGTTAGCCTGTGGTCAGCCGTGGATCAGGTAGCCTTGGGAAAGACTGTCAGGGAAGGAAGTGAGAAGGGGGAAGGGAGCTAGCAGCTACCATGAGTCAGGGAGGTTGTCAGGTGGCCCTGGGAAAAGGTTTTGATTTGGTGTTGGGGCAATTAGTCTGTGATGTTAGTTGTGGATAGTGCCACTTCTACTCCTAAGAGTCTGATACAATGTTAGACAGTGCCTCTGTCTCCTGCCTGCCCCATCCCGTGTATTTCTCAAAATAAGATGTGTAGAACCATAGATCTCATTTAAGACTGTACTTCCATTTAAAAAAAAAAATCATTCAACAAACATGCATTGAGCAATTGCTACCTACCAGCATGGTACTAGTATCTGGGTGTACAACAGTGAACAAAACAAAGTCCTTGTCTTTATAGAATTTGCAGTCTGGTGGGGAGACAGGCAGTAAGATATAAACAAATAAATATACAAGATGCAGCTGAGCCTTGAACAACACGTTAGGACTGTGTGGATCCACTTCTGCACGGATTTCTTCCAGTAGTAAATACTGCGGTGCTACACTATCCACTGTTGGTTGAATCCCTGGATGTAGAACCGTGGATACGGAGGAACCACAGGTACAGAGGGCTGACTATAAATTATGTGCCGATTTTAGACTGTGTGGAGGGTCGGCGCCCCTGACCCCCGCATTGTTCAAGGGTCAACTATGATGCCAAATTCTATGAAAAATACAGAGCAGGTTGAAGGGGTAGAGAGCTTTGAGGTGGGGATGGATGGTCTGGGAAAACCTCTCGGAGGAGGTCATATGTGAACAAAGTGCTGGATGAAGTGTGGGAGCTAGCCAAGCACTTACTTGGTTGAGGTACTGTCCTAGAGCGCAAGAGTGAGAGACAGAGGGAAAGAAGGAAGTGAGGGAGAGCAGATTCAAGGAGGCGCCTTCCAGAGCTGCCACTGCCCCACAGCGAAGCAGGCCTGGTTTTGAGGGGCATCTCCAGGGAGGCTGGCTGGAACTACGGTGTCACAGAATAGACCATCTCTCCAAGTGCTGTTTCCTATGGCATTTCATTTGCTTTTCGTCACATCCCTGGAGAAAAGAAAGGAGTGTATTTGAAAGGTTGAGGAGAATGAGGCATTTAGGGACATGCTGAAGCTCTCAGGGAACTCGAATCTGGTTCTTTTTGGGGAGCTTTGGGGGAGGGAAGGCTCTTTCCTGTCTCCTGTCTCTCATTGGCCAGAATCTACCGCAGGAGTTAACTCCTTTGAGCCTCCCCACTGCGTTTCCCATTCGCTCTTTCTTGGCTGCCCCTGGGAATGGCAGAGATTCCATGGGTCTGGACAGTCTGGCAGGTATGCAGGTGTGGTGGTCCTTCTGCGTCAGTGGGGACTGTGGGGTGGACTCCTTAGTCTGTGGCAGAGGTAGAGATGGTGTGACAGTGAGGGCTCCGTGATCTCTCAATCAACCATGGGAGCTTCCAAACCTGGGAGTGGGGAAGCGGGTGGGTGGCCCCCAACGTGCGGCTGGGACATGACCACATAGGGATGGTGGGTGGATTAAATGAGATAAAGCATGTGAAGGACTTCGTTGGTACAAAGTAAGCCCTCAACACGTGTGAGCTATTTTTCTTATTCCACATGACCATACCTGTCCTCCCTGAATATAAGGCAGATGTCACGTTCCCTGTGGATTGTTTCACTTCTGGGGGAGGGAAGGTGATTTGGACTCTAAAACCCTTACTTTTTTCTTCCACCTCAAGGGAAGTTGGGATGACTAAAGGCAGTCTTACCCACTCTGCTGATGACCCCAGGATCCACCCTGCATCTGTCACTCACGACTAGCAACCCCCTTTACATATTGGGCAGAAGTAGTGGGTAACCCTGGCAAGGGTCACGATTGTGACTCCATCCCTGTTACCAGCAGAGAGGATCAGGGCAGACACCATCTGAGACCTCTAGAAGATATGGGTGTGGACTTACATGCCAGCATATTGGAAATGTACTTAACATGATTATTGGCACGTTGTAGGTACTCTCCTTGCTGTGGTTCATCTTTTACTGTTTTTGTTTTGTTATGGTTTTATAACTTAGGAAGAAGTTGGGGCAGACAGGTTATTCTTTTTGCATATGTGGTTTGTGTTCGTGTGAATAATTTCAGCATCTTTTCAAAAGTCATTAATTTCTTCATTTATTGTCTTTCTACAGTTATTTACTAAATACTTTATGCACAGAGGGAAGCCTCACTGACAATAATATTTAACATTTCTTGAATATTTAGTATTTTCTAGACACTATTTAAAACATTTGAAACTTTATCTAATGTAAACCTCATAATAACCCTGTTATTTGGTAGGGGTAGGTAGCATTATTATCATCCCCATCTTACAGATGAGGAAATTGAGGCACACATGATCAGAGTCACATAGCTAGTCAAGGAACCAGTTGGGATCTGAACCTGTGTGGTCTGAATCTACAGGCTCCTCTCTTAGCCTCTCTACTGCCAGTCCTGATGGTGTTAGACTTGCTTGGAAATAGTTCACATTATTGAATTGTAGAAGGGTGGATTCAGAAGGATTGAATGATCACTTTTCAGTCTATCTGAGAATACCAGATTGGTCAGGCTATGGCTCATTGATTCCCTTGATAAAGGGTAGCATTTATAAAAGGCCAGAGAAGAGCTTCGGGACACATTTAATGGATGTGGTCAGCAGGGAGAGAGGGTGACGGGTGTAGGATGAGAAGGCCTCGGGTCTCTCTCGGGCAGCCTTTTGCAAGATTTAAGCCTTAATGCCCTAAGGTACCTGTTGTATATGATGAATTAACTTCTCTCCTAGACATCTAAAATGGTCTTGCATAAGTGCTATCCTTGGGAGAATTGAGCAAATAATTACTCAAATAATTTGTGTTCTTTTTTTTTTTTTTTTTTTTAAATGACAGGTCATAGTCACTAGACTGCTTGCATGACAAGAATGGATGCATGCACTGAATTTAGGAAGAGAAACTGTTTCCTCCTAGTCTGTCTGGGAACAGTTTCCCAGCCTTTGTTTGTGTTCCTCATTTGGAGGACAGTGTTTGTAACTTGCCTACACTGTATTTAAGACTATAATTTGATTTTAATTTCCTGTTATTAGCTTGGTATGTCAATATGTAGTCCCATTCCCATAACTGGACTGAATTGATTATACCTTTTGAAAATATAAATAGCAAACTTGTACAGTAATATATTGTAAGTTATGGGAGGTCAACCTTTTTTCAAACTAATCTTAATAAAATCACACATAAAATTCTAGTCTTATAAAAGGTCACAGCCTCAGCTGTAAATTGTTAAGATGTTTTTATTTTTATTTTTTTACATCTTTATTGGAGTATAATTGGTTTACAATGGTGTGTTCATTTCTGCTTTACAACAAAGTGAATCAGTTATACATATACACATGTTCCCATATCTCTTCCCTCTTGCGTCTCCCTCCCTCCCACCCTCCCTATCCCACCCCTCTAGGTGGTCACAAAGCACCGAGCTGATCTCCCTGTGCTATGCGGCTGCTTCCCACTAGCTATCTATTTTACGTTTGGTAGTGTATATATGTCCATGCCACTCTCCCACTTTGTCACAGCTTACCCTTCTCCCTCCCCATATCCTCAAGTCCATTCTCTAGTAGGTCTGTGTCTTTATTCCTGTCTTACCCCTAGGTTCTTCATGACATTTTTTTCCCTTAAATTCCATATATATGTGTTAGCATACGGTATTTGTCTTTCTCTTTCTGACTTACTTCACTCTGTATGACAGACTCTAGGTCTATCCACCTCATTACAAATAGCTCAATTTCGTTTCTTTTTATGGCTGAGTAATATTCCATTGTATATATGTGCCACATGTTCTATGGTTCAAATGCAGATCCCCAGTTGACAAAAGGCTGCCTGATGATCCATGCGTTTCATTTTCCTGGGATCATTTCAAAGCTTCAGCAAGCCCAGTTAGATAAGAAACAAACTTTTGTTTTCAATATTTTCACCAAGTGATTCCAGAAGTTAACATACTGTTTTATTTTGTTTTATCTCTTTTATCAAGATGAATAAACTCTCCTAGCAGTCTTGGTCAGTTTTGTCCAGTTATTGCTGCCCTGTGACATTATTTTAGGCTAGCAACATTTTTTTTAATTTTACTTAAAGATGTGAGTTTTATATGGTATTAGAAATTCAGGTTGAAGCATAGTGATTAGTAAAGAACTTGAAAGTGTTTATATTTGACATGGTGACAGTTACTCTAAATGAGAAAGAATGGATGAATTATATTTTGCCACCAATGCAGAGTTCCAAAGGTCATAAAATAACATACCACAATCAGGAAGTTTTAAAAATGTTAATCATCAGATACTTATTAGAGAGAGTTTGAAAATAAAGTAAAAAATGGTTTGTGCCAAATTATGTGCCTGGACTAAATGGACTTGGTGGCACTTATGTTACTGTAATCACAGTTCATAGTATTTTCAAATTCATGTAAAGGGGTTTGTCTCTCTTTGAACGTTTGGAATTACGGTCTTACTCATTAAGTATGTTAAAGGTTGATTGGAATTGTTGACTGCTTTAATCAGTAGTCAAAGCAACCTTTTATATGTAAAAAAAAGAACCTTTCATGTATAATTATTTTTTAAAAAGCCTTCTGTGGCATTTTTATTTTTTTTAATTCAAGAATTTATTTTATTATTATTTTTTTTTGCGGTACGCGGGCCTCTCACTGTTGTGGCCTCTCCCGTTGCGGAGCAACAGGCTCCAGACACGCAGGCTCAGCGGCCATGGCTCACAGGCCCAGCCACTCCGTGGCATGTGGGATCCTCCCGGACTGGGGCACGAGCCCGTGTCCCCTGCATCGGCAGGCGGACTCCCAACCACTGCGCCACCAGGGAAGCCCGGTAGTGATGTTTTAAAATACACAGAATTTGAAGCAGTTTGCTGAAGCTTGTTGACACATGACACAAAGATAGGGGTTTTAAATGTTTTCAGATAGCCACCAAAGAGATATTACTGCATGCAGATTTTTAACTTGTATTTACAAATATTTCATGTCCAAAGCATTGCAAAATGAGAGTCTTGATTTTTCCCATGTACCAAAAACACATTCACCTTAGATTTCAATGACAAATGTAGTGTTTTTAATATTGCTTTTTTTAATAAAAGCAAATACATACTCAAGATACAAAATTTGGACTATAGAGAAAGGAAGGAAATATAAGGAAGTAAAAAAAAATCACTCCAGAATCTCACCACCTAGAGATAATCTCTTTTAACAGTTTAATTTTTTGACAGCAAGAGTGAAATTTATCTCATCGTCTTAGTTGAGATTCTCCTAGAAGCAGACCCTGAGCTTAGGATTTTAGTACAATGATTTATTAAGATAGTGCTCCTGGGAGGAAGAAGTAAGGGTGTGGGCATGCAGGCTTGGGCAGGCAGCTCAGCAAGGGTGCCATTTTAGGTGAAAGGTCAGAGGTACCCTGATTCACCTGGGGTTCTGAACGTACCCCAGCTATCATCTCCCCTTGAAGTAAAGAACCTCCCATGCCTGTCAGTCACTGGCTCTGGGCCGTGGGGCTGGGGGTTGTGGAACTTGTAGGTAACTTCTGGCTCCCTACAAAGTGGCTCCAGTGCCCAAAGGGACCCTCTGAGGGCTGAGAGATGAGCCATTAGCAGAAAGGCATTTGAAGTTGGGAGATGGGCACAGTGAACTGATAAAAGGGATCCAACAGAGTTCACCATTCATGTTTATGCACGGAGGCAGTAGATAATGAATAAATACATTAATATTGAAGGATCGAAGTCGAGGCAGCAATGGTAAGTAATTAAGCATTGTGTTTTCCTTTGCATTCAGCTTATGCTGCTGATAGTGAGGTTATTAACATCCATTGGTTTGTAATAATCGGTTTGATTCCCTGTTGCAAAAGCTGAGGTTCAACTGATAGGCATACTGCCCTTAGACTGGTGCTAGCTCTTGAGGCCAGGTGCCGTCCAGCGTGGCCTGGATTGAGGGGTGAGAGTGGAATGTAGCTGAAACGGGGACCGTGGGCGAATAGCAGGGTCGGTTCTCAGCATCTTAGGGCCAGTTTTAAGATAGGAGAAAAGCAAGAGATCTAGATGCCTTGGGACGGATCAAGAAATGAAGAGCAAAAGGGAACAAAAGACACCACAAGGAATGCCTTGGCTGAAATTTATGAGAAAGGAGAGGAAACCATGGTGCCAGTAATCCAGATGATGGGTAGTTGGAAATTCTATTACATTTGACATTTAAAGTTATGTTTATGTTCATATTTACGAATGGATGTGCCTGATATAATGGGAGTTCTGCCAAACCAGGGAACCCTGGAATGACAGCATATCTTGGAGATGGAGAACTCAGAATCTCCCCCATCCTTCCTGGTGGCCCAGCTCCATCCTATTCTCCCATCTGTGTTGAGAATTACCTTTTGGACTTAAATGAGCTTGCTTCTTGGTTGACTTAACCATGCTGTTAAGAATGGGAGAAAAAAACTTAACGTTTTAGATAAAATAAGGGACTCTCAAACCCTTTTTTATAGTAACTATTGAGCTGATTTTAAAAATTCAGAGTGAAACTAAATATAGATGCTAGTGATGTCAACAAAGAGGACCTTTGGTGAAGTGAGGTCCTAAAGATTCACCTGCTGAATATTTAAAATTTTATTGTAAGTGATTTTATTTATGTCTAGGGACTATCTAGTGCTCATCTAACTGACCCACTTTCAGTTCATCGTACCTGTATACCTTGGTCCTTGCTGGTCCCTCTGCCAGGAAGCTCTCTTCTTCCTTATCTTATTCACTATTTAGTTCCTTCAAATGTGGCATTTTCTTCATAATTTCTCCCCACTTGGGCAGAATTAATTATTCTCCTGTGATGAGTTACCATAGCATAATTAGAGCACATTGTTTTAGGACTTACTGTATTGTATTATGGTTTCTAGTCTAAGAGGTTTTTTTTTCCTCCCTCCATCCAAACTGTGAGTTCATCAAGGGCAAGGAAAATGTCTTATTTATCTTGGGGTTCACAGTGCTTGTGATCCAGGGCAGTGCCACAGCTGTCTCATAAAAGCTCATGAGAGCTCATTGTACATAACTTCCCAACTCTGTGGTCAGTAATGTCATGTTGGTAGTTCACAATGTCCGGTTATTGACACCACAGAAATCAGCAAATGCTAACTTTAGGGTTCCGCCATCCAATAGTCAATTGTTAAAAATTTACCAGCTCTACACTGTCGGTGACATTCTGCTATATAGAAGATACTCAAAACCCCTTTGTTAAAACAAAAAAGAAAAAAAAAAAAAAACCAATTGTTGAAATTGAGGCTCTTCTGATACAGAAAGGGAAATTGACCTTCTCTCTTCCAGGAGTCTCATCAGTTTAATTTGCGACTTTGTCATTATCCTGGAATTCCTGGGATTCCTGTTAATTATCGTAGGTTGTTATCACGGCAGGCTGTTAACAATGAACATTTATGTTTGGATCAGCAACTAAAAATGTGAACATTGTTTTGTTTCCTGATTATTTGGCTTGCAGGGTGGAGTTTTAGTAAAAATTACTGAAGCGTGCCCTCCTTTGAACTGCTCAGAGAAGGATCACATTCTCCCAGAGAATCAGTGCTGCAGTGTCTGCAGAGGTAAGAGGGCTTGGCATGGAGCTTTGGGTGGGGATGGAGGGCAGGGATTGAAGGTTTAATGACTAGTGTGATGACAATAACAACTGTCCAAAACTCTGCTACTTAGATATGTGTATATGCTATTTACCGTCCTCAGTTATAGTCTTATCAATTGCAAAACGGGGATAATAATCCTATCTACTTCCTAAGACTGCTGTAAGGATTAAATGGGATAATGCATAAGCACCTAGCATCATGCCTACCACATGATAAATATTCAGTGAACGATGGTTCCTATAATAATAATAATAGTTCCTGCATCATTATTGCATTTTTTTCTCATGAGTGGGATTGGGAAACATTCTTATCAGCTCTTTCCATGGGCCAGTTCCCCTATCTGCCAGAGGATGACATACACTGAATCCTTACTCATAGATTTATATACTGCTTTTTTATTTCCTGCAAGGAAAAAAGCTTCAAGTAAGTAGCACTTAACTGCTAATTAATGCACGAGCAGAAATTATTTTGCCGCCTATTCCTGAAATTCCCCTCTTTTCCAAATTTATTTCTTCAAATCCTCTGGATCAAATATCACTTCCTCTCTGAAACTTCTCACCCAGGCAGAATTAAATAGATTAGGAGAATCTGAAATTGATTTGAAATCTTACCAAAAAACATCCAGTTAAACTCATTGCTATTATTTTAAACCTCTACCCACCATACAGTCTTCTCCACATGCTCACATATCCGGTGAGTTAGATTCTTTCTGGTTTACCTTGGAAGCTTCTAGAGTTAAGAAGCCGGAGCATAACAGTTTAGCTCAGGTTATATCCTATCTTACTTTTTTCTGTCTTTTCTCTAACCCAAGCATTGGCAGATATTTTCTGTAAAGGGCTACAAAGTAGATATTCTCACCCCCGCTGTTGTATTGACAAAGTGGCAGAGGTGATAGGTAAATAAATTAGTGCAGTGTTTCATTAAAATTTCATTTTGAGAAACGGGTGGCAGCTCGTAATTCGCTGACCCCTCCTCTAGTACCTTCTGATATATAAAAGTATATATTTGATCATGGCATGTTTTCAGCTTGGGCTGAGATTTCTCTTTGTGGTTAGTCTAAGAGAGCT
This sequence comes from Grampus griseus, assembly GCF_964374135.1. Lineage (NCBI taxonomy): Eukaryota > Metazoa > Chordata > Mammalia > Artiodactyla > Delphinidae > Grampus > Grampus griseus. Next base: position 75,249,558 of record NC_139002.1, read on the forward strand.
GTGTTTTGGTAAAAATTCCCAGGAAAACTTAGTACCTGGATAACCGTAAATGGCTGTTAGAATTCGTGGTATGCCGTCAGAGTATCTCCCCTGATTTATCTGCTTTCATGGCTACAAGTGTATTTGCTGCTCAGATGCTTTAGAAAGACGAAAGATTGACTGGAATTTCAGAGGGATGCATTTATTGGTAACTGATAGGGTTGTTAAGTAGGTCTTATAAGTTAATGCAAAATCCATCACTTGATATTTGTTCAGGTGCCAAGTGGGACTCAGTGTATGTAAATCCTTTCTGATTTATGGTTTCATTCGAGCAGGATCATTGATTATCCCACAGAAATTCAAGAAGATTTTCATTGCTCTGACCCAGTTTACAACAGACTGGGTACCACAGCTTCTGCTAGCACTTCTCGGGGATGCAGAAACTTTTTTTTTTTTTTTTTTTTACCAACGAAGATGCTGAGAGATGTGACATCTCATTGCAAAGTTGACTCATTTAAGGCTCCTGTTGCTAGCGACCTGGTGGCTTTTACCAAAGCTAAGTCAGCTTTGAGGGGAAACTGGGAGGCAGGAATAGGGCTTCATAGATGCGATCATAACCAGGGCCAATCTGTACAGTTGAGGATTTTCTTCTTCCTCCCACCTGCTTCCTTCTCAGCCGGGAAACTACCAGCTCTTTTTATTTAGCAGCTGATGGTTTTTCTTGGAGGCGCGTGTGAGTGAGGGAGTTATTTATGTCCCTTGACAAGTCTGTGTTTTAACAGGAACCAACGTGTGTCTTTAGAAGAGATAGGGAAAAGGTGGAGAGGTTCTTTTCCTGGGAAGCAGGTTGAATGCAACCATTTGGGTATATGGATTCTCTTAGGTTTCTCCTATTTATTCCTATCTCAGAATTCAGACCTAGAATGAAAACAGCGTTATTTTTGACTGAAGCCCTTGTCAGCACCATTTACTGTCATTACCTCCTTTCCTGTTGACCCATAGCAGAGAGGAGCCCAGAACATTCAGCCCACTTGTCCACATACTGGGACTTGCTCTGCACATTGGACAATCAGGAAATGAAAAGGATATTTGTCTGGGCAGTGGGGCGTTCTCTTTTTCATAAAAATGTAAAATTTATGTGGTGATGGACAAAAAAATCCATCCACATGCGCTTAAAGGTCCATTGTCTTGACCTGTGCTCTTCATGAATTTTGCTCTGTGTCTCTTAATTCCAATTTATTTCCCAACAGCGTCGTTAAAAATAGCCTAAGAGTTTCTCACAATATTGTGGGAGATATTTTTCCCGTTTGACTTCTGTTTGTCTTTTACCTTCTCCTCTGTGCTCGTGTTTTCTGAGTGGAGTCTTGGAAGATGAGGGGGGCTGGACAGTTTTGATTCTAATTAGACTGGGAAAGCCCGCTGGGCCTCTTCTAAGGCACGTTATTCAGTTCTCCTTCCCCCTCCTCCTTGCCCCTCTCAAAACCAGAAAGTAATGAAAAGATGAGAAACGCTCAATTTCTGTGTAAACTAATTTTTATCCTGCATATGGAGGGGCTATACCATTTGCTTTGTGGATTGAGACTGTCTCCTGATTGACAGGCAGCGAGCGAACAGAGAGAGGTAAGACTGATGACCTGAAATACTTATTTCAGGGATGAGCACAGTGGTGTGATTTCAGCTGTGTGGTTTCTGCCACCCTGATATTATTGATTACAGACACGGAAGTTGCTGTAGCCTCTTTCAATACCTGTACTGAAGGCCCTTCAATTAGCATATTTATCATCTCTCTTTGTCTTACTGGGAGTGTCAGGTCTTTAGTCTGAGGGAAATCACCCCTCAGTATCATCGCTCAGAAATCTGAGTCAAAGCCTTTCTCATGCCTGCTTGGGGATTTGAAGTTTTCCAAGGTTTATTTTCATTAGGTTTAGACTGGAATTTGAGAAAGCACGGACGGTGCTTTTTGCCCCCTGTTGGTTGATTAAATAGTATCCATGAAGCTCTCCAACTTGGAAAAAATAACGCTTTTTTTTGTTTGTTTGTTTTTGCGGTAGGCGGGCCTCTCACTGTTGTGGCCTCTCCCGTTGCGGAGCACAGGCTCCGGACGCGCAGGCTCAGCGGCCATGGCTCACGGGCCTAGCCGCTCCGTGGCATGGGGGATCTTCCCGGACCGGGGCACGAACCCGTGTCCCCTGCATTGGCAGGCGGACTCTCAACCACTGCGCCACCAGGGAAGCCCTAACGCTTGTTTTAATGATTACATTTTTTTTTTTCCGGTACGCGGGCCTCTCACTGTTGCGGCCTCTCCCGTTGCGGAGCACAGGCTCCGGACGTGTAGGCTCAGCGGCCACGGCTCACGGGCCCAGCCGCTCCGCGGCATGTGGGATCTTCCCGGACCGGGGCACGAACCTGTGTCCCGAACCTGTGTCCCCTGCATCGGCAGGCGGACTCCCAACCACTGCGCTACCAGCGAAGCCGTAATGATTACATTTTATGAATCGATTCTTTGAATGTAGGAGAAAAGGGAGGGATGAAGATATGTTCCTACCATAGAGAATAGTCCTGTCGTTTTCATGTCAATGACTGAATGAAATTATTTTCAGTACCAGCTGAAGGCTCTGTTTCATCTGTGAAATAGCGTTAAGACCCATTTTGCAGAGTTATAACTTGTTTCCTCAAGACCTAACGTGTTGGCTTGATTATGAAGCTAATTTTTTTTTTTACACTGAGTCATGCCCATTTTCTGATACGGTGGTATGGTGATACAGCTCCCTCCCCCGCTTGCTTCCATTCAAGGAGAGAGGTGCAGATTATAGCTTTATACTGGGTTTTTCTCTTTGTGGGAATCAGACCTAAGACCTTCGAGTTAAGGATAACAGGCTCTGGCTGATTTATACTGTTCGTTGTATCAGCAGAACCGATATCCACACTCAGTGCTTGGACACCTTGACTCTTCAAATCTTGGGTAACGACAAATGCTGTAACTCATTTCTCTACCCTTCAGAGAAAAATGAAGGTAATCAGCTGAACAGGTAGTTATATCCACAGGGCTACTGGTGCAGCCAGGATGCTGTTAGGGACAGAACTGCAGGACAGTTAGGGAAAACACATGCAAAAAGAATCACGATGTTAGACGTTGGCAGGGAGAAGCCACTTTGCAGTTGCTGGGATCCACCATCTCAGTCACCAGCGACACTACCCAGAGCAGCCCTAATCACTGGTGCAGTTTGTTTCTGACGCCTCAGGACAGTGTGTGCTGGCAGCATGAAATTTGTTTATCCTCATCATTACCTTGAGGTAATGGCTATAGCAGGAGCCCGTCCACTTAAGCATAAGGCCACGAGGGTGGAGAAAGGGGAGTGGGTACCGGAGTGACGTCTATGCTTCTGCCTTGGAAGGAGTAACAAAAGTGTGGCTGTAGCCCCAGCGGAAAAAGATTCCTCATAAGTTGCCAGTGCTCTCAGTTGAAGGGGGAACAAAAACCAACGTGACTGTGTCTTTTCAGGATCGCTCCGGGAGAACACACCGATCGTTTGGCTCATCCCAGAATGCTTGCTACACTCCTTAGGGTTTTATTCCCTTCATAATTGGCTCTAATTTTATCTTCAGTGTTGCCAGTGACTTTGGAGGGTTTGGCCGCATGTTTAAGCTTTTCAGTGTTGAGGAAAAAGTTCTTTCCGACATCTGTTCCCAATGTGTTTATCTGTAATTTTAATTTATGCCCACTTGCCTTGTCATCTGGCCTGGGCTGAAATTAGTTGAGATTATTACTTGTACTACTTAAGATTTTATGCCCTTCAGTTAACTCCTCCCAAAGAGTCTTGGTGTGGCATGATCTTCTTTTTTTCTAGACCTCCTCATCATCTTAGATGAATTTGTAACTGAAATGGTTTTAGAGGATTTCAGTGTATTTGAGGTGAAAAGAGACCTGTAAAAGAGGCACTTAATCAGAAGGTAAACTAGTGCCTGTATAGAGGAACCCATAGTTTATAGATGGGTCAGGTCCTCTGCATATTGATAGATGGAATCTGATCAAAATACCTGCAACCGTGGACCACAGTGGGCACTGGAATGACAAGGCTATATGCTCAGCTGTTGAGGTTGGGGACAGAGGGCCTTTGGAGAAGAGTTCAGTCTCAGGGAGCCCTTGAATTCTGTGTTCCTGAAAGTGCCACAATGGATCCAGGCCCAGGGAGCCTTGGGAAGGAGGCACATTGCCCCAGAGAGAAGACCTGAAACTAAGACCAGGCTGCCTTGGACTGGAAGACCCCTAAGTGTTGACTACTGTAGAAAAACCAATTGCTTTCTAAGACAGAACCTGTGAGAATCCAGAGCTCTGTCTCTAGTAGGCCCATCCTGATATTACAACCCTCTGTCCACAGGAGCTAAAGGACTGTCTTCACCCCTCCAGGGCCCAGGCTTCTGTGGTATGTATGTTGGTTGTGGAGTACGTTAGGGCATCCTGTTCCCATAAAGGATCTTTGGGCCGTACCCCTCCTATAGGGCCAGTCCATGGGTGGAGCTGTCTCCATACCAACTAGGCACATGGAATATATTGTGCTCGGTTTACCTTTGCTCCTTGTGACTTTCAAGCTTGGGCAAGCAGCAGTGATATGAGGAGTATTGGCTTTCTAGGATCTGAGTTAGTGTAGAGGAAGCTGAGGTGCATTTTCAGATTGTCATTTCAAAGGTAACCTGCTTGACCCTTGGGGGATGCGGGAGATTGAGGACAAGCAGTGGTGCCCTATGTGGAATCAAACTTTATCGTAGAGAAACTAACTCCTGCCCAGGGGTAGTGACCTATTCATTCCTTGCTGTGGAAGAAGTCACAGTAGTCAACCGTAAAGATGCTTATCCATCGTTGGATGGAGAAACCAGAGATGAAGCAGAATGGGTGGATGGTTTGCTGTAATTATAAAAAGGTACAGAGTGGGATCTGGAGAGTGGCAGTGTGAGGGCTTCATTACGATGGGCAGGGTTTATTATATGCAGATTAGGCCAATGGATTTAAAGAAAGCAAAGAGTTTTACAAGTGTTATTGATCTTTCACTGGCAATAGAACTCTAGATTCAGGACCACGAAGGGAGTCCAAATTTTAGACCGCTCCCAATGAGAGGAGAAAATATGACCCCAACACTTAACGTTTCTTCTTTAGTTTCCTTAATCATGTCGTGGACACATGCTGCTCCCTGTGTTTGGAACTCTTATGATTTGTCCAGTCAACCTCACTCATCCCTCAAATCTCCTTTTGATACCTAGTGTTAGGACCCTTCTCTGCGATACATTCCGGAAGTACCTTGCTCCTCTCCATCACAATATTTCCTGTAACCCAACACTCAAGGGTAGCCATCCCTGCTAGAGTGTTAGATGAATGAAGGCATGTTTATGATGTTTGTGACTTTTTTGTTATATCCCTATTGTGTAGCACAGCGGCTGGGCACACAGCAGGGGCTTAATAGTTGTCAAATGAATGAATAGTACCTCTGCCAGGAACTAAAGGAGGTGTTTGGAATAAAACCTGGAATCCCATTTCAGCAGATTGTGTGTCTTCCTCTGAGCATCTGCTCATTTCCATCACTCGAACGTAAATAAGCTCCAAGTGGGTCTTACTCATCTTGGTATCTCATCCATGGATGGTGTTCTGTCGTGTGATGTTATTTTTCTTCTGACTTTGAGTCCGCAAGCAGCAAGTAATAATGGACTGTGTGCTGGAGAAAGAAATAAGGTTTGTTCCTTTGAAAGGTTCAAGGCATGTCAGGGACTAGAAATTGCTAATGACTGATGGAGTACTGGTCTCTTCAGGTCAGGGTTGGCGTTCCTTGAATGTCCCTTAATGGTTAAAATTATGGCTGGGAGGTCGTGTAGAGTGGTGGAGAGAGACTGGGTATTAGAATCATATTTGGGTTTATATCTCTCTTTCACCCTGCTAGCTACGTGACCACAAGGAAGGTAATTAACATCTTTGAGGCTTGGTTTATTCATCTTTAAAACACTCCTTTAGTTCTAGTTTTGAAAGACTGAGGATTTAGTCATTAGCTCTACAAATATTGGAGTGTTTATAATGTGTTGGGTATTGCCTTAGGCACAAGGGAAACAAACTCACAGGGTCCTTTCCCTTGAAGAAGTGAGCTTCTCATGTGAAGACAGACATTCAACAAATAAACACAGAAATTAACATGTAATTAATTAGTAATTGTGATACCTGCTATAAACAAGAAGAATAGGGTGGTATGGGAGAGAGTAATGGGATTTTCTTTAGACCTGAGGGACAAGAAAGCCTTCTCTGAATAGAATATATTTAAGCTGGGACTTGACGGCTGAGTAGAAATTATTCTGGCAGGGATGTTTCATAATGTTCTGAGTTGGTGGGACAAGCTTGCAAAGACCCTGAATCAGGAAGGAGACTGGAGTACTAGAGGAATTAAAAACAAAGGCTGATACAATTGGAGGGAAATGACAGAGGGAGAGGAGAGCCTGTTTGTTGTTTCAAATCAAAGTTAAGGATTTTGTATTTTTTCTTAAGTAAAATGGGAAGCCCTCACAAGATTTTTAAGGGGGATTGTGACATGACCCAATCTGTTTTATTTATGTATTTATTTATTTAGGCTGTGCTGGGTCTTAGTTGCAGCATGCGGGCTTCTTAGTTGTGGCATGTGGACTCTTAGTTGTGGCATGTGGGACCTAGTTCCCTGACCAGAGATTGAACCCAGGCTCCCTGCATTGGGAGCACGGAGTCTCACCCAGTGGTCCACCAGGGAAGCTCTATGCCTGGCAAGTTAGAAAAACTCAATAAATAGCAGCTTTTATAATAAAAGTGTTCTCTGTATTTGGACCAGTACTAGTTAAATGATGTCACTGTGTGCTTCTAATTATAGGACGATAATTCCACAGACTCTAGAGCTACTTATTAAAAATATTCAAGTAAAATAACGTGAATATTGAGTATGTGTGCGCATGTGCGTGTGTATTCTACAATCTGGTCACAGCTTCTGATTCTGGGAAAAAAAGTGATTTAAGAAAGAGGGTGATATATATATATGATATATATATATGATATATATATGAATCATATATATATGATATATATATATGATATATATATGAATCATATATATATGATATATATATCATATATATATGATATATATATCATATATATATATGGCTCTGTGTACTTTCACAAGTGCACTAACTTCTCTGAACTTCAATTGCTACATCTGTGAAATAGGGATAATAATTCCAGTTTCATAGGGTTGTTAACAGAGTTAAATGGGTTAATGCATCTGAAACACTTCACTGAGTGCCTAGCATATATTACATGCTCAGTAACTATTAATCATTATTATTACAACTGTGCCAGATTATTTGAGGTTCTTTAAACTTACCCTTTTTCCTCAAGGGCTGGAGTTCCATTCCTCCCACTAGGATCTGTGTCTTGCCCCTTTTCAAGTTTCTACCTGTGATGAATCAAAGGTCAAGTTTTGCATCATCTAGAAGGGATTTCTTCTCTGACACACTATGATAATTTGTACTGCTCACAACTTACCTACCCCTGTATTTAGCTTATATCCCCTTAGAGTTTCTAATTTCCTTGTGGTCAGGGAATGTCTCACACATTTTGACGTTGCCCCCGGGAGCTTGCGTGGTGCTGCAGTCCACAGAGTAGGTGCCCCATACAAATTCAGTGGATGTTATTCACTCGTGCATAAAGGCAAGCAAGCACTGAATAAATACTGCTTGAATAAAGGCCTGCATTAATTATAAAAAAACAAAACATGTGTTTTTGGCACAACGGTGAGGCCCAGCCAAAGTGGATTTGTCCATAAACTGGGTTTGTCTCACAGGGGCCCTTCATTGTCCTTGAAATACAATTGACCCAACTCTCTGCATTGTGAATTGATATGGCACGTGCTTGATAGATATGCATTGGAAAATCAACAATGTTTGAGGGCCTTTTTTCCAGCCTGTCAAATGCATGTGGAAGGAGGACAGTTGCAGTCTTGGGAAAGAAAAAAAAAAAACAAACGCAGCCATGTAACAAAGGATGCACATATGACATTGAGTCAAGGATTATAATGAAAGAAAATGTGATAACTTAATTGATCAATTCTGACGTGGGGAGGGAAGGCCAGGCACTTCCTCTGGCAAAGAAAGCTATGATGCCTAAAAATTGTCCCTTTGCTAGCAAAAACATCACGTATTTTTAATGGTTATTATAAGCTTTTCAAGTCCTTGTGAAAGTGCTCTTGACTGACACATGTTTCACAAGTCCAGCAAATTCTTCCTCTGATTTTGATTGGGGCAATCTCCAGTTAGCAGGTCAGATAGTGAGGCTGGATGTGATGCCACGCTCCCCCAAGCCTGTGGGTCTACTCTCTAACATCACAAGGAGCATCTACATCTTTCACTTTTTTTTTTTTTTTTTTTTTTTTTTTTGCTAGGTTTGCTCTGTGAGAGGATACAGGAAAACTACATGGGCCTTGGAGCTTACCAGACTTAATTTAGAATCTTAGCATCTCCACTTACTAGCTAGATATTAATGAGTCTGGGCTTTTCTTATCTTGAAGCTGAGGATAACAGTGTTATCAACTTATTTGAACTTCTATGTTGTTGTCAGTATTATCATTATCATAATCAGTATCATTCTCATCACAGTGGCTAACGTTTAGTGACCACCTAGTACGTATCAAGAATTGCTCTAAGTGCTTTATATGGATTAGCGCATTTAACTCTTTCCACACATATTAATAAGGTATATTATTATCCCCATTTAAAACATCTAGTGTAATGCCAGACATATAGGTACATGAATGTTATTATTTAATAAGAGTTGTTATCTTTTAGACTAAGTATGGTCTAAATCTTGTGTTGGTTTAAAATTCTGTTTCAAAGGAAAAACATTCTAGAATGTTATCACCAAAAGGAATTAAACTTGGAGTTGATATAGTTTAGTGTTTTCTATATTTTTTACAGCCAGAAACTGTTGTTCGCATGGTCACTATATCAAAAATATAAAAGCAAAGCTATTCTATTTGAATCAGGGGTGGGGGACTTGAGCCCTATCCGACAACTCATCTGTGCCCAAGATTCTGAGGAACAGTGTGAAAATCACTGATGTTGTCCTTTCCTGGTATACGTACCTAGACAGGCAAAGCGATTTATTTTGTTTATTGGTATAGACCCTGAATTATAAATTAGATCTCCTCTCCAAGAACAGTTGTTTTTTTTATGAGACTGCAATATGTGATGTAGCAGTATAATTATTATTTGCTAAAATGTACTGAGTTAAAGATGATAAAGCACCTTCATATACCTTGTTATATTTGAACTTCACAATTCCTGTGGTGGGCGTAGCCTATTACTTCTTGTTCACCTAAAAATGATGCGTAACATAAATTTTTGGGGGGGGTCGGGAGGAAATTGGTGCAGCTTGTCATAGAGGTAGGAGAAAAAAATATCAGAGACCAGAAATGTTGGAAAAGGGTGATTCTTTTGAGATAAGTTAACACACTGGAGTTGGCATTTGCCCAGAGGGTAGAATGGTAGCATCTGGCTTCTAATGGACACTGTTTAAGTAGACAGGAGACAAAGCCTGGGGCTGGTGTGAGATGCGTAAATCAAGAACCTTGAAGGGTAAATCCTCAGTGGGTGACTAGGAAAAATCCACTCTGCAAGAGAAGACTTGCCTATCAGTCTCGACTCTAGATAGCCAGTATGGCAGAGAAAAGTTTGCATTCCTGAAAGCTTAGGGCCTAAATTTATTCTACCCGTGTGGCTCAATCCTTATGCCCCAAGGCAAAATGTAATTTAAAGTGATGGTGGGTTGATAGTTCCCTCAGGCACCTGAGAAAAGCAAACACAGATGCTCTCTGAAGAAATACAATTTTACAGCCCAAACCTCAAGTAATTTCCACAGATTAAATCCTAAAACATATGAGCTCACAAATAAAAGACTCACTCAAAACACAAGAAAAGAAGTCCTCATGCATGATACTCAGCAAAACAAACTGTAAAATCAGATGCTGATTTTACTTTAATAAAGTCGGAAGACTGAAGATACTGGAGTTATCTGTATAAAATATGTCTAATATGTTTTTAAAAAAGGAAATTAAAAGATGAAAGAATAAGAGACCACAAATTTGATCAAGGAGACTGAAAGAGAAAGAAATTGAATTCTACAAAATAAAATTGTAAGTAAAATAAAAATGATATGGATGACTGAAACAGAACATGACACTACTTGAGAGAATTAATAAACCAAAAGATACATCCAAAGTTAAACAGAATTCAGCATAGAAAAAAGCAAGGGGAATAGTAAAGCAAGTCTAAGAAACATGGAGGAGAGCTTGAGAAGGAAGGAATAATATTTATCTAATTCAAATTCCAGAAAGAGAGAATAGATAAAATGGTGAAAAGAGAATGTTTGAAGAGAAAATACCTGATAATTTTGCAAATTGATAGAAGATTTAATCTTTAGATTCAAGAATCCCAAGGAATCCTAGGAAGAATAAATAAAAATAAATTCACACCTAAATACCTTAAAGTTAATGAATACAAACAAACCCCCTTCCCCATCAAGCAAACAACCAAATAAAATAGATCTTAAAAGCCACAGAGAAAGTGTTTGTCACATACTAAGAAATGATGATTAGGTTAACAACTGACTTCTCAAGAGTGATAATAGAAGCCAGAAAACAATGGAATATCTTCAAAATGTTGAGGCAAAATAACTCTATACCCAAAAAAGCTATTTTTCAATTAAGAGGGTGATCAAAGGACATATTTAGATAAATTAAAATTGAGCACAGTTACTATCAAAATATCTTCATTAAAGGAACTTATAAAGGATACATTAAGAAAAATAACCATCCTAGAAGGAATGTCTGAGATTCAAGAAGACTCTTGGGCAAAGAAATGTTAAACATGTGGTTAAAAAAGTATGCCTCAGGAAGCATGTTCAAGAACATTCCTTGCAGCATTGTTTGTAATTCCAAACCTGCAAATAACTCAAATGTCAATGTGTAGTATAATGGATAAATTTTGGAATATTCATGCTATGGAATATTATACACCATTGACAAATAAATGAAAGATAGCTATAGACATTAACATGGATGAATAGAAAAAAACCACCGTGGAAGATATTACAGTATGATTTCACATGTGAAGTTCAAAATGGGCAAAACTAAATAATCTATAATTTCGAAATACATACCTATGTATGGTAAAACTATAAAAATATGTAAGGGAGTGATTAACACACAAATTAAGAGAGTTGTCTGATGGCAGGGAGGAGGATTCATTGGGGACCTGTAATAAAGGGGTACTGATAATACTGTATTCATTTTATTTATATATTCATATATACTCATTTTATATATCTCTTATGTATCATAAATTTTGCAATAAAACAGTTATAGAAAGACAAGTCATATAAGAAGGCAGTAGAAAGAAGATTCAGGATCAACATGGATAAAAGCCTTCAAGAAGGAACAACTTTAGCAAGTGTGTATATTAGGGGGAAAAAATGTGAGGCATGGGATGGTCCAACGTTTCCTAGTCCTACTCTTCTACCCCCTTGCCAGCTTACCTTTGCATATTGCCAAGGCGTGTTCTCATGTATGCTGACATATAATAAAAATGTCTCATGCTTTATTATTTGGAAGTCTTTTATTCTTTTCTTTCCTGATGTAAAATTTTATTTGCTTCTTCTAGGTCATAACTTTTGTGCTGAAGGACCTAAATGTGGTGAAAACTCAGAGTGCAAAAACTGGAATACCAAAGCTACTTGTGAGTGTAAGAATGGTTACATCTCTGTCCAGGGAGACTCTGCCTACTGTGAAGGTAAGTGAACTATTTAATAAAGTCAGCTTGTGAGAAATGTATTCCTGGTGGATGTGGTTGAAGAATGAAAGCCTTCACTTGGTTCTGGTCCCATGGGATCCTATAAAAAATTATACCAACAATCTAGGATATTCTCTTCTTCTGACTTATCCAGGCTGCTTAGTAGCATGTAAAAGCAAGACCTTTCAATCACCAGCAAAACCCTAAACCCCTCATTTTATGTTGTCTTATTTGGGTATATTGTCTTCTTCAATTTCAGTTAAATGTTACATGGTGGATCCTCTTTTTGAACGGATGCTTTGATACTAGCTTATACCCAATTGCCATCATCTTCACCTGCCAAGGGCAGAGTTTTTTTTCAGTTGTGTTTCCTAATGACTGATTCATGTGTTGCTAATTCCCAAACTCTACTACAAGTCCCAGTGACAGATGGACTCATAACTTTGGCACATGGATTGGTATAGTAGGTTGGTGGCCTCAAGCATCAGTGACCCCCCTTTTCTACTTTATAGAGCAGAGCAACTCCTCTGTCTTATGTGAACTCCTCTTTCCATGCTCAGCGTGCTGGGGGCAAGCATTGCATACTCCTTTTCCTTTAATATAGCAGAGGATCAGGGATTAGTTCTGACCCTGGATTTACATGTACAGTGCCCTAAAATCTGAGCCCATCCATTTCTCCAGTGCTCACTGGATCTCTCCCATCAGTTTAGAGAAATTCTTATAGGCAAAGTGATGGCTAGGCTGTTTTTCCATCCTGGTTGGACCTAATTATTCCTGTCACCTTTACTAGTATTATTGAACCTTGGTGTTCTGTTAATTAGGAAGGTAGATGTCTTGACTGGAATAAATGCTGCAAAATCTTGGTCACTGTCCTCCTACTGATTTGGTTCTCATGTGGGTCAAGTATTGTCAAGGTAAAGACAGTTGATGACAATAATGGTAAATTCCTTTCCATTCTTCTGTTTTATGTTGTTGACCCCTGCTTAACTTTTTGACTTTGACTAAAGTTGTTAAGGAAATGTTTCTAATTACTGTTAGTGTTCAGAACCTGGTAGAAAGCCTCTGTTTTTCATTTCTTCTGGAAGACTTTCTTTATTACTGCTTTGGTTCTCATTAGCAGTATAAGTCTAACTAATAGTTAACCCCCAACACACACACTTTTTTCTACACTTTTTTTTCCTTTTGCTTACCTGTATAGATTTGAACTTGATTTGGGAGACATGCCACTTGGGAGGGTGAAGTTGCCCTTTAGTTATGAACCTTTTCATCTATCCATTAACATCATGTTACTTATTTGTCAGTTTTGAGGAAGAGGACTATTAATTTCAATACTTCACATTAACATTTATTTTTTATATCTTACCTTATGCTATTTTGTATTTTTTGTCAGAAAATTACTGTAATTTTAAAAATAAAAAATGTGAACATTTTCTTCTCCATTTATCATGAAAAAATCCCACAAGCCAGGTAATGGTCTAAAAAATTTGTTTTCTTACCTTCTGCTATATGTGGAGAGAGACTATGAACAATTATAAAAATGATAGAAGGAACCTCAAAATAATTTGAATCTTGATTCTACCATTGGCCGGTGTTTTAGTTGTCTATTGGAAGCAGTACACCCACCATTCCTGGCTCCCCTTAGCTATTGAGACCTGGCAGAACCTGGGAGGAAATTGCTGGTACCAATGCTGTTTTGGGACTCTTTGATTCTCTCCTCATTTTTTGTTACATAGAATCAATTTTATGAGGTACCATTTGTGGTATTATGCCTACCCTTTGTGAGGCCTTATTTTATTGATTATGTTGGGCGATTCTAGGTCTGAATCCCTGTTTCCTTGAACACGCTTCTCAACTCGTTGTGTGCGCGGGGCCTTGGGTCAGTGTATACTGTGGTACCACCCTTGAGTCATGGTAATGTCCTCGGGCTTTAGTCATTTTTCTGTGATCAGGGGGACATTCTGCAATTCCAGAGGGCATGTTCATAATGAGAAGGATAGCACTTAAGGAGAAATGACTAAACGTTAGAGCCCATTTACAGTCTAAGAATAGAACTCAGGGACTAAAACAGGGGTCAAATACTGGGCAACAGGATGGGAGGCACTGAGAACCAAGTAGAGTGAATATCAACATTTAGAGCAAACGCCCTCCTCTCTCTTCATTCAGCCATCTTCAGCACACTTGGGCTTTGGGCTTATTTTCCTGTGGTTGAGTGGTGGCTGCCATAGCCCCAGACATGGTGTCCTCATACCAGCATCCCAAAGAAGGAAGGAAGGGGCAGGGGTTAAAAATCTTCTCTGTGTGAGGTTCTGTGTTTTTTTTGTGTGTGTGTGATGATCATATGGTTTTTATTCTTCAATTTGTTAATATGGTGTATGACATTGATTGATTTGCATATATTGAAGAATCCTTGCCTCCCCGGGATAAATTCCACTTGATGATGGTGTATGATCCTTTTAATGTGTTTTTGGATTCTGTTTGCTAGTATTTTGTTGAGGATTTTTGCATCTGTATTCATCAGTAATATTGGTCTGTAATTTTCTTTTTTTGTAGTATCTTTGTCTGCTTTTGGTATCAGGGTGTTGGTGGCCTTGTAGAATGAGTTTGGGAGTGTTCCTTCCACTGCAATTTTTTGGAAGAGTTTGAGAAGGATAGCTGTTAGCTCTTCTCTAAATGTTTGATAGAATTCACCTGTGAAGCCATCTGGTCCTGGACTTTTGTTTGTTGGAAGAATTTTAATCACAGTTTCAATTTCATCACTTGTGATTGGTCTGTTCATATTTTCTATTTCTTCCTGGTTCAGTCTTGGAAAGTTATACCTTTCTAAGAATTTGTCCATTTCTTCCAGGTTGTCCATTTTATTGGGATAGAGTTGCTTGTAGTAGTCTCGCAGGGTGCTTTCTATTTCTGTGGTGTCTGTTTAACTTCTCCTTTTTCATTTCTAATTTTATTGATTTGAGTCCTCTCCCTCTTTTTCTTGATGAGTCTGGCTAATGGTTTATCAATTTTGTTTACCTTCTCAAAGAACCAGCTTTTAGTTTTATTGATCTTTGCTATTGTTTTCTTTGTTTCTATTTCATTTATTTCTGCTCTGATCTTTATGATTTCTTTCCTTCTACTAACTTTGGGTTTTGTTTGTTCTTTCTCTAGTTCCTTTAGGTGTAAGGTTAGATTGTTTACTTGAAATTTTTCTTGTTTCTTGAGGTAGGCTTGTATAGCTATAAACTTCCCTCTTAGAACTGCTTTTGCTGCACCCCATAGGTTTGGATTGTTGTGTTTTCATTGTCATTTGCCTCTGGGTATTTTTTGATTTCCTCTTTTATTTCTTCAGTGATCTCTTGGTTATTTAGTAATGTATTGTTTAGCCTCCATGTGTTTGTGTTTTGTCCATTCTTTTCCCTGTAATTCATTTCTTTTCTTTCTTTTTTTTTGCGGTACGTGGGCCTCTCACTGTTGTGGGCTCTCCCGCCACGGAGCACAGGCTCCGGACATGCAGGCTCAGCGGCCATGGCTCATGGGTCCAGCCGCTCCACGGCATGTGGGATCCTCCTGGACCAGGGCACGAACCCGTGCCCCCTGCATCGGCAGGTGGACCCCCAACCACTGCACCACCAGGGAAGCCCCCCCTGTAGTTCATTTCTAATCTCATAGCATTGTGGTTAGAAAAGATGCTTGATATGATTTCAATTTTCTTAAATTTACTGAGGCTTGATTGTACCCAAGATGTGATCTATCCTGGAGAATGTTCTGTGTGCATTTGAGAAGACAGCGTGATCTGCTGTTTTTGGATGGAATGTCCTATGAATATCAATGAAATCTATCTGGCCTGTTGTGTCATTTAAAGCTTGTGTTTCCTTATTAATTTTCTGTCTGGATGATCTGTCCATTGGTGTAAGCGAGGTGTTAGAATCCCCCACTATTACTGTGTTACCATCAATTTCCTCTTTTATACCTGTTAGCATTTGCCTTATGTATTGAGGTGTTCCTATGTTGGGTGCATATATATTTATAATTGTTATATCTTGTTCTTGGATTGATCCCTCGATCATTATTTAGTGTCTTTTCTTGTCTCTTGTAACATTCTTTCCTTTAAAGTCTATTTTATCTGATATGAGTATTGCTAGTCCAGCTCTCTTTTGATTTCCATTTGCATGGAATATCTTTTTCCATCCCCTCACTTTCAGGCTGTATGTGTCCCTAGGTCTGAAGTGGTTCTCTTGTAGATAGCATGTATATGGAGCTTATTTTTGTATACATTCAGCGAGCCTGTGTCTTCTGCTTGGAGCATTTAATCCATTCACATTTAAGGTAATTATCAATATGTATGTTCCTATTTCCATTTTCTTAATTGTTTTGTGTTTGTTTTTGTAGGTCCTTTTCTTCTCCTGTGTTTCCCACTTAGAGAAGTACCTTTAGCATTTGTTGTAGAGCTGGTTTGGTGGTGCTGAATTCTCTTAGCTTTTGCTTGTCTGTAAAGCTTTTGATTTCTCTGTTGAATCTGAATGAGATCCTTGCCAGGTAGAGTAATCTTGGTTGTAGGTTCTTCCCTTTCATCACTTTAAATATATCATGCCACTCCATTCTGGCTTGTAGAATTTCTGCTGAGAAATCAGCCGTTAACCTTATGGCAGTTCCCTTGTATGTTATTTCTCATTTATCCCTTGTTGCTTTTAATAATTTTTCTTTGTCTCTAATTTTTGCCAGTTTGATTATTCTGTGTCTCGGTGTGTTTTTCCTTGGGTTTATCCTGCCTGGCACTCTCTGCACTTCTTGGACTTGGGTGGCTATTTCCTTTCCCATGTTAGGGAAGCTTTCGACTATAATCTCTTCAAATATTTTCTCAGGACATTTCTCTCTCTCTTCTCCTTCTGGGACCCCTATAATGTGAATCTTATTGTGTTTAATGTTGCCCCAGAGGTGTCTTAGGCTGTCTTCATTTCTTTTCATTCTTTTTTCTCTATTGTGTTCTGTGGCAGTGAATTCCACCATTCTGTCTTCCAGGTCACTTATCCGTTCTTCTGCCTCAGTTATTCTGCTATTGATTCCTTCTAGTGTAGTTTTCATTTCAGTTATTGTATTGTTCATCTCTGTTTGTTTGTTCTTTAATTCTTCTAGGTGTTTGTTCTTTAATTCTTCTAGGTTTTTGTTAAACATTTCTTACATCTTCTCGATCTTTGCCTCCATTCTTTTTGCAAGGTCCTGGATCATCTTCACTGTCATTATTCTGAATTCTTTTTCTGGAAGGTTGCCTATCTCCACTTCATTTAGTTGTTTTTCTGGGGTTTTATCTTGTTGCTTCATCTGGTACATAGTCCTCTGCCTTTTCATTTTGTCTGTCTTTTTGTGCATGTGGTTTTCCTTCCACAGGCTGCAGAATTGTAGTTTTTCTTGCTTCTGCTGTCTGCCCTCTCAGGTTCTGTGTTTTTAAGTTTGAAGAAAGTCCTTCCTAGAAGGTCCTTTGTAACCTCCTTGCCTCTCTCTCCATGCAGAAATCTTCTGCTTATTTTTCAGACCAGGATTATATCCTCTCCACCCTGAGACCAACGAGATGACTGTCATTGGTTTGGGCTAATTGTGTCCAACCCCCGGATTTGGAATAGGGGGTTTGCCTTCCCTGAGACTAAATGATCTTTGCCCTTTGTCTGAACTAATTAGAGTTGTAGCAGTAGCAGGTGTATGGGTGGTTTTGGGTGGGCAGAAAGCTATGTATACTACATTCTTTTTTGGTAAAATTTAGCTTATGGCCATTTACCCAGCTCTGTCTTCAGAATTTTCCTCTGGGATGCTCACCACGTGCCTGCCTGGGTACTAGAGACTCTCAGAGGCTGAGTTCATTGTTTCACTATAGCATAGAGAGGAGTAGATAACTTATGAACTGCTTCAGGCAAGTTATTTTTTTCTCTGAGTAAGTGGAGTGAAAATGACCCGTATTTCACAAACTACGATGAACACGACTGGCTTGCAAATTAAAACAAAATATTACATACATTGTCCAGGCTAACTTGAAAAACCTATTCAGGCTTTCAGTGGAAAAAGAAGCACAAAAGACTTTCAATTTTCTTAACTTCCTAAGGTAGTAGCAGAGATATAGTGTATTAGGGACTCCTGCTCTGCAGAGACTGTCATAGAAATTGCCATAGAGAAGATATGGGAACTCCTGGCCAATGAATAGAAGATAATAAGACCCTTTGTCAGCTGTGATACAATTCACAGGATTTCGTTTCATTTTGCCTCATCTGACTCGAGCAGGAACATTCCCCATTTTGAGAATTGCTGTAGTTGGACTTTGGTGTTTTATGAATCTGGTCTACTGAGGCTTTTTTACCTTTGGGATGACATTTTCAATGGGTTGGTCTTAAATGGTTTCTGATTCATTAGCTTCAATTAGAGGTAGTGTCTGAGGAAAGTACAGCAGTTGGGGTCTATTCATGATCTTCTTGAATTTGGAGTCTATATAGAGTTTCATAAACTTTTTCTTCCTATAGTAAAAAGTTACATTGAAGAATAAAGAACAATGTGATGTGCGTATACATCATGCAATCTGCCAGGCATAGAGAGTACTACAAGTAGTATTAAATAATGTCTCCTACTTACAGAGTGCTCTGAATTTTTCAAACTCCTTTTATATATATTGTATTCTTTGAGCCTTCAGTAAATGTCTGAGGAAAATGGTAACGTTGGCCACATGAACTCCACTTTGCAAGTGAGGACAGAAAGACTCAGAGAAATGAAATAAAGATAATACTCGACTCATTTCTCCTCCAGGGCTTTATGCCCTGACTTATGCTGCTCTCTTCCTTCCCATCCCCCACCCTGTTCCAGTGTGGTATTGTTCAAAATATTTGCTATCTCCTTCATCTAATGAAATCTGAATGGATGTGAGATGTGTACCATTTCGTAGTAGAAGATCTAAGAGCTATTACAGGGTTCCACCTCTTTCTCATAAACCTGCATTGTTCCAGAGCAGGGCCTCTCCTTTAGCTAGGGTTCCAGAATGAAGTCTACATAGAGCTGTGTGACAGCTGACAGGTGAGGAATATGTGGCATGGGTGAGAAATAATTGTGTAAATCACTGAAACTTTGGAGGGTGCAATTATCTGTTACCTTTGTGTGACTTAGCCTAAGCCTATTGGTACACCTGCCTGAATTAGTTGACCCACATCTTGTAGTTTCAGAAGGATACCTCCAACTAAGCGCTCATGACTGAAAGTAATTTTTTATGGAGCAAGCATTGAGAGTTACTAGAAAAAGTCTGAACTGTATGGATCATTAATAGTCTGCTCTGGCCCTGCTGCCAGGTAATAGATATTTTGCAGACCGCAAGTTGTAAACCAGTGCTTTATTATGGCCAGTTCCGATGTGGGAAATTGGTTTTCCCAATTAAGATGATGAGACAATGCAGGTCAAAAATTTAGCAAATTGTCTGGTATTTACTAGTGATTTAGTGGGTCACAACAGTTATCATCATCAACTTATATCAGTGTTTATGAGGATCTTTCTTGGAATTGGAAGAGTGTGTACTCATTGAGACCAGTACTTTGAGAAAGTGGGCTTCTCACGTCTGCATCTTTTGGGAGAATTGGAAGGTAGCAGGGGAGAGTGTTCTTAGTAGGAAGGACCAGGTTTTATCAGTTCTGCCAGGAGCATATTTTTAGCAGTGAGGTACCAAGTATAATAATTTATAAAGATGAAGTTATTCCTTCCTTGGAGAAACACAAGTGGAGCTGAATTCAAGGATAATATGTTGTGGAACAAAATGAGTTTTATTGGGTTGAATTTAATAATGTCATGTAACAAAACTGCTGAGATGTCTGAAACACAGCAACTGATTAGCAAGGTGATTTATAACTTCTTTCGCATGACGGAAAATGATGACAGGGTCTGACCCTTAGATTGTTAAGAGGCTGGGAAAGTGGCAGAAAGGTCGGAGTTCAAGCAGAAAGAAGATTCAGAAGAACTAAGGGAGTAGATATTTTTTGGATGCGGTGGCTAGAGTGAGTGCACTGCTGTAGAAACAAGCCCCTGTGAATTCCTGATGAAGAGAATGAATGGAAAAATGGTGAGTATGCTTAGTTATACTTCTAATTCTCCAAGGATTAATTAGGTAACCCTTGTTTTGAAATTTTATAAAATGCACACGCCTCATGATCCATGTAGCCTAGTTTATGCTCAAATCTGGGCTTCAATCTCCTGCTTTGGACAGCGCAGGGATCAAAAGCCTCTTCTGGATTATTCATGTTAGTAAAAGCTTAACTCTAAGCTCCTGCTCAAACTTATTTCCAGGGGTTCAGAATGTTTGAGATAAGAATACCTCGGGGTATCCTTTTTTTTCCCTTTCTTATTTAGCCTGCATGACTAATGGAGAGATCTTCTGGTATTCAGATATCTGGCAACAATCTCACTGCCACCACCACCCTCACCTTCCCCGTCAGCCTTCCCAGGACACAGAGATCTCTAGCCATTGCTTTGCGTGTGATAACCCACTTGCCCCTTTCCTCCTAGCAGGAGATAGAGCTGAGCTTTCTTCCTGGGCCTGGCTTTTCTTCGCCTCTGCTTCTTTATTCCCAAGGCTGCTTTACAAAAGCATCTACTCCTGCTCTCCCACCTACTTAAACTCTTGCCTCTTCTTAATGACATCCCCCCACCCCCATCCCTATAACTTTTTTTTTTCCCTATAACTTTCTTTTTGGAATTAAAACAGCAAAAATATAGCCCAAATCCAAACCTTGGTTACTGCACTTGGGTTGAACCACGGGGTTATTTTTTCAGCTCTTTACTTAGGAAGGAGCCCCAGTCAAACCAACTGGGGCAGTGGTCAGGACTAGAGGTTAAAGTAGCACTTGTCTTTTTGTTGTTTTGTTGTTGTTCTTGTTTTTCAATTTAACCATGTTTTGAAAGATCATTTATAAGATATTTGGAATTTTTAGTTATTTCTTCATGATAAAAATGTCCTGAGTGTTGATGAGTTTTCTAAGCCAGCACATAGAAGCCAAGCGAACTCATCATGTAGCTGAACTATTGTACTACAGAGCTCTCCTGAGTTCCACGGTTCTGAGAGCAGAGGACCATGTATTGGGTTGGTCAAAAGTTCTTTCGGGTTTTTCAGTAGAATATTACGGAAAAAACCCGAATGATCTTTTTGGCCAACCCAAATACTTTTCTCCCGATCTCAGTTAATGACACTTTCATCCATCCTGTTGCTGAGGTCACTAGATGGAGAAGTCATCATCAATTCCATGCTGCCTTCACCCACAACATCTGCTGCATCAGGAAGTCTTGGTAGTTTTACTTGGAAAATGAATCACGAATTGACCCATGTCTTGCTCCGCCTCTAGTCCAAGCCTCCTTTATCTCATGGCTTGTGATTGCAATGGTGTCCACTCTTGCCCCCCATAATCCATTCTCCAAACATCGATCAGGGTGAGCTCTTAAAATGGTAAGTCATATTATGCCACTCTTCTGTTTGAAATCATCTGATGGCTTCCATGCATCTTAGAATAATGTCCAGGATTGGTCCTGTGTAAGGCACTGTGTGAACTGGACCCTGCCTACTCCTCTGTGTTCGTCTCGTACCACTCTTTCCTGTGTTCTCTCTTCTCCCATCAGGCTCTAACTCCTTGTATTCCTTCAATAGGCTTGTGCAATAGTTCTTACTTGGCCGTAGGATGCCCTTCACCTAGATCTTGGCAAATCCCCTTTCCAGTCATCATTTAAGTTGTAGCTCAAATGTCACTCTTTAGAAAGGTCTCCCCTAACTACCCTCACCTAATTAGCTCTGTTCCTACCCTCAGCTCCTCTATACCATTTTCATTTTATTTAATTATTTTATTTTCTTCATAGCACTTTCTAAAATTGTTTTCTTTTCTTTTTTTTTTTTTTTTGCGGTACGCGGGCCTCTCACTGCTGTGGCCTCTCCCATTGCGGAGCACAGGCTCCGGACGCGCAGGCTCAGCGGCCCTGGCTCACGGACCCAGCCGCTCCGCGGCATGTGGGATCTTCCCGGACCAGGGCACGAACCCATGTCCCCGGCATTGGCAGGCGGACTCTCAACCACTGTGCCACCAGGGAAGCCCTAAAATTGTTTTCTTGTTTGTGTTTTCCTGTTTAAAGGTTTATGATCTGACTTTTCCCTTTAGAATAAAAGCTGCAGGAAGGCAGTGACTTTATTTTATTCACTGTATCTCCAGCACTAGGAAAGTGCTTAGGATGTGATGGGTGCACCAAACTGTTTAAAGAATAAATGAATGAATGAAAGTCTCTCCCCGATTCATGCCTTTCTGTATCTGACACTGCTTTCTTGAGTCCAGTTTGTCTTGTTAGTGTTGATCAAGGGCTGCCACTTAGAATCTGTATTTTGGGGGCTGATTCTGCTCTTTGCTTTGCTAATACCCCAGTCGTGTAATGTTCTGACGCTGCCTGCTCACTTCATTCCATGTAAACTGCACTTCCATTATCTGCTATAGATTGACTTTCTTCACCACATAGCAAGAGAGAAATTGTAGCTCTTTCTTAATTTTGATAAGAAAAGCATCATTTAAAAAATTGTTTTAGTTAGTTGCTTATAGGAAAAAAAAACATTCTCTGGGATTCAACAAAATAGAAGCTTTTGTTTCTATTCATATAGGCTTTGAAGTGGATGCTTCTGGTTGGCAGGTGGCTTTTCTCAAAGCTGTGATTCAGGGACCCAGGCTCCTTCTCTCTTTGGCTCCGCCATGTGCAGCGTGGCTTCCCAGGTTTCCATGGTAGGGGAAAGGGAATGGAAGGTGATGGCCATGAGGTTTTTATGGACCAGTCCTGGCCACATTCCACTTGTCTCAAACTTAGTGACTGGCCTTACCTAACTGCAGGAGAGGCTGGTAAATGTTGTCCAGCTGTGTGCCTAGGAAGAAAAAGAATCTGTTTAGGTCAATAGTTTTCCAGTTTTGCCACAGTTACTAAGTGATTAAAAAATAATCTCCCCCATTAATTTTATGCCTCTTACTTTTTGTTTATTTCCTGAATCCCCCCATATGTATCTCTGGTTTCAACTGATTGTAGGAAAACTTGCTCACGTGGAAACCAGATAGGATTTCACTATCTTGCTTCCCCTTTCTTGTTTGTGTTATCTCCAGACTTCCCCATGGCCCTCACTGTATCACCTCATCTGCAATTGCTCTATCCCCATACACCTCATGTCCCGAAGTGACCCATCTCTTCTTCCTTCCAAACAAAATTTACAGCTTCTCATGTGCTACAGTTCTGAGGTTTATGCTAGGAGGAAAACAATTCATGGAACAAGTTTACACACATTTGTAAATGATTGATATCCATATAACATTCCCAGAGATAAATGTATTCTTAAAAGAGGATGCCTGTTAATTAAGAAAACCCCCCAACTGTTAAATTTCAAGTAGCGTAGCAAAAGAAAGCGAAAAATTAAAGTCACTTGAATGTGGGAGAGAGAGCTCTTGGCAGGAGAACTAAGCAGGTTGTCCGTGCCTCAGAGTTTGTCTTGGTAGTCAGCTATCCTCAAATATTCCTGCTTTGCAGAATTTTCCTTGACTCCATTTTTTTTTTTTTTTCTTGACAACTCCCAGGGCAGTGATATAGTGAAAGAACATGAACTAAGGATATGGAGATCTTGAGTGATCCTGGCTCTACCTCTTACCCTCTGGGTGATCTTGGAAAGTCACCCAGTTCTTTTGTATTTTGATTTTCTCATGGTCCAAACAGGACTTTTAAGCATCTACTAAATAGTACTGGTTGCTTGTGCAGGTTAAATAAGGTGTTGAGTGTGAAAGTATTCAATATTTTGTAAATGCTAGAGCAGTGTAGCTCTGTACTGTAGCTTACTGATGATGATAATTACATATTTATACATTATGTAATTATTCATCGTTATAGTAACAATAAATATTTTCATCTTCGGCAGTGCTTGGACTAGAGCTTGGCCTTCAGGTATTTAGGGTTGAGATATACTTCCATACACACATGCGTGTGCACGCACACACATATACACACACACAGAGATTATATATCTAACTGTGATGGTTAATTTTATGTGTTAATTTGGCTGTGCTAAGGGAAGGCCAGACAGCTGGTAAAACATGGTTTCTGAGTGTGTCTATGGGGGTGTTTCTGGAAGAGATTAACATTTGACTCCCCTTACCAATATGGGCAGGAGTCCTCTAATTCATTGAGGTCCCGGATAGCACAAAAGAGCAAAAGAAGGATAGATTCCTTCTTTGCCTTGAGCCAGGACATCCATCCTTTTCTGCCCTGGGACAGTAGAGCTCCTGGTTCTCAGGCCTTCAGACTGCAGGACTTATAACGGCAGCCTCCTGGTGTACATGCCTTTGGACCTGGACTCAGTTATACCACCCACTCTCCTGGTTCTCCAGTTTGTAGATGGCCTATTGTGGGACATCTGAACATCCATAACATGTGTGTTACAATGTCTGTATGAGGTATTGAGCCAATACCTATAGTAAATCTCCTTTTATGTATAAATCTACATGAGAATGGCGATACGGCTGGTGGTCAGATGGTGAAAAGCATTGTAAGCATGCTAAGGAGCCTGAGTTTTATTCTGTAGGCCAGTGTACACCCATGTAGGATCAGACATAACAGCAGGTGAGAAATTGGATCCATTGGGGTATGGAAAAAATATTAGAACTTTCATTTAAGTTTATTTTCATCTCATCCTTTAAATTTCTATTTTGGTATAAGTTTTATAATGTACATCCTATATTAGTATAATAACACATATATGTATTTTATTAAATAAATATTTTCATATAGGAGGTACATGCCCCAAACTGGTATCAGCGAAGATACATGATTAAAAGCAGAGATCACCGCTGTAGGCCACAGGGAATTTAGTGGGGGATCTGAGGTGGGGAGGACATTACTGAATTGATACGTTAGGAAAGTCAATCTCATAGCCACATGGAGGCAACACTGGCTGGGGAGATGCTGGGGGCAGAGAGCCAGGTTAGGTGACAGTGCTTCCATAGTGGTGTCTGCATCGGTTCTCAGACTTGGCCACAGTGGGTGCGGAGGAAATAAAGCATCATTAAATCAAAGAAATCAGCTTGTCTGGCCTTGCTTGGTGTCTTTCCTCAAATCCTCGCAGACATGTTCCATCTGATTCTTGACCATGACTTCCTTCTGAGAGCTGGGTGCCCCAGTGTCTGGCGTTTTCCCAGGGGAATCTTCCTTGCTGTGCTCTGTGGTGCATCTGTCAGAGGGGCTGGATGGTACACAGAGGCAAAGCCTGCAAGGATGGTCTTAGATTATTTTCCGATGAGGTACTTTCACCTTTGGCTTACTGTGCAGTAATTTAAGACTTCAGAGTGTCTCCTTGAAAGACATTATGCATATATTATGTTGTGTACAGTCCTTAGCATTTTTATGTAGCAAAAAAGAAAAAAAAAAGAAAGGGGAAAAAAATCCCTGCTCACTTTCCAGGGACAAGTCAAAGTTTTAGAGCTTTAAATGGAAATGGGAATTTAGTAGACTTAAACATTTTTGGTTGTTTAAAAAATATATACCTCTTGTTTGCTTTGTTATGGAGCGGAGGCTGGCACACCATTGTAGAGCAATTATACTCCAATGGAGATGTTGAAAAAAGGAAAGTAAAACATTAAAAACATATATATATATATACCTCTTGGCTATCTCCAAGATGCCTAATATCTAGACAGGACTGAGAAGAATTCAAATCAGTGAGTTTTAATTGTGCCCTTGGTATTGTGGCTGGTATAATGCCTGCTGTGGCTTCTGCTTTGTCATGAAGCTTGCCTGGGAAAACAAGAATTGTACACTCAGAATAATTAGGGAAGAATAGCAGGGGGATAATAGAAAGATTTGACTTAGTTTAGGTGCACTTGAATTAGAAATCCTGGCTTTACCATTATTTTTGTGAACATAAGCAGGGAACTTCATCATTCTCCATTCCACTTTGTAAAATTAGTGTGCCAATTTTTACCTTATTAGTCTCTTAAGAATTGTTATAGGAACTCAAGTGAGCGAAAAGGTCTAAGGTAAGATCTAGTACAAAATTGGATTTTAGTTAAATGTTACGTTTAAGTGTGGTAAATGCTCAATTAGACATAATTCAGTCTTACAATCTACGGTTCAAGATATGCGTCAGTGAGTAGTAAGGAAGAGGAGGTCTAATTCCTGTAACTACCAGGAAAGATGCCGTAAGAGAGGGGTTTTGCAAGGTTGGGATTGACTGGGGAGGTAAGTAGGGGATGCTATGGGACAAGCAGAGACACTAGGATGAGATTCAGTTAGTGAAACCAGAGGGAGGGTAAGAAGGAGATCAGTGTGAGAGTTGGGAGGAACAACATCTTTCAAGATCTGGAAGTACAAGAGAGGTGGGAGATGGAGAGTGGTGAGTGCAGAGGGAGGCATCCTGTAAGCCTGTGAAGTTCAGGGTCCACACTGAACAATGGGAAGTTGCTGAAGGGTTTAAGAAAGATGTGATAAGATCTGATGTGTATTTTGAAAAATCATTCTGTCTGCAGTGGGGGACGGAATATAACAGCAAGGCAGGGACTCCAGTTGTCGGTCTGTTGGAGTCATCTAGGCAAGGTGTCGTGGTGGACGTGGAGGTGGAAAAAAGGGCAGGAGGGGAAACTGGCAGGATTGGTTGATGGAGTGGATGTGAAGGGTAGATTGGATATTATCTGAAAAGTGGAATTAGCATCAGTTCTCTGGCTGCTTCATCTAGAGCACAGCAAACTCTAATGGCTGACTCAGTGGCTTCCTCCTCTGGGCTCTGATAGTATTTTGTTCAGACTCGTATTAGAGTGCCTGTCACACAGGTTGTTAATTACTTTTTTTTTTTAACAATAAACTTTATTGCAGAAGTACACTTCAAAATTTGGATGGGGAGTAGAAGAGAAAAAGGGATGGTGAATGCTGAGGAAAATAAAAGAGGAAAAGAGGAAGAGCCCACCCCTCTTAATTACTTTTTAACATATTTTCTAGGTAAAGAGCTATTCAAAGTTCAGGGCTATGTCTGATTCGTCTTTGTATCCCCAAGACCCAGCCTAGGGCTGGAACATGCTAAATATACAGGGAATACTTTCTGAATGAACCGATGAATAAATGCAGTCACGATTCCCCATGAATAAACTTCAGGGCTCTATGGCGTCTTTCCATGAAGGTGTTTAGCATCTCATAGAGAAATCTTGTTAATTTCGTTGCCAGTTTTAAAGTGGAAAAAGCGACCTTGCCACGTGTTCCAATTGTAGCTTGCACATCTTTACAGGAGCCTTCCCCTCCTTTTATAGTATTGAAAAGATTTGCAGAAAGCCCAGTGCTAGCTAACAGCTTCTGAGGAGCTGCGGCAGAGATTCAGGGACTTCTTCCCATTCACTTCTGGCTATTTATCACTTTTCTTGCTGCTGCTGAAATGCTGAACTTTGTCTATTGTTGTTGACACCTGGCTCCTCAAAAATCTAATGGGAACTTTTCTGAGCCAAACGAAAGGAATTTGGTGTAGCAGGTAGATGAGAGTTTACCTGTCAATGCCTCTAGCATTGTGCAAACTTAGGTTTTGCATTTGACTGACAAGGTAATAAATATATTCGTTTAGGGTTGGGAAGAAAGAAGGGAAATGAGCATTCACAATGTAAGGTTCATGGGGGCTGGAACTGTTGCTTGTTTTGTTCACTGCTGTGTCCCTAGCACCTAGGACAGTGTCTGGAAGAGAGTGGCTACTCAGTTAAGTATTTATTGAATAAGTGAACGATTGGTGGTAGGAAATGGAACACTCTCAAGTATTTGATAGTTTTCCTTTGTCTAGAGAAGCTTAGCATTTGTGCTAGGCAGGTCTTTATACTTGTTATCTTATTTAATCCGAACCGTCTCTACTTGGTTAATAAAGAAACCCAACACCACACATCACTGCTCTGTAGTAAATGACAGAGACAGGACTTAATCTCGGGTCCTCCTGACACAGAAAGTAATGCATAGCCCGTTGGCATCATCCAGAGGAAAAATAACTCCAGTTGATTCCTGTTATACTTTTTTTTTAATTTGCCAAGACACATCTGCCCAGGTGTCCATTTTCTCCAGTTCTAGTCTGTGTCAAATTTCTTACACAGAAGTAATATTATATTTCTGACACACCAGCACAGCATTTTGTGGAGGGCAGGGTAAACAGAGCATCCTTTCTCAATTGCAGACAAGCTGTGATAAATAGCGATTCTCAGGAGGCTTGGGGATCTTTAGTTAGCTCTCCCTTCCTGGGCTACTCTTCTGCAAAGCCATAGGAGACTGGGCAGTTTCTCTCACATCCAGGTTTTATTGGTCTGGGGTGTAGGCAGTCAAAGGGAATCTGTTTAATGTGAAGTTTGAAATGCTTACCTTTCAAAAAGATAAGTGGTTTTGGTACTTCTTCTGTTCCCAGTATCTCAATGTACTTCCACAACGTGGATTTTTTTCCAAAGCCTTTTTGATGAGTTGCAACTCATTAGTAGTGAATGATTATCTACTATTATTCACTAATGCTGTTCCCATAGGTGATCAAAATTAGGGGCTTCTTTGAGTCTTCTTGGATATATCTCAGTGCATTGCCTGCCTTCTTCCCCAATCCTTTGTTAAGAGCTGGGCCTCGCCTGAGGATGCAATTGAAATCCACCACTTATTATGTAATTAGTTCTGGTATAGCTTCAAAAGTAGACTTTCCTTGTTAGCGGTTACGAATATTATATTTGAAAGTGAAGAACTCAGCCTGAACACTACACACACACACACACAGACACACACAGACACACACACACACACACACACAGACACACACACACACACAGACACACACACAGACACACACACACACACAGACACACACACACAGACACACAGACACACACACACACAGACACACACACACAGACACACACACACACACACACAGACACACACACACAGACACAGACACACACAGACACAGACACACACACACAGACACACACACACACACAGACACACACACACAGACACACACACACACACACAGTGTTCACGTTGTTTTTTTCACTTTTGAACATAATTTGTAATATATTTTAGTATAGACGATAAATGTCCACGGCATACAGTAATTGGCCAAAGCGCACTGGAATTTAACCGGTTACCTAGTGACAGGCGGGCAGTTTGGTTTCTACATCCCCACCCAGCTTTGTGGCTCTCCACTGGTCACTGAGTATTGAACCCCTCTTGTTGATCTGGAGGGCTCATCCCAGTGTTGCAGTGTGCTCACTGTAGCATTTGTAAAGTTTATTCCACTTGTCCTAAGAAGGGAATGATTCCTTTGCTCATATATGTTTCAAACATGCTGCATATCAGAGATCAGAATTGCATTCAGTGCTTTAAAAAGCCCTTAGAAAACTGTGTTTAACCTAGCATCTGTTCAACTTATTTGTACGTGAAATCATCTTAACACGTGAAATCTCTTATCATTCCATGAAACTAGTGTTTTGTGGAACACATTTTGGAAAATGGTCCTTAATGTGTTTTACTACCTAAATTATAGGCTCTACTAATGTTTACAAATCTGGGGATTCCGGAAATTTCTGGATATTTATATTACAGATTCAAGATTTCATATTATGACTGCAGTGAGTTGTAAAAGTTTAAGAAATCTTCTTTAATGTGAACTCCTACAAAATCTGTTTTTTCTCATTAGGAATTTGTCTAACCTATGCATCACAAATCTATTTTTTTCAGAATAATAATTAAGAAAATGGTTCATCCTCTTCTTTTCCCTCATTTGGTAAAGTTTGGGTTTGATATTGCTGAATATGTGACCATTAAGCGTATGTATGAGTAGAATAAATATAACAAGTATTTGTAGAGTGCATTGTAGTTTATCAAGTGCTTTAATATATTCTATTTCCTTAATCTTCTATCAAATCCTGTACAATATGGATTGTCATTTTAAGACTATTTCATAGATGAGAAACTAGGATCCTCTCTTAAAACATACTCAAATTGCTTTTTGAATACTTACTGGACACAAGGCACTCTTATTAGCATGGAGAGTAGACTCCAAGAGGTCAGGGGGTTTTGTCTGCTTCCTTCCCTGCTGAGTTTCTAACATCAAGCCTCACCTGGAATGTAGAAGCTAATCTGTTGTAATGGTTGGGTGCATCAGCGAATGAATAAATCGTAGTTATCATTGCTGCTAATATTTAGTAATATATTTTATATAATTACTTTACGTGCTTTTTCATCTTTTTCATATTATACCCTAATAAAAATATTGATATTCTCGTTTTACAGATGAGGACCTAAGGCTAGGAAAAGTCAAGTGGCTGGCCTGAGGTTACCCCATTAGTTAAGTAGTGGAGTTAGATCGCTTAGCTTCTGTAATCCTATTTCTTATCTCTGCAAGAGGGAATTGAGGCTCAGACGTTATAATTAAACCTGTATCTTTTTATACCTAAGCCAGCTGTTTTTATACAAAACCACATCATTAGATCGAATTCAGCCCCATGGTAAACAAATAATGATGCTGCTGTTGCCACTGCTGCCAATTACCATGTCTTCAGCATCTATTCAGTGGCAGTCCGTGTGCTTAGCATCTTACATGCATTATTTCACTTAATTCTTACAACTCTACAAGCTAAGGTACTACTTTTATTTTCATAAAACCACAGCTTGGAGAGGATAAATGAGTTACCCGAGGTTACTCTGTTAATAAATGGTATGCCCGCAACCCTAGTCTCAGACTGTATTTGTCTCCATGAGAAAAACACAAAACAACAACAGCGACAACAACAACAAAAAAACAGAAGAAACAATCAGAGGAACTCAATGAGGTGTTTTATCTGTTTTTACTTTCTCTTCTTATAGTGGGCCCCGGGAGCATAATTTGGATCCCTTCGGTAGGAAACAGTTTGGGCAGTTTTTATTTCACAGTCCTAGACCACACAGTTGAGGAACACCCTCCTGGATTTCCTAGATCCCTTTCCTAGTGTCTCCCAAATGGAGAACTTCACGGAAGAACCTAGATGAATAGCAGACCTGGACCTATCACCTTCCTGCTCTCATGCTGTCATTCCCTTCCTCCAAGACCCAGGAGTCCTCCCCTCGGCTTCCTTCCTTTCTCCTTAGGTTATCCTGCAAAATCAGCTCCTCTCGTTTAGCTGTCTGCTCCATTGCCCTTCTCTTTCTAATCCCGCCAGTTTCCTCATTTTCTAATTATTATCCACATTATTGATGCTTAGTGCGTAGTCTAATAGGACATTTTGTTTATAATGGCCACAGGTAGTTACACTTCAAAATGAATGAATGGGATTCGACAGGCCCCTCCATCATATTTACTGGAGGAAGACAAAGGGTTTAAATTAACGGATTAATTGGAAGCCTCTTAGGTGCACTTAGTTTCTGGTTGACTGAACCAAGTTCTCCTCTTAAAAGGTCAATGAGTTTTTCCATAATTTTTAGCTGCTCTGAGAAAGGAACTGTAAATCTTTCCGTTTATTTGCTTTATAAATCTTCCTTCAGCTCACTTAGTACAGGGCCGAACATCATAAATCCATGGCTTTCTTCTAGAAAAAGAAAAACAGGCCGTGTTAACCTAAAAGGAAACCTGGTCTACTAAAACTATAAGAAGCTGTTAATGTCAACTCTTCCTGACTGGAAGATACGAGAGAGAGTGTGTGTGTGTGTTTGTGTCCACACACACACACACACATGTATATACATATATACGTTTTGAAAAGTCATACCACCGGGCCTGCTGGTATTATGTAAATAGCACATTTTACCATATTTTCCAAGGGAATGAAATAATCTTTTTATTGAAATAGTATCTGCTTTAACCCAGGTGCCTTAGAGTTGGAAATAATAGAAAACATGGTCAAACTAGTTAATGATGTGCTTGGAGACTTGGAATTTTTGATTATCTGAGGGGAAATCTTGGGAACCCTTGTGTGCCCCTTTGTTGTTGAAAAATCTTTCAATTCCTGAATCCCTTTTCTGGCCTTGGAGTGCGTGAGGCTGTGCTCCTTATTGATTTCTGCTTGGTGACTGAGGTTACTCACAAGGCCACCAGCTCTTCTTGGGCATCGATTCTCAGCCTCTTCTTGTTTATCATGCTAGGTGTGTATGGTCAGGTTGAGGCTCATTGCCTCTAGTCATATGTACATGGAAACACAACTTTGGAGGTGGTTTTTGTGCCCTATTGTTAGCATTTGGGTTTTTTCTCCCAAAGTGGTACCCAGCAAAAGAAGAATGGGATCTTCTTAAAGTCAGAGAGGGTGTCTTATTCATTGATGCAACTCCAACACCTAGTACTGCTCATGGCACACTGGTTAGAAACTGTGTTTTCTAAGTATTTGATGACTTAAAATAGATGTGTTTGAATCACTGAGGTTTTAAGTATTTTGGATAGCTGACCTCTCTTCTTCCCTCCCTTTCTTTCTCTGAGTTTACTGAGCGCTTCTTGTTCTCAGATACGCTGCGGGCACCAAGACTACCAAGAAAGGAGATCAGCATCTCCTGACCTCCTCTCTCACATTAGACATTGGTTGCTTTTACACATGTCCTCTTATCTAATGGTCACCATACACTATACAGTAGATTGTATATTCCTCATTTTTAAAGATGAAGATATAAATTCCAGAAAGATTATAGCTAGGATCGACATTAGGTCAGCCTGTGTATACATATTCATTTATCCCTGGGGTTCCTGAATACTGCTGAGCAGCAGAATCTCCTGGGAAGTTTGGTGAAGATTCAGTTTCTGGGGACCCTTCCTGGACCCAGAGTCTGTGCAGAATCTTTAGGGACTCTAACTGCTGAGAGGTTTATGATGTATCCCTCATAGATAAGTCATTATTTTTGAAAATAAAATTATAAAGTAGGTATAAAGAGGCCCTATAAAGTTCTTAACTTTTCTTGGGATGACTAATGCATAACTTAAGAAAGATTACATATCAATTTATCTTTAAATTTCATACTCTTGCATGTACTCTCTCTCTCTTTTTCCTTTACTCCTTTTGCTTTCCTTGTGCCTTACCCCATAGTCTGACTATTGGATAACTCAGCAATTCCCAGACCATGGGATTCTGATGCACAACTGTGGAGCAGTTCACTAAATATTTTGGGTTCTATGCACTTCTAGGCACTAAACATTTGCCATGGGACATGTTCTGGCCAAGGAGTTTTAAGCTGAAGTCATGTGTGTTGCTTCCAAGCCAGAGTATTTAATTTCTGTGTAAGAACCTCCCAAACCCCTTGGCAACAGCAATCCCAGATAAGGGCAGTTTTGTTAGCCTAGATTCCTGAGTATTACAGTAAGCTGCACCCACCTCCTCTGACCTGCACTGGACATGTAATGTGAGTTAAATTAACTTTTGTTGTCTTTAAGCTACTGAGATATGGGATCGTTTGTTATCCCAGCAAAACCTGTGGTAGCCATGTGTGGAAACTACCATTCTATATTATACAAGACACTTGAAAGTGAGTTTTAAAGGCTGAGTAGTATTTTACCAGGCAGATAGGGAGGAAAAAGGATATCAGCCAGAGGAAATGCAGATGTACTTTGACACCTTTATTTATCAAATTCTTAATTTTTGTCATTTTAGAGGATTGTGTAGAAGCTGAAAAAATAATTTTAGTAGGGAGCATGAATTCTCAGCTGGGGATATCATAAGGTCCATCAAAGGCATTTGGGTATGACAGAAAATAGGCTGGAGAGAGGGCACAATGTGATGGTGAAATGCAGGTGACTAGTTTATTATACCTAGAACATTAACTAAATGTGGGGAAGTGGTGGAAAATGAAGCAATTTAAGTTGATAGTGGCCTAGAATACAGCCACTATGGAAAAGAGTACAGAGATGCCTCAAAAAATTAAAAATAGAACTACTGCATGACCTAGCAATTCCACTCCTAGGTATTTATCTGAAGAAAATAAAAACACTGAGTTGAGTGGATATATGCATGGCTGTGTTCATTACAGCATTATTTACCGTTGCTAAGATATGGAAGCAACCTAAATGTCCATCAGTGAATGAATGGAGAAAGAAGATGTGGTGTAATATATATATACACACACACACAAAATGGAATATTATTCAGCCATTTAAAAAGAACGAAATCTTGCTATTTGCAACAACACGGACCTTGAAGACATTGTGCTAAGTGAAATAAGTCAGACAAAGATGAATACCGTATGATAGCACTAATTTGTGGAATATTAACGAAAGAAGAAAGCAAGCTCATTGGTGGCTGCAGAGATGGGAGATGGGCAAAATGGGTGAAGGGAGTCAAAGGTACCAACTTCCAGTTATAAATTAAATACGTCATGGAGACGTAATGTACAGCATGGTGACTGTAGCTAACACTTGTATTGCATATTGTAAAGTTGCCGAGAAAGTAAATCTTAAAAGTTCTCATCACCAGAAAACATTTTTTTGTTAACTATATATGGTGATGGATGTTAGCTAGACTTACTTTGGTGATCATTTTGAAATACACGCAGACGTTGAATTACGATGCTGTACATCTGAAACTAAAATAATGTTGTATTTTAATTGCACCTCAATTTTAAAAGTGTAAAAGAAATAAAATAAAAACCAGTGCCTAGGAGGCATCCCTCTTCTTCTGAGCAGAGCAGTGCCACGTTAGGCCTATTGTCTTAATTTTGCGAATAGTTGGCAAAAATCATCAGACCTTTGACAAACTCAGTTAAGCTTAAGACGTTTGACATGGCCCTATTCCTATTTCTCTCATCTCTGGTTTCCCTTAATAATAAGCTAAGTAAATGTAGGTATGTGTTAGATTCAGAGTTTCTAGCCAGAAAATTTCCCCCTGAAAAAGCAAGGAAATAAGAATCCAGTAATGGTGTATAAGTGTGCTCGTTGTATGATTAGATTTCTTTGATATACAAATAGCAGGAATCCAAACCCAAAATGGCTTAAGCAGAGAACATTTATGGACTGAAATAACTGAAAGTAGCCTTCGGGCAAGGATGGATCCGGGGCTCCAACAATCTCACCAGGACTCTGTCTCTTTATCTCTGGCTTCTGTTGGTTTTATTTACAGGCAAATCTATTCTACTGCTACCCTCAGCTTCAAGCTTGCTTGCTAACTAGGTAATCCGGGTGTTTTTAGCAAGAATCATAGAATTGAGTCTAATTAGTCTGGTTTAGGTCCAGTACTTGGCCCTGAACCACTCATGGTATCCTTGAAACTATAACATACTGATTAGCCAGTCCTAGGGTACAGCGTGGAAAGTGACAGCAAAGGTCATCTCTACTCAGTCTACATGGAGAGGAGAGGTGGTTCCTTAAAGGAAACTCAAGGTGTTGTATCAGAAGAAATGGGGGATAGATTTTGGGTAGGAAAAGACAATAGCTATCCTCTACTGTGATGTCTTTCAAGTTTGCTGATGAGGTTGCTGTAGAAATGATGGTATGGTTGATAATGATTACTAGAGAAAGCCCTGAATTGAGATTTAGGAGAACTGGATTTAAATCCCCAGTTTCTACTCTCTGGCTATGTGATCCAATCTCTGTGTACCTTAGTTGCCTTACCTGTTGAGTGGATGAAATGATACTCTGCACGATGTTGCTGTGCAGGCAGTAAGATAGGATATTGCCCACGTGGTATCTTTAGAGATTGTCCAGCCCCTTCATTCTGCAGGTGAAGAGGGTTAAATGACTTGATCAAGGTTGTATAGTCACTAAAGGCAGAATCAGAAGTGAAGTCTCTGTCTCTCAATGTTAAAGCCATGATTTTAGTAACAGTTGTGAGAGCACTCGGGAAGATTTTAAAAATTATGTGTATGTGATTTACTCTTTCTAAAAAGTTGTTTGTATGTGGAATTCTTGTTAATGAAATAATTTTAAAAGGCAGAGCTTACTAATTTAAAGGATTTCTATAGTTAATCATTTAGAATCTTCTTGTTAAGTGAAAAAAACCTCCACCCAATTTACCTTTGTTTTGGTAAGTATTATATTTTTTTACATACCACCTTTACTTCGAGTAAGGTCAGATCTGCTAATTCTGTTATTTTAAGAACATCTTGATTTTCATTGTTTTTAGCATAACGTAGTGGGGAGAGAACAATCTTAGGCAGCAGAAAGACTGGCTGCAATTCTGCCTTAGCTCCTATTAAGCTTTGTGACAGGGGCAAGTTACGGAGCTGCTGGTCTTCATCCTTTGTGGTGTGTATTATTGCCCACGGTAGCATTCGAAGCTATTCAATTCCCACCCCACCTGCACCTTCTTAAAACACACTCTCTACTGTGGCGCAACATTCTGGAATTCTTGCTCCCTCTCGGCTCACTTCCATTCTTCAGCTGTTAAGCGATGGAGATGGAGCTCCGCAAGGCTTGATCCTAGACATTGTCTCTGCTCACTCCCTGTTCCTTGTCACTGCCCCACCCATCTACATCGGTGCTTCGCTTAGCTCTGATGGATGATTGACTAACACCTTTATACTGGACCCCCAGCCGAGACCTCTCATCTAAACTCCATGCCTTCGAGTCTGATTGCGTATTTGACAGCTACTTAGATGTCTCGAAGGCACCTCAAATGCAGTGTGGCCAAAACAGATGTCCCATGTTCCTCTGGAACACCTGCTCTTCTCCTAGTACTTCCTCTATCTGTGAGTGATAGCACCAACCATCTTGTTACACAAGGCACAGATTTATGAGGCATCCTTAATGTTTTCCTTTCCTTCATCCCAGTATCCAATCCATCGTCAAGTTTGCTTGATTTTATGTCCTGAGTATCTTATCAGTCCATCCGTTTCCATCCACATTCCCTGCCTCCCTTTAGTCGCAGCTTTCCTTGTGTCTTATCTCCACTGTGGCAGTGGCTTCTTAATTTCCTTCCTTCTGGCTCTTTCCAGCGGGTTTTGCATGCTGCACAGAGAGCCATCTTCTCAAAATGCAAAACGTATCATGCCATCCCCCTTGCCATAGTGCATGGATTCCCACTGCTTTAAGGAAAAAGATGCACCCTTATCATGGGCCATAACGCCCTTTAGGATCTCTCTTCTGGTCTCACTTTGCACCATGCTCCATCTTTCTATTCACATGAGCAGTCTCTCACTAACAGCCTGTAGCATCCTTTCCCCATTCCTTGTAACTTCTCCTTTGTTATCTTCTACCTTT
Organism: Grampus griseus; assembly: GCF_964374135.1. Lineage (NCBI taxonomy): Eukaryota > Metazoa > Chordata > Mammalia > Artiodactyla > Delphinidae > Grampus > Grampus griseus. The sequence continues at coordinate 75,286,501 of NC_139002.1, forward strand.
TCTTCAGATCTCAGATCAATTACTTCTCAGGTGACTTCACCATCAGGGTCAAATTTTCAATATACACTCTCTTAGGACCATATATATCTCCTTTTTGTGCACCCTCACAATGCTAATTTTATGTTTGCATAATTTCTGGATTCTTCCAGTGATTTTTCCCTTGAACATTATATCCCTAGCACCTAAAAAAGTGTTGGACATATTAGGTGAGTAAAAAATATTCGACCCTCTTACTTTCACCCACTTTTTGTGAAAATGCATGACCTCTGAAGCCAGACAGATCTGAATTTGTATACTGGGTTTGCTTCTTACTTGTTACCTGACTTGAGTGAATGACTTGAGTTCTCTGGGTTCTCGGTTCCCTCATCTGCAATGTGTGCTAGTAATTCTACTGTATACGTTGGAATCAGATGAGATAACATAGTAACCCACCCAGTAGGGGGCCTTATGCATGGTAGAAACTAAGAAAATGTTCATTCCCTTTCTTCTCCCCTCCAGTTCTCCTTAGAATATAATAGGTTATTTTTTACAAATGTCGCGATGCTCTTCTCTTTACATTTTTCTGATCTTTACAGCCATCTCCTTTTTTCGCCTGGGCTGGGAATCTGCATGACTCCTACTGGATTCTGTTCAGTTCATTAGTGATGAGTCATCACCATCTCGTGTCCTCTCAGTGGTCCATGCAGAATCACATGGCACCTTAATAGCCAACATTTATGATGATGGGCCGTTTGTAGGGAGATGGGAGTAGTTTGCTTAGGTTTAAAGGTACATTAACTCGCTTTGGTCACTCAGACTCAAGGATTAAATTTTTTCCGAGTCCCCAAATGGCATCTCTACTTGGGTCGTCTTTGATTTCAAACCCGATTTCAATAAATTTTAAAAAATCCATGTTGTACTGGCCGAATTATTGGTTCCCTCCCAGTTATGTTGATTCCCTCAAGGATCTGGGTTGATTAGGTCAGCTCTGTTTGCTGAAAAAATTAGTAATGTAACTTTTTGATCTGATTTACCTGGTCAGCTCACCAGAATGATCAAACTAGTTGTCTTGAGTACCTGTGAACAAGAGGAATGGATGTGCCATTAGGATGATGAGGTCAAATAAAGTTACTCTTCGTTAGGTATATCCTGCTTTGTTCCATAAAATGTTTGAGGTCGCTTACAAGAATATAAATGAATGGTAAAATCATAGAAATAAATGTAAAATGAAAATCCCACTAGACAATGAAATCATGGCTAGACTAGAAATATAGAAGGAAATTTTATACCTGAATTTGTTGGCAATAAGCCTTATATAATTACTAAAACTGGGCTGCACATATTTTGCTGAGCAAAAGAGGAACCCTGATTAGTTACAAGATTCACACTGTAACAAAAATTAGGGCATTTCAATGGAAGAAGGAGCCTTTGGATTCAGGGCCAGGCTACTGCTGTCTTGTGAGGCTTTGCTTAGGAACTTTCACCCCTTTGATCTCTGTTTTCTTCTTTGTCATGAGGCAGTTGGACTCAGATTCAGAAGTCACACTCTGGCATCCTAGGTGCCATATTTGGCCTGCAGATGTTTCTCTCTGGCTTACAGGGCACTTTGGAGACTTTATTTGATGCCTCTTGACAAGGTTTGCAGGCCTCCAGTTTGCCACATTCCTCTTCACTCCCTCTTGTGATACACCTGGTTCTCTTCTCTGGAAGCCAGGAAGCCCCCGCCAGAAAGCAGACCAGGGGACGCCTCAGGCTAGTCTCGAAAGACTGGATGTTTGATCAGGACTTTTCAGGGTCCCAGGACCCTCCTTTCCCATTCTGCCATTTTACAGTCCTGTCCCAGGTCCACTTCTCTCCCCAGACATTGACTGTCCATGTTCCAGATGGGCATGAGAGGGAGATTGTCTGGAAAGATGGCCCTTGTCAGCTGGCCACTCTCACCTTCACCCCTAATTTGAAGATGCTTATCCTGTCAGTCTCCTATCTCCTCATGAGCTCTGGACACCTTCTCAAGGACCCCGAAGGATCGGGTTTTACCAGGTGCTACTGGCTCATGAACTTCATCCTGCATCAGAATCACCTTGAGTCAGATGGCCAGGCCCCATCCCCAGAGTTTCTGATTCATTACGTCTGGGGTAGGGCTTGGTAATTTGATATTTTGACATGTTCCCAGATGATGCAGCATCCTTCCTCATTCCGGATGGCAAAAATATGCTTTGAGAACCACTGTTCTATACATTGGGGCACCTTTTTACCTTCTTAAGTCCACATCAATAAAATAAATGGCTGTAGACATCATGTATGCCTTACCCTGCAATGATGGGAAGTTATCTCCATCTCTAAGAGAATCAGAGAACAAAGTTGTGGCCAGGTGGCTCTTCTTTTCTTTCCCCTCAATTTTATAACCTTCACTTACATAACATTATGTAAGATATCATGTAAATAAACTTCAAAAATTACAAAATTTGTAATTTTGTTATTTTTCAACTGGATTGAAGGGTTAAGTATTTTAAAGAATTAATCCAGAAGAAAGCTACTGAACATATAATGCAATATTTGCCTAGTACAAACTCTGGCATATGGAAGGCAATAATCAAAATGGCTTTTTTAATAGATAAGAAAGAAACCACACAGGGCTGAAACATTGCCTAATTCTGATGAAAAAGGCCAAAGCCATTTTAATTAGATTTTGCTCTAGATACATCCTACTTAATTTATTATTCTCCCTTTGCAACTCTCCTCAACTAATTTGAGCTCAGTTGTTATGAACTAGTAAAAATCTGTATGGTGTCGGCTCTGGAGCCAGACTGCCCAGGTTTAAATCCCTTCTCTACCACTTACCAGCTGTAGATACGGAGCAAGTTACCTAACTTCTTTGTGCGTTATTTTAACTCATGTGGATAATGGGGATAATAATAGCTCTTACATCATACCATTGCTTTAAGGATAAAATGAGTTAATATATGTAAAGGGTTTGGAACGGTTCTTCACACATATGTATGTCGATGGTATAATGGCATTCTTGCCTTCTCCAGGGCATGGTATATTTTGTGGAGATTACTTCTCGATTTTGATACATTGTTTTCCACTTAATAAAAGAGAAAACTAAAGCACAAAAAAGACTGGAATTTGTCTGTGTTTACAGAGACTAGTTACCATCCCCAGCTCAGCCTCCTGGGTTGAGCTGCACTTACACCTTCCATCAGGGAAGGTAAATGTGATGTGGTGTTTTCACTCCGCTACTTGGTAGTTGGAATCTCCTGTTGTTTCAAGAAATACCATTTCCTTGATTTAATAAATTCCCCTTGCTTTTCCTGCTATTTTATCACATAGGGATGGACTGCACTTCAGACTTAAGATTCCTTCTTCTGAGCAGACGTTACACTAGTCATCTGAGTCAGAATTGATCCACCTATCATGGTAAATAATAGCTGTGAATGTAATCCAGAAGCCCTATTATCCTCTGCTTGTAGATAATAATGGCAACATCTTATGCTCATAATACTTCGATGGGTTTTCCAAAGCTTTTTCCTCAGGGAGGGTTGTTATTTTTTCAGCTTGCTACCACACAAAGATTTGGAATCCGACAGGCCTGAGCTCTTCAGCTGCCTCCCCAACTAGCTAACTGTTTAGCTTCAGGCAAAGTGCTTAACCTCTCTGAGCCTCAGTTTTTCCACCTTCACGGTGTTGAAGTATCTCAAAGTTGAGCCACTGGCCTGCACTCTTCCAGCCAACCAGTCTCAGAGCTGGGTATAAATCCAGGTCTGTGCGACACAGAATGCTTTCTTATTTATTGTTTTTTTTTTTTTTTTTTCTCCCCCCTGTAATTGCTTAAGAGCAAGATGGTTTGTGCTTGCTGGTCCTGAGCCTCTGTGGGATGAAGGAGCCTGGGGCTCTTGACCAGTAGCTCTCGTTCCAGCAGTTTGATTGTAGCTGATAAGCTTAGGTGGGCCCCTCCCTCTGGGTAAGGCATCTTCCCAACTCTGGGCTGGAAAATCAAGCCTGTTCATTCACTCAATACAAAAAGGGTGATGGATACAAACCAGGCCTGGCCATTGAAACTTTTTTATTGTTTTGATTTCTCCACTTTGCTCTTATCATCCTCTCTGTTCCACTGCCTTAGTTTCTTGACATTGACCTCCTTTCTAGTCCTCGAACTCATCTAGTATCACATAGCAGACTTTGAGGTTGGTCTGCTGAATGGTCTGAAGTCAGTTGGGGTATAAAGCAAGAAGCAGCTTTATTTGTCTTCAGTCACTGCCATCAGTTGTTTCCTTAACAACATCCTGGGCTGATTCTACCACTTTCTAGTGACTTCTGTGTATAAAAAGTCCAGTCTAGTTTGAGACTTCCGTTTCATATCCAATTTAATGCTCATCTTTTCCCTTCCCTTTGAGCACTGCCCAAGCTTTGGCCTGAAGGCTTCAGTGGGGATGAAGTGTAATCCAGTTTTTCATTCTGCCTCTTCCTGGGTAGCCAAATACTCGTCCTTTCATGCGTCAGTGTGTAAAGTCTGTGGCAGGTCCTGTGGGAACTCCTGTGGCACCTCCTGTGGCATGTGTCCTGAACATGGACATTGACTCTGGCCTGGCCTTTCATATCTAACCACCCCTCCTTTTATTTCCCTTTCTCAACAAGGTACTCCAACAGCCCCTTGCTGCTGGGATCTCCTTATTCAAATGGCAGTTCTTCTGGATATTGACCTGGAAAAATAGCTCGAATTCTGGTTAGCCTTCAGTGTTCACTTGACACGTAGGAGACACGCATTCTCGACATGCCAATACCAGGGGTGCAGGCCACTGCTCTGCAAACCTCTCTTTCTGTTGGCCACTTCTCTCTAATACTCTTTTCCTTCTGTTCTGATGCAGAGAAGATCAGTAGGTTCATTGCCTAAGCAGATATCCATCCGGCTAAATAGCATCTCAGTTTCTCCTTGCTGACACCCCCAGTCCTTTGGAACCATCCTTCTGTGACCAAGTCATTCCTCCCAAGCTAGTGACTCTTGGCATATTATCCTGTCTCCCTGCTCCATAATCTTCTGCTTGTGTAGACAGGGGACGGGAACGGAGTTACAGTGCTTTGGTTAGCAGAGCCTGCTGAAGGTATCGGGCACTCAGTTGCTTTTAACTCGCTTTAGAATTTGGTACTTGACTCCTTTCTGTCCTCAGCTTTGAGACCGAGTCTGGCCCTCAGGAGAAGCCCTGGTCAGCATCCGATGACACTCGCTTCTCTGTGTCTTGACCCCAGCAGCTTCCCTGGCCATGCCCTGTGGCTGTCTTGTGGTGCTTCCTACTCCTGGGTTTCTCAGCTCCCTATTTTCCTGACTAGCCCCAATCCCTGAAAACCAACTGTGGTGTTTGCCTAGAAGATCCAGCTTTGTCAGATGTGTTCCAGCTCCTAGGTGAGGAGATTATCCAAAGGAACTATCCAAGGAGGGTCAGTGTGGCCACCATGGCCTGGTGAGAAAGCGTGGAGCCATAGGCCATCACCAGGGAGGGGAAGTTTGCCTACTGAGGACACACATGCCCAAGACTGTCTTTCCCCTGTCTCGTTACTTCCATCTCTGATACCAACATTTCTGGCAACAAATGATTTTGTTGTAGTATGTTGTCTTTGTTCCTGTAGCTCTGTGGGCTGGGCTGACTGCAGAAACCCACCATTTAACTGCTACTGAGATTTCTAAGGTGTATTTTCAACAAGGGAAAGTCATGAATCTTTATTTTCTAAACTTCATATACATGCTCTCATTTAATTTTCCCAATGACTTGTGTGTGGTAGGTGACCTTATTCCCATTTTAAAGAGGTGTACACTGAGGCCCTGAGAGACATACATCACATGCCCAGTCTGGCTAGAGCCTGCGCTGGAGTTAAAAATCCAGAAAGGTCTGATTCCAAAACCCTTAGCTCTTTCCCCTACATAACAATGAAAAGATAGCTGAGGAGGCATTCCAGGCCAGGCCAGCACACTGACACCTCCCTTGGGTTGGTTGTTTACATAAACTGCCACAGGTTTCAGTAACGACCTCCTGACGCTGATGCTGACCTCTTGGGAGGACATGCCTGGCCAGTTCTTGGCCTGAGGAGTGGCTGCCCTTGAACCGGAACCTGCTCTGGGGACCATGCTTGCTAGGCCACACTAGCATCCTATTCTCCAGGCTTATCGTTATGCACATTCCTAGCAGCAGCAGAGAAAGTTAATTTGGCAGAAGGAAATTAAACTCGTCTCTTATTCTTCATTCCCCCAGAAGTATTGTACTTGAGGAATATCACATCCCCAAGGTGAGAGGTATTGTGCAAAAAGGCACAGCAACCCCTCTCCTTCCTTTGTTCCTTCAAAGCCTGTGTAGGGTGAAGGCAAAAAATGTGGAAAATATTTTTATTTACCCCAATAACATTTTTAGGAAGACAAAGATATTTACATGCAAGGTCATTAATTCAGAGTTGCAGGCTGCTGAATTTGTAACTAAGAACAGTTCCTGGGGTAGCTCTGTAAACAGGGCTTTGCAGATGAGGGGTCTGGGCAGGAGACTGTTTCTATTTAAATGTGATCTCCATCACCGCACGCGTGCCTGACAAATAAGACTGGGTTTCTGTATTTCTTGCTTCGTCTGTGATTTTAATTTCTGGCCTTGCCTTTAAATTGGAGTCTTTACATATTTCGTTGCTGTCCAGGGTGCTGGAGGCTAGGGTTTGCAGTCTGCAGTACTTTCTGGAAATTTCAATCTTTGGAAACTTTGGCTCAACCTGAACATCTTATAGATTAAGAAGGGTGATCCAAAGAGATTGAGAACCTGGGTTTTAGTTGTAGTTTCTGTCACTTACAAGTCAGTGGCTTCTCTATCCTGGTGTGGGTCAAGGTCAGGTGAATAGTGGTTGGTAACAGCCTGGAGCAGAACCTCTGTCTTCTGATCCAAGTCTTGACCTCTTGCCACTGGATCAGAATGACTGCTATTCCCCCAGCCTGAAGTATCATTTTTGACCACTTACTAGAAACTTTGAGTTTGATGGTGCTCATCACTGCCTTGCTGTGCTTACAGCTTTTAGTGAAGCGGGTGTCTCTCTGCCTAGAATGCCCTCCTCTTGCTTGTGTGCCTGGCAGACTCTTACATAATATTCCTGGCTGCATCGAGACACTACTTCCAGGAAGCCTTCCTTGACTTCCCCCAGGCAGACTTCGATATTCTCTCTGCTCTGTTTCCGTTTTACATGTTCTATTCATTACAATTCCGCTTATTGCGTGACTGATGAGTGACACGTTATTCCCTGCAGTGCTTTTCCAGGGCAGGCGCTAGCCTAGGGTTGGTGTGCCATACCTGTCCGTTGACTAAGCGAACACACAGCAACACTGGGCTGTGGTAGGTCTGTTGGTGAGACTTTTGCTGCAGCAAGCAGGGAGGTTGCCGTCACTTCTCACTTAGACAAGGCAAAAGTGGCCCACTTTTGGCTAGTGTCCATTAGCTTGGCCAGCAAACAGAATCTTAATGAATATATTTAAATGTGCTTTTTTGTTGCGAAAGAAAGAAAGAATATATCTGGTCTCTGCCCCCATCCCCTTTCCTGGCACTGTTGGCACAAAGCTCCTAGAACCCCTGGAAACATCTGAAGTGATACAGGTCTTTTTTATGCTAATGAGATGACTGGCGCCTGGGGGTAGGGACTGTTTGCCAGGGGAACTAGTCCTGTGATTAGAGAGTTAGCCCTACCCCTGACCTCTAGAGAGGGAAGAGGGGCTGGAGGTTGAAGCCCCCATAAAAAACCCTAACCTAAGGGGTTCAGAGACCTTCTGGGTTGGTGAACAAGAATATATCCTTGTGCCAGGAGAGTAGCACACTCCAAACTCCACAGGGACAGAAGCCCCTGTGCTCAGAACCCTTCCAGACCTCACTGTATGTATCTCTTCATTGGACTGTTCATATGTATCCTTTAAAATAGCCCTTGTAATACATCATTAATAGTGAAAGGTAAAGTGCTTTCCTGAGTTCTGTGAGCTGTTGTAGCAAATAATAGAAATTGAGGCAGGAGTCATGGGAAACCAGTCAGAAGTCCGGTGACCCAGATTTACAATTGGCATCTGAAGTTGGTGCGGTCTTTTGGGACTGGGCCCTTAACTTGTGGGACCTGACACTACCTCTGGGTGGATAGTGGCAGAATTGAATTGAATTGTAGGACACCCAGCTGGTGTTTATTTATTTATTTTTTTTAGGACTTTATTTAATGAAAAAATTTTTGACCACGTGGGGTCTTTGTTGCTGCGCACGGGGGGCTTTCTCTAGCTGCACCTAGCAGGGGCTACTCTTCGTTGCGGTGCGCAGGCTTCTCATTGTGGTGGCTTCTCTTGTTGCAGAGCACGGGCTCTAAGTGTGCGGGCTTCAGTAGTTGTGGCACGCAGGCTTCAGTAGTTGTGGCACGCGGGCTCTAGAGCGCAGGTTCAGTAGTTGTGGCGCATGGGCTTAGTTGCTCCGCGGCATGTGGGATCTTCCCAGACCAGGGATCGAACCCTTGTCCCCTGCATTGGCAGGTGGATTCTTAACCACTGTGCCACCAGGGAAGTCCCCCAGCTGGTGTTTAGAGAGTCAGTTGTTGTGGAAATAATCCCACACATCTGGAGTCAGAAGTATTTTGTGAGCAGAGGGGTTTTCCTTTAGTAAGAGTTTCTCTTTTAGCATCACCATTCTGTATCCTCAATGAAATTTGATAGCAAAATAAATGTGATTTCTGTATTCTTCCATATCTTCAAAGACAATAATGTAAAGATAAATTGGGATCAACATATATCCCTATCTAGTTTAATGTGCTAGTTAATTAAACCAACTTCTGAGGAATCTAACTTACTTTTATTTTTTGCAGCATATACAGATTTGGGGGTGTCATATTTTGTAGCTATTAAGTCATTGTTGTTTAGGATTTGGATGTTGGATTTGGAGACACATACACCCGTTTTCCCCACGTACAGCACACTATCAAAAACAATCATGATATGAACTTAGCAGGCCAATTTTGAAATAAGTACTGAGCGTTGTCATGAAAAAACATGAAGATTCCCTGAGCCACCAAATGCTGCAATAAAGGAAATATGATGAAACCTATGTGAAATCTAACCATTAGAAATAGCTACAGTGCATCAATGCCGGTACAGGCTCACAACAGCATGACTGTTTTTATGATCCAATGTATTGTTCACTGTGAACAGAGAGCCATCAGCTAAAAGCTATGCTTTCTGGACATTCACAATTAAAAGTAAGAAAGGACAGCAACAGCATTGGTGATGAACAGAAAGGTTTTTTTACATTGAAAATGTAAAACCAAGCAGTGGAAACTTATGAGGAAAATGTAAATTATACATGTCCCCAAAGTGGTAAAGAAATATTTATACTCATTCTTGTAGTAGGTAGATTGTCCACATTTTCCAAATCTGCCATTATACTTACAAGTGAATTAGTTTAAATTTTATATTACAAGTGCCAGGCCTTAGAAGAGCTAAACTAGAATTATTCGTTGTCCCCTGGAGTTACTCTAGTTATTTTGGTGTAATACCCTGCTGAGATTTATATGAAAATGAATTTTAATTTCTAATAAAGTAACCATATGCTTTGGAGGATGTTGCAATAAAGTGTCATAAATAATTATTGTTTCTAACAAAGTCAACCTTGCGACAATCACATCTTTTAACAACTACATTAGACGTGGATTTTAGCCATCTCCATATTTCCACCACACTTTCCTCGAAATCTCAACAGGAGGGGTAGCCTGGTGGAAACCTTTTTCTTTCTCCTTTCTCCTCACTTACATAATGTTATTTTAGAATTGCAAGTTCCTCAAAGGAGACAGGTCTCCCACAGACTTCATGTTTTTTTTTTTTCTCTCTTAATTTGTTGTTTTTCCCTTGCTGCTTTTAATATGTTTTCTTTGTATTTAATTTTTGATAGTTTGATTAATATGTGTCTTGGCATGTTTCTCCTTGGATTTATCCTGTATGGGACTCTCTGTGCTTCCTGGACTTGATTAACTATTTCCTTTCCCATATTAGGGAAGTTTTCAACTATAATCTCTTCAAATATTTTCTCAGTCCCTTTCTTTTTCTCTTCTTCTTCTGGGACCCCTATAATTCGAATGCTGGTGCGTTTAATGTTGTCCCAGAGGTCTCTGAGACTGTCCTCAGTTCTGTTCATTCTTTTTATTCTGCTCTGCAGTAGTTATTTCCACTATTTTATCTTCCAGGTCACTTATCTGTTCTTCTGCCTCAGTTATTCTGCTATTGATCCCTTCTAGAGTATTTTTAATTTCATTTATTGTGGTGTTCATCATTGCTTGTTTCATCTTTAGTTCTTCTAGGTCCTTGTTAAATGTTTCTTGCATTTTGTCTATTCTATTTCCAAGATTTTGGATCATCTTTACTATCATTACTCTGAATTCTTTTTCAGGTAGACTGCCTATTTCCTCTTCATTTGTTTTGGCTGGTGGGTTTTTACCTTGCTCCTTCATCTGCTGTGTGTTTTTCTGTCTTCTCATTTTGCTTATCTTACTGTGTTTGGGGTCTCCTTTTTGCAGGCTGCAGGTTTGTAGTTCCCGTTGTTTTTAGTGTCTGTCCCCAGTGGCTAAGGTTGGTTCAGTGGGTTGTGTAGGCTTCCTGCTGGAGGGGACTAGTGCCTGTGTTCTGGTGGATGAGGCTGGATCTTGTCTTTCTGGTGGGCAGGTACACGTTTGGTGGTGTGTTTTGGGGTGTCTGTGGCCTTATTATGATTTTAGGCAGCCTCTCTGCTAATAGATGGGGCTGTGTTCCTGTCTTGCTAGTTGTTTGGCATAGGGTGTCCAGCACTGTAGCTTGCTGGTCGTTGAGTGAAGCTGGGTCTTGGTGTTGAGATGAAGATCTCTGGGAGATTTTCGCCGTTTGATATTACATGGAGCTGGGAGGTCTCTTGTGGACCAGTGTCCTGAAGTTGGCTGTCCCACCTCAGAGGCACAGCACTGACTCCTGGCTGCAGCACCAAGAGCCTTTCATCCACACGGTTCAGAATAAAAGGGAGAAAAAGTAGAAAGAAAGAGGATAAAATAAAATAAAGTAAGATAAAATAAAGTTATTAAAATAAAAAAAAATTATGAAAAAATTAAAAAGAACGGACGGACAGAATCCTAGGACAATGGTGAAAGCAAAGCTATACAGACAAAATCTCACACAGAAGCATACACATACACACTCACAAAAAGAGGAAAAGGGGAAAAAATAATCTATCTTGCTCCCAAAGTCCACCTCCTAAATTTGGGATGATTCGTTGTCTATTCAGGTATTCCACAGGTGCAGGTACATCAAGTTGATTGTGGAGATTTAATCCGCTGCTTCTGAGGCTGCTGGGAGAGATTTCCCTTTCTCTTCTTTGTTCGCACAGCTACCGGGGCTCAGCTTTGGATTTGGCCCCGCCTCTGCGTGTAGGTCGCCCGAAGGGCGTCTGTTCTTCGCTCAGACAGGACGAGGTTAAAGGAGCTGCTGATTCGGGGGCTCTGGCGCACTCAGGCCGGGGGGGAGGGAGGGGCATGGAATGCGGGGCGGGCCTGCGGCGGCAGAGGCCGCCGTGCGTTCTTCCGGGGAAGTTGTCCCTGGAGCCCGGGACCCTGGCAGTGGCGGGCTACACAGGCTCCTGGGAGGGGAGGTGTGGATAGTGACCTGTGCTCGCACACAGGCTTCTTGGTGGTGGCAGCAGCAGCCTTAGCGTCTCATGCCCGTCTCTGGGGTCCGTGCTTTTAGCCGCGGCTCGCGCCCGTCTCTGGAGCTCCTTCAAGCAGCGCTCTTAATCCCCTCTCCTCGCGCACTAGGAAACAAAGAGGGAAGAAAAAGCCTCTTGCCTCTTTGGCAGGTCCAGACTTTTCCCCGGACTCCCTCCTGGCTAGCCGCGGTGCACCAACGCCCTGCAGGCTGTGTTCATGCCGCCAACCCCAGTTCTCTCCCTGGGATCCGACCGAAGCCCGAGCCTCAGCTCCCAGCCCCGCCCACCCCGGCGGGTGAGCAGACAAGCCTCTCGGGCTGGTGAGTGCCGGTCGGCACCGATCCTCTGTGCGGGAATCTCTCCGCTTTGTCCTCCGCATCCCTGTTGCTGCGCTCTCCTCCGCGGCTCCGAAGCTTACCGCGCGCCGGCCTCCTGTCTCCGACAGTGAAGGGGCTTCTAGTGTGTGGAAACCATTCCTCCTTCACAGCTCCCTCCCACTGGTGCCGGTCCTGTCCCTATTCTTTGTCTCTGTTTTTTCTTTTGCCCTACTCAGGTACCTGGGGAGTTTCTTGCCTTTTGGGAGGTCTGAGGTCTTCTGCCAGCGTTCAGTAGGTGTTCTGTAGGAGTTGTTCCACATGTAGATGTATTTCTGGTGTATCTGTGGGGAGGAAGGTGATCTCCATGTCTTACTCTTCTGCCATCTTCTCCTGGTCCTTTCTCTTTTAGTTGCTGCAAAGAAAATGGATCACCTTAGGTTGCAGTGTGCATGATTTGTCCAGAGGAATTAACTTGGCTCCTCCTTTTCCTGTGATTAATAGTTATTAATTTTAGTAACTGTGAACAACTAAGAGTCAGAGGGAACCACAACAACAAAAAAACCAGCTTCCATTTATAGTTTCACTTTCCACATCTCAGAAGAGCTCAGTGGTTCCATTTCTTATCTCCTTTCTTCCTTTTGTTTTCCCTTCACCGGGCTTTCTTTGCCTTACTTTACTCAGTGTCAATCAGTAAGTCAATTAGCACATATTTATGTGCTGCCCTGGTTCATGATGGGTAGTGTGGGGCACTGAAAGAGGAGTAAGACAGGATTTTTATCTTCTGTAAATCACCTCCTTACCGCTAATCAGGCTACCCGGCATGCTACTGAATTTAAGTGGAGGAGGAATTCAGAGAAATGTTAGGTCAGTGGGGGCTGAACTAGACAGGGGTTTCATGAAGAGGGTGGGAGCTGAAGAATGAATAGGATTTGGATGGAAGGATGGAGGAAAGGAAACATTTTATGCTCATTCCACAAAAGTTTATTTTTAAATATTTTAATACTCAGGTATCAGGTATATTAATACTCAGAAATCAGTACCCTACAATTCAGTATATAAGAATTTATTTTCTTCAGCCTGATCTAATTCCCTTGCCTTCTTCTCAATAAAAGAAGTGGGGAAGTGTCCAATTAGCAGTACTTGGGTCTCTCTTAGTTTGAAACTCTTATTTGGATGAACTCAGTCTCATTTAGGTAAGCCTAAGTGTTCAGTCTGTTCAAAGTTTCAAGCTTACTCACAGCTTTTGGAGATTTCCCCTTTCCCTTCGTCTTCTCAAGATGATACTGACATGTCCTTATGGCAGAGGGGCTAGGGTGTCTGGTCTAAGCATTATTCCAAGCTGCTTTGCTCTATCTACCCTTGGATGAGGTATCATTCATCTTACCCAGTCTTTGGGTGGTGGTCTCTGTTCTTCTGTGTCCTTTGGGGGTTTCCATGCATGATGAGTGCTCCCAGGGAGCCTCTCCATCTTGATGACCATGGTTCCCACCTCTGCTGATTCTCTGAGACCTGATTGCAGCTCCCATTTGCTCTCCTGTTGGCCCCTACTTGGTGACCTCCCTAGCTGGCATGCTTAGGAACCTTGTCATGGTGGGGACCCAGGAAACTCTGAAATCCTTCCTGCCCATACCCAGGGTCCTCAGAACCACTGATCCTCTCTCTGCATAAGTATGCCACGCCACCATTTCTGTTCAGTTGCAACTTCCCCCTGTTGGTGTGGTAGCACCCTGTTGGAGGGTCTCCTTCCAGACTTCCAAATGGCAAGTTGACTAGCAAATTCTTTGTTTTTATATCCTCCTCTGCCCTCTCTGGGGTGTTTATCTTCTTGATGCCTCTGCCTCTATAAAGCTAAAGAGCTGGGGATGTTAGGTCCTTAACACCTTCATTCTTCATATATCCTCTTGGAATCTCCCCCATCTCCATGCTGCCCTCACTGGAGAGTCTTCAGCTTCCTCATTCTATCTAGTGGGAACTTCTATATCATATTCTTTTTCCCTATCCAGTGGGCATACCTTCCATTTTTCTTTGGCAAAAAAACCCTTTATCCTTAATGATGAGAAAAGCTGTAGGGGAGAACCCTGACCCCCACCACTAGATTATCAAGGGGAAAATACGCCAAGAAATATTTCTCTAATAATTAGTCACACCACTCAGAATAGCCATCATCAAAAAAATCTACAAACAGTAAATGTTGGAGAGGGTATGGAAAAAAGGAAGTGCTCAGGCACTGTTGGTGGGAATGTAAATTGATACAGCCACTATGGAGAACAGTATGGAGGTTCCTTAAAAAACTAAAAATAGAACTACCATATGACCCAGCAGTCCCACTACTGGGCATATACCCTGAGAAAACCATAATTCAAAAAGAGTCATGTACCACAATGTTCATTGCAGCTCTATTTACAATAGCCAGGTCATGGAAGCAACTTAAATGTCCATCAACAGAGGAATGGATAAAGAAATTGTGCTACATATATACAATGGAATATTAGCCATAAAAAGCAACGAAATTAGGTCATTTGTAGAGACATGGATGGACCTAGACCGTGTCATGCGGAGTGAAGTAAGTCAGAAAAAGGAAAACAAATATCACATATTAATGCATATATGTGGAATTTAGAAACATGTTATAGATGATCTCATTTGCAAAGTAGAAATAGTGACATAGACGTAGAGAACAAATGTATGGATACTAAGGGGGAAAGGGGAAGTGGGAGGAATTGGGAGGTTGAAATTGACATATATACACTAGCGATACCATATATAAAATACATAACTAATGAGAACATATACAGTATAGCACAGGGAACTCTACTTAATGCACCGTGGTGACCCAAATGGGAAGGGAATACAAAAAGGAGGGGATATATGTATACGTATAGCTGATTCATTTTGCTGTACAGCAGAAACTAACACAACATTGTAAAGGAACTACACGCCAATAAAAATTAAAAAACAAAATGAAAAAAATATTTCATAAAATCTACCGATAAATACAATGTATGACCAAATGAGCCCAACACTATTTTTCTGATTCACGATTCAATGAAATTGCGAAAGGTGATGACTGCTCTGGATTTAAGATTTCAAGGTTCCTGACACCAAGTCAGTCGTATGGATGGGACGTGACAAGACCAGGTGTTGGGCATCATGAAGAGCTACAGGATGAGACATGAGGCTCAAGGGTTCCTTTATACTTTACAGCCCAGAGAAATAGCAGATTTGGAGTCCATCCCCCCAAACCAGTCTGAAAAAGAGAGTAATGCTAAATGCAACATGTTACCCTTGATGGAACCTGGAACAGAAAAAAAGACATTAGTGCAAAAACCAGTGACATATGAAGTCTGGAGTTTAGTTAATAGGAATGTACCAATGTTGGTTTCCTAGTTTTGACAAATGCACCATGGTAATGTAAGATATTAACATTAGGGGAAACTGGATTACGATATTCAGGCTCTCAGTGTACTACCTCTGCAACTTCTTTGTGAATTTAACACAATAGAAAGTTTCTTCAAAATGAATTACTTATCTGTGGACAAAGCCAGAAAGCAAGAAGCAAAATGAAAACTATTATTCATTGTTATAATCTTGTTTCTTTATTCTTTTTTTCTGTCCTTATATTTTAGAATGGTTTTAAAAATCGTGAATGTTAAACAGTTTCTTTGGTGCCATGTATATGTGTATATATATGTGTGTGTGTGTGTGTGTGTGTATAAATATATATATATAGTTTACATGGGCTGTTTCAATAAACAGTCATTTAGATATGTGGAAAAAAGAAAGATTCCTCTTTTCTTTTCCAGCACTTTTGACAGGTTGATCCTCTATGAGAATGCAAGCCACCTGCATTTCAGTGATTTAGTTTAGATACCGGAAGTTCTTTTTTTCTTTTAGTCACAGTTGATTTTGTTGTTACTGCTTCTGAAGTTTCTTTTGTAAGGAGATATTTTTGCACTTTCAGTTTATAATTTTTTTTTTTCCCCCACTGATGGTGGTGACAATTTTCATTAAGCACTTCACACATTGCCTTCTACCATCTTTAGGTACCTCCGGTCCTGTTATTGCCAAAATTAATCTTCTTCCTAGGTGTGGAAGCACCTCGACACAAAACACATCTTGCAGGCTATTGAGCCGAAGCAGCAGCTCATTTACCGGCTTTGGCTTGGTCAGTAATGTTGACCAGTAGGAAAACTTCGACTGTCTTTCATCCTCCCGCTGGTCAGTATTATTATTATTATTATTATTATTTTTAAGATGTTGGGGGTAGGAGTTTATTAATTAATTAATTAATTTTTTGCTGTGTTGGGTCTTCGTTTCTGTATGAGGGCTTTCTCTAGTTGTGGCAAGCGGGGACCACTCTTCATCGCGGTGCGCGGGCCTCTCACTATCGCGGCCTCTCTTGCTGTGGAGCACAGGCTCCAGACGCGCAGGCTCAGTAGTTGCTCATGGGCCTAGTTGCTCCGCAGCATGTGGGATCCTCCCAGACCAGGGCTCGAACCCGTGTCCCCTGCATTAGCAGGCAGATTCTCAACCACTGTGCCACCAGGGAAGCCCTGGTCAGCATTATTAACTCGCTAGTCTAATGAGTGTGCTTGAAAATTGCCAACCACGTTTGCCTCTGTATAAGGGAAGATTGGATTAAATTCAATCTGTACAACGTCAAGGATGATGAAAAGTACGTGTCTTGCCTATTTATAAAGGCTACTTTTATGGAGATCTTCCTTCTTTCTATAAACTCAGCTTTTTTTTTTAAATGAAATATACATTTTCAATAGGAACTTATTTTCACTAGGAATAGAATAGGACGACACCTATTACTTGATGAGCAGCAAATGTGATTCGGCAGGTTACATTAAATGAGATTCCTGTTACACATTAGGCTGAACTCATTGTGCAGAAAGACTCATGGCATCCAAGTTTGGACTACGTGATGGTTTGTAATATTTTATATCGTATGCCACGCTCCTACTCTAGGTCAGTGATGGATGGCAACTTGCTGCTTCGTTTTTTGTTTCTGTGCTTTGCTTTCTTGCCCATCATAGCTGGCTCTTTCCTAATAGTTGGGGCTTCATCATATTTTAATGTGATGCTACTGTGTCATCCTGATGCAGTCTGTCCACAGCTGTGCTACTTGTTAGTTCTTGGGTTCCTGGCAACACTCTATCTGGTGTATGACATTTTTCCTGTTGATAACACAGATGACCCCAAATAATCAACTGGTCCCTTAGACTTGCCATCCTAAAAATTTGTGCCCCAGCTTGAATTTCCTTTGGTTTCATGCTACTGTATTTATATTTCCAAGGCAAGAGTTTGAAGCTTTTAAGGGAAGCTGAAGGGCATCCATTGAATTCACCCTCCAAAATTAGCACCCCTTACCCTGGTGGCTAGATTGGTACTAATACAAGTCCATCAATAATGATGGAATTGAAAACAGGTGATTTTTAAAAGAGTTACATGCTTACTAATATTCTTCCTCTGGACCTTGTTTTATTTTGTTTTCTTTTAAAAAAACTCATCGATAAAAACTTTGACCCCCGTGTAAAAAGTCCCAACTTCCGTTACTTGAACTTTTCCCTCAACTTTAATGGGCATGGGCTTTTCTTATTTTGAGTTTTAAGCTGTTTTAACTGGAAATGTGTCTCAGCTTCAAATTAGGTGCATTCTGTTGTTCTTCTGCTCATTATGGTATCAAAGGTTGAGCTTCTTATCTTCCACCTGCTCTGCAAAGAACATGGATACTCCAGAGTGTGCTTGCTAATTATATTTGATTACTTGAAAGGTCGTGTGAAGGCTTTGAGTGGGTTTGGGTGGAGCTGTTTAGAGTGTCGATGGATGATGTCCCTCAGCTCCAGAAAGGGCTAATAAATGGGGTTGGACAAAGGGTGTTGGCAGTGATTAACTAAATCATGGTGAAAGATGTGGATCTGCCCTTGGGAAACTTTTCTCTCCTAATCAGCTGGTATTCATAGTTGTCGTTTGACCTTGAATGAGAACCTTAGTCTGGTTTCCTGTGTCACTGAGGGATAGTGGGATTCAAGATCATTGTGAAATGGTTGAGTGTAACTACTTAAGAGCACCTTCTTGAACTGTCCAGTCATCCTAATCGTGCGTTTTGGGGCCCAGAGTTAGAACCTCAGAATTGTTGGCTGTTGATTTTTAGCCAGAATCTAAAGGGATGGTGTTAGGGTCTTGTTATCCTTTCTCCGAGCAATTATGGACAAATATTACTTTTTAAAAAGCTAAAGAACACCTAGGAAAGACAAAGACAGCTCTTAGGAACTTTTAACATCTTATGTTTTTGAAGTCATGGGAGACTCCATAGGAGAAGTATTTTTGAGACTCCATGGGAGAAAACACTGTAATGCCTCCAGTTCATCCTGATGGAGTACATTTGACAGGGGTTTATATATAGGTCAGATACCTTGCTTTTTTATGTGAGCAGAATGTGAGCCTTTTGATAGCCATTATTTTTGGACTTAAATATTCTTTATGTAGCAGGATGTTAAAATTGGACTCTTTCTGTCCTGTGGAGAACAGCTCAGAGGCATAGAACAGAACATCAGGTGGCAACAACTTCCTCATTCCGAAGTGATGCTGGACCACTTAAGTAGGACTTACAAAGAGGTGCCTAAGGACTCTGGACCATCCACTTCATCCTACTGAGAAGGTCAGGGAAGAGAAGAATGGACAGGTGGAGAGAGCATTTCTCTGGATGGAAATAAACTCTTCCCATGGGAGAGGGAGAGAATTCACTCCTCCCCATTCAGCCCAATGAAAAGAACTTCATGGATACTCCTGGAGAATTTGTGTTTTGGGAGATTTTGAAGGGCAAACGATTTATTGGGTAGGATGGGAATGCCTATTAAAAATGAAGTGAAAGGAAGTAGCTTTGTGCAGGGAAAGCCCCAGACCACATGCACACCTGATAAGGGCTTGGCCCATCAGTGGGGAGCTCCCCAAAAAAGAGGAGTCCCATGTGAGGCACAGATGGCCTGGGCTTGGTACTTCTGCAGGGCTCAGTTACTCTCTGGGGACAGCCTGGGGAGAATGGGGCCTCAGCTCTGGTGCCGTGGCACGGGGATGCAGAGGGGGGCTGTCGGCTATCTGTGCTTTTCACAACAAAACAGTAAGGTCTTTCTTGAAGAGAGATCCGTGCAGCATATTTCCATGGCTACCAGGAATGGCAAACGGCTTCTCCATGTGTTTCCCAATGGTTTCAGCATCTCTGCAACGTAACATTTCTGAGGAGGACCTAAGTACCTATTAGGGGTCATAAAAGGCTTTAGACTAGAATATGGACGCTCCTAGAATATGGAGGCTGGGCAAAGATATTCTATAAAAATTACTACATTGATTAATGAACAAAGGGAAAGACTATGCAGATATTTGGGTATTCTGGCCATTTTGTCTCTGATAAACGTTGTATCCATAGCAGTGAATGCGAAATGCTGAGGATTGAGGGATAGATGGGGTGGAAAGTCTTCCTGCTTGTCTGGACTGTCTATTCCATTCTATTTAGAAAGCTTTAATCTTCATAAGTAAAGAGTAACGGGATGCTGCAGAGAAAGAGGTAGGTATGTTTGTCTGGAACTTCCTCAGCTGGAAAAGTCTTCCTGGATTTGCACCAAATCTGCCTCCCACATTCCCCCCTCTCCCCCAACATCCCTGTCTCCTGCTCCATCCAAAAAGTGTGCCCTTCAGTCTGGCAGAAGGTGTTACTGCCCAAGGGCTGCTTGCCAGAGAACTGCCCAATCCTGTGGCTCTCAGCCAGTGGAAAGCTTTCCTCCTCTGCTAAGTCACCTTAGTGAGGCACACTGCCCTTAAACTTAGACTCTTCTAATCCTCTTCCCCCCTGCAGCTGTCACATGCTGTCTCCTGCCACTTCCACTTGCAGTGGATTTTCTTCTGCAACCTTTGGATATCCTAGGAGTCGTCTTGAATGCTAAGGATTTCTTCTAATGCTCCCAGTTCCTCTGCCTCTGAGGAGTTGTGCTGACTCCTTAAAAGCATGATTGCAATTTTTAACCACTAATAGAATGAGTATTAAATTAATATTTCATTCACTGATGGGGTTGATAATTTTTGTATTCTTAAATATGTTTTATTCATTAACTAGTTGATCATTAATTGAACAAGCATTTGCAGAGCATATCCTATGTTCCAGGCTCTGCTAAATTGTGGAATAAAGTCATTTAGACTTGGTTCCTGACTTCAGGAGGCTCAAGGTGTTTACATTTTCCTATAAATCATGCCTATAAATATAGAACTAATTTTTTTCTTTTAGCTTTACTGAAAGATCCCTGGTTCTTTGACAGAGTGCGGATGTGTCTGGTGGGCCAGCTACCACTACATCGAGATATGATATAAGCCTATATGAAGAGAACAAGCCTAGAGAACATCAACAATGAAGTGGTCACTAAGACTCCATTGTTCTATTATGTCACATTCATCTCGTGTGTTGGAAAGTTGAGGCTGGCAGGAACACTAGAGACCATCTAGCTCAGACTCTAGTTTATTGGCCCAGAGACCACAGCTTGGAGAGAGAAAGTGACTTGCCCAATGTCAGATCCCATAACTGAGAGATCTGGGACCCTGGCTCTTTCTCCACACTCTTTGCTTTCTTCTGACATGTGTTGGTGCAGAGACCAATGGCCCTTGTGCCAGGGAAGCTGGAAGAGGTTTTGCCACCGTGTAAGCTACAGGATGGGTTAACTCCAGGATTCTTAGCTCGAAGGGTCTCTGACTCCAAGAAATAAACTGCTAGAATTAATGCCAAATTACTTTTTGTGTTGTACATAAATTATGAAAGTAGGTGTTTCTAAACTCTGTAGGCTCAAATTGTTTTTAGCTGTTGTCATGTTTCCTTTTTATTGATTGATTATGATTGTGATTTATCATGGTCATCCACAAGGGTTGAAAATGTGGAGAAAACAGCATTTGGAGCTTCCCCAGCTTCGATGATATGAGCTTTTGCTTTGACCACAAATGGCATTTTGAACATTTAAGTAGCTGCTTGTTGTTTGTTCCATGTCTGATTCCCTCACTTGAGAGCAGGGACAGGCTCCTCCGAACCTTCATCCCCAAGCCTGACCTCAGTCCCACATGAAAGATGTTACGGGTTTGGATGGTGGGCATGGTTTCTTGATAAGCAGGTCATCCCAGTAATGAAACTATGTAGCCCATCGGAGCTGAGCTTTTGAAACAAAGCCATGTAGGCTCAGATTTTAAGGTGAAGAAGTGTTTAAATACAAAATACAGATGAAAATTTTCCCTGGACTTTTTGTTCGTTTGTTTGTTTGTTTGTGGTACGCGGGCCTCTCACTGCTGTGGCCTCTCCCGTTGTGGAGCACAGGCTCCGGACTCGCAGGCTCAGCGGCCATGGCTCACGGGCCCAGCCGCTCCGCGGCATGTGGGATCTTCCCGGACCGGGGCACGAACCCGTGTCCCCTGCATTGGCAGGCGGACTCTCAACCACTGCGCCACCAGGGAAGCCATCCCCTGGACTTTTGTAGAGTGACGGATGTGAGAAAAATTGAAGGACCCATGTATATTCTTTTTGCGTTGCCTTTGCCTTAGAATCCCTTCCTCAGCTTCTCTGCCTGGAAACCTTGTATTCATCCTTCTATCACTAGTGCTGTATGCTTCCACCTGAAGAACTGTCTTCCTGTCTGTGTCCCCACTGCACTTTATGATGACCATTATAGCGCTCGTGACACTGAAGTTTCATTGTCCATCAGTGTCTTTCTCCCTGGCTGTGCTGTGAATTTCAATGGCAGGGAATCGTCATATTCATCTCTGTGTCTCTAAAGCCTGTCACAGATGCTGGTACATAGTAGGTGTTCAATATATAATAATCGAAATAATAATAAAATCTAATAATTAGAATGACAGGCTAAGTTTACATAATAATATGTATAGTAATAAACATGAATGCAGATCTTTTTTGATTACAAAGTATTTTTGTTTATTGCCTTACTTGATTCTAATATCAACCCGAGGAAAGAGGTATTAATATTCCCATTGTTCCAGGAAGGCACAGAATCAGAGGAGTTATTTTTATCTAATAAGAAAATTGAGATTCAGACCCAGGAATTCTGGCTCCAAACCACATGCCCTGACTTCTCCATGGAGATTTTCAAATACCAGGTATGGACTGGTGCCTGTTTGCACATATCCATGATAAAATGAGTAAAATAAGGTAATAAATGAGTTTTTTATAACGCTGAATTTAAAATAAAGAACCGTCCTTTATGTTGTTTTAAAGTGTCCTTTCTAAAATAAAACGATAGTAGTAAAACATGGTATATTAAACATCTCTACTGTCCAAAAAAGAATATTGGCTACAGTTTGTGAGATAAACATTATTACAAAAAAATTTTTTTGAAGTGTTGCCAGTTTGCTAAACCACAAAGCCTAGGAACCACAGCTACCTTGGTGAAATACCTCAACTAGTTAATTTTTTCCACGCCTGTCTCCTGGAAGCAAATGATGAGGAAACAAGCGCGTATTAGAAATTTAATCAAGACCACATCCATCCCAAAGTCATCTAGGGCGTGTCCTGGAACCAGAATATAAGAAATCTAATTTCTCATATTTGCCTTAGCTACATCCCTGGAAAGTGAGGACTCATATTCAGAATAGTAACCGTAGTCACATTATTCTTATGAGCTTGTATTTCATTATGACGGTATTCATTGACGCTTAGGCGTGGGTAAAAACGTCTGTATGATGACTGTCCACAGTAAGACTTAAAACGAGGTTCGTTGCTATTTCTCATTTAAGCCTCATCTTAAATTCGTATTCTATTATTTCCGGAGCATGCTGGACAATTGCCTTTTTTCCCCTGTGTTTACAAATTGGATAACACAACAGATTTCCCCACTTTTCAATCCAGAAGCTGATACTGGGTGCAGAAGGTCTGCTCCACCAGGTTCAGTTTTTGTCCCGGGCTGCATTCCCACCCAGTGGCTATTGAACGGGACTATTGACAGAGCTTTTTGCTGGGCAAAGAACGTGGATGGTTCATCACACTGGTGGCATTTGGAGCCCACGTCACTGCTCAGGGGTGCTGCTGCCTGATCACTGGCATTTTGCTGCCTCTTGGCCCTTGTCTTTAGGAATGAGTAGCATGTATTTCCAATCTCTTCTCTTCTTGATAAACACAGTGTTTGTGAGCATCAGCATTAACGGCGCAATTTTGCAGCCCCAAGGTTAAAAGCTTTCCGATGTCTCATTAACTCACGATGGCATTTCATTTTTAATATTGCCTAGGAGCCCTTGCTTGAATCATCACCGTTCAAATGACTTTAATTTGCAGAGGCAAACATAGCGGTGATGGATGCTTTAGAGATGCAGACCAAAGTGCAAAGCGGTGGGTGCCGCTTTGGTGGGCTTATTCTTGGTTAATAATTGTTCATAATGTTAGGAACATAACGTGTGACACTAGTATAACAAAGCGGCGATAAAGCTAGCTTTGGACTTAGACTAATTTGGGCTTGAATCCCACCTGTGTCTGTTGCCAGTAAGCCTTAGGCAACTCACTTAACCTGTGTCACAGTTTCTTTATAAAATAGATGTAATTATTAATCTCCTAACTTCAGGGGAAGATTAAATAAGAAAAAAGTGAAAATTAAAAAATATATATATCTAGTGTCTAGCTAAGTACTGGGATGAAGTCTGTCCTGTGTGTTACCTTCCTGGCGGCACACAAAGAACTTTTGAAATCAAATGCTTTGCCTGAGGTCACTAAGACTCAGAGCGACAGCAAGTGTGGACAATCAGAAGCCTTCCTGCTCCCTCAGTGAGGTCTCTGAATGGCAGAATCTCCACCCTGTGGTGGTGGGGGGGAATGCAGGATATGGAGGACCCTTCTCTCCAAGTCTTGTTTTTCTCAAGAAGTGGGACCATTAATATACCTGTGTCATGTTGTACTCTAATGATTGAGCCCCGTCTTCTAGGGGGTACGGTCACTGTGCTTGACCTTCGCCCTTGTTCATCTTCCCTCCACGTGGTGAGTGACTCAGGCCTTGCTCCCGGAACAGACCCCACCCACTCTGGTCCTCAGTCCTCTCTTTGCTCTCCTCTCACCAGTGTTTATAGGTTCTCAGTGACAGGTCTCTTATGTAGCTGGCTGCAGCAGGGGATTGGGATCGAAGCCACCAGCTCCATCCCATTCATCTGAAAGCTCGGCGCTGGAGTTTTGGCCAGTGTGGTACCTTATTTCCCCACTGTCATTGACCCTGACACGACTCTTTCTCTCTTGACAGTTTCATAGGGAGGTCGGCTGGATGGGCCAAAGTGAATTCCTTGGCCTCTGAATGAAATAAACGTCTCTATCTCCCTCTAACACGGTGAATTCCTGGGAAAGCAAAACACAAAGTAAAAATCAGAGTTAACTTTTTACGGCTCTCCGCCTGTGGGTGGGGTAGCAGGTGATATATCTACATATAACAGTGCGAGGTGAAGGTGGGCTGAGCTTGCTTTGTTCTTGGGACTAGAACAGAAGGTCACAGACCTTTTTTCTTGAACAAGGCAGGATTCTATTCCAGATGTCATCCTCCACCCTATCCCATAACTAGGGAAACAAAAGAAAGCAGTCAACTCACCTAATATCTTTCCCTTATCCTCTTATTGTCCGATTACATTTTGTTTTCCAAAGTTGGGATGGAGACAGGCATTTTTGAAATTACTAGAACCTTTAAACTCGTTACAACTATCAGTTCTTTGTGACATATTCTCCCTAGAAGACATAATAACATGTGACATATTGTTAGGGTCGGGGCATTCACAACTGGTGTGTATATATCAGGCATGGGGTGAGAAGCTGCAGAAATGATTGGGGTGAAAGTTATTGCTAGCTTGGGGCTGCTGTGTGCTGTAACTGCTGCAACTCTCTGTCTGGAGCTTTTGCATATGCATAGTGTACACACACACCGCCCCCCTCTCCCCCCCGCCCCCTGCCCCAAGCCAGTCTTCCTGGCTGGCCTTCTCTTCCCTGTCTTGGAGAGCTCTCCGTTTTGTTAGAAACAAGGTAGCCAGCTTCCATCCTCTTGGTGTCTCAGTGCCAGGTTTGTGTGGGAG
Source organism: Grampus griseus (assembly GCF_964374135.1). Classification (NCBI taxonomy): domain Eukaryota; kingdom Metazoa; phylum Chordata; class Mammalia; order Artiodactyla; family Delphinidae; genus Grampus; species Grampus griseus. Next base: position 75,311,576 of record NC_139002.1, read on the forward strand.
GGATGCATGCTCATTCACACTCAGTTGCAATTGTAGGTGCTATGCAATTATGATTTAACAGTGCGTAATTTTATCACGTCCTTCAGTTCTCAAATTAAAGAACAGTGATCGTAGGATCTAGATGCCCAGTTAAAAACAAGCAACTTTAAACATTAAGGTGTGGCCTGCTATCTAAGATGATTTCTGTAACTTCACATGTGTAGTTAAAACGTCATATATATAGTTACAGATGTAAATAAGGATAGCAATATCCACACTGGTTTATCTGCAAAGGCTCAGATGAAGTTCATGCCCGAACGTGAAGCCTTCTGTAACTTGTACAAGAGACATACCAAGGAGTTCAGAGCTGGAAGTGACTTTATTAAATCATTGAAGACAACCCTCTTCTTTTTTTTTTTGCGGTACGCGGGCCTCTGACTGTTGTGGCCTCTCCCATTGCGGAGCACAGGCTCTGGACGCACAGGCTCAGCGGCCATGGCTCTTGGGCCCAGCCGCTCTGCGGCATGTGGGATCTTCCCGGACCGGGTCACGAATCCGTGTCCCCTGCATCGGCAGGCGGACTCTCAACCACTGCGCCACCAGGGAAGCCCGACAACCCTCTTCTTTTATGGTAGGGGTAATAGATGCCCAAAGGAGTGAAGCAACTCACCTAAGCCTCTTTAGTGGAAGAGGTTGAATTCACCAGCTCTCACTAAACTGCTCCCACTCACCTTCTCTCAACTCTGACAGTAATTATACCCTGAATCCCCGAGTAATTAGAAATTGGATCACATATTTTGAAACTTCTTACATTGCTTGCTTATTGTTTCATATGTGCAGACTTGTCTAACCTACTTCACTGAAAGTGTGTTGAGGGTAAGACCTGCAAGCTCTTCTGTCATGAAGGCTGGGTTGATGCTAATCGTTTAGCGGAAAGATTCAGTGAATATTCACTGATTGATTGAAAAAGCCAAGTACTTTGTCTACATGATTCTATGTAAAAGAATACTAGGAAATTAAAAATGAGATCTGAACATTTTAGATTTCCTTCCAATAGATGGCATTTAGACTGTGAGTGTCTTGGGGAAAAGGTTGCATTAGAGTAATTTTTAGATTCACAGAGCCTGGTACATAGTAGATGCTGAAAAAAAAGTTTGCTGAATAAGTGAATGAGTAAATGAATGAAGAATGTGGGTAAAGAACTAATTAGGAAAAAAGCTGTGGACAGAAGCTGAGAGAGGGGAGGTCTATAAGGAAAAGCTAGCTTGTCGGGATCCCCATGCTTGCCCTCACACGTATCCTACACCAGGATGTGAGACAGGCAGACGTGAGAGGTCTCCCTCTGGGGGCCTGGGTCCTAGAGAACTTTCTGTTGTCTTGTGGTACCAGGTCTTCTACTAACTCACTGACCTTGGGCACTTGAGAGGGCAAGGGGTACTTAACATGGAGGGGAAGATGAAGATCCTAAAACACCGTTGCTCTCAAGGTCCCATCAACGGAGGCAATTCAAAATATCAAGTAAAGTGCAAATGAGGTAGTTTGGTTGGTAGGAAGTGAACATGTATGAACACTTGGTTGTCCTATGGCCTGTGTCAATTTGATATGTTCCCAAACCTTTGTACTTCGTTTTACTATTGTAATCATTACAAGTGCCGATGATGGGTCCCAGTAATGACCGCCTCTGACTCACGGCTGCCACCAGCAAAACTCCTGGAACTCCAGTGCACCTGATTCAGCATTCTCCTTGGCTTTGAGCCCACAGTTGTCTCACATCAACTTCTAAGGAGCCTCATGGAATTTAGCATCACTTCATTCATTCATTCATTTAAGTAACGTTTATTGAAGGTCTTCTACTTATTAGGTGGTGTGCAAAGTGCTGAGGATATGAAGATGAAAGGACCGTTACCTGTGTTCCCAGTGCTCACTGTGATGTGGGAGGAGTAAAATAAGGCCCCAAGCCCTAATCTGACTTCATAATATCTCATAGAAAAAGCCTGGGGCTCACAGTGGAGCCGAGGGTTTCACCAGCAGAGGTACATGTGATAGGTTACCCAGAGATCACACCAAGGTGGCGATTCCTCTGATGCAAATCACTGCCTCTTGCTGCCTCAGACATCTGATCTTGCCAGTTTGCTGAGAAGAGCTCCATCTCTGAGGGACAGGCTTATATTTGACATGCTCGTAGAACTTGATTATAGACAATATCTCAGAATGTGAATTCAGTAATTTACAGTAACTGTCAGGCAGGTCAGACATCTCAGGCAGACCAGGATATTCTCACCTTGAAGGGAAAGAAAAATGATCAGAGGGTTCCTTGACGAGCATGTGCTCGGAGGAAGGTTTTCATAGTAGCTGGCTCTGGTATGCTGGTCGCTCCATCCGAACAGTACACGACCCCCGGTCAGGAGGTGGCTCTGCTTGAACGGCCACCAGAATCCCCTCTCCCCAGAACGGGCCCGCCTGACATCCCAGTTCTGTCCTTGCACTCTGGCAATGTGACTGTTTACTATTGTGGCTTTATCGAGGTGTAAAGTGTTCAGAGGAATGGATTGAGGGCATGTCTTTCAGACTGTGCTACAGGAGTCTTTTTTTCTCTTCATAGAGCATTGCACTTCATATTAATTTCATTTTTATCAAAATACAGCCTTTGTATATTTTAAAGTGACCTAGGGACCCATGGCTTATAATGGAGAAAACAGCAGTCTGCCGCTCACCCCTTCCCACTCCTTCCCTGAGGAAGTTTCTTTCGAAATTTCTTCCATTGTTTATTTCCATTTGTTCTTATGGATGTGTGTGTATGCTATCATTGACACCATTTTGTGCATTTTCCATGGTGTTTCTCTTACAGTAAACAAGGATTCAGCTTGCTAACTACTCCCGACCCCGCCTTGTCTGCCCTTCCTTCTTTTCACCCTTCCCCTAGAACTAGGATTAACAGGAAGCTTCTGGTGAGGTTTGAAAAGGCTGAACTTGCCGAGTGTGCAGTTGTAATCCCCAAAGCCCAGGGCGCAGCCCATGCTCTGACCTAACAGTTAAGACTTCAGGAATATAAATATTTATATAATATTTAAATTTAAAATATTTAAAATTTAGGACCCTGGGTTTAAATATAGGACCCTGGGTTTCAACCTCCTCAGAATTAAAGTGGTAATTCTTGCCATCTAGAAAGTGAAGGTGGTGAATAATATATGTAAAGTGCTTATAACTGCATACCTTAAAAACAGGCTAAGCTAAGGGTAGACCTGAGGGGCTCCTTTGAATGGTGAGGTGTCGCAGAGAGCTTGACTAGAAATACTTCTATACTGGAGAATTTAAAGCAGGTAGAAATATGCCCCTCCTCCTTTGCCTCAGATCCTAAAAAAAAAAAAAAAAATCTCTGCAAACTGTCCTTAGCTTGGCCAGCTTTGAGCCGTGTCACTCTGCAGTATTTTTCCACCTTTGGCTGCCCAACCCCGTTTCTGTTCACATTTTCTCTAAACAAGGTACAATGTCATTGATGAGGCGTCCTTCTGCTTAGTAAATTACAATCACGTGGCAGTTCTCGTTCCTTGAAATGACTCCCAGATCACCTTGATGGGGATTTTCAGTGCTTCTGAATTCCTCAGTCACACATTTACAGACATTCCCTAGGTTTATTTCCCCAGATGGCTAATCTCACCCCATTGTATGTGGATTTTATGAGTTTAATTCTCAGGTGGCAACCTTATTTCTCTTCTCTTTGCTTCCTTAAGACCTAATCATCCTCAGAAATCAATCTCAGAATTTCTTTTCTGGTGAAGCCTTTTTGGACTTCCTTTGCCATCCATGGGATGGAGCACACCCCTCTCTTCCTGTTACAAGTTGGGTTTTCCGGAAGCAGATGCTGCTGAGATGGAGTGTGAGGTACAAAATGTTTATTAGGGATCAACACCTATGAAATGGAAGGGAGCAGGATTGGGCAGAGGGGGAAGTTATAAAGCTGATACAACGAAGACCTGGAGTAAATACTGTATGTCAGAGTTGTCATGTATGTCACGTCAGATCAAGACACCTATGCCTTTAGATCTACTCATGGCTCTACCCCCAGTGCAGGCTGCCCTGGGAAGAGCATGTCCTCAGACCTGCAGCTAAGGTGGACCCGGAAAGAGCCGACAGCTGGGGGCTGCCTACTGACTGTGCTCTGCAGCTGGGTGGCCAGTCCTTCCTGCGGGGTCAGTGGGGGGCTGGGGGCGGCGGTCTTAGATATCCATCTTTGTGTCTGTCACATAAGCAGGGTACTTATGTCAGTTTCTTAGTGAACACCCTTGATTGTAATTTATCGATTATTGTCCGCCTTCTCCCTAGGACGGTAAGGTAAGCTCAGGAGTTCTGTCTCTATTGGGCTCATCATCTCCAGCATGTAGTGGGCATGCAAAAAAAAAGTCATAAAACCAGTGTTTGTCTTCAACATCTAGAGTTATTTCTACCACTGTAGTCATCACTGTAATCTGAAGGGCAGAAAATGACTATTGCCTGAGCCCCTCTTGGAGGCCTGCTACTGCGCCAGCCTTACACCTGCAAACTGGTACTTTGTGAGACAAAAGCCATTGCTCCCACATTACAGTCGAAGAGCTGCGGCTCAAAGAAGTTGAGCAACTTTCTGACTCCAGGGCCTTAGCATTTTCCCATGCACTGAGCCAGCTCTGCTGCTGAGGCTGGGCTTCCAGGTACCACGATGAGAGCGCCTCTGAGTTAGGACCTGTGTCTCCTCTGGCTTCCATGTCGATATTCAAGCCCAGAGGACATAGGCCACCCCACGTTGAGCACCACTTTAGCTGCTGTATTTTCCTGTTGATGCCGCACTAAGGTAAGTCGAGCACCCTCCTATAACCAGAATGCTCTGTTTCATACAGCAAGCATCCTGGAGCTGCGAATCTTCACGTGGTTTGCTCTGTCTTTTCCAACTCTGATAGCGTATCCCAGATGTTGCCTTTGGGAACGTATGAGAGTATCCCAGCATACCCTTTGATGTGCTGTGTTCACAGCTGTTCTCCCTGTCAGCCTTTCACTGAAGACCACCAAGTTTTCCCCAGGGGTGCCCTTTCTCTCTCCCCCATCCAGGAATTATCTGGAGTTAGGGGCATGGGAAGCCCACTCACCCCCTTATCCTGGGGGAGTCTTGGCTGGCATCTCTTAGGACCAGCCCACCATTCTTGGTCTCTCCCATGATGCTCATGGTGCCCTGATGCAGGCAGAGCCCTGGCCATCCCCTGGGACTGCTGGCTTGTGCCCCATGTTGAAGTGGATACTCATCTGACCTAAGCCCTCCCTCTGGCCCCAGGGTATAACAGTGCTGAAGATATTAGCCCTGGAAAGGTTAGAAAAACCTGGGGTTGTTTGGGAAGAGCCTAGGAAGATGCCAATTTGGTTTCTAATCTTGAGGCAAGGGGTGAACATAGATGGCCAGAGGATGGCGGGGGGGCGGCGGGGGGGCGGAAATGGCAGCAAAGGAGGCAACCAGGCAGGAGAAAATCTCAGAGCCTGTGCCAGGAAAGCCCAGAAGCAGTGGTCTAGGCTGGAGAAAAGCGCTATCCCTGGAAGGGATGAGTAGGAACAAAGCGCGTGCAGGCGAGAAAGCGCTTGGAGTGTAGGATGTGGGATCAGTACAGTGTGTGGCTGAAAGCACAGTCTCTGAAACCAGACCATTGGGATCTGAATCCACTTGCCACCAGTCCTGTGACCTTGAGCAAGTTACTTAACTGCTCTCTGTCTTAGTTCTCTTCTTTGTAAAACGGAGGTAATTACAACCGTTACAAAAATGGGCTGCTGTGAGAATTAAGTAGGTCCAATGTCACCTGCCAGGGATGTTTTTTGTTCTTTAAATGAACTTTTGACTTCGGAACAGTTTGAGATTTACAGAAAGATTGCAAGGAGAGTGCAAGGAGTTCTCAGTTTCCCTTATATTAGCATCTTACGCTAGCTGTGTGATGCCTTTGTTACAATGAATGAACCAGAGTTGGTACATTGTAATCAATTAAAGCCCATGCTATTATTCAGACTTCCCTGGTTTTACCTCATGTTCTTTATCTGTGACAGTATCCCATCCAGAAACACCACTTATATTTAGTCATCATCTCCCCTTAGGCTCCCCTTGATGTGACAGTTTCCTTGTTTTTCATGACCTTGACAGTTCTGGGGTGTACTGGTCAGGCGTTATGTAGAATGCCCATCAGTTGGGATTTGTCTGATTTTTTTTCTCACTGTTAGGCTGGGGTTCTGTGTTTTGGGGAGGAAGACTCATAGATATTTATTTTGTACTTTGGGTTGTAATCCAATACTACTTTATTTTGCTGTTCTAATTGTTCCCGCCTTGTCGTGTGGGAGCTCCTTCCGCCGGCTCCTCGGAAGGGAATTTTCAGTTGGATTCAACCGTGTCAACTCAGTGACTTAGTTGGATTTGATGCAGTGGGAAACCGGGGCCCTGAGCAGAAGTTGCCTGTGCTGTCACTTTGCGATTAGATTCTTTCAGTTGCCAGAATGTGTCTAACCAACTCCGGGCAGGTCTTCCTAACCTCCGAGATGGGAATTCTTGGAGTGGAATCAAGTTTGTACATTTTGTAACCTTATCTTCTCTCCCTGTTCACACTGTAAATTCTGTTTGAACAGCTGAGAAAGATCCTCCCTAGGACAGATTAATGAAGAAATGGAGTTTAATGTGCTATTACTTCCTCAGCCCCGCGATGCTGGCATTCTTTACAGTCTGAACTTTTTCTAACCAAGCGCTAGACAGGCTTATTTCCCAAGTAAGTTTTATATTCATGGGGCTGATGAAACCGTAATTCAGTGAATGCACAACTCCTGGTTTGAGCACTTATACTTCTGTAATTACTTGCTTGTGGATTGCTCTAATCTCAGGACACTATGAAATCCTGGAAGACAGAGAGTGTATTTTATGTATAGTTGTGAATCCATTGCCTAGCACAGTACTATATTAGAGGCTTAACAATGTTGATTAAATAAATGAACACAGGACTGGAAAAGTAATTAATTTGTTTACTTGGTGAACTTGTTAATAAAATATTATTTAAAGAAAGTCAGAGATTGTGTCCCACCCACCCCCCATCTCCCCGTTGTGGTGGTTTTCATATCAGCTTCTTAAGCACTTTTGAAAAAACAGCCTTAATTTTGGCTCTTGTTTTCCTTAGCTGACCTTTCCCATTGCACTTGTCAGACCTTCTGCCTCTTGGCTTTCACTTATCACTGAGCATTACTTGTTCACTGACCTGAACTTTGTCCGTTTTTTTTCAGATTTCTGTACCTTTTCTTGTTATGTCAGCTCTGTTTTTCTTTAGGTAACCACCTTTTGACAATTTTTTTCTGTTCACCAGTTTTATTTCGTTTTCCCCTTTTTATTCCTTCTTCTGGAGATGCGATGCTCAGTTTTCCTTCAAGCTTCAACATCAAGGAGTTTGATGAATATATTAGTTTTGTTTATTGCTGGATGCCGTTTTAAAGAACGGACCCAAGTGTGAATGGAGCAAGGTTGTCAACGAAGGGCCCAGAAGAAGAGGAAGAGATTCATCCTTGCTGTTGAACTTACTGCTGTGGGAACTGGGTATAAGCACAGGGTGGGCTCAGGGTTTGCTCTGCAAACCAGCCTCCCGTTTCTCTATGGCGAAAGCAGTTCTTACTTGGGAGTGACCTTGGTGATAAATGCCTGTCTGGGTTGTGTTGGCCTGACAGTATATTAACCTTTGAAGGTCAAGCTTCTTTCTTCTTTCACAATTTGCTTTAACCTGTGACCCTCAGGTGACTGTTTTTTTGCTCCACGGCTTTATTGTCCTGTGGCCAAATCAATGCTGTTGTGAAAAGGTCAGCAGCTCTGAAACACCTTTGGTTCATAATGGAATGTAAGGCCCATTTTCAAGTTCCTTCCCATCCCTTCTTTCTTCCCCCTCCCACCAGTAATCGATTCCAGAGCCCCATCTGTGCTTTTCCTCTAAATGGTTCTTCTTTACAGGTGTTAACATTGCATTTAAGTAAAACATAACATTGCCCTCGTTTTAGCAGGCACATCCTGTTAGAAACACAGTATGCTCTTCATTCCCACAAACAATGATCTTTGCATTGTCCCTGTTTCTGGGCAACTGTTTTGCTGTATAAATGGCCATTTCAGCCTGGTTTATGTGGACCTGATGTATAGAGCTTTTATATCTGAACACTGAGCTGCAGGATCCTATAGCATTTGCCTTCTGTGCTTCCCATACTGGCAGAAAGTAACTGCATCCTGCAGACCCTGTGGTGGAAAGAGGCTCTTCCACTGTGGTGCTTATTGGCATTACTGGCCACTAATGGATGGATGCCAGATAATGAATATGTCGTTAACTAACCTTTCCATTTCCATTGTGTGTTTGGACAGGCAGGACTATTCAGGGCAAGGTGAGTGCAATTACATACCTTCCCTTTAATGACAAATCCGTTTTGGTTGAATTCACCCACTTTCTCCCATCCAGTAGCTAAGAATAAACCAATTACCTAGAGAAGCCTTGAGATAAATCAGATAAACACATTGCTTACTTTTTCTTAGGCCATGGAAGCATTTGGTTCGGTAAGCACAAACCAATCCTACTTTGAATACCCAGGAGGTCTCCAAACCCCTGAGAAAGGCACATAAGTGTGCCGTGATTTAGTTCCACCGTCTCTCTAGTTTCCTTTCTCCATTCACACCCACAGGCACTCCTTTTTTTCCCTAGCTGTAGTGAAGAAATCACAGTCCCTGTAACAATCTATGCCCTTCATCTGTTGGTGCCTTTGTACACGCTGTACTTTCACCCTAAGTCACCTCTCCCTACTGGTTTCCCACTCATGCCCCATCATTGTTAAACCTTCAGTGACCCCCTTCCCCACCTGTAGAACTGACCATCCCTAACTTCATGCCCCACTTGTACTTGGTACATTGTTGTACCTATCATGACACCTGGCAATTTTGGGTCAATGTGTCTGTCTAGACCAGTGCTGTCCAATAGAGCTTTGTGCAGTGAGGGGGAATATGTTTAATAGGGTAGCCAGCAGCCACGTGTGGCTACGGAACACTTGAGATGTGGCTAGTGCAAGTGAGTGCTGAAACTTTAATTTATATAGCTGGTCGTTGCTACCATATTGGACAGCGCAGGTCCAGACCAGTGGTTTTCAGACATTAGTATGTATCAGAATCACATGGGGGGCTTATTAAAACACATATTTCTAGGGCCCACCCCCAGAGTTTCTGATTCAGTGGGCTTGTGTGGGGCCTGAGAATTTGCATTTCTAACAAGTCCCCAAGTGATGCTGATATTTCCTTTTTTTTTCTTTTTTTTAAAAATTGGGATGTAGTTGCTTTACAATGTTGTGTTAGTTTCTGCTGTACACAAAGTGAATCAGCTCTATGTATACATATATCCCCTCTGTCTTGCATCTCTCCACCCCCGCATCCCACCCATCTAGGTCATCACAGAGCGCCGACCTGAGCTCCCTGCGCTATACAGCAGGTTCCCACTAGCTATCTGTTTTACACATGGTAGTATATATATGTCAGTCCCAATATCCCAGTTCATCCCATCCCCCTGCCCTCCCCCCACCCCGTGTCCACATGTCCATTCTCTACATCTGCATCTCTATTCCTGCCCTGCAAATAGGTTCATCTGTACCATTTTTCTAGATTCTGAGGATTCATACTTTGGTTTAGTGGTCTAGACCACTGTTGGCAAATTATAGCCTCCAGGCCAGATTTAACCAGCTACCTGTCTTTTTAAAAAATTAATTAATTAATTTGACTGTATCAGGTCTTAGTTGTGGCACGTGGGATCTTCATTGCGGCATGCGGGATCTTTTATTGTAGTGAGCGTGCTCTTCCTCGCAGTGTACGGGCTTCTCTCTAGCCGTGGTGTGTGGGTTCCAGAGCGCACCGGCTCGTTAGTGTGGCGCATGCGCTTAGTTGCCCTCGGCATGTGGGATCTTAGTTCCCTGACCAGGTATCAAACCTGCATTGGAAGGCGGATTCTTAACCACTGGACCACCAGGGAAGTCCCAGCCAGCTACCTGTCTTTGAATGCATCTTGTTGGAAACAGTCTGCCTATCCATTTACGTTGTCTGTGGAGGCTTTCAAAATGACAGTCAGGTAATTGCAAGAGTAGATCATATGACTTGTAAAGCCAAAAATATTTGCTATCTGACCCTTTACAGAAAAAGTGTGCTGACCCTTGGTCTCTGTGAATGTGACTTTGTTGTCTTTGTAGCTTTGGACCCTGCAACAGTGTGGGGTACAGAGTAGCCACTGAATGAATGAAATATTATAGAGGATTCCAGTTAGATATAAATATTGGCTTTATTTATTATGGTAGATTGTTGTAAGCTTTTTACAAATTTTGAAACAATCTATTTGAGTCATTTTTACTTGAGCCATGAGGCATTTAAAATTCATGTCCTTTAGCAATTTGATCAAGGTGAAAGCTTTGAGTAAAGGACTATGAAATGGAAAAGCCACATTAATCTGAATGGTAGGAATATTGGCTGTTGAATTTATTATTAGTAGTTGTAGTAATGTTTTATAGAAATCTCATTGGAAAGCCATTATTAAGGCAACATTCTCTTAAGACTGAGAAGAGCAGCTTCAAGGACCTGATCCCAAAACCTCTGCTCTGCTTCCAGGGCTAAAATTAAGGGGCCTTTCACACTGGCTTGTCCTGGTGCTTCCTCTAGGCCACTGAAGTCACAGGTGTGCTGAAAATTTTCAAGGTCCAGATACCAGTAACTAAGAGCTTTTTGGAATTCCATTAAAGTGAGGATTATAGCCTTTAAGCTTTTTTTTCCTTCTTCTTTTTTTCCTGTTTCACACGGCTTTTTTGGGGCGCAAAAGAACAGTTTAGAATAGTTTAAATTTAGCAGCATCTAAATTTGCTATCCAATCTGAAACCTGGAAGTTATTCTTCATCTCTTCTTTTCCCTCATATCAGCATAGTGGTTAAATGGGTAAGCCTTGTAATCTTACTTGTTATGAGCTGTGTGACCCTGAGCAAATTACTTAACCGCTCTGGTCTCAACTCTTAGGGGTTCTTGGGAAAGTCACCCAAACTCTCCATGCCTCAGTTTTTATGCTGGATTCTGTGTTGTTGACTGGGCACCACCACCACCACCAACCCCTTCTAAAGGCACCGTTTACATCATATTACAGAGAAGCAGGAAAAAAAATTCCCAGACTTTTCTTTCCTAAATGATTTCTGGTTAGTAGCAGCCAATGACAGGCCCTTGGACACGTGTTGGGAGGAAGGAGAGGAGAAGCCCCTGTTCTCCAGAAGCAGTTACAGCCAGACACCTGGTGGATGTGGGAGCCACAGCTGTTTTCCAATGAGCTCTTAAGAATGACCTGTTTACACTGCAGCTCCAAGCAGTGGTAAGAGGGTCTCAGAGGTTCTTTAGATTTTTAGCGGCTTCCTGGTGAGCTCTCAAAATGACTGACTTCATTGCTGCAGTCTGAGATCACTAGTGGTTGCTCCCCAGCATTTACTCTCCTGGTCCTTCCAAACAATATGACGCTTCAGTGTTCACCTTCTTTCCCATACCTGGAATCCATAGGTTGGCTTCTGTTTTCCTAATCAAGCTCTGACTGATATAGTATTCTCATTAGTTAAATAAAGATAATAATAGTCCCGCCTCGTAGGATTAAATGAATTTTATAAAGACACACACACTCTCTCACACACACAGACATATATACCTGAAGCTCTTTTAACGTATTTTATATTTATTTTTTATGTGTCTTCCCCATTCCCATTGGAATATGAGCTCCGCTCTGTTTAGATTTTTTTGTTGGACGCCTCCTCTGCTTTTTTTTTAAATAATTAATTTTTTGGCTGCATTGGGTCTTCATTGCTGCACGCGAGCTTTCTCTAGTTGCGGCGAGGGGGGCTACTCTTTGTTGCGGTGCACGGGCTTCTCACTGTGGTGGCTTCTCTTGTTGCGGAGCACGGGCTCTAGGCGTGCGGACTTCAGTAGTTGTGGCACACAGGCTCTAGAGTGCAGGCTCAGTAGTTGTGGCGCACGGGCTTAGTTGCTCTGTGGCATGTGGGAATCTTCCCGGACCAGGGCTCGAAGCCGTGTCCCCTGCATTGGCAGGTGGATTCTTAACCACTGCACCACCAGGGAAGTCCCCTCCTGCTTTCTGTCTAATTTGCATTATATGTCCATCTCTTACATTTTTCAAACGGATTGATATTTGTCAATGCAAATTTGATCATGTGTCTTTTCTCCTAATCAGCAATAACTCCTCATTATCTATGAGGTAAAGTAGAAACTAGTTCCATAGAGTGGAAGATAAAGTTGGCCATGATTGATCACTTACCCACTCACAGTCTGTGCTGTAGCTCTACTGAAGTTTTGAGACTTCTATAACTTACTTGACTATTTCATATATCCGTGCCTTTGCACATTCTGTTCCATCTGCTGGGGAGATCCTTCCCTCTTTTATCTACCTGGTTAACTTCTCCATCTTTAATACTTTGCTTAAACATCATCCTTCTGCATTCTGAGATCCTAGGCACAATTGGTCATTTATTTCTCCTTAGTCCTCTTACATTTTGAACTTATTTATCAGGCTTACCTCAAAGTATCCAAAGTAAATATTTGCATGTTTGTCTTTTCCTTAATTCTGTAAGGTATTTGCATCAAGAACCTTTACTTATTCCTCCTGGTATCCCTAGCCCCGGGACTAGGATTGAACAGGATTTAGTAATATATGTGTAACATATGAATGATCGAACACTTTCATAGCTACCTCAGCCTTACAACTTCCAAAGGAGTACACTCGGGGTCCACGGCGGGTTAGAGGCTATGGTGTTACAGATTCTGTCATTCTGTAAAAGCTATGTCTGAGTATATGGAACAGTGGGAAATATTTTGGCCGGTGGGCACAAAGACTGATCTGCTAAACCAATAGCAACTGGGAACAAACTGTTCTCACTGTTGTGGCTCCAGGGGTGTCAGATGTTTGGGTTTGATCTCCCTGATTAGGAGAATTTTCAGTTCTTCAGAGGATGCTGTTTTCCTCTCTGTCTGCCTGGTTCTCGTCACGGGCTGTTTCATTGTGGCAGGTCCATTACATCATGGCTGTCTGGTAGGAAAAGAGGTTCTTGGCTGCAGGTGTAAAGATGAAGCCGACATGTAATGTGCTGTTGTTTCCCCCCAAGCTGGTGCAAGAAAAGATGTATATTTTCAGTGACTTTTCAGCTGTACTTGGGAATTTTTAGCGAGTGGGTTTTTGCAGGAATGCTTAGCTCTGTTATTTACCACATGGTACAAGTTAGAGACGGATGCGATGTGGCAGAATCCTTATTTGTTTTTCATTGGCACAGGCTGCTTCCCATTCAGCCCTTGTTATGCTGCTTCATTTTAAGTGTTCCTAATGTTTGGACATTTCCCACTCTCGCCTCAAGATGGTTTAGTCATCAGAATGCAGTTGGGAAGTTTTCACCTTTCTTTCTGCTTTAATTAGTCTTGTGAAAGCTTTACGCCCCTTGGGGGTGTCAGGGAGCTATAATCAAGTTTGACATAAAAAGTCTGGGCTTGAGTCTTAGTTCTAACACAAGCCAGCTTTGTGACTTCGGGTAAATCACCTAACCTGAGTCTCGTGTGCATGCTGTTTTAAATGGGAATGATAAGCTGTGACAAAGCGAGAGAGAGGCGTGGACATATATACACTACCAAACATAAGGTAGATAGCTAGTGGGAAGCAGCCGCATAGCACAGGGAGATCAGCTCGGTGCTTTGTGACCGCCTGGAGGGCTGGGATAGGGATGGGGGGAGGGAGGGAGACGCAAGAGGGAGGAGATATGGGAAAATATGTATATGTATAGCGGATTCACTTTGTTATAAAGCAGAAACTAACACACCATTGTAAAGCAATTATACTGCAATAAAGATGTAAAAAAAATAAAAGTAAAAAAAAAATTAAATAGGAATGATTACATTTGCTCTTCTTATCTCCTAGGGTATATTAGTCTGATGAAGGGCATTCTAGTTCTAGGGCAAAACCAGGACCAGTACAGTTGACTCTTGAACAACGTGGATTTGAATACCTCAGGTCCACTAATACACGGAATTTTTTCAGTAGTAAATACTACAGTGCTCCACAATCCACAGATGTTGAATCCGTGGATACAGAAATGTGGATAAAGGAACCACTGATATAGAGGAGCTGCATACACAGAAGGCTGACTGTAATTTACACATAGGGTTTCAACTGCATGGAGGGTTGGTGCCCCAGACCCTCGTGTTGTTCGAGGGTCAGCTGGACTCCTTTTCCCCTAAATGAGTGACCTATTACACAGGAAACGTAGACTCCCAAGCAGTAAGACACTGCTGAACTTTAACATCACCTTCTGTCCTGCCAATATTCAGTGGCTGGAGAAAGGGTGACTATATGTGGCCCAAGAGGGGTTTAAGAGTTAGAGTGTCCCATCATTCCAGGTGAGTATGGTTTACTCTGATGACAGAAAGGGAAGTAGGGTCATTGTACACTCTGAGTCTGTCTTGTCTGGTTAGGGGCTACATGTATTTTCAGCTGGGGGTGATTTTGCCCCCAGAGGATGTTTGGTAATGTCTGGAGACATTTTTGGTTTTCACCACTGGGATATGCTACTGGCATTCAGTGGGTAGAATCCGGGGATGCTGCTAAACGTCCTCCAGTGCGCAGGACAAACCCTCCACAACAAAGGATTATCTGTTCCCAAGCACCAGTAGCGCTGTGGCTGAGAAATACTGATGTGTTCTGTGTCGTCCTGTCCCAGAGCTCCAGGACTAGTCAGGAGGAGCGGCAACCATCTGGATGCAGACACCAGCGGAGGGGATGCGCACTCTGAGTGGCCTGCCTGAGGGCCATTGCTTGGTTTAGCCCTGGACCCAAATCCTGAATTCTGCTCCAGATTTTTTTTTTTTTTTTTTTGCCGTACGCGGGCCTCTCACTGCTGTCGCCTCTCCCGTTGCGGAGCACAGGCTCCAGACGTGCAGGCTCAGCGGCCATGGCTCACGGGCCCAGCCGCTCTGTGGCATGTGGGATCTTCCCGGACCGGGGCACGAACCCGTGTCCCCTGCATCAGTCGGACCCTCAACCACTGTGCCACCAGGGAAGCCCCAGATTTTTTAAAATTTTACTTTTTATTGAAGTATAGTTGATTTACAATATTGTGTTAGTTTCAGGTGTACAGCAGAGTGATTCAATTATATACATATATATCTTTTCCAGATTCCTTTCCCTTATAGGTTATTACAAAATATTGAGTACAGTTCCCTGTGCTATACAGTAGGTCCATGTTGATTATCTATTTTATATATAATAGTGTATATATGTTAATCTGAGCCCAGTACCTGCTTATGACGTGCACTTGCATTAGACTCTTCTCTGCCCATTGTTCACCCTGGAATAGTCTCTTGCATCAGTATAACCTAATGGTTAAGAATGTGGACTTAACAAATGGAATGCCTACTTTGAATCCTGACCTGTCGTTTATTAGTCACGCGACCGCAGACAACTCTCTGTGCCTTCACTTGTTTGACTCTAAAATGGAGATATGAGTACCCATCTTACTCGGTTGTAGTCCAGTTAGTATGTGGAAATAATACTATCATATGCCAACTACCAAGCGCCTAGAATGGTGCTTGGCCCTTAGGAAGTGCTTGAGAGATATTAACCATTATGTGTCTGACTATACTCCAGAGCCAGTACACACCAATAGCATCAGGATATGGTTCCCATATAATTTCAATTCAGTTGGTCAAAACTTTATTTTACGCCCTATTTTGTGCAAGACACAGGGCTGGGCAGTAGGAAATTAAAAATGCCCTAAACATACATTTAAGTAAATGTATTAGTTTAGTCCAATGAATATAATAGAACTGTATATCTTCTCTTATAGCAGCTCCAAATTGGGAGTGGTTAATTCTATCTGAGAAGAAAGTTCTTTTTTTTTTTTTTTTTTTTTTTTTTAAAAAAAGGTTCATTTTTAAAAGATGAAAAAGCAGATGGGGAGAAGGACTTTCCCGGTAGAAAGCAGAAACTTCGCCTTATTCTGTAAACTCAAGATGGTTTATCTCTCTCTCTTTTTTTAAAAAAATTTATTTATTTAATTTACTTTTGGCTGTGTTGGGTCTTTGTTGCTGCGCACAGGCTTTCTCTAGCTGCGGTGAGCGGGGGCTACTCTTCGTTGTGTGCGGGCTTCTCCTTGCAGTGGCTTCTCTTGTGGCAGAGCATGGGCTTTAGGCGCGCGGGCTTCAGTAGTTGTGGCATGTGGACTCAGTAGTTGTGGCTCGCGGGCTCTAGAGCACAGGCTCAGTAGCTGTGGTGCATCGGCTTAGTTGCTCCGCGGCATGTGGGATCTTCCTGGACCAGGACTCGAACCGGTGTCCCCTGCATTAGCAGGTGGATTCTTAAGTGCTGCGCCACCAGGGAAGCCCAAGATGGTTTATCTCTTGAACCTTCTCCACATCTCAGCTGTTCAGTCTCCCTGCCTGGTATCACTTTGACTTTATCTCCCTGATCTGCAGTGACAGGAAGACATCACTCCTTCTTTTGTCTCTCTGTACTTTTTCTGCCTTGATAAATAGACTTGTGTCAGAAAAGACATCTTTGTGTGGGAGAGCCTCTGAACTTGCTCCTTTTATCCCTTTCCTGCTTGGAAGAGATACCACTGTAGGAGGCCCAAACTGGCCACTAATTTTGGGAGCCCCTGCAGTAGACCAGCTGGACATTGGACTGATCAGCAGTGATCTGTGAAGCTGTGTGAACTTGTTTACCCTCGTGATGAGCAGGAGGAAACCTCTCCTGGTAGGGATCTGCTGGCTGATAGTACAGAGAGAAACTTAGGAATTAAGAAAAAAAAAATTCTCTTTCCTAAAGTTTTTAGACCTTCAGAAGTGTACCCAAACTACAAAGTGCCCATTCTACAGAGAAAGAGGGATTATGTTTTGCTTGTAACTGTGTTTATTTTACTTTATTTTTTTGTGGTACGTGGGGCTCTCACTGTTGTGGCCTCTCCCGTTGTGGAGCACAGGCTCCGGATGCGCAGGCTCAGCGGCCACGGCTCATGGGCCCAGCCGCTCCGCGGCATGTGGGATCTTCCCGGACTGTCCCCTGCATCGGCAGGCGGACTCTCAACCACTGCGCCACCAGGGAAGCCCTGTAACTGTGTTTTAATGAGCTACATTTGCCTTAAGAGTTGAGATAAATGTGTTTATATATCCAGCCTTACAGCCAATCTCCTGAGCCAAGCTGCACAGACTGAAGGAAACACTGAATATTGAAGCTTGGCCTGATTGGGGGTAAGGGAGGGTTGCAAATCTGAACAGAGCTTTTTAAATCTTTCATATCTCTTTCATGTTTATCTAAGTGTGAAAATATGAGTGAATGATCAATTAATTATGGCCCGTACAGTTGAGGGTAATTGCTCATTCACGCTCAGAGAATTTTGGTTCCCCAAATAGTTGCTTCATTTTAGGCATAGGTCTTAAAAATTAAACTTGTTTCAGCATCAGAGCATGTCCTAGGGAAGGCAAGTCAGATGAAGGCTTTATTATTGCTAATTACAATGTTGTACCTTTAGAGAAGCACCTGTGTTGACTGCATGCGAGTTGCTGTTCTTTGAATGCATGCAGATTGCATTATGTACGCTGTACTTGGCCTCTTGATTCCTTACATAGGGAGTTGCCTCTGAGATGTGAGATGATACTTTCAGAGTGGTGGTAGGTCCATTTGCAATTTTGTTTCTAGTAATTAAACTATCAAAAGAATGTACCATTTCTCTTGAATTCCAAGGGGACTGATTTCAGTAGCGCCATGTTTCGGCTGACCCAGGATAAAACCGTGAGAAGCCAAGTGAACTTCTGTCCTTGACATCAAAACTTCTCTATCCTCTCTTCTGCTGCCTTAATGGAAAGTGCATTTTGGGGGTTTCTCCACCTTGGCATAATTGCCATTTTTTTCGTAGGGGCCTGTTCCGTGCATTGTAGGGTGTTTGGTAGCATATCTACCTTCTGCCCACTAGATCGCAATAGCATTCCCTCCCCGAGTTGTGACAACCAAAATGTCTCTAAACATTGCCAAGTGTTCTCTAAGAGGCAAAATTGCCCCTGGTTGAAAAACCACTGTACTATTCAATGCTTCATTTATACAGGGAAAAAAAAGGCGTCTATTACACTGTGACCCTCAACTATATGCTGGGCAATTCAGGAGGTTATTTGACCTTAACAGAGGACCATGTGTACTGATTTGCCTTGGCAAGTCTTGTTTCATACCTGTTGTCACACCACAATGATTAATAGCACCCTCCCCTTTCCCTTTCAAAAGTATACAGGTTTGAATGACAAATTTTAAAGACACCATAGGTTTGAGTGAAATACTTAGATCCTCCCAGTTGGAGAAATGGAAATTAAGCTCTGAAATTCAAGTGATTTGCCAAAGGTCAGGAGCACAGCTGCTAAATTGGGTTGCTAAACCTTGAAATCAAGATGATTTACATCCGAAGTCCTATTGGTTGTTTTGATATTTCTGTCTGATCTCCCCAGAGTGATCTGTAGTAACTCTTAACAATAAAAGGCAAGCCATGGCAAGACCCTGGAAGAATTCATCCTTCTCAGTATCCAGAAACAAGAAGAGTTTAGAATTGGACAGTCCTAGATGCAAATCTGAGTTTCACTATTTACTTTTCCATGACCTTGGGACTATGCCTCCTGTATTTCTGTGTCTATGAAATAGAGATAATAAACTGAATACAAGGCTATCCTAAGTGTTAAATTAGATAATGTATGTATAATATGGCACCTGGCATATATTAAACACTCCATAAAGAATTGACATTATTAGTATCAACCCCAGGAGAAGACAGGAGGTGGTAGAGTTCAAGACGTAAAGGAAAGCAGGCAGAATCCTAGGGGCTGTGATAGGCGAGAAGAGTCCTGGGCGAGGGGGTGCCCTGTAGGGCTGTCAGCGTCCTCTGGCTCCCCTGAGAGGCTGCATCTGGAAAGAATACTCACTGAAATTTTGTAACTCAAAGCTTAAGCTCTTCCTCCCTTCCTAGGATATTGTGAACTTATAGGGCACTGTTGAAAAGCAAAATGCCGTAAAGACCCAAAGCCGTGAATTTCTAACAGTGGGATTTCACCTTGGAGAGTTGAGTACAGAGAGGGCCAAGCCTGGTGCTGGGAACGCAGCAGTTCTAGTTCTGTTCAGATAAGCAGCTGGGTGGTCCTGATCTCCTCCTTTAAACCTTTATTTTCTCACTATAAAAAGAATTGTAACTAAGCCCTAATATCTTCTTTCACATAAAAAAAGACGCACAGAATGACTTTATAGCAAAGTTAAAAGAACAGTAAAAGAAACTGTCTAGTCAGCCACGACACTGTCATCCCTAAAAGTCCCCTGTGCTAGTTTTAGTTGTACTTTGATTTTTAAATTCTGGAATCTAAGGAGGTACCCCTGGGGAGTGGCAATACAGGTAACTTTTATAGGTTTTTGTGTTTACTTGTATTTTCTGAATGTTCTACCATGTGCATGTTATCACTTTGCAAATCAGAAAATATCTAATGCTGCTCGTTTATTTTTTAAGGCTATGAGACTGCAGGTTGAATAGGCCAGTGGGGAAAAATACTCCCTGCCTAGAAAAAAAGAAGTCCTTTGAGTATTAAGACTTAGAACATCGGTAGTGTGTAACCCTGCCGGGCCCGTGGACCATTACCTGAGAGATAATGTACCATGGAACATGCTAATAAACACAACGCATGATGCTTGTTCCCGCTCACCCCCATGTCCCAGCTGCATGGGCACAGGTGGCTGGTGTGGCGTCTTTGTTCTGGCCCATCACTCTGGGGAAAACAGACGTGCTGGGCGTTCTGCTCAGTTGCTTCGATGGGTTTTAGTACACCACATTTTATTTTATTTCCATTTTGTGCATGTATTAATAGTCACTAAGCATTTCTCTAAGGAGGTGCATCATTGCATAGAAGCTGCTCTACCAAAACAGGTGCAAATGTTTTTCAAAAGCCTTCTTGCAAATAAAGATGGCTGATGAGTTTTCAAAACTAGTAACAATTCTCATCCTTTAGAGAGAAGAAAAAAGATCTAGAGATGTTTTGATGTTCCAAAGTAAGAACAAGCACATTCAGTTTCACTCAGAGATTAGGGTACTTTTGGAATGTGTGTATTTTGTTCATTCGTTTACAAATATCTGAACTATGAAACCAACTTAGAAAAATGGATTTGCTCAAAATCAAGTCAGTCAGGGGAATGATATTGATTATCATCTTTACCATTAATTTGACTAAATTCTCTGTTCCATGGCTTTCTTTACCTAACAGGTTCTTTGGCGCTTGTCAGTGTTTGGACCTATGCACTCATATAGTCTCCTCAGGACACACTGTAATAGCTAAGGGCTCAGTTCTGGAGTAGAGGTTCAAGTCCTGGCTCTGCTAAGTACTTAGTACAGTTAGTTAAAATTGTATTGTCCCAACTTCTTCATCGATCAAGTGGGAATAATAATAGTATCTATCTTGGAGGATTGTTTTGAGGAGTAACTGAATGTAGATTGCAATCAAGAGTGCCTGGCCCAAGTTAGAGCTCAGTGACCGTTCACTTTTATTTCTGATATTCATGAGTGAAAGAGATTGCATTCTGGGATTGACAAATGAGAAACAAAACAAACTTCCTTAATACAAAACGTAGCAAGGCAAAAGGATTCTCTGTTTAGATTCCAAGGCTTACTCAGTAATCCCAATGCTATAGTTTTTTATAATCCAGACTCTCTTTATTTTCTCTTTCATCTTGGCTCTTTATGTAAATTGTGGTTCATTCAGTGGGAAAAATTTACCTAAAACGTTTTCCCCCATCTCATTCATGAAGTGTTCGGTGTCCATTTCAACTCCCAGTGATCTCTCCCTGCCACAAACTCTTAAGTGTTTCTTCACATCAGTCTCTCATTCATTCCTTCTTGAAACACTTGAGTGCCCTGCTTGTCCCACTTGCTAATAAGACTGAATCAATCAAATGGAAAAGGCCACTTCTTTCAATGAGCTTGTCTTGGGGACCGTGGTCTGTATAATGTTTTTGAACTTTTCATCTTTTGTTCTCTGCTAGATTTAATTCTGTTCTCAGTGCCTGAGACTGTGCTATTTGCATCCCCTGTAGGTGATGAAAAAGTGCTTAATGAGTAATAATTTCAAAAACTGTAGCCATATATATATATATATATATATATATATATCTCACATCTTCTTTATCCATTCATTTGTTGATGGACACAGGTTGCTTCCATGTCTTGGCTATTGTGAATAGTGCTGCTATGAACATTGGACATGTTCATAGCAGCATGTATCTTTTCAAATTAGAGTTTTCTCCGAATATATGCCCAGGAGTGGTATTGCTGGATCATGCGGTAATTCTATTTTTAGTTTTTTAAGGAACCTCCATACTGTTCTCCATAATGGCTGCACCATTTTACATTCCCACCAATAGGGTAAGAGGGTTCCCTTTTCTCCACACCCTCTCCAGCATTTATTATTTGTAGACTTTTTGCTGATGGCCATTCTGACTGGTATGAGGTGGTACCTCCTTGTGGTTTTGTTTTGCACCTCTCTAATAATTAGCAAAGTTGAGCATCTTTTCATGTGCTTATTGGTCATCGGTGCGTCTTCTTTGGAGACGTGTCTGTTTAGGTCTTCTCGTTTTTTGATTGGGTTGTTATTGAGTTGTATGAGCTGTTTTTATATTTTGGAAATTAATGCCTTGTTGGTTGCATCTTTTACAAATATTTTCTCCCAGTCCATACGTTGTCTTTTCGTTTTGTTTATAGTTTCATCTGCCGGGAAAAAGCATAGAAGTTTGATTAGGTCCCATTCATTTATTTTTCCTTTTATTTCTATTGCCTCTGAAGACTGACCTAAGAAAACATTGCTACGATTTATGTCAGAGACTATTTTGCCTATGTTCTCTTCTAGGTGTTTTATGGTGTCATGTCTTATATTTAAGTCTGTAACCCATTTTGAGTTTATTTTGTGTATGGTGTGAGGGAATGTTCTAAATTCATTGATTTACATATGATGTAGCTATTCTTCAATGAGCATCTGGGTTACCCAGCTCTATGCTCTATATGCAAAGTCTCCTTTATTCCTCATAATCCTATGAAATTAGCGTTATTCTCTTCACTTTATAGTCAAGGAAACAGAGACTCAGCAAGGTTAAAGAACTTCCCAGCATCACAGACCTCATTAGTGGAAGATTCTGGATTTGAATCCAAGTTTATCGCATTTTAAAGTTCATGTTCTGAACTGTTTTGCCATACTGGTTGGGTAGGTACATGGGGGGCATGCATAATTAAGTGAATAAGTTTAAAGGAAGTTTAGGTTACATATATATCACCTGGTTGTCCTCAATGGTCAGTTCTTCTCAGTATCCTTTGCTGGTTCTTCCTCGCTTTCCTGAGTTCTGACCATTGAAGCTCCCAGGGTGCTCTTCATGGACTTCTCTTTCTGTTTTGACTCCCTTCCTTGCTGATCTCATGTAGTCTCATGGTTTTAAATACTGTCTATATACTAGTGATTCCCACATTCACATGTGAATCCAGCCCTGACCCCTCCATCCTAGATTCACACATTTTACTGCTTACTTTATAACTCCACTTGGTGTCCAGAAGGCATGTACAACTTACATCTAAAACTGAGCTTCTTGTATTTCCCATGACCTGTCTTCCCCAACCTGCTTCTCTGTCCATCATTCCCATCAATTAAAGGCTGTCATTCCATTTGCTCGGGCTAAAACCTCAGGAGCTATCCTTGATTCCGATTTCTCACATTGCACATGTAATTCAGTGGCAAATTCTGTCGACTAAACCGTCAAAATAGATCCGGAATCTATCTGACCACTTCTCCCCATCTTTATTGTCACTATCTGGTTTAAGCCACCATCAGCTGTCACCTCTATGATTGCAACCGTCTCTTCACTCCCCTCTCTGTGTCTGCTCTTGCACACACACACACCCCCATCTCTTCTGCACATCGCTGCTAAGGGGATCCTGGTAGAGTGTAAATCACATCGTGTCACTTATCCCAGACCTCTTCCTCAGCTTCCTAATTCACTCAGTGTAAAAGCCAAGCTTCAAAGCCCTCCCTAGTTGGCGATGCCCTTACCTCTTGGATCTCATCTCCTCCTAACCTTCCCCATACGTAGCCTCTTCCTGCCCCTCCTACCTCCGCGCTTATCTGAAACACACCAGACAAACTCTTCCCTCTAGGCTGTTGCAGTGGCTTTTTCCTCTGTACGGCTCATTCCCATACCTCTTCAGGTTTTTCCTGATTTGACATGTTGTCAAATCAGTAAGGTCTATTTCAAACTGTGTATCATCCCCACTCCCTGTCCCCCTTCTCCGCTTTTATATTCTCCGTAGCAATCACCACCACGTGAAACGCTCTACACCGTAACAGTAGATGGTAAGCAGCACAGAAGCAGGAATTTGTGTCGTGTTTCTCGTCCCAGTCCCTAGAACGTTGCCTGGCACCTTCTATATACTCATGAAATATTTCTTGCGTGAGTGAATCAATCGTGCATTTATTTCGTGCCAGGCACTGTGCTGAGCATTTTGCATTCGTTAGTAAATTGTAAAATATCCCCTGTTAGCCTTTGAATTAAATAATCTTATCATACATATTTGACAGAGGAGAAACCTGAGCTTGGAGAGGTGATATATCCTGCTCAAGGTCATGCAGCTAAGTGTAGACATGGGTCTGCTTCACCTCAAGACCCCGGCTCCAGATAATTACATTCTGCTGCTTTTTGTATGCCAGCCCAGACCCCTGTCCCTCTCTTTCTTGGAAACACATGCACGGTTAGCCCTTTGGGGACATTTCCTTCTGGTGGGCTGTAACATGTCCTTTCTTAGTGTCCTGCCAAGGATTAACGGATGTTCTCTGGGGGAAGGTAGGAGAATCAATGCCAGTGATTATTTTTCTTTCATAAAGGAGCATAAGGGAGTAGCTGAGGGGAAGGTTTAGGATCAAAATTTATTTTGAACGACATATGTAGGAAAAATGTTACACCCATTGGTTTAGTTCTCACAAGGCAGTAATTCACCATGTCTGAGAGCGCCGGTCATTCTCACAGGGCATCTCTGATTGAAGCTCCAAAAGCTCCCATGATTACTCTGGGGAAAGCCTGACTTAGCTGTTTCCTCTCTATTTCTGGTTTCTCTACTTAGTTTTCCAGCTCCTGCAGGGCAGGGACCGTGTCTCCAATTAGCAATGAGTAAAGCACTCTTGACTATTAACCAAAGTAAAGAAAAAATTCCAAGCTGGCAGAATAAAGGAATACACGACGACACGAAGTCAGTTCTCAAACATCCTCTGTTGAGACTCTTCACACCAGGCCCAGGGTTGATAATGATCTTCATGCCTGTTTATTCCTCCACTGTCCTGTTAATGCTCAAAGATGTCCATGGATTATGTACAAATAATGCTGTGGTTCTCTCAGAATTGGTTTGTCTCAGCGATAACCACCTCTCAGGTTCTGGGATTCTGCCAGTGGAACCAGAGGGCAGAGGGTCAGTTGTTGTTTTTTTTTTTTTTCTTTTTTTTTGCGGTATGCTGGCCCCTCACCGTCGTGGCCTCTCCCATTGCGGAGCACAGGCTCCGGACGCACAGGCCCAGCGGCCATGGCTCACGGGCCCAGCCGCTCCACAGCACGTGGGATCCTCCCGGACCGGGGCACGAACCTGCATCCCCTGCATCGGCAGGCGGACCCTCAACCACTGCGCCACCAGGGAAGCCCCCAGAGGGTCAGTTTTAAGGACAATTTTCTTACGGTTTACAGTTTCTAAAAGGCTTTTGTTTTGTTTTGATTTTTAGCAGTTTAGTTTCCTTGAAACCTTAGCACCCTCTCTGGAACAGTTTATTTGTTGGACTAAAATGAACAGGTAAAAGGCATTAAAAGGTGCTGAGCTGCCGGGGTGGGCCTGGCAGTGGACAAGGCGGGGTGAAGCTGAGCTGTGCTTCAGGGGTCATTGAACACACAACTCCTGCTGCAGCTTAGCTTTCTCAGTGGTTTTAGCTCCTCTTTTGCTCACACGTTACAAAGGTCAGGTAGACACAAGTCTGCAGAGAAAACCTGCTTCTGAACTTGGTTCTTAGAAACTCATTTCTTTTTTGCAGCACCCAGCTGAAAACAGAGAAAAAACATAATTATATATATCATGTTATAATTATAAAATCTAGAGTGTAGGAACCTACACTCTAGAAGCCCTTCTACATTTTTGAGGGGATGGAACAATGTTTTCCACCCAGAGCATAAGATTTCCTCATTGAGGACTGGTCCTCGGAGATTCTGATTTAATTAGTTCAGAGCAGACAGGGCGTCAGTGTTTTATTTGGGACGTCAGTATTTTCTTTTAAAGCTCTCCTTGTGATTCTAATACAAGGATTGAGAACTACTGCTTTAGGCAACCTCTCTGGTCTTGGTGCAAAGAGAATTATTTCCTCCTGCAGACTTTATGGAGTGCTTTGGCCAGAGGAAATATGACCCATTCAGAGCTGGAAAAAACATTTGGAGAACACAGGGGCTTTAAGTGAATGACTTCATACTGAAGACCTAATCAGCATTTCAAAGGGAAGTGATAACAGGGAGTGTCCACTGATGAAATGAAAAGCTGGGATTGGCAAAACCAGTTTAATTAATTAATATATTTATGTGACAATCTGAGCGTAACTCACAGTCTGATTTTATTCTGGTCTTCTTTCCGCTCTCTACAATTCTCTCCTCTTCTTCCCTCTCTTTTGTATCCATGCACTCTACCTCTTTCTCTTTTCCTTTCTCTTTCTTCTTTGATTTATATTTTTCTTCACTTTTTCCCTCTACTTTTCTTATTTCTCCCTTTGGCCAGAGTATGAGATGAGGTATATTTTGTGTTGTCTGCAATGTTTATTGAGGAATTGTGTGTTCCCAGTGATTTATCTTAGAAACAAATTAGTTGGACAGTTTATAGTTTTTTTTTTTTTTTTTTTTGGTGGTACGTGGGCCTCTCACTGTTGTGGCCTCTCCCGTTGTGGAGCACAGGCTCCGGACGCGCAGGCTCAGTGGCCATGGCTCACGGGCCCAGCCGCTCTGTGGCATGTGGGATCTTCCCGGACTGGGGCATGAACCTGTGTCCCCTGCATCAGCAGGTGGACTCTCAACCACTGAGCCACCAGGGAAGCCCGTTTATAGTTCTTAAATTAGAAGACTCTCAAACACAGATGTAGAGAACAAACGTATGGACACTGAGGGGGGAAAGTGTGTGTGGGGGTCATGGGCTGAACTGGGAGATTGACATATATACACTAATATGTATAAAAGGGATAACTAATAAGAACCTGCTGTATAAAAAAAATAAAATAAAATCCAAAAAAAGAAAGCTCTCAAGTTATCCTTAATATGTTGCCCTGAAGATTTTGCCCTCCCCCACTCTGCTCTCTGCCTCTTGTGGGTTCTTGGAACCTAATAGAAATAGATTCCCTTGCTGGGTTAGCACAGTACAGGTTACATTAGAATCACCTGAGCCAGCTAATGCTGCTTTCTCATCCTGTACATCATGTGTAGGTTTGTAAGTGTTAACTTTAACGTTTCAGAAACCAAGCAGTGAAGGACAGAACTATTTGCTTCCCGGTAAATATCTTTTTTTTTTTTTTTTTTGTGGTACGCGAGCCTCTCACTGTTGTGGCCTCTCCCTCTGCGGAGCACAGGCTCCGGACACGCAGGCTCAGCGGCCATGGCTCACGGGCCCAGCCGCTCCGCGGCACGTGGGATCTTCTCGAACTGGGACACGAACCCATGTCCCCTGCATCAGCAGGCGGACTCCCAACCACTGCGCCACCGGGGAAGCCCCCGGTAAATACCTTAATTGGATGTCAGGAATGTCCTTGTTGTGTTGTACCTTACTGACATTCATTGAAGGTGGAAGAGACAGGGGTTTTGTCTTCAATAAATGGCAAAGTTAAGCTTAATTTAAACTTCACATCATAATTAGGTCTGTACTGTCTTCCTTTGACGTCGGTTGTATTTTAGTCACTTTGGTGTTTGTGTAACAAATATGTTTTGTTTCATAGGCTAATCTTTGCTGAGTTTCCCAGCTCATATCACTTCTTTCTCAACATCTTCCTCTTCTCCCTCACCATCATCACACCATCATCATCACTACCACCATCACTGTGACCACCCAAAGGCACCTAATTGAGATCTGAGTCTCTATGCAAGAGCCTGACCTACCAGGGTTGTCTCTGAAAAATCCACTTTACTGACTTCAGCTAGATTCATCTGATTTTTCTGAGTTCCAAACTTATTTTGTCCTGAACCGCTTGGATTCAGGCTCACAGTGCCAAGGAGAAGCAGGGGAGGAAGAAGGAAACGGGAGAGGGCTTGAATAAAGGATATGAGAAGAATGTTTGATTGAAATAAAGGGACGAATCACCTAATATGTTAGCTTCCAGCTTTCATTCCCCTCTCCACTCACCATTTGTCTAACAGAAAAGAAATGGAAAACCGTTAACTGCTTTTATTTTGATGGCAGGGACGTTATACCTGAAAACAAGATTGAAGATCTTAAAATTTCTCCATCCTCAGCAAGACCTCTAGTGACCTGCTGAATAGTTACTTAAGAGATTGTCAGTATAGAACTAAATGAAGTGATCAGAAGCTCATCACGATATATTAGATGATGGGTACACAAAAGTTTGGGGAAGTGACAGCCTGTAGTATTGGATGCTGGCTTGTGAATTGAACTTTAAAATTAAATTAGATCTTTCTTTAGGAGTCAGCAGAAGAGACTCAGAACGGGTATCTTCTACAAGAAAATTGTTACTGCCCTTGCATGCCTGGATTTAGGAACTGTAGATGGTTCGGAAGGGTCCCTAATTTGTTCTGGTTCAGGTTACAGCCTTACGATTAGAAGATATGATGTGTCTCTGTAGTTGGGTGGTTTGTACTTTCTGAGACATCATTTGACCTTTCAGTGGCACAGACAACTGTTATAGAGGAAATGTCACAGCTGGAGTGGAGTGCCTTTTTTGGGGGGGCAACCTTTTTGATATTCAGCTAATAGTGTTGGTACTCCAGAAACTCGGGGCATTAGGGTCCTTCTGTGTTTGGTTTTCAGTTATATGTCTGAGGCCAGTTAACCTATTCGTTTAGGACCCAGTGATAATGAGAACCAGACCTCATATGATGCAATTTCAAAAATGTTTTATCTTCATCTTTGATTTGTTTTATTTTCTTTTGGTTTTGGTTTCTCTTAGCATGGTTTCTCTTAGCAGGTTTCTTTTAGCTGTTTAACTCAGTGGGGGAGTAAGATATTTAAAGTTTCTGGTGCTTTTGTGAAAAGAGAGTTCTAAAATTTGTTAATTTTACTTTGCTCAGATTAGAGCAGCAATATGTGTTCATTTTAGGGAATGAAGATAAAAATCATTGATGATTTCCACCCCTCCACCCCAGATATAATTACCGTTCATGTTTTGGTACATTTACTTATAGGCTTTCAATATGCCTATATCTATCATTATTGCCAGTTTTTACATCAACATCTGTAGTTTAAAAGAATGGATATTACAGTGTTAATATTTACCATATTTCCCCTTAATATTATATCATTAGCATTTTCCTAAGATACACATATTCTTTTAGAATATGGTTTATCCTGACTGTAACATTGCATTGCACAAATATACCATTCTCTGCACTTCCGTATTGTGAGATATTTAGGTCATTTTCAATTTTATAAATAATGCTTCAGTGAACATCCTTGTGCATAAATCTTGCTTAAATTCCTTTTGAGTATATTCTTATGTTAATACTCAGAGTTTTTTTTCAGGTAAAATACCATTTCTACGGGGCTTGCTGATTCTATAAAGTAGCCTTTAAGTATTTTGACAGATGCAAGGTAGCATTGTGTTCTGGGGAGACACTGAATTACAGTTAGAAGACTTAGACGGAGGACGCGTTCTGCTACTTTTTGGTTATGTGACTTTAGGAAGGGGATTCACTGCCCTGGTCATTTTTGCTTCCTTGTTTGCAAAATGGAGAATATGAAACTCATCTTACTTTCCTTTTCCACTTGTGAAGATCAAATGAGGCAGTGAGAATAGAAGCACTTCGTAAACTTGAATGCACTTTCATCTTGTGAGGTTTTTTTTTAATACTTCTTTGTACAGCAGATATTTTTCAAGTGAGGCATATCATTTTTTGTTTGTTTTAATTTATTATTTTAGACAAGTGAAATGATACAAAAGATAAAAGAAATATCCGTGTGGCCAACATCTGATTTAGGAAATAAAACATTTATTTATGTAACAATTACTAATCTGACTGAGGCATTGTACCCACTCCAATTGCATGGCCTCTCCCTTCCCCCAAAAAGTTGCTCTTTAGAATTAGGTTTTTATCATTCCTAGTATGTCTTTATCACTTCACTGGCTTTGAAGTTATCCACTTTATTTCTGGTTGTTATCCTTCAAGTTTTAACATCCAGACTTAGCTTAACAAAATCTAAAGTTATTATTTTTATCCCCCTTCTGAACAGACCTTACTTAGAATACTTAAGTCCAACCATCTCTGTCTTTTATGTTGCTTTTCTCAGAATTTGAGTTCTATTTTGTTTCGTCACTACCCAAACTAATTATACTGCATAGTCATTGTTGGTGTGATTTACCCACGTGGTCTTTGCTCACCATTCCTTTCTACCTGTCATTCTTTTGTCCTGGCTTACTTTTCTTTTGTCAGAGGGTATCCGTGAGAAGTTTCTTCAGTGAGAACTATTAGTGGTAAATATATTAGTTTTTGTTTGTTTGAAAATGACTATTTCAATCTTATTCTTGAAGAATTATCTCTATATTTAATTCTAGGTTGTCACTTATTTTCTCTCAGTATCTTAAAGTCATTATCTCACAGCCTCCTGGCTTCCCTTTGTTGATACGGAGACATCTGCTGCTGTGGTCGTCAGTATTCTCTTGAATATTGTGATGCTTTCTAGTCTGTATAATCTTGTTTTCTTTGGTTATCTGCAGTTTTATTAAGATTTATTCATTTCTTTTATGAACAATGACAAAATAAATTGTGTATTTTAATTGTAAAAAAAAAACAGATTTATCCAGGTGTGGATTTCTTTATATTTATCCTGTTTGGTATTAATTTCCTCAATTTGAGGGGCGGGTGAGTATCATAAAATTTGGAAAATATTCAGCTTTTCTCTTCAAGTATTGGCTCCTTGCCATTCTCTCTCTTCTCTCTCCCTTAGAACTTCAGTTAGATTTCCTCACTCTGCCTTTCATGTCTCTTTACCCATATTTCTATACTTGCTGTGGAAAGTGCTGTGTTGCCAGTGAATGAATTCTTTCTGTAGTCACTGAGTTTGTAATTTCAGTGATTACACACACATGTATCACATATATATACATACATATGTATTTCTAGAAGTTCTGTTAGTTCTTTTTCAAATCTCCCTGACCCCTTTTGATAGCATCTTTTTAATTTGTTACATTTTTGAGTCCATTTTCAATTTTAAAACATTTAAAACATGTATTTTATAATATGTATTGGAAAATTCTATTATCCAAGTTGTTATTAGCTTTATTGCACTGTTCTTTTTCTGTTTACCCTCACTCATGGTGCCTTGTTTCCGTGTATTTTTTATTTTTAGTAATTGTGGATTATGAACTCATTTTCAGTACCAATTAGCTATGGGGATCTTATGAAGCCTGGCTTAAGAGTGTGTATGTACAGACCAGTAGTGTTCAATAGAAATTTCTGCAATGATGGAAGTATAATGTTTTCTATCTCTGCTGTCCAGTGTGGTAGCCACTAGTCACATGTGACTATTGAGCACTTGAAATGTGACTAATGTGAGGAACTGAACTTTAAATTAAGATTTAATTAAAAAATTTAATTTAGTCATAAGGCTGGATAGCATAGGGCTTTTTGCTTCTTCCAGGCACACTTGGGAACTACTAATTTGAGCCCACTTTATGTTAATATTTTTACCTGTAGTATCTATCCCATGCTACAAAGATGAATAGATTTGATCTTGAAACTGTCAGTCTAGGCCTATGGTTACACAAATTCAGGGGGATATTTTTATACGTACAGGAGAGGCGCATTACTTACCCATCTCCCTTTTCTGGTGGGCAGATGAAGTTTTAGCCCACATTTTCCCTAATGCATGCATGATCCTTTAGGAGTCCCAGCTTTACTTAAGGATTTTGTTTCCAATCTTGAGAAAATCTAAATCCTTCTCTTCTTTCCTGAACAGTGAAATCTGGTGGTCATTTGGTCATCAGTCACTCATGTCTGTGGTTGCTAGTTCCCCCTTCCTTTTGCTGACTGCAAATTTCTTCTCTATCCTTGTAAGCTCAGATATTCATTTGTCGAAAAGGGTTTGTTATATTTTATCTGACAACACTCATTGTTATGAAATAGGCAGTTCTCAGGATATTTATTCTGCCTTATTGCTGGAAATGAAAGTGTCTCCAATTCTTCTGAGTAATTTCTTTGTAGTGGGCAGATATTGGAGGCCTTTCTTGCTGGGCGTGGGGAGATATGTTGGTTGGTAGTTAAATAACAGAACAGAAATGTAAATAGGTCTTTTTCATGGGCTATTAAGTTCATGAATAAAATAGATGAAACATGATACTTTGTATTGGCAACTGCATACTACTAACTTGTTTGTAGGTAGGGTTTTATGTACCTGGTTTATGAGCAAGCTGCAAGCATCCTATTCTCCCAGCTCTATCAAGGCGCATAGGATTATTGATCTGTGAGCCATGAATCCACACTGTGAAGGGTACATTTTCATATTGCAACTGTATGAGAAACCTAGGAGATAATAGTGAGGTTCAGTCAGCGAGGCAATATGTTGTAGATGCTTTTGTTTTATTTGTTTTGATTGTTTTTGGAAAGATGATCTTGATTTGATGAGTCTGTCGGTGTTAAGTAGTCAATATATTTTCCATCCCTCTCCATTTTAAAATGCATATATGAATTAGATGCTAACACAAAAAACAACTGTGTAATACAGAAAGACAAGGCCGTGGGTAATGTGTACTAGGAAGACTGTAGGACTGTACTTTCGCTAATAAAAAACGGGGAAGGGCTAGTGGTGATGGCCCCTTTTCTGAATCTTTTAATTTTATTCTCTCAGCACTATCATTGTAATTGCCGATATTCACTGAACACTTACCGTATTCTGTGTACTGTTCTAAAAGCTTATTCGTTTTTCTTTTTAACCCTTCACTTACTCCATAATGTAGGTTCCGTTATAATTCCACTGAGGACATTATTCTCCATTGAGGACATCAGCACAGACAGATTGAGAAACTTGATCAAGTTCACACATCTAATAGGCAATGAGACTCAGGTTTGAAGCCAGTGCCCGACTCTGAACCACTGCACATCATTTTAGAAATACTCTCTAATGTTGCATGTTTTGATTTCTGTAACTACAGAATCAGTGGCGTAAGTGAAGGTTGTAGGTGTGCTCTCTGCTGTAATACGGTGTTTGTAATTTTCTTTCTCACATAGCAAGATGTCTGGATGCTGGTTCAATGATGCTGTCAAGGATCCAGGCTCTTTTATTTTTCCTCCTTCCATCCTTAGCATGTTTGGTTTTCATCCTCAGGCTTGCCTCATGGTTGCAAGATGGCTTCTATACTCCAGACGTCACATTCTTCAAAGTAGGAGGAAGGGAAAAGAAGTGGCAGCTACGTCTGTCCCTTTAATGGGGAGAGAAAAGACTTGCCCTAAAGCCCTCACAGAGCCAAGCTCTTCTGTCTCACTGGAAAGGATTGTATCACATGGCCACCCCTGGCTGCAAAGGATGTTGGAAAATTGATTGCTTCACTTTTTTCAAACTCTTGAGTAGAAGGTAGGCAAGGAAGGAATTGGGAATGAGTACGGAGATAGTTAACTAAGTGTCCTCTGCAGTGCAGTGCTGGAAACTTAGAATGGTTGGAAACTACTTGGTGAGACAAATTATCTGGAACTCACCTGGGTGAGAAAGTCACATTGTGGGAGGCAGGAAAGCCACTTGCCCTGGCTGTGCCTTCTGTTTGCTTGTACTGATGAGGACCCGAGGACTTCTATCCTCGGCACCAGCCTCATTCAGTCCCAGAGCCAACCTGTGTGCACCAGCCGGTGGCTGGGATCTGGAATTCATCTGTTGTTCTAGCACCAGGCTTCTGGAATGGAATACCTAGCTGAGACCCTAGTTTCCACCTATTTGCTCCGTGTTCTAGTTAGTCTTTAAGTGCTAAAGAGTTTCTCCAGTTCCTGGGGCTGGGGTTCAGCTTTGATTCTTAACTGTGCTTGAGACTGTCCTTGGCACCTCAGCACGCCGGGCTGAGGGTAGGACACCTGCATTCATGTTATGCAGCCCCTTCCCTTTGATGCTCTTTACTGAATCATGACACCATCACTGCCAAGAAAGTCCTGATGCCTGGCTGCCTCTCATGGCTCCTGTGTATCAAATCAAGATGCCAACAAGGCAGTCTCAGGTTCAGCATGGCTTGGGGATACTGTTGATTTTATATGCCTTCTTCTCAGGCTTGCATTTTCCTAACTTTAACATCTTCCTCTTCCTCTTGTTACGTGCTTCACTGCCAAGGCTGCCCAAGCTGTATCAGTTGTTATGACCTACACTGTCCTATGTCCACACCTTCCTGGGCCTGAGGCAGAAACTCCCAATAGACTGCTTGGGTCCTAGTCTCTTCCAATTACAGCCAGTTTTGATACGGCCTGAGAGTTCCCTGATGATCCAAATGCCTTTCCAGTCCACTTCATAATATCTAAAATTCTACAACCAGCAA
The DNA here is from genome assembly GCF_964374135.1 of Grampus griseus. Classification (NCBI taxonomy): domain Eukaryota; kingdom Metazoa; phylum Chordata; class Mammalia; order Artiodactyla; family Delphinidae; genus Grampus; species Grampus griseus. Next base: position 75,345,396 of record NC_139002.1, read on the forward strand.
GTTGTTCGTCATTTCAGCCAATTTAACAAGGAATTATTGGTACTTACTAGGTTCCAGGCTCTGTGGTGGGAATACAGTTACATAATACATTACCAGCTACATTATAGCCTAGCAGAGAAGACCAGAATCAACACAGTTATCACAAGGGTGAAGGTTTTATGAAAGAGGTACTACACAGTGGAAATGCAAAAGGTCGAATCTATCCCAGGGAGCTTAGAAATGCCTCCCTGAGGGACAATCTGGGACCACTAGGTTAGGGAGAAGGGGAAGGTGGGTCAGGCAGCATGCAGGGCCAGCACGAGGACAAGTGTGGCAGGTTCAGGGAACTGAAAGCAGGCTGGCTTCATGGGTGAGCAGCCTGTATAATCACACAGGGTCTTGCCTTTAGAAAGACCTTGCCCTTGATTTCATGTTCTGCTGTTGCCATCTTGAGATTTTTGATAATAATTTTGAACATGGGGCCCCATGTTTTCATTTTGCACTGGGCCTCACAAGTTTTGAAGGTGGTCCTGATTGAGAGGAATCCAGTGTGCTGAAGGGTGGCCATCAGAGGTCGATGGAGAACACGTAGGCAGTTGGTGGAGAGAAATGCCTGTGGGAAGGTGAAAAAAATTACCTCTTGGTCAATCATTTATAGTCAACAAATATTAAATGACTGCTACGCATGCCAGACACTGTGCCAGGTACTGGAAAGTTATAGTGAACAAAATTAATGAACAAAAACAAATTGCTGCTCTCATGGTGCTCACTTTCTAGTGGAAGAGACAGACAATAATAAATAGTATGTCAAATGACAAGTGCTTTGAAAAAGAAATGCAGTAGGGCGGGAGGAAATGATGGGGAGATGTAGGATGTGTGTGTTCTTTTATGTGGGCTGGTCAGGGAAGGTGTGGTCGTGTAGATGGAGCATGTGACAGAGGGGACGGGGTAGGAGGTGAGCAGAGAGGTGGTCGTGTGGGTTCTTGTAGAGCATGGTAACTAAGGACTTTGGATTTCACTCTGAGTAAGACAGGAAGCCACTGGAGAGTTTCCAGCAGAAGAATGACATACTTATTTATACCTCACAAGTGCCATTCTGATTGTGTGTTGAGAACAGACTAATGGGAGGCAAAGGTAGAACCAGGAAAATCCATTACAATGCTGTTATAATAGTTTAGCACAAGAGGCTCGTGGCCTCATTAGAGTTCTAGTGGAAAAACTGGTGAGAAGTGGTTGGCTTCTTGGATAGATACATCATGACATTGATAGGATTTGTTGATGAGATGGGATATAGTTTGTGAGAGAGAGCAAAATTGAGATTGCTCCCATATTAGTCATTTACATGTTAGTGTGAATAAGCTTATCTAATCCCTTCCTAAGAGCAAATTTGATAAAGAAGATAGAATATTCAGGGAGATGCAAAGGAAACAGAAGGGAAAGATTGGAAATGTTTTGGAGAAACAGCATACGCTTGCAGTTTTGCCTTGTTAACTTTTATGAGAAAACTAGTAAAATTATATTTTGTTCATATTGTCCACAGGATGGAAGCAAAGCATTACTATAAAGATTGATACAGATAAGATTGAAAAGGACCCCCAGAAAGGTGTATGAAGGAATAAGAAATATTGAGCTTGCTGAAAGGCATGTTCTTTAGAGTAATTTTATCATTTATACGAAGAGTTCTCAAATGTTTGTCTGACAACAGATGCTGGCCTAGTTACATTGGAATCAACATCAGCGTTTGTTAAAAATAGAGATTCTTGGGGTCCATGCCTCCCAAATTCTGATATATGACTAAATTTGTCAGGCGTATTGTTTTATGAAGCTTCCTCTGTTGATTCCAGTGCATAGATATTTGGGAAACTACTGGTTTATAATCTTTCTTTGATACTTAATCAAAATGTTGTCAGGAAAATTCTGGACTGGCAAGAAAGCAAATAGTAAACTTGTACAGGAATCATGCATAATGAGTGAGCCAGGGATTTATAGGCTGTGGGATAAAAATCAATTAGTCTTCATACCTGTTAAAACCTGGAGAAATTAAGAAAAAAACTAATTGGCACAATAGGTTGATTGCATTGCCTTTTGATATTAGGCAATACAGGTATTAATAATGTTGTCTTGGCAATTTGCTGAAGGAGAAAGAAAACACTAGATTAAAAAAAATGGGAAAACAAATTTATGGTTACCAGGGGATAAGGAGGGGGAGAGATAAATTGGGAGATTGGGATTGACATACACATACTACTACATATAAAATAGACAAGTGATAAGAACCTACTGTATAGCACAGGGAACTCTACTTAATACTCTGTAATGGACTATATGGAAAAGAATCTAAAAAAGAGTGTATGTATGTATATGTATAACTGATTCACTTTGCTGTACACCTGAAACTAACACAACATTGTAAATCGAATATACCCCAATAAAAATTAAAAAATATATGGATTCTAGAACCAGCTCTGGCACTAACTTGCTTTTGGCAGTGATGTGCTGGAATTGTCTGGAATTGGCTTGAAATGGCTTGTGAGAGCCAAGCATGATGTTTTCAGGCATCTTGAGAGCCAGTTTAGCATAGCCCATATTAAAACTAAATTACATCAATTTATGATTAAATAAATCATATTAAAAACAAAGGTAATAAATACGGAAAACTCATCATCCGCTAATTATTTTTCTACATTTTACTGTTATTATCTGTGATCTTGCATCTGAGTGGTGGAAATGCTATGAAATGGTTCTATGGACTGAATGTTGTCCTCCTAAAATTCATCCTTTGAAGCCTGCACCCCCAATGTGACTGCATTTGGAGATAGGTGAAGAGGTAATTAAGGTTAAATGAGGTCATCCGGGTGGGGTCCTGATAGGATAAGATTAGCGTCCTTATACAAAGAGACACCAGAGACCTGGCTCGCTTGCTCTCTCTGCCACGTGATCATGGAGAGAAGGGGGCTGCCTGCAAGCCAGGAAGAAAGCTCTCACTGCAGACCAAGTCAGCCGGTGCCTTGGTCTTAGACTTCTCGGCTTCTGGAACTGTGAGAAAGTAAGTTTCTGTTGTTCAGGTCACCTGATCTGTGTCATTTTTGTTACGGCAACCTGAGCAGACTAAGACAAATGGTGCTCTACTATGTATTTCTTCCCAGCTCCACATATAGTGACATCATGTCAGTAGCTTCAAACTGGCCATGCTGGAAGTATTTGCTTCACAGAAATTGGCAAATGATACAAATCAGAGTGTATTTGATTTATTGTTTTGTTGATTGTTTAGACCAGGGTTTGACAAATCATGGCTCATGGAACAAACCCAGCTCAGGACTGATTTTATATAGCTAGAAGGCTAGGCATGCTTTTTACATTTTTATAAGGTTATAGCAACAAACGAATTTTAAAAATACACAAAGAAGAATACATGACACATACATATATGGCATTCAAAGCCTAAAATATCTGTCTGGCTCTTCACAGAAAATGTTTGATTCCTGACCTAGACTAAACAAAGTGACAGAGAAAGTATTAATAATACAGAGTAAACGTAAGAGCGTTTCATTTCTGTATTAGTTACCTTGTGAATAGTACAAAAAAATGGAGGAAATAGTCTTCTGGGATTCAAAAACTATTTTCCAATTCAGCAAAATGTCTCTCAGCATAAAATGAACAAAGTTTTGAAATGTGTCTTTTTTGTTTCATCTTCCTCATTAGTTTAAATAAGAATATCAACCAGCATTCATGTTGGAACTTTGCTTGTTCATCGGTTGCAACAATAGGTTGTCTATGGATTCAGGAATTCAGAAAAAATCAACAATAGTATTCTGGGAGAATCAACTGGCTATATAGAATTGATAATAAAGACTATTGCATATTTTATTATTTGTAGTACGACACATCCTTTATAGCAGTAAGACTGTAATAAAAGTGTGTACATATATATGTCTATATTAGGTATAGATTGCTACAGAATTAATTATGGTAAACTTATTGTCTTAAACAGTATATATTTATTATCTTACAGTTTCTGTGGGTCAGGAGTCCTGCACAGGTTAGCTGGGTTCTAGGCTCAGGGTCTCCCAAGGTTACAATCGGGGTGTCAGGTGGGCTGTGTTTTTATCTGGAGGCTCAACAGGGTTGGAAGCTGCTTCCAGCCTCCCTCAGATTGTAGCCAGAGCTCATTTCCTTGCAACTGTAAGACTGAAGGCCCTGGGTTCTTTTTGGATGTCAGCTAAAGGCTGCTCTCAGTTCCTGGAGACCACCCTCACTCCTTGCCCTGTGGGCCTCCCACATGGCCACTTATTTTCTTTTTTAGCACATAGAAAGCATTTAATAAGTGTTAGCTATTACATTTAAGACCTTTGTTGTCATTGGTGTTGACTTATTTATTGTGAAGCATAACACACACAGTGGATCCCCAGAAGCTCCTGTACCCAAGTCTGTTTTTCAGGTTCTGCTTTCAGGGATGGCCAGTTTTTTTTTGGGGGGTGGGGTATGCGGGCCTCTCACTGTCGTGGCCTCTCCCATTGCGGAGCACAGGCTCCGGACGTGCAGGCTCAGCTGCCATGGCTCACGGGCCCAGCCGCTCCGTGGAATCTTCCCGGACCGGGGCACGAACACGTGTCCCCTGCATCGGCAGGCGGACTCTCAACCACTGCGCCACCAGGGAATACCACGGCCACTTTTTAAAAGCCAGTAGGCAGAAAGAAATTCTTTAGTGAGAGTCTACTAGCAAGATAGGGTCTTCTGTAAGTTAATCACACAAGTGACATCTCATCAGCTTTGCAAGTCACAGGTTCTACCCACATTCAAGTGGAAGAACATACGCAAAAGCATGAGCATCAAAATTTGGGGATCACAAAGGTCACCTAAGAGTATGCCCGTCACAGTATGTGTATTCTGGGGACAGGAGGGAGGAGGAGAGTTGGTTGTTAAACATTTACCAGCACATCACTGGATGTGGGTCAAGTCATCAAATGTCTTTGAACCTCAGTATCCTCAACTTTAGGTGTTGGAAAGCATATCTCAACTTGGACTCCAAGGAACACTTGGAGATTCCCAGTGCCCACTAGCAGCTGAGTGACTTTTTCTTTAAACAGTTTAAACTTAATTAGCTCAACTTTTCCCAAACTTACTTGAGCAGGGAGCATTTTTAAAATGAAGCACCACTTAACGTCCCGTGGAGCTTTAGGGTACTCTAGCCTAGGTGACTTCCAAAATTCACTTGCACTTAATAATTCTATCATATTTTTACCTAAAATTTTTTTATTGGAGTATAGTTGGTTTATAATATTGTGTTAGTTTTAGGTGTACAGCAAAGTGATTCAGTTATACATATACATATATTCATTCTTTTTCAGATTCTTTTCCCATATAGGTTATTACAGAATATTGAGGAGAGTTCCCTGTGCTATGCAATAGGTTCTCATTAGTTGTCTATTTTAGTAGTGTGTATATGTTAAGCCAAAGCTCCTAATTTATCCCTCTGCCCCTGCAGCATTTCCCCTTTGGTAACCATAAGTTTGTTTTCAAAATCTGTGAGTCTGTTTCTGTTTTTTTGTAAGTAAGTTCTATTTAAAAAATTACATTCCACATATGAGTGATAGAAAAAGACAAATACCATATGCTATCTGACTTACTTCACTTAGTATGATAATCTCTAGGTCCATTCAAGTTGCTGCAAATGACATTATTTGGTTCTTTCTGTGGCTGAGCAATATTCCATGGTATATATGTACCACATCTTCTTTATCCATTCCTCTGTCTGTGGACATTTAGGTTGCTTCTGTGCCTTGGGTATTGTAAACAGTGCTTCAGTGAACACTGGGGTGCATGTATCAATATCTTTTCGAATTATATCATACTTACTTAACTTTCATATTCTACCTAAGCACCTTTGCACCAGCTATTTCCTCTACCTGGAAATTCTTCCTCTAGATCTTTGCTTGGCTAGCTGCTGCTTACCAACTCATAAGTCACCTTCAAACACAGTTCTCCCCTGAAGTAACTCAAAATGTGGTATGTGGACTAATACTGCCGTCCAGATATTTGTTGCTGGTCTATGACAGGAAATTGAACTTTACTCCAGGATGTAAATCAATGAAGCCACTGAGTATGCTGCTTATTTTAGATGACATTTTTGTTCCTTTCTCTATTGGTATTATTATTATTATTTTGCAGCAAAACTTTATCTGAGAACAAAGTACATTCCGGAATAAACTTCTTAACTTGTGGACTGAAACAAAACTTACTCAAAATAATCATTTTTAATAACATAGGGTTAGAGGATGAGGAAGGGTTAAAGGATGAAGGAAGTAGGAAGGAATAGGGGTAGGACTCAGTGGGAAGGGGACGGCAGGTTAGGGGTGAATGGAAGGCCCTATGTTTAAGGGGAAGGGTGCAAGTTCTAGGAGAGAAACTCCAGGGATTTTTTTTAAAAGCACGTATTTACTCTGCCTTTAGAAAAGTTTTTTAAGATCCATAAAGAAAAAGATTCATAAAGAAAAAATTAACACTGCTGGATGATTTTCTAGATGAGGGAAAATCTAGTTTTCTGGGGAAGATCTGTACCAAGATCTCTTAAAAATCTCCAACATCATCATTGCTAACTGGTTCAGTTTTTGTTGCATAAAACAAAAAAAAAATGCAGTAATAGCAGGTTTGGCTTTATTGAGTCCCCATGCAGGGGCTAACAGAGGAAAATCCTTCTCTAAAAGGCATGAAATTGGAGGGTGGGAATTCCTGAGGGTAGTCTGGGGTCATCTCTGAGCCGACAGAGATCTTTAATGCCCTTATTCCAGTGACACACACCTTTCTTTGGCTTCAGGTGATACAAAGTCTTCTTTTGAGGGGAGCTCAGCTCTGTTTCAGTGGATGCAAGAAATGTTAATAGTTCTGTAGAAGTTGTGTCACTTAGTATTATTACTGATACTGAAGGAACATGATCCCTTCAGATATGATGGAAAATACAGATAAAATATGAATCAGAAAGAATTTCCTCCTAATCTCACCAACCTAAAATTATAACATATATTTTCATGTATTTCCTTCCAGCTTTTTTCTATTCACCCACGTACTTTTAATTTTTTAATTTTTTTAAACACAGTTGAGATGACACTGAATATTTGCACCTTTTAAAAAATACTGGACATCATGTCAAAAGCACTTCCCTATGTCCTTAGAATTCTTTGTAAACATCAATGGAACGGCTGCACAGTATCCTATCACGAGGATAGAGTAAGTTACATAAACATTCCACTAATTTTGGACTATTAGGTGGTTTTAATTTTTTCCCCTATTATATGTATGAGTTGGTAAACATCTTCTGATTCATCTTTGAATGCATGTTGAAGGAATTAAATTGTATTAATGAAGTGGGTGTGCGCAAATGTGGCATCGTGTGTCAAAGCATTGTAGCCTTCTACCCTTTACCCTGCCCCTACGTTTCTGCTTCTGTTACCTTTGTGCTGGTGGAGCCGTGGGTTTGCTGCTAGTGCTGGCTTGGCCGCCTTTTCACGTGAGCACGAGAAGGATCTGGCATATTCTTAATTGGGAATTTTTATGTCTGCTTGGACCCTGAAATTTCTCTGGCAATAGTGTTTGCCAGTCTTGGACTTTGGCCCTCATAGCCAATCTTGGGTAAAAAAGAAGAGAGTGGGCAGTTCCCCCAGTTTCAATGGAAATTCAACTGTACCTATATTTTCATGGTGAAAGCTTAAACCGCTTATCCCTCATATTATCTTGAGTCATTAGAAAAAGAATAACTCTTCTCTGACCTAATATAATTTCCAAAGCCATTACACAACCTCTTTGCAGCATGAATTCGTAACAGACTTTAAAATCTGAAAGGATGCAATTGTGAGCAAAATGATGAAAGGAGAAAGGGAAAAATGAAATTGTCAAGGTCAGTAATCAGTGCCCTTGCTTTAAAGCCAGTGTTCCCTGCCATGGCTGTACAGCTTTTCTTTCTCAGCTTTGTTGTTGTATATTATTTATGAAATAGCTGGGCCCTTTTCACGTACCTATCAGCAGACCACAGTGTAATATTACATTGAAAGAATTTAGAGGACTCCTTTTTTTTTTTTGCGGTACGCGGGCCTCTCACTGTTGCGGCCCCTCCAGTTGCGGAGCGCAGGCTCCGGACACGCAGGCTCAGCGGCCATGGCTCACGGGCCCAGCCGCTCCGCGGCATGTGGGATCCTCCCGGACCGGGGCATGAACCCGTGTCCCCTGCATCGGCAGGCGGACTCTCAACCACTGCGCCACCAGGGAATGCTAGAGGACTCCTTTGATCATAATCTGGATGTAGTCTAGTGAAGAGAACAGTGACACTTGAGTAAAAAGACTTAAAGGAGCTGAGTGCAAACTATACCATTGATGGTGTATCACTGCATGATTCTCAGTGTCTCTCAGCTGCTTTTTTTTGTTGAGGTATAGTTAATTTGCAATGTTGTGTTAGTTTCAAGTGTACAGCAAAGTGATTTAGTTATACATACATAGATATTCTTTTCCAGGTTCTTTTCCATTATAGGTTATTACAGATAGATAGATATTGAGTATAGTTCCCTGTGCTATAGAGTAGGTCCTTGTTGCTTATCTGTTTTATATATAGTAGTGTGTATATTTTAATCCCAAACTTCTAATTTATCAGCTGCTTTAAAATTCATCTTCCACTTCAACAAGACTGGACTAATAATGCCTAATTGCTTGCCTCCAAGGTTACTCTCAGTTCACACTTAACTGTATTATAAAAATATAAAGGGTTAATACTAATTTAATATTGTGCCATTAATGGGTGAACACTGAGTGGTTATTGAGTTCAGTTTTTTTAGCTGGTTTTACAGAGCAGCAAGTCCAGGGAAACCAAGCTTTATTTCTCACCAGCTGTGGGCTGGGTGGTTAGCATACATCACTTTTCATAATGCTTACAATCATTCTGGAGAAACTCTGGTTCAAAGGGAATGTGTAAATTGCTCCAAAAGACTGCAGTGCTAGTTGCTGGCAGAGCTGGGGTTTGAGCTTAGATTGGTCTGATTCTAAACATCATGCCTTTTGTACTAGATCAGTATTCATAAACTTTTAAAGGGCAACAAGCAAACATCGACCTTGATTTAAATATGTCTGTTCTAACAGTTCTTAAATACATACAAACATAAAATCAGGTATATGTTCCCTATAATTATAGCTCTTATACATCTACAAAGGCAAACGGATTGACTAGTTAAGTATAAACAAAACCACAGGCCAATAAAATTCAAATTTTAATTTCATTGATTCAACATGACCAATGATGGTGTGTGCTGGAATTCAACCTGCAGTGGCGGCATGTAGAGAGCACGGATTCTAAGGTACAGGTTCTTTGGGTTTGGCACATGTACACCACCAACTGCGGTGTGACCACGCGTTTGCCTCCACTTTCTGTGTCTGAACCATCGTTAAGTCTTCTTTTGGACAGTGTGCCATAAATTTCATTTGGCCTTGAACATATGCTTTATCAGTCAAGTCCACCTCTTTCTTATTTGCTAACGGTCCTTAAAGTATAACCTCTTAGCACATCGCTTTATCAATAAAAAACAAAGATGGGCACAAAAATTGCACAGCAGCACTGTTATAAAGAGTTCATCCAGATAACCCCAGATATCCTTACATAAAACAAAGATTGTTGTCAAAACATATTGTATTGCAGTAGGATTCACATACCCCGGCAAGCATCCATATATTCTTAATGTCTCGTGGACGGTTTTTCAGGACACTGGGCCATACTGCTCTGCTCGTGAACCCACAGGGAAGACAGTGTCTGGGAGAAAACAATAAAACGGGCTAGGAAAAGAAATATTCACAGGTGTTACTGAGCCTAGCAATGCCGTGGAGCAATATTCATTGAGAGACTCAACAGCGCTGCTAGTCCAAATGGTCTGTACTCCCAAAGCTTAGCCTGTACCCAGAGGTGTCAGAAGTCTCAGCATCAGGTGCCTGAAATGGAAACCTGCTCTGAGGACAGCGGCTTCCTCACTGCAGCGTCCTGTCTTTTCACCTCTTGCTGGTGAGAGCCAGCCCCTTGCCAGGCTGACCTGGGGACTTGCAGGTGATGATGCTTGAGAACATCTGATGAGAGGTGAATGGGAGGTCAGGGAACTGTTGCTGACACAGATTCCCAGCCTTGTGCTCTAGCCCCCCTGGGAACTGAATTCTACTGTATTTGTTTTATCCATGTGTCCTAGCTGCATACACAGAACGTGCTTTGCAAGATCGTATTTCATTGTAATGCCTATTTTTTTCATATTTAGTGCATAAACATGTCTTTTGGTAAATTGAGGACCCAGATGAACAGTAATTATGGATCAACGCATTGAAGTAGCTTTTGAAATTGTCATAAGCACCCTGAGGGTTTCTTATGGTAATGCGTGTAAAATTCATAAAAAGTTTATGAGTACTGATCTAGTTGCTATTAATAATGCACAAAGATGGAAATGGGACATGGCTGTGACAAAATTATCTTTTAAAAGTAGCTAAAGATGAGTGCAGGAAAATATGGTAGTCCCATTTGGGGTGAAAGCGGCATGTGGGCAAGGAGAGTACTTCTGTTCACACCCGGTAACTTCAGAAATACTTACTGTGAATCTGTAATGGCCAAGCACCTATGTTCATTGCAAGGGATACAGCAGTTAAGAGGTTGACAGGGTCTGGCTCTGAACTTATGAAAGTTATTTTCTGGATATTAAATAGATACTAAATGAGAAAATAAATGAAATGGCCAAAAATGTTAATAAATGCTAGCAGTCAAGGCCTTACGTTTGGAAAAGGACATGGTGTGTTTTTGGGAGTGTGGGTTTGCTTAGAGAAATAGGGGGAAAGAGGCGCACCATGCAGTTCAGGAGGCTGGCAGAGTTCACATGTTGAAGAGTCTGAGGGCTGTGCTAAGGAATTTTTAATTTTTTCTAAGTGTAAGGATTCATTACTAACAGATTCTAAGCAGAGACAGGACATGGAATTTGTATTTTTATATGATCTAGTGACTGATTTATGAAGAATGTGGTGGAGGAGATCACATGGAAACAAGGACTCCAGAGAGGCTTCTCCAGGGAGAAAGGATGGTGACTGGATGGTAGCAGTGAAGATGGAGAAAAGTGGATGGACTTGACATGCATTTACTGAAATATATTCAAACAGATAATAATACTTGGGGATGGAGAGAATAGAGTGGAATAAAAGACAAGAGGATTCAGGGATAATCACAGAGTTTCTGGCTTTAGTAGTTGTGTAGATGATGGTGTCACTTTGTGAGAGGGAAATTCAAGCATTCCCTTTGGGGCATGTTCTTGAGATATCTGTGAAATATCTAAGAGGAGGTGAGTAGTAGGAGGTTGGACATAGGAGTCCTGAGTTCAAAGGAGAAGTCTCCAGTGTAGACTGGAGATACAGATGTGGGAATTATCAGGATGTAAGTGATATTGGAAACCATAAACACGGCTGAGATCATCAAGAGAGAATGATAGGGACTCAGACCAAATCCTGAGGATTTAAAGTTTCGAGTTTAAAGGAGATGGAGCAGCTAGCAAAGAGGACTGATAAATTGTGCCCAGGGAGATAGAAGGCGCTTTCAATGAGAAAGCAGAAGCCTAGGATAGGGATTTCAAGAGGAGGAATTAATTCTGTCAAATGCTGCTGAGAAACATTAGATCAGAAAAATATCTGTTTGATTCAACAAGAGGTTTTTTTTGTTGGTGACTTTAGTAAAGAGCAGTTCCCAATGGGAGTAGTTGAGGCAGAAGGCTGCCAGAGAGGAGTAGGTTGAGGAGTGAATGAAAAGTAAGAATGTGGAGAAGACATGTGTAGGCAACTCTTTTGAGAAGTTTTGAAGGGTAACAGAAAAATGGGTTAGGAGCAGAGGGACAGATCAGGGGACAAGTTGAAGTTTGTTTTTGTTGTTTGGGTATTGTGGGTACATATGTTCATGTTTTAAGATGAGAGAGATCAGAGCATGTACCAACATGGATGGAAAAGATCCAATAGCGGAGAGAGTTGTGATGTCAGAGAGAGGGGATCGTTTAGGGGGCAAGTAGTATGGCATCTATAGGACAAGTAGAGAAATTGCCCGTTGATAGGGAATGGACATTCCTTTTTTCTTAAGAAGTAAAAGATGGGTGTGGTTGGTGTGTTGATTTGTTGGTGGAGAGATGAGTGTGGTTCTATCTTAGGCAGTTTGTTTTCTCTATGGAGTGTGAAGTGGGGTCATCAGATGAGAGGTGGTGAGAATACAGCGATGGGAATCTGGAGGTAAGAGGAGAAGGTTTAACTAGTCTTCTCAGAGTTGGGGAGGGAACGGTTAAAAGGAATGTATAGGAGTGTCCATTAAGCTAGTTGTGTGAATTAGTGTTTTTGTTGTTGTTGGTTTTTTTTTTTTTTTTGGAACTTTCAATTAATTGTGTGAAGGCAAAGCAAAACAAAGAGTTGAGTTCAACAAGGCTTAGGGTTTTGCCTGGACAGAGTATATAGAGGAACAGATGACCGAGGAGGTCGAGGTTAAGGAAATGATTAAAAAGAAAGACATGGAATCTAATCTAAGACAGGGGAGAAGGCTGGTGACCAATGAGAAAGTAAATAGTAGATTAATGGATCTGCTATTCTATGAGGTAGAAGAATTGTGACAGAAGTGAAGCAGTGCAAGTGAGCCAGAAGTATAAAGAGCTATTGGTTTGAGTGTAAGAGGCTTATAATGAAATTGTTGAAGGAAGTAAAATTTCTGGTCCTGATAAGGTCTTGGGTGCGAGTGATGGTGTGAATGGCTGACGTGGATTGAAGGAAGAGTGTTGATAGTGAAGAGGTCAAGAAACAGAGTCCAGGAGACTCATTTGTAGTATTAGAGTTTCTCAAACTGTCTTCTATGGTGCAGAGGAAATACGTATAGGGACTATTTTATAAAGAAGAGTTTCTTTGTCAAATGCACTTGGTAAATACTGCCTAATTTTCTATCACTCCTCTTCCTCAGATACAGATCGTATTTGCATTGGAAAGGCACCAAGAACTCTGGTAGAAAGATACGTGTTTAATTAAATTAATTAACTTCTATAACTTTTTTGGGGACCACATTCTTATTTCTTAACTGTTGCTAAACTTTCTTGACTATTCTCACCATTTTATTCTTCCAGGCCAACATGGTTACATTTCAGTAATAATCTTGTGTGGACTTTAATTGAAATTGAGTTAAACATATAATTAAATTTTGGCATAATTGCCTTTTAAACATTATTTAGTTTTATCCCAAATGTCTTTCTTTCCACTTATTCAAGTACTCTTGAGTCTTAGGTTACATTTTAATAGTTTTTTTTCCCCCAACGTATGCCTTTCCTGAATATTTCTTGTTAATGTTTTTCTGGTTATTTTTTGTTGTGCTGCTAATATGGTGATTATCTTTTTCCACTATATTTTATACCTTTTTATTTCTGGTGCTTAAGGGTGCTATTGATTTTTGTATATTTACTTTGTATCTGTCTTTATTACTGAACTCTTTTATTAGTGTTAATGGCATTTTATTTGATTCTCTAAAGCAGTGTTTCTTAAGTCTCAGTAAGGTGTAGACCAATTTTTAAAAGAAAACAATGTTTTGAACAGTGTGTAATGACTTAAATTATTTCTTGAAGTTAATTAGAATAACATTCCTAAAATATAAAAACTTATAACTAGGAATATGCTTCTTTTTTGGTAGCTCTTAATTATAAGCCACAAAACTAATACACGTCAGATTTACAGCGTTCGTTACATGTAGTTAATAACGTTATTTTGCTGAATTCAAACTAGTGCTTGTGATGTGATGGTGTACTGATTGCTTCAGCCCAGGGTCATACGGTTCAACACATCTCAAATATCGTGCTCTGTGAAGGCTCAGTTCTCTCCCTGAGTTTCATTCATTCCATCACTGCAAAGCCTTCATTTATGTCATCACTTGATGAAAATGCTAAATTTATGTGCAACTGTGTTCTTTTCCTATCAGCACTCAACAATTAGTACACTAATTTTTGTACCAATGTAATGTATTAATAAATTGGTGTAGCCACTATAGAAAACAGTATGGTGATTTCTCAAAAAAACTAAAAATAGAACTACCATATGACCCAGCAATTCCACTCCTAGATATATATGTGAACGAAAAAAAAAAAGAAAAGAAAAAACACTAATTCGAAAAGATACATGAATCTCATTGCTCATAACAGCATTATTTACAATTGCCAAGATATGGAAGCAACCTAAGTGTCCATCAACAGATGAATGGATAAAGAAGATGTTGTATATATATACAATGTGCTATATGTATACAATGGAATCCTACTTAGCCATAAAAAAGAGCAAAATTTTGCCATTTGCAACAATATGGATGAAGTTGGAGGGCATTATACTAAGTGAAATAAGTCAGAGAAAGACAAACACTGTATGATATCATTTATATGTGGAATCTAAAAAATACAGCAAATTAGTGAATATAACAAGAAGCAGACTCGAAGATATAGAGGACAAAATAATGGTTACCAGTGGGGAGAAGGGAGGGAGGAGGAGAAATATGGGGGTAGAGAATTAAGAAGCATAAACTATTAGGTATAAAATAAGCTACAAGGATATATTGTACAATACAGCACAGGGAATATAGCCAATATTTTATAATTACTATAAATGGAGTATAACCTTTAAAAATTGTGAATCACTATATTGTACACTTGTAACTTATATAGTATTGTACAGCAACCATACTTCAATAAAAAACTAAATTAAAGAAAATCCAATAATACTTGGGAATAATTGTGAGCAAATTATGTGGCCATTCGCAGTTATAATCATCTATGACCTGCAGGCCAAATTCAGCTTTCCCCATTCATTTATTCTAGATTTTTAAAAGTTTATATTTCAGATGATCATAGAAATAAAAATATAAACATAAAAGCACTATTGAGAACTGGAGGATCCCTGAGAATGTACCCATCCATGAACCTTTAGGAAGATTCCGTGAAGCCAAGTGTGAGAAATGTTGCTCTTGGGAAACTGAGGTAAAACGATACAACCCATGTGTTTTATGAAAGAGGTACCAATGAGATCTTTTCATTTTCAGTTGCTCTCTATGTTAGCTTACTGGCAGAACTGTCAAATGGTAACTAATGTTTAAAAAATGATAGTAGGCATCCTGTTTTTATTTATTTGTTTATGATTTTAATGAGCATTCCCCTAGTGTTTCACTATAATCTGCATCAAATTTGATCACATTCATTTTATTATCAATTAATTAATTCATTAATGGCTGCGTTGGGTCTTCATTGCTGCGTGTGGGCTTTCTCTAATTGCGGCGAGCGGGGGCTGCTCTTCGTTGTGGTGCGCAGGCTTCTCATTGAGGCGGCTTCTCATGTTGCGGAGCACCGACTCTAGGTGCTCAGGCTCTAGAGTGCAGGCTCAGTAGTTGTGGCGCACGGGCTTAGTTGCTCCGTGGCATGTGGGGTCTTCCCGGACCAGGGCTCGAACCCGTGTTCCCTGCATCGGCAGGTGGACTCCTAACCTCTGCGCCACCGGGGAAGCCCTATCCCATTCATTCTAGGCACCTATTAGTTGATCCTGTTGGTTATTAACAGATGCATTCGTGATGCTATTAATAGATTTTCTAATAGTAAGTCATTCTTGCATTACTGAACAGACATCTATTTAGCGGCAGTATACAATTTAATATTTCATGCTTAAAATTTCTAGAATTTCTAAATAGCTTAAATACTGTTTTCTAGTATTTTACAACTCGGTTCTTTATCAAAATTGGCTTTTATCTTGGAACTGGTTTTCTGATTGTGTTGTCACATTAGGTTATGGTATCCAGGTTTGTTAACATAATAAAATGGATTAGGAAGAGAGTTTAGCAAGACTGCTGAGGGTTGGTTTAGGTTCAAGAATGACAACGTACACTCGGTTCAGAGTTGCTTTTACTTGGTTTGCTTACTGAACCAGCTAACATGTAGACTTAGAGCTTATACAACAGCTGAGGATGCAGGCGAACGGACACAGCTCACCAGCACTTCCTAGTCCTCTGAGGATGCGCACCAAAAGTTGGGTGATAACACAGTCCACTTGGAGGGTGAATCCTTCAAGTCAGAGAGGCCCAGAGCTGAGGGGTGTGCCTTTGCATACTTAGGTTAGCCTGAGGGAGGGCTCACATCCGCATTGGAGGGTCCGTCTCTTACCATATAAGGCTTTACTCTGCCACAATGAGGTACTTCCGTGTTCTGTCTCTCACTGTTTCATCAGCCCTAGAGCAGGCCTGGGCTCATCAGGGAACATCCGTTTCTTCCTTTAATTGGGACACTATATCGCATGTGGGTCATTGGTAACTTTGAAGTTAGAAACAACTTTCTGGTGAAAGTAGATCTGGAAGCTTTTTTGAAACTAATTATTGGATGTCTTTTCATTTCTTAGATGCATTTTGGTCTAGTCAAATTTTACACTTTTGAATCAACCTGTGATCTCGTGATTTCTAGAGAGTGGTTTATTTCTTCAAAATTTTCATGTTCATTAACGAGAAAGTCAAAATACTGCTATAATTTCCACTTTCCTTCAGGTCTTTTGTTAGATTCCCATTTGCATTCCTGAGTCTTTGTCTCATTTGATCTGTTGATGTCTTTCTGCCTCTTACAATCCTTGTTTGATATGTGGACACATTCTCCTGCTTCTTGTCCCCTCTTTTCCAGGAGAGGAGTTCTTCACCTGCTTATTATTTTTCTGTTTTCTGGCTCCTGTGACTTAGGTTTGGCCTTCTCCTCGAAGCGAACAAACATGATTCTTGCTTTCCCGGGGCTAGACAAACCGTGGGGCGCCGGTTACAAGGGTGTGGAAACCCATTCATCCACTACTTTCTTTCCGTAGGCTACTTCCCTTGCTTCCTTTTCATGCCTGTGGCACATTCATGCTTCTGTTGGCTTCTTCTCCTTTTCCTCCTTTTCTTCCCTGTTACGTGATGGCTTCCTTCTGTGACTGCTGCCCTTTATTTTCCTCATCTGGCAAGTCAGTGCTTCTGGGAGTGTCTCAGATCCAGTTCACCGGAACACCCACCCTGGCTTAGAGAGTAGCATGCAGGAATTTTGGGAGGGAGTGATCTCAGGATCAATGCCCGTGAAGAAAGGAAGGAAGCAGGACTGGGAAGGGAAGAAGTTGAACTGCTACGTGGTCAAAATTAAAGCCTCAGCCAATCCCACAGGAAGCTCTGGAGTGTGCTTGGCTGGCAGACTTGTCCTGCATTTGAATAAGCAGATTGCATCAACCCAGGGGCGACCAGTCATTGGATGTGATCCTAGGAAGGGGACATGACCTTGGGCAAGGCAGCTTCTCCTCAGCTGAGGGAAATTCCTAGAGAGAGACTCAGCTGAGATCTGTCAGTTGCCAACACTCTCAAAATTGGAGGCATTAAGTGCTTCAGTCCTGTAAAGGGAGCCGGGGCGGCAGCATAGCCCTGCAGCCATTACAGGAAGACTCACTGTTGTCCTTTCCCACTTTTGCTTTTGTTGTTGAAACTTCTCCTGACCAGGCATCTCTGCCACAAATGTTTTCAAATGTTATCTTTCCCCCCAAATTACATCGCTTTCAACTACCGTTAGTTGATTTGGCTTTGCGATGATGCCAGAAACTGTAGCTACTTGAAATGTTCATTAATCAAGAAACACAGAGCAAATTCTCCCCCAAGATCTGAGCTAGATAGTATTGGATTAAAATGTCTAGGATTGCACATTAAACACAGTCTTTCCCAATCAGGGCCACTGTCATAGGATGTATCTTTGAGTTTCCCCTGCCTTAGAGTGAGGTACTGACTCAGTAACTTTTGTTGAATAACAAACCACCCTCAAGGTTATTGTCAAATAACAAAAATGTGTATAATTTCTTATGTTTCTTCAGGTCAGCCTGGGCTGGATGGTCTTTGAAGGGCCTACTTATATGACTGAGAAGGTGGCTTAATGTCAGGTGGGGCATGGAGGGAATTAGCCACACATCTGCCATCCTCTAGGACGCTAGCTTAGACTTGGTCACGTGGTAGTGTTTTCAGAGTTCCCAAGAGCAGCACGAGAGGGCAAGTGCCAACACACAGGCACTTTTTATGTCTCTGTTTTTGTGATGGTTGTTATTGTCCTATTAGACAAAGCAGA
This sequence comes from Grampus griseus, assembly GCF_964374135.1. Lineage (NCBI taxonomy): Eukaryota > Metazoa > Chordata > Mammalia > Artiodactyla > Delphinidae > Grampus > Grampus griseus. The sequence continues at coordinate 75,363,518 of NC_139002.1, forward strand.
TCACATGGCCAAGATGAGACTTAGTGTGGTAGGGGACTACCCAAAGGCAAGGCTACAGGGAGGAGAATTATTATGGGCATTTTTGCCAACACTCTACCACAGGTACCATCCTCAGATGGTGTGACAGACGTGTTTCATCTTTGCTTAAGTGTCTGAAATTGCAGTGTCCTGGAATCAGCTTATATGGCCTTGAGTCCCCTTCACTACTTTTTCCTTATGTCAGCAGGAAATCTGGTGGTCCTTACTCATACCCTTGGTGTCTGAGGTGTTTCTGCATATTAGATGTGGTTTCTTTGCCCCTCTGTAGAACTGTGACTCAATTCAACTTGATTCTGTCATTGGCCAGTGCCCAGCAATATGTAAGCTGTCAGTGAATGTTTGTAGAATGGATGAGTGAATGAAGGAAATGAGAGAGTGATGGGAATTACTGATAGATGGCAGCACTTTTTTTTTTTTAATAGTAAAGCACAAAGCCCTTGATCTTGCCCCTTGGAACTGATCTCATGGGTTTACAAATGTCAGCATGTTGAACAATGGGAATAAGTAGAAAATAAGGAAGGAAGGAGAGAGGTTAGCTGGGAGAAAGGTGGGGTCACTGCATAAAGTCAGGGAGTGCTGTTCACATGGAATTAGTGAGCGGCACCCTCTGAAGTTGTGAGGTATGGGAGGCTCAGGACCATGTTCTGCATCCATCTCTGAGGTTGTCTTCTTGTCCCCTAGTTCCTTTGCGTTCCCTCCTTCAACAGTAAAGTGAACCGTGTTTAAGATTTTTGAACTGCATTTTTAGGAGTTCCTAAGTATTTTCCTGCCAAGCCATCGGGGAAGAGGAAAAACTGTTTATGCCTGGATACCTATTCACAGACATCACTTGAAGTACCCCCGCCCCCAATTTGGTGGGTCTCAGAACATAGACTTACCCCCAGCAAAGATCTCAACTTTATGTTGCTACATACGAGTTCAATCTTTTGAAGACCCACACAGCTCAGTAATTCCTGGCAACTTCCCATTTCAGGCCCAAATTCAAGGCTTTAAAATTTAAATTGAAAAAAAAAATGTATTAATGAAATGTTAGTTTGACAACGGATGCCACAAGCAAACACAGATGTAGATGTCAGTTACTGGCGATGGCTGTGCTGCATTTGAAATGCTTTCAGAGCCCATGAATAAAAATAAGATATAATTGTCTGCCTTTGTCGGCAGTATTATTAACTTGGCTCGTCCCATCCCCCTCCCATCACAGGAGATCATCTGTATGGTTTTATTTAGCATCATAATATCAGGGATAGGTGGGGAAACCAAAAGAAACACCTGCAAGGTTTTCTTTTTTTCTTTTAAGGCTTGCTTCAGTCTTTCTTCTGTAAGCTAATAATTGTAATCAGATTCTTAGAAGTGACAATCTGAATACATATTACTTAAAACTCATCAATTATATACGTGTAATTTTTGAGACAGTCTATTTTAAATTGGCTTTTTTGGGTGGTAGGTTGACTTAATAAGGTGTAGGTAGCACAGACTCTGAAACAACTGGCAGAATTAAAATATGCAGTGTTGTCTGGCTCAGACAAGAAGAATTACTTCTAAATCTGCTGTGACATGTAGATCTGCAGCCCTACATCCTGCATCAGCACAGCTAGGGCTGGGGTCAGCAAGAGCCTCTTTGTTAGAGAAATGGTTTTGAAAAAGTTTTATTCTCTAACGTTTGTCCTCTTGCCTTAACCAAGATTAGGAAATACCTGGGTGACCCCAAGGTCACTTAACCTCTGTGGGACTTAGTTTTCTCATCTGTAAAGTTGAGGGGGTTGGACTCAGGGCCCACAAAGTTTGCATCTCATTTTGCAATTCTGTGACTCTAAGATCGATTCTTGACAGCCAAGTGACCATGCCTCTGTAGATTTGAGGTTCAGGGGGCTACTCTTAACAATTCCTCACCACCCTGCTGGGTCACCAAGATTGTCACGGCTGCTGGGGTCTGTGTCCTGTTAGTGGGAAGGGATCCCAGGGACAGGAGCTCGTAGAGGAGCACCTCTCCCTTTCTGGACTCTGCACCCAATCAAATCCAGTGGTTGCATTTTAGTTGCATCTGTTTAACTGTGGGACATGACATTTTTCATTTATAAATTCTGGGGCAGCAGTGGCAGAGAGATAAGGAAGTGACCTTCACCACATGTTTGACACAAATGGTGCCAAAATAAGTACCTGTTCTATTTCTTCTTCTCGTGGTTCATTCATTAATTCAGCAGACATTTGTTGAGTGCCTACAACGCGTCAGGCATTGTTCTAGGGGGCTGCGGAGGCGGGGGGTGGATAGAGCAGTGAACAAAATGGACACAAATCCTGCTTCTGTAGGGCTTACATTTCCTATCTAGCAATTGGAAGTAGAACATAAATATAATGATTTAGAAGATGGTAAGTGTTAGGGAGAAAAATACAGTAGAGTCAGGCAGATGGGCAGTGCCGACCCTAGGAAGGGTGCAGTTCTCAGCGGGGCGGTCAGGGTGCTGCTCACTGAGAAGAGCAGTTGATGAGACTTGAAGAGAATGAGTGAGCCATGTGGATATCTGGGGAGGAGAGTCCCAGGCTGAGGAAACAGCCAGTGCAAATGGCCCAGGTGGGAATGTTCTTGGCAGGAGCGAGCAGTGGCAGGAGTCTGGCCAGTGTGGCTGGAGTGTGGGGACGAGGGGAGATGGAGCGGTCAGGGCGAGTGAGATCTCCCAGACCTTGTGCATCATTGTAAGAACTTTTGCTTTTGCTCCGAGAGAACTTTCCCCCAGGGGAACCTAAGCTGAAGAGTCACATGGTCTGACATTTCTACACAGGATTGCTATGACTGTTGTGTTGGGAATAGACTTTCGCGGGTGGGGAGACAAGGGTGGTGGCAGGCAGATCACTCAGGAGGCTGTTGGGAAAATCCAGGAAGATATGGTGGTACCTGGGACCACAGTGGTAGCAGTGGAGATGCTGAGGGTGATAACATTCTACATATATTTCGGGGGTATAGTCAACAATGTATTAATTTAGTGAATCACCCCACAGATATTTATTGAATGGTCTTCAGTATGCCAGTTCCAGACATGGAGATATAGTGAGCAAGGGCATCTCCAATAGTGCTGTGAAGAAAACAGAAGTGAGTTATATCTTGGACTCTAGAGATGAGTCGTTGAGAGCACTGGTGAGTTGGTTAGTTGATCACTGAAGAGGCAGCTGAGACCTGAAGGAGCAGAAGCTACAGTGTAAAACGTTTCAGGAGAGCATTCCACTGCCGAGGGGACAGCGGATGCAAAGGCCCTGGGGCCAGCACAAGCTTGGCCTGTTTGGGGACATGAGGAGCCTACAGTGGGTGGGTGAGTCGAAGGAGTGGATGTGGAGATAGAAAATGAAGTTGGAAAGGTGGACGGGACTAAATCAGGGTGGGGATTGGATCAAGGGGGAGAGTTTGAATCACTGAGGCTTCTCAGGTCAGAGACATCAGACAGCTTGAAGGGTGAAACAGGCATTTTTGGTCTGATACTAGAACCACATTGCTGCAGCTGAGTGCCAGCTGTCTTGAGCCCATATTCAGTAAGGCTCCATCCCAACTGCGCCAGTGAGGTGAAGCTGGGACTATTGATCCGTTACAGCTGGATCGTCTGTGTTAGCATGACCCGTTCTGAGCTCAAGTGCACTGGGACTTCAGAGGATCTCCTCTGAGACCCTCAGGAGTTCAGGGCAGGAGCTCTCCCCAGGGAGCCCAGGGGGTACGCTCAGCTGTATGCTATGTACCTTACATACTCAGTGTCAGCATGTAAGTTGCAGGAGGTGCAGAATAAACTACCCGGAGTCCTGCACAGTTAAGGGGGAAAAAAAATCCATCAGCATTTCTCTCAGTCATTTTTTATCACTTTTGAGAGCTTCCTGCCATCATCTCCATCAGTCAAAAAACAGAGGCAGTTGGGGAAATTGTCAGGCCCAGGAAGCTTTCCCTAAAATGTAATTGTTTGGCAAAATTGCTTTTCTTTGTGTGTGTGTGTCCATGTTTACAATAGGTCTCCTTCAGGTGGCAGGGTGCCTTACTTGAGTGAATGTGTCTCTCTGATAAACCAGATTCTTGGTCAAAATCAATTCCTGTTTCTATGGAATGTAAACAATAGGAATAAAAACAGCAACAAAAAACTTGATGTGTATTTTTTTTCCCATTAACGTTTTCGTAGGTTCTTCCTATGTATCTTTCAAAATATAATTGCTTTTCCTGATTTCAAAAGTAGTCTATTTTCATTGCAGAAAAGTTGGAATGTAGAAAAATCTCTGAAGACAAAATAAAACCATCCATAATCCTATAACTTAGAGATCAACCACAGTTAACATTTCCATAATGACTTTTCCAGTTTCTGTCTCCGTTATTTCTGTCTCTGTCTCTCTCTTTTCTATCTCTGTCTTTCCCTCTCTCTCTAATATGAACACTTTTTTTTATAAAGTTCGTATCCTATTGTACTTACTATGTGCTAAATGCTTTTCCATTAAATAATATATTTTTCAGCATTAAATATTCAAGACCATAATTTTTTTTTTTTATTTAAAAATTTTTTTTTTGTGGTACGTGGGCCTCTCACCCCTGCAGCCCCTCCCGTTGCAGAGCACAGGCCCCGGACGCGCAGGCTCAGCGGCCATGGCTCATGGGCCCAACCGCTCCGCGGCACGTGGGATCCTCCTGGACCGGGGCACGAACCTGTGTCCCCCGCATTGGCAGGCGGACTCCCAACCACTGCGCCACCAGGGAAGCCCAAGACCATAATTTTAAGTGGCTTCTTGCATTATATCTTCTGTGTATTATAATTCTCTAAAGTTTAATAATATTTAAACAACTGTGGGGACTTTGTGTATACATTTTTGTGATTATCTCTGTTTTTTTTCCTTAGAACATGTAGAACAGCTAAAGAAAATAGATTCTACCCTTTTAAGGTTCTTGTGAAATATTGCTCAATTGTCCTCAAAAAATGGTGTGACTTCATACCCCACATAGTTTATATAGTAATTTTACCCCAACCGCGTTATCCTCATGATATTACAGTTTTTGAGTCTTTCCAACTTGATAGGTCAATAAGTGATAGTGCACTGTTTTGATTTACATTTGTCTGATTCTTAATGTGTTAAATATTTTTCATATGCATATTGTACATGTGCATTTCTTCTTTGGGGAATTGCAAATTCATGTCCTTTGCCTGTTTTTTATCAGTGTATTCATCTTTGCCTTTTTTTTTTACATTGAATATTCCTATTTGTTTTTTTTTTTTTACATCTTTATTGGGGTATAATTGGTTTACAATGGTGTGTTAGTTTCTGCTTTATAACAAAGTGAATCAGTTATACATATACATATGGTCCCATATCTGTTCCCTCTTGCGTTTCCCTCCCTCCCACCCCTCCAGGCGGTCACAAAGCACTGAGCTGATCTCCCTGTGCTATGCGGCTGCTTCCCACTAGCTCTCTATTTTACGTTTGGTAGTGTATATATGTCCATGACAGTCTCTCACTTCGTCACAGCTTACCCTTCCGCCTCCCCATATCCTCAAGTCCATTCTCTAGTAGGTCTGTGTTTTTATTTCCGTCTTACCCCTAGGTTCTTCATGACATTTTTTTCCCCTTAGATTCCATATATATGTGTTAGCATATGGTATTTGTCTTTCTCTTTCTGACTTACTTCACTCTGTATGACAGACTCTAGGTCCATCCACCTCACTACAAATAACTCAATTTCGTTTCTTTTTATGGCTGAGTAATATTCCATTGTATATATGTGCCACATCTTCTTTATCCATTCATCTGATGATGGACACTTAGGTTGTTTCCATCTCTGGGCTATTGTAAATAGAGCTGCAATGAACATTTTGGTACATGACTCTTTTTGAATTATGGTTTTCTCAGGGTATCATCTTTGCCTTTTTTATTTTTGTGTTTTATGAGCATGTTCAGTTATTTTCCAAGTATGTCATTTGCATTTTAATTTTGTTTATGATGTTCCTGGATTAATAGAAGGTTTTGGTTTACATCAAATCTTTAAAATCTTAATCATCATTGCTACCTTATTTGCTTTTATGATTAGAAAGATATTTGTCACTGATGGACTGTTGTAATTTATACATTAGTTTCATTTAAAACCATTATTTGTGCTTTACTTGGTCTTGTGGTGAGTAGGGGTATAGCATTATTTTTTTCTTCAAATAGTTGATCAGATGAATCAGAACTATTTACTTAATAATCCTCATTTTATTTCTGATTTAAAATCTTTTATCAAATAAAATAACAAGTCAGTATTTCAGTTTTTGTAGTATTGCACTGTGTTTTCAATATCAGACTATATAAGTTTTTACCTCAAATCTTTTTCTCTTTCTTCTTTTTTCTTTAAAAATTCCTTGACTTCTTCCTTATTGAGTTTTTCAGAAGATGTTTCTAATAATTGTATCAACTTTCAAAGACATTTACGTTGAAATTGCATTAAATTTATCAGTAGGTAATTTTGAGAGCATTGCCATGTTTATAGGAATATAGCTTCTCTCTCTTTAGCAGGTCAATTTCCAAATCCCTTTATAAAATTTTTGAGCTTATTTTCTTCTTATAGTCTTGCATATTTCTTTAAAATCTATTACTGTGTATTTAAGCCTATGGTTCACTGTTATGGACAGAAACTTTTGTTAGATGTTCTAGCTGAATGTTGGTCTGATTTAGGAAAGATCTTGGTCTATGGTTTTATTTTTTAACGGGTGTCATACTGAGTGGAGGAAATACTGAGGAGGGATTGTTTAAACATGGCCCTGATGGGAATAGGGGGTCAGGGATGCCTCCTGTAAGAGGAAACACCTGGACATGGATTGTTTCTCTTTCAACTTTTATTCCTCATACAATTCAGCATCATTCTGAACACACCATAGAAACTCATTAAAAGCTTTTGTAAAAAGTACTTGTTGGTTATTCGTAATAATCCTTTTTCACTTCTGCTTATAGGTGAGATTGCGAAAGTAGGGATGGAGGGAAATACTGATTTCCATGCTGTATAGTTGGGAACACTGTAATATCTAAGTCAGTGTACCACTGATGTTTATTGAGTACTGTCACCTTCCCAGGTCTTGGGCCAAGCAAGAAGCTCACATGAATGCATTTAATCTCCACAGTACGCTTGTGAGCTAGGCACTTTGTCGTCTCCAGAAAAGCGGAAGTGAGAGAGCTCCAGCAGTTTGCCTAGGTATCAGCAGCAGTGGTGGGCAGGGCCAGACTTTGAAGCCAGGGAGTGCAGTTCCATAGCCCTTGTTCCCAAATGCTAATTTGAGTTACATTGATTCACGAAAGTCCCGTCCAGTGAATTATATGACATCGTATTGGCCATGGCAATATGACATGATATTGGCAAATAATATGACTTTACTTGCTAATTTCCATAAATTGAACGTTTATGCTTGAGATCCAAAAGCTAAAGACGGGCTGTAGCAGAAGCGAGGAGATTTGCATTCCTGTTCAACTCTTCATCTAACTCTGTGCGTGACTTAGTCACTTTCATTTTCTGACTTTAGTGTCATCATCTGAAAAATGGGGGTGGATTATGTAAACTTCAGAGAACTTTCCAGGAACTCTAACAACCTATGATTATAATACAACATTCTACCCTCAGAAGATAGGCTCCCAGACCTACCTTTCAAATGGGCATTCATTTGAGACTGACTATATTTTTATGCTGAGCACAAAGCTTATTTTTTGAATTAATCATTTGCTTTAGCAGGCTCTTCTCGCCATTAAATTTCTTTTCAATTTTTATTAAAATTGAAAAAGAAATCCTCCTCTAAAACATAAATGCACATCAAATGTAGACTTTAATATTTGTCATTTCATAGACTCACCAAATTTTAGAACCAGAAAAGATATTAGAAATTGTCTAGCACAGATAAGGAGACTGAAGCTCAGAGATGCTGAATTACTTCCTGAGATCACATGGTAATTAGGTGGCAGGAATGTGATACAAAAACCACGTTTTGTTTCTAGCTACAGCCTGTGTTATCTCCCTGATTTTCATGGTAAAAATATTTCGCTATCAGAGGCCTGAAAAATTGAAGTCATTTCTAGGAAAAAGGATAAGAAAAGGGGTTTGTGGGTTTCAAAATTTGAAAGCTTTAAAAGTAAAAGACAAATGACAAATTTGCAGTATAATACCATTGTATATATCCTTCGTATATTAAGGATTTCATCATATCAATAAAAAGATAAACATGGAAATTTTAAATATCAAGCAAAACATGACATATAAGAAGACATTTCATAAAAGAAGAAATATATCGGCCCATTAAAAATTAGAATGGATGAAACAGGTGAAGGGGATGAAGAGGTACAAGCTACCAGTTATAAAATAAGTCACGAGGATGTAATATATAGCATAGGGAATATAGTCAATAATATTGTAATAATTTTTATGGTACCTAATCTATAAAAATATCAAATCAGTATGTTGTACATCTGAAACTAATATAGGTGGTTTTAAGTCAACTTCAATGAAAAAAAAAAGATGATCTAATGGAAAAAAAAGTTAAACTTCTCTGTTAATCAAATACATGCAAATTAAAACAATTAGATACCATTTTCCAAACTATCAAATAAGTCAAGATACCATTTTCCAAACTATCAAATGTGTCAAGATAGCACAAACAGGGAAATGGACACCCTTATACTTTCCTTTTTTAGCAGAGCAATAATAGCGCGGTGCTCATCAAAAGTCTTAAACTTTTACACATCCTTTGAGCCAGCAGTTCACCCCTCAGAATTTATTTAGGACGTGTTATGGTTGTGTTATCTTTAGGACATGTTATAAATATGTCAATATCTAGATGTTTATCCACCTATCATTTTTAAAATAGTGATTGAAACAAACAATGTCTAATAACAAGAAACTGATCAAGTGTCATTAATGTTAATCCATGTAATTAACAAAAATGTAGTCTGCAATAAAAGAGAAATAAATACTTGATATAATATTCTGTGTACAAAAAGCAAGCTGCAAGTGGGGTGTTAAATGAAATCTCTCTTTTGAAAAATTGAATCAACATTTGGAAATATAACCCCCAAATTTAAAACTGGCTATAGATTATGAATAATTTATAACTTTTTATCTATCTATATTTCTTTATTTTTCTATAATGACAATGAGTTATTATCATAACAATAAAAAGATAAGTATTTGGATTATTTCCAAAGACATTTAAATGGTTTAAAGAAACTGTTATTCCTTTTCCTTATACCTTTATTATGTGCAGAGAGGCTGTTGGTTAAAAGCTGCTATGTCAATTGTTTGGCAGCTTCTAGCCAAAGGAGATTGAGTTTGAGCTCAAAATCTGGACAATAGAAGATCCCAGAATATAGGCAATGTTGTTGTGTACAAGGACAAGTCCTCTGTCTAGGGAGATATCACTCACCAATGGGCACAGCTCCCATACTATGTAACTGTTGGACTCATGGGTAGAAGGGCAATTATGTGAGCATGGGTCCATGGATGTCATTTGAAGCAGATTTGTTCACGGTTCTCTCTGGTTTAGGCTTAGTGATTCATAAGTTCATTATAAAATTTTTCTGAAATCTCAGATACATTTTGAATTGCTTAATCGAGAAATGTATTATCTTGGGACTTTCCTGATGGCGCAGTGGTTAAGAATCCGCGTGCCAATGCAGGGGACACGGGTTCGAGCCCTGGTCGGGGAAGATCCCACACGCCACGGAGCACCTAAGCCGTGCGCCACAACTACTGAGCCTGCGCTCTAGAGCCTGTGCTCCACAACAAGAGAAGCCACCGCAGTGAGAAGCCCGCACATCACAAAACGAAGAATAGCCCCCGCTCCCCGCAATTAGAGAAAGCCCGTGCATGGCAATGAAAACCCAATACAGCCATAAATGAATGAATGAATGAAATGTATTCGCTTTATGTTCCTTTCTTCTATTATAATAAAATAGTTTGGGTCTGACTGTCATCTTTTGAAATGAAAACATGATTAATGAAAGGGCATTTTCCAAACTTTAAGTGAAACAAATGTTTGGATTAGCTGGTTTAAATTGAATTGTTTTCTTTCACTTTTATTACGAAGCACACTCTGTGTCATTTCTTATTTCACTGCACTGTGCATTGGGATTTGTTCTGGAAGTGAGATGGGAGGCTTCTCAGCATTTTACCCTCTGCTCTCTTGGTGACACGTAAGCCTCCTGTTGCTGAAATCCTAGTGGTGATATTTGTGTTTATGTGCACTTGTAAAACAAGATCTAATATGAACTTTTCTTTATCCACGGTGCCAAGTGAACTTCCTCTTGGTTGTGGGGGAGATGTGATTAAGTCAGATGTAGCAGTGGATTATTTGTATAAACAGGGCTTTAACGCTCTAGAATGTCTTAAGGAAATGTGACATCTAGTTTTGATGCATTGAGACATCAGAGGGACTACGTGCTCTGGGGCTTCCAAAAGACTTCTGGCCCTAATTCCTTTCCTCCCACCCTTTCACTGTTGTGTCATCTCTTTGGGTTTGTGTTGAGTTCCAGAATGAGAGTTATGATTTTCTGCAGGGCGAGAATTAACTTCCATTGATTGTGGACCCAGAGCCAACTTTGGTCAGACAGTCACCATTTTCTCTGGTCTCCTCTGGTTGAGTCTTTGCAGCCCTGGCACCTAATGCTATATTAGTCACATGATGAGTTGTGAAATCCTGCTTATCCTTCAGGGCTCAGTGCAAATATTACCCTTCTCCATGGTAGAACAAACAGTTCCCTCATCGAGTTCTGGTAATATTTTAAAGATAACCTCTTTTTACACACTTTTCACTTTGCGTGGCACTTAATCTTAACTCTCTATCTCTACATCTATACTGTGAGTTTCTCAGCTTCCTGAGGGCACAGACCAAATTTTATTTAGATCATTATCTTCAGTGTCTAACCCATGGTCATACTCAATGAATATTTACCTCATACGTTGAATAGAACTTTGGAAATTTCCCAGTCTGCTTTTCTGAATCTCTCCAAGAGAATCCTTCTCAAATGTTCTCCTCACCTTCACTCCTTGCCTTTGGGGCAAGATTCTCCTGGCTTTTATTCCTGGTGATACTAAAGGCATCCCAACAAGACATTCTTACTTACTCTGATATAATTTTATTTCCCCAAGGAAATTAAGAGCTTCTTGCTTTCTGATATACATTAGGGCCTGAAAGTGATCGACATGATATGGCTGGCTTCCCGTATTCTCAAGGACAGCTGGCGTCTGTTCTCTGCCCTAAGAGACCTAGGGATGACAGGGCATGAGGATGAATAAATAGGTCTGCTTTGTACTAGTGCTTCGACCATTGCCGCCCTTGGGATTAAGTGGAGTATGCTGTTGCTGGATCAGAGGTTGGATCTATGTTCTTATAGTTAAAAAAATTTAATTCATCTTATGACATCCTCAGGAGTCTATCTGCATGGGCCCAGCAGGGCAGCCAGAGTGAAGAATGCTTTGTGCTAATGGACCACGTGGCGTTAGACATATTAACTAGGTAAATAGGACCTTGGTGTCCCTCTCCGCTTCTGCTTCTCCTTGGGAAGGCCACGTTGTCACTATTCATTTCTTTAGGCCATTTCTGTAGCTCCAGCCTCACTTAGCAGAGCTGTGGCTTTGGACTCACACAGTCCTGGATTTGAATCTTGACTCTGCTTCTTATTTGCTTTGGGACTGTGAGCAAATCACTTAACTTCTCTGAGTCTCAGTTTCCGTCTCTGTAATGGTTATTTTACGTGAAAATGTGACTGGACTAAGGGATGCCCAGATAGCTGGTAAAGCATGACTTCCAGTGTGTCTGGTCTGTGGGGGTGTTTGAGTTAGTAGACTGAGGACAGAAGACTGCTCTCCCCGTGTGGGTGGGCATCATCTAAGCCGTTGAGGGCCGGACTAGAGCAGAAAGGCAGAGGAAGGGTGAATTCTCTCTCTCTTCTTGAGCTGGGATGTCCGTCTTCTCCTGCCATTGGATATTGGAGCTCTTGGTTCTCGGGTCTTCAGACTCTGTGACTTACACCAGTGGCCTCTCATGTTCTCAGGCTTTTAGCCTCAAACTGGGAGCTACACCATAGGCTCCCTTGATTCTTAGGCCTTCAGGATTCTGACTAATCCGGACACCATTGCCTTGCCTAGCTCTCTAGCTTGCAGTTGGTAAATTGTGGGACTTCTTGGCCTCCATAATGACATGAACTAATTCCTCTAATAAATCTCCTTATATATATATATATATATATATATATATATGTAAATCTGTATATATATTTATCCTGTTGGTTCTGTTTCTCTGGAGAACCCAGACTAATAACCTCTGTATAATGGAAGCGATAATATTATTTACTTCATAGGAGTGTTTTGAAGATTAAGTTAAATTACATAATATGTGTTAAAACCTTGGGAATTATAAGCACTTAAAAATGTTAACTGTTATTGTTAACTAATAAGTTATGTCATTTGGTTTCCTGTGAAGATGTGGATCCGCTAGTGCCATCATTATTACGAGGATGGTCTTTGCGTGCTCTGTGTTTTTACGTAACATTTCAACCTGTTTCTCCGTTTGCTTGCTGACATCTGGTAAAATGTTATATTATTGATTTCAGAATCCTATTATGTACCAAATAGTGAACCAGAGTGTAGGGAAGAATAAAATACAACAGAAGAAAATTCTTGAATTGTCTAGGATTCCCTCAGTTACCTCTACTGACAGTGGTTGTGTTTGTGGACTTCCCTTTTTTTTTTTTTTTTTTTTGCGGTATGTGGGCCTCTCACTGCTGTGGCCTCTCCCGTTGAGGAGCACAGGCTCCGGATGCGCAGGCTCAGCGGCCGTGGCTCACGGGCCCAGCCGCTCCGCGGCATGTGGGATCTTCCCGGACCGGGGCACGAACCCGTGTCCCCTGCATTGGCAGGTGGACTCTCAACCACTGCGCCACCAGGGAAGCCCCCCCCCACCTTTTTTTTTTTAATACCTGAAGCATCTTTGGCATCAGAAAACCTGATACCCGGCTGACACATCTGGTCGATTTATCAGCTCTTCCTACTATATGTACAAATCACTGATTTAAACCCTGTGACTACAACAGTATACAAGACGGACAACGTCTTTGCTCTCATGGAACTTATATTCTAGTGGAGACAGACGGTGAGGAGACAAATATGTGAAATGTGTGTGTGTAAAAATTTCAAGTGATGATAAGACACTAACAAAATCAACTAGAGTAATGGTTGGGGTGGAGTGATAGTAGGGTCTGCTTTATTGAGCAAGGAGATCATGGAAGGTTTCACGGAGGAAGTGGTCTTTCAATTGAGCTTTGATGGGTGTCCAGGAATTGGCCAGGTGAAAAGGAAGGGGGAAAGCTGTTTACACTGTAGAATTTTAGTTGGGAAGTTAGGCTTTGGGGTCAAAGTTTTGGTTTCCAAATTCAAATCTGCTCCTTACTAGCTGGCCTTGGATAAAGTATTATATTTAACCTCACTGTATTTAATCTACTTATCTGAAAAAGGGGTTTGCTGTAAAGATATATTTTTTAATAAATTTATTTTATTTTATTTATTTTTGGCTGCGTTGGGTCTTCGTTGCTGTGCGCGGGCTTTCTCTAGTTGCGACAAGTGGACTTCTTGTTGCAGTGGCTTCTCTTGTTGCGGAGCACAGGCTCTAGGCATGTGGGTTTCAGTAGTTGTGGCACGCAGGCTCAGTAGTTGTGGCTCGCAGGCTTTAGAGCACAGGCTCAGTAGTTGTGGCGCATGGGCTTAATTGCTCCGTGGCATGTGGGATCTTCCTGGACCAGGGCTCGAACCCGTGTCCCCTGCATTGGCAGGTGGATTCTTAACCACCGTGCCACTGGGGAAGTCCCTGCTGTAAAGATTAAATGAAATATATTTCTTAAATTTCTTGATGAGGTGCCTTGCTCAAGAAACATTAGCTGGCATTAACACTTGCAAAAGCCTTGCAGTGAAAGGGAAACCGGTTTCTCTACTGTTTTTGCTGTGGCTGATAGAGAAGCAAAGTTCCCTTTTTTCTCCCCTGTGGAGAACTGGAGGTTGTGGGATTTCTGCTGTTTCCCTGTTGTACTTCCCCTCCAATTTGACTAGTCAGAGTCTGAGACATTCACGGGGCCGTGTTTCCTTAGAAGAGGGTGAACCTGTGTTTCCTTAGAAGCGGGTGAACGTGTTCTTTGCTCTGGAGGGATGGGCTCCACTCTTTTTTTTTTTTTTTTTTGCGGTACGTGGGCCTCTCACTGTTGTGGCCTCTCCCATTGCGGAGTACGGGCTCTGGACGCGCAGGCTCAGCGGCCATGGCTCACGGGCCCAGCCGCTCCGTGGCATGTGGGATCTTCCTGGACCGGGGCATGAACCGTGTCCCCTGCATCGGCAGGCAGACTCTCAACCACTGTGCCACCAGGGAAGCCCCATGGGCTCCGCTCTTTTGAAATGAGCACCCTCCCCTCCCTACCTCCTAGCCTGAGGTTCCTGCTCAAAGGAAGTGACTTAGGCAAGACCTGCCTCAGGCCAACCATTCTCCCATTTTGCCTCTCGTAACTGGTTAGTCTCTTCTTTTCAAGACAGTTTCTGGTATCTAGAACTGAGCTGTCCAGTATGGTAGCTATTAGCAACATGTGGCTATTGGTAGCATTTGAAATATGATCAGTCCACTTTGAGATGTGCTGTTGTTACCAGGCAGGGTCTCCCGTGCCCAGGGCACAGAAAGCCAAACCGACATTGGGTATTTGCAGCAAAGTAAGGGTTTATTTGCAGGGCACCGAGCAAGGAGAATGGGCAGCTCATGCTCAAAAGACCTGAACTCCCCAGTGGCTTTCATGCAAGGGTTTTTAAAGTAGTTGTTAGGGGTGAGGGTCATAGGATGCATGATAAGCTCATGTACCTTCTTCTGATTGGTTGGTGGTGATGCTTGGGGAATCCCAACCTTCTGGTTCCAACCAGTCTGGTGTCTACATGCTTGTGGTCAGCATGTAGTCACCATCCTCCACCTGGGTTGGGGCGGGGGAGTCTAGTTTCTTCAGAATGACTCAAAGATATACATCAGATTGTTATCCATATGCCTTTAGGAGGAACTAGGAGTCCTGTGACTCTTCTCCTAACCCTTAACTGCCTGAGCCCGTTCTTTGGAAGTGTTGGAAGGCCTACGAGGTTAAAACCTTTTTTCTACAAACAAGGAATAGGGGACTGGGAAAGGCTTTTGTACCCCGGAAGGCCCCATAGGGTCCTGCTTGTTTTCAGTATAAGTATAAAATATGTGGCAGATTTTGATGAATTAGTGTGAAAAAAAGTAAAATATCTCAATGATTTTTTATATTCATTACTTTTGGGGATGATGTTTTGGGCATAATGAGTTAAATAAAAATTTATTAAAATGAAATTTACCCTTTATACTTTTAAAAAAGTGGTTAGTAAAAAAACTAAAAATATGTAGGTGGCTAAGATTTGAGGTTCACATTATATTTCCTTTGAATGGTGCTGATCTAGAAGTATGAGGATTCTAGGAGATTCCTTAGATCTATGCCAGAGTCTTCAGCCCAGTATTAGTAAATCTATTAATTTGATCCCTTTTGTTGAATGCTCTTTCTCTATTTTATAAACTAATTAAAATTGAAAAAAATGGGAAGAATGAACTTTAGGCCCCTTGTCCCTAATAGGTTTGAGGGACTATGTTTCTACATCAGCAGGTGTATTGCATTTCAGTTCTGGCCTTGAGCACCGACAGTTAGCACAACCCTGTGACTTAAAGGGCCCAGCTTACAACAAGACTGTCCTAGTTTCAGACCCACTGGCTACAAATCTGGGGTGGGAGGTGGCTTCACAGCCTTCCTCAGGTTCAGTAGTTCACTAGAACAAGTCAAAGAACTCAGGGAAGTTCTATATTTATAATTACAGTTTATAATGGATGCAAATCAGGAACAGCCAAATGAAGAGAAGAATAGGGCGAGGTCTGGGAGGGTCCTAAACATAGAGCTTCCATGTCCCGATGGAGTCAGGATGTGTCACCCTCCTGGCACATCAGTGTGTTTGCCAACCAGGAAGGTCCATGAGCTTTGATGTAGAGTTTTTATTGAGATTTTGTTATGTAAATATGATTAATTGAATCACTGGCTATGTAATTGAAGTCAATCTCCAGCCCCACTCCTCTCCCTGGAGGTCAGGTTGGCTCAAAGTTCCAACCCTGTAGTCATGTGGTTGGTCTTTCTGGTGACTAGCCCCCATCGTGAAGTTACTGAGGGGCCCACCAAAAGTCACCCCATTAGCAAAAACTCAGATGTGATCCAGGGGGCTCAGGAATAACGAAAACACTTCTATTACTTGGGAAATTCTAAGAGTTTTAAAAGCTCTGTACCCAGATCCTAGGACAAAGGCTAGGCAAATTCTTTATTATACAACAGACTGAAAAGTCCAGTGTGGGAAAAGCAAATAGACCAATTCATCATTTAACCTGTGTTCATTGAGCTGCCAGGCATAGTTCTAGAAACTTGAAATATACCGTGAACATCAAACATCCCTGGTCTCTTAGAACTTATATTCAGGAAGGGGCAGACAGACAATAAACAAAAAACCAAACAACAACCCTACTATGTAAATTAGTTACAGACTATATTAGAGGGTGGGGCCCTGGGTAAAAGCGAAGGTAGAACAGGGATTACCAGTGCTGGTGTGGTTGGTGTGACAGTGGTAGGTTGTGACTTATAATACGGTGGTCAAAGTCGGTCTTGTTAGAGACTGACACTGAAGCAGAGACTTGAAGGAGGTGAGGGAGTTAGCCCTGCAGAAATCTTGAAGAAGTATGTTCCAGGCCAAGGGAACAGCCAGCGCAAAGGCCCAAAGGCAGAAATGTTCCTGGTAGGTTAGGAAACCACCAGAAGGCCAGTGTGAATCGAGCAAATGAAGACGAAAGAAAAGGAGAAAAGTAGAGGGAGCAAGGGACCAGACTGTATGGGGGACCTGGTAGACCATTGATGGGGACTTTGGATTTTTTTCTGTTTGAACTTCTCCACTAGAGAATTTTGAGCAGAGGAGTAACGTGACCTGACTCCTTCTGAAACATTGACTCAGGCTGCTATGTAAAAATTCACTCTAGCAAGCAAGGATAGAAGAAGAGAGATCTGCTTTGAGACAGTTGTCATTCTCCAGGCAGGAGATGATCGTTGCTCAGAATAGGGTGATGGCAGAGGACGTGGTGAGAATGGTCCAGTTCTGCATGTGTTTTGAAGATAGAGTTAATAGGGTTTCCTCAAAAATTGGAGAGTGAGGGATTGAATGGTCTAAGGTAAGACTGGCCCCTGAATATCTTCTAGGCCATGATAAGGAGTTTGGGTTTTATTCTCACTGCAGTGAGGAGCCGCTCAAGAGTGTAAGCAGAGGAGTTCTCTGATTACATTGGTATTTTACAGCTATCACTCTGGAGGGTCTGTGGAGGAAGGATGGGAAAGGGGAAAAGAGGAGAGGATGCTGGGGCCAGGGGAGGCAATTAAATCCTTGTAACTGTTAAGTACTCATACTGTGGAGGACCTAACCCCCTTCATATGAAACAAATTAAAATACACCCACGTCCTCTGTTAAATAGCAATTTTTACTGTAATAATTTGAAAGGAGTTTATTAATTTTGCTTTTGAAATTTTTGACCTGGGTTACACATTTAATTCATGAATGACTTTGACTTCTCAACAATCATAATGCCTACCTAGGATAAGTGAGAAAAGTCTAACCTACAAATTGTTTTCAGATGTAAAGGTGTTTTTGCAAATGTAAATTTTAATAATTTTTTTTGAAATTGACATAATGGTACATTTTGTAGACAAATCAACACACGTTAATATTGATTGTGTAGTTTTCTTTTTGTATTTTTGAGCACATTCTTCCCCCCCCCCAGGTCTTAAAGATTTTTATAGGCTCCTAAAAATCTTATAGGCTTATAAACCTAATGGATTAAATGACCCTGGATAACAGGAGGACAGTTAGGAAGCTGTTTCATCTGAGAGATACATTTTTTTTTTAACATCTTTATTGGAGTATAATTGCTTTACATTGTTGTGTTAGTTGCTGCTGTATAACAAAGTGAATCATCTATACGTATGCATATATCCCCGTATCTCCTCCCTCTTGCATCTCCCTCCCACCCTCCCTATCCCACCCCTGTAGGTGGTCACAAAGCACCGAGCTGATGTCCCTGTGCTATGTGGCTGCTTCCCACTAACTATCTATATTACGTTTGGTTCAGTGCCACTCTGAGAGGTACCTTTTAAAAGGATTTGGTTCCCACTGGCTTCATGATGGCAAGATTTTAGAGAAATTCAAGTATAGTCAGTGTCCTAGGTTTTGTTATATAATTTCTACATTTCTTTTTCAGAAGTCACCTTGAGTCTCTTGGACACACCGATCTTAGATTTGCTAGAATGAGTTGATGATTTTGCTCCTTGACTCCATTTGCTTCAATATGGTCTGTTCATGTCGCCATGGAAGTATTTTCCACCCTGATTCAGTGAGGGTGTCTAGAGAATTATTAAGAGGCTTCAAAAAATGTACAAACCGTTGGTTTTGTTTTTACCAGACTAGATAATAGATTTCCTTTTTATTTTCCTGGTAGCCTGGCATTGGATTGCATGTATTGAATTAAAAGAGATGTTTAGTCCTAGCTATATTATATAGGGCTCGATTTTAACTGTGGAGTAAATAATTCTAAGGGGACACTGCTTGTCTTAACTCTGAATTCACTTTCAGTTATTATAAAACATGCCAAAAGGTTTTGCAATGAATCTGGGAAGAAACGACTTTTCCCCATTCAACTGGGTAAGTGCTTGTGTGATTAAATGTTCTGATATTCTTTGAGCTACGGAAGAAAGAGAAAACAACAGTTTAAAAAATCAAACTAGCAATCTTCAAGGATCAAGTATTTTCCCCTTTTTGTCAAAAATGCTCTGGGTAGGACCCTTTATAAACACTTTATGCCTTTGCTGGGGAACTCATCCATTTCTGCCCTAGGTGTCCTTAATTCTTTTATAATTTTGAATATTACAATTTATCTGATTTGTCAGCCTTTTCCTGAGTGGGATTTCTAGTTCCCCTTTAAAATGAACACAGTTCATCAAATTTGTTCTCTTGGGTTCATTTGCTCTGGATTCCTTGCTAGTAATGAAACAAAAGGCTTTTCAGGCTAGATATGTGAATGATAAATGATGACATCTTTTCCCCCTTTCCCTTACTTAGAGCTGCCAATCTCTTTATAAAGACGTGATGTCTCCCTGTTCTCTCAGGGTACCACTTTCATCCCTCTGATAAGAAAACCTTAACAGGCAGCCCTGGAATTGCATTCATCCTCTGATGATCTCACATTTTGCCTTGGCAGTGGTCCGTAGCAAGTGTTTTAACTCTCTGCTCTGACCGTATCAGTGGAGTTGGCAAAGGAATGCTTTTTGATTTTGTTTTTAATATGCCATGAAAAAGTACAACATGGAATAGTGGGGAAAATATGGGCTGTGGGTTTACAGTTTTCAATCTGTAGCTTTTCCCTCGTCTGAGTACTTTGAGTTATTTGTTTCTCTTTGTGCTCATCAGCTTACTGATCTGTAAGGAAACAGGTACTATCATTCAATCATTCATTGTGTGTTTATTGACAACTCCTACATGCCAGGCAGTGATCTAGGCACTGGATTTATAACCTGAATAAAATAGTTCCTGCTCTCTTGGATCTTTTTATTAAGGCTTGAATGAGGTAGGAAATGAGGCTGTCCGACACGTAGTGATTCCTAAGTACAAAGTTAATTCCTTGACTCGCCTTCCCTGCAGAGTAAGGGATTAGTTTAGTGAAAGTATATTTAACATTTTTTTATTGTTTCATTTCTGTTGGTTTGTTTTTGAATATGAAAGGGGAGTTCATGTGAAGTCACACGTTTTAAACATGAGAGTCCCTAACAAGTGCAAAGAAAGCAAATGATCAAGGGAGATTTCTAGACAGCACATTAAGCCAGATGTCCTAGATACTGACTGCTTGCAAGACTTGAAAGCTTCTAAATTTGCAGACACGATATTTTCTGAAAGTCTTGCATTCTAAAGTAGTGTTCAATCTCCCTGGCCTAGCCTGGGATGAAACACTCTGTCTCTAATGGAGGTAAGGCTTGTTCTGCTGAGACCTTCCATATGTTGGGAACAAGGCAATGGTCAATGTTCAGAGGAATATCTTCAGGATGGTCTTTGGCCAAGGGAAATACTGACAGGTTTTTACAGAGGGGGGGTTTCCTCTTCACTGAGGAAAAATGCATTCACAAAGAAGTCTAGAAAGGAACTAGAGGCAAACACAAAGAGCTTGGGAGGATCACTGGCTTGGTGTATACCAGCAATAAGATACATTTCTAAAACTCCATCATCTACATTCTTTTCCTCCCAGATTTGACACTTCCCTTGCTTTCAGTCAGTCCTTCTCATAAAGGGTGATGTGTTCATTGTGGTGTGGGTGGACTTTGGGTGTATGCCAGACCCTTCGATAGGATGAATGCAAGTCCCTTTGTAGGAAGGGCCCTGCTTTACAGGACAGAGTAATGACGTGAACAGTGGCTAACATCTCTGGAGTGCCTACCCCGTGGTATGTTCTGTTTTATATCTTTTACGCGTATTACCTTATTTAATCCTCATAATCAATGTTCTCCCCATTTTAGACGTAGACATTGAGAGCTTAATTTATTTGCCCAAGGCTGCTGAGTTAATAACTAGACTCAGGATTTAAAGAAGGACATTCTGAGCCCAGAGTCCACTCTTTTCTACTTAGTTACGTAAGCAGAGGATAACTGTATATGGATTAGAATCACTGACAGACCTGGGGTACGTGTAGAAATTGAACTATCACTTTCCATCTGGGGCTTCCTCTCCTTCTCTTCTTACTTCTCTTTGCTTTTCAACACACACACATACACATACACAGACACACACACACAGAGACACACACAGACACACAGAAACACACATATGTTCAAACACGCACGTTTTCCAGAGTTTTGATTCCACGTCAGCTCAAGATAAATGGATAGAGCAGCTAGGTGGGGCTGCTGAGAGTACAGTCAGAATCTCAACTTTGAAGAGTTGAGAGAAGAAGGATAAAAAAGGTCAGTGGGCTGGTCAATTTGCTATTGACCAACAGATTCAGGAGTCCAGGTGCCTGCCACAGCTGTGCAGTCTGACTTGAGGTGAATCGAATCTTGGGGCTAGATTGATGGGGCAGGACTGCCTTTAGAACACCTTGAGTTTGCTTGGAGGAAAACCCCCAGGGTCTCATAATGTGCTTAATGTTTATTAAATAAACAAGGCTTTGGGGGCCCAGTGAGCCTCTGAACTAAGGCAATGGCAGCAGGAATGCATTAGCTCTAAACACGTATATGTACAGGTATACATGCATTCCTTGGAGTCCTCGGGGACCTAAAGCCTACATAACAGAGCCAGACTCTGAGTTTCTTTCGGAATTTTCTATCTTTTGGAAACACTCTATTTGGTTCTTATCGTCTGGAGTTGAAAGCAGTGACTATCTCTGTCCACTTGGCAAGAACAGAAGGCCTTAGAATGTGGAAACAGATGTGGTTTTTTTTTTCAAGCCCTTTGGATGGTTCGTTGCCTGGAAAATGATTACACACTGTACCTCCCATTTGTGGTGAGGCTTCTAGAAGTTGTCAACACTCTTTAAAGATTTCAAGAAGGGCAGCTTTGGGGCGTTATTGCTGGTACTTGGCTTGATAATGTTACTCTGGGAGAAGGGGGTCAGGAGGGGAAGTAACGTGCAGAGTAAATTCTGTACATATAGTCCAGTAAGTCCCAACCGTTTGTGAAGTTGTGTAACCTGATTTTATTAGGTCTGTTCTTACACACAGAGGGTTGTGGGACATACATTTATTATTAACCGTTTTAAAATTAGATTGATTTTTGGTTTGCAGTATTATTTGGAGGACTTTTGAATTTTTCTTGAAATGGTTATTATACTGTAGGCTGGGAATCACCAATTAAGGACCCGAGGAATATACTGGAAAAATATGGACCGTGGAGGCAGCTTCACAACTTCACCACTTACTGTTTCTGTGACCCTGTTTGGGAAAGTTATTTAACCTTTCTGAGCTCTTTTCGGGTCATTGTAAGCTTGAAGATGAAATATGTGGGCACAGTGCCTGACATAGAGTTAGGTACTCTTTGTATATTCACTTTATTTTTTTCCCTTGTCACGGATATATAGGTATTCATAGACAAATACGGTGCTGTCAGGGATCATGCGGTCATTTAAATTGAAGGGACAAAATCATTTTCCTGACCAGAACAGCACGTGTGTTCATCTCACACCCCGAGTAGCTCACTTACCTGGTCACTCCAAGGCAGTTTTATTGAAGTAGCCTGATGCCAAAGGGAAATCGATCAGGATTCCAGTGTGAGGCCTTGTGCTAAAGTAAATGAGAAGAAAATTGGAGGGAAGCTAGTTTTACACTAATATCTGTACATAACCTTTCTCCTCTGGGGCTTTCTTATTTAAGAGAGAGATAAACAGCAAAGTCCTACTGTATAGCACAGAGAACTATATTCAATATCCTATAATAAACTATAATGGAAAATAATATGAAAAAAATCACTGCTGTACACTAGAAACTAACACAACATTGTAGATCAAGTATACTTCAATAAAATAAATTAAAAGAGAGAAAATTTCAGGAGTTAAGAAGCCCTTATAAACATAAGGAAGGTTTTGGAATTGATACTCACGGTTAAGGATCCTGGATGAGCTTTAAATCAGAACTGTTTTTTCTCTCCGTTTGGTGTCGGGAGGTCGGGTTCTCAGAGGCTGCAGTTAGAGGCAAAAGAATTAGAAAACCAGACAATGGGGCTGATCCAAGAGCAGTGAGTCTATTGCTGTCGTTTCCGGGGCTCCATGAGGGGTCTGCTACTAAAATGGAAGAATACAGGTGTTGTCCTACTTTGCATGAAAGTACATTAATACACAGAATGTGTTTCTTTGAAAGACATGCTTCCATGTTTTTTCTTAAATTTGTCACCTGCTGTTTCTTATCTAGAGCCTGGTATGTGCTGAACATACACAATTCAGCACAGTGTGATTTGAGTATAAAATCTCCATCATTCATGATGAGTTGCAAAGCGCCCAATGACATTAGGATTTGCGTCTGAAGAAATTTGAGAAATCACTGTCCAAGATCTGAGCCTGAAGATGTCTTAAACAGCATCTCCAAGTAGGAGAGATTCTTAGCCACATCAGCTTTCCCACTTGCCAGATGGTTAATAGTGGGCAATTTTTTTTGTCCCTCATTTTGACAACTGGAAAACCTACTTATCTTGCTTGCCTAGAAACTGACAAATATGTCTTCCAGTGTAAAGACACCAAGTACTCTAAGGGCTCACCTTGTTTCCAGCCCTCCCACATTGTATAGTCCAGGTTTGCCTCAGAACATCAGCATAGTTAAGAGGTTAAGAACATGGCTTTGGAATCAGGGTGCCTTGGTTTTAAATCCTGCCCCATCACTTATTTACTGTGTACTCGGGCAAATTTTAATAATAGTACCTATCTAGTAAGTTTATTGTGAAGATTAAGTAAATAAATTAACCAGAATGTATGCTTTCTCTAGGGAAGGGATTGAGTCTGGTTTGAACATTGCTGTAACCCTGATACCCATAGCAGATGCTCAATAAATATTACTTATGAGAATTAATGGATAATGCATATTAAGCATTTAGCAGTAAACCTGGCATATATCAGTCTCAAAATGATTAGGATAGTAGTAATAATTATAATAGTTGTATCATTAGCATTAAGTTACTGCATCTGCCAAAATAGAAAACTACAAAGTATTTTGTAGCCGGAAGGAGGGCGGGATACTTTTCAAATGGCATCTTGCAAAGCAGTCTCCTGTCATTTAGATCCCTTTTTAAATCATCAGTGTGGCTTTGGACGGGTCTCTGGCCGACTCTTATTTCATCAGGTGAGGATGACATGACTTCTAATCTCTCCGTTTAGCCTTGTGTGTCCAGACTGATGAGGGTGGCTCTTGGAAGCAGCAGGTAGCTCATGGACTCAGACATCTGGACTCAAAACTTTACTAAGAGCGGAGAAGATGGCAAATTCTTCCAGTCTTTTAGCTCGATAGGTGACCTAATGGGACAGTCACTCCGGAAAGCATTTGTTTCCTTCCTGGAAGAATGAGTATCTTTGAATGAAAGTGTTTCACCCTTTTTCAGGTCTGACTTCTTAGATATCTTTGTAGGGTTTCTTTTTTGTCTGATGGCTCAATGTGTCTCATAATGATCAGGTCTTCATCATCCTGTCCAACTGGATAGCAGAAGTTCGTGAGAAGCAAAGAAAATGGGAGCCACGCCCCTCTCATTATCAGGGGAATTGGATTCCCTTGTTACCCATATATGCAGAAGGGAATGAATTTAAACTAGCAACTAAGATATCTTTATGAAGGCTTGGTCTGTTAACTTGTTTAGCTTGGTGCTGGAAGCCATCAGAGTTGCTAGTGTAGCAGGTGAACTTCTAGAGAGCTGATGCGGCTAATAGCCAAATGCCATACAACAATCAAGTCAGTAACTGTGGGAATTATTAAACACAAGTGTAATGGCCTGGAATAGAAACACTGAGTGCTTTGTAAATTACTCCATTGTTATTTGAAGGAAAGAACAATACAAGTTGAAATATTGAAACTTCATACATCACATTTGTCTCACTACTATTGTCCAGTGCAGAGTGATCTCTGGATTTTATTTATAATTCACAGCTAAATTGTTTTTTTCCCCTCAGCTGCAGAACTCTGACTTGAATTCTATTTTCATTTTAAACATCAATAGTTCATTGTGTAAGAGCATTCTTTGCCCTGAAAGTTCTTGGTGTTTTCTATGAGGAATATAGCACAGTAACAATTCTTTATATGGATGGGAGATACAAAAAATGACAGACTAAAGATAGGTGGTTAAGTTGTAACAAAACCCAGCACATAAAGCTTGGCAAAGATTTATAAAGAGAAACAGAACTCTGGTTCATGCCAGAGAAATGAGTAAAGAGGAATTGAAAAAGGAAAGAACGTATGCTTCAAAGCTATATTGAGACATGGCTGCCTCAGTCAGGAATAACATGCCCTAATTTTGTTGTCTCAGAAGCAAAACACTTCTTTTGCTGTTGATTATTCAGAATACGTGCCATTAACCATATGTGTACGTCTTTAGTCAACAGTGTGGCTGTAGCCTACATTTCACTAACGTGTGTTCTACTTCCTGTTCAGGTACCCAGCACCCAGAACTATGCCCCTGACCTTTTAATCTCTCTTGCTCTTTCCTCCTCATGTATCTCATCAGAGCTCCCTGAACCTTTGCTTCTTAGGCAATCTCCCTCCCTTTTTCTTTCTGCTGTTGACGTTGCAAGCTGCTCTTTTGTGCAAGATGACTTGGAGCCAACCCTTTCCACACCTGGAAGTTATGTTGAATGACTGTCTGGTCTCATCACCTGGGAGGCAGATAACAAACCTTAATCAGTGCTAGCATTTTGCCGATAATCTTTGGTAATCATCATAGGCCACCTTGGAATAGATTACTTAGGATTGATCTGGAGTCTCAGTGCCTGGATTTTCTAAAGAAAGAATCAGAGGGTGCCATTTCCAGGATGTATCTTGAATGGAAGAGAAAGTACAGATAGAAACCAATTTTTAGTCTATTGCAGTCTGACAGTTTTGGGAATCTGCAGTTGGATATAAATAGATGTCAGTAAGGACAGTTTATCTAATGAATGAGTTGATGATTTTCAAGTTGAGTTCTTGTGTAGCTGTTCAGTGTTGAGCCAAAGGAGATGTCAGCCCCTCAGATGCAAGTTCTAGTGGATGGGGTGAGACCTTTGGTGCATAAAGTTATTGTGAGCAAGCACAGTCAGGAAGGGCTTCTTGGAGGAAGTAGCATTTAATCTGAGATTTGAAGGCAGTAAAGTAAAAACAATAAAAACAGGTGTTTTATTACTTCACAGTTTAGTAATATATCTTAAAAATTGTTTTTGTAGTTAGGTTCAACCACTTAATTCAAGTGCTATAAACAGGGAATACGTAAACCTTTTCCATTATCAGTTGAAAAAGGGGCTTCTAAGCAAAACACGATAAAGTTTAAGCTGGAGAGAAATAGGCAACTACCTCCTTCCAGTAGCTGTTGAATATCAAGTAGTCAGGAATTAAAAAAAGACAAACATTTGGTATATAGTTGAGAACTAGATCAAGACTGGGAGAACCAGTTTTTTAGCCTTATTGGTTAAGGATGAGTTTTTGTGGTAAATGGCATTTCTAGGAGATTAAGGACTTTGCTGCCCAAAATGTGGTCCAGAACCATTAGTATCAGAATCATCTGAGAGTTTATTAGAAATGCAGAATCTTAGGACCCTCATAGACCTACTGAATCAATTCCTCATATTAACAAGACTCTCAGGTTCCTTGTAGGCACTTTCACATTTGAGAAGCACTATTGTAGAAAGCAGAAGTATTCTCGTGTGGGCAGCATGTTGCAATGCAGTCATACCTCACTGACAGTCATCTGAATCAGAGTCAATTGGGTAGCATTTTTTTTAACAGCAGTAACACAGATCTAATGAATTAGAAGTTGGGGCTAGGGTTGTGGGGAGGTTGTAGAGATTAGATATAAGTTTCCACATTTTGAAAACCTCCCCCAGACATTCTGATAATCCAGGTTTGGGAGCTACAGATGTGTGAGACCACAGCAGTGATTCTTACCATGAATGCTCACTAGAATCCCCTGTAGTGTTTCAGAGAATGCCAGTATGAGGGCCAGACCTCCAGAGACACGATTTAATTAGTCTAGGGTGGAGTTTATACATGAGTATTTTTGTAACAGCCTTAGTGAGATATAATTTACATACCACAAAATTCATCCATACATGAGTGTTTTTAAAAAGCTTTCTAGATGATTCTAACGTGCTGCCAAGCTTGAGAGCCCCTGGAAGAAAACTAGCAGGAGGTATTATACTTCCCAGATGGAAGACGCAAGAGGCTTCGAATTTGGGCATTGTCTGTAAGTGAAGGTGTGTGTGATTGTATGAAGCAGCGACGTAGGGAGGAATTCAGAGAATTCTGAGGTTGAATTAACAGGATTTCATGATTAATTTTCATGGGGTAGAGCAGGGGTCCCCAACTCCCTGTTAGGAACCGGGCCGCACAGCAGGAGGTGAGCTGCAGGTGAGAAGAGCTTCATCTGCCGCTCCCCACTGCTCTCATTACCTCCTGAACCATCCCCCGCACCCCTCCCCCCGGTGGAAAAATTGTCTTCCACAAATCTGGTCCCTGGTGCCAAAAAGGTTGGGGACCACTGGGGTAGAGAATTAATTCAGGCGTCTAGGATTATGTCCGTTTTATTTGATGGACTTGGTGGATAGTGACATCTGGGGACTTTCCTACCTATTTCCTTTATGGGGTTCCTTTTCATACAGAAATTAGGCAACGTGATGTGTGAAATATTTAGACCTATAGATTTTCTATAGTATGACCAAATTCAGCAGGAGCAACAAGTTATACTGTTACCAGAAGGGAGACCCCTTCCAGGGCCTGAGGGTGGGCTCTTGTCTAACCCTCAGAAATGAATTGTCAGGAGATACCCATACTGACAAAACAAAAGATTTTATTGGGAAGGGGCGCTGGGCGGAGAGCAGCGGGTAAGGGAGCCCAGGAGAACTGCTCTGCCACATGGCTGTGGCTCGTAGTCTCAGGATTTATAGTGGTGGGGTTAGCTTTCCGGGTTGTCTCTGGACAGTCATCTTGCTTGTGCCCATATTTGGTCTGACAGAGGGTCCTTCCTGGCGGCACACGCAACTCTCAGCCAGGATGGATTCCAGCGTGAGGGTTTCTGGGAGGTTGGCAGGACATCTTACGGGCTGGCGTCTCCTCCCTCCTTTTAGCCCCTCTGGAATTCTCCAGGTTAGTTTTTGGTGGCAGCACCATGTTCCTTATCGGGACCTCCTGTTGTGAGATAGCTCATGCAAGCAGTTATTACTGTGTCTGGCCAAGGCGCGTGGTTTCGGTTAACAGGTCCCAAATGCTACCATACCAAAGAAATTCCTGAACACATGACCTTAGTACCTTTTAAATCTGTAACTAAAGATATCTCCTTTTCGATCTATTCATTGTGTGTTGTACAAAACTTTCCAAGTATCTCCCTGTACCTTTCCTAAAGGTGAGTTAAGATAAATAGTATTGGTACATGTGTTGCCCCACTCCACATACTCTTCATTTACACCGGCCAAGTTTCATTATAATGTCATGAGCAAGAGGAGGGAGCTTCAAGCTTGAAGTAACCACGGGTGATACATGCACAGATCAGTCTTTGCCAAGATCTCAGCTCTAGAGTGTTTTTGTTTCGATTCACTCTTAAACTCACAAGAAAGTACATTTCCTGCAGTGTTCTCCTTATCTCTCCATTTTTCAATAATGGGTCACGTGGCACAGAGTTCAGAAGAAGCATTGTTATTGAGAGTGATAAGGAGAAAAACTTGGTCGTAGAACAACTTGGAATCTATTAGAATCTCTGACTATGTCTCTCTTGGGTTCTTACTGATTCTGGATGAATTTTTATGAAGATGTAAACAACTGAACTCTTAAACTGCTAATTAAAGATGACTAAACAGTTTTCCAGAGCCTGGAGGAAATTTTGTTGACTCAAATGTTTACAGGTTGGATTGAGAAACACAGCTTTGGAAATGGTCTTTTACTCTCTGGATGTGGAATAGTTCAGCTAATAGGAAAAAGATTGAAAACAGCCTCAACTCATCCCACCATCAGTGTCCAGCATGGCTGTAGAGTCTGCATCAACCAGAATTGGGCCTGAGCCTCTATGACATGGGTATCATGTTCTGAGCTGGACAGAGTGGGATTTTTCCCTTAGCTACCGTTTGTTGGCTCCTTACTTTCCTCCACTCAAGACTATAACTGTAAACAAGATATGGGACATTGCCTGCATTAGTGGTTGTTTCACATACACTACTGTAGGCAGGAGCTAATGCAGAAAATGACCCGGAAATGATGTATGTGCAGGGAGTTATGGTTTTTCATAGGCTGGATTACATTAAAGCAAGATTACAAACCATCTCAGTTTCCTTGGACAAAAATCTTTTTCAGGATTACAGAGTCAGGTAGGGGAGGTAAGAGAAGACACTGGCTAGCAGAACTGTACTTGAGAGTGTTAGCAGAGCCGGACTAGGTCTTGTCCATGTCAGCTCACCTTCCAATTTTAAATGTGGAGGGACAAATAACAAGTACTCAAGAGAATAAAAGTGATGGAAAGGACCTTTCACACCCTTTAGTCATTAGTTCTACCTTGCTCTCTGTTCATTTAAAGATGTATAAAAAGGAAAGCGTATGAGCTTATTTAAAAATTGACCAGAATAACGTAAGCCATAGAATAATTTACATGCCTTTGTAAATGATGCTCCACAGGAAACAAAAGGCAGTTTTAGATGATATCTCATTAAGATAGGAAATAAAAGTACATAATCACAAGGAGATATCAGAATACTATAAAAAGCCCGTAAGCTGAAGTTCAGTTCAAGATGATAGACATATTGACTGAGAAGGCAACTGTTGGCAAGAGTATTAAAAAATTAAGAGCAGAATTAAAATTCCTGTTCTGTACCGTAAATAACTAACACGGTGGAAAATAGAATCAGTAGCAGATCAGTAGACTCAAACTTGAGAAGTTGTCCTAGAAAGCAGGGAAAGGACAAAAAAAAATTAAAAAAATGGGTCAGAAGGTTATAGATAGGATGCAACCATAGTAGTGCTTCTCAAATGAAACATTGAAAATACCAGAGACTAGTAAATTATATGATCAATTGTAAAACCAAAACGTATATTCATCCATAGAACAAAAGACTCCATGTAACAAGAGCAGAAAGAGTACTATGCCTAAATATATTCTGATGATTTTTTCAAAGATAAAGAATTTTAAAATTCTATAAAATCCTCTAGAGGACGAAATAAAAATGAAAATAAAATTATAGCCTCAAAGAAACAAAAATCAAGCGGGTCCCAGACTTTTCCTCTGCAAAACAAGATATCAAAAGATAAAAGAGAAATTATGTTGAGTTTTGATGGAGAAAATTATGCAATCTAAGAAATACCTCTCCAGTCAAATTGTTCTTTATATATGACAACAGAAAGTCTAAGGGCTCAAAGTTTATACATTAGAAGAGGCATACCACATAACCAGGAAATAATTTAAAGTAAAGAGCTCAAGAATGGAGTAATCATTTTAATAACTGATTTTTTAATTAAAAAACACATACAAATGGATATCAAAGCTGATTGCTCTTAGAAGGAAATGTAAATCATTTTTATGTAAATTAATTGCTAAGGAAAAACATGTACACACACATGTATGAGAGACAGGAGGAGGGGATGTGAGTCTTCTTTTGAAAATCTTAAAGGTAAATACTAGTAAAATTAAAGATAGAGGATCAGTGTTCTAAATCACCACAGAAGGTACAAGCAAACTAATCACAGTCCTCTTAATACAATGAACAAATAAACAGACAAATGGTGAGGGAACCTAAAATATAGAAAATTAAACATAAGATAATGAAAAATTAAGTATATGGTATAAATAAAAAGTTAAGGTAAAAGACTGCCCTTGAATTTTAAGAAATAATTATATTCATGTTATAGGTGCTATTTCTAAAAAAACAAAAGCACAAAAGCAATAAAATTCCAGAACTGAGCCAAGTATAGAAAACATCTGAACAGAAAAATGCAAGAGAGGCAGTATTAATATCTGTCAAAATAAAATTCAAGGTAAAAAGCTTTAAGAGAAAAGAGAGTAGTCAATATTGATGAAAGGTAAAATCCTTAATAATGTTGTAGATATGAATCTGTGTTTACTAATAAAATATCAAGACATAAAGCAAAATCTGTTAGACAAGCAGGAAAAAATTGACAGAAGCCCCTGTATTTTTCCTTTTAAATAAAATGTAGTGGTTTTATTTTTTTAAAAAAGCAACAATATATCATTAAAAATTCAATCTTTTTAAGGAACTATTGAGTGAAATACACATCTCCCTCTTGCCTCTCTTAGACCCCCCAACAGCCCTCTTTGGAAATAACCACTATTCTTGTTTCTTGGATGTCCTTTTAGTGATACTGTGTGCATATTTAGGAAAATATGTACATATAAGTTTGTGCATATATTCCTTTTTATTTATACAAATGGAAGCATATTATACATATTATTAAGTGCCCCTTTTCCCACCTTACCATATATGTTGGATATAGTTCCATGTTGGCAGCATATGGACTCATTTTCCTCTTTTCTGTGTCTATGTTGTATTCCTTTGCTCAGCTCTGGCATGATTTATTTAACCAGACTGCTATTGGTGAATATTCCAGTTGTTTCTAGGTTTGCTTCTTCAAAACATGTTTTCAGTGAATATCATTGAACTTATCTCTTGGTGCACATGTACATGTTCATCTGTAGGAAAAAAATCTTGTAAGTGGATTATATCAAATGTGCATTTCAAATTTTGATAGATACTTCCAACTTGCCTTCCCAAAAGTTTGTGACAACAATCTCTCTCATCACTGGGGTCCACACCATCTGACTATACCTGTCTCTCCCTGATCTTGCTACTCTCATGTGTTAGCATTTTCCCTTATCCATAGCTTCTGATTACAGTCTTTCTCTTCATGCCAATTCCTGTCATTATTCTTGATGACTTCAACACCTACTTGGATGAAGCTATCCAACATGGTGATATCTCAGTCTCGTGAGCTTCTTATCTCCACTTGACCATAGCCATCCGTCAGCTCCTTCTCATGGTTTAAACAATATTTTTATGCTGATGATTTCCATGGTGGTACCTAAGGATTTGTCATCATCAGAAATGGCAATGTTTCCGGCATCTTGAATCAATTCCATTCTTTAGACAGAAGATTGTATCCGTCCATGCTCCTTGCTCAACCATTCCCATAGCAAAAAATTACTTTACCTCTTTGAAATGTTTAATCCATTGCTTCCACCTCTACTTCATGATTCCTGGGTCCTCTCATGTCTTTCCTTGGTACAGGTTAAATTCCGTGGCCCATTATTATAATCACTTTCTTAAAAATATTTCCCAATGCCTGTGGCCTTTTCTTCCACGTTGTGTACCTTAACCTTGGATGAGCCCAACTCTCCAGCTTCTCCACGTTGTCCACAGGGAGCTTAGCATTACCAGAGAAAGAAACCAGGTAAGCTTCATTTTACACTTAGGATCACAGAATTTCACTTAGAAATTCAACATTACTCAGCGATCATCTAATGTTTTACTAGTAACCTTGTATGCTTTCTTTTTCTACTCAAACTTTCAGCCAAACCTCTTTATGCTGTCACTCCCACCGTTAATTTGTAACCTTACTTCATACGTCCGTGAGAAAAATATAGATCTTCAGAAGAGAACTGCCTTGTCATCCAACCCCCAGATCCGCCCCATGTCAGCACCCAAATGCTGCTCTTTCCTGTTGCAACAAGCGCCTCTTAGCTGATTAAAGGCCAGTCCTTCTCTGTGCTCTGCATTCCACTCCTCTTTGCTTTCCTGGGACCTCACTCTTTATTCTGCTTCGTCAATTTCACCCTCTCTCCAGAATTCCTTCCTTCAGTATACTATCCTTATCTTTCACCCTACAAAAATTCCTTTTTTTGTCCACATCCTCTAGCAGCCCTTGCTCCTATCCGTATGTCTGTTCAAGGCCGTTCCTCGGAATTGTCTCTTTAGGCTGCTTCCGACTTTTATATCTACTCTGTAACCTATCCCAGTGCCATTTCCAGCCTACCACTCTGCTCCGACTTACGTGTTGCCACATCCAGGGGAAAGCTCCCTGTTATCACTTTACTGATCTCTCAGCCGCATGTGACCTGGGCTAATCGGCACTCCTCTTCTTGGGACGGTTTCATCTCTGTTCTTCTGCGATTACATATTTTCCTCTTTCCCTCCCCACCTCTCTGGTCGCTCTTTCTTAATCATCTTTGCAGGCTCCTCTTCTCACTAAACTCAAAATTTTGATGTTCTCCAGCTTCAGTCCTGAACTCTCTTTTTTTAGTTTCTTTTTTCCCCTATAAATTCACATTAGGTGGCATCAGTTTAATATCTTCAGCTCAGATCTTTCTGAGCTCCGAGTGTGTATATAATCATCCAATTCCTATTTCGAAATACTGTGTCCTAAGCTGAACTCCTGACTTTCTACCCTAAACATACCCCTGGCCGTCTTTACTATCTTATTCTATTAGACTGGTACCCATCCAGTTCTACTGCTGGAAGCATGGGAGTCATTCTCATCTTCATCAAGCAAGTCTCCATCCAGCAATTTCTATCCAGTTTACCCGGGAAATGTATCTCCAGTTCATCTACTTGTCCCCATGTTCAAGATGCCATTGTCTCTTCTGTGGACTAGTGAAATAGCCTCTCTTCTGCTCTCTACGTTTCCCTTTTCTCCCCATCCCACGTAGTCTACATCCAGCAGTCAGAGCGATCTTTGTCAAAAATAGAGATCAAATCGTATGAGCACCAACTGTGTGTTAAGTGATTTACGTGGATCGTCTCATTTATTCTTCAAATGATCTTACGAGGTGGGTACTACTCTTGCCCTTAGCGAGGTTAAGCAATTTGATCAAGGTCACGCAGAGAGCAGGCGAGGCAAGTGAGATATAAACCCAGGCTGCTCGATTCTAAAGCCCACAGTCTGAACCACCAGGCAATGCTCTTTCAGAGAAATGTACCATTTTCCTCCTAACAGCGACTTGAACTCTTGTAGCTTAATACTTCATCTGTAGTGCCTCTGGGGACCTTGAAAATTACAGCTGAATTCTTTGCAGTGGCGATCACTTGTTCTTCTGGCTCTCAGCGTCAGAAGGAGTCATGTTTTAGGCAGTTGAATTAGGACAAGCTTATTGGAGTTTCATTCTGAGTTAGAGAGCTCCATTCTAGTGAGCTCACCATTTTGGGAGTCTGTTGTGGACCCAGCAAGGAAAGAAAACTTTCTGAAAGTACAGAGGAATTGGACAGCACCAAGGTGATTCTATAGCAATAACATATGTACATACTCTTTCTCTGCAACTGCCCAGTAGCCACTGGTCTCTTATCAGTTAGTCACGGTAATCAAAGATGCAGAGATACACTGTTACCTTTAGACGACAATTTCTCCATGAAGCTTTTGCATAAAAACAAGCACAGTATAGAGGTTCCTTAAAAAACTACAAGTAGAACTGCCATATGACCCAGCAATCCCACTACTGGGCATATACCCTGAGAAAACCAAAATTCAAAAAGAGTCATGTACCAAAATGTTCATTGCAGCTCTATTTACAATAGTCCAGAGATGGAAACAACCTAAGTGCCCATCATCAGATGAATGGATAAAGAAGATGTGGCACATATATACAATGGAACATTACTCAGCCATAAAAAGAAACGAAACTGAGCTATTTGTAATGAGGTGGATAGACCTAGAGTCTGTCATACAGAGTGAAGTAAGTCAGAAAGAGAAAGACAAATACTGTATGCTAACACATATATATGAAATTTAAGAAAAAAAAGTGTCATGAAGAACCTAGGGGTAAGACAGGAATAAAGACACAGACCTACTAGAGAACGGAGGATATGGGGAAGGGGAAGGGTAAGCTGTGACAAAGCGAGAGAGAGGTATGGACATATATACACTACCAAACGTAAGGTAGATAGCTAGTGGGAAGCAGCCGCATAGCACAGGGAGATCAGCTCGGTGCTTTGTGACCACCTGGAGGGGTGGGATAGGGAGGGTGGGAGGGAGGGAGACGCAAGAGGGAAGCGATATGGGAACATATTTATATGTATAACTGATTCACTTTGTTTTAAAGCAGAAACTAACACGCCATTGTAAAGCAATTATACTCCAATAAAGATGTAAAAAAACACACAAAAAAATAACAAACACCTTTAGTTCTTTCCTTCCAATCCATCCTCCCCATGCTGCCAACTTTATCTTTCTAAAAATACAGCCCAGATTCAGCAAGTTCAGTAAGTAGGAACCTCTGCAGCTTTCTCCTGCCTTCTGAACAAAGGCCAGACTCTTATTTTGGCTTTCAAAACTCTCTAGGATGGGGTTCCAGTGCTATTTTTTCTCCCCAGACTTATCTCTGCCTGTACCCTTAATATATATTATGCTCTCATAAATGAAAACAAATTGCTTTTCCCTACACAAACGGGTATTTTTCTCACTCCATTTCCTTGTTCTCTTAGGTTCTTCAACCTGTAATGCTTTGTACTCCCCAATGTCTGAATTTAAAAATCCTTATTTAAGGTGTGAAAGCATATGGTATAGTGTTAGGTAGATATTAGCTTATTGTTACTGTTTGCTACTCTTTCTCCTACCGTATGACTTTTAGTAGACAGCTCAGAAAAGTGGAGAGCAAGGCTTTCTAAAGGGATGGTGAGTTTAGCGGTCCTTGGTACTGCTGGGCTAGTGGTAATGCGGAGAGCAGGGGCTGGGCCATTTGGGAGAGCTAGAGCCTCAGGGCTGGAGAATGTATATTCAGGTGGAGGTCACTGAATCCCCAGACTGGCCAGCTAGAGTGGGCATCTGGCTGGCTCCCAGGTGAAGTAGAGAGGAGGGAACAAGATTGTAGATGAGAATTAAGTCAGTACGTTTTTTACTGGGCCATTGGGAAGGTTAAAAATATCAGAGATGAAAAACTGGTTAGGAGT
This sequence comes from Grampus griseus, assembly GCF_964374135.1. NCBI lineage: Eukaryota > Metazoa > Chordata > Mammalia > Artiodactyla > Delphinidae > Grampus > Grampus griseus. The sequence continues at coordinate 75,399,250 of NC_139002.1, forward strand.
GTGGTGGACCGCACAGCAGTGCTTGGAGGGTGTTTTTCTTGTGACGCAGCACATGGCCTGAGGTCAGAAGCTATAGGAGGGATTTTGCCCAGGGCGAGAATCAGTCTCCCCAAACTGGCCTGCTAAGTTTCCTTTTATGAGAGGCTTCTGGAAGAAAAAGGGGTTTGGAGAAAACAATAACATGCTTGGGTCACACTGCTAGTTGAATCTCTTATGGTATCAGTGTCACCAGAGCATATACTGCTTCTCAGAACACCTCTTGTTGGCTATTAGGAGCTGTGATAAGATTCAGGGCAGAATCACAGGCAGAGTGGAAGGCCCATTTGTAACGACCTCTAATTTGGACTGTAGACATTTCCTTGCAAGGTTATGCCTGGAGTGACAGAGACATTCTGACAGCATTGAAATTACGCATCTATCATACAGTTTTAAACTTGGGCCTTATTACCAGTCCTCACTGCTATATAGTATATGTAAATTAACGTGCATTAATTTTTTTAATCATTGCCAACGACTCAATGAAAATGCACTGTTATGTTACAAGTCTTATTTTGTGTTAGGTAAACATCATTACAGTTTTTATAATCCTATTTTGGAATTTCATTTTTAAAAAATATACAAAGAGCCTCAAAAAAAATTGAAATGACTTGGCAGGAACATTGCTTATGATAGTGAAGGTTGCACTTTGCACAACTCCAGGGAGTGCTGTTCTCAACTTAGGTACTATAGATTCATATTGTTATTGCGATTTTCAGGTAGGTGGCATTGAAATGTCTTGAGAAAGGGGCACCTTTGTCTCCCTTTCTCATACAAGGTTGTGGTTGCATCTAACAATGGGGCTACGTCCTGAGCTTCTCTGAGGCTCTGAGGTCCTGGGTATATGAATGTTAAAGGTAGAGTCAAAGGTAATTACTTATCTGTCACCTCAGTTTCTTAGTCCTCCTGGTTGTTACATTGATGTAAATAGACCAATATGCCCTTCAACAAACAAATTTTTCAGCAATGATTAGAATAGTAGCAATTGCTTATGATTGTTAGGAGGATAGAACAAGATAAAGAATACATTCTAAATGTGGCATTTGGCTCAATAGATTTTAGTTATTGTATTGATTTGATTTATTGGTTAATGAAATTTGTTCTGAGCTGAAAGTCTGGCTTTCCGTATTAGCATCGAGGATGTCTCAGGCCCAGGATGGAATGGTAGCTTGCTGGGTCAACTCTGCTGGGGTATCCAGTAGGTAGAGGCACCATGATTATTTCCAGATAGCTGCCATTTGTTAGCCAGTGGATTGTAAGCACAGGGGAATGCCCATCATCTTGTTTTGTTTGGTTCCCTTTGTCCTGATGGCACAAGCATAGTGCATCTGTGTCTCATGGCTCTAATCCTTCTCACAGTACTAGGGTTGAGAGGACTTAATGGCAGTACATGCATAGACCCAGACAGGTTAACAGCACACCATCTAGGATATTTTTCTCAACACGGTAATGGTTTAAGAGCGCATTCTCCTAGCTTGTGTGCTTTATTAGCTATGTGACCTTGGACTAGAACTTGATGATGGGGTGCTTCAGTTTCCTCACCTGTATAATGGGTATGAAAAGTAATTACCTCTTATGGTGTGGGGATTAAAGGAGATCATTCATATAATATGCTTATAACAGTGTTTAGCACATAAAATTAAATAAGTGTTAAATATTCTCACACGTGAATATACATTCAGTTATTAAAATTTTGAGAGCCTATCATATGTTAGATATTATTCAAAGTATTGGGGTGCCACGGTGAATAAGACAGACAAGCTCTCTATACTCATAGGAACCACATGCTATTGGAGGAGACGGATAACAAACAAGAGAACAAATAAATGAATCCTGTATTTCAGGATGATAGAAAGGGTGGCAAGTGACTGGAGAAAGTACTAGTTTATCCAGGTCTTCAGAGAGGCCATGTCTGAGGAGGTGACCTTAGAGTTAAGACCTGAAGGATGAGAAGGGACCAGTTTTGGACAAAGATTATTCTAGACAGATTATTCTATTCAGAAAGAACAAGAAATGTCCCAGTGCAGTAATGAGCTTGATAGGTTCAAGGAACAGATAGAAATTTGGTGTTGTTCTAATAGAATTGGAGACCAGGAGGGTGGTAGGAAAGACAGGTGAGCGTCAGGTCCTGTATGGATCATAGGAAAGCAAGTAGACTTTATTCTAAATGTAAGGAGAAAGCAAAGGAAAGTTTTAAGCAAGAGAGGGATATGATCTGATTTATGTTGTTTTAAAAATAGCTCAGGCTGCTTTGGCAGAAATGGACTTTCAAGGACAAAACTTGACATGGGAACGTCAAGAAGCTGTTGTATTTGTGTCTTTTCAAACCCGTGAGCTCCTGAAGGGCAGCTGTTTCATCTTTCTGTCTTCTGTGTTTCAAACGCAGTAGTCACTTAGTAAATGCTTTTGGAAGGAGGAATAAATGGAATGAACCAGGAACCTCTAAGTTCCATGTATGGGAAGCATATTCCCTATGGGCGTGTAGGCAGGGGCCGTGTCTTACCCTAGCACCTGACCAAACCCAGTTGTTTTGTTCTCAGTAGTGTAAGTTGAATGACTATTCCCAATGTCAAAAACATAGCAAAAGACTGAGAAAGAAGGAAAAGAGTGCTCTTTTTCAGCCTCTAGATTTTCAAGCAATAAACTTGGTGATGTCAAAGTTTTGCTTTCTGTTTGGGTCCACGGGCTATTTAACATTAAGAAGATTTCGCTTCTGCAGTCCACTAAAAGCACCAGTGTTTTCATTTAACTAAGTGTGATCTTAAAGTGTGGAGTAGGTGGAATTGAAAGACTTCTCGAGCGATCATTGCTGCAGCTAATAAATGAAATTTGAGGTGAGTCTGAGTCTACCCACTGGGGGCACCCACCACTCACTGACTTCTGTCATTTGGATAAACTTAAACTGAGAGCGTGATGTTCCCAACTGCATCTGGCAAATTCTGACTGCATCATTGTCAATCCTGGATGCTTCCACTCACTTTCGTAATAACCCATTCATCCTTTATCAGCCTTTACCCTAAAATAGGTTATAAATCCAGATCATACTCAGCATGACTTTCAGATAAAAAGCACCAGTTTTAAAGGTAGATTGAAAAAATCTTGAACAGGAGAGAAAAAGGAATGAGTAACCAGTGGACTATTGAGTCTTAATGGAATAGTTTTTAACTAAAGATAAAGCTTGGCTTTGAGATTGGAGGCAGCAGAATGAAAATGCTAGTTTTATTTCACAGACAGGAGCAAAACAATTTAGATCAAATTTTCATTAAGCTTCAAGTGTGGAACAAGGATGGGTGAGAAAATTTTGTGTTCATATCCAGGAATTAAAAAACAAAAAAGCTTTCTGTTTGAGTTACCTTAGATTATGCTTAAGGAATTTAGTGCTTGTGTGATCTGGAAAGACAAAAAAAAGAATGAAAATAATTCTCTAGTTACTAGTGTTATAAATTATAGCAGATTACCCAAATTCATTGAAAGAGGTGTCTATTCTCTATTTTTTCATTATCATACTGACAGATGTTACCATTGTGTATGAGTGAGAAATGATTCTTTGAAGACCAATAAGAACTCCCTGTCTTGCCCTAATATTATATGAGTGTTGCAAACTTGATGTCCTGTGAAAGTGTTTGGATGTGAAAGTACTTTAAATACCAGGGTTTGCTGAAACACAGCAGGAGGGAAGGAGAACGAAAGATGCGGACTCCATGTACTTGTTCCCTGCTTTCCTTTAGGTCAAGAGTCAGCAAATTATGGTCCTTGTGCCAAATCTGTCCCACTGCTTGGTTTTCGTAGATCAAGTTTTATTGGAACACAGCCGTACTTGTTTGTTTATGAATTGTGTATACAGTAGCTGTTTTCATGCTACAGTGGCAGAGTTGGGCAGTTGTGATAGAGACGTGACCCACAAAAGTCTATTTACTATCTGCCCCTTTATGGGAAAAGTTTGTCAACCTCTGCCTCAGAGTCAGGTTTTACAATTTGCCGTATTTCGTTCCAAAAACAAATTGGTACTTCTTGGTATTTACCCAGAGGAGTTGAAAGTGTATATCTGTGCAAAAACCTGCACACGGATGCTTATATAAGCTTGATTCATAATTGCTAAAATTTCAAAGCAACCAAGATGCCCTTCAGTAGGTGAATGGATACACAAACTAAAGTATATCCAGATGATGGAATATCATTCAGCACTAAAAAGAAATGAGCTATCAAGACATGAAAAGACATGGAGGGACCTTAAATGCATATTACTAAGTGAAAGCCAATCTGAGAAGGCTACATACTGTATGATTCCAGCTATGTGATGTTTCGGAAAAGGCAAAACTATGGAGAAAGTAAAAAAAAAAAAAAAAAATCAGTTTTTACCAGAGGTTGGAAGGGAATGAATAGGTGGGGCACAGAGGATTTTTGGGTCAGTGAAAATACTTTGTCTGATACCATAATGATGGATATATGTCGTTATGCATTTGTCCAAGTCCATAGAATGATTAACACCAACAGTAAACTGTAATATAAACTATGGATTTGGGGTGATTACATGTCAGTGTAGGCACATCAATTGTAAAACAAGTACCACTCTGATGGGGGATATTGGTGATGGGGAAGGCTCTGCTGTGTGGATGAGGGGGATATGGGAAATCTCTGTACCTTCCCTTCAATTTTGCCGTGAATCCAAACCGTCCCTAAAAAAAGTCTTAATTAAAAAAATTTAAAAAGCAAACTGTCAATCAGTCTTCTAGGCTGACAGCTTGTTTTCTGTGACTCCTAGGGAGTAAGTGATTTTGTGTGTGTGTGCGTGTGCGTGTGTGGCTGAATAATTTTTGTAGCTCCAATAAAGCCTACTGTTCTAGATTTTATACACCCGGCTGTAGGAGTTTATAGATGACCAGGGCAAGCCCCAAGGGACATGACTCAGAGTGTGTGATTCAAAGGAGACAAAGCAGCGGTCTGGGAAAAATGATAATCTTGATGGAAGTAAACTAATTTCAACAAAGTGCTTCTGTGTGTCTGAATCTGTATTGTACGTTTTTGTCTCATTAATTGTCACCATTACCCTACGAGGTGGAAGAGTTAGGGTTTCACATAAGGAAACTAAGATTCAGAGAAGTTATTTGCTTAAAGCAACAAATCTAGTGACAAGCCCAGACTGAAACCAGAATTTGAGCCCAAAGCCCATATATGTCTGTTCTACCACCGCATTGCTTTCCCCCGGGTAAGCTGTGTACATAAGCCAGACAAAGTCAACAGATTTGTACTGATGGCAACAGGTCATTTTCCTCAACTTCACACTATCTTATGTTGCATGTACAGGTCAAGGAAATACAATTTTTTTTCCAGCTGCAAAGTAAGAGAGTATTAATTTCTTACCACAGGCTGCTATTCGTAATTCACATCTAATTTTTTTAAAAGTATATCTTCAAAATGGTTATAGAGGTCAGTGTTCACACTTCTTGGAAGATTTGCAACATTTTTTAAGGTAGAGAGAGAGAGAGACATCCTCCCTTAAGCATTCTCATCAGCATTTAATTTTTCAAAAAGGTACAAAGTCCTTCAAAATGCCAGAGCTAAAGGTTGTTGGGGGCACGGGGAATTCAAGATCAATTATATGGGTAGCCTGCTCTGATTTATCACTTGAAAATAGCATCTATCTCTGAATTTAAAGAGAGGCTAGTCAATATCACAGCACAGAGATAGGACACAGCCAGTGTAAGAGTATTAGAGATAAAAAAGAGAGAGAAGTGAAGAGCCCGCCCCTCAGCCCGATGGTTGGGGGATGGGAAATAGATCAAAATACTCAGAGTGGCAGCTATTTTAACGTAATTGTTCAGAATAAAGCAGTGGTAAGGCAAGAATTACTCATTTTCGAGTACAATGATCTAGTGTTCATCCTAGACCAGTAGCAGAATCAGGTCTAATGGATGGCAAAAGTGAAATATGTATTAAACGTATGGAAATTGGTTTAATTATATTAATATGTCTCACTTTTCATTCTCATCTTCAAGGTAGGTGAAAGGCGTGTATAAAAATAACCTAAGTGTGGTAATCCCTTGAAATTCTTCTAAAATTTTGAATAGTATTAAATAAAATTATCACTGAGATTAGAATGAAAAATTATCATGGATGAATCTCTTCCCACCTTTGGACCAAGTCATCTCTCTTTTAATGGCTTCTTTTTGTGGACAGAGGAGTGGGCTATAAATGCATCAAGCCCCTCATTTAGGATACATATTGATATGGCTAACTATATACATTCTGTCAGAAACAAAACCACGTCCACGACAAAATTAACAAAGTGTTTATTCATAAGCTTCTGGCAAGGGAATCCATCTGCCATTACTTTTAGTTCTGCAGGGTTCGAAGGTATTACAAAGGAGAGTCATTTTTATAGAGTAAAAAGAGGAAAGTCAGAGATAGTCTCTGATTGGCAAGCATTCTATTTAGGTATGATTTTTGGAAGTTGGGCAGGGGGAGACTTTCCAATTGCTCTTCAGTCCTTGGTTGACTGTGAGGGAGGAGAGAGCAGTTGAGGGGTGTTGCAGATGAGGAAGGAGTTTTCAGTGTTAGGGATGGAAGGCGCTCTGTGGCCGGCCATTTCCTCGAACAAATGTGGACCCAAGAGGTACCTTTTTGCAGTCAGATTGTCATATGGTTCTTATTTAGGGAGGGGGGCACTGCCGAGGCAGGTAGTTTCTCAGTGCTCATTTTCTTCTGACCATGATGGGGGATGGAGCAAGGGCTTCTCATGGACTGTGGTGCATTTGTGAGCCAGCTAGCTTCATCTCATGTTCATCTCATATTCATCTCATATTCTTCAACTTCCATTCTGCCACTTCCTGTAGTTTGTGATGTACAATGTACAGTGTACAATGATACAGAAAAGAAAGAGTCCGCAAAGAAGAGAAATGGCCCAAGAATGGGTGTTAAATGGCCCAGAAACATTTGCTCACAGCTGGGTCTATAAAGCTGAGTTCATCTTCCCAGGATTCGACAGCATCATTAGTCACGGGTGATGGTGTGGGTGTTCACCACGAAATTATGGTCAACACCCCTCTCTTGGGAGGGTAAGCAAAATACAGCCACGATGTGGATCATAAATAATGGAAAAAGGCTTTGGGGTTCTCCCTTGCTTGTTCAGTGTTTCTCCAGCTTTAACAGAGATATTTTAGTTGATGGTGTGGTGACATATTTCTGATAAGCAGCAGTGAACCTTGGGGTCAGGGTATCTGAGATTTAGGCTTGGCTCTGTCTCTTTCAGCCGTGTGACCTTGGGCTCATGGAGAGGCCTAGTATCTTGAGTAGGACAAATTAGGGAGGAGATCAGTGCCATAAGTGCAGAGAGGTCTGCTTAAACTTTGGCTTTCTTGGTCTGATTACCTGAAAAAGAAATGGATTTATTTTTACATGGACCTTAACGAATATCTTCATGAGTGTGTCTGATGGAGGATCATTTTTGTTAGATGGGATTTGGATGTGAGGCAAAGCCTCCAGCTCCTTGGGAGACAAATGACAGGGATTCACTCAGATAGAGGATGTATTGGCTCTGGTAGGAAGAACCTGTTATAATATGCTCACTCCTAACTAATTGTCTTATGATCAGGCACAATCTCTTTATGAGCATCAAATTTTGAAAAAGTTGGAGCGTCAAAATAAAATAGACAGATTTCAACCCTGGCTCTGCCACTTGTGAGTCACATGATCTTAGGAAACTTAATTAACTTTTCAAAACCTTAATTTCCTTCTCTATAGAGTGGAAAATTAATGCCTTGAAGAATCAGGGAGGTTAAAGCTAATGAATGCACATTTCCCAGCACATAATAGGTGTTCAGTAAACTGTAGCTGTTTTTATATGACACATAGGTATTTTACCTCAGCCAGTATCAGGCAGTTCATTTGTGGCTGAATATCCTCTCACCAAGAAATACCCTCTTCTCTAAAGACCTCTTCTGGAGCTTGGAAATATATTATGTTACTCAATAGATTTTACCCCAGTATTTAAAAAGCTTAGCTAAAGACCTCAGAACATTTTCTTAACATTATAAAATGTACCTAGAGGAATTTCTAGCTAGTTGAAAACTGACCTTCATTTAACTCTGGTTTAAATAACCCAAGTATGTGAGAAAGGGGACTTAGTAAATAAATGAGGTTATTTCTGAAGCCGATAGCAAATGCGCAGGAGCATGGATAGGAGTGGGTGATAATCTGTGTTCAAATTTTAGAGGACATTTTTAAAATCAAGGTATAATTGACATATTGTATTTCAGGTGTGCAACGTAATGATTTGTTATTTGTATACACTGTGAAATGATCACTACAGTAAGTCTAGTTAACCATGCATCAGCACGCAAAGTAACAGGAATTTTTTTTCTTCTGATGAGAACTAAGATTTATTTATTTTATTTTTATTTTTTTGCGGTACGCGGGCCTCTCACTGTTGTGGCCACTCCCGTTGCGGAGCACAGGCTCCGGACGCGCAGGCTCAGCGGCCATGGCTCACGGGCCCAGCCGCTCCGCGGCATGTGAGATCTTCCCGGACCGGGGCACGAACCCGTGTCCCCTGCATCGGCAGGCGGACTGTCAACCACTGCGCCACCAGGGAAGCCCAGATTTATTTTTTTAATCAACTTTCAAATATGCAATGCAATATTATTAACTATAGTCACCAGGCTGTAAATGACATCCCCGAGACTTAAATTTATTTTATGACTGGAAGTTTGTGTCTCTTGACCTCCTTCACCCATTTTGCCCACCCACCCCAACTCTCCTCCCCGCTGGCAATCACCAATCTGTTCTCTATATCTGTAAGTTTTGTCTTCTTTGTTCGTTTGTTTTGTTTTATAGATTCCATATGTAAGTGAAATAATATGGTATTTGTTTTTGTCTGACATTTTACTTTATAATACAATTGACCCTTGAACAAGATAGACTTGAACTGCGTGGATCCACTTATACTGGATATATTTCAATAATTAATACTACAGAACTACACAGCTGAATCCACAGATGCAGAGGAACCATGGAAATGGAAGACCAACTCTAAGTTATATACAGATTAACCCCTGTTTGTTCAAAGCCAACTGTGCTCTCAAGGTCCATTCTTGTTGTAAATGGCAAGATTTTATTCTTTTTATGGCCAAGTAGCATGCCACTGTGTATATGTATGTGTGTATATGTGATATATATACACATATCCCCCACGTCTTCTTTATCCATTCATCCACTGATGGACATTTAGGTTGTTTCCGTATCTTGGCTCTTGTAAATAGTGCTGTAATGAACATAGGGGTACAGATATCTTTTTGAGATAGTGTTTTCATTTTTTTCAGATATGTACCCAGAAGTGGAATTGCTGGATCATGTGGTCATTCTATTATTAATATTTTGAGGAACCTCCGTACTGTTTTCTAATACTGCACCAATTTACAATCCCATCCACAGTGCACAAGGGTTCCCTTTTCTCCACATCCTTGCCAACACTTAGCATTTCTTGTCTTTTGGACAGTAGCCATTCTGACAGGTGTGAGGTGATATCTCATTGTGGTTTTGATTTGCATTTTCCTGATACTTAGTGATATTGAGCATCTTCCATTGTGCCTGTTGGCCATCTGTATGTCTTCTATGGAAAAATGTCTATTCAGATCTTATGCCTATTTTTTAAATTGGATTGTTTGTTTCTTTGTTATTGAGTTGTACCAGTTCTTTATATGTTATGGTATTAACCCCTTATAGGATATATGATTTGCAAATATTTTCCCCCATTTGGTAGGTTGCTTTTTCATGTTGTTGGTTTCCTTTGCTGTGCAGAAGCACAGTTTGATGTAGTTTTGCTTTTGCTTTTGCTTTTGGAGTTAGATTCAAAAAAAAAAAAAAAATTTGCCAAGATTGATGTCAAGGAGCTTACTGCCTGTGTTTTCTTCTAGGAATTTTATGTTTTCAGGTCTTACATTCAAGTCTTTAGTCCAGTTCGAGTTAATTTTTGCATATGGTGTAAGACAGTAGTCTAGTTTCATTATTTTGCATGTGGCTGTCCTGTTTCCCAACACTATTTATTGATGAGGCTGTCCTCTTCCCATTGTATAATCTTGCCTCCTTTATCCACAATTAGTTAATAATATATGTGTGGGTTTATTTCTGGATTCGTTTTTCTGTTCTATTGATCTGTATGTCTGATTTTATGTGAATAACACACTTCCCCCCCCCGCCACTCTCTCTTGATTACTGTAGCTTTGTAATATAGTTTCAAATCAGGGAGCATGATGCCTCCAGCTTTGTTCTTCTTTCTCCAGGTTGCTTTGAGTATTTGGAAATTTTTGAGGTTCCATACAAATTTTAGGATTATTTGTTCTATTTCTGTGGAAAATGCCATTGGAATTTTGATAGATATTGCACTGAATCTGCAGATTGCTTTGGGTAATATGGATAGTTTAATAATATTAATTAGTATTATATAAATCAATACATTAATATTAATAAATTAAGTAATATAAATTAATCCATGAGCATAGAACATTTTTTCATTTATTTGTGTTGTCTTCAGTTTCTTTTATCAGTGTCTTATAGTTTTCAGTGTTCAGGTCTTTCACCTCATTGGTTAAATTTATTCATAGGTATTTTATTATTTTTTTATGCAATTGTAAACGGGATTGTTTTCTTAATTTCTCTTTCTGATGGTTCTTTCTTAGTGTATAGAAGCACAACTTATTTTTATGTATTATTTTGTGCCTCGCAACTTTATTGAACTCATTAATGGGCTCTAGAGTCTTTTGGTGGAGCCTTCAGGGTTTTCTCTTTATATAAAATCATGTTGTTCACAAACAGTGACAGTTTTACTTCTTCCTTTCCAATTTGGATGCTTTTTATTTCTTTTTCTTTCCTAATTGCTCTGACTAGGACATCCAATACTATGTTGAATAAAAGTGGTGAGAGTGGGCATCCTTGTTTTTGTCCTGATCTTAGAGGTAAAGCTTTTAGCTTTTCACCGTTGAGTATGATGTTAGCTGTGGGCTTGTCACATACGGACTTTGTTATGTTGAGTTACATATCCTTTATACCAGTGATCTCCAAGCTTTTGGCACCGGTTTCGTGGAAGACAATTTTTCCACGGAATGGGGAGGGGATGGTTCAGGCGGTAATACGAGCGATGGGGAGTGACGGGTAGCAGCAGATGAAGCTTCACTCGCTTGCCCGCAGCTCACCTCCTGCTGTGCAGCCCTGTTCCTAACAGGCTGAGGACCGGTTCTGGGGGCTGGGGACCCCTGCTCTATACCCACTTGGTTGAAAGTTTTTATTATAAATGGATGTTGGATTTTGTCAAATGCTTTTTCTGCTCTGTTGAGATGATCATATGATTTTTATCCTTCATTTTGTTAATGTGGCATATCATGTTGATTTTGTAGATGTTGATCCATTCTTGCCTCCCTGGGATTAATCCCACTTGATCACGATGTATGACTCATTTAGTGTCTTGTTGAATTCAGTCTACTATCATTTCATTGAGGATTTTTTCATCCATGTTCATCGGGGTTATTCTGTAATTTTCTTTTTAGGTAGTGTTTTTGTCTGGTTTTGTTATTAGTGTGATGACAGCTTCATAGAATGACTTGATAAGTGTTTCTTCCTCTTTAATCTTTTGGAAGAGTTTGAGAAGGATTAGTGTAAGTTGTTCTTTGTATGTTTGTAAGTGAATTCCCCAGTGAAGCTATCCAGTCCTGGACTTTTGTTTTCAGGGAGGTTTTGTTTTTATTTTTATTTTTTATTACAGATTCTGTTTCACTTCTAGTGATAAGTCTGTTCAAATTATCTGTTTCTTCTTGAATCAGTTTTGGTGGGCTGTATGCTTCTAGAAATGTGTCCATTTCTTCGAGGTTGTCCAATTCATTGGCATGTAATTATTCATAGTATTCTCTTATGGCCCCTGCTAACGTTGGACCTGCCCCAGCCATGGGAAAGCCAGTAATCGCTTGGATGTCCAACAGAAACTGCACTTACAAAGCCACCAGCCGCATAAATCCAAAGCCACCAGCCATGTAAATCCGCCAAAGTCACACAGCTGCGGGACTTGGCTCAGATTTCAGCCCTGCCTTCGTGTGTGGGTAATCCACTGGTGCCTGTGGCTCCCAGATCTCCTAGAGGTGGCCCTGCCCCTCCTTTTACTTGTGCGTTAACAATAGGGCTTCTATGGTGGAACCTGGCTCTGTTCTGCACAAACCCCCAGTTGTGGCCAGACCACACTCCTGTCCCTTTGGGCTGTCTCTGCGCAGCCAACCCCAGTCCACTCCCTGGGTCTGTCAGCTGAAGCCCTACCTTCAGTGCCTGGCTCCCACATGCAGCAGTGTACACGTGTCCTGGGCTGGGGAGTGCAGGGAGGTGGCCAGGAGTGTCTATGCTGGTCTCTCTCTGCCCTGTCTGCTGTAAGCCAGCTGCTGCACTCTCCTCTGAGCCTCTGAAGTTCCCTGTCTTTTCTGCCTGATCTCCCAGCTGGTGAAGGGGATTCCCAGGGTGAGGGACCCTTTCCTCTTTCACAGCTCCATTCTAAGTGTACAGGTCCTGTACCGATTGCTTTTTAAATTTCTTTTGTCCTACCTAGTTACAAGGCGAACTTTCTTGCAGCTTTCATCGTGTGAGATCTTCTGCCAGTGCTCTGTAGGTATCCTGTGAGAATTCTTCCACATGTTGATATATTTTGATGCATTTGTGGGAGGAGGTGAGCTCCGTGTCCTTCTATTCCGCCATCTTCATCTCCGCCCAGGCTTCATGACTTCATACTAGCTTTTTAAGTGATTAATCCACTATGCTTACTATATATTTTCTTTACCTGTGAGATTTTTACTCTCATGTGTTTCCTTGTTACTGATTAGTGCTCTTTTCAGCTTAAAGAAATCTCTTTAACATTTCTTATCAGGCTGGTTTAGTGGTGATGAACTCCTTTAACTTTTTTTTTTTTAACGTGCTCAGTAAAAATTTATTCAATGAAAAAATATTATTCTGTTCAAAGTTTATACAAATCAATGGAAAATTTTAATCAAAATTTCAACAAACATCACAGAAATGAGAATTTTAGAAGTTTTGGATTTCTAAAGAGAGAAAGATGAGTAGATGTGTTGGAAAAATAAAGACCATTTTATTTATTGTGATCTATATTAAAGGCAATGATTCCATCAGACAAAAAGTGTGCATATATTTTTCCTTTTAAATGTATCTTTTATACATTAGAGGTGTGGCTGTGTATCACTCTTTATTTCAAAGTAATTTAAGGTGAGACAGAAAGTGGATTCTGGTAAGGTAAACTTAGGAGTGTTTTGCTCAAATGTTTTATTATAGTCAAAATTATTTGAAAAGCCATTTAATATATTACAGATATTTCACTGTAAAAATGATCCTTGTAAAAGTTATATGGAATATTTTATAATGTGATATATATTATAAACACTTTAAACTGTATTATTGAGAAAAATACAAATAAGCCCTACAGCATTTTTTTTAAAAACCAAACTTGAGTTTAAAATTTTGACTGTTCTTTCTATAACCATTGAAGAATACATTTAATAAAGAGATACAGTATTATTCTAATAATTGTCTTGCTAAAAATGTCTTTTTTATGTATTATGAGTCTTAAAATTTCTAGTGACATTTCACTGACTTCATACATTTAACCTAGAAACTACAAATACTAACTCTGAATCACAGCAAATGGGAAAAGAATTTGATTTATTCAACTCTTAAGGAGAAAATAGAAGTGCTGTTTCATTCTTTTTTTTTTTTTACTTTTGGAATTTTATTTTATTTTTTTATGCAGCAGGTTCTTATTAGTCATCAGTTTTGTACACATCAGTGTATACATGTCAATCCCAATTGTGCAGTTCAACACACCACCATCCCCACCCCCCAGCGGCTTTCCTCCCTTGATGTCCATATGTTTGTTCTCTATATCTGTGTCTCAACTTCTGCCCTGTAAACTGGTTCATCTGTACCATTTTTCTAGGTTCCCCATACATGTGTTAATATGCGATATTTGTTTTTCTCTTTCTGACTTACTTCACTCTGTGTGACAGTCTCTAGATCCATCCACATCTCACCAAATGACTCAATTTCAATCCTCTTTATGGCTGAGTAATATTCCATTGTATATATGTACCACATCTTCTTTATCCATTCGCCTGTCGATGGACACTTAGGTTGCTTCCATGACCTGGCTATTGTAAATAGTGCTGCAGTGAACATTGGGGTGCATGTGTCTTTTTGAATTATGGTTTTCTCTGGGTATATGCCCAGTAGTGGGATTGCTGAATCATATGGTAATTCTATTTTTAGGTTTTTAAGGAACCTCCATACTGTTCTCCATAGTGGCTGTATCAATTTACATTCCCACCAACAGTGGAAGAGAGTTCCATTTTCTCCACACCCTCTCCAGCATTTATTCTTTGTAGATTTTCTGATGACGCTCATTCTAACTGGTGTGAGCTGATACCTCATTGTAGTTTTGATTTGCATTTCTCTAATAATTAGTGATGTTGAGCAGGTTTTTATGTGCTTCTTGGCCATCTGTATGTCTTCTTTGGAGAAATGTCTATTTAGGTCTTCTGCCCATTTTTGGATTGGGTTGTTTGTTTCTTTAATATTGAGCTGCATGAGCTGTTCATGTATTTTGGGTATTAATCCTTTGTCCATTCATTCATTTGAAAATATTTTCTCCCATTCTGAGGGTTGTCTTTTCGTCTTGTTTATGGTTTCCTTTGCTGTGCAAAAGCTTTGAAGTTTCACTAGGTCCCATTTGTTTAATTTTGTTTTTATGCTCAGTACTCTAGGAGGTGGATCAAAAAAGATCTTGCTGTGATTTATGTTAAAGAGTGTTCTTCCTATGTTTTCCTCTAAGAGTTTTATAGTGTCTGGTCTTACATTTAGGTCTTGAATCCATTTTGAGTTTATTTTTGTGTATGGTGTTAGGGGGTGTTCTAAGTTCATTCTTTTACATGTAGCTGTCCAGTTTTCCCAGCACCACTTATTGAAGAGACTGTCTTTTCTCCATTGTATATCCTTGCCTCCTTTGTCATAGATTAGTTGACCATAGGTGCATGGGTTTGTCTCTGGGCTTTCTATCTTGTTCCATTGATCTATGTTTCTGTTTTTGTGCCAGTACCATATTGTTTTGATTACAGTAGCTTTGTAGTATAGTCTGAAGTCAGGGAGTCTGATTCTCTCCAGCTCCATTATTTTCCCTCAAGACTGCTTTGGCTGTTCCGGGTCTTTTGTGTCTCCTTACAAATTTTAAGATTTTTTTGTTTTAGTTCTGTAAAAAATGCCATTGGTAACTTGATAGGGATTGCATTGAATCTGTAGATTGCTTCGGGTAGTATAGTCATTTTCACAGTATTCATTCTTCCAATCCAAGAACATGGTATATCTCTCCATCTGTTGGTATTATCTTTAATTTCTTTCATCAGTGTCTTATAGTTTTCTGACAATAGGTCTTTTGTCTCCCTAGGTAGGTTTCTTCCTAGGTATTTTATTCTTTTTGTTGTAATGGTAAATGGGAGTGTTTCCTTAATTTTTCTCTCAGATTTTTCATCATTAGCGTATAGGAATGCAAGAGATTTCTGTGTATTAATTTTGTATCCTGCAACTTTACCAAATTCATTCATTCACTCTAGTAGTTTTCTGGTGGCATTTTTAGGATTCTCTATGTATAGTATCATGTCATCTGCAAAGAATGACAGTTTTACTTCTTCTTTTCCGATTTGTATTCCTTTTATTTCTTTTTCTTCTCTGATTGCCATGGCTAGGACTTTGAAAAGTGTGTTGAATAATAGTGGTGAGAGTGGAAATCCTTGTCTTGTTCCTGATCTTAGAGGAAATGCTTTCAGTTTTTCACCATTGAGAATGATTTTTGCTGTGGGTTTGTCATATATGGCCTTTATTATGTAGGGGTAGGTTCCCTCTATGCCCAGTTTCTGGAGAGTTTTTTATCATAAATGGGTGTTGAATTTTGTCAAAAGCTTTTTCTGCATCTATTGAGATGATCATATGGTTCTTATTCTTCAATTTGTTAATATGGTGTATCACATTGATTTGCATATATTGAAGAATCCTTGCATCCCTGGGATAAATCCCACTTGATCATGGTGTATGATCCTTTTAATATGTTGTTGGATTCTCTTTGCTAGTATTTTGTTGAGGATTTTTGCATCTATGTTCATCAGTGATATTGGTCTGTAATTTTTTTTTTGTAATATTTTTGTCTGGTTTTGGTATCAGGGTGATGGTGGCCTCATAGAATGAGTTTTGGAGTGTTCCTTCCTCTGCAATTGTTTGGAAGAGTTTGAGAAGGAAGGGTGTTAGCTCTTCTCTAAATGTTTGATAGAATTCACCTGTAAAGCCGTCTGGTCCTGGACTTTTGTTTGTTGGAAGGTTTTTAATCACAGTTTAATTACTTGTGATTGGTCTGTTCATATTTTCTATTTCTTCCTGGTTCAGTTTTGGAAGGTTATACCTTTCTAAGTATTTGTCCATTTCTTCTAGGTTGTCCAGTTTATTGGCATAGGGTTGCTTGTAGTAGGCTCTTAGGATGCTTTGTATTTCTGCGGTGTCTCTTTTCACTTCTCCTTTTTCATTTCTAATTTTATTGATTTGAGTCCTCTCCCTCTTTTTCTTGACGAGTCTGGCTAATGGTTTATCAATTTTGTTTATCTTCTCAAAGAACCAGCTTTTAGTTTTATTGATCTTTGCTATTGTTTTCTTTGTTTCTATTTCATTTATTTCTGCTCTGATCTTTATGATTTCTTTCCTTCTGCTAACTTTGGGTTTTGTTTGTTCTTCTTTCTCTAGTTCCTTTAGCTGTAAGTTTAGATTGTTTATTTGAGATTTTTCTTGTTTCTTGAGGTAGGCTTGTATAGGTATAAACTTCCCTCTTAGAACTGCTTTTGCTGCATCCCATAGGTTTTGGATCATCGTGTTTTCATTGTCATTTGTCTCTAGGTATTTTTTGATTTCCTCTTGGATTTCTTCAGTGATGTCTTAGTTGTTTAGTAACGTATTGTTTAGCCTCCGTGTGTTTGTGTTTTTTACGGTGTTTTCCCTGTAATTCATTTCTAATCTCATAGCGTTGTGGTCAGAAAAGATGCTTGATATGATTTCAATTTTCTTAAATTTACTGAGGCTTGATTTGTGACCCAAGATGTGATCTATGCTGGAGAATGTTCCATGCGCACTTGAGAAGAAAGTGTAATCTGCTGTTTTCGGTTGGAATGTCCTATAAATATCAATTAAATCTATCTGGTCTGTTGTATCATTTAAAGCTTCTGTTTCCTTATTTATTTTCATTTTGGATGATCTGTCCATTGGTGTAAGTGAGGTGTTAAAGTCTCCCACTATTATTGTGTTACTGTCGATTTCCTTTTTTATAGCTGTTAGCAGTTGCCTTATGTATTGAGGTGCTCCTATGTTGGGTGCATATATATTTATAATTGTTATATCTTCTTGGATTGATCCCTTGATCATTATGTAGTGTCCTTCCTTGTCTTTTGTAACATTCTTTAAAGTCTATTTTATCTGATATGTGTATTGCTACTCCAGCTTTCTTTTGGTTTCCATTTGCATGGAATATCTTTGTCCATCCTCTCACTTTCAGTTTGTATGTGTCTCTATGTCTGAAGTGGTTCTCTTGTAGGCAGCATATATATGGGTCTTATTTTTGTATCCATTCAGCAAGCCTGTGTCTTTTGGTTGGGGCATTTAATCCATTCACGTTTAAGGTAATTATTGATATGTATGTTCCTATGACCATTTTCTTAATTGTTTTGGGTTCGTTTTTGTAGGTCCTTTTCTTCTTTTGTATTTCCCACTTAGATAAGTTCCTTTAGCATTTTTTGTAGAGCTGGTTTGGTGGTGCTGAATTCCCTTAGCTTTTGCTTCTCTGTAAAGTGTTTGATTTCTCCATCTAATCTGAATGAGATCCTTGCTGGGTAGAGTAATCTTGGTTGTAGGTTTTTCCCTTTCATCACTTTAAGTATATCATGCCACTCCCTTCTAGGTTATAGAGTTTCTGCTGAGAAATCAGCTTTTAACCTTATGGGAGTTCCCTTGTATGTTATTTGTCATTTTTCCCTTGCTGCTTTCAGTAATTTTTCTTTGTCTTTAATTTTTGCCAATTTGATCACTATGTGTCTTGGCGTGTTTCTCCTTGGGTTTATCCTGTATGGTACTCGCTGCCCTTCGTGGACCTGGGTGGCTATTTCCTTTCCCATGTTAGGGAAGCTTTTGACCCTAATCTCTTCAAATATTTTCTCGGGTCCTTTCTTTCCTTCTTCTCCTTCTGGGACCCCTATAATGCTAATGTTGTTGCGTTTTATGTTGTCCCAGATGTGTCTTAGGCTGTCTTCATTTCTTTTCATTCTTTTTTCTTTATTCTGTTCCGCAGCAGTGAATTCCACCATTCTGTCTTCTGGGTCACTATCCGTTCTTCTGCCTCAGTTTTTCTGCTATCGCTTCTTTCTAGTGTAGTTTTCCTTTTAGTTATTGTATTGTTCATCTCTGTTTGTTTGTTCTTCAGTTCTTCTAGGTCTTTGTTAAACATTTCTGGCATCTTCTCGATCTTTGCCTCCATTCTTTTTCCGAGGTCCTGGATCATCTTCACTATCATTATTCTGACTTCTTTTCTGGAAGGTTGCCTATCTCCACTTCATTTAGTTGTTTTTCTGGGGTTTTATCTTGTTCCTTCATCTGGTACATAGCCCTCTGCCTTTTCATCTTGTCTGTCTTTCTGTGAATGTGGTTCTTGTTCCACAGGCTGCAGGATTGTAGTTCTTCTTGCTTCTGCTGTCTGCCCTCTGGTGGATGAGGCTGTCTAAGAGGCTTGTGTAAGGTTCCTTATAGGAGGGACTGGTGGTGGGTAGAGCTGGCTGTTGCTCTGGTGGGCAGAGCTCAGTAAATCTAATGTGCTTGACTGCTGATGGGTAGGGCTGGGTTCCCTCCCTGTTGGGTGTTTGGCCTGAGGCAACCCAGCACTGGAGCCTACCTGGGCTCTTTGCTGGGGCTAATGACAGACTCCAGGAGGGCTCACGCCAAGGAGTACTTCCTAGAACTTCTGCTGCCAGTATCCTTGTCCCCATGGTGAGCCACAGCCACCCCTCGCCTCTGCAGGAAACCCTCCAACACTAGTAGGTAGGTCTGGTTCAGTCTCCCCTGGGGTCACTGCTCCTTCCCCTGGGTCCGATGTGCGCACTACTTTGTGTGTGCCCTCCAAGAGTGCAGTCTCTGTTTTCCCCAGTCCTGTCAAAGTCCTGCAATCAAATCCCACTGGCCTTCAAAGTCTGATTCTCTAGGAATTCCTCCTCCCATTGCCGGACCCCCAGGTTGGGAAGCCTGGCGTGGGGCTCAGAACCTTCCCTCCAGTGGGTGGACTTCTGTGGTATAAGTGTTCCCCAGTCTGTGAGTCACCCACCCAGTAGTTATGGGATTTGATTTTACTGTGATTGCTCCCCTCCTGCCGTCTCACTGTGCTTTCTCCTTTGTTTTGGATGTGGGGTATCTTTTTTGGTGAGTTCCAGTGTCTTCCTGTCGATGACTGTCCAGCCGCTAGTTGTGATTCTGGTGTTCTCGCAAGAGGGAGTGAGAGTGTGTCCTTATACTCCGCCATCTTGGTTCCTCTCCTTTAAGTTTTGCATGTCTGGAAAACTCTTTTTTTCCCCTTCGATTCTGATTTACACCTTTGCTGGGTAGAGCATTCTTGGTTAGAAGTTTTTGTTTTCCTTTCAGCACTTTGAATACATCATGCTATTGCCTTCTGGCCTGCAAAGTTTCTGCTGAAAAATCTTCTCTTGGCTTTATGGGTATTCTCTTGTACATACAAGTTTTTTTCTTGCTGCTTTTAAGATTCCTTATCTTTAAATTTGACATTTTAAGTATGTGTCTTTTTTTTTAACATCTTTATTGGAGTATCACTGCTTTACATTGTTGTGTTAGTTTCTGCTGTATAACAAAGTAAATCAGGTATATGTATACATATATCCCCATGTTCCCTCCCTCTTGTGTCTCCCTCCCACCCTCCCTATCCCATCCTTCCAGGTGGTCACAAAGCACCGAGCTGATCTCCCTGTGCTATGCGGCTGCTTCCCACTAGCTATCTAGTTTACCTTTGGTAGTGTACATACGTCCATGCCACTCTCTCACTTCGTCCCAGCTTACCCTTCCCCCTTCCTGTGTCCTGAAGTCCATTCTCTACGTCTGCGATTTTATTCCTGTCTTGCCCCTAGGTTCTTCAGAACCAAGTAGAATGTGTCTTGGTGTAGATCTCTTTGGTTTCCTCTTGTTTGGAACTCTCTGGGATTCCTAGATCTAGATGTTTTCCTTCCCCAGGTTAGGGAAGCTTACAGACATTATCTCTTCAAATAATTTTTCTGCCTCTTTTCTCTGTCTTCTTTCTTGGACCCCTGTCATGTTTGATGTGTTCTATAGGTCCCTTAAGCTATCTTCACTTTTTTAAATTCTTTTTTCTTTTTGCTTCTCTGTTCGGGTGAGTTCCACTGCCCTATTTCTAGATCACTTATCTTTCCTCCTGCTTCCTCTAGTCTGCTGTTCAACCCCTCTAGTGTATTTTTTAATTCAGTTATTTTCTTTCGCTCTGTGGCTTCTGTTCGGCATTTAAATTTTTTCTCTCTTTGTTGACGGTCTCATTGTATTCATCTATTCTCGTAAGTTTGGCAAGCATCTTTGTGACCATTACTTTGAATTTTTTATCAGGTAAATTACTGATCTTTGTTTCATTAAACTTCTTTCCTGGGGTTTTATCTTGTTCTTTCATTTGGAGTATATTTCCCTGTCTCCTCATTTTTCTTGCTTTTCTGTGTTTGTTTCTCTGTATTAGGCAAAACAGCTACCTCTCCCAGTCTTCAAGGAGTGGCCTTGTGTAGGAGATGCACCTTTTGTTCAACCTTGCCCTGGCTCTTGGTTGTTTCTTCAACCTTTGTGATTATCAAAGCAGCCCGATTTATTCTTGATAAGTTCCAGTTGTTGAGGGTGTGCCATGACTTGTCAGTGTTCCAAAGGGACGGATCTCAGTCAGTGCCTAGATTCAGGCTGATTGGAAGCCAGGCCCTCAGACAGCTGCTTTTAAAGTATGCAGGTGTATACAATCCTCTGGCCTGCTGTTGTGAAACCTGCTGGCCTCCAGAGTGAGCAATTTTCATTGTCCTCTGGGGTCGACAGTTGCAAATATTGGGACTCCAGATGAGTGTGTAAGCTCCTTTCCAGGAGGTACTGGTGAGCTGTATCAAGGCCGAGGGAGAGTGCAAAGACGGTGTCCCTCATCTCTAGCCTCTCGATGTGTGGCAGACTTGAGGACTGACCTGCAGGCTGAATCTCCAGGACAAGTAGATAGAACTTTTTCACAGGAAAACTGGAGGTGTATTTCAGTCTGCTGTCATGACCCTGGGTGTGATAGCCTGCCAGAAACTCTCTGCAGTTATTTCAGTCCCATGAGACCTAGAAACATAAGCCCCCTGACCGCTAGCGCCAGGCATGCTTAAGGGGTGCCCCCGTCTGAGCTGTGTATTTGGCTTTACAAGGCAGGGGGAGTGCACAGGGCCAGGGCAGGGCCGGGGCGTGTTTGGTAGCTTTCTCTGGGCAGCAGGAGAGTAACAAGGCAAGGTGCGACTGTCGATTTTAGCAAGGCACCTGGAGAGTGCTGGCTGGGTGTGTCCCTCTCTTTTAGAGAGGCAGAGGGAAAGTACAGGGGGTAGGGCATGCTTGCTGGCTTTCGTGGAAGAGTGGCGGGCCAGGGGGCACCCACTGGTTTCAGGGAGGGGCATGCGAGTGCAGGCCCAGGGCACACTCACTGGCTTTAGCAGGGCCACGATGGAGTGCTGTGCTTGCCTGCTGGAGTTAACGAGGTAGAAAGACAGTGCAAATGTTGTGCCTGCTCTGCCCTTCGCCCCCAGAGAGAGTCCCAGAAGGCCCCTCCCATCTGGCAGATGCTCTGACATTAGCAAATGAATCTTCACATATGGTCTGGGCTCTTTTTTTTTTTTTTTTTGAGGTACGTGGGCGTCTCACTGTTGTGGCCTCTCCCGTTGCGGAGCACAGGCTCCGGATGCGCAGGCTCAGCGGCCATGGCTCATGGGCCCAGCCGCTCCGCGGCATGTGGGATCTTCCCGGACCGGGGCACGAACCCATGTCCCCTGCATCGGCAGGCGGACTCTCAACCACTGCGCCACCAGGGAAGCCCCTGGGCTCCTTTTGAATGTCTGTTCTTGTGCTGGCTCTCAGGATGAGTGAGTCTGTGTGCAAGCACTCTATGAGTGGAATCTCAGTATCCTACAGCCCTTTGGGGTCCAGAGCATGAGTCCTGCTGGTTTTCAAAGCTCAAGGTTTTGGGAGCTTGTCTCTCTGGTGCACGTTCCAAGTGTTGGTATGCCTAATGGGGGGCATGAACCCCTTGTTCCTCAAGGAGAAGGTTCATATTCATGAGATTTCTCCCAATTTTGGGTAACCATGCCTGGGGTAGGGTTTTGGTGAGACCACATCTCTGCCTCTTTTGCCCATCTTGATGTGGCCCTTTTATCCTTTGTTGTGGGTCTTTGTTTTCGGGTCTTTTGCAGAGGGAGTTGTTCCACTTGTAGTTGTAGATTTGGTGTATCTATGGGAGGCGGAGAGTTTCGGATCTTCCTACGCCATCATCTTGAATTGCCCCAGTTCCTAGAGGGCAAATATTTTAAACAATTTTCTGTCAGTGTTCAACTAAGAAACTAGGCAGTGGAAAAAGTGATCATTGTTGGAGGACCAACTCTTATCTGACTGTGTGTCTGATTCTGAATTTTACTATATAAGATATTCATCATAGGTCTTTTTTTTTTAAGTTAAGTATTTTTTAAAAATTAATTAATTGTTTGGCTGCATTGGGTCTTCAGTGCTGCTGCACGGGCTTTCTCTAGTTGTGGAGAGCAGGGGCTACTCTTTGTTGGGGTGTGCGGGCTTCTTGTTGCAGTGGCTTGTTGCAGAGCACATGCTCTAGGCACGTGGGCTTCAGTAGCTGTGGCATGCGGGCTCAGTAGTTGTGGCTCACGGGCTCTAGAGTGCAGGCTCAGTAGTTTTGGCGCATGGGCTTAGTTAGTTGCTCTGCGGCATGTGGGATCTTCCTGGATCAGGGCTCGAACCTGTGTCCCCTGCATTGGCAGGCGGATTTTTAACCACTGCTCCACCAGGAAGTCCCTCATCATAGGCCTTATTCTTCGCTGTTTATTATTTATCCATCCATCCAATTAGTCATCATCAAGTCACTTGTTTTCAAATGTTATTTTGCCCATATTTTATAGTAGGTGCTTTGTGTCATGGGTTTTATGGACATGGAAGTGTCCCTAAGACAGCCTCTCTGTTTGAAAAAAAAAAAAAAAAAATCAGGCCAGCAGGGGAGAAGATAAATGCAGAAATAATGATAATATAAATTTACAGAAGTTAAGTTTCTAGAAGTTGAGGAGATAGAGTGGTTCTTCTGCCAGGGTAGTTCCTGAGTCAGGAGTATATACAGGGCACCACAGGGGAGTCAGTGGAAAGGCAGAGAATGGGAATGCAGGGGATTTTGCGGAGTGGAACTTAAGATGGGCTCTGTATGATGAGAATATATTTGCTAAAAGGACGGGTGGGCGGTGGGGTTGGAGGCACAAACTATTGGGTGTGAGACAGGCTCCAGGATGTATTGTACAACATGAGAAACAGAGCCCATGTTTTGTAATAACTGTGAATGGAAAGTAATCTTTAAAACTTGCATAAAAATTTAAAAAATTTAAAAAGTAAAAGGACAGGTGAGTAGAGCACCCCAAGTCAAGAGAACAGCATGAAAGGTGGCATCGTATGTTCCAAAGTGATGTGGTTCGTCTTTCTTTCTGCTCGTTTCCATAATATTTACTGAACAGCTTTATCATTCTCTTGGCTCAAGCCTGTTACTAGGACTCAGTAGTTCAGGGTTTTGGACAGTAGTGACTTAGGTTTGATTGGCAAGTTAGGCAGGTGAAGAGAATAGGGAATAGAGACTACTGGGAAGATAGCTTAGCAGTAAAGAGTGAGAGCTCTGAAGCTAGCTGCCTCGCTTTGGGTCCTGGCTTTAGTAGCTATTAGCTGTGTGATCTTAGGCAAGTTACTTAACTCTTCTGTGCCCTAGTTTTCCCCATAGTGAAACAGGGTGAATAATGGTACTATTGCATAAGGTTCCAGTGACAATTAAATGAGTTAATACATGTAAAGAGCTTAGAAGAGTGTCTGGCACACAGAAGTACTGTGTATTCCAATAATAATGATGAGGATGGTATCTGCTTCTTAGAATGGGAAAACATTGAGGCCCTTATGCATTTCAGGCACAACTGCAGGCAATTTACGTACTTGATCAATTCTTAAAAACAATCCAATGTGGGTATTTCTATAAAATAGCCACTTTGTAGGAAAGGTCACACAGCAAGGTACAGGAGGAGAATCTGCATTCAAATCTACTTGTTTACTGTTAATATTTATCATTCCAAGACCTGATAGCTGGAGAGCATGGTGGTGGGCAGTCAATAGGAGGGTTTGGGGCCCGGGAGGCCCAGGGGTAGGTGTAGTGTGAGAGTACCTAAAAGTGAAGGTGGAACTAGAAACAGACTCACTGTAGAAATCTAGGCAGGTGGGCAGTTCTCTTGAGGGTGGCCTGGTGAGAGCAGAGTAGAGAAGAGGCAGCTTGAAATCTGAGGCATGAATGTTGTTTCTCATGAGTTACAGGAACAAAGGCAAGGCAGGCAGTGGTGTGCTGGTCAATGTTTAATGTTGGTTCAGGGAGCAGGGGGCCTGATTTGTAGCGATTGTTTATTTCCATGCTTTAACGATAACCACTAAGCAGCCAACGTGAAGACGTGACTGTGGCTTTGGGAAGATACGGACACAGTCATCTCTCATGAGTGCATTCAAAGGAGCCCGTTCAAAGGAGCAGCATTCTTCCCACTTGGGCAGAATCCTCTTGGGGGTTTCTTTAGCCATCATGATGCAGTCTCCACTAGTTCTGCCTCTTCCTTGGCCCCAAAGAACTCTCTGGCATTCAGTCTGGTCCCCAGCAAAGGATGTACTTGTCGACTGAACAGTGTCATCAGGCTTTTGACGTTGCCTAAGATCATCCCCCGGGCTTGCTGGAGCCACGCCGCTGCCCACCTCCGTCATCTTTACTCACTGCATGAACTGCCAGGTCTTCCGATCGGTTGTCCTCGAGACCCTACTTCCAGTCCTATTTTCCGTGTCCTTTGAGCTGATTCTTCTTTCTGTCTGGTCTTTTTCCTCCCATTGCACTGTGTTCTCTGGAACCCTTGTTGCCTTGTAAACAAATGCCCCCACGTCCTCAAACTCGCTGCAGAACAGCGTCCCTCCATCTCTCAGCCTCCTTGAATTCCTCTCAGAATACAGCTCTCCTACAGCTCGCTGAGCGGAGACTGCATTTTCTACAGAACCTCACGTACCTTGGAGGCCAGAGGTGACATTGGCTTCTCCAAAGATAGCTTTCCTGCATGTAGAGTAATTTCTTTCTTCCTCATAACAAAACCTTTTCTATTTGGAAGTCTCAGCCATCTGCTCATGACACCTGCTGTCCCTTCAAGTTGCCGTCAGTGACACATCTCCTGGCCACTCCCCCTCACTCACGGAGGCCTTTGGTACCTGGCTGCTCACGCTTCATCTCCACGCTGAGCTGTGCCCTCATTCTTGGCAAAAGACTTGCCTTGAAGATTTTTATCTTTGGGAGCACAATCACCTTCGCTCCCACAGCACTTCATTAAGCTCTTGACCTTGCCATCACTTAGTGGCTCTGTCCCTAAATTCATCAGCTCCTGTCCCTGGGTATAATCTTTCAGCTGCAAGCTCGTGCACACTTTGTCTCCACTTATCAACCCACCGCAGCCAGACTTCTACCCTCGTTCTACTGGTGCCGTTCTTAACGTGGTCACCGGTACTCTCCTGCCAGATCCACCCTCCATGCATTTCCAGAATGATCTTTTAAAAATGCATCAGTGATCGTGTTATTCTCTAGATTTAAACACTTTAATAATTCTATTAATTCATTCATTTACATTCAGTTACATTGATCTACAACAATGATCTACAACAATTCATTTACATTGATCTACAACAATGAACGAAGTAGTAAAAACTCACTGCACTCAATAGGTGTATACACCTCATTAATATTTTCTTTAAAAATGAAATAAAAATATTTGACAGCTCCTCGTGTTCAAAAAATTTTTATCCTCAAGCAGCTTTTGTTCCCATGTAGTCCACATAACCCTTTTAATTCAGAACTGAAGTGGAGGCCCCTGAGCATGACGTTCAAGGCCTGGCTTTGACCTATGCTCACCTTCCTCCCACTTTCCTTAGTTCCGTCTGGTTCCTTCACGACCTTTCCGTTCTGTGAAGTCATGTTCACAGATGTGTGTCCTTCACGCCCTGGGCCTTTCCTCTGGTAATCCTTCTTGCAGGGATTCCTGTCCTTCCCATTTCCTACCTTCTCCTTTATCAGTTGTGTGAACATTTCTTTTATGACAGTTCCCGTCGGATAGAATTGCTCGTTACCTCCTTGTGGCTGTTCCATGCATATTCCCTCTAAAGTGGCTTCAACCTCAGTGTCCTTCTTTGTTTATGCCTCGGTCTCCCCTTATTCACTGTGGACGCCCTGGCCAAGCTGGCCTCATCTCTGTCACCACACCAGCCGTCAGAGTTCCCGGCCCGTTGAGCTCCTGAAGGCAGTGTGAGCATCCCAGGGCCAGGCTCGGGCCCAGGTAAGCACTTTCACCCTCAGCAACCCACAGAGAAAACACCCGCCCCACCCTGTCCCCCAAATCCGAAATAGTGCTGCAATCCTTGGAAAGATCAATAGTAATTTTTTTTTTTTTTTTTTTTTTTTTTGCGGTATGCGGGCCTCTCACTGCTGTGGCCTCTCCTGTTGCGGAGCACAGGCTCTGGATGCGCAGGCTCAGCGGCCAAGGCTCACAGGCCCAGCCGCTCCGCGGCATGTGGGATCTTCCCGGACCAGGGCACGAACCCATGTCCCCGGCATTGGCAGGCGGACTCTCAACCACTGCGCCACCAGGGAATCCCAATAGTAATTTTGAATGTGGCTTTTTAGAGAGCCCTGGTTGTACCACTTGGTAAAAGCATCTTTACCTTGAATTAGGTGCTCCATGGGCTGAGGTGTATAAGACCCCGAAGAGGAGGGGTCTGCCATTGAGCTCTGGCCCTCTTTTCTTCCTCCATCTTTTCTCCCCAGTAAATGTTTTTAGATGAGCATTTGATAATCACTGCCTCCCAATTCCATCTCCGCCACCCCCTTCTCTGCCTCTTTTTCTCTGTTTATTCTGTGGAGGGGGGGTATATTTTAAAATTCTAAACTTTGTTTGCAACTCTCAGGCATATCTTTGAATTAGATCTCAGTGTATATCTAAAAGGAGGGATCTCAGCATTTTTTAACCTCACTGAAATGCCATTATTATTATTATTGGTATTTAAATTTTATTTTTCTAAGATTAAG
Source organism: Grampus griseus (assembly GCF_964374135.1). Lineage (NCBI taxonomy): Eukaryota > Metazoa > Chordata > Mammalia > Artiodactyla > Delphinidae > Grampus > Grampus griseus. Next base: position 75,426,797 of record NC_139002.1, read on the forward strand.
TTCATTTTCCTAAAGTAGGAAGACCAATTCATCTTTGTTATCAGCCTTTTTTTAAATTAAGAATCTGCCTCTCTCAAAGGAGGTTTCAACTCAAAAGGCATAAATTCTTTTTTTTAGAAGATGTTGGGGGTAGGAGTTTATTAATTAATTTATTTATTTTTGGTGTGTTGGGTCTTCATTTCTGTGCGAGGGCTTTCTCTAGTTGTGGCGAGCGGGGGGCCACTCTTCATCGCGGTGCGCGCACCTCTCACTATCGTGGCCTCTCCTGTTGTGGAGCACAGGCTCCAGATGCGCAGGCTCAGTAGTTGTGGCTCACGGGCCTAGTTGCTCCGCGGCATGTGGGATCCTCCCAGACCAGGGCTCGAACGCGTGTCCCCTGCATTAGCAGGCAGATTCTCAACCACTGCGCCACCAGGGAAGCCCAAAAGGCATAAATTCTGAGTTTTTAAACTTAGGCATTTTAATTTTTCACACTTTATTGGACAAAGACATTACAGAACACACACACACACACACACACACACACACACACCCCTTCAACAGATCGACTGTCTCTCACTCACACACACACACACCCCTTCAACAGATCGACTGTCACACACACACACACACCCCTTCAACAGATCGACTGACACACACACACACACACACACGCACACGCACACGCACACGCACACACACACCCTTCAACAGATCGACTGTCCGTGCCATCATGCAGTCCCAGGAATGGCAGCTGCTCTCAGGAGGAAAAGGAAAGTGAGTTAGCCTGAGCAGGGGGTGGCAGCCCTGCTGTCACCAGTGGGGATGGGGAATGGGGACCCACAGGGCGAGGAGGAGGAGAGTGACTGCCTCTTCTCATCTTTTGTTTTTTGGGGTACGCAGGCCTCTCACTGCTGTGGCCTCTCCCGTTGCGGAGCACAGACTCCGTACGCGCAAGCTCAGCGGCCATGGCCCACGGGCCCAGCTGCTCTGCAGCATGTGGGATCGTCCCGGACTGGGGCACGAACCCGTGTCCCCTGCATCGGCAGGCGGACTCTCAACCACTGCGCCACCAGGGAAGCCCCTCTTCTCATCTTTGAAGGAACAAGTCAAGGGGCGTTGGCTGGCTCCGTGGAGGAGTCACTGACGGGCAGAGGACGCTAACTTGAGAAGCCTGCTCCCTTTGGGTTGGGTCCCCCAAGGCCGACTAGAGAGGAGAGCCAGGCCTGGCAGCCTGTCAGGAATGGCTGCCTTTGAAGCCATAAAGTGAGAAGAGGCAGCCAAAGACATTGTGGAGGCCCAGGACCCTGTCCAGGATGCACATGTGTGTCATGCACGCTGTCTCACTGACTCTGCGTGAGGATACTGTGCTCCTCAGACGTGGAAACCCAGTTCAGAGATATTCCGTAACTTGCCCAGAGTAACACTCATTGGTAGCGAAGCTGGGCTTTGAACTGAGACGGGCCACATATTTTTCTTTCTAGCTCTGTGACATTCAGCTGCACAGGTGCTTACCTGGTTTTGTCCCCCTGAGAAAGGAGAAATACAAGTTTGGGATTGTCCCCCTTGCCCCCTTTTCAAACAGCTTTATTGAGGTATAATTCCCATACCATACAATTCACCGATGTAAAGTGTTCGAACCAATGGTGCTTGACATAGTACACTCTTTTACAAATTGTGTGTTAAATTTTATTTAATATTTGACATTTTAGCCATTTTTAGGTGTACAATTTCATGGCATTGATTGCATTCACAGTGTTGTGCAGCCATCACCACTCTCTATTTATGAAACTTACTCATCACCCAACAGAAGCCCTGTAACCATTAAGCCATGACTTCTCATCCTTCCCTCCTCCCAGCCCCTGCAAACCCCTCATCTTGGTGCAGCCATAACAGTTTGGGGCCGTAAAAGAGTTCAGTGGTTCTTCAAAATCCAAGCATAGAATTACCAGATAGCCCCACAATTCCAGTCCTAGATCTATACCTAAAGGTGTTGAAAGCAGGTACTTGAGCATGTACTTGTACACCAGTGTTCATTGCAGTGTTATTTGCCACCGCTAAAAGGTGGATGGTTCTTTCTTTTCTTCATCCCAACCATATGCCTGATCCTCTTCTTTACCACAGCAGCTCTGCTTAAATCTTTTCTTTTCAACAATACAGTGTTGTTAACTATACTAACCATGTTGTGCATTCCATCTCCATGACTTACTTGTCTTATGACCAGAAGTTTGACCCCTCTCACCCATTTTCACGCCTCCTCACCTCTGACAACCATCAGTCTGTTCTATGAGTTTGGATTTTTTTTTTTTCAGATCCCGCATGTAAATGAGATCATATGCTATTTTCTTTCTCTGTCTCACTGCACTTAGCATAATGCCCTCGAGGTCCCCCATCCCTGTTGTCACATATGCCAAGGTTTTCTACTTTTTTATGGCTGAATAACATTCCATCATGTGTGTGTGTGTGTATGTATATATCTATATCTACATATATCTAAATCTATATAGGTTTTCTTTATCCTTTTATCCATTGAAGGACACTTGTTTGCATGTCTTGGCTATTGTAAGTAATGCTTCAGTAAACACAAGGGTGTGTATACCTTTTTGAGATGGTGATTTTATTTCCTTTGCATAAATACCCAGATGTGGAATTGCTGGATCATGTGGTAGTTCTATTTTTAATTTTTAAAGGAACCTCCATACTGTTTTCCACAGTGGCTGCACCAATTTGCATTCTAAACAACAGTGCATAAGGGTTTCCTTTTCTTCACATCCTCACCAACACTTGTTTTTTCTTGTGTTTTGGATGAGAGCCCTTCTGACAGGTGTGAGGTGATAGCTCCATGTGGTTTTAATTTGTGTTTCCCTGATGATTAGGGATGTTGAGTACCTTTCATGGGACTCTTGGCCATTTATACGTCTTCTTTGGAAAAATGTTCAGGTCTTCTGTTTTTTAATCAGATTGACTTTTCTCTGTTGAATTGTATGAGTTCTTGTATATTTTGCATATTAAGCCCTTATCAGATATATGATTTGCATATATTTTCTCCTGTTCAGTAGGTGGCCTTTTCATTTTGTCGGTGGTTTCCTTTGCCGTATAGAAGCTTTTTTAATTTGGTGTAGGGTTTAATTCTGTTTTTTATATTGAGCTTCCAATTTAGATGTTATTCCAAATGGAGTTACTTCAGTATAGAGCAATATGTCGTAAATGTTTTTTTCATTGTCATCCCCCTAAGGTGTCTTTTTGACATTTTTTTCCTTATCGTTTACTCATGAAAATTTAATACCAGAGATATACTATATATCTGCTCCTGTGCTGTGGCCCTTTGGAGAATCACAAACTTTTAAAAATAGCTAAGATTTTTTTCACTCCCCCAAGAGCCCAGTTGAGAGTGAGGGTGTGAAGATTAAAGTATTACCTTGGGAGCCAGGTCTGCCTGGACTCGAGTTCTAGCTCTGCCCCCTCCTTGTTGGGTGACCTTGGGCAAGTTGCTTAGTCTCCCATGTCTCAATTTCCTCATCTATAGACTTGAAATTATGAAAAACCTACTTCAAAGGGTTATTATGAGAATTAAATTAGTTAATAAATGTAGACCAGTACCTGGTACTTGGTAAATGCTACACAAACGTTAACTATTATTATTTTTTAAACGGTTCTTCCATTTAAAAGTAGTTCAAGACCAGTAGATTGTATGAAAACCCGATTCTCTTCCATTTTCCTCCTTTTGAATTGTGTTTTCCATTGTACTTTTGAATTGTGTTTTTAGAGGAAAGTGGGTTATGAGTCATTATTCTGTGGATTTTTTCTCATTTCTCTTCATCCATTTATTTTAAAGTTTTTCAACAATCACTTTTCATAGGAGTCTGGACTTGGTGAATTTTAAGGACCACTTTAAATGCTTTATGGTTTCAGCTTTCATATTAGATAAGATGGATTCAGTCAGATGTGTAAAAATTTGGAGTTGGGAATAATGTTGATTTCAATTCAAGAAGATTGTTGCATCTAAGGAATCTCTTCATATGGGGAAAGGCACAGAGAAGTAGCTGTCCTTCCTGAGGACGTTCAGCTGAACATCATTCTTCATACAGGTGCTGGAAGACAAGGACTGGTTTTATTGAAACCCGGTTGTGTTCATTAACGAACTGCCCATAGGTCCACAGGCGCCTGTTTGTTTGTGTAATTCAGAGCCTGGTATTTAATCACTGGTTAATTTGATGCTGTAGTGAATCAGATATAAACCTCTGGCACCAAATCATTTATTTTTAAAAGACTGAGACCTCTGTGCCCTTTATTGTGACTGCATGGGAAAGGTGGTGAATAAATAATTTGACAAATTGTGGCTACAGGAAATTGCTATTTAATTAACTGAGGAAAGTGGATATGAGGAAGGGGAAGCTAAGGTGGCTTTGTAGAGAGGCAGAATAGAGTAGATACCAAGGTTCAAATTCTCTGAGGTCACCTTCCTGCTGTTTAACCCTCCATAAAATAAAATGAAAGTATTAATATATACCTATCCATATGGTACTTGTGAGGATGAAATGAAAGTATTAATATATACCTATCCATGTGGTACTTGTGAGGATGAAATGGGTTAATCCATGCAAAGTGCTTCATAACTATGGCACAAAGTAGTGATCAATAAATGCTACCTGTAGAAAGAATAGTGCAACCAGAGATAAAGAGGATGTAGATGCAGCTGGTGGTGCTGCAGTCTCCCATCTCATTCACTCTTGGCTAACTTTTGTGTATCTTTGTAAAGCAAAAGAATAACTGCCCAACATCTCTCCATTTTTCCCAACTCCCAGCCCCTGGTCATCACCAGTTTAGTAATTTCTATGAGTTTGGCTTTTTTAGATCCCACATATAAGTGGTATCTTATGGTGTTTGTCTTTCTCTGTCTGAGAGAGAAGTGCTTATTTCACTTAGCATAATACTCCCAAGGTTCATCCATGTTGTTGCAAATGGTAAGACTTCCTTCCTGTGGCTAAATGATATTCCATTGTGTGTGTGTGTGTTGTGTATCTCACATCTTTTTTCATTCATCTTTTGATGGTCAAAGAGTACAAACTTCTTAGTTATAAGATGAATACGTTCTTGGGATCTAATGTACAGAATGGTGATTATAATGAACAATACTGTATTATGTATTTGAAAGCTGCTAAGAAAGTAGGTCTGATGTCTTCTCACCACAAAATAGAAATGGTAATTATGTGACCTGATGGAGCTGTCAGCTAAAGCAGTGGTAGTGATCATTTTGCAACAGTAAGTGTATCAAATTTACACATTGTATACCTTAAGCTTCCACAATGTTATATGTCAATGATGTCTTAATAAAGCTGGAGGAAAAAGAAGAATTGCTGCCCAATCAAAGTGATAAGGGAAGGCCGTCAACATTTTATGAAGGCTTCTTCTTACCTTCTCAAGACCCACAACGAACATCTTTTGGGTGAAACCTTCCTCAGTAGTTTCTGATGGAATTAGCCGCTTCTTTTTCCGGTAGAACTTTGTTCATGTTCAGCTGACTGCCTCTTCCCTGGCTTAGGACTGGTTCTGTATGGTCTGGCTTTTTTCACTTAGTATAAAAGCCAGAATACAAGGACCACATCTCACTGACCTTCGGAATCGTTACTGCCTCTGGAATTCAGCAGTCTCTTAATAGCTCTTGAATTTGCTTTCCCAGGGGCAGGGAAGGCAAGAGACCATATAGCTTCCACATTTCCAACTGATTCATAACTCAGGAGGAAATCTTGGATCTTTTTGGAAGCGCTCAGTCGTTTTGTTGGTACCGTTGGCTGAAGTAGGGTTCAGATATTAATAGATTCAGGCAGGCTGGAGCACAGCCTACAGCTAAAGCTGAACGAGTCACCTTTCACTCAACGTACTTCTTTCCTTGCAGATAGATACTCAGCATCAGTTTGTGGATGCTCTCCAAGGTCAGAAAAACCAGCCTGGGAGAAAAAAAAAAAATCATAGAGAGGTATCTTACAATGCTCTTCCGATGTCAGCTAAAAATTGGTGTGCTGTGATTCCCAGTGGCACAAAGAGATGTTACTTTATGACAGTATTTAATTCTGAAATTGAGCCCAGCAGGGGGAGAAAACATCTTAGCATGAATTTGCAAATATCTGACATAGCTGTATATGGGAAATACTTTTAAAATATCAGAAAATCCAACGATCTAACTTCTACCTTATGATGTATTTAACCCTGTGGGAGAAGACTTCTTTACTATGCATGGGATGACCAAAAGGTTATTTGAATTTTTAATCTGCAGATATTTGATCTGGCAGGCAACATGTTTGTTTGACACATATCTTGGAATATGATGTAAAAATTCATCTCACCAGGCAACAGAAATTGAAAGGGTTATTGTATTAGTCAGTTGGAGCTGTCATAACAAAGTGTCGTCGACTGCATGGCTTAAACAACGGAAATTTACTCACAGTTCTGGAGGCTGGAAGTCTGAGATTAGGGTGCCAGCAGGGTTGGGTTCTGGTGAGGGCTCTCTTCCTGACTTGCACATTGCTGCTTTCTCCCTGTGTCCTCACGTGGCAGAGAGAGAGTACGCTCTTTCATGTCTCTTCTTTAAAAGGCACTGATCTCATCAGGAGGGCACCACTCTCATGACCTTATCTAAACCTAATTACCCCACAAGCGCCCCATCTCCAAATGCCATCACATTGGAGGTTAGTGAATAAACATAATGAATTTGCTGGGGGAACATAACTCAGTCCATAGACGTTATATAGGAAGCTCCCTAGATTGTCTTATTTTTCTCTTCTCTTCTCTTTTCTTGTCTTACTTTGTCCTTTCTTTGCCTTCCTATATTGTCTTTACTTCCTGTCATGTTCTCTCTCTTCCCCTCCCTCCCTCCCTTCTCCTCCTCCTTCCTTCCTTGCCCATTTCCATCCTCCCTTCCATCCTCCTTCCTCTCTCTCTCTCTCTTCCCACCCCTCTCTCTTACACCCCCCTGTCCCCCAAAGCTCCTTGTGATAACATGCTTCAAGGCACAGACATTTTGGGGTTGAATCTGATAGGCAGATGTGTTTTGCTTGGTTCAAAATATTTGAAAAAAAAAATGGAGGCACTATTTTAAAAAGTTAAATTAATACTAGGGTATGTAAATTCTCTAGAAAGATCAGAGATCTAGCCCACAGTCCCTGGGAGGCAATACTACAGAGTGATGAGTACAAACTCTGGAGTCAAGCTGCCTGAATTCACATCCCGGCAGTCCAGGTACGCCTCCTGGCTATGGGACCTTAGACAATTAACTGTCCATTCCTATGGCCCTAGTTTCTCATCTGTAAAGTGAAGATAACATTTCAAATTCTTCCACTGTCTTTCCGCCACTGAGGTTTAGTGTCATTTTCCATGTATCATTCGCCTTGCACAGTGTTTTTTACCTTGTAAGAGAAGAATCATTTCTTTGTTCTTGGAAGTAGAGAAGTGAAAACGATTGAGAGAGATTGGTAGAGTGAGGGAGGGAAGGGAGAGAAAGGTAGGTAGGTAGGGATTGATTTATATTTTAGGAAAAATAATATATACCTTATTTATTTGGGGGAAGGGGCATATTTTGCGCGTATATCTTCTACCTGGCTTCTGTTGGCATTTGGTTTATATTTCTGATTCCATAGGCATTTAATTTCTCTCCCCTTGCTTTAGGAAGAAAACAATAATTATAGAGAAGCACGGAATATTGGATAAAGCACTAACTCCAGAGTTAGAAGACCTTGATTCTGTTACCAGCTCACTGATTATCTGTGTACCTTTGGGCAAGTCAGAATTCTTCTCTAGGTCTTTATTTTCTCATTGAAAGAGGTCATAATAATTCATATCTTGTCTGCTTCACTGGATTTTTATAAGTTCAAATCAGAGACCATATAGGCCCTCACTTTACAAAATACCCAGTGTGACACAGTTGGGAGAGTACTGACAGTTCTAATATCAATCCCAGTGCCACCATGTTTTTATAACTCATGATTTCTGAAAAGTCAGGAGATTAAAGTCTGGTAGAATTCCTCTGCGAGTTATCTTGCTAGTCCCTGGAGGGCTTGTCCCGAGCTGTGCTTTTGTTTGAATGTCTGTTGCTAGTCCTGGCTGTTCTTCATTTTCTGGGGAGACGCCATCTCAGTTGAAACAGGTATCAAGGAACAGTGTGAAGGTTCAGGTCATCTTAGTAGTATTTTCTAGGACTTGTGTCTTGGAAAAGACATCTGGAACATCTTCAAGCTCATTGAAACAGGATGAAAGCAGGTGGCCCAGAATATAATGCTACGGAAGCAGGGTTTATGATGAATTGTGAGGACAGAAACACCTGAATGTGTCAAGAACTTTAGAACCAGGGAAGTCTTTAGATGCTCTCTGATCCAACTCACCATTTTATAAATGGGAAAACTGATGTCTAGAGAAGTGCCCAGTGCTAGGGTTAACTAATAGAAAGAGCAAGAATAGAGCTTGACTCTTGACTGTCAATCTAGCACTCGTGTCCAACAGTCAGAGTGGAAGAAGTGTGCTCTTTTTTTTTTTTTTGCGATACGCGGGCCTCTCACTGTTGTGGCCTCTCCCGTTGCGGAGCACAGGCTCTGGACGAGCAGGCTCAGTGGCCATGGCCCACGAGCCCAGCCATTCCGTGGCATGTGGAATCTTCCCGGACCGGGGCACGAACCCGTGTCCCCTACATTGGCAGGCGGACTCTCAACCACTACGCCACCAGGGAAGCCCCGAAGTGTGCTCTTGAAGTCACAGAAACCTGGGGTGAAATTGTAGGTGCTCTCCATTGTCGTTTCTGATGGCAGTCCATTGGATGGTTGGGGATAATGAAATGAGATGCACACAGTTCTAGGCACAGAGCACAGTCTCAATAAATATTGATTTTCTTTGTTTACTCTGTTTCTTTTTTAAATGTGCACAGGGAGTGGGGCATAACTTCTCCCCCTACTCCCCCCTCGCCCCACTCTCTGCATCCAACCCTCTCTGGGCTGCCTTTTTCTAGGAAATTCTTATGTAACTAGTCTGAGTAGATCACACTGTTTTATTTAGAGAATTCTTTGCATTTGCTTCTATCTTTGCTACCCAAGCTCTACACTCTAATTTAATGACGACGATGCCAAATTCAGCTCTGTTTGTTCTGAACAGTCTTATGCAGATGGATGCTGGTGATATGTGAAGAATCATGCCACATCAGATTTCACTTGAAAGTCCATAGGCATACCTTCTTAAAACAAAAACAAACTACTTTATTTTCCTGGGAAGGGACATAAATCATGTATTTTTGTTACCCCAGAAGACCAACAGAGGACAAGCACTGATATTTCAAAGGTGACAAGCAATCTATAAGAAGGAATCACAATCTGAGCCCCATTATACTCCAGCTGATATATACTGCAGTGGGGTTTATAGGTGTTTCTCTAACAATATTTAATAAAAGACCCAGGCCCCTTTGTCACTAGTTTCTAATCCTACAGGGGGCCTTCAGTAGTCTTAAGCATCCTGAGTTAAGGTTGTATCAAGGGTTCCAGCTCAGAGCAGAATGCTATCACCTGTTTTGGGGTCCTGGATCTCTGGAGTCTAAAGTTTGAAAGTATTAGGATTTAATATAAAAGAGCCACAGAAGCGGTGATGCACAGTACAGCTTTACTATTTTAACAGAGAGTGTAATACGAAACAAATGTCATGAACAGTATTGCACATGGACATAGAATTTGGAGATCTGCCTGTTTCCATACACTTTGTGATGGCATCAGCCACGTGTAACATAGTCACAGGATCGAAAAGTTACGGAGGGCTAAAACTGGCCCAGCGAAATCAATGCCAACTTTGAAGGGAGACTGTGGATTCAAACCCAGGGTCTTAGGCTTACTGACTTTATGCCTTGGACAAGTGATCTAATAATCTCTGAGCCTTGGTTTCCTCATCTTGACATGGGGGTATCTATCTCCTATAGTAAGTAGTCAAGTGGAATAAATGGGGTGATGGGATGCTACCTGTGGAGTACCTAGCATAGTGTCTCATATGTTGAAATGACAGCTACTGGGTATTAACCAGGTGCTAGGGGCTGTTCCTAGTTTTACCTTTTGAGATTAGCAACTATTAGCCTCTTATTCATTTTGGTATCATACTGTGCTTAATGATGTGTTTTAAAATTTTTATCCATTCATCCTTCTGGTAGTCACCTTAACTGTGGTTCTTAGAAATTCTTGCTAGACTGATCCAAACCTTTAGATTGAGCCTGGCCTTCAGTGTGTTCAACTTCTCCTTTGAAGTTCAGTCTCAGACATTGCCTCTTCTTGCCTTCTGGCTTTTGGGTAAATATGAGACTGGAAAGGACCATTGCTTGAGAGAGGGACCTGCTTTAGGCAAAGCACCATCACCACTTGGGCAAAAGTCAGATGGCTTTTCAGGTTTATATTTAAAAACCTCATTGTGGGACTTCCCTGGTGGCACAGTGGTTAAGAATCACCTGACAATGCACGGGACGCGGGTTTGAGCCCTGGTCCAGGAAGATCCCACATGCCTGCCGTGGAGCAACTAAGCCCGTGCGCCACAACTAGTGAGCCTGCACTCTAGAGCCTGCGAGCCACAACTACTGAGCCCGCATGTCACAACTACAAGCCCGTGCGCGTAGAGCCCGTGCTCTGCAACAAAGAGAAGCCACTGCAGTGAGAAGCCCGTGCACCGCATCGAAGAGTAGCCCCCGCTCGCTGCAACTAGAGAAAGCCCGCACGCAGCAACGAAGACCCAATGCAGCCAAAAATAAATAAATAAATGTATATATTAAAAAAAAGAAAAAAAAGCCTCATTGCTTTGGGCTCACTCAGTTTCTCTCTCTGAGCATCAGGTCATTCTTTAATTGGGGAGTTCTGTTTGTTTTTTTCTTTCTTTTTTTGGGGTAACTATTCATGACCTTTTAGGATCTTTTGTCTGTGAACAAAAAGCATTTGTCCTAGGCTCGTTTTGAAAAATCTCAGTTGTTTTCTATGTCTCAAGATTTTCTCAGGATATCCCAGGTCTCTGAAGATGTTAATTCTGTTTTGATTCTCTGCATAACCAGACTTGCTTGTGAAGCACTCTTGAATCCTCTTGAAACTGTCTCCAGGCTTGTGCCTTCCCCTGAGGATGGAGAGGCAATCTTTCTTAGGCAGATGTGTCTCCCCTCCATCCCCTGTCCCCATCCTCAAGCTAGGGGAATTGTCAGTTCCTTACTTTCTTCCATCCTCTTGTCTCAAGGGACCTAACCTATGACTCTAAACACTTTTTCTCTCCCTACCCTCATTTTTACCAGGAACTGATTTTTATATCTGCTGTTTGTGTGATAGAAGATAAGCAACAAAGATAAGGTTGTGACAGTTTAATTTCCTGGTACATTTGTCAACTTTTCTGCCTTACTTTGGTTCTTCCTCTTTCTGGACTGGTACCAGAGCATTATTAGATATGCAAGGGCTGGAATTACCAATGGTATGAATTGAAAACAAAAGCAACTCAAAGACACATCAGCAGAGTGGCAGGGATGTGTGGCCATGGGGTCCTAGGTGGCTCGCAGAGAGCAAGGGTTGGATAAACCTATGTGAGAAATTCTCTCTGGGGTTTCCTAACATCCCCTTTCTGATTTTTGAAAATATTTTTACTCAGGGCCTTGGCATCCTATGAAACAAGGAGATAGCTTAGCTGTTTGAATCAAAATAAACTTGTTATGGCCAGGTAACTCCTTCAAATCTAGATGAGGCAGACAGCTCTCAGCAGTTATGCAGTGGCCTGAGGGAGATGAGTCAGGAGTTTCTCTCTGGGAGGAGCTGACAAGGGTCCATGACAGAGAAACAGTCATTGCCATCAGCAGCCTGGTTGGCAGCTGTGGCCCATGGGTGGAAGATTGAATTGCCTCTGAGGCAAGTCCTGACTAGTTTCTCATCTTAAAAAATGGCTGGGCATCCTAGCAGTACAGAATGAGTTCAGTGTGGCTGCATCTCTGTGAGTAAAATACCAGTGTGACTTAGCCTTCAGCTGGCCCTGCTCCAATCCACTCTCTTCACTACAGCCGAGTGATATTTTGAGAACAGAAATTGGACTGTGTCACCACCGTGATTAAAGCCCAGGCTCCTTTACGTGGCCTCCAGGGCCCAGCAGGGTCTGGCCCAAGCTCATCTTTCCAGTTTCTCTTCAACTAGGCAAAGTTCCCTCCTCTAACGAATTCTTCTTATTCTTCTCTATCTGGTATGTTACTCACCTCCCCTTCACCTGTTTCATTTCTATTTCAGGTCTTGGATGAGCAATCACTTCCGTAGAGAATCCTTCTCTGAACCTCTCAGACTAGGTCAAATCCCCATGAATTGATCTCACGTTATCGGTAGAACATATAAGTTCTGCTCAGTGCCTTGCCAGGCTATGAGGTCCATGATGGAGTTTTGTTCATCACTCTGCCTCAAAGTGTAGTAGAGGGCTAATTAGTGTTCTTTGAACGTACAGACTAAATGGTCCTCTCCCTTTCTAACTCTGCAATGACAAAAAGTTTAGCCCCTGTAGTTTCCCTTCTGTTTCCTCACCTCCAATCTCTAAGCTGAATTTCTGTTCATCTTTCAAGGTCAAGCTTAATGATCTTCTTTGAGATGTTTCTCATGGTCATTCTTTGTACTAGTCAGAGTAGGCTCAGTGGCTTAAACTAACAAAAGCATATTTCTAGGTCATGAAACGTGTCCATCATGCTGGTCTGGTGACCTGCTCCTCATTCAGGGAGCCAGGCTGAAAGAGACTTCATCTCTGTGCTCCCACACTTTCCAAAAAAGAAAGAAGGAAATGCGTTAAGCCTGATGCTAGCCCTTAATCTTTCCACCCCGGGGTGGTATGCCCCTGCTCAGATTCATGCTTTGTCATATAGCCATGCTTAGTTTTGAAGAGGATGGGGAAGTACAGTTGTATTATGTGCCCAGGAAGAGGAAAACTGGTAATACTGGATGAACAGTACTAATGCTGACTAGCCCCCTCCTATACCTGGCTTTTCTTGGTGTCCTAGTCTCTCACTTACAATGATCGATTCTTCTCCTCTCACATAGTCATATGAAAGACCTTGTAATCAACGAAATCACCTTTGAACTCTTAATGTCAAGCACATTACTCTATAACTCCATCTCCTAGCTTCCCAGCTCACACGCTCCAGTACTCTCACTGGCATAGTTCCTTGCCTCCATCAGGATTCCTGCTGCTGTTAGGGTTCACTTAGGAAGCAAACTCTGAGATGGAGACTGGCATGCAGGAAGTTTGTTAGGGAGTGCTGTAGGGGTGAACATATATGGGGGAAGGGAAAGATACAGGATTGGGCAGAGGGCGGATTTAGCTCATCTCAGTGAGTTCTCTGAACCTGGGATAGTCCTTTACACTTATCTTGAGTTGGGGTAAAGGAGAACCAGCCTCCATTGAAGGTTGTCCTGAGGACGGCAGTGTAACTAAGGATAAGGCAGCTCGATTCAGTCAAGGACAGTTTTCCTAAAAGGCTAACAGCTGAAGATCGTTAGCAGGCGGTACTTCAGGCAGCTGGGGGAATAAGTTCTTCAGTTGTGAGGAGAGATCTGGGCAGTACATTTCAACTGTCTACATCCATCTTACTGTCATCACTTCTGTCCTTAATAGCTGAGGTTCCTTGGTATCTCATTATCATCAGCTCTTTTTTTTTGCAACCTCAATTCCCTTATTTCTCTTTTTACCTATCCTGTTTGTTTAAAAACTCATCTCTGGGTACACCTAACTTTCCAAGTACCCTGCCCCTACCCCAGATATCTGGATGAGACAGGAAAAAAACACATGGCCATGCTGACTGCTCTCACTTAATATTTATGGCCACAAATCACACATGCCTCTGCAGCCACCTAGTATACTCTATAGTAAATTCTCTTTCCTTCTTTCCAAAATGATTATTTCATAACTTTTCCCCTTTCCTTAAACATCCGATACCTCCTTCCTCTCCTAGTTCTCTTTCTTCTCGTTTCACTGAGGAAATAAAAAAACAAGTAAAGGAGAACTACTTCATCTTTCCACCACCCAATATGCCAACTTATCTCCACCTCTTCCCTTATCTCTTGGTTTCATTCTTGTTGTGAAGATGACTTCCTCCATCTGTGGACTGGAACACAACTCCTCTTGCCTCCCCAGGACTTGACTTCTGCAAAGATCTGTTCTCTCTTCTATACTGTCAATTTTCTTCACTAGTGTTGAATCATTCCCAATGGCGTGTAAACTCACTGTGATCTTTTCCATCACGAGAGAGTCTTTAAACAAGACTGTCTTTCATCATCGAGTCTCCCTAGAGTTACTGTTTCAGTTTTTCTTCTCTTGATGACAAAATATCTCAAAAAGTTTGCCTTGTTTCTCTGTCTCCTTCATCTTTCATTCTTTCTTTAATTGACTCCAGTCAGGCTTTGCCAGCCACTTTCCCCAAACTACTCTTACCAGGCCAAGGGCAGCAGTGAACTTCTTGCCAAATCCAATGGTTAATTCTCTTCCTATCTTATTCAACTTTCTCAGCATCACGTGACAAAACTGACCATTACTCCTTTCTTGAAACATTTTTCCTCTTGACTTTCATGATATCCACTCTTCTGTAAAGCAAAATTTCTTTTTATGGCCGAGTAATATTCCATTGTATATATGTGCCACATCTTCTTTATCCATTCATCTGTTGATGGACACTTAGGTTGCTTCCATGTCCTGGCTATTGTAAATAGAGCTGCAATGAACATTGTGGTACATGTCTCTTTTTGAATTATGGATTTCTCAGGGTATATGCCTAGTAGTGGGATTGCTGGGTCATATGGTAGTTCTATTTTTAGTTTTTTAAGGAATCTCCATACTGTTCTCCACAGTGGCTCTATGAATTTACATTCTCACCAACAGTGCAAGAGAGTTCCCTTTTCTCCACACCCTCTCCAGCATTTATTGTTTCTAGATTTTTTGATGATGGCCATTCTGACCAGTGTGAGGTGATATGTCATTGTAGTTTTGATTTGCATTTCTCTAATAATTAGTGATGTTGAGCATCCTTTCATGTATTTGTTGGTAATCTGATATCTTCTTTGGAGAAATGTCTATTTAGGTCTTCTGCCCATTTTTGGATTGGGTTGTTTTTTTGTTATTGAGCTGCATGAGCTGCTTGTATATTTTGGAGATTAATCCTTTGTCAGTTGGTTCGTTTGCAAATATTTTCTCCCATTCTGAGGGTTGTCTTTTGGTCTTGTTTATAGTTTCCTTTGCTGTGCAAAAGCTTTGAAGTTTCATTAGGTCCCATTTGTTTATTTTTGTTTTCATTTCCATTTCTCTAGGAGGTGGGTCAAAAAGGATCTTGCTGTGATTTATGTCATAGAGTGTTCTGCCTATGTTTTCCTCTAAGAGTTTTATAGTGTCCGGCCTTTCATTTAGGTCTTTAATCCATTTTGAGTTTATTTTTGTGTATGGTGGTAGGGAGTGTTCTAATTTCATTCTATTATATGTAGCTCTTCAGTTTTCCCAGCACCACTTATTGAAGAGGCTGTCTTTTCTCCATTGTATATTCTTGCCTCCTTTATCAAAGATAAGGTGACCATATGTGTGTGGGTTTATCTCTGGGCTTTCTGTCCTGTTCCATTGATCTATATTTCTGTTTTTGTGCCAGTACCATACTTTCTTGATGACTGTAGCTTTGTAGTATAGTCTGAAGTCTGGGAGCCTGATTCCTCCAGCTCCATTTTTCATTCTCAAGATTGCTTTGGCTATTCAGGGTCTTTTGTGTTTCCATACAAATTGTGAAATTTTTTGTTCTAGTTCTGTGAAAAATGCCATTGGTCGTTTGATAGGGATTGCATTGAATCTGTAGGTTGCTGTAAAGCCATTTTTGAAAACATAAATTCCAGAAAATACTAAACTCTTTACTTAAGGTTGTAGGTTATCTTAATTCTTACCATGAACTTTTTATGAGAAAGCAGTGGTGCTCTGATCTCCATTCCAAAGAGAAAAGATCTTTTTTGTTGAATCAGCCCATTATTCTTTGACATGGGATGCATCTCCAGGTTAAGGGGTGAAAGACATTAATTTGCATTAGACAGTAGCTACAGTCTGTATTCACAGTACAACGTGGGAGAAAGTGGCTACACCATCATTTTGTAACAGATGGATTAAAGCATGTGTTAGTAAGAAAAACAAGCAGAGAGGGGCTCGATTCCATGCAACACCATGTACAGTGGACACCTAATAAATATTCATTGGTATCAATGCCTGGACACAGAACTCCTTGATTTTGGACATTTAAAACAAGCATCTTTCTTGGTTAGAGATTACTAATAACATATTCAGTCTTCATACTTAGGTTCTTCACTGTTGTGTCCCACCATGCATCTTTCTAGAAATATTTTCAGTTTAAGATGGGATCTTCTGCATCAGCTGAATTTGCACTTAAGCTTTTGTGTTTAACACATCTTGCTTTTTCTCTTGGCTTCAATGGGCATTCGCTTTTTCTAATTTCATTGTAAGATGATTACGTTCCGGTTCAACCATCTGACTAACCGTGATATTGCTTCTCTTTTTTCTCCTTCAGATATTGATGAGTGTGCGGCTAAGATGCATTACTGTCATGCCAACACTGTGTGTGTCAACTTGCCTGGGTTATATCGCTGTGACTGTGTCCCAGGATACATTCGCGTGGATGACTTCTCTTGTACTGGTGAGCATTAAGAAGTTGCTTTTCTGATTCAGTCCTTCTCTGTGCCGTATCTGTGTCATTACATTTAGCTCTAAGTACACTAAGTACTATTTTCAACTAAGTAGTTCTTCTCTTGCATTATCTTATCATCAACTTTTTAGGAATGAAGTGATAATAAGAGAAATTTTGTCGGCCTAATTTATTTCCACTCCCAGTATTTCTGTCTCTGTGTGTGTGCGTGCGTGCATGGGTATATGGTTTGAAATTGAAGACCCAGTTGCCTATGGTAACACTGAAGGACTTAGAGAGAGACATCAGTTCCAAATTGAGAAAAGTATCAAACTGTTTTCCTTCCATCAAGGTGAAATGTGTTTTTATGTGAGAAAATGTACTTTGTTCTCGTTGGGAAAGATAAGAGGTTAAATTTAAAGCAGGAGCGAGAGTATCTGGTGGGCACGGATTGGGTATATGGGAGCCAGTCAAGACTTTTCACTGACATATGCTATTGTCAGTTTTGTCCCTCTTCTTCCCTTTATCACTGGGCTGTGAATACAAAACTGGAACTCCATGGACTGTGGTCACTGCCTCTGTGTGAGCAGTGCTGGCTTGGTGGGCATTTGGTTTGGGGTTCCATTATCATTCAAATCACGAACACAGAGACAGGAACAGTAAATTGGTTAAGGGTGGTAGAAGATTCTGAGTCTTTCTTCTCTTGGATGAAATGTCTTTGAATGCCTAATCTGTAACCTATAAGGAAGGTGCTCCCTGAATACATGATTTCAGTCATGCTGTGTATTTCTCTGACTCTTGGCATCTTTCTCTTTGTCCTAATGACTGATATATAAAAAATGATTTCTTTTTAAACTAATTCATTTATTTTAATTTATTTAAAAAATTTTAAATTTATTTTCACTCACAGTGGAATTCCACTCTTAATATATTTTATTTTAATTTTATTTTTATTTTTTTTTAAATTTATTTATTTATTTATTTTTGGCTGCGTTAGGTCCTCATTGCTGCACGTGGGCTTGCTTTTAGTTGTGGCGAATGGGGGCTACTCTTCGTTGCGGTATGTGGGCTTCTCATTGCGGTGGCTTCTCTTGTTGTGGAGCATGGGCTCTAGGCGTGTGGGCTTCAGTAGTTGTGGCACGTGGGCTCAGTAGTTGTGGCACACGGGCTTAGTTGCTCCGCGGTATATGGGATCTTCCTGGGCTCGAACCCGTGTCCCCTGCACTGGCAGGTGGATTCTTAACCACTGCGCCACCAGGGAAGCCCCAATATATTTTATTTTGAATGGCCTTTTCAGAGGTGTAAAAAGTTATAAAAGTTTGAGAAGCATGTTTGTATGTCCAAATACTTTTGCCATTGATTGTTGTATATTTTTACGTTACTGTTCTTTGGCTAAAGGATTTCAGATTGATGCAAGATTCTGACTCCTGCAGTAGACCAAATATTGTTTACCTGTCTTTTATGTATTATTACAAAATTCCCAGAGAAAAAAGAGACTTCATAAACATTATGCTGTGATCCAAACATTTTAAGGGGGCAAAACTCTTTTGGACCTGTAAACAAATATAGTCTAAAAATCTGTGATATTACAGATGAGTCTTGTTCTGTTCTCTGTGGTCTGTCCAGGTCCTGACTTATGTTAACCCTAACATGAGGCAAAGGCAGTGGATCATCTCCCAACACAGAGGTACCGTATCATGCAACTCAGACCTGATTAAGACACTGCTGGGTGGAAAGGCCTTGTTGAAATTATATCAGAATACGTAGCACCTCTGCTCTTATTTTCTTCACTGAAGGAGGAAGACAAGAGCTGGTGCTTGTTGAAAGCCTCTTAAGGACAGGTGCTCTGCCTGGTAGTTTGTACAGTGTATATGCAACCAGATGGAAAATGTAGTATTTTAAGAACTAGCTCCAGAGTTACTTTTAGAAAGAGAAATGTGTTGTTTGGAGTAAAAGGCAAGTGTATGATTATCAGTGGGTACACCATCCAAAAAAAACAAAGAGTAAGTAGTTCTGCAGGGAAACTTTTTGTTTTGTTTGTGCATGTATTTTGTCTGAGAGAGAATAGAAAAGTTAGAACAAAAGAGAGAAATAAAAGAGGGAGGAGAGAGGAACCAGCCAGAGAGCAGAAGGCTGGGTGCTGTGGAGGACAGGGGTCAACGAAAACTGCTCAGTGAAAGGATGGCTGAAAGGACTTTTAAGGGTAGGAATATTTAGTGTGAGGGGTTTTGTTGTGGTGGTTTTGCTGTATAGTATGCAGGGCGAGTCTTCCTCATGACCCTCTAACTTTCAGCAAAATCTGCCACCTTGAAGACTGGGTGAGACCCTCCCCATTCTGACCCCAATGAATGCAGGTTAACATGAGGGACAGTGAGGGAAATGGTACATGTGTGTATAGGATATCGTGACCTCAGGGGCAGAGGTAACCATTCCGATCCTTTCCCTGCCACCCAAAGTACACTTATACAGACATGAATGCAACAATCACAGTCACCACGGCCTCCTCTCAGGAGTGTCAGAAATCTCAGTGAGGGCTTTTGGACTGCCCCCATAGGTCATAGAATTGGGGATAAGATATTTTTCTTAAAAAAAAAACTTCCACTGATCCCAGAATTCTTCTTATATACTGCCCATTTTTCTGCTTCTGTTCATAGCAAACGTCTTAATTGCATCGTCAGGGGTTACTCCCTTCCTTACATGTACTTGCCTCACACACCCTCTTCATCCACTCCCACTAAGTCTTCCAGATGCACCATTTGACAGAGAGTACATTTATCAAGGTCAACCATGAGCTCCATTTTGTTCAGTCTAATCTTCTTACCTCTTGTGACCTCTCAGCAGCATTTAGCAAAGCTGACTACGTCTTCCTTTTTTAAGCACATTCTTTTATTCACTTCTGAGACAATGTATTTCCTGATTTTCCTTCTATGTCACCGGTCACACCTTCCCAGTGTCCCTAGCTATTCTTCTCCCTCTGCTGATATCTTAAAGGTTACAGTACTGTAGAGCCCTGCCCTGGACCTTTTCCTCTTGTTCATCCATGTCGTCTTTTCAGATGCCTCCATTCAGTATGATGACATTACAGCATCTCTATGTTAATAACTCGTAAATTTCTATCCAGTTCCAGTCTTTCTCCTGAGCTTCTGAATCATATATTCAACTTGACATCTACACATAGGTATTTAATAGGCATTTCATATTAACATGTATGAGATAGAACTCTGGATTTCCTTCCATCCCCGCAAACCTCCTCCTCTTCCAATTTTCTGCATCTCAGCAAATGAAAGCACCATCTATCTAGTTTTTCAAGCCAGGAAGCTCCGGGTGATACTTGATTGCTTTCTTTCTCTTGTCCCTCCCTTTCAGTCTGTACATCAGACTTGTTGAATCTACCCTCCACACGCTGTCCTAAGTCCGTCCACTTCATCCATTTCCGTCCATATCCTCTACTACCAAACTACGAGACATCCTCAGTGATTACCATTCTGGACCTGCTGCTCAGGCTTGCTCTACTGCAACTCTCTATTCACAGAGTGATGAGGGCAAACTTGTAAAACCAGGACTTTCTGAAGATCTCTTGTAGTTTTCCATTTCTCAGAAAATCAAGTTAATTCTCCTTATTTTGATTTAAAACCCTATGTGACTTTTTTCCTTTCTGCCTCTCTGACTTTATCTTGTACCATTTCCATCCTTGTCCTTTAGGAGGTGGCCACCCAAACTTTTGACTTTGTTTTTTTTTTATTCAACAGGCTTGTTCTGCCTTAGGACAGTTCTACCTTGGCTACTTAGAATATAGCCCGGCACAGGGCAGTGCTCAATAAGTATTGAATGAGGGAATGAATAAAGCTGCTTGACCCTGGGCTAATTGTTTACTTCTCTAAATCGCACTTGTAAAACATTGCTCATATCTGTTGTACCTATAGGTTACTGTGAACATCAGATAATATGTGTGAAAACATTTATCATGGCCCTTGTATCAGTCAGGTTAGGCTGTTCTGCAGTAACAACCTCAAATATGAGTGACTTAAAATAATCAGGTTTTGTTTGTTGCTCATGTATTTCACTGGTCAACAGGAGTGGTGCTCTGCTTATCATAATGACTTTGGGATGTAAACTGATGGAATAGTCACTATTGTGAACATTGCTAGTCACCAAGACAGGGAAAAGAGAGCCTAGAGCATCTTGTATCAGCCAAAATATAGTCTAACCAAATCCCTTTGACCTACAACTCATTGACTAACTATAACTAGTTGCCAGTCCTCAAACAACTACAAGGAGAAAGGAAAGGCCTTCCTACCATGTACCTAGGTTTGACAATTAGACGTATTTGGTGAATGGTGCTAATAAATACCATAGCAAATGATACAGTAGATTCTTAACAAATTTTGTGTCCATTGACATGAAGAGCTGTTGATTAAAGTCACCTTATTTTTGAGTCGCAGTTCACAATGTGATGGGGAATGTAGTCTCAAAAAATAATGATAATATTAAACACATTGTACTGAGTGCTATGATGGAAGTTCAAGCAAAACGCAATAAGAAAAGGGTGTTTGATTGTCAGGTTGGAGCATCTGGAATGTGTTTGCAAGCCAAGAGGAGCTATTGGAGTTTACCAAGGCATGTTAGCACGCATGTAAAGTAGAAATTTGGGAATATAGATGAGATGTGAATGGGAATATGGAATATTGATGGGAATGTGGAGAGGTAAGAGACAAGCATCCTTCCTGATGGTCATTTCTCCTCTAGACCAGATTCAAGGTCCTCCATTAGACATTTCTATAGTAAGCTGGAACTCTGACCTTTACCTTGGTGTCCTGAAAAAAATAAGCCTGTCAGGCCAAGTGTGCTCTTTATAAGATAAGCAGGTCCACAGCTTTAATTTCTGTCATTTCTTTATTGGCAAAGAAGACTTCTTCCCCCAAGTGGTTAGTAGTCTATGTAATAAATGAGGTATATAACAGATATCTGCCACTGTAAGATGTCTTTTCAGATGCTTTGTTTCCAGAAGAAATTTGCTAGGAGAAATTGACAGGCCTGAAGACATCCTTTTGTCTGCCATGAGTTCCTGACATGGCATTTCTCATTATTGACATTCTTATTTCCAAAGATCATTCTAGTCTCTGTCCCAAATCAGTTAGTATCTGCTGCCACTGTTCAGTTGGTTTTCAAAGTACATTGGGCCATTTTTTTCTCTCCTTTTTTTTTTAGTTTGTCATTTACTCTGGTGCTAACATTTTAGAAGTTAGTAGTCATATAGAAAATCTCCATTCAACCAAAAATGAGTGAGCGTATAATTAAAGAAGACATATGAGCTTTGGTGGTACATTGATTTATTGAATGATGGATTCACTCATTCATTCACTCACTCATTCATTTATTCATTTATGTGTCCAATATACAATTAGTGTCTGTCATGAGTGTTAGGAAATATGGCCAAAGACATTAGTGACAAATGACCTCTTTGCCCAGGAATTTCATGACTAGTGAGGCAAGATCTTCAGCTGAGAAAACTCAAATGTGCATTCACCATCAAATATGTTCCAAGTTTACCAAATCAATCCCTCTTTAAAGTCTTAGTGGGGTTTAGTTAAGTACTGGGTATTTCACATCCTATAGTGTTGGCCCTTGACAAGTTCCAGAGAAGGATCCCCAAAATTGCCCTTCCCAGTTCTATGCTGTAACAACAGTTCTTTGAGAAAGGAGAGGAAAGACAATATATCAAACAGAAAAGAAATGTTACCTCTTTCCTACATTTTTTCTGGTTAAAAAGTGAAAAAGTCATATCTCGCGGGATAATAAAAGTTCTGAGGATTCAACATTGAAAATAGTCACCTAGAATTTTAAAATGTGCTATAACTTAATCATTACTGTGATGGCTGGGGTTCCCTGACATAACTGTGTAATTTGTATGAGGCTCCATGCTTTTTTCTAGGAACATTTCTGTTGGTGAAATCGAAAACATTGGACCTTTGTCACTGGGGGAGTTTTTGGCCTTGGAATTTGTGTGTGATTCTAAATCACTTTCTGTTCTGTAAGAGATCCCTGAGTTGCCCTTACTTTTTTATGAATTTTGAAGCTGGAGGAGTATCAAAAATTGAGGTTGGGGAGTCCTTTCCTCTTCCCTGGAGCCTTTGATTTTTGAAATGGTCAACCTGCTTGATTTATTGGTCCCTGACTTTCATTTATCCCCAGTTAAACTCCCTGTGTTTAGGTTGTTTGATAAGACATTACCTTTGAATACTCAGGAAGCTTTAAAGGAGGATACTTGTGATTTATGATCAAAGCATGCAGCAGTAAGACAGGTACTTGACAGTAGTGGGTAAGCACCCATTTTTATGCCAAAAACTTTCCGTAAAGGTAAGAAATAAAGGGAACAAGTGAGATAACAAATATCATATGTGATTTCCATTATCTTGCTAAGAGATTTTTTTATGTTTTTTGATATTGGCATGGAAGAGAGCTTGAAGGAAGTATGTATTTGAAATCAAGTAAGCTTAGTTAAAGTTAGATATAATAGTCTATTAATTGAATGGTTTAAGTTAAGTACCACATAATGAAAGATGTGAGATAACAGTTTAAAAGATGTAAAAGAAATTTGACACTAGTTTTCTGGAAGATGTTTTCCTACTAAGGTCGATGAAATACAGAACATTTCAAATATGAGATACCTGATGTTTTCTCATTGAGCAGGGCCATATGAAATGGAGCTAAAGTAGAAAATCCTCCACCTTGATTGAGCACAGAAGTAAATTATGCATTGATCATCCTTATCTTTCAAGCACATAGTGTGTGCTTGTTTCGGACACATTTGCTCTGGTATACTTTTGACTCTCTGGCATCATAAAAGGTGCAAGTTCTAATTACTTGCCTCTCAGTCAAGAGGTGATACAGACATAAGAATAAAATTCCAGTCATGGACCTGTAGACTACTTTTACTTTAGTGGGAAATGCTCTGTCAAATGCTTTAGAATGCAAAACATTTTATTAAAGATAACAGACTACATTTATTGATATATTGAATAAGAAAAGTCAAAATAAGACTCGGACCTTTGGATATTTCAAAACCCAATTAAAAACTCTGATGTTCTTTGGAGGCATTTGCCTTTTGTTTTGATTTGTTTGCCTGGTATATTCATTTTTTCTTCCCTTTATTTAGAAAGACTTTGTCACCTTCCTCCCCCTCCAGAGGAGGGATGTGAAAGTACCAAAGTAGGATTCCAAAATTCTAACCCTTTAGGGCAGAGGGTCTCAACTCTCATCTCAGATTAGAATCACTTAGGACATGAATTTTAAAAAGTCGATACCTGGGATCTACCCCTTGAGGCTTTGATTTTCATTTGGTCTGGGGTTGTGACCTGGCTTCAGTGTTTTTGTTTAAACGTCCAAGTGATTCTAATATGCAGTCATGGTTGAGAGCTCTTGCCTTTGTAGAGCAGAGATGGTTAGAGTTTGGAGGGAATATTGGGGTGGGGTTGGAATCAGAGAGAAGAATTGCCCTCTATATTGTAGACTAGAAAAGGATTCCTTTGAATGGGTGGTGGGTGACATGGTGGCAGAAGGTAATTAAAGCAGAGATTTGGATGGTTTCTGGAGGGAAGGGCTCTGCCTCCAAGGCTGCCTTCTGGGATGTGTATAAGACTCTGGGGAGAGAAAGGCTGTGGGATGCTCTGTAGGTAGGGTCTCATGGGGAGGTCCCGAATCTTCAATTGTGTCCTGACTGTTACGATGACTCAAAGAGCCCTTAAAGATAAATGGGACATCGCCATGGTGACCTGTGTGTTCCACGGGCCAAGGACCAGACTGATGTCTCTCTGCAAGTGTCTTGATTACTTGGAATCTCCTAGAACCATGACACAGACAGATGAAAGCAAAGAATCCTTAAAATGACTGAGACATTTTCACTACCCCACTAGTGCAGAAGAATAGGAGTTCAGAACCATTCATTAAGTTGAAACGAAGAAATTATAGAAAGCTACATTACTTGCACGTACAAATTTGTGACTGGGCTTCTCTGCCCATCATCTGTTTTCACAGGTACAAAACAAAACAAAACAAAAAAGTTAACAAAAGGAGAAAACAGGGAAAAATTGAGAGACCCCTCTAAACAGGGTTCATGGAGTGAAAATTAATAGAATATTTGGTTTTCCGGGCCAATTTTAGTTTTCCATATGTAGTCCTGGAAAAGCCGAAGACCAGAAACTTACTCCATTTAGCAACAGTAGTGTTAAAATAGTGCTAAGGTTTATTAAAGCCAGGAAATATGTCTTAGGGAGGATATCAAAGGGCATATCCCTTGATATTTTAGGATGAAGGATTTGTCTGGTGTTTGGCTTCCTTGTTGGGTTTAACTGAGAGGTTTTTGTTTGTTTGTTTGTGTTTGGTTTTTCGGTTTTTGTTTTTTTATCAGCACATATTGTAAAGGATCTGAACCACATTAACTGCTGCAGACCAACTAGCATAAACGATGGATCTTGCCCCCAGGGTGTTTGTGCACAAACCTATTAAGAACCGTGTTGCCTTTGACTCCAATTCATCGTAAAAGCCTTGTTAGTGTTTCTGTATACTCCATTGTTGGAGTTGTGCATGCAGAATGACAATTAAGCTTTCACATAAAGAGGTTTGATTAAGGATGCTTTAGCACTTACAACACCGTTGAGGCCAGCCTTGCAGCCCTGCTTATATCCACATTTGAGTCGACACAATGAATGGGCATTTCTCTTTAATAACCCAGCAAGCTATCATGTATTCTTTATTTCCATCTTAAAGATTTGGTAAATGCATATATGTTTAGCTGTTTCCACGCTTGTCTAAGATATAGCGAAGTATCTTTGGATTATGTTTCCTTTATGTAAGAGTATTGAAAATATACATTACTTATTCTTGAGCCGAATGAAAGCTATACATTCTCATGGTTAAAATCTGGTGTATAAACTGGTGTATAAATTCAACTTGTTGCAAGCTTTGGCAGTGCCACCTTTTTACTTTGTAAATTAGAAAACCGTTAAAGTTCTCTGCTTCTTCATCAGTGTCCTCTGTACACTTTCATGGAGTTGTTGAAGGATAAAGTGAGACGGTGTAAGTACTCGGTTCAGATGATTTTAGCTTAAAGAATGATTTAAGAAAAACCCAACTCTACCGGCTTAAATGATAAATTTATTCTCTTATAACAAAACGTCTAGGACAGTGTTTCTAGAGTTAGTTAATTCAGCTGCTCCGTGACATCATCAGTGACATAGATTGTTTCTAACCTTTTACTTTGCTGTTTTCATCGTGATAGTTTGAAACTTGATCTGACTCCCTTCCAGGTCTCAGAATGGCTGAGGCAACCCCATGCATCATATCTCAATTTAACAATGTCCCAAAGTCATAAGGGAAAAGAGGATTTCCTTCCTAGAGTCCTTTGTTAAGACCAAGGATAACTTTATCAGAAATCCATCCCTAGAAGATCTGTTTTCATGTCTCCTTGGCCAAAATTGTTTAATATGCCTATTAATAAATTATACCTTAGAAAAGCAAATAGAATTACCTTGAATCAAGATTTATCCCTGAGGTGGGGCAAGTCCCGGTTTCCTTTATAATACTTGGGTTGTATTGTCAAGGAAGGAGATGATATGTATGTATGTGTAGATCCATAATTGTCTAGGCAACTGACAGCATCTGTTGTCTGTTCAAAGCCTTGAAAACTATTTCAAGCGTAGGAGTAATTAAAAGAAATGCAATTAGATGCTTATACTAAATTTATGTATGTGCCTATCTCTGTGTAGATATATGGATAGATATTATATTTATTTACATATATGTCAACCACCCATTTTTGGAAATGGTTTAGGAAACAGGCACCTTTTCATACATTGCTGGTAAGAATATAAATTGATACAAACGTTCTTGAGGCTAATTTGACAGGATGTATCAAAAGGCCTAGAAATATTTATTTACAGCAACTTATTCTAAAGAAACAATCAGTCACAGCTACGTATGTGAGAAGATTTTCATTGTGCCCATTTATTCCACTTATTATTTATAAGAAAAGAAACTAGAGGCAGCCTAAATATGAACTAATGAAAGTTTGATTGAATAAATTACAATATATTCATATTTTAGAATACAATGAATTTTAAAATAATATTCAGAAAACTATTCAGTGTCAATGGAAAATTCTCATCATACAGTATGATGAAATTCTAACCAGTATGTATACTATTTTCCAATTTAAATAATAAATAAAAACTATCTACGGATATACATAAACACATAGAAATAGAGGCAGGGAATATTCCCCCAGATAAATAGGTATCAGAAAGTATCTGTGAATGGAAGATTATATGTGATATCTTTTCTTTACACTTTATGTGTTTTCCACTTTTTTCTGTGGAATGGAATACAATGCAGTGAACTGTATTACATTTTAGTTTTAGAAAAGTGTTATTAAAATATTAGAAAACAGAAAATGCTAGATAAAGATGACATTGAGTTTATTCCTCCAAAATCTCCTACGTGTCATCCTACTAAACTAAATTTTAAAAAATGTTTATGACTTGGTTGTGCTAATGCATTTCATCCTTAGTGACATAGATTAGGAGTCTGAACTAAAGAGATTAAAAGCAATGGCTTTGCTTCATCGGGTTTCTGAGTAATTTGATTGGCCAATATGTCAGTTGAAGGGCACTTGCAATTATGATGCTGTTTTCGTCCTTTGAGGGTCCTAGAAGGTAATCTGATAGCCAGGTTCTACCTGCCCTGTTTTTCTTCAGCTCTTCTGGCAGGGTTTCCAGATTCAAGGCAATTTGTCCAATTTTTTTTTTTTTTTTTTCTTGACTGTAGCCAAGTCAAAGAGAGAAAGTGAGGGGAGACAGAAAAGTCCCAGGATTTTCATAGAAAAGCAACCACTGGATGAGAATCAGGCAACGTAGATTCTAGTTCTACCCTGGATACCAGCTCACTGAATGAACGCCACTGTCTCAATATTTTCCTTTGCACCTTGAAAGATTAAGGATTAATTAGCTCAATAGTTTTCAGTCAGAGGAGCTGGGATTCCAAATAAGATTTCTTTTGAAAGGAGTTCAGCTTATTTAAAAAAAGACGTAATCTCGCAAGCTACTACTTTTCTAATTCTGTGATTCTTTAAGATATGGTTCCTGACCTCTAGGAAATTATGATCTCTTTGGGGGGCATACAATTTACATTTTAGGAGCATAATTTTATAAGGCATATAGGTGCTAAATTGTGAGGTGTGAGTGTAAATGATGTGGGAAAGAGCACTGGTGCTGGGAGAAAGAAGGGCATTAATTACTACATGGTAGCGAGAATGTGTTTTCCACAGGGAGCTGTCTGAATGGGTTTGATTTTGACGTTGAGTGGGAGATGGCATAAGAGAAATAAGATACAATAGTGGTGCTTTAGACATAGATCCATCTCCATGTTGGTCAATCTACAGCAAACCTGGAGGTGTCCTGGGTCGAAGTGGGAAAAACAGAAGGCTCTGAATCAGACAGACCTGGGTTCCTGCCCCAACTCCAGGCATTTATTAGTAGTGCCAACTTGAATCAGCTTTGGGGAAATGGACATACCTTTCTCCCAGACTCTTGTGAGGAGTAAATTAGATAATATTTCTAAAGTGGTTGGAAGAGAGCTCAGCACAGAGCTCTCTGTGTTTGTTCAACAAACATTATCTACTACTACTTCTATTTTACAGGTGAGGAATCTTACTTGAGACACAGGGAGGTTAGAGAGCACATAGCCACAGCCCTTGGGAGTGCTGGAGGAGGGGTAGATAGGAATGAAGGACTTCTACCTTCAGAGACTCAGATGCAACCTCCATCAGAGCTCTTTGGAAGATGCCTTTAAAATGCTAATGCAATATGGACTGCAGAGGCTCAGTCAACATTGGTCGTTATTAGAATGACAGGCAGAGCCTGGGACTTGGGTCCAAGAGAATCCTGTTTAACCCACAGCTCTGCCCTTTATAAGCTTTGGGATATAGGTGTGATTCCTTAAGTGCCCTACGGCTCAGTTTGTAACCCCAAGAAAGCAGGTTGGGTTTTAATGTTTAGACACATGAAAAAGCCCAACCCAATGACTGATTCTGAGATGGTGCTCAATATTGAAGCACTAAGACTTGATCAACAAATTTCCCTTTCTCCCTTCTTCTCACCAAATGGCTCTAGAAGCACTTCCAGGGACACCGAGGCTCTTTGAAGTACATCTGGAAGCCCCTTGTCTTTAGAGGCTCAGTCTCTGTTGACAGTGTCCAGATTCTCTGGGAGCCTGCAGTTAGATGCTTTGGGCTCATGGGTTAAGGAGATCAGCAAAAAGTAGATTCCCAATGGTCTGTAACTAGCAAGGAATACATTCCTTTATTTAAAGAAAAATATCACCTCTAGAGTCATTCGTTTTGTAAGTTCCTGTAGACCAGAGCTTTGGAATATGTTCTATAAGCTCCCTTAAAACATTTATGTTTATTCCCTGAGAAAGGAAGCCCCCTAAACTGTGAACACCTTTGGCATTTATCAGCTCTGCTGGCTGGCATCTGGTTAGTCCTTAGGGGCAGCCATAGGACAAATTGCTTTCAGGACAAGGGTCAGAAGCTTGGTCTAGGTTGGACTCCAGGATGCGGTTTTGACAGTTGGGAAATGTCCTCAGAGGGAAATCACAGCATACAGAGAGATGTGTAAAGCCAACAGTGAGTTTGTCGTCCACCTGTTGAATACCCGATGCCTACATGGGTATTCTACATTGTGGAAATCACACTGCAGCTATCAATTAATATTTTAATTGTTTCTACTTATATCATGAGCGTTGGCCAACTTAGTAAATTCCATAGAAATACAACTGCTCGTGGCTGCAAAATATCCTGTCTTCTGTATGCATTATTTTAGTTTTTGCCACATTGAAGAAATACTAAGATCCAGTTGCTTCTCTGTCTTCATTTGGGTCTATCATATACATGCATTTAGTCTTCGGTTATTACGATGGATGGTGATGGTTGTTTTTGCCCCATTTTGGATGAGGAGTGAGTGAGTCACAGAGCAAAACTCAGACTAGCCCCAAGCAGGAAGTACACATACTTAGAGGTTCACGCAGTGGGAGGGATAAGGGTTTCTTAGGTGTTATTCATTAACGGACATTTCTGGGAAAAGTATAGGACCCTAAAGAACTGTGTAGCATTAACGCATATCTTGGCGGTGTCAGGACCTTGCATAATTATTTTACATAAGAACACTTTGTAACTAGACAGGTGCTCCAGCGAGCCCCTGTCTTGTTTATGAGATGTGTTTTCCATATTTCTTATTGAGTTCTTTGTTCTTTAAAATTCAAAGAGTCTTCCTAGATCAGCTAGCAATTATTTTTCCCCTCTTGGCATTCATTTTCCCATTCTGACTGATCAGTTGAATGTAGGGAAAGCATTAACGTATCAGGAATTTCAAATAGCTGGGATGTTAGAGACATATAAGGCGTCAGAAAATACCTTCATGTTACAGTGATTTGATTCTGAGTTTGGACGAACTGTTGAAGAAATGTGCCCAGAGAGAGCTTGCTTTTTGATTCTCCAAAACTTTAGGGTATTTTCTCATTAAGAGAAATTCTTTTCTTCAAGCAGGTTGTCCATTTGACTTGGTTCTGTGAAAGATGTGGCATTGTTTGGAAGCAGATAGCATCCTTGCCTATCAGTGTGAGAGGGGCATGAGGGGACAGTTCCTGTCTCAGCCAGAGTGTGTGTGGTCTAAATGACTGTTAGGTCACAGCAACCCAGGCTGAGCGGCTTACAGTGCAGTGGAGGAGATCAAGTGAAGATATAGCCTGTCATGCTTCTCTTGGCCTCAAGCAAACCTTTTTTTTTTTTTTTTAAGGACAGGTTGGAGCAGCTCATAGCTTCAGAGCCAAGCCCATGAGTGAGGCCAGAGAGCAGTGCCCTCAATCTATTTTTAGGATTTAGAAAACCTGCAAGTTAGAAAATAGCACTGGCATGTAATCGTGCTTACCTCTCAAAGTTCCTGGAGGTTTGAATTTGCTCCACTGCTATTTGGACATGTTTAATTTTATTTTGTCTCTTTTCTCGTCTCATTTTGTCCCTGGACTCTGTACTCTCGGGTGTGTTATTATAGCTTTTTCCCTCGAATCTCCTTTCATTTTTTCTTTTCATATTTGCTTCATTAATGTGTGTGTTATTATTTATGACTGATCTGAACAAATGATGGTTTGAATGAGGGATGTAGGGTCAAAAGTGAGTTAAAACAGAAATGAACAAGTGTTGACAAGAATATGGAGAAATTTGGAACTCTTGTTGTACTGTTAGGGAGAATATAAAATGGTGCAGCTGCTGTGGAAACCAGTTTGGTAGTCCCTCAAAAAATTAAAGATAGATTAAAAATCATATAATCCAGCAATTCCACTTCCAGGTATATACCCAAAATAACTGACAGTAAGATTTTGAAGAGATATTTGTGCACACATGTTTACAGCAGCGTTAGTCACAAAAATAACTAAAATGTGAAAGCAACTTAAGTGTCCCTCAACAGAAAAATGAATAAGCAAAATGCAATATATCCATACAGTGGAGTACCATTCAGCCTTAAAAAGGGGGGACATTCTGACACATACAACACGGATGAACCACAGGGAACATTATACTAAGTGAAAGAAGCCAGTCACAAAACGACAAATACAGAATGATTCCACTGTATGTAGAATCTCGAGTTGTGAAATTCATAGAGACAGAAAGTAAAAGGTGGTTGTTACAGGCTGGGGAGTTATTGTTTAATGGGTATATAGGTTCAGTTTTACAAGATGAAAAGAGTTCTGGAGCTGGATGATAGCGATGATTGCACAACAATATGAATGTAGTATTTAATACCACTCAACTGTACAATTGAAATGGTTATAATGGCAAGTTTTATGTTATGTGTACTTTACCACAATAAAAAAACATTGGGAAAAAATGCCACCAGGACAGATCTCTTCCTGTTACTGGGTCTGCTTTAGAAATAACATTTACCATGGTTCTCCTTGCTTCCTGTAACATATTGGGTATCAAATTCTGGTTTTTCCAGAGAGTGATTTATTCATTCATTACTTTATTCATTAAACGATTATTGATTGAGAAATCTACTGAGCATCAGGTATTATTCTAGATGTCGTGATACATTAGCGAAGAAAACAGAAAATTTTGCTATCAGTGGAGCTTTCATTCTAGTTGGGTGGAGTCAAACAATAAACAGGAAATATCAATATATAGTATGCCAGACGGTAAGAACTATGGGGAGAAATAAAGTGATGGAAGGAGATGGGGGTGCTAGGGTGGGCAGCGGTGCGGTTTCTTTTTTATGCGGGCCTCTCACTGTCGTGGCCTCTCCCGTCGCGGAGCACAGGCTCTGGATGCGCAGGCCCAGTGGCCATGGCTCATGGGCCCAGCTGCTCCGCAGCATGTGGGATCTTCCCGGACCGGGGCACGAACCCGCGTCCCCTGCATCGGCAGGAGGACTCTCAACCACTGCGCCACCAGGAAAGCCCAGTGGTGCAGTTTTATATGGGGTGGTCTGGAAAGGTCTCACAGTAAGGGGCACAAAAGCAAAGACATGAGAGGAGTGAGGGGAGTAAGCCACGCTGATCCCTGGAATAACGATCCTCCAGGCTGTGGAAACAACAGATGAGCAGAGCAGTCATCTATGCAATGACTCAGGATGAGGTAAGGAGGCTTGTTAAATCAGTAAACTCCCATTGGCTCTTATCTACCGTACGTCTGTCTCTAGTATTTTCCCATGGAATCAAGTACATGTGTTTCGTGCCGCAGAGACTTCTTTCACGGACTCTGGGTCATGACTGTCTTCCCAAGGCTTAAAGATGATAGAATTTGAGCCATTGCCTAAATGGGGAGTTCCTGTGTTTTTTTCTTTAAATGGCAAGCAAAGCTTTAATGGCCCCAGCCATTACTAGGACAATACCCTTTTTAGAAGAATAGAGTTCACAAAGGGACATTTGAACACAGCTTGTAGGGAGTTCAATTCTCATGTCCCATTACTGTTAACAAGGTCTCCACATTTAATTCCACAGGGTAAATGTGACAACTGTAGAGTCAGGGCCAGAAAGTATCTCTAAGCAACCAGGGAGCTGAAAGAGCCTTGCTTTTTTCTTTATTTTTATGTCTGTGGTATTCCATTTCCCCTGCTGTTGATAAATAATTCAGAAAAGAAAAGAATGTTTCAGCCCTGACTTTTTAATGCCGAGGACAAATGCATTATGCGATTGGTCCCCAAACATGCACAGGCTTTTGCAAGAAGGTCAGTATTTTGTGTTTGTTGGTTGGCAGTGTGTTCTCTGGGGCTTTGCAATCGATTGGCTTTGTTCTTGTAGCCAGAAGAAAGGTGAGGACTGCGTGTATGAAATACACAGAGCTGACGCTGTCATGTTGTCACGGTCCCTAAGCGGGCTGCTCAGCAACAGGTAATAGACTGGTGGGTGTTGATGAGCTGTGCAGCTTGGCTTAGAAGGGGCGATTATCGGAGGACATCTGGTGACATAAGGTAATTGTCTTGAAACCTGACTGGACCTGGGCTACAGTACCACACTGAGCATCTAGGTACCAGGGCGTGCTGGCAGGGGAGGACAGATGTCACAGTGCCTCTTGTTGAACTTGTTTCTCCTGCAGCTAGGATGTCCATGCTTACCCAACTATGGTACCCATTTGCTTACACTGGAAAATAATTCTAATACAGAGATAATAATAGTATATATATAAAGTATAATAATAAAGTCAGAAAATGGCCTCTGTGGATAGAATCGTGTTGACAACTCATGTTTAGAAACAATGTTACTATCCATATACTAAATGAATAATTTGGGTCACCATTCACAACAAATGCCAATGGTTAGTTGGCTAAAAGGAATGGAGTGGAGAGGAAAAAATTCTGTATTGGTTACTAGAGAGACATTTTAATCCAGACTAACACAGTATATGCCCTTGGGTAAGTCATTTTATCTCTTTGGACCTCAGTTTTCTCATCGATCACAGGAGAATGTTACCTTATAAATAATGTTCAGAGGGTCTACTAAGCTCTTAATTCTTTGAAGCCAAGAATCATGGCTTTTCCTCTCTTTATCCACAATGCCTGCCATACTAATAGGCACCTTTTGTTCGTTTTTTTTCCTAGTGCACATCTGTGATCATTTGGAGTATTGCAATTGCAATTTTGTTTGATTTGTAGAACTTTATTTTTTTATTTTATTTTATTTTTTGGGGGGGTACGCGGGCCTCTCACTGTTGTGGCCTCTCCCGTTGCGGAGCACAGGCTCCGGACGCGCAGGCTCAGCGGCCATGGCTCACAGGCCCAGCCGCTCTGCGGCACGTGGAATCTTCCCGGACCGGGGCACGAACCCGCGTCCTCTGCATCGGCAGGTGGACTCTCAACCACTACGCCACGAGGGAAGCCCAGAACTTTATTTTTAAAGGTGCCTTTGAGTTTTATATTTACAACTTTTTAACATGTTTTAAAAGAATGTGTGAATGAGCTACTGAAATACTCTTTCTTTGGTAGCGTTTGTTTCGCTGAATATTTTATGTGACTTCTGCATATTGGCTCAGGCCATAATGATGTTTTATTAACCGTTATTAACTTGTGACTCGGACTTATCATACAAGCGATCAAAGAACCTTCCTTTTGCACATGAGGAGATTTCTGTGAAGGAGAACGGGAGACACTGGTTCAGGATGGACAGCTGGTCTCCCTTTTGAAGCCCTTTTCATGCTGAGTTTTGTAGATGCTTTTGAACACTTGTTGACAAATGTCACCCCTCTGGCACTCACCCTGCTTCTTTGTTTAAACTGGTGCCCGCAGAGCCCAAGCAGCAACACAGCTGCTGACAGTGTAATGATAATTGCTACCAGTTGTGCCTTTCCTCAAGGATTAGGCTGTACTGGGGGCAAGGGGAGGGGAAAAGATATGATGGAGGATCACAGAAAGAATGGGGACTAAATATCAGAAGACCCACAGTGAAATCTCAGCTTGAACTATTATGAGTTTTATGACTTTGGACAAAATACATAACTGAACACTTTCTTCTTTGGTAAAATGAGGGTGGAGACCTCTGTTTTAAGGCCTTTTAAAATTTATGAAAGTGCTATGAATGGTGCTGTGGTCTAAGTGCTATGGTCAGAGGAAAGGTAGCACTTCAGGCTGGGGTGACCAAAGAAGAGTTTGAGTTAGTGGCTTCAGAGCTGTGAAATAGCATTTGGTTATTGTTGGAACCACGAGGAGAGACTTTGCCAGTGGAAGGACTGGCAGGTGTCAAAGCAGGGACTGAGAAAGACTCAAGACCTGTTGAGGCAAAGCAGAGTGTTTTAACTTCACCGGCAGTGAGAGCCCTTAAGAGTGGGATGCCCTTAACCAAAGGCTTCCGTGCTCCTTTGGCTTCTTTGCTTTAAAATCCCTGATTTTGACAATTCTAATAATCACTCATTCAACAGCAGATATTTGTGGGGTGTCAGCTCTGTTTCAGATCCTCTTTTATGTGCTGGGGATAAAGGAGTGGGAGAGACAGAGTCCTTGCTGTTAAGCGTTTTTAGAGAATGTGACAATATTTGTGCCTAATGAGGACATCCTGCCATGGAATTGGTATGAGCAGAGGAGGAATTTTAGCAGAGTTTTCAGTATCACTTGAGAGGCATCTATTTACAGGCTACAGTAGCCCATTGAAAAGAGCTTGCTTTTTGAACGTGAAGTCCAAATACGTGAGTATTGGAGGCGTGAGTGTAGAGTGCTTGGAGCTAGTGAAACTAGGTCTCCTAACTAAATGAACTTGTGTACATTTCTTAACTTCCCTAAAGTTCGATCTCTCATCTATGTAATGTGCATAATATTAATATTTATGTCATAGGGTGGTTTTGAGGATGAAATAAAATATCGGTGTAAAACACTTTGCCTGATGCCTAGCATATGATATGTGCTCAGTACATGTTAGCTGTTATTGTTCCTATTATTAAACTTTTTATTGGTTTTGTTTTCCACTTAATATTTAACATGTACTCATAATACCTCTTAAAAGAGGGGGGAAACACACTATCACCTTTATTACTATTACCTTTACTGCTTTCCATTAAACCCAGAGAGATCCTTGGCTTTTGGGAAAGTGCAGATCAGAAGAGCAGTTTATTTGTAGCTTTTATAAAAAAGCATCTCTGGAGATTCTTTGAGTGGTAGGAAGAAAAGAAAATTACTGCATTTTTTAGGCATGATGGTGATTGTATTTCTTAGGAATGGATAGAAAGGTCTCATGAGTGTTAACTTGTGAAGGAACAAACCAGAGAAGTATGTCTGGTGTAGTCCAGGTATTCAGGGAGCAGATGAAGATGATGATTTGGGAGGCATTTGTCGATGTGCCCAGATTTACCAACTGGATGGAGGACGCACTGTGCAGAGTTGAGCCCAGACTGTGGAGCCAGAAAGGCCTGAATTAGCATCTTACCTCCACAGCTCATGTGGCTGGCAGCAAGTCATTTTAACCCATCTGAACCTTTTTTCTTATTTGTAAAGTAGGAGTGATAACAATAGCAGTACTTGTATCATGGCATAATATGAAGGTTAAGCGAACTAATAAATGTAAAACCATTGGTGGCAGTGTGGCACATGGAATCAGCAAATAAAACGTATAACTAGATATCTCACCAAACCTGCAACATAGTAGTTGCTCAATGAATATTAGCCACCTCTTTCTCCTCAACTGCTTTATATATTTTAATTTGTTTATGCAGATTTGAAGGAAAATATTGAAAACACTGGCTCTTACCTCTTATTTCTCAGTTTTTGGTCCCACAACTTGGTGTTTCATTCTCATGCCTAAATCCTTGCAAACTGTTTTCAGATTCTAACACCTGTATCCCTCCCTGCTACCAGGGCTAGAATGTAGGTTGTCTTTTACCCACATGACCTAAAAGACAGTTAGTGCTTTATTATCAGCCAGATGATTCAAGGAGTTGCAAAACAGATCTTAATGATATTTATATCAATCATTCATTCAACAAATACTTGAGTATCTGCAATGTGTTGGGCTATGTTCTAGACGTTACATATAGAGAGCAGGGTATAAGACAGACCAAATCCCTGCCATCATGGTGCTTATATTCCAGACATGGAAACAGTTGATTAAAAACAAAAAAACTTGTTATTTCAGTTATAAGCGTTGTAAAGAAAAACAAAAGAGAATATAGGACTAGGAAATGATTGGTTTGATCAGGAGGGTATTTTATAAAGGACAGTAGCATAAGACTTATTGAGGCATTGGCCTTTTTGAGCCAGAATCCGAATAAGGGGTTAGGGTAAGCCATACAGAGCTCTGTGAGAACACTGTAGTTAGAGGGACCGCTGAGTGCTGAGTCCCTAAAAAAGGACTGAACTTGGTGTGTTTGAGGAACAGAGAGAAGGCTGTCCTGAGAGAGACACATGGTAAGATTAGGTCAGTACAGAGAGATCAGGTCTTGCACGGTTATGTGGACTCTGGTAAGGGTGTAGATTTAATTCTAAATGTTCTGGAAAACCATTGAAAGTTTATCCAACCATAGCAATGATAGGATAGTCACTACTGAGCACAGCGGTGATTATATTCCATTGATCAACCAATATGCATTTCTGTAGCATTTTCTGTATTTCCAGCAGTGGTGCAGTGGGTAGGGTTTGTGGGTATTGGTGAGTTCAGAAAGGTAGGATAGGAAATGCCTCTGTCCATAAGAAACTTAATATAGAAATGGGGAGATAATTCTATTATACATGGAATAATTCAAAACCAATGCTCTAAACTATAATATTATCTCTGAATACAAAAGAAGGTGATAAAAGGAAGAGGCCCCGTGTTTTGAAGAAACTTGGGAAAAATGTCTGGAAAGTTTGGAGGAACCAGGTATAGAGGGCATATAAGTCTCCCCGAGTAGATTAGACATAATAGGTCACCGGGAGCCATTATAAACTCCTGGACTGGGTATTTAGATGATCGATCTGGCAGTAGTGTGCTTTGGAAGAAGCGGGATTAAATACTCAGAGACTAGTTTGTGGATTGTATAATAAACTTG
The DNA here is from genome assembly GCF_964374135.1 of Grampus griseus. Taxonomy (NCBI): domain Eukaryota; kingdom Metazoa; phylum Chordata; class Mammalia; order Artiodactyla; family Delphinidae; genus Grampus; species Grampus griseus. The sequence continues at coordinate 75,464,491 of NC_139002.1, forward strand.
TTCACCAAAGCCTGGATAAAGCTGGTGGCTTCGGTGGCAGGTTGGATAGAGGAGACTGAAGAGAGGGAAATAAGTTTTAAAAATCCTAATGTTTGTACTTTGTGAAACTAGAAAGACGCCATTTCCATGAATGGAAATGGCATTATTGGAAAAAACGAGTCATTTTGGAGTAGAACAGTATGGGTCCTGTCTGTAGTGACGATAGGATATTTATTCAGGCGTGTCTGGTCGGTGCAGTTTAATAAAGCAAAAGGGTATCAGATGATATTTAACCAGAGGATTCAGGAGTGGCAAATGAAACTCAAGGAAGGTGATGACAATAGCAATAATGACTACTGTTATTCTGCTATTACTATTTCTTATTACTATCATCGTCATCACGTCACTATCATCTTTTAGGTTAGTGTCCATTTTCTTCACTACAGGGTAATTGTGCACCAGTGGTGCATAATAGGCAACTTAATCACAAGTTGAAATGAAGACATCTTCACCCATCAAGATCAAATTATATCACCAGCTCTCCTTTATGGACCACCATGTCCCGTGCTCACCTGTAAAGAAGCAAAGACAAGAAGGGAAGTTGGCTGGGCCTGTCTTAGATGTATAATTCTACCTGCAGTTAACATGGTCCAATTAATGCCTTGGACAATAATTCTGATTGATATGCCTTACTTTTAGAGTGGAAAGAGGAATGAGACATATAAAGAAAGCAATGGAGATCTCCTCCCTTCTTATAAAGTGAATTCAACGTATAAGTGGATAAAAATACCAAACTGGATTAGATGTGAGAGTTAGGTATGTGAGATAGAGATGGGAGTCATCCTGCTACAAGTATGTGAATAAGGATATAAGAAAGTGTACAGAGAAAGGTGCGTAAGGCCACGTCCTAGAGGAGAACCCCATATGAAGGCCTTGGGTTGTGGGGTAGCAGCAGCAGTAAATGTGGCAGTAAAATTAAGAGATTAAGATTAAGAGTAAAATTAAGAGACCATACAGAGGCTTTAGGAGAGTGAAGGTATGGAAAATTCCATTATATTTGACAAGAAGAGAGTCACTGGCAATCTTCTGAAGAGCAGAATCACTGCTGTCTCCGATAACAGGATTTAAAAAGAGAGATTTTGATAGAAAGTTGGACAGTGGTTAGAATATGGAGGTTTTTGGCAGTCACACAGTTAGAAAGAATTGTAGAGAAACCTAAAAGGGACAGCAAGGTCAAATGAAAGACACTTTGTCCGCTCAAGTTGACTTTTAAGATGAGTAACATTTGAATGTTATACGGGAGAAGTGGGTTGAAGATGCTTAAGAGGCGGGCTTTATTGTGGGCAGGCAGGGTACAGGTGGAGGAGCTGGCTCTATGGGAGGGCTTGGAAAGGAATTGTAAGACAGGAAGGAATAGAGGATAGAGCCAGGGAGAGGGGTCTAGAGTGAAAGCCATGTATGCTTGCGGAGATCCACGCCTGGCAGTGCGCTAAAGCCAACTTTTCGTTCGGTACGCTTTCTGCAGCCTATTTTCCTTCCTCTGTCTTTCACAGACCACAGGTACCAGTTCTACCTTATGTAAATAGAAATGTAAGGCTTTCGCTCTGGTGGGACCTTTGAAATATACTATCCACTTTATTGTTCTGTCACATTTCTCAGCACTTTGTTTTTCAAAGGTGTTTTGCTATGTGAGGATAGGGAGAGCCTGATGGCATTGTTAAGCAACTAAATCTGGGGTTGAAAGCTCTGCATGAGTGGCATTTAATTATTTCCTCAGTGCTTTTGGGGAAATCTCATAATTGCTCTCTCAGTCTCCCCATCTGCAAAACTGGTATAAAACCAGCCTTCTGGGCTTCCCTGGTGGCGCAGTGGTTGAGAGTCCGCCTGCCGATGCAGGGGACACGGGTTCCTGCCCTGGTCCGGAAGGATCCCGCGTGCTGCGGAGAGGCTGGGCCCGTGAGCCATGGCCGCTGAACGTGCGCATTCGGAGCCTGTGCTCCGCAACGGGAGAGGCCTGCATACCGCCAAAAAGAAAACAAACAAACAAAAAAACCAGCCTTCTTCTCCCTAGGGCATTGGAGGCTTACTAAGTTAATGTTTTATAAATCACCAAAAAGATTCTAAATGCAAGTGCTATCATTACCCACCTATCAGATATGATGGCACTCATAATGACACATGTATTACCTCATGTTCATTTCCTTGGCAATAGCCTGTGCATTCGTAAAGAGATTCTGCTTTCTCTGCCAGGGCATAAACAGAGGCAGACCGTCTGTCACCCAGAGACACATCGGCAAGAGAGTGAAAAGTGGATATATGGTTTGTTTTGACCTAAATTTTGTTTTGGGTGTAGTATGTGTTACTACTGTTGATTGGGTGTAGAGCCTGTTGTGAAATTTTCTCTTGAAAACAAAAGTCTGCCCCCCACCTTGCTGTAAAATATTGAAAAATAAAATGAGACATGAATGCTTCTTGGGACGTGTTGAGTTTGGGATGTCAACATAGGAAATTTGAAATTCAACTGTGAATAGGCAGGGTTTATCTCAATGAGTGCTCAGCAATGTTTAAAATCATATTCAAACAACGAAGTCGAAAAGGTTATGAATTGTAATTAGGAAGGTAGGATAGTTTCTGTTTGGAAGTGTGGCCGATGATGGGATCCTTCCTCTTTGCAACGCATCAGTGCAAGGAGGTCTCTTTGTGTGGTCTTGGGTCAGGGTCCTTGGATTACTAGGGATCCCAGCATGACGCTCATCATATTTTAAGAAATACTTGACTTTATTTATTTATTTATTTTTTCGGTATGTGGGCCTCTTACTGTTGCGGCCTCTCCCGTTGCGGAGCACAGGCTCCGGACGCGCAGGCTCAGCGGCCATGGCTCACGGGCCCAGCAGCTCCGTGGCACGTGGGATCTTACCAGACCGGGGCACGAACCCGTGTCCCTTGCATCGGCAGGCGGACTCTCAACAACTGCGCCACCAGGGAAGCCCGGAAATACTTGACTTTATTTCAGTTAAGTTAACTAACGATGATGCGGTTTGTCATGCACTGTCCTCATTGGAGTATTTCTGTAAGAAGCCAGAAATAATAGAAGAACAGAAGAACAGAAATAATAGAAGTCAGAAATACTGAGGGTTTGTGTTTCCAATGGAGGCTTAGCGAATTATCTCCTCTAGATAGTGCGGGGATAGCATGGATTGAATCACAACAGAACAAGTGCATCCTACCTCCAACCCCTAACATACTATCTTAAGGTAGGGGACAGGACCTTCTTCAGGAAGTAACAGGTTGGTCCTTTTTCATACATTCTGTCGGTTGTTATTTTCTAAATGTGCCCTCATGACCATTGAAGCCTGAACTGGTACCATCAGTTCAGTCCCCATCTGGACTCAGGGGCATTGCACTTGCTGTTTCCTCTGCCTGGAATGTGCTTCCCTCTGACATCTGCCTGATTCACTTCCTCACTTCCTTCAGGCCTCTAACCAAAGCTTTATCTCAGCAAGGCTTCCCTGGCCACCTTTCAAAAATGTCAGCCCCTGGTGACACGTCCTTTTTCCCTTCTCCATTGTACTTTTCCTTCTTAGAGTGTATCACTATGCACCATGCACCACATATATCCACTATATATTTCACTCGGTTACCTTATTTATGGTCCGGTTCTCCCACTAGAATATAAGCTCCATGAGGGCAAGGATTTTTCTTGTTTTTTCTCACTGCTGTATACTAGTACCTAGAATAGTGTCTGGTATATAGTAGATACTTAAAAAATAATTGTTTACAGTGTAAGTGAGCAATAAATGTGACACCGAATAGTCTGTGTGCTGTGGTGGATACTACAGATGTATTCAGTTGCAAGTAGTAACAAAAAATCCATCTCAAAGTAGTCTAAGCCGTAAGGGGGATTTATTGATTCATGTACACATAAGTCCAGAGGTCAAGAAATTTTTTTTAGACCAATTTTTATACTGTTTTTCCACTTAACATTTTTATTTATTTAATTATTTATGGCTGTGTTGGGTCTTCGTTTCTGTGCGAGGACTTTCTCTAGTTGCGGCAAGCGGGGGCCACTCTTCATCGCGGTGCGCGGGGCTCTCACTGTCGCGGCCTCTCTTGTTGCGGAGCACAGGCTCCAGACGCGCAGGCTCAGTAATTGTGGCTCACGGGCCCAGGTGCTCCGCGGCATGTGGGATCTTCCCAGACCAGGGCTCGAACCCGTGTCCCCTGCATTGGCAGGCAGACTCTTAACCACTGTGCCACCAGGGAAGCCCCAGAGGTCAAGCAATTTTGAGGGCTGGTTTGACACAGCAACACGGGGATGTCATCAAAGACCTGGTTCCTTTCCTTTCCTTTTCTTTTCCTTCTCTCTGCTCTGACTTCCCTGATTTCAACTTCACGCTAAGCCTCCTGGGATCTCATGATCTCATCCTGATTCCAAGATGGGTGCCAACAGCACACTTTCTTTCACATCTGAAGAGAGAGAGAGAAGGTTGTCTCTGAGAAACTCTATCCGAAGTGCTAGAAAGCCTCTTTCCCAGAAGCTCCGAGCTCACATGTCCACTCTTGCACCAAACACTGTGGCCGGTGATTAATTTAGCTTCAGTCACAGGCTCATCTCAAGAGCCTAGGTTGGACTTGCTGTTTCCCAAAGCTCCTGGTGTGTGTATGTGTGTGTGTGTGTGTGTGTGTGTGTATGTGTGTGTGTGTGTGTGTGGTGTGGGTACCCTAATGAAAATCAGGATATGCTTGATAGTAAAGTAAATGGATAAAGAGAAAAAACTACAAAGCTTTCAAAAACAGACAAGACGTTATTTCACAAAGCCTAGGTCTTCTGCAGGAATTAAATATAGAATTAGCTTCATGTGCTATATGCTATGAAGTGGGAACACGGATGTGAGGGTTTAATGAGACCACATGTATAAAGCACTTGGAACTTTTGGACACATTGGGGTTTAATAACTGCTGTTAAAAGTGCTTTTATTGTTATTTCAATACACAGAAACCTTGGGAAGGGTCTTTTGGCCATCACCAGCTTTGGACCAGGATTTAGCCACAGTGCTGAAAGTATGCAATTAATTAACCCGAAGGCATTTGCTTCAGCTCATAAAGCTGTCATATGGTAAAATTTATCCAATTATTTATTTCCTGTTTATGTCATTTTTATAAAAAAGAGAAAGGAGAATTTAAATTGTTAAGATTAAGATTTATAGTATATTCCCAGCTCTTAAACGAAACCTTTCCTCTGCAGTTACATAAGTATTGAATTGGAGACTTTTAAGTTACGAGGGAGATTAGTGGTCATAGAGCTATCGTCCTTATTTTAGGAATGAAAAACTGAGGCCCAGAGAAGTTGATTTACTCTAGGGTTACACGGGTGACCCAGATCATCAGACTCTGATTAAGTTTTTTCCAGATTATGCATCAGAATTTTCTGTTACTGACATTGGAGAAAATACATGAATAACTATTTATATAGACCCTACAAAGTAGTCTACCTACATCCCAAGAGAGCAAGAAACTGAGTGCTTTGGAAGATTTAGTTTTCACAGGTGAAAAATGGTCGATTTGATCGTTTTGAGAAATTGGAGACTCAGTTTTATTCAGTCTTGTGCCCACGTACACGTCCATTGCACGCACGCATAACGCATTTGCAGAGAAAAATCTTGCTTGATTAAACTAACTGATCTTGAAAATCAAATTTGAGATCTCAAAGCTCAAAAGATATAAAATCTCACTAGAAAATTTTTAATCCTTGATATTCAGTTAATTGTCCCTGCAGGACACAGTCTAAAGGTAGCCCCGCCCCGCGCCCCACCCCCACCCCGGTCCCCCTCGAAACTGTAGGTTTTCTCTAAGCATTTAGAGCTGGAGGGTTTCTTTGGGAGGCGTATACCATTGAGTTGGAATTCCCTGGTGGTGTTTTTTATCCTTCTGTCTCATTGTGTGACCTTGGGTGAGCCAGTTAACCTCTTTGTGCCTCAGTCAATAAAAACCAGTCCCTCCCTGCTGCGTGGAGAAGTAGTAAAGATAAGTTACGCTTCAGTGAATTTTGAATAAGAAATCTGTGAAGATAAATGGATGGTAGTGTTTGAACCTTATAAATCCAAGGAGGAATGATAAGGGAGGTGATTAAGGAAACAGAACAGTAGCTTAGAGCAGAGGGCAAATTCTCAGCACCTAGCAATGCAGAAAGCAGCAGTGCAAACACCATTTCGTGTCCCCTTCTCTGTCCTTTTTCTTTCTGTATCTCTCCAGTCACTCTTTAATAGAGCCATGACTCAAAGGTCAAATGCTCTGAAACCAGATTCCAGTCCTGTCTCTCTTTTCCATTCCTTCAAATGTTGCTGTCTGAGGATATCTGCTGGTCAGCAGAAGATGTCCTGTTAGGATGAGCCTTTCCATTCCTCTCAAGAAAAATACATTGATTGGTAATGGAATCTAGATGGTAGACAGTGGATTGTCTCACTCAACACCTGTTCAACCCCACAGAATGCCTTCCTGTTTTATGTTGGCTGGAATGCTAGAATCTGCATTTCCCCAATTCCCTTATTATCAGCTCCCAAGCATGGCAAAGTATGACTGAGGGTTGTCAAACAGGTGACGTCTTGGAGGCTTTGATCAGGAACTGAATTATGTGGGAAGAAAGAGAGTGATAGAGGTTTCCATCATGCTGGCTTAAATCATGGCAGAGACAATAGTGTCAGTTTCTAGCTTTTTCTGGAGCCTTTCTGATTTGACAACTTCCTGATCCTGGCAGAGTTGGAGTGGTTCTGTAAAGGTGGCAGCTCTCTAATGCTGTAACCTACTGATTGCAGCACAGGCAGCATCCTCATTTGTGTGGCAATTCTGTGGTGTGGTTTGGGGAATTGTTCCTGGAAGTTCAGTCTGGAGTCTATTTCTTCAGCCTTTTCCTTTTACTGCCTCCTTCTCACCTGGAACTGGATACAGTGAAAGAGCTTGGGTGCTGCTGACCCTAGAACCAGCATATCTTTCACTCTTGGACTGCCTGCCTCTGAATTGCTTGAAACGAGAGAGAAATAAACTTCAGTATTTAAGCCCTCAAAATCAAGCCACTGCTTTTTGTTGCTGAAGCCTAATCCTAACTGATACATAGGCCCCATGGCAAAGGACCACAGTATGACATAAATAAAACTGTTCCCACGCATCTGGGAGCTAACGGTGGTTCCTTCGGGGTCCTGGGTTATGTGTAAGTAAAATGAGGTTGAGATATATACCAATGAACAGATATTTTCAAAAGGGCAGCGTGAGTGGGATGCAGGCAGAAGAGGAGCGTCTGGGTAAGGATGTTTTTTTTTAATTTAATTTAATTTTTTTAACATCCTAACGGGAGTATAATTGCTTTACAATGGTGTGTTAGTTTTTGCTGTATAACAAAGTGAATCAGCTATACATAAACATATATCTCCATATCTTCTCCCTCTTGCGTCTCCCACCCATCCTCCCTATCCCACCCCTCTAGGTGGTCACAAACCACTGAGCTGATCTCCCTGTGCTATGCGGCTGCTTCCCACTAGCTATCTATTTTATATTTGGCAGTGTATATATGTCCATGCAATTCTCTCAGTTCTTCCCAGCTTGCCCTTCCCCACCTCCATGTCCTCATCCATTCTCTACGTCTGCATCTTTATTCCTGTCCTGCCCCTAGGTTCATCAGAACCATTTTTTTATTTGTTTAGATTTCATATATATGTGTTAGCATATGGTATTTGTTTTGCTCTTTCTGACTTACTTCACTCTGTATGACAGACTCTAGGTCCATCCACATCACTACAAATAACTCAATTTCGTTTCTTTTTATGGCTGAGTAATATTCCATTGTATATATGTGCCACATCTTCTTTATCCATTCATCTGTTGATGGACACTTAGGTTGCTTCTATGTCCTGTCTATTGTAAATAGAGCTGCAGTGAACATTTTGGTACATGGCTCTTTTTCAATTATGGTTTTCTCAGGGTATATGCCCCGTAATGGGATTGCTGGGTCATATGGGAGTTCTATTTTCAGTTTTTTAAGGAACCTCCTTACTGTTCTCCATAGTGGCTGTATCAATTTACATTCCCACCAAGAGTGCAAGAGGGTTCCCTTATCTCCACGCCCTCTCCAGCATTTATTGTTTGTAGATTTTTTGATGATGGCCCTTGTGCCTGGTGTGAGGTGATACCTCATTGTAGTTTTGATTTGCATTTCTCTAATGATTAGTGATGTTGAGCATCCTTTCATGTGTTTGTTGGCAATCTGTATACCTTCTTTGGAGAAATGTCTATTTAGGTCTTCTGCCCATTTTTGTATTGGGTTGTTTGTTTTTTGATATTGAGCTACATGAGCTGCTTGTAAATTTTGGAGGTTAATCCTTTGTCAGTTGCTTCATTTCCAAATATTTTCTCCCATTCTGAGGGTTGTCTTTTGGTCTTGTTTATGGTTTCCTTTGCTATGCAAAAGCTTTTAAGTTTCATTAGGTCTCATTTGCTTATTTTTGTTTTTATTTCCATTTCTCTAGGAGGTGGGTCAAAAAGGATCTTGCTGTGATTTATGTCATAGAGTGTTCTGCCTATGTTTTCCTCTAAGAGTTTGATGATGTCTGGCCTTACATTTAGGTCCTTAATCCACTTTGAGTTTATTTTTGTGTATGGTGGTAGGGAGTGTTCTAATTTCGTTCTATTATATGTAGCTCTCCACTTATTGAAGAGGCTGTCTTTCTCCATTGTATATTCTTGCCTCCTTTATCAAAAATAAAGTGACGATATATGCGTGGGTTTATCTCTGGGCTTTCTGTCCTGTTCCATTGATCTATATTTCTGTTTTTGTGCTAGTACCATACTGTCTTGGTGACTGTAGCTTTGTAGTATAGTCTGAAGTCTGGGAGCTTGATTTTTCTAGCTCCATTTTTCTTTCTCAAGATTGCTTTGGCTATTCGGGGTCTTTTGTGTTTCCATACAAATGGTGAAATATTTTGTTCTAGTTCTGTGAAAAATGCCATTGGTAGTTTGATAGGGATTTCATTGAATCTCTAGATTGCTTTGGGTAGTAGAGTCATTTTCACAATGTTGATTCTTCCAATCCAAGAACATGGTATATCTCTCCATCTATTTGTATCATCTTTAATTTCTTTCATCAGTGTCTTATAGTTTTCTGCATATAGGTCCTTTGTCTTCCTAGGTAGGTTTATTCCTAGGTATTTTATTCTTTTTGTTGCAGTGGTAAATGAGAGTGTTTCCTTAATTTCTCTTTCAGATTTTTCATCATTAGTGTATAGGAATGCAAGAGATTTCTGTGCATTAATTTTGTATCCTGCTCCTTTACCAAATTCATTGATTAGCTCTAGTCGTTTTCTGGTGGGATCTTTAGGATTATATATGTATAGTATCATGTCATCTGCAAACAGTGACAGTTTTATTTCTTCTTTTCTGATTTGGATTTATTTTATTTCACTTTCTTCTCTGATTGCCGTGGCTAGGAATTCCAAAAGTATGTTGAATAATAGTGGGGAGAGTTGACATCCCTGTATTGTTTCTCATCTTAGAGGAAATGCTTTCAGTTTTTCACCACTGAGAACGTTGTTTGCTGTGGGTTTGTCATATATGGCCTTTATTATGTTGAGGTAAGTTCCCTCTATGCCTATTTTCTAGATGGTTTTTATCATAAATGGCTGTTGAATTTTGTCAAAAGCTTTTTCTGCATCTATTGAGATGATCATATAGATTTTTCTCCTTCAGTTTGTTAATATGGTTTATCACATTGATTGATTTGTGTATATTGAATAATCCTTGCATTCCTGGGGTAAACCCCACTTGATCATGGTGTATGATCCTTTTAATGTGTTGTTAGATTCTGTTTGCTAGTATTTTGTTGAGGATTTTTGCATCTATGTTCATCTGTGTTATTGGCCTGTAGTTTTCTTTCGTTGTGACATCTTTGTTTGGTTTTGATATCAGGGTGATGGTGGTCTCATAGAATGAGTTTGGGAGTGTTCCTCCCTCTGCTATATTTTGGAAGAGTTTGAGAAGGATACATGTTGGCTCTTCCCTAAATGTTTGATAGAATTCTCCTGTGAAGACATCTGGTCCTGGGCTTTTGTTTGTTGGAAGATTTTTAATCACAGTTTCAATTTCAGTGCTTGTGATTGGTCTGTTTATCTTTTCTATTTCTTCCTGGTTTAGTCTTGGAAGGTTGTGCTTTTCTAAGAATTTGTCCATTTCTTCCAGGTTGTCCATTTTATTGGCATAGAGTTGCTTGTAGTAATCTCTCATGATCTTTTGTATTTCTGCAGTGTCAGTTGTTACTTCTCCTTTTTCATTTCTAATTCTATTGATTTGAGTCTTCTCCCTTTTTTTCTTGATGAGTCTGGCTAATGGTTTATCAATTTTGTTTATCTTCTCAAAGAACCAGCTTTTAGTTTTGTTGATCTTTGCTATTGTTTCCTTCATTTCTTTTTCATTTATTTCTGACCTGATCTTTATGATTTCCTTCCTTCTGCTAACTTTGGGGTGTTTTTGTTCCTCCTTCTCTAATTGCTTTAGGTGTAAGTTTCGGTTGTTTATTTGAGATGTTTCTAGTTTCTCGTGGTAGGATTGTATTGCTGTAAACTTCTCTCCTGGCACTGCTTTTGCTGCATCCCATAGGTTTTGGGTCATCATTTTTTCATTGTCATTTGTTTCTAGGTATTTTTTGATTTCCTCTTTGATTTCTTCAGTGATCTCTTGGTTATTTAGTAGTGTATTGTTTAGCCTCCATTTGTTTGTATTTTTCACAGATTTTTTTCCTGTAACTGATATCTAGTCTCTTAGCGTTGTGGTTGGGAAAGATACTTGATATGATTTCATTTTTCTTAAATTTACCAAGGCTTGATTTGTGACCCAAGTTATGATCTATCCTGGAGAATGTTCCATCAGCACTTGGGGAGAAAGTGTATTCTGTTGTTTTTGGATGGAATGTCCAATAAATATCAATTAAGTCCATCTTGTTTAATGTATCATTTAAAGCTTGTGTTTCCTTATTTAGTTTCATTTTGGATGATCTGTCCATTGGTGAAAGTGGGGTGTTAAAGTCCCCTACCATGATTGTGTTACTGTCGATTTCTCCTTATATGGCTGTTAGCATTTGCCTTATGTATTGAGGTGCTCCTATGTTCGGTGAATGAATATTTACAATTGTTATATCTTCTTCTTGGATTGATCCCTTGATTATTATGTAGTGTCCTTCTTTGTCTCTTGTAATAGTCTTTATTTTAAAGTCTATTTTATCTGATATGAGAATTGGTACTCCAGCTTTCTTTTGATTTCCATTTGCATGGAATATCTTTTTCCATCCCCTCATTTTCAGTCTGTATGTGTCCCTAGGTCTGAAGTGGGTCTCTTGTAGACAGCATATATATGGGTCTTGTTTTTGTATCCGTTCAGCCAGTCTACATCTTTTGGTTGGAGCATTTAATCCATTTACATTTAAGGTAGTTATTGATATGTATGTTCCTATTACTATTAATTGTTTTGGTTTTGTTATTGTAGGTCTTTTCCTTCTCTTGTGTTTCCTGCCTAGAGAAGTTCCTTTAGCTTTTGTTGTACAGCTGGTTTGGTGGTACTGAAATCACTTAGTTTTTGCTTGTCTGTAAAGGTTTTAATTTCTCCATCAAATCTGAATGAGATCCTTGCTGGGTAGAGTATTCTTGGTTGTAGGTTTTTCCCTTTCATCACTTTAAATACATCCTGGCACTCCCTTCAGGCTTGCAGGGTTTCTCCTGAAAGTTCAGCTGTTAACCTTATGGGGATTCCCTTGTATGTTATTTGCTGTTTTTCCCTTGCTGCTTTTAGTAGTTTTTACTGTGTATTTAATTTTTGTTAGTTTGATTAATATGTGTCTTGGCATGTTTCTCCTTGGATTTATCCTGTATGGGACTCTCTGTGCTTCCTGGACTTGATGGACTATTTCCTTTTCATATTTGGGAAGTTTTCATCTATAATCTCTTCAAATATTTTCTCAGACCCTTTCTTTTTCTCTTCTTCTTCTGGGACCCCTATAATTCGAATGTTGGTGCGTTTAATGTTGTCCCAGAGGTCTCTGAGACTGTCCTCAGTTCTTTTCATTCTTTTTTCTTTATTCTGCTCTGCAGTAGCTATTTCCACTATTTTATCTTCCAGGTCACTTATCCGTTCTTCTGCCTCAGTTATTCTGCTATTGATTCCTTCTAGAGAATTTTTAATTTCATTTATTGTGTTGTTCATTATTGTTGGTTTGGTGTTTAGTTCTTCTAGGTCCTTGTTAAATGTTTTTTGTATTTTCTCCATTCTGTTTCCACGATTTTGGATCATCTTTACTATCATTACTCTGAATTCTTTTTCAGGTAGACTGCCTATATCCTCTTCATTTGTTAGCTCTGGTGTATTTTTACCTCGCTCCTTCATCTGCTGTGTGTTTCTCTGTCTTATCATTTTGCTGAACTTACTTTTTTTGGGGTCTCCTTTTCGCAGGCTGCAGGTTTGTAGTTCCTATTGTTTTTGGCGTCTGCCTCCAGTGGGTAAGGTTGGTTCAGTGGGTTGTGTAGGCTTCTGGTGGAGGGGACTGGTGCCTGTGTTCTGGTGGATGAGGCTGCATTTTGTGTTTCTGGTGCGCAGGACCGCATCCAGTAGAGTGTTTTGCGGTGTCTATGACCTTACTATGATTTTAGGCAGCCTCTCTGCTAACGGGTGGAGTTGTGTTCCTGTCTTGTTAGTTGTTTGGCTTAGGGTGTCCAGCACTGTAGCTTGCTGGACGTTTAGTAGAGCTGGGTCTTAGCCTTAAGATGGAGATCTCTGGGAGAGCTTTCACCGTTTGATATTATGTGGAGCCGGGAGGTCTCTGGTGGACCAGTGTCCTGAACTTGGCTCTCCCACTTCAGATGCACAGGCCTAACACCCAGCTGGAGCACCGAGACCCTGTCAGCCACATGGCTCAGAAGAAAAGGGCAAAAATAAGAAAAGTGTTAAAAGCAAAGCTATACAGACAAAATCACACAGAGAAGCATACACACTCATAAAAAGAGAAAAAGGAAGAAAAAATCTCTATATATTAAAAAGGAGAGAGCAACCAAATCAATAAACAAATCTACCAATGATAATAAACTCTAAATACTAAACTAAGATAAACATAAAACCAGAAATAAATTAGATGCAGAAAGCAAACCTGAAGTGTGCAGTTGCTCCCAAAGTCCACCTCCTCGATTTGGGATGATTCGTTGTCTATTCAGGTATTCCACAGATGCAGCAGGTACATCAAGCTGATTGTGGAGATTTAATCTGCGGCTCCTGAGGCTGCTGGGAGAGATTTCCCTTTCTCTTCTTCTCAGAGCTCCCGGGGTTCAGCTTTGGATTTGGCCCCGCCTCTGCGTGTAGGTCGCCTGAGAGCGTCTGTTCTTTGCTCAGACAGGACAGGGTTAAAGTAGCAGCTGATTCAGGGGCTCTGGCTCACTCAGGCCGGGGAGAGGGAGGGGCATGGAATGCGGGGCGAGCCTGCGGCGGCAGAGGCCGCCGTGACGTTGCACCAGCCTGAGGCGTGCCGTGCGTTCTTCCGGGGAAGTTGTCCCTGAATAAGTGGACGCTGGCAGTGGAGGGCTGCACAGGCTCCCGGGAGGGGAGGTGTGGATCGTGACCTGTGCTCGCACACAGGCTTCTTAGTGGCGGCAGCCGAAGCCTTAGCGTCCCATGCCCGTCTTTGGGGTCCGCGTTAATAGCCGCAGCTCGCGCCCGTGTCTGGAGCTCGTTTAGGCGGTGCTCTGAATCCCCTCTCCTCATGCACTCTGAAACAATGGTCTGTTGCCTCTTCGGCAGGTCCAGACTTTTCCCCAGACTCCCTCTTGGCTAGCCGTGGTGCACTAACCCCTTCAGGCTGTGTTCACGCAGCCAGTCCCAGCCCTCTCCCTGGGATCCGACCTAAGCCTGAGCCTGAGCCTGAGCCCCCAGCCCCGCCCGCCCCGTCGGGTGAGCAGACAAGCCTCTCGGGCTGGTGAGTGCCGGTCGGCACCGATCCTCTGTGCGGGAATGTCTCCGCTCTGCCCTCCGCACCCCTGTTGCTGTGCTCTCCTCCGTGGTTCCGGAGCTTCCCCCCACCCGCCACTGCCACCCGCAGTCTCCGCCCACGAAGGGGCTTCCTAGTGTGTGGAAACCTTTCCTCCTTCACAGCTCCCTCCCACTGGTGCAGGTCCCGTCCCTATTCTTTTGTCTCTGTTTATTCTTTTTTCTTTTGCCCTACCCAGGTACGTGGGAAGTTTCTTGCGTTTTGAGAAGTCTGAGGTCTTCTGCCAGCATTCAGTAGGTGTTCTGTAGGAGTTGTTCCACGTGTAGATGTATTTCTGATGTATTTGTGGGGAGGAAGGTGATCTCCATATCTTACTCCTGTGCCACCTTGAAGGTTTCCTGGGTAAGGATTTATAGAATGGCTGTAGGCATGTGTTTCCAGTCCAAACTCTCCCTTTATTCTCTTACCAGTTGCCTTCTTGAGTCTGTATTTGGCCAGTAAGTGCCACAGTTGATGATTACTTTTCCCTGATTCACTGGAGCTTGAGGACAGTTTTGGTTAAACGTTGTGTAGCAGGGGAGAACTTTTTATTATCTTAATAGCTGGCCAGAGAATTCCTCTTAGAGAGGGATTTTTGCTTAGGAAAATAATTCAATGAACTCAGTGGCTAGAATTGAGAAGACGGAAGGGATAGTTAGAGTAATCGACTGTGGAAGTAAAACAACGTGTAGAGTTGATGGAAATGAGAAAGGAGATTGGAGGGGAGAGAATAGCCAATGATATGATGGGAAGTTGGGACATGATGTGAGGTGAAATGGCTAGCAGAAAATTCTCAGTAGTGGCGTGGACAGAGGACTTGTAAGACCAAGGACATCTCATGTTCAGTGTGTTAAGTCTGCATCACTGGGATGTAAGGTACTCCTGTTAAAAAGTAAATAAATATATCTGATTTTACAAACACATATTGAGAGAGTGCTTTTCCTTCCATTCTTTCCCTCTTTATTTCCTTCTTTCAAAAATTAAGGGAAGAGCTGAAGGTTTTTTTAATTATTTATTTATGGCTGCGTTGGGTCTTTGTTGCTGTGCGTGGGCTTTCTCTAATTGCGGCAGGCGGGGGCTACTGTTTGTTTCAGTGTGCGGGCCTCTAATTGCGGTGGCTTCTTTTGTTGCGGAGCATGGGCTCTAGGCACATGGACTTCAGTAGTTGTGGCTCGCGGGCTCTAGAGAGCAGGCTCAGTAGTTGTGGTGCACGGGCTTAGTTGTTCCGTGGAATGTGGGATCTTCCTGGACCAGAGATCGAACCCGTGTCCCCTGCATTGGCAGGCGGATTCTTTTTTTTTTTTTTTTTGTGGTATGTGGGCCTCTCACTGTTGTGGCCTCTCCCGTTGCGGAGCACAGGCTCTGGATGCGCAGGCTCAGCGGCCATGGCTCACGGGCCCAGCCGCTCCGCGGCATGTGGGATCTTCCCGGACCGGGGCACGAACCCGTGTCCCCTGCATCGGCAGGCGGACTGTCAACTGCGCCACCAGGGAAGCCCCAGGAGCTGAGTTTGACATCTAAATTTATTTCATAGGAAAAGAAAATGGCACACTTCACACAGTAAAACTATCCGTAGGATAATGAATTCATTCAGATTGTGTGCCTCAATCCCACCCTGTTGGGATTTGCTTAAATCTAACATAAGCCTTTGGATTTCTACAGTTGTGTACTAGGGGTGTGGACCAATCTGAAAGGTTGAGGAAACCCAAGCTACAATTAGGTGATGTTTCTTTCCAAGGAGCTCTCTGTTTGTAGACAGGTTGTTCATTATAAAGTCACAAGGAGGCTGAAATATCCATCAGTATTTCAACATAAAGCAGAAGGTGAGTGTTGGAAAGATTAAAAAAGATGATGGTCTGTTGACCACGTGAAAGAAGGCTGTGTCAAAACCAGTGTAAGGACAGAGAGCAAGGAGATGGACCATGGTGCCACCAGTAGCAGAAAGTGGGGAAAAGGAAGGTAAATAAGCGATAGACTCCGAAAAGCAGGAAAGGGGTAGGTGTCAAGTCTGGATTGAGAGGAAGAGTACACGTCACATCTCAAAACGGTATCTGAGGGTAAGTGAGAAAGGGAAGGACAGTGGGGAGCTGAGGGGCATTATGGGAGTGAGTTGAAGGAATGGACATATCTGTAAGTGAGTCAGCTCCACACAGGCAGAGCAGTATAGCTGATTTGCAGGAAACCTCAGGTGGGCCATGTGATGGGCCCAGGGAATTTTGCAAGGGAAGATAAAGGGAACATCTTGGGATAAGCTCCTGCGAAATGGAGGTTAGAAGTAAACTACTGTTTTTTCTTGAATGTTTAATCTAAGGAGAGTTGTATTAAGATCAAGTCAGGTAATCTGAGACACGTGAAATCTGCATTCATGCTCACATCCCTGCATCTGCTGGCTGCAGTGTTGGAGGCTACAACTGAGAAAATAAGATCTTACCAAACAGCGTGAGGGGAGCTTTAGGTTTTCAGATTTGTCAAATTATCTATCTGTGTATCTATCTATCTGTCTATCTGTCTATCCGTCTATCTATGTATCTATCTATCTGAGGTAGAAAGACAGAATGAATACAGGTTTTATTTGTTAGCATTAGCATCCTCTCTCTTAGGCTGTAGTTTTCCTTCCTACTCTGTCACTGGGGTCTTATTCCCAGGGGAAGGCTCCTAGGTACAAGGAGAAGTGGACATTTCACCCCAGAAGTCTTCTGCTTTTAGTGTGTCTGTTTCAGGAGCAGATGGGAAGTGAAGGTAGCAGTCACAGCAGGTGGAAGGCGCATATGCCCATTTCAAGACCTAACCTTGATCCAAAGGCTGAGAGAGAGTCCCTGAAGAATTGGCTTGAATAGAATGCTAAGTAGGAAAAGGAGTTTCAGTAACAGAACATGCTGTAATTAGAGAGCAAGGGAGAAAAAGACTGACAAGCCCCAAACCCCAGTGGTGAGGTAGAGGTTCCCTTGACAAAGAAGCCCCTAAAATGCTAGTCTGTAGTGCCCTTCATCTCACACTCTGGAATCAGACAGACCTGATAGGAATGCCTACTACATCACTTACTGGCATGTACCTTTGGGCAAATCGTTTTAATTTGTCTCCTCAGTCGCAGAGCTTAAAGAATAATAATACCTGCCATATACGGTTTTTATGATTATTAAATGAGTATATGTAAAGCACTTGAAAAAAAGCTGGGTACAGAGTAAGTGCTGTATAGTTATGTGTTTTATCATCCTCTTCCTCGTCATCTCTTATGTGCCAGGTACAGAGGGCAGTGCTTAATCTGGAATATCTAATGCTCATAACAATTCTATGAATAGGTGTTATCCCTATTTTTCAAGTGAAGAAACTGAGACTGAGAGAAATTAAGTAATTTGTTAAGTAGTACGTGTTGGAATTGGGTTTTAAACCTAGACAAGCTGGATCTAGAGCCCCAGTGCTTAACTTCAGAAAGTGGTCAGGTGCTCAGCACACACTTACGGCTCCTCACGTAGTTCCTACTACCATCATTTGAGATGGAATTGGTCGGGTGGAGAGAAAGAGTTAATCCAAGCAATTAAGATAGAAAGGTGGGCGTTGGTAATACTAATCAGATGTCAGATACAGAAGAGAAATGTCAAAATTAATGTTTGGATACACAGTTTGACAGTGCTGCTCTTATCTCTTTATCCAATTATGTCAGATACAATTCAAGAGCCAATCAACTTGGTCTTGACCAGGTGTTTTAGATTTGTTTGAGTAGGACAGACCTAGTACAAAGATGGCTGTCGGGCTTCTTCAGCCTTGGTGGTGGATGTTGCCCTCTACAATGTGCCTTGGAGCCAATGTCAGGATCAGGGTGGTGGGCCAGATGTACCAGGAGTCAGGTGTAAGTCAATTCTTATTTTACAACATTGAATTTCAAGGGTGAAGGGATTTCCTTTTACAACATGAGAGGTTAGCCTCTGTTTCTTCTCTCCTCCTTTTTATGTCCCTTCCCCCACTCTATCTCCAGAGTTTAGCCCAGGGCCTAAAACAAAGTAAGTTCACAGAAAGTATTTGTTGACAGACTGAATACCCTCAGAGTGATTGTGCTTCTGCCCCTCTTGGGCTATGTAAGCTCTTCCGTTGCCTTTCGGTTTCATTCTACTCATTTGTAAAATGGGGGTAATAATGCTTATCATCAAAGGTGGTAAGTATTAAATTATATAATTTATATAAAATTCTTTTGTGTACTGTCTTATACGCAGAAGGTGCTGATAGATACGAGTTTCCTTTCCTGTTCTAGCAATTAGGGTCTGCCAGAAGAAAACAAAAGAATTCATCCCAGATGGTTCAGAAAGAGACTGATTGATGGGGTTACTTACAGAGACCTTGGTGGGGTTAAGGGTATATGAAAGCAAGGTGACACACTCGGCCTTTGCCGTCCTTAGGTCTGAGGATAGCAGAGGCAAGAGAGAGCCAGAATTGTGGGTCTGGGGCTGCCATTGAGGGCTGTCGCTATGGAGGCATGAAGGAACTAGGAAGAATTACTCCTACCCTCTCAGCTCCTGTCCTCCACCTGGAAGGCAGCCAACAGAGAGCATGCGGACGACAGCACAGGGCAGAGAAGGATGAGAATAGGTGTGGCTGTGAGTTGGGTGGGTGGAAAATGGAGGGCTACCAGTACGCATACCAACAGTAAAGAAAGATAATAGGGAGAAAAATACAACTCCCTTTTAATTCTAGAAAAGCATCATTTCCTGCTTCATGGTACCCAGAGATCCCGATGCACTGGGCTTCTAAAAGCAGCGCTGAAGGAATTTACTTAGAATACCTTTTACTTAGAGCAGCAGTAGTTCTGTGGGACTTCAATAGCTGAGATTTGGAAAAAAATGTTTTCCATGCTTAAACGAATGTGGGAAATGCTGAGTTGAACAAAATTAAACAGATTCACTCACTGAAATCTTTCTCAGAGCCTGTGCTTAACTAAGGAGCATTTTGAATCTGTCTGTGGGAGATGGAATGTAGAGCATTCCCCAAACCTGTCTTCTTGGAGTACTTCATGGATAAATACTCCTTGGAAATATACCAAAGGAAATTCTCATCTAGGAGTTTTTTTCAGCTGTCGACTGAAAAAAAATGCACCACGTGAGAGTTGTGAGTTAAGTTTTATTTGAGGAAAAATGAGGACTGTAGCCCGGGAGGCAGCATTTCAGATAGCTCTGAGGAACTGCTCCGAAGAGGTAGGGGGAAGGTCAGCATTATATGTGATTTTAGTGAAGTGCGGGTGTGTGCAACCAAACACACACTTGGGCAGAGTGCTGCTAGGTACAAGGAACAGATGTCATCGTTAATGATTTTAGTGCCTTTCTAGATATGAGGAGATGCAAGATCTGGGCTCATAACCTTTTCTCCTGAAAATATTTAACTATTCCTAAAGACCCGTTCTGCCAGCTTTTCCCAGAGCACAGAGTGCGTCATTCTTGATCTCAGCCCTGACCTCCTTTCAGGGGGTGTTGAAGGTCAGCGACTACAGTGGCTGGGGACCTAATCCTTGTAGAGGCAGATGGCAAGTGCCAATTTTTAGTTGGCATGGCCTAGGGGAAAGTCACGACCCTCTTCTCTCTGCTTCTCAGATGCAAGCTGGGGCCCAGACTTCCTGAGTCAGAATCCTCAGTTTCCATACTTGGATCAGCATATGGTTTCAAATGCCTTTGTGTGCTCTATCCTTTCCATTTCTCTGATCCCTTAGAAAGGTAGTTGCCTTGGATTAGTTCGGCATTAGCAGGAGTATCCTGATGGAGAGATGAGCTGTACAGGTAGCGGTCTTCAAGCGAAGGCTTCTGTTGGCAAGGATTTATCCCTATTGGGCGTCCTCAGGGCAAGCCGGCTGTGTCCGCTTTCTCAGTATTATGTGAGAAGCATCTTAAGTGTGTATGACACCAAGAGATACAAAAAGGGCTGGACACCATCTCTGTCGCCAAGGAACTCAAAATCTCATTGTGAAGGCATATAAACACGTAAACTGCTCAGAAAAGAATTCCGTATCGCCCTTGACCCAATGCCAGAACCCACTGTGGAACCAAAGGGGTGTTCCGTAGTTGGTTGTGGCTGCGCATGTGAAGAAAGCAAGCTTCTCAGAGGTTGAGCAGTCCCCCCTGGACCTCACAGGTGGTGGGATTTTAATAGGTGGATGGGGAGGACTGGTGGGTGTGGGGGAGGGGAGACAAACCCGGAGAGAGAGGTAATTTCAGGCAGAAGAAGCTGCGAGAATGGGAATAGCAGGGGTTTAGCAGGTAAAGCCTGTCTTCCTTTGGGTGATAGATTCATGGAAGGCGAGGACCAGGCTCTGACTGTTCTCCTTCTGAAGCCAAACTGACTGCTCTTGGTGGATTTCACTTAAGCGGGCTTTCAGAGGCTTCCTTCAATCGGTTCCTTGAATTGCTTATGAACAGCGGCGGGTTCAACTTCTCCCTGTGGGCTCGTGGTGTAGTTTTCACCCACTGAAAGTTAATTAGAGGACGCAAAGCCCCACACAGCTCTCACACTGGATCCTCTGTAAGGAGCCAGCAAATTGGGCTAGGGACCAGGGTGAATTTCACTCGAGGTATTTTCTTTCTGCAGAGAAATTGCCAAAACTGAAGGCTTGTGAAGTCTCCAAATTTGAACAGCAAGTTTTCCTTTTTAAAATTCTTCTGTGTGATAGAACCTTCTGATAAGATTTCCTTAATAGTGTGTTAGCTTAGGGGCCACACTGCAGTCCTGGAACATAAATCCTGCACGTGGAGAAATAAAGACTCATTGATCCTTTGTGTATCTGTTTGGTTCTGTTACTTCTTTTCCGTCCCCTCTCTTTCTCACACCGGCCACAGCATACAGAAAAGAGTACCAGGGAAAATCATGAGACCTTTGTGCCAGTTTTTACTCTTTGCCTTAGGTTCTACTTAGGAAGGGAGACTTTTTATGCTTTAGTGGTTAAGAGCACTGGCTTTGTCATCCCATGGACCTGAGTTTGCCCCATTGGTGACCTGGCTGTTAAGGAGTTTTCAGTTCACGGCTTAGTATTAGATGCATCGCTTCCCACTATAGCAGGTAGGTTTATATTTCCTGTCTTAGATTTCCTAAAACCTAAAAAAAACAGTCCTGCTCTTCATTCACTTATTTGTTTTTTCATTTAGTCAGATATTTATTGAGCACCTACTATGTGCCAGGATGTGGACAAGATGCAGTGAGTTCCTATGATTGAGTTTGTTCTAGGCGATGGGAGGAGACAGGTAAATAGGTTCATTTGGTTGCTGCGTATATGACAACTTCAGGTAGGGATAACGGCAACATTAAGTTAAAAACTACCGGCTAGTGATACGTGCAATGAAGAGAACAAAATAGGGTAAAGCTGGCCGGTGACTAGGGTTGGGGGAAGGGCCATGTTAGATCGGGTGGGCAGGGAAGGGCTCTCAGAGGAGGTCGCTTTGAGCTGAAGAACTGGAAAGAACCAGCCATGCAAAGACATGAGAGGAGAGTATTTCAGGCAGAGGGTAGGGCAGTTGCAAAGGCACTGTGGCTGTGGGAGTGAGTTTCTCTGGAGCATAGTGAGGCCCAGCAGTGGGTGCTCAGGTTGGAGACAGGTTGCAGGACCCCTTTGAACTAAAAGCAGGAAAGCTGGTGGTCAGCAGAAATGGGTGGTCCACATGCTATCGCGGGCTGGCCACGCCTTGCTCTCATCAAGCCATGACTGCACAGTTGTCAAGCATACAGCAACTCTTACCCAAAATGCAGCCAAGAAAGGGGCTTCCCAGACTGGCGTGGGCGCAGAGGGGCTGCAGACTCTGACCTGGTGACTGTCACAGCTTTCTGTTTTGTGTTTTGGTTCAGTTTTAAGGTTTTAGGCTGGAAAGCTGGAAAGCTGCCACTCAGAGGGTCCCCTGCCCCTGTTCTCAGTGATCTCCCCCAGTTGCTGAGGGGCTGGGAGAGGGGAAGGTAACAGGGAGGCAGTGGGGGTGGGTAAGCCCCAGCTGTTGCCTTTGCCACACTGATTAGGATGGGCCTCCCTTGTGGCCTGGGCAGTAGGATGCTGAGATGCAAGTACACTTGGATCAGTGGAAGACATCATTCTCCACCTTGGCTACATATTTGAAGCATCTGAAGTGGGTGTGTTTTCAAATGCTGTGGCTCAGAACTCCACCTTCTCACCCAAACATTTCTGATTGAATTGGTCTAGGGTGAGACTTGGACTTAGGTATTTTTCCCAGAGCCCCCAGGTGGGACACCACGTGGCCTGGCCACACAGTCAGGCTGTGGACCTATGGTCTAGAGTGATAAACATTCTGCTTTGTTTGTTGTTATTTCTTTGCTTCTTTTTCCTAAGACATTTCTCCATGTCTTTGACTTGAGAACCAGGGTCCTTTACCAAGTTCCGAACACCTGCTCCTCAGAAAGTAGAGTGCAGGTAGCAACCTGAAAACAGGTGTGTGTGTGGTATGAGTGGCGTAAGTTCATGCACATATATGTATATGGTGTGAGGATGTGTATGCAGTACGTATATAAGGCGTATGTGGTGTGTGTGTGTGGTCTGTGGGTTATGTGTGGCATGAACAGTGTGTGTGTGGTGTGTATGTGTGTGTATGTTGCATTTGTGTGCTCTGTGTGGGATGTGTGTGTGTAATATGGAGGGTGTGTGTGTGGTACATGTCGATGGAGTGTGCCTGGTACACGTGGTGTGGGTCTGATGTGTGTGTTGTGGATGTATGGTGTGAGTGATGTGTGTGTGATTCTGTTTTCATGCTGTGTGTTGATGGTGCATGTGACGTGTGAATTTCAAGTGGATCTTCCATCACATGTGGTGACGTTGGTTAAATTCTTTGCCTCTCTTGGTCTCAATTTCCACATCTGAAATGTGGACTGTCCATAGTATCTCTGCCTCATATGCTTGCTTTAAGGATTAAGTGACATAATGCATATAAAATCCCTTTAGCATGGTGCCTAGCACAGAGTAAGCTCTCACTAAAAGTTATATGATGGAGATGAAGTTTTGATGAATTTCCTTAACCTTTCTGAGTCCTACTTTCTATCAGTTAAATGGGAATAACTATGACAAATAGTGTTATGGCAAAAATCAAATGAGTTAATATCCTCAAACATCTGTTCCGAGTTAAAGTGCTATACAGAGGTAGGTGTGTCTGTAAGTCTCACTTTATTGAAACATCTTCCTACGTTTGTTAGGTCTGGCTGATTTCTTTGTTCAAAATAAGTAGAGGTCTGTTGTCTCTTCCTGATCTTGACCTTAAGATTGGTTGACATCGTAGAAGTAGGTATGGACCCCACTGCTCCCTGAAGGTGAAGCGCTTGGGGTATCAGAGTGTTTAGACCACTCCTGAAGAAGGTGGGCAGATCTACTTCTAATGCCCTGCTGTACCTTGTCACAGTTCTGTATGTTTTCTAGCAAAGGAAGTTTGGCAGCGGAGGGGGGCTGATAGGTTTTTGTTTGCACAAAGCATTTGTTGTCTAGCAATGGTAGCATCAGTGTGATTGAGAGAATTTATACTTTTAATCTATTTCCTGATCCCAATTCTCCCCTTATCAACCTTCATCTCTGCCTATTGCTCCCAGTGTAGCCATTTGACAGGTGGTATGTTTTTGCTTGACAGTGATTAACGTTCCAACCCCGTTGTTCAAAACGAAGTGCATGCTAAATGTCGAACCAGCAAAGCTGCCTGTAATTTTGGCTGAGAGACATCGTTTCAAATATGTTTGTGAAAAACTCAGTCTGCATTTGTTTTCTTGTCAGAAAGGTCCTGGGCAGCTTGGGGGTTGGAGGAGGGAAAGGACAAAAGTGGGGCTTGTGATAATACTGACCTTGATCAGCCACTAGAATACTGTGGACTCTTAGATGTAATGTTATTAGCATTTTCATTTTATGAAGTCTCAGACATTTATTTGTGCAATTGACAATTGTGAAGATGGTCCTTAAAATGAGAATTCTTTCAAATGAATTTCTTTTTAATTAAACAAAAATATGCAAACAAGAAATTATAGGGCTTTTTTTTTTCCTTCCAGGAATGAGCATGAGAATGAAATATTTCAGGCACAGGATACTTCATATCTCTGTGTTCTTTTTTTGTCTCTTCCCTTGGGCTTTTACTTAATTATATCCTGAGTGGTTTTTGTGATTTGGCGTCAACTGCTTCTGTGTCTTTCTGCATTTACATAGACTTTCTCACAGAAAAGTCTGATCTCGGTTCAGATGTGTTTTCTGTAATTGTCATTTATGTCACCTCTTAGAACCTCAGAATGACCTTTCTAAATTATTTTTTCTGAAATTCATGACATGCCTCCTTCCTGTTGCTGCAGATCGCACATAGACGGTTGGGACTTTTTATGTTCCCCATAACTTTCTTAGAGAAGATGAATTTCAGTCCAGACATTTAAAATACAATTGTATTTTTATCAGGTATTTTACACATCATAAAATTGCTAGTGTGTTAAATAGTCGTTTTCGATTTAGCCAGACGAACCATTCATTAAACCCATCTGAGGTCTACAGACAAGCTCTCAAAAATGAGAAGCTCGGTTTGGGGCTTTGGGTCTGAGTTGTTAATGGTGTGTGTGTTGTCTGTTGTGTGTGTGTGTGAGGGGGAGAGAGAGAGAGAGAGAGAGAGAGAGCGAGCGCATTATTGTATCAAAGTAGCTGGGAATAACCTAAGATTTGTTTTGGTGGGAGAGGGTAGAACAGACTTGTAGGTATATACATTTCATTAACTAGCTATTGAGCACTTGTGATATACCGGGTGTACATACTAGTACTTGGGATACAGCCGTGAACAAGACAGTTCATCTTAAATAGGGCTTTTGGGATCTGGAACTTAAGGGAAAAGAAAGGAAATATCACTTATTTAAGGCCTAGAACGTGCCTGCTACCTTGCAAGACAATTTAATACATTTTATCACCTTATTGATCATAATTATAAATAGTAAGTCAGTGAGGTCGTGTTATCCTTATTTTACCGGTGAGGCAAATTGAAGCTCAGAGGTTAATGTCAATTGCCCAAGGTTATTCCACTAATAGGAGGCGGATCTAGAATTACCTGACTCCAAAGTCTCTATGTTAGCACGCCGTGCTATTTCTCTTTAGAAGTTGAGAAAGCATTTTTACCCCATAGAAATCCTACTTTCAAACCCCAGAGGCAGCCATTGATTTATCAAGTCTTTTTTACCAGGGCTGAGAACCATGCTAGGGGCAGCATTAAAGTGTTCAAGTGTGACAAAACTCATGGCTCTTCTATCTTCCCATTTAGTGGACAGGATGCAAAGAGCTGTGAAAATGGGATTAGATCGCCCGAGTAATAAGCCGTATGGCTCTGTAGCTTATGCTGAAAGGTTTGATTGTTCTGAGCCCTCTTGTGGGTAAAATGTTAGTCTTCTTTAAAGACCACTGAGTGAACTGCTACCTCTCCTGACCAGGGGAGGGGGAATGGATTATTTTCAAGACCCTGTTTCTAGATCAGCTGAAATCATCAGTGATCAAAAATAATGCATGCATTGCAGAGAATATTTTCTCACCCTGGAGAATGGTAACATTGAATCTGGGTAGAAAGATGATTGGTCCAGGACTTGACATGGCCGGGGAAATCTATCTTTGCAGCCACCTTTTAAAAGCAAAACTGAACTGTGAAATCCAATTCAATTCAATCCATCCAGCATTTAGTGACTGATTATTATCTGCAGAGTTTATGCTAAGTTTTGAGGATACAGAGATAAGTGAGCCACAGTTTCTTCCCTTAAGGAACACATGTCCAGTGGGTGAGGCATACATGTAAAACTATAGATACTCTTCCAAGGAGATCAGGGCAAAAATATAAAGGTATACATATTTCTTACAGCACTTCTTTTCCTCTCTCTGACTTATTTCACTTAGCATAACCCCCTCCAAGTCCATCAGTGGTGCTGTAAATGGCAAGATTTCATTCTTTTTATGGCTGAGGAGTGTATGATATCAATTATATGTGGAATCTTTAAAAAATACAGCAAACTAATGACTACAACAAAAAGAAGCAGACTCACAGGTATAGAGAACAAACTAGTGGTTACCAGTGGGGAGAGAGGAAGGGGGAGGGGCAAAATGGGGGGGGAGTAAGAGGTAAAACTATTAGGTATAAAATAAGCTACAAGGATATATTGTACAATGTGGGGAATATTGCCAATTTTTATACTAACTATAAATGGAGTAGAACCTTTAAAATTTGTGAATCATTATATTATACACCTGTAACATGTAATACTGTACGTCAACTATACTTCAATAAAAAAATAATATATACGTTTCTTAAGTAGTCAAGAGGAGGGGGAGATTAATACAGAGGGAGAGAAGGAACTGAAGAAAGGCTTCCTGGAGGGAGGAGAATATGTAACCTTCCTGGAGGGGAGGATTTTGTAGGATGACAAGAAATAAACCACACAGTTATAGGACATGTGAGAAGGTGTTTCAAGCAGTGGAGACAAAATTTGAAATGGCCATCTTTAAGAATTAGGTTTGGGAAATGTGTTAGTGCATAAATGTGAGAGAGGGAGGTGAGGAGGGTAGATGATGAAAGTTAACACAGGCCATGTTATAAAGAACACTGTATTGTAAGGTGTAGTATTTACAGGTCTGGGTTGTAAGCAGTTGGTCTATGGGTGTCTTGTGGGTGAGGTTAGGGGCAGAAAACTCATGTGAAAGTGTCTTGCGTTATTTCAGGTAAGAGGAAGTGGCCTGAATTAAGGCAATGAGGTTTGAGAGGCAGATTTAGCCTAAGGTACAAGTGGCAGTTCCAGGAGATTGTTGCGAGTTGGGAGTGTGTGAGTGAAAAGTCAGCAGAGAATGATGTTCAGGTTCTGACTCGGGACTGGGTGGATGATGGTGCTACTAGCAGAGAAAGGCATCTGGGAAAATGAGAGTTTGGGAATGGGCATGGTGGAGATCATTTATTCAATTTGGACAGGCCGGATGAAGGGAATTTCAGAAACCCTTATGGAAATGACTAGGGGCTGGGTAAGTGGGTTGTCTGGAACTCTAAATCACTGGACATGGAGAGTTTTGCGGAGTGTTGTCAAGACAAGGGTGGCATTTTAAAATGTGTCAATACATGAACTTACCTTTGGAGAGAGCACAGAACAGAACTCTAGGAAAACCAGCATTTTAGGAACTTAAGAAAGAGGAGAACATAGCTAAGAAAACTGAGAAGTAGTTAAGAGGAAGGAGAAACACCAGGAAAGTGTTGTCCTTGAAATGAAGGAGGTAGGAGTTTTAAGGAGAGAACAGGAGACTGAGAGGTCAAGTTACATGGTTGTAAATTGCCCCTTGAGTTAACATGTAGGAGTGCATTGTGACCCTTGCCAGGAAGTGCCGGGGACAGGGGCAGAAGCCAGAGGGCTATATATTAAAAGGTGAATGAGTGATCAGGAAGTGAAGACAGTGAGTGTAAATCAATTTTTCAAAGAGCTTTGGTGGAAGGTAATGAGAAAATGGATGGTAGCAAGAGAGGGCTATGGGATAAGGGAGGAGAGGCTGAGGTTGATGAGATGGGGAGAGACTTGAGCATACCTTTAGATGAAAGCAAGTTTTCGGTAACAATCCAGAGGCTGAAGAGAGAGGACATACTTGAATAGCACGTAGACAAACAAGCCCGCATAGAGAGAGCAGTGTTGAATAGAACAGGATTCTTCACCCTGGGAGTCAGTAGGGAAGGAGGAATTATGGGTATTCCCGAGACATGGAACTTCATAGTTGGGACATAGGGCAGGAGACTGAGGGAATTGACAGCTCCTGATCACAAATTAACGGGGCACGTTGGAACTGAGGGCATCTGCTGAGTTTAAAAGAGAGTGAAGATTTAAAGAGAGTGAGAAAGTGACTGAAGATGTGGGGAAGGGAGTGTCCCAGAAGGAAGTTAAAAAATTAATTTGAAGTGTGGAAGATCCACATGGAATTGGAAAGAAGAAATTTTCAGCAAAGCCCATCAGAGGACGTGATCTTTCTTCAGCCATGCTCAGCTGTCTTTCAGGGACAGAAGTCTGACTGTAGGGCTGAACACTGGCTGGGGATACGGGAGTGTGTTAGTGGGAGAGACAGGAGCTCAAGTGATGGACTATGGAACTTCCCTAGGATAAACATCAGAAAACAAGGGAAAATAGGGGTAGCACCAGGGTTCACAGTTTAAAGAGCAGGTGTATTAAGAGTAGGAAAGTTGGAGATCTGGAAGGAGAGGAAGTTATGGTTAGGGATCAGGGTGTTAAGAGTTTAAGATTCCTGATATGGGTCACTTCAAGGTCACTGGATAACCCAAGAGGTGATTATGAGAGGGAGACACTGAAGTGGAAAGGAGGTAGAAGTTTGATTTGAAGAAATCCAAAGCTTTGAAAATAGAGTGGTCACTGGTCACCCACACGGACATTGAAGTCATTGAGGATAACACCAAGAGTTGGGGTAAAAGCACTGGGGAAGCCTTTAATACACACCAAATTAAAAAAAAAAACCCAACCTCTCTAAAATATTTGCCTTTGGCCGCTATTATACTTGTCCTTGCTGACTCATTCCATCTAAATATCTCTACAGTATTTCATTTTCCTCTTCACATAAATAGACCATGTAGTATTAGATATATCTTTTTGTAATGGAAAATTATACAAGCATATTACAATAAGCATTGTGTATGAATGCAAGCATTTGATATTTGTTGAATAAATTAAAGTGTTTATCATCAACTTCTTGCATCTTGAGAATGACACACTGGAAGTTGACACAGGACATGCATTTGTATTTATATTTTTGGTACAGTGGTTCTTGCTGAGACATGACAAACCAACCTGTCTCTGGCTCAAATGAAAACTGCAATCTTAAATTGATTATATATGTTGGTTGTTCAATTTTGAATTCAAGTTTCTGATGTCCTTGCTCTTTAATAACATTTTTTCTTCTTTGAGAAGCAATATGATACAGTAGTTTAGAGCATCATCTCTGGAATTAGGCTTCTGGGATACAAACCCTACCTGCAACCCCTTACTAGCTTTATGTCCTTGGACAATTACTGTAACCTCTCTGTGCCTCAGTTTCCTTACTTTTAAAATGAGTATAACAGTAGTCCTACAACATAGTATAGTTGTAAGGATTAAATAAGGATTCAGTGAGGTGTGAGGATTAAATTAGTACTTAAAGCAGTACCTGGCCATCCTATATGAGTTTTGCCTGTTATTATTTTCCAACTATATGTTCTATAAATGCCTAATCACTTGAATACTAGATATGATTCTGCCACGTTGACATTCCATATTTTTACCTTGGTTCTTTGTCTCATGGGATGTCTTAGGTCCTCATAGTAGATGAACTCATCTTTATAGTAAGTGAACATGTTCTGCTATGACATAGTTTTTGTCTGTATTTGGAAAATATTTTTTCAGTCTTCATATCATATCTGTATTTCATTCAAACTTCCTAATGAGTATGATAGGATTGTGTGGGCAGGCAGTTATTGGTTTAGATGTGGTTATTAAATTCAGATTTATTTATTAAATAGTAAAAAAAATCTTACCTTTTTACCAAGGTGTGTTTTTTATTCTTCCAGAAAGATTTGTGTTTTCATGTTTCCATGTTGTTCAGAAACCAGGCATCCTGTGTTTTCTCAATCTGGACATATGGTAGTAACATTATTGACAGAAATGGTGGAATTGAGAGGTTCCTTGCCTTGTCCAAGGTCATATAATGATTGGTATGCTTTTTTGTACTCAACATAGCATTCAGAATGCTTCTGGTTTGGCTTTCATCTCATGCCTCGGTTCGATCCTGGCTCTCTCCCAACATTATTAAAGCTGGATTCTAGTTTCTCTGCCCGTCCCCATCTCAGTAACTTATCCATTACTCTGGATCCTCTAGAACTGAGCCCCTGATTTATTTGTATCAGTCACTCTAAGTCCTTAGGGTGTGAACCCCTTTGTTCATAGACCGTCTTCCCTGAAGCCACTTACTTCGACACAGCATTATACATCCTTCTCAGTTCTCCATTGGTGTTAACTTAGTAGGCTTGACTGTGATTAATTTAAGCAGAAAATAAATGTTTTGGAAAGATCTGAGAGTAGGTAGATGGGAGATGTAAACCGAGGGAGGAAATGCACATGCACGATCTTGCTTTAGGAATGGCCTGACTAAAATGCCCTGGATGGTGCTACTGCACTTGAACACTGCAGCTGTGTGTCTGGTTTTTCCAACCCTGGACACTCAGCATCATGCCACTGAAGTCTCACATCTAAAGTCCTACTGCAGTATATAAGTCTAATTAGCCAAAGCCTTTGATTCACTTCCCAAGAGCCAGAGGCCCTGAGAGAGGGCATCTCTGCTGAAGTCGCACCTCCGTGCTCTAGTTATCCAGGTGTGGGGAGGGGAATCACCCATCCTCTTTGGCATCTATCGTGCTAGGTGGGACTCTGCCTCCAACCAATCTTTAGGTAATTGCCAAAATTTTAGTTGCTGGACAGTTAAGCAAAAAAGTTCAGCACACCGCCATTTGTTCTCCCGTTGCTTGTAACAACATCCATATCCCTCCTACTTGAGCCACTGCTGAGTCCAGTTTTCCCACTCAGATCATCTGCTCCATGGTCAACTCTCAGGATTGGATGAGGTCCCAAGACCTAATAACCAGAACACAATTATTCCTAATGGTTTTAGCAGTCTCCGCAGACACCTCTTGTCCTGCTAGTTAATTTGTATGTTACCTAACAAACAAGGATATTCTTTTTTTTTCCAAAGAAAACTGCATTTGGATTTTATTAAGTATAAGCACATTTATCTCTTCAAAGAATACAAAGAATGCATATGGAAGTCTACCCTCCCCTTATTAAATGAGGACAGGTAAAAACTTCAGCGGGTAATTTAAAGTATCAGAAACTGCAGTATTGTGCCGTGTGGGAAACACTGAGCATCCTCAGCTGGGAACCATTTTCTATTCATGGTTTGAGGACATATTTCTCAGCTAATATTTCTTTAGATCCTGGGTGTTGTTTGAAATGTCTATTTGTAAATATCATCTGACATGATATTTAATAATTATCATGATAATTTGATAATTAATCTCTAGGTTAATTATTCAGAATGGGAAGGAGTTTTTATTTTAAATCACTTTTCAGTGTGTGGTATGTTTTGATTTTATCATGTGCCCTTTTCTTCCTGAATAGCAGTTAAAGGGTGACAGGGTTTTGTTAGCTACACTAGACTCTAGAATCCATTATCAAGTTGTATTTTTCTGATACTCTGCAACTGGCACTTATACGTGTGTGTGTGTAATCATAACATTTGAAGTCTCCTTATTCTTTTGTTTAAAGGAAACAAATGGAGCTTTCAGGTAAAGTAATTTATTTATGAATACTTTAGCAAGTTTTGAGCAATGGGTGTTTTATTTCAAGGCAAAAGAAACTAGACTAATAGTGTGTTTTCATGGAAACAAAGGAGACTTATACATTCTGAAGAATTTATTACCCGATTCGTGCTCTGTTTTAGCTCTGCTACAAATGGAAAGGTCATCTTCTTTTCCCTGCAGGTATTACTGCAGTCTCTTTGGGAATAAGTTCCTTTTATCCTAACATACTGATTTTAAATAACGTATTCAATTTAAATGTGTATAATTTTCATGGATTTGCTGTTTTAACTATGATTTTAGCCTCTTGCTATGCTTCACACATAGACACAGACACACACATTGGTAATTACTAGTAGCATTTTTCCAACCCAGGTGCAATCAGTTTTAAAACTACATTTTACTTAATCTACTGTACCCAAAATATTATAATTTCATCATGTAATTAACGTAGAATTATTAGCAAGGTGTTTTATGTTCATTCTTTCCCGCTAAGTCTGAAATCCCGTTTGTAATTTACACTTGCAGCACATCTCAATTTGGAAGAGTCACATTTGGCTGCATATTGGACAGTGTGACTCTAAGATGTTAAACGTCTCTCTCCAGGCTTGCCTCTGGGAAGAGAATCTTTATCTCACAATTAGGTCAGATTTTTTTCTTATTTGGTTTTGTCTTCTTTTTCTGCCTTAGTGTGAGCTGGGTGGAGAGGAGGTGGGGCTGGCTGGAGCAGGGTTTGGGTGTGAGATGCCTCTCGGAATAAGTGAGAGAAATGAGGAGGCCGGGAATCTAGTGGGGATGACTAGATTATTGTACCTCAAGATGTAAGTATATTCCAGTGGGGTCTTATGGGTTGGTTGGGTTATATTTGAGTAGTATAGTGTGTTTGTATATATATCTTTTCTAGACACAGCCAAGTTTTAAGATTCTGGATATTTTAAGATTCTGGATATGGAAAAAAGCATGAAGCTATGCCCCCAAGAATGCATTACTTGGGATTAGTTTCTAAATGAAGTTGGTAGAGCCTGACCTTCAAGATCTCAAGCCTGTTCGACGTCACAGGATCACTGGGGGCCAGTCTTATGCAGAAACAGGGCCGAGCCAAAGACTGCTTATATGTATTTGCAACCTTTTGAGTATTGTAGACAATAGCCACTAGTTTAGGAATTGGTGCAATATGTACTTTTTGTCTCTATAGTTTGTTTTAAATAATTCAATTCAGCAATTTCATTGAGACTTAAAGATACAGAAAGAGATAAATCACATCTACTATGTACCCAAGATGTTTATAGTCTAGAAAGGGAGACACGTCATACTGCGGGAGTACAGTAATAGAAATTGGTATGATTTAAAGTGGTTGTACTGAGAAAGAGATTAAACCTGCCTAGGGAACAATGAGACTTTACTGAGCTAATGGTACTGGTTCCTAGTTTTGAAGAAGACCAGGTACCTGAGAGATGGGAAAAGGTAGTCCAAGTAGAGGAGTCAGGTGGCAAATGTAAGGGAAATTTCGAGTCAGCTGGTATCAAAGGGGTATGTCAATGTCAAAAAGGAGTGGACGGCAAAGAAGAGAGGAAGACAGAAGGATTCAGGTTACAATGGGCCTTACCCACTGTGCCTGGAGCTTCAACCTCATCCTGTAGAGTTTCGTTTAAAACAGAGTCTTTGACAGTCTTGCTGAGGATGGGTGGAGAAAAGGCTATCTAGAGACAGATGGTTTTAAAGCTTTGGGGATTGTCTGGGTGGAGGACAGTGGTGGTCAAAAGTAAATCAGTGGTAGTGAAGATGAGTTTGTGAGCTACTATTTAAAAGATAGACATTTTGGACTGGGTGGCTGTTATAGACTGAATTCTGTACCCCTAAAATTCATAGGTTGAAGCTCTAACCCTCAGTGGGACTATGTTTGGAGATGGGGCCTTTAAGGAGGTAATTAAGGTTAAATGAAGTCGTAATGATGGAACCCTAATCTCATAGGACTAGTGTTCTTAAAAGAAAAGGAAGAGATACCAGGAGTGCTGGTACAAAGAGAAAAGGCCCTGGAGGACACAGACGGACGGTGGCTGTCTGCAAGCCAAGGAGAGATGCCCTCCAGAGAAACTAAACTAGCAAGTACTTTGATCTTGGACTTCCAGCCTCCAGGATTGTAAGAAAATAAGTTTCTGTTATTTAAGCCATGCAGTCTGTGGTACTTTGTTATGGCAGTCTCACCAGACTAATACAGTGGCTGATTTCAAGTTGATGTAAATAGTAAATAGTTTTCATTTATGGGCTTTTTCATTATTTTCTCTGCCCTGTACTTCATAAGAGGCCTGAGAAACAGGGTTGCTTAAATACCTTGTGGAATTTAAGAGAACAAGGTGGCTAAAGTCGAAGAGTTAATTGAATACTAGCATGACTGTGTGAGTCTCAGAATTCTACACACATTACTACTCAGCCTCCACAAGCTAATCTGAGGTTTGAATGCCCAATTCAGGTACCTAGATAACTGTGGGAATATTTGTTTCTCCATCAACCTGATTAGCAAAAGTCACCTGCATTGGCCAAGGCCTGTTTTTGCCTGTTATGCTGCATGCACTTAATACCACACTTTTTATCTCTCATTCAAAATGCCCCCACTTGTCCCACTTCTGAAAGAAACCGTGGTACAATATAAATGCATTAGTCATTTTGGCTTTTAAAAATAGTCACCTCCTAGAGTAATGATGGAAATATAAACAAAGATAAACAAATGGGACCAAATGAAACTTAAAAGCTTTTGCCCAGAAAAGGAAACTATAAACAAGACGAAAAGACAACCCTCAGATTGGGAGAAAATATTTGTAAACAAATCAACGAACAAAGGATTCATCTCCAAAATATATAAACAGCTCATGCAGCTCCATATTAAAAAAAAAACCCAATCAAAAAATGGGCAGAAGACCTAAATAGACATTTCTCCAAAGAAGATATACAGATTGCCAACAAACACATGAAAGGATGCTCAACATCATTAATCATTAGAGAAATGCAAATCAAAACTACAATGAGATATCACCTCACATCGGTTAGAATGGGTATGATCAGAAAATCTATAAACAACAAATGCTGCAGAGGGTGTGGAGAAAACCCTCTTGGACTCTTGGTGGGAATGTAAATTGATAGAGTCATTATGGAGAACAGTATGAAGGTTCCTTAAAAAACTAAAAGTAGAATTACCATATGACCCAGCAATCCCACTACTGGGCATATACCCAGAGAAAACCATAATTCAAAAAGACACACACACCCCAATGTTCATTGCAGCTCTATTTACAATAGCCAGGTCATGGAAGCAACCTAAATGCCCATCAGCACGAATGGATAAAGAAGATGTGGTACATATAGACAATAAAATATTACTCAACCCTAAAAAGGAAAAAAATTGGGTCATTTGTGGAGATGTGGATGGACCTAGAGACTGTCATACAGAGTGAAGTAAGTCAGAAAGAGAAAAACGAATATCGTATGTTAACGCATATATGTAGAATCTAGAAAAATGGTGCAGATGAACTGGTTTGCAAGGCAGAAATAGAGACGCAGATGTAGACAACAAACGTATGGACACTAAGGGGGAAAAGCGGGGGGTGGGGTTGTGGTGGTGGTGGGATGAACTGGGAGATTGGGATTGACATGTATACACTGATACGTATAAAATAGATAAACTAATAAGAACCTGCTGTATAAATAAAACAAAATTCAAAAAAAATAGAGTAAGGTCAAAGAAAATACAATCTTCTTCAGAGCATTCAGAATCTTCTGCTGTGGTGTATTCTTATCAAGAGGACGGAAGGAAAACTAAAATCTTGTAGTTTGTACCTCATTTTAAAAAGCTTTATACTATTTCCATCACAAAACCACTTAATAGGATGAAAATGGAATCATAGGTGTGGAATCATACCTACATCTTATTACTTGGTGCTTCTCTGCATGATTTCTTTTTTAGCAAACATTTCTCACTGGGAATCTTTTATTTTCTTCTTATTTCTATTCAACTCAATTATTTTGTCAATGACATTCCTTCTCATAGAGCCTTGATTATTTCAAACAAGTTACCATCAAAGTTATTTTGACCATAAGTGTGTGGATTTATTTTGGGGCTTTCTATACTATTCCATTGATCTATGTATCTGTTTTTGAGCCAGTACTAAAAATAGGACTACCATATATGACCCAGCAGTTCCACTCCTGGGTATTTATGCAAAAAACTCAAAAAACAAAAACACTAATTCAAAAAGATACATGCACCCCAGTGTTCATAGCAGCATTATTTAAAATAGCCCAGGTCTGAAAGCAACCTAAGTGTTCATCAACAGATGAATGAATAAAGAAGATGTGGTATACACACACACACACACACACACACACACACACACACACACACACACACACACACACACACACACACACACACACACACAGGAATACTACTCAGTCATAAAAAAGGATGAAATTTTGCTATTTGCAACAACATGGATGGATTTGGAGGATATTATGCTGAGTGAAGTAAATCAGACAGAGAAAGACAAATACTGTATGATACCACTTATACGTGGAATCTAAAAAATACATCAAACTGGTGAATGAAACCAAAATAAACAGACTCACAGATATAGAGAACAGTGGTTACCAGTGGTGAGAAGGAAGGGCGCAGGGGCAAGATAGGAGTAGGGATTAACAGGTAGAAACTACTGTGTGCAAAATAAATAAGCTACAAGGATATATTGTACAACATGGGGAATATAGCCAGTGTTTTATAATAACTATAAATAGAATTAACCTTTAAAAATTGTGAATCACTATGTTGTATACCTGAAACTTAAATAATATTGTACATTAACTCTTACCTCAATGAAAAATGTTCTTTTGATTTATATCATCCTATAGATAAAGCAAGTCTAACTATTTGTGTTGAGTAATTGTTACTAACTTTCAAAGGTTGACTTCAGAAAGCATTACTGTACTTTCCAGCTAATTATTGGTGCTATTATCAGAGGCAGTAGTTATCTGCCCCTGTAGTGATCTTCACTTTAGTTGCCTATGTGCAGGCTATGGTTTTCTGTTTCTCATTCCAAACTGCTGAGGTCTATGGCCTGGGATATGTCCATTCCTTAGACTAATAGCAGGAATTTCATTGCCTTGGTGATCTCGTGTAGTCCAACTTCTTTTTCTTTCTTTCTTTTTTTTTTTTAATAAATCTATTTATTTTTTATTTATTTTTGGCTGCATTGGGTCTTTGTTGCTGTGCGTGGACTTTCTCTAGTTGCAGTGAGCGGGGGCCACTTTTTCATTGTGGTACGCGGGCTTCTCATTGCGGTGGCTTCTCTTGTTGCAGAGCACGGGTTCTAGGCACATGGGCTCAGTAGTTGTGGCTCACGGGCTCTAGAGGACAGGCTCAGTAGTTGTGGTGCAGGGGCTTAGATGCTCAGCGGCATGTGGGATCTTCCCAGACCAGGGATCGAACCCGTGTCCCCTGAACTGGCAGGCAGATTCTTAACAACTGTACCACCATGGACGTCCCCCAACTTCTTTAAATAGTTTTTTTATATGCTGATGATGTCAAAATGTATATCTCCAGTCTTGAACTCTCTCTTGGGATGTAATCTTCTAAATCCAAGAGCCAAGTTGACAGTTCTGCCTAAGTATCTAATAAAGATTTCAGACTTATCTTGTCCGTAGTGAGCTCTTGAATTCTCCCTCCCCTAAAAACATCTTTTTTCTCCAGTCTTTCCTGTTTCTATGAATACTACCCTAATCCATCCAGGAGCTGAAGCGAAAACTTTTGATAAAATGAAAGAAAAAGAAAGGGAGAAGGATGTGACCATCTAAAACAAATAATAAATTTACAGATGAAGGAATAAATATATTAGTTGGCCACTGAATATAAAATTTGGAATCCTCTTATTAACAGAAAATAATTTTTAGAGTAGTTTATAAAACAAAAGTGTTAAGAAATTATTTCTGTTTCAAGCTTAAAAGTCTTCAAGAACTTCTCTTGTCCATAGGATAAAATTGAAGTACCTTACATTGTATATTAATTAGGGATTTTTTATATTGAGTAGTAGGAAACCAAATTGGCTTAAACAATGGAAGAAACATATTGACTCAAGCAACTGAAAAGTCCGGACATAGGACTAATTTTGAGAGAGGCTTGACGCAGTGAATCAATGGTATGATTTCTTCCCAAATACCAAGAACACAAAATTTAAGGTATTGTTAGAAAGGAGGGAGTGGCTTGATCATAAGGTTGGCACTTGACAAATACTCACTACAGCTGCCCTTGAAGATACTATGCATCCTTTCCTGCCTCTGACCTTGTGGGGTACCAGTATTCTCCCTTGCTCAGTATTACCCAGTTATGTTGATTTTCTTTTTATTCCTTGGTCACACTGAGCTCTTTCTTGCTTCAGGGCATTTGCACTAGCTATTCTCTCTGCCTGGAAGTTGCTTCCCTCAACACTTTGGCTCCCTTTCCTTCAGATCCTAGCTTAAAATCATCCTCTTAAAATATTCTTCTTTTGACCACATACCTAGAATAGACTAAATGCTACCTTCTCCCCACACCCACACCCCACCTTAGTTACTCTACATCATCCTATTTATTTCCTTTATCATAGTCATCAAAATCTGTAATGGTCTAGTTCACATACTTGCTTACTTAATATTTATTGTCTATTTCCTCATTATATTTTAAACTCTATGGAGAGAAAGGTCATATCATTCTTATTCCATGCTACATCCTTAGCATGTAGAAAAATGTCTAAGAACACAATTGCTGTTTAATGTTTATAAAGTAATAAAGGAATAGGTTCCTAAAGCCATAAAAATCTCTGCGCTGGAAGGAAATTAAAAGGTCATCTCTGACAAAAGGCCATCCAATCTCTGTGTTAATAAGCCTGGTGCCATGGAATTTACTATCTCCTCAGGCATTTCATTCCAACTTTGGTTGTCTCTGACCATTAGAATGCTCTTCCTTTTTAAACTGAGTTAAAATATATCATCTGACCCAGATACGCTGAAGCTAGTTCTACTCCTTGGAGTCCAATTTGTATATGATATTCTTTCAAGCTGTTGAATATAACTGCCACCTCCTTCTCCCTTCCTGTGTCTTGTTTTCTTTAAAGTTAGATTTCCCTAATTTTTTCATCCATTTCTTATCTAACAAGGTTTTGATTTTCTTTACCATCCTAGTGACTCATCCATTAACACGTTCTAGTTTGTCTATTTAACTGTGCTCTGCGATACCCACAGTATTATTCATTGTCCATTGAGAGGAACCTTTCCCTGCCTTGTTTTATTGATAGATGCTGTAATTCTCTTAAATCCACCTGAAGTCTCTGAGCTACTGATTCTAGTTGAACCTATGGGCAATTAAATCTCCTAAGTATTTTTCCTCAAATGCTGCTGTCAAACCTCATGGCCATCAACTTGTAAAATTATGCATATTTTTCAGTGACTCATCTTCCTTTTCATTGAAACAGGCAGAGGATTGTTTCCTGAGGAAGGTTTTGCAAGGTCAAGTGGTTGTTCAGGCACTTGCATTGGTTAAACTCCTAAGTCCTGCTGGAAGACTTTATTGCTGCCTTCTTCCCACACGTTTGTCAGAGCCTATGATTCAGTTCTCTACTGGTGATGCAGTATATCTGCTCTCTGAATTCTGATGAGAGATAAAACCTTGATACTACTATTATATAATTCTTATCAAAAACTCAGGATTGCCTGAATGATAGTCCATCATTCCCAGTGCTCTAAATTATACCTTTTAATCTTGCCAACTCATTGGAGCAATGTCTATTGGGACCTTGGTGCTTATTTTTTCCCTTTATAAAACCACTTCTTTCAAGTGGTGTTTGGGCTTTTGCCTTATTGAAGGATGTAATAGGGAACAACTGAGAGAAATTTGTTGTTGTTTTTGTTGTAGGGATATTGTTAAGGATGTTCCTTAAGGTACTTTACCGAGGACTCACCGTTTTTATTATGAAGATCTAAGAGCGAATTTTTTCTCATGTTTCAGTATCAAAATGAAGAAGCTCTAAAGCTCCCTTGAAAGAATGACTTGTGCTTTTTTAAAAATTTAATTTAATTATATTTATTTGTTTTTATTGAAGTATAGTTGATTTACAATGTTGTGTTAGTTTCAGGTGTACAGATTCAGATATATGTATTCAGATACATGTATAGCTGAATGATTCAGATATATGTACATTCTTTTTCAGATTCTGTTCCATTATAGGTTATTACAAAGTATATAGTTCCCTGTGCTATACAGTAGGTCCTTGTTCATTATATATTTTATATATAATAGTGTGTATATGTTAATCCCAAATTCCTAATTTTTCTGAAGAATGGCTTGTTCTTATTTTAGGATGTTGTGTATCTTGTAACTGTCTACGTTCTTCCTTTCATTTGACTGTTAGGAATCTTAGAGCTACCTTTTGGCTCACACATAATAACTCTGCAGGACTGTCTTGTAGGCATTTCTGTTGCTGATATTACTGTTGATTTGGCTATTATGATGGCAATATTCCTTTTCACATTAAAATATGAGATTTGGTTTATAATTTTCTATTATATAATGCATTATGCTACTTGAAGTTTTACTCTGCATGAAGTCTTTTCCATCTCCTTTATTCTAGTAACTTTGGCGAACCCCTCCCTTACTCCATTTGGGTCGCATCGGGACAGTCAATCTTAATTCCTTGGTCACTTTTTGGCACAGAGGTAGTCATGTGACCAGTCTGACCGTCAGACACATGGGCGGGCATTTGATGCAAGCTAGGCCAATTAGAATAAACCCAAGTCTTCTCTGTTGAAGACGCTGGGAAAATTTCATGTCCTTTTGCTTCATAACTGCAAGGATGTGGGCTTAGAACCACTGGTGGCCATATTTCCTTCCCCATGGCACTCTCCTGCATCATTTGTCTATGAGAATTAGGTTGATATGCAATTAGAAACAGAGGCAAAAATGAGAGAGACACACACACAAAGACAGACAGAGAGACCGAGAACACCTTAAGGACATAATTTGAAATCCAGCTAGGACTGAAGGCAGACACACCCTTACATGTCACAATTTTACGCAACAAAAGAAAAATCCTATTTTTTTCTCCAAACAAATTGGATCTGGTTTTGGTCATATTTACCTAATATATAATATTGTCTATTTGTTTGTTTGTTTATATATTTATTTATGCTGCGTGGCTTGTGGGAGCTTAGTTCCCTGACCAGGGATTGAACCCATGCCCTCGGCAGTGAAAATGTGGAGTCCTAACTACTGGACCTCCAGGGAATTCCCATAATATTGTTTTTTTAAATTTACTTTATGTATGTTTATAAGATCCCTTGGACTTCCCTGGTGGTGCAGTGGTTAAGAATGTGCCTGCCAATGCAGGCGACATGGGTTCAAGCCCTGGTCCGGGAAGATCCCACATGCCGCGGAGCGACTATGCCTCTGCGCCACAACTATTGAGCTTGTGCTCTAGAGCCCGCGAGCCACAAGTACTGAGCCAGCGTGCCACAGCTACTGAAGCCCGCACGCCTAGAGCCCATGCTCTGCAACGAAGGAAGCCACTGCAATGAGAAGCCCGTGCACCGCACCGAAAGAGGAGCCCCCGCTTGCTGCAACTAGAGAAAGCCCGTGCGCAGCAACAAAGACCAAACACAGCCCAATAAAAAATAAAAGAAATCCTTTAAAGAAAAAAACACCCTTAAATACTTTGTTGAATGAGTGTCAGTGTGTGTGTGTGTGTGTGTGTGTGTGTGTTATACATGCAATTGTTTTTTAAAGACAGAAATGAAAACTTTTAAATTTATCTCTATAACTACATCTTGTGACACCTACATCTTCTTGGCTTGCTATGATCCTTTTGGATTTAAATTCTATTATCTAACACCTTTTTCTCCTCACTAACCTGTTATCAGTCATTTATATATCCGATCAATGTAACATAGATGTCCATGCAAATCATTGACCAAAATGATAAACACAGCAGATCTGGGCACTTACATGCCTTTTAGAGACCACTTTGCTGGTAGATACAGCCTATTAATCAGGATTTGGGTTAGCTTATTTCTCATCAGTAAATCCAAATAGTGAGTCCTTGATCTTATGGCTGTCCTCTAAAAGGTTTTCCTAATGTTCTGAAACACCTCTTCATTCTAGTATTAGAGTGACCTTACTAAACTTTGATGTTAGTTCCTATGGAATTCCTAACAAATGATATACTCTTTAGCCCTACTATTTCAGAGTTTTCTTATTATAAAAGAAATACATGTTTACTGTGGAACTTGTGTGCAGTATAAATATATATAAAGGAGAAAGCATAATTAATCTATAATCACACCCAGAGATAACTAGTAACTTTTTGGTACATATACTGTTACATATACAGTGCCTTTTACCTACACAGTATGTAGGTAAAAGCAACATTTTGGTATGTATACTTGTGTATACACAGAGATAGTTATCCCAGAGATGACTCTTAACTTTTTGTTATGTATACTTTTATTCCTTTCTTTGCACAAAATAAACATAAAGATGCAAAATATTGTATTTTTTTAACAAAACCGTGATAGACCCTTTTATAAATTCCTTTTTCCACTTGACAAAAGGTGAGCATTTCTATGCATTACTAGCATTTTCAATGCCATATGGATTTTTTCTATTTTTAGATATTTATGTAAGCTGCTTACAACTGTCAGACAAATAGTTTTCTTACTCTAACTTTTGCCTTAAAGCCTAAAGCCACAGAGGCCTGGGCTCCTTTGCATTTCTGAATCAGGATATATATGCTGATATATATATTTATATTTCTTTTTTCCTCAAGAAACCTGTCTTATTACTGTGAGGTATTTCTTGGGGTCCAAAATGGAATTTCCCTATATTAAATTCAATACTATAGTACTCTTCTGGGGCTATAGAGCGTGTATGTGGATTTCTGATGCTTCTCCCTTAGTCTTCGCTCCCAATTTTTCTCAAAATTAGGTCCATCTTCCTTAACGCATTGTTATTGCATTTGCACTGATCTTTTTCTAGTAGGATATTTTTATTACTATGAAAATAAAGTATTTTTCTTATGACTTTGGCAATTGAAATTACATTTACATGTTTGTGAACTTCCTCTGAACCTGGTAAAGTGCTTTGCTATGAAAGTACTTCATGATGATCTGGTTTTCAAAGGCCCAAACAATTTTATTTCAAATTTTTCAACCATCAAGACTGTGAAAGTTGCTGTGTAAGCCCAAGAAAAGAATTTAAAAATTATACCCCAGAGGTTATTTTTTAGACCTATCTATTGAACCACTGTAGGGTCATTCATGTCTAGTCTAGCCTATATGTCTCCTCAGCTGCTTGCAAATCTGAAATTCTAAACTCCTTGTTATTAGACTTTAACTAGTAGCAATGTCCCCAGGGCAGTATCAGGTTAGTAGACCAAGGTGTTGCTGGATTGCGGAGTTTTAACCCAAGCTTGTTAGCCCGCAGTGTTTGACTTTGTGGTTTCTCGTTTCCTATCTCATATGTGGGCGGGGTGAGGGGGGGCACCTATTTCAACTAGCCAGGCCCAGGACACAGTGACACAAGACTGATTTAGCAGTCCTCCTGTTCAGCTGATAACAGGCTGCTTCTCTGAGATCATATGGTTGATCCCAACTCTACATCCACTCTCTTTCCTTGGCTTTGAGAAAATGGCCACTATGTCAGATATTATGCCCCAAATAGTTTTGTTTTCATATCTTATCCTGGGAATGTACCATTCATTACCTTTCCTGAGGAATTAGTCTTAAGGTCTAATTATTAATAGCTTTTTTTCTATTCTTGTTATTTAATAATGCTATTAGTGCAAAGAAGATCCTTTATGGGACATTTAGTGGATGCCACACACTGCTCCAAATACCTTATGTACATGTTTAAGCCTGAGGCTGTTTCTGCACATTTTCAGAAATGTAACTCATATAATTTCTTTTTAAAGGCAGCTTGCAGCTTAACCTAGATATTTCTGGGTAGCAAGGCAGGGAAAACAGGCTAGTTTTTGTTAGAGGTTGATGGGGCTTATAAGACTTGACTCACTGACAGGTGTGTGTGTGTTTGTGTGTGTGTGTGTGTGTGTGTGTGAGAGAGAGGTGGAAAGACAGAGATGCTACTTTGCCTAGATTTTCCAGAACACTCTCTGAAAGCTAGATCAGCTATAGAAACAATAGAGATTAAAGTGTGATTTCCTCTATTAATTTATTACATTTACTTTACAGTAGAACTCACTATGGGATATCCCTAAATAACTAGCTACTCCCATGCATTTCAGATTTGATTGGGCTCAGAAAAATTTGATTTACCTACAACTTCTCAGAAAGAGATTTGTGCCAGTACACTTCTCTGCTAAGAGACCCTTGCTGTTCCAGGCATCCTGATTTAGGTGAATTATTTGACAGTAGGAAGCCAATGGGGTGAATTACAGGCTTCACTGTAGAGACCAGTGAGGGAAAAGTTGAATTGTAGACTCTGGAGGGTTTTCTGGAAATGTCACTCTAACTTCCAGTTCTCTGTTTTGCTTATAATTAGGTATGTACAGTGATCTCAGATTTATAAAGCACTTTCACATTCTTTCTCTAGTTTAATAGCTGATGTACTTTGTCACATGGAGGATGACACTTTCTGTCTCCCCTGCCTGTCAAAACTCTCCTGACATAAGTTCCACTTTCTCCACGAAACCTTTCCTCATTACTTCAGGGGACAGCAGTGCTTATCCCTCTTCTTTCTTCCCTTCAAGTCAGTTCACCAGATATTTGAGAGCTAACTATGTACTAGGCTAGATGGATAAGATCAATAAGGGAATTCTCCATCTTCAATAGGAGGCAGTCCCATAAATGGTGCTTGGTACTGTGCCTGATATATGATGGGTGGCTTTCAGGAAGTATTTATTGACTTGATTATTGCCTTGGTACCTAGAGGGATGTGTGTGTGTGTGTGTGTGTCTGTGTGTGTCTGTGTCGCTATAAAAATGCAGTGGAAGGAAACTGAACCAGCCTTGGAGGTATGTGTTTGGGTTCGGAGTAGATTCAAGGAAGGTTCTTAGAGCAGGTAATACATTCCCTTAACTGATAATAATTACGGCTATTGCTACGTGCCAGGTGTTCTCCTAAATGCTTTGCATACATTTCTTTCTTTAATTCTCACAAGGATTTCCAGGAAGCAAGTACTATCATTCTCCCTCCTTTATACACAAGAAGACTGAAGCTCTGAGTGGCTAAGAAACTTCTCCAGGTCACCTGGCCGAAAGGGACTGAAGCCAAGATTCAAATCTGAGAGAGAACTCCCTCCTTAAGGCATAGGATGCATTCTTCATCCAAACTCGGTCACTTCTGACAGTGAATGAGAGTGCAATTCAATAACTAAGCCAGGACGACAGGCAGAAATTGCCCCTGTCCCAGGCAAGCTGGAAGGTAGGGCCACCCTACCGAACAGTCCCTGTTATTAAATTTCACCTTTCCCACAAAATATTCATGGTATCTTGCAAAAACTGCCTGACAACATTCAAAGTTATCCTTTCCCATCCTCCATAGCATATGGTAT
Organism: Grampus griseus; assembly: GCF_964374135.1. Taxonomy (NCBI): domain Eukaryota; kingdom Metazoa; phylum Chordata; class Mammalia; order Artiodactyla; family Delphinidae; genus Grampus; species Grampus griseus. Next base: position 75,509,405 of record NC_139002.1, read on the forward strand.
CACTGTGAGTGGTGAGTGGAGTGCACAGTAGTTGACTAAAACATAGCTACTGACCTTGAGGTCCAGTTAATCAGATGGTCTAGACTGCTATTTGTCCTCTCAAATGATAAGATAGTTGGTTAAATGTAGTCTTGATCTCAAACAATAGAAGTGAAGGACAGACAGTGGGGATGGAAGGAAGGAGAAAGATGCTACAGTTGCAGCAAAGCAGGTGGGAGCTTGGGGGGAGTTTGGGGGAGGGAAGGAGAAAGCAGGTGTGATCACTCATCCTCTGCGTTCAAGTTTAGAGACTGCTTTAAGACCCATTGTTCTCTTAGTTTTTTGGTTTTTTTAAAAATTATTTTATTTTTGGCTGTGTTGGGTCTTCGTTGCTGCACATGGGCTTTCTCTAGTTGAGGCGAGCGGGGGCTACTCTTCGTTGCGGTGCGCGGGCTTGTCATTGCAGTGGCTTCTCTTGTTGCAGAGCACGGGCTCTAGGCATGCGGGCTTCAGTACTTGTGGCACGTGGGCTCAGTAGTTGTGGCTCATGGGCTCTAGAGCACAGGCTCAGTAGTTACGGCATGTGGGCTTAGTTGTTCCACAGCATGTGGGATATTCCCGGACCAGGCCTCGAACCTGTGTCCCCTGCATTGACAGGCAGATTCTTTAACCACTGTGCCACCAGGGAGGCCCCCATTGTTCTTAGTTTTTTTGTGTGCTACAGTTCACATGGTGAATAGATTCCCTGGGTGTTCTCAGGTGAGCTAGCATCCTACATCATTTATGATTTCTCAATATGGGCTGCAGAATAGATAAGAGAGGCCGCAGGTGGTTGGTAATTAATCCCTGTAATCTACCTCCACTTCTTTCACTCCCTCTCCAGAACTGACATGCCAGTGAACGAGAGGGAATAGCCTTGAAACCATTCTTAATGACATTCAAGAAGTAAATCATTCTAAATTTCTGTACCTTAATTATGAGTCATTGCAAATCACTTGTTCCTCATCTCCCACGCAGACAGACCATGCCGGAACATAGATGTCCTGGCAACCTTTTTGAAAATCCTGCTCTAGGCTACAAACAGAATATCTTGCACAAAATTCAAGTTGACTGAGTTGCTGTCTAAAATGGGAAGCAGTGTCGCCCTGGCCTTCTTTCATTTCCAAAAGAAATATCCTATTTACTTAGCTCTTTCCTATCAATTGTGCATTCTGGGTGGGTTTGTCAGCTGGTAGCCCCGTTAGCACTTGGAGATGACATCTTCTCATTTGTTTGGCTTCTGGGCCTTTCTGAATTTTCATTTCTAACCATTCTTCAATTTCATATTTGTACTCTCCCTCTCTCTTTTTCTCTAACTCAAGAGTCAGTGTTAGAACTTGATTTTATTGTGAAAGCACATGTGGTATATCCTGATACAAAGAGATATGAGAAGGGATTTTTAATCCCTGTAAATATTTACGGTTGTTATTAGAATTCATGATGAATATTAATCAGGTGGATAATAATCCTAATTGGTCCAATTTAGAATTCAGAAGTAATCCACTGAAATAGGGTGTGACAGTCTTGGTTTTAAATTTATGCATTTCTCGTCTTTAAGGTGAAAAATGGGTTGGTAGTTAGATATCAGTCTTTCTCCATTTAGCTTCTCTACAAACAGAATGATTAAATGACCTTTGGCTGCTCTGTTGGTGTGGAAGCATCTTCAGGTCATCATGACAATAGGGTTGTTGTTTATTTCTTCAAACAATAGTGTTTTTTTTTTTTTTCTTTGAACACATTTAAATGTTGGAAATTAGTTTTAAAATACCTCCTCTTTGGGATGACTGCTGTCATAGATAATGGGAAAATTCAGGCTTTGGGCAGTCTAATTCTGGCTTACAAGGTTGGCATGCAAGATCTTCAGTCAACTGACCCTTTGTGCTTATCTTATCTGAACACCCTTGTTTTCCTGCATGGCTTCCATAGTCTTTACCTTATATGGTTACCAAAGGGAAAAGGGGAGGGGATAAATTAGGAGTTTGGAATTAACGTATACACACTACTATATAGAAAATAGATAACCAACAAGAACCTACTTTATAGCACAGGAAACTATACTCAGTGTTGTATAAGGGAAAAGATTCTGAAAAAGATTTCATCTATCTATCTATCTATCTATCTATTTATATATATATATATATATATATCTCTGAATCACTTTGCTGTACACCTGAAACTAACACAACATTGTAAATCAGCTGTACTTCAATAAAAAAAAGTACTTACTATTTTCTTCTTGCTAATGTTAGGCCTCCATATTTATCTGCAAAGAGAATCTATGTACTAACATTAAGGTTTCTTCCTCTTCTTTGTGGGTTGCTGTGAGCATTAGATGAGCTAATGCAGATAAAGCAACTTAGTACAGTGCCTAGTACATAGTAAGTGGTACCTGTTGTACCTGGAAATGTCAGGAAGTTTTTCTGTCTGCAGGAACCTTCTGCACCGTCCAGCTCACAATTCCAGTACCTTTGTTTTGAATTCTCCCTGAGTTGTTTCATTGAAGTACAATAAAATGCGTTCCCTCTCAAGAGGAAAGGTGAGTGATTGAGCAAATGCTTGTCTCAAGAGTCCCTTTGTTTTCGTCCTGTGGGATGCTGGAAATGTGATCACAGTTACATTTGCTGATCACAGGGGGACTCTAAAAAGCTCCCTACGAGCCAGACTGGCCCACCTGAGGTTTTGAGCAGCCATTGTTACAGTGTGACAGCTTCCTGCCAAGTGTCCTACTAGTAGGCTTGAACCAATTAGTAATGGCTGTCAAATTGACCTGCTAGTCACTATAGCATTTTTCAGGCCTTTAAATTTGATTCCACTTAAATTACCTCATGCAGTTGAGGAACAATTGCATGGGCAATTTACATGTACATTTCTCTTTACAAAAGAGAAAAAGGGGAGCCTAGCATCCTTATGCACTTTGCCTACATTTGCATCACACCCAATAGACGTCTTTAGGGCTAATGTCTTTATGTCTTTAGGGCTTTAGGGCTATGTCTTTAGGGCTAACTTAGTTCTTGGGCTTCAGTAGTGTATATTTATCTACTAGTCATAATTACCATCTATCCAAATTCCTAGGTGAAATGTGACTGCCCTAGAACTTGGCTTAAAGAGAGGACTCAATGAGTAGCCTTTTATTTGTTTCTAGGGAGGCACATTTTGCATGTAGTTTGAGTTAGGAGCGTCTTATCCCTTCTCCCTTTGCAACTGAAATATAGGAGAGTATCTGTGCAACAATTTGGGACAGGAGTGAACAAACTTCTTCTGGAAAGGGCCAGATAGTAAAATGTCTAAGTTTTATAGGCCATACAGTGTGGGTAGCAACTACTCAAGCCTGGTGTTGTAGCAGGAAAGCAGCCGTAGAGCATATGTAAACAAAGATGGATGTAGCTATGTTCCAATAAAACTTTATTCACAAAAAGAGAGGTTCAAGATGGCGGAGTAGAAGGACGTGTACTCACTCCCTCTTGTGAGAGCACCGGAATCACAACTAACTGCTGAACAATCATTGAGAGAAAGACACTGGAACTCACCAGAAAAGATACCCCACATCCAAAGACGAAGGAGAAGCTGCAGTGAGATGGTAGGAGGGGCACGATCACAATAAAATCAAATCCCATAACCGCTGTCTGGGTGATTCACAAACTGGAGAACACTTATACCACAGAAGTCCACTCACTAAAGTGAAGTTTCTGATCCCCATGTCAGGCTTCCCAACCAGGGGGCCTGGCAATGGGACGAGGAATTCCTAGAGAATCAGACTTTGAAGGCTAGCAGGATTTGATTGTAGGACTTTGACAGGACTGGGGGAAACAGAGACTCCATTCTTGGAGGGCACACACAAAGTAGTTTGTGCATCAGGACCCAGGGGAAGGAGCAGTGACCCCATAGGAGACCGAACCAGACCTAACTGTTAGTGTTAGAGGGTCTCCTGCAGATGTGGGTGGTGGCTGTGGCTCACTGAGGGAACAAGGACACTGGAAGCAGAAGCTCTGGAAAGTACTGCTTGGCATGCACCCTCCTGGAGTCCACCATTAGTCCCCCAAAGAGCCCGGGTAGGCTCCAGTGTTGGGTCACCTCAGGCCAAACAACCAACAGGGAGGGAACCCAGCCCCACCCATCAGCAGACAAGTGGATTAAAGTTTTACTGAGCTCTGCCCACCAGAGCAACACCCAGCTCTACCCACCACCAGTCCCTCCCATCAGGAAACTTGCACAAGCCTCCTAGATAGCCTCATCCACCAGAGGGCAGAGAGCACAAGCAAGAAGAATTACAATCCTGCAGCCCATGGAACAAAAACCACATTCACAGAAGCACAGAGAAAATGAAAAGGCAGAGGACTATGTACCAGATGAAGGAACAACATAAAACCCCAGAAAAACAACTAAATGAAGTGGAGATAGGCAACCTTCCAGGAAAAGAATTCAGAATAATGATAGTGAAGATGATCCAGGACCTCAGAAAAAAAATGGAGGCAAAGATCGGAAGATGCCAGAAATGTTTAACAAAGACCTAGAAGAATTAAAGAATAAACAAACAGAGATGAACAATACAATAACTGAAATGAAAACTACACTAGAAGCAATCAATAGCAGAATAACTGAGGCAGATGAATGGATAAGTGACCTGGAAGACAGAATGGTGGAATTTACTGCCACCAAACAGAATAAAGAAAAAAGAATGAAAAGAAATGAAGACAGCCTAAGAGACCTCTGGGACAGCATTAAATGCAACAACATTCGCATTATAAGGGCCCCAGAAGGAGAAGAGAGAGAGAAAGGACCCGAGAAAATATTTGAAGAGATTACAGTCGAAAATTTCTCTAACATGGGAAAGGTAATAGCCATCCATGTCCAGGAAGTGTAGAGAGTCCCAGACAGGATAAACCCAAGGAAGAACACACCGAGATACATAGTAATCAAATTGACAAAAATTAAAGACAAAGAAAAATTATTAAAAGCAACATGGGAAAAACAACAAATAACATACAAGGGAACTCCCATAAGGTTAACAGCTCATTTCTCAGCAGAAATTCTACATGCTAGAAGGGAGTGGCGTGATATATTTAAAGTGATGAAAGGGAAGAACCTACAACCAAGATTACTCTACCTAGCAAGTATCTCATTCAGATTCAACAGAGAAATCAAAAGCTTTACAGACAAGCAAAAGCTAAGAGAATTCAGCACCACCAAACCAGCTCTACAACAAATGCTAAAGGTACTTCTCTAAGTGGGAAACATAAGAGAAGAAAAGGACCTACAAAAACAAACACAAAACAATTAAGAAAATGGTAATAGGAACACACATATTGTTAATTACCTTAAATGTGAATGGATTAAATGCTCCAACCAAAAGACACAGGCTTGCTGGATGGATACAAAAATAAGACCCATATACATGCTATCTACAAGAGACCCACTTCAGACCTAGGGACACATACAGCCTGAAAGTGAGGGGATGGAAAAAGATATTCCATGCAAATGGAAATCAAAAGAGAGCTGGATAGCAATACTCATATCAGATAAAACAGACTTTAAAAGAAAGAATGTTATAAGAGACAAGAAAAGACACTACATAATGATCAAGGGATCAATCCAAGAACAAAATATAATAATTGTAAATATATATACACCCAACATAGGAACACCTCAATACTTAAGGCAAATGCTAACAGGTATAAAAGAGGAAATTGACAGTAACACAGTAATAGTGGGGGATTCTAACACCTCACTTACACCAATGGACAGATCATCCAGACATAAAATTAATAAGGAAACACAAGCTTTAAATGACACAATAGACAAGATAGATTTCATTGATATTTATAGAACATTCCATCCCCAAACAGCAGATTACATTTTCTTCTCAAGTGTACATGGAACATTCCCCAGGATAGATCATATCTTGGGTCACAAATCAAGTCTCGGTAAATTTAAGAAAATTTAAATCATATCAAGCGTCTTTTCTGACCACAGCCCTATGAGATTAGAACTCAATTACAGGGAAAAAAACAAGAAAATACAAACACATGGAGACTAAACAATATGTTGCTAATTAACCAAGAGATAAATGAAGAAATCAAAGAGGAAATCAAAAAATACCTAGAGACAAATGACAATGAAAACACAATGACTCAAAATCTATGGGATGTAGCAAAAGCAGTTCTAAGAGGAAAGTTTATAAGCAGTACAATACTACCTCAAGGAATGAGAAAAATCTCAATCTAACCTTACGCCTAAAAGAGCTACAGATAGAAAAACAAAACGCAGTTAGTAGAAGGAAAGAAATCATAAACATCAGAGCAGAGATAAATGAAATAGAAACAAAGAAAACAATAGCAAAGATCAATGAAACTAAAATCTGGTTCTTTGAGAAGATAAACAAAATTGATAAACCTTTAGTCAGACTCATCAAGAAAAAGCAGGAGAGTATTCAAATCAATAAAATTAGAAATGAAAAAAGGAGAAGTTACAGTGGACAGCACAGAAATACAAAACATCCTAAGAGACTACTACAAGCAACTCTATGCCAATAAAATGGACAACCTGGAAGAAATGGACAAATTCTTAAAAGGTGTAACCTTCCAAGACTGAACCAGGAATAAATAGAAAACATGAACAGACGAATCACAAGTGATGAAATTGAAACTGTGATTAAAAATCTTCCAACAAACAAAAGTCCAGGACTAGATGGCTTCACAGGTGAATTCTATGAAACATTTAGAGATGAGCTAACACCTGTTCTTCTCAAACTCTTCTGAAAAATTGCAGAGGAAGGATCACTCCCAAACTCATTCTATGAGGCCACCATCATCGTGATTCCAAAACCGGACAGAGATATAACAAAAAAAAGAAAATTATAGACCAATATCACTGATGAATATAGATGCAAAAATCCTCAACAAAATACTAGCAAACAGAATGCAACAACACATTAAAAGTATCATACACGATGATCAAGTGGGATTTATCCCAGGGATGCAAGGATTCTTCTGTATATACAAATCAATCAATGTGATACACCATATTAACTAACTGAAGAATAAATACCATATGATTTTCTCAATAGATGCAGAAAAAGCTTCTGACAGAATTCAACACAGATTTATGATAAAAACTCTCCAGAAGGTGGGCATAGAGCGAACCAACCTTAGTGTAATAAAGGCCATATATGACAAAACAACAAACATTCTCAATGGTGAAAAACTGAAAGTATTTCCTCTGAGATCAGGAAGAAGACAAGGGTGTTCACTCTCATCACTATTATTCAACATAGTTTTGGAAGTCCTAGCCTCGGCAATCAGAGAAGAAAAAGAAATAAAATGAATACAGATAGGAAAAGAAGGAGTAAAACTGTCACTGTTTGCAGATGACATGATACTATACATAGAGAATCCTAAAGATACCACCAGAAATCTACTAGAACTAATCAATGAATTTGGTAAAGTTGCAGGATACTAAATTAATGCACACAAATCTCTTGCATTCCTGTACAGTAACAACGAAAGAGCAGAAAGAGAAATTAAAGAAACACTCTCATTCACCATTGCAACAAAAAGAATCAAATACCTAGGAATAAATCTACCTAAGGAGGTAGGTAGACCTGTTGTCAGAGAACTGTAAGACATTGATGAAAGAAATCAAAGACGACACAAACAGATGGAGAGATATACCATGTTCTTGGATTGGAAGGATCAATATTGTGAAAATAAGTGTACTATCCAAAGCCATCTACAGATTCAATGCAATCCGTATCAAATTACCAGTGGCATTTTTTACAGAACTAAAACAAAAAATCTTAAAATTTGTATGGAGATACAAAAGACCCCAAATAGCCAAAGCAATCTTGAGGGGAAAAAAACAGAGCTGGAGGAATCAGACTCCCTGACTTCAGACTATATTATAAAGCTACAGTAATCAAGACCATATGGTACTGGCACAAAAACAGAAATATAGATCAATGGAACAGGATAGAAAGCCCAGAGATAAACCTGCGCACCTTCGGTCAACTAATCTATGACAAAGTAGGTAAGGTTATACAATGGATAAAAGACAGTCTCTTCAATAAGTGGTGCTGGGAAAACTGGACAGCCCCATGTAAAAGAATGAAATTAGAACACTCCCTAACACCATACACAAAAATAAACTCAAAATGCATTAAAGACCTAAATGTAAGACTGGACAGTATTAAACTCTTAGAGGAAAACATCGGAAGAACACTCTATGACATAAATCACAGCAAGATCTTTTTTGACCCACCTCCTAGAGTAATGGAAATAAAAACAAAAATAAACAAATGGGACTTAATGAAACTTAAAAACTTTTGCACAACAAAGGAAACTATAAACAAGATGATAAGACAACCCTCAGAATGGGAGAAAATATTTGCAAACCAATCAATGGATAAAGGATTAATCTCCAAAATATATAAACAGCTCATGCAGCTCCATATTAAAAAATAAGCAACCCAATCCAAAAATGGGCAGAAGACCTAAATAGACATTTCTCCAAAGGAGACATACAGATGGCCAAGAAGCACATGAAAAGCTGCTCAACGTCGCTAACTATTAGAGAAATGCAAATCAAAACTACAGTGAGGTTTCACCTCACAGCAGTCAGAATGGCCATCCTCAAAAAATCTACAAACAATAAATGCTGGACAGGGCGTGGAGAAAAGGGAACCTTCTTGCACTGTTGGTGGGAATGCAAATTGTTACAGCCGCTATGGAGAACAGTATGGAGGTTCCTTTAAAAGCTAAAAATAGAATTACCATACGACCCAGCAATCCCACTACTGGGCATATACCCTGAGAGAACCATAATTCAGGAAGAGTCATACAGTCCAGTGTTCAATGCAGCACTATTTACAGTAGCCAGGTCATGGAAGCAACCTAAATGCCCATCAACAGATGAATGGATAAAGAAGTGGTACATATATACAATGGAATATTACTCAGCCATAAAAAGGAACAAAATTGGGTCATTTGTAGAGACGTGAATGTACCTAGAGACCATCATACAGAGTGAAGTAAGTCAGAAAGAGAAAAACAAATATCATATATTAACGCATGTATGTGGAACCTAGAAAAATGATACAGATGAACCAGTTTGCAGAGCAGAAATAGAGACACAGATGTAGAGAACAATGTATGGACACCAAGGGGGGATGGAGGGGTGCGATGAAGTGGGAGATTGGGATTGACATGTATACACTAATATGTATAAAATAGGTAACTAATAAGAACCTGCTGTATAAAAAATAAATTAAATTAAATTTAAAAAACCAAAGCAAAACCAAAAAGAGGTAGCTGACTGGAGAGCTGTATTTAACTCCAGGCCATAATTTGCATACACATGATTAGGAGACAATGGTGTGCCTATATGTATTGCGAACACTATTTTGCTTTCTTTATAGTATTAATCTGTATTGCATAATCTCTGATTTATATCACATCATCTGGAAGAAAAGAGCCCAAATCTTTGGTTGTCTCCAAAGCTGAGTTTATAGTAGATGCTTCCTTTTTGTTGTTCAAATTAGTGAGAATTAATTGGAAAACAAATTTTTAGATGATTGAAATGTGTCCTGTTCTAGAATTACTAATTTGTGCACAATTCTGTTTGCCACGCTGTTGTTCATGATTTTTATCAGAGCATTTACATAGAAATTCTCTTTTAGCCTCTAACATGATTTGTGAGCAATCAGAAATACTGTAAGATCAAGAGTAGACCATTTTGCTTTCTGTGGAAGAGAAATTAGTTGGCAAATAATGTAGAAATTAATCATCCGTTTCTATTTATTTACAGCTGGGAGCTGTTTAGGGCTCACTTTAGAAGGAGAGTTTCTCTTCCTCCTCTGGCTGAGCAAAGAACACACTGGCCTAATTCTTTCTCTGAATTTTGTCTTAGAAGCTCTTTGGCTGTGATCAGTCTACTCCCTTCTGTTTGTCTCTGATGTGTTTCCTTTCCCTTCTCTGGACCAAGGCTTAGGGTCACTGTCCTGGTTAGGTCATCTGGAAGTCCCATTGCAAATCTTTTGTCTAAGTTTCCAGCCCTTTTAAAGAAACTGTTCTCCGTAGATTCTCCTAATAATTGAACAGCTTATTTCAAAAAACGTCCTCTGCATAGGAAACTGTGCTTTCTAGGTAAATCCTGAATTCCAGCCCTTGTCTTCTTATCTCATCATTTATGTAGTAGGCAAAGTAAGCTCCATGTCAGAGAAACTTCTTTGAAAGTGACAATGCACCTGAGTGCCCACATTTCCCTAAGTTCCACCAGTCTTTAGTGAGCTGAATACTTTCTGTCCTCAAGGTGACCATTGCAGGAGCTTAGACCTCTGAAACCTAATTTATGACTCATCATTGAGATTCTGCTGGCTTTCATTGGACTGATATGTGGCAATGAGCAGTAATTTTATATTGGGTTGTTAAGGAAAAGCAAAAGAAATAGCACAAGGTGAAACTAGACAGTTGAATTTATTCAGGGAATACTTACTGAAAGGGGAAAAGCTGCTATTTGTTGAACACCTACTAAGTGCCAAAGCTGTGTGGCTCTGAGGAATCCGAGGCTGAGGAGTTAGTAACTTGTCAGTGTCAGAGGTAGGAGATGGCAGAGCTGGATTTGGAACCCGATTCCAACTTCAAAGTCATTCTCTTTCCCTACATCACACTGTCACATGAGCAGTACATACTGGTTTAAGGAAAGAGCTGGGAAATGACACCTCTTCTTTTACCGTCTCTGAACCACATACCCAGTAAGAAGTTTGTATTTTTGTAGTGTTAGAGACAGAGAATGTCTCCACTTAATTTTGTTGACCTTTACTCCTCTATTTTTGTCTCGATTTTAGCGAGTTAAGTGTTCTTACTTTCTTGACTGGACCGTGGCAAATTGCAAAAACCTCAGATCTTCATTTAAAGAATGGAAAATGCAGCACCTTAAATTATCATCATTATTTCTTCCCTTCTAGTGCACCAAAGGTGAGAGACTGGTTTCTGAGTGTATGTGGTCCATCCTGGGAGAAGAATAACTAAGATTTTAATAGTGCGTCTATGAGTTAGGTATTACTCTAATACTCGACATATATTGACTTATTTAATTCTCCCAACAACCTTACAATGTAGGTACTACCATTATCCCAAGTTAACAGATGAGAACACAGACACATAGAGGTGAACTAACTTCATACAACTGCTGCGTGGAGGAGCTGAGATTCAAACCCTGGTTGTCAGACTCTAGGGACTGTATTCTTAAGGAAATGGGATCCTCTGAAGTTTGCAGTCAGTCAGGGTTCACCCAGGAGACAGAAATCATACCAGATATATTAAAGGAGGGACTTAATATGATGAATTGTAACTATATATTAAAGAACTAAAAAGGCAAAAAGAGAATGTCAGGGTACCACCGATAAAGCAACTTCTGGATGCAGATGGGCTGGGAGGACAAAAGGGTGAGGACGGAATTAGTAATATTTCAGAAGCTTGGAGAAGAGGCTTTACAGAGCAGAGACTCAGATATCCGAGGATGGGGCATTGTTTAGCTGGTGCTAGTGTCTCTGAGAGTGGAAAAGTGGTATCACGGGACTGGTCTGTGGATGTCTAAGGAGGAAGTGTTGGCCAGCTGGTATTGATATCTGGGGGCGTCATAACAATGGTTCTTCAAGTGCTAGAAAAAATGCAGACTGGAACCAAATGCTGCCACTGGCAGAAAATTGCTGCTGTTGGATTGAAGAATCATTGCTAGGAATCAAAATGAAAACAAACAAGAAGGATGAAGTCCCTTCTGCATTCTGAAACCTTGCTTTTCCCTTCCTGCATCCTTATGGGCAGAGCCTAACAGGGTGAAGCTGGCAAGGTAGAGATGTGGTTTTGAGTCCCAGTCCCAGCACCACAAAGGAGACTTGGGTTTGACTCAAAGCGCAATTTTCAAATAGGGAAATCTGTTCAAAATTCAGCAGGAAAACATGCTACTTGGGAATTTCATTTGGTTCCCTCTGTACAGTGAAATCTTACACACCTTTTATGAATATGATCTGCCTCTCCTATTAAATTAGAGAGTCTCTCTAACAGTGCCTGACTTAGACATTTTTCAAGGGCCAGCCTAGTACGATGCACATAGTAGGGACATAATAAATTATGATTGCGGAAGTGACGTCTAAAAAACGTGAGTATAGATTTCCTGTTTAGAAATCATTTTATAGGTTTCAGAGAATCTGTTCATGGGTTCAGCTGAACAAATAAAGCGTGAGTGTATCATTCAGGGTAAGGGCTTGTTAGATCCTTGTGGATTCTCAAGAGAGCTCCAGTGTTTGCAGCAAAGTTTACGAAGATTGAAACAATATCCACTCTCTTTCCCCTGGTGAGATGCTCGTTAATTAAGGAAATGGAGACATCGATCTGTTTGGTGGCACTCCGTCAGCAGAGCCACGGGCTATGAAAAGGTAGGGTCCAATTTTCATTCATATTTCAGGGATGCTTCCCAGTTGGGTGGCAGTGTTCTGATCCCCCATGTAACCTGTCAAAGGATAATGGATGTCCCTGATGGGAACAACGCTGACCCGACGGCTCTTCTTTCATTTTAATAATGTGATTGGGATCAGGTTTGTGGTGCCAAATTGATAGGAAATCAGTCATGTCTTTGAACAAAAACAAAAATGTGTGTGAGGGAAGGTAGAAAGAAATAATTCCCTTAGTTTGAAACAAAAGAAGAGAAAGCGGCATTTCCATTACCGTGATTCTTACTCTAGGATTACAGATCCTAAAAGGATAATTTTCTGTTTCCTTACTTGTTGGCCCACAGTATGTTTTCTAGGTTGAGTGTGGGCAGTGTGGTATAGAGGCGGTAACCCCATCCTACACCAGGATGCTTGAGTGTGAGCCCCAAGTCGGCCAGGAGCTGCTCTGTGAGCTTGGCTGTGTCACTTGGCTTCATTGACCTTCAGTTTTCTCTGTTGAAAAATGAAGAGGTTGGTCTTAATCAACATCCCACATTTTCTTCCTCATTCCTACAGCATCTTCTCTGGTCTTATTTTCCTTGGCACGCTAACGTGTATTGTTTCAGATGAGTCAGTTGAGAAGAAGCCCTCGCTTTGTCAGACCTATGTCAGTGCCTCTGGGTGGGAGTGTGGTGGTGGTGGTGGGGTACATGCCATTCCCCAAAGAGTAGTAGTTTCTTTACAAAATGACTTAATTTATGATATACATATTTTACTAAAGTGAAGGTCACCAGCCCAGTTGATGAACAGATTTTGATTGAAGTGAAATCCATGTTTTTTCTAAGTCATGTAGATTTTTGCTTTAGGTCCTGTCTGTTGAGATGGAAAGTTTGAAGCCATATAGTAGTATAGTGAGAGTAAATTTCTTCACTCTTCTAAATATAATGTTCAAAAAATCTATGTGCAATATGATTATGTTATATCTTCAAAATGGAAACTTCAAAGATAGCATTCTGTTCTATTTTTATGTTAGCACCAATTACTGCTTGTGCTTTAACAGCTAATCACATAAGAATTGTCTTCTCTTGAGCTAGACCAATGGTCTTTCTTCTTTTTGTACATCCATCTATCTATCCATCTATCCTGAGGGCTTGGATCTGACAGGATCACCCAGAGGCATTGTACAATAGTGTTTTCTCTTTTGATGTCCACAAAGATTATAAACCAAACAGTCCAAGTATCACTTGTTTCAATTTACAACTCTTGTAGTTTGACTAGGGACATACTTGTATTTTATTCTATGCTCTTTCCTTTCTTACCACTTATAATGGGCAAGCTATTCATCTTTCCTGAACCTCAGTTTCAGTCTGCGGAATTGAGATCCCACTTCCCACCTCACAGGGTTATTCTGAGACTTAAAAGCAATTGTAGGTATAAAGATCTTAGTGCAGTATCTGACATACATCAGTTTCTTCCCTTCTAGTTTTTAACCTGCTTCTTACTTACTATTATTTTGAAAAAGTGGTTGCCTTGTAGCACCATATCTGGGCTTTGGTGAGTGTATCTGTTTTTTAGAAGGATCTGAAACTGACGCTAACCTAAACAAAAGGGATTTATGGCAAGACTATCAGGAACTCATAGACTTGCTTGGTAGGATGGAGAAACTCATATAGAAAATGACTGGAATCCTGGAGGTTCCTAATGGCCAGGATACAGGAAGAAAGGAATAGTTCCATAGCAAGAATGGTTGAGTGGATAAACCTAACCACCACTTCCTCTGCCCTCTTATTTCTCCCTCTCTCAAAATTTAAAGCTGAAGGAGAGGAGGAATCTGATTAGCTGAGATTAGGTCATATGACTTCTCCATGGCTTTATGGTGCTCTTGAAACAAGGCTCCATTACGTCAGATCCTAGGTAGGAGGGAAATTCCTCAAATTACTCTTCCATCACAGTACACACACTAGTGGTAAAGGACAGGAAGCTCCCCATAAGGAACCCCAGATACCGGGGGAAAAGGAAACGGATACTGGATGGACAAAAAATAGCAAATGCCAATGATGGTGAGCATATGTGTGCTTATGCTATCTATCCACAGATAAGTTTACAGACTCTGAATCCATCAGTTCTCAGTTTTTATGTTGGTAAACTTAAGGGTCTTGATTGATTTTAGTTTGTTCTTCTAGGACAGCCTTTTCTGTCCCCTAGGATGTTTTAATTGCTCATCCCTGGACTTTTTCCAAGTCTTGTTAAGTCCTTATTGAGCTGTGGCAACCAGAACAACACAGCTCTTTGAGTGCTGATGTAGTGTGATTAGTTTCAAGGAGAGGACAGTGTGTTTGGTTTTATGTCCAATATCCTTGGTCAACATTAATATTATTTATTGGAGGATAATACGTTTCATTTTTACATCACTTGGGCATCTGGCAGTGTAAGCCTTGCTGGCCCTGGGGAGACCTAACATTGTAGAAACAGAGAAATATGGATAAACAACGGAGTTATTTGACACTACTTAGGAGAAGGGGAAAAAATAAGCAAAGATCCACATTTCTGCATACCCGCAGTCTGTTCTCTGAGCAGAAACCCTTTGATTTGGGGTTTAGATCCAAGTTGATTTGGTTGTCAATTCTGGTTTTCCAAATATGTGACCTTCAGCAAGTCACTTTAACTTTGCCTGGTTTCAGTTTTGTCATCAGTGAAATAGGAATAATGATAGCTTGACCGGATTAAAGGTGATTTTATGTGATTACAGTCATTGAGGCTTTAGCAGAATATCTGGCACATGGTAGAAACAGAATTTAAAGTCTCCCTTTCTCTTCCCCCTTATATCAAAAAGACAAGAGAAATCTGAAATAATTAAAATCATTGGATCCTCTTGGAGTTAATCAAGGGAAGACTTTACAGGAGAGGCGAGCCTGGAGCTGGTCTTTGAGAGAGAGAAGTGACAGGACTTCATGGAAAGAGAGAGCGAGAACATGAACGGAAAAGTCAGCATATCTGAAAGCTGGAAGTAAGGAAGACAAACCACCTTCCTTCTGGATTTCGGAGTAGCTGGTTAGAAAAGGATGGAAGATGGTGGTGAGATACCTGCTGATGAGGTTTGATTTGAGAGGTTTCTATGCCCGGAAAAGCATACAAC
This sequence comes from Grampus griseus, assembly GCF_964374135.1. NCBI lineage: Eukaryota > Metazoa > Chordata > Mammalia > Artiodactyla > Delphinidae > Grampus > Grampus griseus. The sequence continues at coordinate 75,524,980 of NC_139002.1, forward strand.
AAAGCAACACTTAAGGTGGTAAATTCACCCATGATGACCTGCCTGTCTCGAAGAGTAGATTGACTGTTAAGCAATGAACACTTTCCTTTCAGATTTTTTCCTATTTATTTTTAAATTTCCTCCAGTATCTCTGATAAAGAGGGTTGACTCTATTACTTGTCACAGGCTCTATTCTAACTTCATCTCTCCAAGTTGTGTCTGTGAATTATAACTCTGTGTCTGCCCCAGGGCTGCTTTATTCAGAGTCATAGAATGTTAAAGATAGGCTACTACGGTTCATCTACATTTCAGATGAAAACCTGAGGATCTGAGAGAGGACCTGAAGTGCCAAAGACTATGGACTTTTGGAAGCGTGGTGTAGCAGAAAAAACGTGGATTTTAGGGAGATTTCTTGCACTTACCTAAATGCATGAACTTGGATCTGTTATCTGACCTTTGGAAACCCAATTTCCTCTCTGTTTAAGAGGGTGGACAATGCCTGCCTCAAAGGATGAGTGTGAGGCTGAAATAAGGGAACATCTGGCAAAAGAGCTCAACAAATGTTAGTCCCCTTTCCCTTCCTTTGGAGCTGATTCACGTTCTGCAGTTTAAGAAAAGGGTTTGGCCACCTCTTAGGGGAGGAGCACCAAGGGGAAAGGTAAAATTACAGAAGGAATCTAAGGGTAAATGATTGATTTTTGGTTCTGTTCTTTTCTAGGCAGAATCATTTTGGGGAAGGAGGTGAACAGCGTTTCTTCCTTAGTCACTGCTCCTGGGGTTGGGACACTTCTCATGATTCTGATAGAAATTCAGACTGACGTTTGAGGGATGAGGCAGGTGGCTGTCATCTCCATTAAGAATAACGGCACCCCAGCCCTTTATCCTCACGTCTGCAAGTGTGTTTGGCTCCCATAGGAGGTTTATGTGTCGGCAGTTTCAGCGAAATGATTCCTTCCAGCTCAGACATGTAAAGACTTTCAGATGGCCCTGCGGCTTTTTTCTCTCACCTTTACTTATTTCTGTAGTCTTGAAATTTACAACCCTTAAGGCTACACAAGCTGTTACCCAGAACTGGAGGAACTACTGAACTGGGATTCTTTTTCCCTCTAATTAAAAATTTAAAAAAACATTTTATTTAACTAAAAAGAACCAGAAATGAAAGTAAAGCCTAATACACTGGAAGGCACAGTGAATAGAGAACAGATGTGCAAATTAGAGAAACTGGATTTAAGTTTCAGAATTTCCACTTAACTGCTCCTAGGCCTCTGGCTGTGTGTGCTTGACCATCTGATCTTGAATACAGTATTTCAAGGATCCATTCCAGCATAATCTTTTTGTGACCCGGTAAGTGTATTCTTTTAATAGGTTCACAAACGATTACAAACAGAGAAAAATTGAGAGTATAATGTAATGAGCAGTCTTGTACCTACCGTTGAATCCTATCAAATTTTAACATTTTGTTGTCTTGCCACATATACTTTCTTTAAGAAGTTATAGGTAGCATTAAAATGCTTGTATACCTCTCTTGGATCTCATTCATCTTCCTGTTTCTGTTGAATTTGATACTTATCTCCATGGATGTTTCTGTATTTTTACTGTCTATCTATATATCTGTCAACACTATGTAGAATTCTTTGGTATGTTTCTCACATTACAAACATATCATACTGCATATATTCAGTTGTCATTTGCTTTTGTCACTCAACATGTTTTTGAGATTTATCCATGTTCACATACGTAGCTCTGGTTCATTCATTTTAATTGCTATAGTAACCCATTACATGAGTAATCCACAATTTACTTATTCTTTTTCCTGTTCACTAGTTTTTACAATGGCAAATAATGCTGGAATTATTACACTGGTAAAGGTCTCCTCTGCTATATACATCTTTAACTTGCCTTGATATTGTCAAATTGCTACCAGAGATTGGAATCACATTGTTCCAATTGCTTATTCCTGTGTTTGTTTATTTTATAGTTACTTGTTAGCTCAAGGAATTATTAAGAATCCTAAATTTACTTTCTTTTTTCATTTAACACACATTATGTGTTCTCCTCGGCATTGGACTGCATTAAATATAAAAATCAGAAAGACTATAACCTGGTTACAACAAATTCTATACTGTAGACGAGCCATATGCACTTATTATCATACTTATTATTTTCATATATAATAGTAAAAATGTCTACTCAGTCCATTGGGCTATACTAATTTACTAGGACCACCTTTCTTAAGTTTAGTTGAAACAAATGACCTTACAACAATTTTTTGGTGTTCTGCTGTGGTTTTTATTTGTTTATTGTTTTTGTTTTTACTTTTTTTTACTTAGAGTGCTTCTGGCATTATAAGAAACACATATTACTTGGGACACAGATATACTTTAATTGTTTTTCTATAGTTTTTTTATTTCTATAAATCTATTTTATTTATTTTTGGCTATGTCGGGTCTTCGTTGCCGCACACAGGCTTCCTCTAGTTGCGGTGAGCGGGGGCTACTCTTCGTTGCGGTGTGCAGGCTTCTCATTGCAGTGGCTTTTCTTGTTGCAGAGCAAATGCTCTAAGTGTGCGAGCTTCAGTAGTTGTGGCATGCGGGCTCAGTAATTGTGGCTCACGAGCTCTAGAGCACAGGCTCAGTAGTTGCGATGCACGGGCTGAGTTGCTCTGCAGCATGTGCGATCTTTCCAGACCAGGGCTTGAACCCATGTCCCCTGCATTGGCAGGCAGATTCTTAACTACTGCACCACCATGGCAGTCCAAATTCTTAATAAATTTGCCTTGGTTATGGTCAAAGTCCTCTGGATATATTGTTCAGCTGCATGTAATGTTGTGACTATTACCAGAAGAAGAAAGAAGACTTTCTGTTGTTGTCTGAGTTTAATACAGATGTTTGCTTGTGATATTTAGCAGTACTGAAACTGGAGTCTCAGGAATGGCTCTTGCGAAGATTGTGAAAAAATGCTCAGTCATTTGTTGAACAAGATAACAGGTCTTGTTTCCAGTTGTGTTGTCAGTCGAATTGACAAGACATGATCGTTTTACCCAGCAGCAAGTAACTTACTTTAAGAAAAGATATGGAACAAGGAATACTGCCACATACACAACCAGTAACATCATAGAGGCCTCACACACCTAGATGCAGCTGCTGGTGTCCCATCCCAAAGCACGGGATTTGTTTTGGTTTCAAGGCATGGGAATTGACCGTATATGTTACATTGGGCATATTCTAAGGTAACAATATAATAGAGGGATTTGAGAGCATGGCTTTGGTGTCAGACAAGTTCAGGTTCTGGCTGTAGAGAAGCTGCAGGGTCTGTGGTCCTTCAGCTTAATATTCCTGAGAGTCACCTAGTACGTGGAGGGGACCGTGCCCAATTCCCATTCTGAAGTACAACTGCTGACATAGGTACCTAGCTATTCTGACGACAGCCTTAAATCAGAAATCAGCATGTGGTAAACCTATTGGGACGATCATTTATCTCTAAAGGTTGTATTTCCTCACTTGATGTTGCAGAATGTGCAGCCAGGGATCAAATGTTCCTCAAGCGTTCCCAGAGGCTGAAGGAAGAGATTATCGCCCAGCTGTTAACTCTTACCTGTTATGTCATCTCATTTTTCTAAGCCTCAGCAACTCAGTGGACAGTGGGAGAGAGAACATAGTAGAGATGGTGTTTTCTGCCTCCCTGGCAGAGAAAACTTTGCATGTCATAGTGGGCATATTCTAAGGTAGCAATATAATAGTGATTTGAGAGCATGGGTGGGCTTTGGGGTCAAACAAGTTCATGTTCAAGCCCTGGCTCTACTACTTCCTAGCCATCTGTCACCGTGGTAGGCAGAAGATGAAGGTATCCACATCCTAACCCCTGGAACCGGTTAATATGTTAGGTTAAAAAAACAAAGGATCATATGGTAGTTCTATTTTTAGTTTTTCAAGGAACCTCCATACTGTTCTCCGTAGTGGCTGTATCAATTTACATTCCCAGCAACAGTACAAGAGGGTTCCCTTTTCTCCACACTAAAAATATAACTACCATAACTAAAAATAGAACTACCATACAACTGAGCAATCCCATTACTGGGCATATGCCCTGAGAAAATCATAATTCAAAAATTGTCATGTACCACAATGTTCATTGCAGCTCTATTTACAATAGCCAGGACATGGAAGCAACCTAAGTGTCCATTGACAGATGAATGGATAAAGAAGATGTGGCACATGTATACAATGGAATATTACTCAGCCATAAAAAGAAACAAAATTGAGTTATTTGTAGTGAGGTGGATGGACCTAGAGTCTGTCATACAGAGTGAAGTAAGTCAGAAAGAGAAAAACAAATACTGTATGTTAACATATATATGGAATCTAAAAAAAAATGGTTCTGAAGAACCTAGGGGCAGGACAGGAATAAAGATGCAGATGTAGAGAATGGACTTGAGGACACAGGGAGGGGGAAGGGTAAGCTGGGAGGAAGTGAGAGAATGGCATTGACATATATACATTACCAAATGTAAGATAGATAGCTAGTGGGAAGCAGCCACATAGCACAGGGAGATCAGCTTGGTGCTTTGTGACCACCTAGAGGGGTGGGATAGGGAGGGTGGGAGGGAGACACAAGAGAGAGGTGATATGGTCATATATGTATACGTATACCTGATACACTTTGTTATACAGCAGAAACTAACACAACACTGTGAAGCAATTATACTCCAATAAAGATGTTAAAGAAAAAAACCAAAGGAGAATTCAGGTTTCAGATGGAATTACAGTTGCTCATCAGCTGACTTTGAGATGGCTTCATTATCCTGGATTATCTGAGTTGGCCCAATGTAATTACAAGGGTCTTTATAAGTGAAAGAGGGAAGCAAAAGAAAGAGAACCAGACACATGGCATCATGAGAAGGAATTAGCTACACATTGCTGGTTTTGAAGACAAATGAATGGGGCCTTGAGCCAAGGAATTCATGCAGCCTCTGGAAGCTGGAAAAGGCAAGGAAACATCTGTCTCCATAGCACTCCCCACCCGCAGCCCCCCACCCCCCGCAAAAGGAATACAGCTCTGCTGATACTTTGATTTCAGTGCAGTGAGACCCATTTTGGACTTCTGACCTCCAAACTGAAAGATGATAAATTTGTATTGTTTTAAGCTGCTAAGTTTTTGGTAATTTGTAACAGCAGCAGTAGAAAACTAAAACAATGCCCTTTATTCTTCTGTGATTTAGTTTCTCATTTTGTAAAATGATGTTTGTAACAGTCCTATTCTCCTACCATGGTTAGAAGATATAAGTACCTGTGCAGGGCTCTGTACTCACTCATTTTTTTTTTTAATTGCACTACAACTGCTCTACAACGTTGTGTTAGTTTCTGCTGCACAATGAAGTGAATCAGCTATATGTATACATATATCCCCTCCCTCATGGATCTCCCTCCCATGCCCCACCCGCCAATCCCACCCATCTAGGTCATCACAGAGCACTGAGCTTCCTGTGCTTTATAGCATGTTCCCACTAGCTATCTATTTTACCCATGGTAGTGTATATATGTTAATCCTTATCTCCCAATTTGTCACACCCTCCCCATCCCCCTCTGTGTCCACTCGTCTGTTCTCTACATCTACATCTCTATTCCTGGCCTGGAAGTAGGTTCATCTGTACCCTTTTTCTAGATTCCACATATATGCATTAATAGACAATATTTGTTTTTCTCTTTCTGACTTACTTCATGCTGTATGGCAGACTCTAGGTCCATCCACATCTATACAGATGACCTAATTTCATTCCTTTTTATGGCTGAGTAATATTCCATTGTATATATGTACCACACTACTGGGCATATACCCTGAGAAAACCATAATTCAAAAGGGCACATGTACCCCAGTGTTCACTGCAGCATTCTTTACAATAGCCAGGAAATGGAAACAACCTAATGTCCAACGACAGTTGAATGGATAAAGAAGATGTACTCACTCTTGGTGAGACTTGGTGACTAGAAGTCAGGAGACTTGGGTTATGGTCTTAGGCAAAATGAGGACAATAGTAATTTCTTGCCTTTCATATGGAACTGATGTGAGAAGCAAATGAAGTTGTCTTAACTTTTATTTTTTAACTAAGGTACTATTCAAAAGTAACTTGTTGTAGTTTAACTCTACATTTCAAATGGTCTTAAAAGATGTTTTGTCAAAGATACATGAAAAAGGCAAAATATGACACATGAACCACCATTTGATTCCAGGAAATAGTGCTGCAGTAATAGGTGGTATTAATTTCATTGATTGGTACTGAGTAGTATGGTTTTTTCTTTTAGATGTTCTATATTTATTGCATTTTTAATTTCCTATTTATGTGGTAATGATTATGGTTCTTAATTACAAATCCCAGAGTTTTATGTTATCTTTTAATTGCAACCTTTGCTTATGTCTGAATGTAAACACAAAGCTATTTATTTAATTCAACTGAAAATGAAGTGGAAGAATCATCTATTTGGCAAGAATATAATTACCATACATCCAGTAACACATTTTGAGTGTTTTAAAAGATTAATTGTAATTTTCAGTAAGTGGAATGGTTCTCATAGTACTGCTTGCTAATGATTAAGTAGTTCACAAATATTTATGGTGAGTTTTGATTGAATGTACAGTTGAATAGGTAAATTCAGGCAGATACAATTAAGACTTATTTGTCTTGATTCCTTTTTAAAAGTACAGCTGACCAAGGACGTAAGGGGCGCCAGCCTCCACACAGTTGAAAATCCACTTAGAATTTATAGTCAGCCTCTTATATGCAGTGCTTCTGTATTTTCAGGTTCAACCAACTGTGGATTGTGTAGTATTGTAATATGAATTTATTTTTTTTTTTATTATTTTTTAACATCTTTACGGGAGTATAATTGCTACACATTGTTGTGTTAGTTGCTGCTGTATAGCAAAGTGAATCAGCTATACGTATACATATATCCCCATATCTCCTCCCTCTTGCCTCTCCCTCCCACCCTCCCTATCCCACCCCTCTAGGTGGTCACAAGGCACAGAGCTGATCTCCCTGTGCTATGCGGCTGCTTCCCACTAGCTATCTGTTTTAAATTTGGTAGTGTATATATATCCATGCCACTCTCTCGCTTCATTCCAGCTTCCCCTTCTCCTTCTCCATGTCCTTTAGTCCACCCTCTACGTGTGCATCTTTATTCCTGTCCTGCCCCTAGGTTCATCAGACCATTTTTTTTTTATATTCCATATATATGTGTTAGCATACGGTATTTGTTTTTCTCTTTCTGACTTACTTCACTCTGTATGACAGACTCTTGGTCCATCCACCTCACTACAAATAACTCAATTTTGTTTCTTTTTATGGCTAAGTAATATTCCACTGTATATACATGACACATCTTTATCCATTCATCTGTCGATGGACACTTACGTTAATTCCATGTCCTGGCTATTGTAAACAGTGCTGCAATGAACATTGTGGTACGTTACTCATTTTGAGTTATGATTTTCTCAAGGTATATGCCCAGTAGTGGGATTGCTGGGCCATATGGTAGTTATATTTTTAGTTATTTAAGGAACCTCCATACTGTTCTCCATAGTGGCTGTATCAGTTTACATTCCCACCAACAGTGTATGAGGGTTCCCTTTTCTCCATACCCTCTCCAGCATTTATTGCTTGTAGAGTTTTTGATGATGGCCATTCTGACTGGTGTGAGGTGATACCTCATTGTAGTTTTGATTTGCATTTCTCTAATGATAGGGATGTTGAGCATCCTTTCATATATTTGTTGGCAATCTGTATATCTTCTTTGGAGAAATGTCTATTTAGGGCTTCTGCCCATTTTCTGATTGGATTGTTTGGTTTTTTGCTATTGAGCTGCATGAGCTGATTGTATATTTTGGGGATTAATCCTCTGACAGTTGCCTCATTTGCAAATATTTTCTCCCATTCTGAGGGTTGTCTTTTCATCTTGTTTATGGTTTCCTTTGCTGTGCAAAAGCTTTGAAGTTTCATTAGGTCCCATTTGTTTATTTCTGTGTTTATTTCCATTTCTCTAGGAGGTGGGTCAAAAATGATCTTGCTGTGATTTATGTCATAGACTGTTCTTCCTACGTTTTCCTCTAAGAGTTTTATAGTGTCTGGCCTTACATTTAGGTCTTTAATCCATTTTGAGTTTGTGTATAGTGTTAGGGAGTGTTCTAATTTCATTCTTTTACATGTAGCTGTCCAGTATTCCCAGTACCACTTATTGAAGAGGCTGTCCTTTCTCCACTGTATATTCTTGCCTCCTTTATCAAAGTTAAGATGACCATATGTGCATTGGTTTATCTCTGGGCTTTGTATCCTGTTGCATTGATCTATATTTCTGTTTTTGTGCCAGTACCATACTGTCTTGATTCCTGTAGCTTTGTAGTGTAGTCTGAATTCAGGGAGCCTCATTCCCCCAGCTCCATTTTTGTTCTCAGGATTGCTTTAGCTATTCGGGGACTTTTGTGTTTCCATTCAAATTGTTAAACTTTTTGTTCCAGTTCTGTGAAAAATGCCATTGATAGGGATTGCATTGAATCTGTAGATTGCTTTGGGTAGTATAGTCATTTTCACAATGTTGATTCTTCCAATCCAAGAACATGGTATATCTCTCTATCTGTTTGTATCATTTTTTAATTTCTTTCATCAGTGTCTTATAGTTTTCTGCATACAGGTCTTTTGTCTCCTTAGGTAGGTTTATTCTTAGGTATTTTATTCTTTTTGTTGCATTGGTAAATGAGAGTGTTTCCTCAATTTCTCTTTCAGATTTTTCATCATTAGTGTATAGGAATGCAAGAGATTGCTGTGCATTAATTTTGTATCCTGCTACTTTACCAAATTCATTGATTAGCTTTAATAGTGTTCTGATAGCATTTTTAGGATTCTCTATGTATAGTATCATGTCATCTGCAAACAGTGACAGTTTTACTTCTTCTTTTCCAATTTGGGTTCCTTTTATTTATTTTTCTTCTCTGATTGCTGTAGCTAAAACTTCCAAAACTATGTTGAATAAGAGTGGTGAGAGTGGGGTAACCTTGTCTTGTTCCTGATCTTAGTGGAAATGGTTTCAGTTTTTCACCATTGAGAACAATGTTGGCTCTGGGTGTGTTATATATGGCCTTTATTATGTTGAGGTAAGTTCCCTACTATTCCTACTTTCTGGAGAGTTTTTATCATAAATCAGTGTTGAATTTTCAAAAGCTTTTTCTGCATCTATTGAGATTCGCATATTGTTTTTCTCCTTCAATTTGCTAATATGGTTTATCACATTGATTTATTTGCATATAATGAAGAATCCTTGCATTCCTGGGATAACCCCCACTTGATTATGGTGTATGATCCTTTTAATGTGCTGTTGGATTCTGTTTGCTAGTATTTTGTTGAGGATTTTTACATCTATGTTCATTAGTGATATTGGCCTGTAGTTTTCTTTTTTTGTGACATCTTTGTCTGGTTTTGGTATCAGGGCGATGGTGGCCTTGTAGGATGAATTTGGGAATGTTCCTCCATGTGCTATATTTTGGAAGAGTTTGAGAAGGATAGGTGTTAGCTCTTCTCTAAATGTTTGACAGAATTCGCCTGTGAATACATCTGGTCCTGGGCTTTTGTTTTTTGGAGGATTTTTAATCACCGTTTCAATTTCAGTGCTTGTGATTGGTCTGTTCATATTTTCAGTTTCTTCCTGGTTCAGTCATGCAAGGTTGTGCTTTTCTAAGAAGTTGTCCGTTTCTTCCAGATTGTCCATTTTATTGGCATATAGTTGCTTGTAATAATCTCTCATGATCCTTTGTATTTCTTCAGTGTCAGTTGTTACTTCTCTTTAAATTCTAATTCTGTTGAATTGAGTCTTCTCCCTTTTTTTGTTGATGAGTCTGGTTAATTATCAATTTTGTTTATCTTCTCAAAGAACCAGCTTTTAGTTTTATTGATCTTTGCTATCATTTCCTTCATTTCTTTTTCATTTATTTCTGATCTGATCTTTATGATTTCTTTCCTTCTGCTTACTTTGGTGGTTTTTTGTTATTATTTCTCTAATTGCTTTAGGTGTAAATTTAGATTGTTTGTTTGAGATGTTTCTTGAGGTACGATTTTATTGCTATAAACTTCCCTCTTAGAACTGCTTTTGCTGCATTCCATCGATTTTGAGTTGTTGTGTTTTCATTGTCCTTTGTTTCTAGGTATTTTTTGATTTCCTCTTTGATTTCTTCAGTGATCTCTTGGTTATTTAGTAGCATATTGTTTAGCCTCCCTCTGTTTGTATTTTTTACATTTTTTATCCTGTAATTGATATCTAGTCTCATAGTATTGTGGTCATAAAAGATACTTGATATGATTTCAGTCTTCTTAAATGTATGCTGTTGTATTTGGATGGAGTATCCTATAAATATTAATTAAGTCCATCTTGTTTAATGTGTCATTTAAAGCTTGTGTTTCCCTATTTATTTTCATTTTGGATGATCTGTCCATTGGTGAAAGTGGGGTGTTAAAGTTCGCTGCTATGATTGTGTTACTGTCGATTTCCCCTTTTATGTCTGTTAGCATTTGCCTTATATATTGAGGTACTCCTATTTTGGGTACATAAATATTTACAATTGTTATATATTCTTCTGGATTGATCCCTTGGTCATTATGTAGTGTCCTTCTTTGTCTCTTGTAATAGTCTTTATTTTAAAGTCCATTTTATCTGATATGGGAATTGCTATTCCAGCTTTCTTTTGATTTCCACTTGCAAGGAATATCTTTTTCCATCTCCTCACTTTCAGTCTGTATGTGTCCCTAGGTCCGAAGTGGGTCTCTTGTAGACAGCATATATACAGGTCTTGTTTTTGTATCCATTCAGCCAGTCTGTGTCTTTTGGTTGGAGTATTTAATCCGTTTACATTTAAGGTAGTTAAAGATATGTGTGTTCCTATTACCATTTTCTTAGTTGTTTTGTGTTTGTTATTGTAGGTCTCTTCCTTCTCTTGTGTTTCCTGCCTAGAGAAGTTCCTTTAGCTTTTGTTGTAAAGCTGGTTTGCTGGTGCTGAACTCTCTTAGCTTTTGCTTGTCTGTAAAGATTTCAAATTCTCCATTGAATCTGAATGAGAACCTTGCTGGGTAGAGTAATCTTGGTTGTAGGTTTTTCCCTTTCATCACTTTAAATATGTCCTGCCACTCCCTTCTGGCTTGCAGAATTTCTGCTGAATGATCCGCTGTTAACCTTATAGGGATTCCCTTGTATGTTATTGCTTTTTCCTTGCTGCTTTCAATTTTTTTCTTTGCTTTTAATATTTGATCATTTGATTAATATGTGTCTTGGCATGTTTCTCCTTGGATGTATCCTGTATGGGACTATCTGTCCTTCCTGGACTTGATTGACTATTTCCTTTCCCACATTAGGTAAGTTTTCAACCATAATCTCTTCCAATATTTTCTCAGTCCCTTTCTTTTTCTCTTCCTCTTCTGGGACCCCTGTAATTTGAATGTTGGTGTGGTTAATGTTATACCAGAGATCTCTGAGACGGTCCTCAATTGTTTTCGTTCTTTTTTCTTTGTTCTGCTCTGCGATAGTTATTTCCACTATTTTATCTTCCAGGTCACTTATCCGTTCTTCTGCCTCAGTTATTCTGCTATTGATTCCTTTTAGAGAATTTTTAATTTCATTTATTGTGTTGTTCATCATTGTTTGTTTGCTCATTAGTTCTTCTAGGTCCTTATTAAACATTACTTGTATTTTCTCCATTCTATTTCCAAGATTTTGGATCATCTTTACTATCATTACTCTGAATTCTTTTTCAGGTAGACTGCCTATTTCCTCTTCATTTGTTTGGTCTTGTGAGTTTTTACCTTGCTGCTTCATCTGCTGTGTATTTCTCTGTATTCTCATGTTGCTTAACTTACTGTGTTTAGGGCCTCCTTTTCACAGGTTGCAGGTTCGTAGTTCTCATTGTTTTTGGTGTCTGTCCCCAGTGGGTAATGTTGGTTCAGTGGGTTGTGTAGGCTTCCTGGTGGAGAGGACTGGTGCTTGTGTTCTGGTGGATGAGGCTGCATCTTGTGTTTCTGGTGGGCAGGACCGTGTTCGGTGGTGTGTTTTGGGGTGTCTGTGAACTTAGTATGATTTTGGGCAGCCTCTCTGCTTATGGGTGGGGTTGTGTTCTTGTCTCGGTGGTTGTTTTGCATGGGGTATCCAGCACTGGAGCGTGCTGTTTGCTTAGTGGAGCTTGGTCCTAGCTTTGAGATGGAGATCTCTGGGAGAGCTCTTGCCAGTTGATAATTCGAGGGGCTGAGAGGTCTCTGGTGGTCCAGTGTCCTGAACTCAACTCTCCCTCCTCAGAGGCTCAGGCCTGACAGCCAGCCGGAACCTCAAGACCCTGTCAGCCACACGGCTTTTGGGAAGTCTGAGGTGTTCTGTCAGTTTTCAGTAGGTGTTCTGTAGAAGTCATTCCACATGTTGATGTATTTTTGATGTATTTGTGGGGACTGAGGTGATTGCCACATCTTACTCCTTCGCCGCCTTGAAGGTCCTCTCTCTTTACACCTCTTGTTGCTAGAGGATCCACATTTCATCAGGAAAGGACATAAATCTGGCAATCTCACTTCAGGCCTAGCCCATCCACCTTTTTTCCCTTTGTGCCTAGTCTGTTTCAGTTGCTCTGAGTGGGCCCTATGCAGAGGCCTTGCGCCCGGCCCTTCTGACCAGAGTTACTTGTGAAATGGCTGAGCCGACACCTCAGCTCGGGACATGCACTGAAGCTCCTCCTGTAATCTGAATGTAGTGAAGAAAATTCCGAATGTAAGTAGATCCTTGCAGTTGAAACCCATTTTGTTCAAGAGTCAACTGATTTTCTTTATTGAGGTCAGGATTATATTACGTGTGTGTGTGTGCGTGCGTGTCTGTATGGAACGAAAAGTGAATGAGGCTGTTATTATAACTGGTTACCACTGTTTCCCTTTTCAAAACCACATGGCAATATGTAGTGTGATAGAGACCCTGTTTGCATGTTCTAAATTTTCAGGTGACTTGTGGTCATAGTTAGAAGGTACATTTTGTAATGACAGATTTTTAAAAATGTATGTTTCCTGTGGAGATTTGATGAAGTAGTGGTTTGTTTAGGTTCTATACTAGAAGCATCTCAGTTAAAAAGAAGGCCACAGAAGGGGGTGTGGTCACACTTTTATGGATCAGCAGATAGCCGAGTCAGTCGTGCTTACATCACGCCCAGAATCTGAGCTGTTTCAGTTACCTCTTAGGGCAAATGTATCACAAAAGGTCCTCACCCATTTTTGAGCCTAAAGATAAGGAGCAAGGTGGACATCTAGGAATCTATTAAGGTTTTTACAGGACTTTTCAGCCATTGTTTTTAAACCATTTATCGCTGAGGAGCGATATCCATTTGTAATATTTAAACAATTAAAATGAATATAACTCATGCAGACCCTGACAGTGTATTTCTTGTTATTTCTTCTCTTCCTCTAAACATCAAATAATGGTGAAGACTCTGGTTATTTGACTACTCCTATGTGAAAATTCAAAAGTTAAAATTGGAAAGATAAATGGAGCAATTTATAATGTTGCAAATAGTTGATTTACCTTATACAAGAATACAATTCCTTTTCAAAGAGGTTGGCAGAGAGAAAACTTAAATTTGAAGTGTTTTGTAGTTTTGATACTCTCAAGTCAATCAGCAATAAAGAATGGAAGTTTCTCCTTACATTTTACAGCACATGGGAGGCAATTGGATCATTCTTCAACAACTGGATAAGGATTCAGTTGGGTCTGCATTCAGACCCGACATTGGAGACTGCATAAGTAGAAGGAATTTTTTTATAGAAATCTTGAAAAAGTCATATCAACAAATATTGGAAAATGTGTTTGCATTTTAGAGCCAGTCAGCATCTTTGCCACAGCCACAAGGCAAAAAAGAAGCATCTGAAAAGGAGAAAAGAATGTCTTTATAGAGAAAAACAATCTTCCTCTAAGTAAATCTAAAATAGAAGTGTTTCAGGAACTTTGTGTCCTTCTACAAAATTACCAAACACCAGAAAATTTCACAGATATGAAGTCGTTTCATTTGATGTTTCTGATTTTTTTTTTTTGAGTGACAGGGATAAGGGAAGGTTTTAGAGAATGTCTGCTGCCTTCACTTCTGACACTGCAAAGGGAGAAGCCAATATCAGATTTTTAGATTGCAAGGATGTGTGTTACTTTTATGAAAAAAAACTCATGATGTTTATACGTGAAATTCTAAGCTTTGTAGATTTTACAGGATTAGATGTTAGCTGTGCTGGGTCTCCTCTTTGCAGAACCTCACAGATGTGAATCATTTCCATTCCATCAACTTTCATTCCTGTTGAGCCCCATGATAGTTATAATGTCAGTGTCCTTCACCTTAGAAGATTCTCCAGCTGTGAAGCAAAGGACAGGGACTGAACACACATTGACCTTTAATCTATTAAACTATCACTACAGGACAGACTCATGTCAGTTACTGGGTGGCATTTCTGAGAGCTCTCTCTCTGGCTGCTGTGCCTGTCCTGTGGCCTCCACACCTCCTAACCCCCATCCTGATACCCACCCGTCAACCCGCAGGTGGGAGCTCAGCCCTGCAGCTGCTCCTGTCTTTTGTGAATCAGTGATGCCTTAGCCCCTTGACTTCAATAGGCTTAGTTATTTTTCCCACTTTCAGCTTTTGGAACAGCTGGAGAGCAGGGTTAAATAGAAGGAGCAGGTAGCTCAGTGGTTCTCAACCTTCCCTTCTTTCCTGGAAGATTTAAAAAATGCTTATATCTGGACCCCATCATAGAGATTCTGATTCTTAGCCCAGTTGTTCTGGGCTAAGACTGAGCACTGATTCATTTTTTACATTCCTGAGATGATTTAATTGTGGCTGAGAAGATCTAGGAGCTTAGATATAGACTTAGGATCCCCAAAGTCTAGTTCCTGGACCAGCAGCATCAACATCACTTGGGAACTTATTAGAAATCCAAATCCTCAGGCTCTACCCAAGAACAACTCAATCGGAAACTTTTAGGGGCAGGGCCCAGAAATCTGTGTCTTCATAAGCCCTCCATATTCAGATGATGCCAGAGTTTGAGAACCACTGGTCTAGACTAAATTTCCAAGGTAGGGAAATGGCTTGAGGGCGCATTCCATTGATACTGCTATATTATATGTGAACGGAGGGTCAGCACAGACCCAAGTGGAGGAATAAGTCAGACACCAACCTTTGGGGAGCAAGCAGGATACCAAGATTCATGCTGGCAACCCAGCATCCCAGAAAGTTCTGTTTATCAGGAAATAGTACCAGATCCCAGCAAGTGGTGATTAGAGTGTGAGATTTAGAGAGATGCTGTACTGGGTTCAAATCCTGGCCTTTATTCACTTAGGAAACTAACCTCTCTGAATTTCATTTTTCACATAGGTAAAACAGGGACGGTAGTTATACCTTTCAAGGTCGCTGTGAAAAATAGAATAAAATTGTGAATGGAAAATATCCAGCAAGAGTAAATGTCTAACACATGCTCACAGCAAAATGCATTCTCAAGCAATTATTGATAATATTATTTCTGTACAAGAAGAGTCATTGCATTGTATGTGGTGCTGTCACTTTCTCCTCTTGTGTCCATGGCAGGTATTAGAAATTAACCCCAGCAGTCTTCCCAGTGGATTGGGGCCTTGAATCTTTTCTGATACAGCACTCCAGGCAACAACAATCAGACCTGGCTTTCAAGATGAGCCCCGTTTGTCACCCGCAGTTAAGAATGCAAAAATCTTCTTAGAGATATTCCTGTTCCTCCATTTCTTTCTTGCCCGCATTTAAGAAGCACCTGCTATAGCAGTGTCCAATAGGTACGTAACGCTAGCCACATTGAAAAGTTCTGGTAGCCACATTAAGAAAATAAGAAACAAGTGAAACGAAACTTAAATTTTTTTTCATTTAATGTCATGTATCCAAAGCATTATTTTTTCAATACATCATAAATATAAAAATTATTGAGATATTTTACATTCTTACTTATGGGACTAAGTCTTGAAAGCCAGTGTCTATTTTATACTTAGAGCACATCTCAATCCAGATTAGCCTTTTTTTTTTTCGTGGTACGCGGGCCTCTCACTGTTGTGACCTCTCCCGTTGCGGAGCACAGGCTCCGGACGTGCAGGCTTAGTGGCCATGGCTCATGGGCCCAGCCGCTCCACGGCATGTGGGATCTTCCCAGACCGGGGCATGAACCCGTGTCCCCTGCATCGGCAGGCGGACTCTCAACCACTGCGCCACCAGGGAAGCCCAGATTAGCCATATTTTAAGGGCTCAGTAGCCACATGTGGCTAGTGGCTGCCATATTGGACCATGAAGCACTAGGTCCTCACGTCAAGGTCATAGCCTCAACAAGCTCACAGTTTATTGTGACTCAGTCACAGAGAGATGATAATATTCTCCTGCACAAAGTGCTGTTACCCCCCAGTTTGGATTTTCATGAAGAACAGGGTAGTGTAGTCTGTGTGGGACAGAATGACTGGCATTTCTGCAGGCTTCGTTTTCTTTTTTTGCTTCTGTATCTTGCCTATGTGGCTGGAAATATCAGCTCCACTTGGAGCCAGCAGGTCTGACACTCTCTGATCGCATTGCTTGCTTTGAGTGGAGGTTTGTTTAGTGCTGCTGCTAAGGAATGTGTTTCTGCTGTCCTACCTTGATATTTGTCCATAATCATGTGACAACCAACCACTCATTGAGCTTGTGCAATAATATGCAAGGCACTGTGCTAAGCCACTCATGTACCAGTGGCTTCCCACCACACTCAAAATGCTATCTGATGACTTCGAGGGACCTACCTGATTTGACCCACGGCCACCTGGAAGACCTGATTTCCTACCATCATCCCTTTTCCTTACGCCACTCCTGCTACCTTGGCCTCCTGGATCTTCTTTTTCCATACTCAAGCCTTTCTCTTGGATTTATCTCAGCCTTGAATGCTGTTCCCCAGAATAACCATATGGTTAGCTCCTTCATTTCACCCAGGTCTTTGTTTAAATGGCATCAGAGAAACCTTCCCAGACCTTTCTATCTAATTTAGCACTCTTGTCACTCCCCATCTTTTCTCTCTGGTTTATTTTTCCTCATATTAATTATCACTACCCAAAATTATGTCACATATTTCTTTACATATTTATTTGTTGGTTGTCTCCCCCACCAAAGTGTGGTCTCCCTCATGGCAGGGAAATTCTCTTTGTTTACTATTTGGTTTTCTGTGTTAGCACAGTGCAAACACATAGAAGGGACATGGTAAATATTTGAATGACATTGCATATGTATTATCTCATTTAATTTTTTTTTTTTTTTGCCGTACGCAAGCCTCTCACTGTTGTGGCCTCTCCTGCTATGGAGCACAGGCTCCAGACGCGCAGGCTCAGCGGCCATGGCTCACGGGCCCAGCCGCTCCGTGGCATGTGGGATCCTCCCGGACCGGGGAACGAACCCGTGTCCCCCGCATCGGCAGGCAGACTCTCAACCACTGCGCCACCAGGGAAGCCCTCTCATTTAATCTTTATCTGGCATTTTTGATTAAAAGAGAAACAGTGTGAGAGATAACACATCATAAGTGTAAAATTACAGTCATTAAGTAGCAGAGCTGAGACTTTTTAACCTAAGATGGTGTGTGTCCAGAGCTCAGATTTCTAATCCCTTCACTTTACCACCTTTTGAGAGGACAAAACCTTGTTTATGACCTTTATCTGCGCTTTTGACCTCCTATAAATTCTCCAGAAAAACCTTTGGCTCTGATGGTATGATTTTCTATTTCCTCCCCTATTAATACATTGCTAGATAGCATCAATCAGAGGAACCGATACCGAATTTGGTGACAGGTTTCACCAGTGCTATCAACATATGCATTGAAGTTTCTAGGGAGATCATGTAGTTGATGAAAATATATTTTGATTGCTGCAAAATTGCTCATCCTTGGGTTCATTTTAGGGCCCATCTATGTCAAGTGATAACCGAAACCATTGCAGAGTGAAGACGATGTGAAACTACTGGCAGATAGTGAGTTACCCTTTAATATACCTCATTCTGAAGATTGAAGGCTGTCTCAAAGGAATAAACAGTCTTTCCAGGTGCTTTGATTTCATTTCAACTGAGCTCCATACAACCTCATTGAGCTGCTGTGTCACACCATGCCCTGGGCGCAGAGCCAGGGATACTGTCCTGGTAATCTATTGCTGTATGATGGCCACCTCAAACTTAGTCGTGTAAAACAACAACCATTTTACTATGTTCATAAATTCTGGGGGTGGATAATCTAGACAGGGCCCAGCAGAGATGGCTATTATCTCCTTGATATCTGGGCCTCAGCTGGGAAGAATTAAGGGCTGGGGAGACTCAAACAACTGAGAAATGCCATCTTCCTAAGCCTCCTATCCTCACGTGTCTGGTGCCTGGGCTGATATTCCTTGATGTCTGGGCTCAGCTGGGGCCATCACCTGGAGCTTGTACACATACATGTGTGGCCATGTGTCTTCAGCCGTCCACAGGTTGGCAGCTGGGTTCTAAGAGGTAATGTCCTGGGATGGGGCATCCAGAGAATGAGCATTACAGAAGCTGCCAGACTCTTTCTGACCTTAGCCTTGGAAGTCATGTGACATAGTTTCTGCCACATTCCCTTAATTACAAATGCATTTCTAGGGGAGGAATAGATCGCACCTCATGACCCAGGGAAGGGTGAGGTTATATTGTAGAATAGCACGTGGGTTGGGAGATATTGATTTGGCCATTTTTAGAAAATCTGCCACAGACCCAGGAGAAAATGATATTTGTTACTACCTGTAAACACCAGGAGTTACACAGAGGTGGGAGACAGGCGTGGGAGACATATCGGGCAACTTCATTTTCCTTTGGAAAGCAATCCTGGCCTACAACGTGCACATTCTATATGTAAATGGGGTTATTTCCTCTGCCTTGTGTTTCCATCCCGTTGTTCACTAAGGCGATTTTTCTAGATCTGTCACCTTGCTGTAATGATTCACTGTATGAGTTCTGGTATTGCTTTGACACTTAGGCTCAATTTGTTTGCTTCTTAATCATCCAAGACGGTGTACCCTCCAATCCATGAGGCTAAGAAAGCTTAGTGTCTTCTCATGCTCCAGGGATTTTCTTGTTACTACAGATTCCCAGGAATACTCATCAGAGAGCTGAGGCAGCACAGACAGATTGTAAGCCTCTTTCACGCTTAATAAATCTACACGTTAATATTTTTAGGGTGGCATTTCCTTTGTTAGTTGGCCTGGCATATGTATATACATTTAAAATTCGTTTTATTGAAGTATAGTTGATTTATAATGTGTTGATTTTTGCTGTACAACAAAGTGATACAGATGTATACATACTCTTTTTCATATTCTTTTCCATTATGGTTTATCACACAGAATATTGAATGTAGTTCCCTGTTCTATACAGTAGAACCTTGTTTTTTAATCCATTCTATACAGAGTAGTTTGCATCTGCTAATCCCAAACTCCCATTTCATCCCTCCCCCACCCTCTCTCCCCCTTGGCAACTACAAGTCTGTTCTCTATATCTGTGAGTTTCTTTCTGTTTCATAGATAGGTTCATTTATGTTATATTTTAGATTCCACATGTAAGTGATACCATATGGCATTTGTCTTTCTCTGTCTGACCTCACTTAGTTTGATAATCTCTAGGTCCATCCATGTTGCTGTATATGACATTATTTCATTCTCTTTTACGGCTGAGTTGTATTCCATTATATATATGTTCCATATCTTTATCCATTCATCTGTCAATGGACATTTAGGTTTCTTCCATGTCCTGGCTATTAATAGTGCTGCTATGAACATAGGTGTGCATGTATCTTTTCGAATTATAGTTTTGTCTGGATATATGGCCTGGCATATATTTTTAAGTATTCTAATTTTCAGAATCCTAGCCCAGCTGAGCAAAACAAAAAAAACTAACAATTACTGAGCATCTACTATGTATTAAGAACTGTGCAGATCTTTCTAATTATATCTTTATTAATACAACTCCACAGCAAGGTGGGTGGTGGTGTTTCTTCTTAAAGATGGGGACATTGAGCCTCTGAAGGTTTAAGTGACTTGCTGATTTCTTAGAGCTGCTTCACATGGGGACTGGGGTTCAAACTCAGTATGCGTGTCTCTCAAATACCTGCTCTTCCCCTTATCCCACAGATGCTGTCGCATGATTTCATTATGGACTTTGTATCCTCAGTCCCCTTTCTTTCGATCCTCCTGTGTCTCTTTTCTAGGAAACACGAAGGGCATCAGGACTTGGTCCCTCACTGTCCTCTCAGAACCTTATCAGGTGAACAATTATACGTAATGTTGGTAGATTCGTTTTCTAGCAGTGCCATAACAAAGTGCCACACACTGGGTGGTTTAAAACCACAGAACATTTTACTCTCACAATTTGGGAGGTCAGGATCCAAAATCAAGGAGCTAGCAGGGCCACACTCCCTCCACAGGCTCAAGGGGAGGGGCCTTCCTTGCCTCTTCTGTCTTCTAGTGGCTCTGGTGTTCCTTGACTTGTGGCTGTGTGAGTCCAGTCTCTGCTTCCAGCTTCACATGGCTTTCTTCCTGCTGTGTCTTCTCCTCATATAAGGGCACCAGTCATTAGACTTAGGGTCCACCTTAATCCATTATAGCCTCACCTTAACTAAATACATATGCAAAGACGCTGTCTCAAAATAAGGTCATGTTCTGGGGTTCTAGTGGACATGAATTTTGGGTAGAAACACTGTTAAACCCACTACAGTTGGGTATGGAGGAGGAATTCAAAAGGAACGAAGGGATATATTGGAAAGCACGATAATAGGACTAGCACATTTTCAGGGTTCTGCATTTCCCTTTAATTCTATCTTCTTTTTCTTTGGAACCTCATGAGTCAACTGAGCCCCAGAGCAGTAGAAAAAGAGTCATAATCACTGGTAAAAAGGGGGAGGAAAAGAGACTTTTCCCTTTGGCCAGTCTTTCTCCCAGATTCCTTTTGTTTTTCTGCACTATCACCTTGCTTCAGAAAGACAAAGAGCAGTACATTCATGTCAAGAAGCCCTGAAGGAGAAGGCAAACTTCTGTGATAAAGAAAAACATCAACACAACATTAGTTTTCTTGCCATATTTCATATTTAGACAGTTTTCTTCAGAGTTTCTCTGGGTAGTTGTGGAACCGAAACAATAGCAAGCCAGCCTCTTCGCAGTAAAGAGATAAAAGGGTCACTTTGGGGATGCTTAAGGGACCATTACATAAAACCCCAGTCAAACAACAATTTCACATCTTTCTTTCATTCTCATTTTGGATATTTCTATTGGACTAGCGTTTTAAAAGAAACATTGGACTACACTTCAGCTCTTCATTAATTTCGTAGTTTAATGATGCATTGCTGAATTATCCATGTGGAACAAAACTAACGTTTACTGAATCCGTATTACTTGGCTGGTACACCCTAGACACATCTTCATACTTGCTTAGTCACTCTTCCCAGCAGCTCTGTGTGATGGATCTTATTGCTTCCAATTTCTGGTGACAACACTGAGGCTCAGAGAGCAAGTGACAAAGCTGGGTTTGGACTCAGGGCCTTGGGGACATAAAGGAGAGTAACAGAGCTCCTAGTAATATCTTCCCGGAATTATTGAGGAAGGGTTCATGGAAAACGCAGGCCAACACCACACAGTGATGATGTTGATGGTGGTGGTGGTGGTGGTGATGGCCTCTGCCATTTCTGGAGCACCTACTGTGTGCCCTAAATGATACCAGATATTTTACAATGTTTCTTCCCACGAACATTCACTGTATAAATGTTTCTTGAATATCCCTTCTGTAGTATAATCTGTTTGAATCTGAGGAAGCAGAGACTAAACCCAGTTTTCTACTCTTAGTCATGGTATCCTTGTCTGCATTTTATACAGACGGAAACTGGGGCACAGAGAACTTGTCAAATCTTTCTGGGATTTGTATCCAATGCTGAGATTTGCATCCAGATCTGTCAGCCTCCAAAGTTTTGTCTTTTCCGTGCAAACTTGATTATACTCAAAAACCATTTTCTTTCTTCTTTAAAACAAAACAAAACCAAAAAACCCTCTGTTTTTTAGCAATAAAAGATACATATTGGTTGTAAAAAATTCAGAAGTACAAAGTGAATAAAATAAATAGTATAAGTGCCTTCCATTTATCCTCTACCCAACTTCTCAGTGTAGATCACTGTTAATAGTTTAATATACATTTTTATAGATTTTCTACACATGTACAAATATCATATGTAAAAGATTAATATATATTATATATA
Source organism: Grampus griseus (assembly GCF_964374135.1). Lineage (NCBI taxonomy): Eukaryota > Metazoa > Chordata > Mammalia > Artiodactyla > Delphinidae > Grampus > Grampus griseus. The sequence goes on from NC_139002.1 coordinate 75,547,259, forward strand.
ACCTGCCATATTTAATATATAGTACTATATATCCAAGCAGAAAAGCACTTGATTGAGTTACTACTTTGTGTTTTGTTTCTGTCTGCTGTGGAGAAATTAGGGTATAACAGAAAATAATAATAAAAATAAAAGATTATTTTACACAGATCACACATACACACAAGAAAGGATGGGAACTGGCTCGTTGCCTTTCACTTCTCGTCTTTACTTCTGCAACCCTTCCACCATATCTATTCTGCTCGTAACCCTACTCGGGGCTTTGAGTTGAGAATGGCTTCCAGTCCTAGAGACCCCAAAGCATCTTTGCCAATGGGAAGTTAGTACACATTTTCTGGAAACAGCTTAAGTGCTCAACAGATGAATGGATAAAGAAGAGGTGGTATATATATAAACAATGAAATACTACTCTGTCATAGAAAGATGAAGTCTTGTCATTTATGACAACATGGATGGACCTTGAGGGCATTATGCTAAGTGAAATCAGTCAGATGGAGAAAGACAAATGCCATCTGATTTCACTCATGTGGAACATAAAAAAACAAACTAAAAGACCAAAATAACTGAACAAACCAAACAAAAACAAACATGTAGGTGCAGAGAACAGAGCAGTGGTCACCAGAGGGGAAGGTTGGGGGATGCAAAATGGGAAAAGGGGGTCAACTCTATGGTGAGGGAGGGAAACTAAATTTTTGGTGGTATGTACACTGTAGTGTATACATAAACAGAAATATACTGTTGTATGCATGAAATTTATACAATGTTATAAAACAATATTACCTCATTTAAAAAAAGAAAGAAGAAAAAATCAAAGACTGAATCTCCCAGAAGGAGCTGGGATTATAAGGATTATAAGGAGCTTGGTATTTGGGAGGATAAAAGTAGTCTAAGCTACAGTAGTTTAGCCCCAGAAGAGGGAAGATGGAAACCTGTAGATTCTTCAGTGGTGTCCCTGAGAGTGGGGAAAGAATGCGTGTATGGTACACCCCCAAATTCAGGTCCCCCCTACTGGGATACCTGTTCTTGGCAAAGATCTCAGCACCTGAGTTTAGCAGGGGACTAACAGGGCTTCAAGCCTCCTTTTTATGGGCTAGAGTAATAACCAGTGTGAAAATCAGACAGCCCTCCCACCAGCTTTTGCCTGAGACCCCCAGAACTGTGATGGACTCCAGCTGAGGGCAAAGTGGGGTGGATGGAGCTCAATAAGGAACGCAATTTAGTTGTCCATTCTGGCAAATAGAGGGTTTAGAGTTATATTTATTTTGACTTAGAAAATTGTTTCTTGAATTCAAGTTCTGTGTTTGAACATTTGTCCTTGAGCCTAAAGCACAGATTTTCAGATTTCACATTTAAGAAACTGTGGATGAATACATTTTATATCTAATTACTTCTCTCTCCTTCCCCAAATATTACTATTAAATAACTGCTGTTTTTTAATTAAGGAAATGTGACATATCCCTAGGATATTAGCAGAATAACTAACATTCCTGATCCTCATTTGCAGAAGCACAATTTCACCCAAGAATTATGTCTGATGAGTCTTTACATCCTCATCTTAAGACATGGCCACAGAGATAAATGTGCCAGCTTATTTCAGAACTTTATCCTTAGTAATTTTTAACAGCTTTATTGAGATATAATTTACATAGCATAAAGTTCACCTCCTTAAAATGTACAGTTCACTGGCTTTAAGTATATTTTCAGAGTTGCACAAACATTATAATACTCTAATTTTAGAACGTTTTTATCACCCCGAGGAGAAAACTTGTACCCATTCCCTTGAACTTAGCCCTAGGTAACCACGCATCTACTTTGTGTATCTATATATTTGCCATCTGGATATTTTATGTAAATGGGATCATACAATAGGTGGTCTTTTGTGATTGATTCTTGCACTTAGCAAAATGTTTTTGAGGTTTATCCATGATACATGTTGTAGTATGAGCAGTGCTTTACTCTTTTTTATTACTGAAAAATATTCCATTACAAGGGTATACCACATTTTCTTTATGCAATCGTCTGTTGATGGCTGTATGGGTTGTTTCCACCTTTGGCTATTATGAATGATGCTAGTATGAACATTCCTGTGCGAGTCTTTGTGTGGAAATGTTTTAATTTCTAACTGGTGTATACATAGGAGCATAATTGCTGGAACATGCGGTAACCCTATGTTTAACAGTTTGTGGAACTGCCAAAGTAATTTCCAAATATTTTACATTCCTGCTAGCAATGTACAAGGCATCCAGTTTCTTCACATTCTTGTAAATAACTTTTAGTGTCTTTTTGATGATGGCATTCTAGTGGGTGTGAAGTGGTATCTCATTGTGCTTTTGCTTTGGGTCTCCCTCATGACTAAAGATGTTGAGCACCTTTTCATGTGTTTATTGGACACTTATATACATGCCTTAGAGAAATGTCTATTTAAATATTTTTCCCATTTTCTAGTTGGGTTATCTTCTCCTGCTAAGTTTCTTTAGATATTCTCAATTCAAGTCACTTATCAGACGCATGATTTGCAATTATTTTCTCAGAGTCCAGGGGTTGTGTCTTCAGCTATTCTTTATGAAAGAAATGGCCTGCCTCAGAGAGAGCTCCTGAAGCTGCATGCCTTTCTTCTTTTCCCACAGTCACTGTGATAAATAAATATATCAACACATTATTACCTGGTTGTATTTCATTTATAAGCTCTGCCCATCTAAGTTTCCCCCAGCTGCCTGATTCAATTACTTTTCCCTTGTCTTAATTCTCCTTGAGCTGTCTACAATTTTTGATGCCAAAGACAATAATACTCTTTTCTTTCAGTCCTTCCTTATTCCCTCCCTCCCTCCCTTCCTTTCTTATATAAATAGGTACTTTTACTAGACAATTACTGGGTTTCAGAAGCTCTGCTAGGGCTTGGGGATAAAGAAATATATTTTCTGTCTTTGTGCTCTAGTAAAGAAGACAGATGTTAATAAACCACTAATACACTAATAAGCATAAAACGATAACTGTGATTAGCCCTTTGAAGGAGAGGCGCTGGGGGTTATATGAATATATTACAGGGGAAACTTCCTGGTCAGGGAAATAAGTGATTCTTTTCTCCAAGGAGGTAAGAACTGGATTGGATACCAAGGATAAGCAAGTGTTAAGGGAGCTAAGAGGGAAGAGCATGTGAAAGTGCCTGTGACCAAGGGAACAAAGCCCTTTGAGGCAGGAAATAAAGTGTGGTTGGAACAGAGCAGGCAAATATGAAAATGAACCGAGGCAGTTAGGTAGAGGCAAGACCATGATGGGCCAAGGAGGTTGTAATAGAAGTGTTTGTCCACATTTTAAGACCAGTGAAAAACAACTGAAGTTTTAGAAAAGGCGGGAAGATGATCACATTTGAATGCCTACGAGATTATTCTAAGTGCAGTATGAAGAATGAATTAAAGGTGGGCAATAGTGAATGTGAGGGTCCACTGAGGATCTATAGCAGGAGCTCAGGTGACAGCAGCTTAGATGTGGGTAAGATGATTGTAGCTTGGATGAGGGCGGTGGAAATGGAAATGGAGATAAAAGAATGAATCTGAAAGATATTTAAAAAGAAAAATCAGTGAGACTTGAAGATAGCTTGATGATAAGGGATTAAGGGAGAAAGACATTTCAAGAATGACTGATAACTACATGATGCTAATTATTCTGCCATGGTTTGACAGTAACTGCCTTGGTTTGAGTCTACCATCCTATAACCTTGGACCACTTAAAACCTCTCTGTTCCCATTTCTTCATTTAGAAAATATGGATGATAATATTTAGTTCATATGAATGCTATAACACATTTAGAGCAGCATCTGCATAGTAGTATGTGCTCAATAACTATGCTAAATAAATAAATGTGCTCATAGTATGTTTAGGAAAAATCCCAATTACTAGGGATTTCTCTGTTTGAAAAACCAGAGAGGGAAAGTGACTACTTTCTTAAAAATTAAACACACTGAAGACTTTTGGTTCTGGCCAAGGTCGACTATCCCCAAACCTCCCAGGTCGTTAACAACTAAAAATCCCGTGGATATAACACAAAAAATATCCAGCAAGACTCTGAAAGGTGCAAAGAAGGTGGACTACCTAGCAACTCTGGGAGGTGAGGAACAACAAGGGGTGAGTTCTCCATTTTCTTTTTTGCCTTTGGTGTCTCCCGGATGGGGAGTTAAAGAAGCCTGAAACCTAAATCCACAGACAGGCACAGAAGACAAACGCTCCAAGGAGAGCCAATTCTACTGCTCCTAGGGAAAGAATTAGAGAAGGGGCTCTAACACAGCCGAAACCTTTTTGAAAATACCTACCCTCCTTGAGCCATATGTTCGTAGAAAATCTGCTTGGTAGAAGCAGGCAGTGCTCTGATTCCCTGTCTGTGGGAATGTCGGTGGGGCTCAACATGGAGCTGGGCCTCTACTCTAGCCCAGCAGCACACAGACTGAACAAGGCAGTGCAAGGCAAGGCTGATGGGTGGTCCAACTCTCCCAACTTCATTGCCAGTGGGTCCCAGCCAGACTTCCACCTCCACCCAGCATTGACAAGGCTGTATGAGGTGGAGCTAACTTTACACTTAATGGTGAAAGACGGAGCGCTTTCTTTCTAAGATTAGTGGCAAATGATGGTCTGCTCCCATTCCTGTGTGCCGTAGCACCAGAAGTCTTAGCCAGCAGAATAAGGTGGCAACGCAAGGAAATAAAAAGCATACAGATCAGAAAGGAAGAAATAAAGCTATTCCTATTTACAGATGACATGATTGTCTATGTACACAATCTTGACGAATCTACAGAAAAAATTGTATAACTAGTAAGTGAGTTCAGCAGAGTCAAAAGCTCTACAAGATCAACACACATAATCGTTTTCCTATATGCTAGCAACTATTACATAGAAACCAAATTTAAAAACGTAACATCGTATACAATAACTGCAAATAAAGTGAAATCCCCAGTTGTAAATCTAATAAAACATTTACAGGATCTGTGTGCTGAAAATTACAAAACCCTGATGGAAGAAGTCAAAAAACAACTAAATAGGGAAACAGGCTGTGTTCATGGATCAGAAGATTCAATATAGTGAAGATGGCAGTTCTCCACAAATTGAACTCTAAGTTCCTGTGAAAATCCAAACAAGATTTTTTATAGAAAGGGACAAGCTTATCTAAAATTTATATAGAAAGGAAGAAGAACTATAATAACTAAAACAATATTGGAAAAGAACAAAGTGGAGGGAGTCACTCTATCTGATATAGAGGCTTTCTGTAACTTAGAATAATCAAGGCAGTATGGAATTGGCAGAGGAATATATACACAGATCAGTAGAACACAGTAGAGAACCCAGAAACAGAGAACACAAATACAACCAATTGTTTTTTTTTTTTTGTAGGTCAGATATTTATTATAATAAAAATGATCAACTCTACCTGTAGCAGTTAGGTTCCTTTAAGAATATGTCACTTTACAAACAAAAAGGATGAGCACAGTGGTACTTTATTTTACTTACTGTGTTTACTTTTTTTTTTAACATCTTTATTGGAGTAAAATTGCTTTACATTGTTGTGTTAGTTTCTGCTGTATAACAAAGTGAATCAGGTATACGTATACATATATGACCATATCACCTCCCTCTTGCGTCTCCCTCCCACCCTCCCTATCCCACCCCTCTAGGTGGTCACAAAGCACCGAGCCAATATCCCTGTGCTATGCGGCTGCTGCCCACTAGCTATCTATTTTACATTTGGTAGTGTATATATGTCCATGCCACTCTCTCACTTTGTCACAGCTTACCCTTCCCCCTCCCCGTGTCCTCAAGTCCATTCTCTATGACTGCGTCTTTATTCCTGTCCTGCCCCTAGGTTCTTCAGAACCATTTTTGTTTGTTTCTTTTAGATTCCATATATATGTGTTAGCATACGGTATTTGTTTTTCTCTTTCTTACTTCACTCTGTATGACAGACTCTAGGTCCATCCACCTCACTACAAATAACTCAATTTCATTTCTTTTTATGGCTGAGTAGTATTCCATTGTATATGTGTGCAACATCTTCTTTATCCATTCATCTGTCGATGGACACTTAGGTTGCTTCCATGTCCTGGCTATTGTAAATAGAGCTGCAGTGAACATTGTGGTACATGACTCTTTTTGAATTTTGGTTTTCTCAGGGTATATGCCCAGTAGTGGGATTGCTGGATTGTGTGGTAGTTCTATTTTTAGTTTTTTAAGGAAACCCCATACTGTTCTCCATAGTGACTGTATCAATTTACATTCCCACCAACAGTGCAAGAGTGTTCCCTTTTCTCCACACCCTCTCCAGCATTTATTGTTTGTAGATTTTTTGACGATGGCCACTCTGACTGGTGTGAGATGATACCTCATTGTCGTTTTGATTTGCATTTCTCTAATGATTAGTGATGTTAAGCTTCCTTTTGTGTGTTTGTTGGCTATCTGATATATTCTTTGGAGAAATGTCTGTTTAGGTCTTCTGCCCATTTTTGGATTGGGTTGTTTGTTTTTTTAATATTGAGCTACATGAGCTGCTTTGTATATTTTGGAGATTAATCCTTTGTCAGTTGATTCGTTTGCAAATATTTTCTCCCATTCTGAGGGTTGTCTTTTTGTCTTGTTTATGGTTTCCTTTGCTGTGCAGAAGCTTTTAAGTTTCATTAAGTCCCATTTGTTTATTGTTTTAATTTCCATTTCTCTAGGAGGTGTGTCAAAAAAGATCTTGCTGTGATTTATGTCATAGAGTGTTCTGCCTGTGTTTTCCTCTAAGAGTTTGATAGTGTCTGGCCTTACATTTAGGTCTTTAATCCATTTTGCGTTTATTTTTGTGTATGGTGCTAGGGAGTGTTCTAATGTCATTCTTTTACAGGTAGCTATCCAGTTTTCCCAGCACCATTTATTGAAGAGGCTGTCTTTTCTCCATTGTATATTCTTGCCTCCTTTATCAAAGATAAGGTGACCATGTGTGTTTGGGTTCATCTCTGGGCTTTCTCTCCTGTTCCACTGATCTATATTTCTGTTTTTGTGCCAGTACCATACTGTCTTGATGACTGTAGCTTTGTAGTATAGTCTGAAGTCAGGGAGCCTGATTCCTCCAGCTCCATTTTTCATTCTCAAGATTGCTTTGGCTATTCGGGGTCTTTTGTGTTTCCATACAAATGGTGAAATTTTTTGTTCTAGTTCTGTGAAAAATGCCGTTGGTAGTTTGATGGGGATTGCATTGACTCTGTAGATTGCTTTGGTTAGTATAGTCATTTTCACAATGTTGATTCTTCCAATCCAAGAACATGGTATATCTTTCCATCTGTTTGTATCATCTTTAATTTCTTTCATTAGTGTCTTATAGTTTTCTGCATACAGGTCTTTTGTCTTCTTAGGTAGGTTTATTACTAGGTATTTTATTCTTTTTGTTGCATTGGTAAATGGGAGTGTTTCCTTAATTTCTCTTTCCAATTTTTCATCATTAGTGTATAGGAACACAAGAGATTTCTGTGCATTAGTTTTGTATCCTGCTACTTTACCAAATTCATTGATTATCTCTAGTAGTGTTCTGGTAGCACATTTAAAAAACTTTATATTACCCCTTTTATGGCTGTTAGCATTTGCCTTATGTATTGAGGTGCTCCTATGTTGGGTGCATAAATTTTTACAATTGTTATATCTTCTTCTTGGATTGATCCCTTGATCATTATATAGAGCCCTTCTTTGTCTCTTATAATAGTCTTTATTTTAAAGTCTATTTTGTCTGATTTGATAATTGCTACTCCAGCTTTCTGGATTTAATCCAGATTTAATTAAATCTGGATTAAAAGGGTAACACAATAATAGTAGGGGACTTTAACAGCCCACTTTACCAATGGACAGATCAACCAAAATGCAAATAAATAAGGAAACACAAGCTTTAAATGACATTAAACAAGAAGGATTTACCTTGCTCCTTCACCTGCTGCATATTTCTCTGTCTTCTCATGTTGCTTAACTTACTGTGCTTGGGGTCTCCTTTTCTCAGGCTGCAGGTTCATAGTTCCTGTTGTTTTTGGTGTCTGCCCCAGTGGGTGAGGTTGGTTCAGTGGGTTGTGTAGGCTTCTTGGTGGAGGGGACTAGTGCCTGTGTTCTGGTGGATGAGGATGGATCTTGTCTTTCTGGTGGGCAGGGCTGCATCCAGTGGTGTGTCTTGGGGTGTCTGTGGACTTAGTATGATTTTAGGCAGCCTCTCTGCTAATGGGTGGGGTTGTGTTCCATCTTGCTAGTTGTTTGGCATGGAGTGTCCAGCACTGGAGCTTGCTGGTCGTTTAGTGGAGCTGGGTCTTAGCACTGAGATGGAGATCTCTGGGAGAGCTGTCGCCGATCGGTATTATGTGGGGCCGGGAGGTCTCTGGTGGTCCAATGTCCTGAACTCAGCTCTCCGAACTCTAGGCCTGACACTAGACCAGAGCACTAAGACCCTGTCAGCCATGCAGCCAGGTACGTAGGGAGTTTCTTGCCTTTGGGGAAGTCTGAGGTCTTCTGCCCGTGTTCAGTAGGTGTTCTGTCGTAATTGTTCCACATGTAGACATATCTTTGATGTATTTGTGGGGAAGACGGTGATCTCCATGTCTTATTTCTCAGCCGTCTTGAAGTTCACCCACTGTGTTTACTTTTGATTACAACAGTTATTGTTATTCTTGTCTTGGTATCATATTTGTTATATTATTTCAGGAATATCCTGATGGTTATAAACTTGTCCTCAGGGGGGAACCAAGCAACAGGGAGCTGTGCTGACATTCGCTGCTGTCACTGGAGCTACTGTTCCTGCAGCTTCGCTCCTAGGCCTCCACGCGCCAGATCCAGGCAGCCTTCCAGGAGCTGCGACTCCTGGTTACTGATCCCAGAGCTGCCCACCGGGTCTCACAGAGGTGTCTGGTATTAACATCTGTACCAATGCTCTCGGTTCCAGACTCTCCTCTGTGCTAAGCAGACATCATCATCTGAGCAACAGCGGTGCTCCCTCAGCTGGTCTCTCCCTGTGGAAGCTCCCAATTGGTTTTTGACAAAAGTACAAAAGCAATTCAGTGGAGGAAAAGTAGCCTTTTCAACAAATGACATGCACAGGCGAAAACCTAATCCTCTTACCATATACAAAAGTTAAGTCAAAATGGGTCATGAACTTATCTAAGAGGTAAAACTACACAAGTGTTAGGAAAAATATGAGAAAATCTTTAAGACCTAGGGTTAGAGAAAGAGTTCTTATATGTGACATTAAATGCACTATCCATAAAGTGAAAAATAGGTAAATTGAATCTCATCAAAAGTAATACATTTTGCATTGTGAAAGGCTGCTAAGAGGATGAAAATACAAGCTGGAGACTGTGAGGAAATATTTGCAAATCACATATCCAACAAAGGCCTTATATCTGGAGTATATGAAGAATTCTCAAAACTCAACAGTAAAAAAAACATCCCATTGTAAAATGAGCAAAAGACATTTCACCAAAGAAAAATAGATGGCAAATGAGCATGTGGAAAGACATTCAACATCATTAGCTACTAGCAAAATGCAAATTAAGAGCTCAATGCAGTATCATAATACACACACGAAAGACTAAAATTTAAAAAGTGAAAATACCAAATGCTGACAATGATGTAGAGAAACTTGATCACTCATGCATTGCTAGTGGGAATGTAAAATGGTGCAGCCGTTCTGGAAAATCATGTGGCAGTTTCTTACAAAACAAAGCAAGCACTTATCGGATGCCCCTATAATCACACTTTTGGACATTTAACCCAGGGTAATGAAAATATATGTTCACACAAAAGCCTGTGCACAGATGTTCATAGCAACTTTGTTCAGAGTAGTAAAATACAGGAAACAATCCGCATGCCCTTCAATGTGTGAATGGTTGAATAAACTGTGATATATTTTTACAATGGAATACTACACAGCAGGAAAGAGGGATGAACGATTAAAACTACAACAGTCTGGATGTGACTCAGGGGCATTGAGCTTATTGAAAACAAGTCAATCTCAAAGATTACTTACTGTGTAATTCCACTTGTATAACAGTCTCTAAATGACAACTATAGAGGTGGAAAACAGATCAGTAGCTGACAGGGGACAGGGATTGGGGGTGATGGGGGGAGTGTGGACTAGGTGCAAACACAAAGTCATAGCATGAATGTGGTGGTGGTTACACAAACTTATACATAAGTTAATATTACTTAGAACTACAGCCATATGTACATACACAACATGAACGCAGTTTGAAAGCATGGTGTGAACTGAATTAGGTCAGTAGACTACTTAACAGTGACACACAACTGTCAGTTTTCTGGTTTGGATATGGCACTACCACTATATAGGATCGCACTGTGGAGAGAAACTGGGTGAAGGAGTTAAGGGACATTTTGTACTACTTCTACAGCTTTCTGTAAATCTGTAATTATTTTTTTTAAAGGTAAAAGAAATTACCTACATTGTGGCCAACATTATAGATACTCCTTTGAATCACATAATAAACTGGGAGTTTAGAAAAAGTGCAGGAGAAGAAATGAGGAGATGGGAGTTCGAGTTACAGACGTACACCTTACTATCTATGTACTTACAGGAAAAGCCTCTTACATGCTCCAAACTGCAATTTCATCTATAAATATGACTAATAAAACCTGCTTGGCTTGTCCCAGTGAGGTTACTGTAACAATTTTTTGTAAAATTCAAACTAGATTATTTTGAACAAAGTGAAACTGTAGCCAGCCAGACCCCAGATGTGGACGTTTGCAGCCACAGCTGGAGTGACTGTTACAGTAGCTTGTTTGGATCCTGCTTAGTTCTCTAAGGAAAACAGTGTGTTAATTGATAATGGCTATTGATTACAATGTTACAGAGGTGGATTAGAGCCCTTGTGAGCCATCCCATAGCAGGGAAAAGAAGAAGGAGAAAGGAACCGTGTGATAATGACAGTGCTTAATGAGTACCAATAAATATTAGCCAGCATAACAATAATTATCATTAGTAGAGAGCTTGCTGCCAAAATTGTTATTTCTTTGTCCTGAGAGGTTTAATACTCCAAATTTACCATAATCAAACTCTGGTTATATATCAGCAATCCTAAACATAAATCCTTTACCTTCCCAATCTATAGTCTTGTTTCCCAGGGACCATAATTGAATCTAAGCAAATATTTCTTTGAATCTTTAAAGAGGTATTCTAATTTGTGTCTTCAAAGGCCTGTCTGTTCACAGCCTTTCTGCCTGAACTACCAGCCTGTAAAGGAAAAAGAAAGTTTTCTTAACCAGTTTTAACCACCATTCAACAATTGATTCTGCTTACAAATAATTGTAGTAGTAGTGGGAAGAGTAGTAGTAATAAGAACAATGATAATAAAATAGCTTACACTTATGGAGCACTTACTAGTTGCAATTAGCTGTAATAAGTATTGTATCTATATTAGCTAATTGAGTCCTCATAAAAACCCCAGGAGATAGATTGTATTATTATTATTATTTTTTTTACCATTTTAACCATTAAAAAAATATTTATTGGCATATAGTTGCTTTACAATGTTGCGTTAGTTTCTACTATACAGCAAAGTGAATCAGCTATATGTATACATATATCCCCTCTTCTCTGGATTTCCTTCCCATTTAGGTCAGCACAGAGCACTGAGTATAGAGTTCCCTGTGCTATACTGTAGGTTCTCATTAGTTATCTATTTTATACATAGTATCAATAGTGTATATATGTCAATTCCAATCTCCCAATTCATCCCCCCCCATAGGTTGTATTATTATCCACATTTTACATGTGGAAACTAAGAAGACACAGATTGTCTGAGTCACTCAAGTGCACGTAGCTGGTGAGTGGCACGTCCAGGATCATCTAACCCGGGCTGTGTGGTTCTAGAGTCTCTTGCCTCTATGTCCTTCTACCTCTCACAAGAGCTTTTCTCACACCTGAAGCATCTCCAGCAGCTGGAAGGGGATTTGAGATTTTTAGAAGGAGACCGTTTCTTCTATGGCCATCTCTGTCAGACATAGTTTTGAGGGTACTGGTTACTTTGAAAACTCGGTTGTGACTAAAGATAATAAGATGTGAAAGTTTTGGAACCTTTGTCGTTTGGGGATAGGCTGGATCTTCAGTGGGTATTTGGGACCAGTGTAGAAAAAGACAGACTTTATTCTTGGCTTTAGGGGGTCACTTCTGTGTGACTTGGTTTAGCTTCAGCCACGTCCAGGTTACTTCCAAGTACTCAGTGATGTGATCATTCTGTGTCTGGAGTTACAAGTCCAAACTCCTCCACTTATTAGTTTCGTGATGTTAAGTTATTTAATAATTTAATATTTAAATTTAATAATGTGTTTTTGTCTCCCTTCCTTCATTGTAAAATGAGCAAACATATTTCACGTGACTTGGGAGAATTAAATGGCATCATATATGTACAATAGTTATCCCAATGCTTGGCACTCGAGGCTGAATACTACTATGTGAAGTCGAGAAAGTAAAGTCAGGGTTGTAGAAAATGGACTACAATTCCTTTCCTCAAAGTTCACTACTTAATAAGGCATTCATGATAAAATTCGCAAACCTCATCACCATATATTGTGATTTGATTGCCTCCAAAGAGATAAAATTTTAAATTTATTAAAAGTTCCAAGAGAGTTAAAGTTCATGTGTTAACAGAGAGCAGGCGTGGACGCCTGCACGGCGAAAAGTGTTCATATGAAGTGGTCTTTGAAGCCAGGCAGGGGCACAGATATTCAACTATACTGGGAGAGTATTTTGAGTCAGGGAAACATCATGACAAACTAGAGAGGTAGGAGTCAGCTCGTGCACTTGCAAGACAGTGATGGGACCACCTCATTAGAGAAGGGGCTTTGCATTAAGAATATTGGGAGATAATACAAGGTAGGATAGATGTGTTAATTAACCTGATGGGGGAATCCTTTCAGAATGTATATGTATATCAAATTATCACTTTGTACATTTTAAGTATCTTTCAACTTTGTCAGTTGTAACTTTATAAAGCTGGTGGCAGGGGCGGTGAGGTGGGGGACACCACATGGGCAACGATGGACCAGACTTCTGGAATGTTGCATAGAACCACACCTTTCTCCATACTGTTCTGTTGCCTGGAGTGCCCTTCATGGGCATTTCTGGCTGAGAAAACCATGACCATTTTTAAAAGACTAGTTCAGATACTATGTCTTTCAAGAAGACTTTTCTCCCTCTTAGAAGTCATTTCTTCCCTCCAATGAACTTTTATTCCAGTTAATCTTTATTTCTTTTATCAAGTATGAGCACACATGCCAGTTTGCCTAGGTCATTCTGAGTTATGCCTGTTATTCCAGTGTAATTATTAGCAGAGCCCCCTTTCACTCTAAAATATGTTCTGTTTATATGATAAAATATGAGGTCACCTACTTATAACTCTTATCACTTCTCCCATGTGTTCTGGTTGGTTACATATTGCTGTCTGGTGGCCTCTATTAAAATGTTCATATGAGCAGAGACCATATCTACTCATTTGTATTCCCAATACAGACTCTAATAATTACTACTTAAATGGATTTAAATAAGGAGATTGAAAACTCTTGGGGTCTAAACCTATATTCTTAGACTTCTTTGTGTCCCTAATATCATCTGGTATTGCACCTGTACATATTAGGTGCTTGCTAGGTCTGTAAATGTGATTGGACATTCATAGGATTATACTATTTCTGGACTATCCTGGAGATGATGATCTGAGCACAGACTAGAAGTGTGTCTTCATGAATCTTCTCCCTTCACACTGCTTGCTAACCTGTTCGCATTTCTGTCTTAGAGTTTGTGTTGGTTTTAAGGCCTAAAGAAACATTTTCTTTGAAAACCCAAGGTGTTAAATTAAGAGCCATGTGCATTTGTTTACTTGACATTATTGCATGTGGGTGACTGAAACAGCTCTACTTTGTAGAATTTAACTCTTCTCATTACTGGTCCCTGTTAGGCAATTTAAAATAAAAATTAATGAAGGGACTTCCCTGGTGGCTCAGTGGTTAAGAATCTGCCTGCCAATGCAGGGGACACGGGTTCGAGCTGGTCCGGGAAGATCCCACATGCTGCAGAGCAGCTAAGCCCGTGTGCCACAACTACTGAGCCTGCCCTCTAGAGCCCGCAAGCCACAACTACTGAAGGCCGCGTGCCTAGAGCCTGTGCTCCGCAACAAGAGAAGCCACCACAATGAGAAGCCCGTGCACCGCAACGAAGAGTAGCCCCCGCTCGCCACAACTAGAGAAAACCCACGCGCAGCAACGAAGACCCAATGCAGCCAAAAATAAAATAAATAAATAAATTTATTTTTAAAAATTAATGAAGATAGATGATATTTCAGTTTATTGGTACATTGATCTAACAGTTTGCTTAACAAACTGTATTGAATTTTTAGTTTTGTTCAATTAGTGTTGATTTCTTTGAGATTTATAGCTGGAATTTCAACTCTTGTTTTATAACCTGTTCTGACTTAAATAACCCTACTTGATTTTTCTTCTTAAGATTTCTAAGAAGTTATACTAGCAGATGTTAAAGGGAATAAGGGGCATAAACTTTCTCACATTATTTATTTACAGAGGAGTCATTTAGTTGAGTATTAAAATGTCCTGAGGATGAGGGGAGAGTCTAGTTATCTGTGAAATCTTGATTTCTAACTTGGAATCTTTCAGTCCATTTCATAGTGTTAGATGTATTTTCCCCTATGTCTTGTGGATTAAGGATGCCATGGCTCTTTGAATATATATAACCATATTACTACACGTTAAGCATCAGCCCAGTGGTTAAATTCTGAACCTTGTGAGAATACTTGTGGGTTGATGCTCCTCTGCCGGGCTGTATTAGCTGGGCCTTCCTCTTTAGTTTTACCCTCTTTGTTCTGTTGGAGAAGAACACTGATAGGGTGTGACAGGTGGTTTACCTCACGAGCTGGACCCAGGCAATCAGAGCCTCCGTACCCAATTCCCAACCTTGGGGCTGTTGACATATCAGACTGGTTAATTCTTCGTTGTCGTGGGCTGTCCTGTGCATTGTAAGAGGCGTAGCAGCGTCCCTGCCCTCCACCACTAGATTCCAGTAGCATCTCTTTTCTCAAAGCATGACACCCCAAAACATCCTCAGACGCTGTCACATGTTTCCTAGGAGGAGGAGATGCAGCATTGCACACACCATGCCCCTGCCCCTATTGAGAACCACTGCCTTGGAACCTCTGCAGAAACCTTTGCAGACATGGAAGCAGCAGTGACCTTAGAGAAGCACTTAGCAATCATTGTCACTTGCATAAGTCGCTTGACTTCTCTGACACTCAGTCTGTTTACCTGCCAAGTGAGGTTAATAACATCCATCTTTTAGAGTTGTTGAGATTTCAACCACATCAGGCATGGAAACTGCCAGGCATAGAGTAAGGTCCCAATGCACGGTAGTCACTGTCTTTCTTACTTGGTGAGTTCCAGCTAACTTTTCCAACACCAGTGATTCCAACTTATGAAAAAGTGTCTCTCTTTCTCACCCTGCAAACAGAGCACGACGAATGTGGCAGCGGGCAGCACAACTGTGATGAGAATGCCATCTGCACCAACACCGTCCAGGGATACAGCTGCACCTGCAAACCGGGCTACGTGGGCAACGGGACCATCTGTAGAGGTAGGCTGGCCGTGTAGGGGCAAGCCCTGAGCTGCAGCCCTGCCCGAGCTCTTGGCGCTCCTGTGGCAGATCCGTTGTGCCATTCTGGTGGCTGAGCGTGGCCAGTGTTCCTGTTCCTGGACTGCCAGTTGGCAAGGGCACTGTGCATCAGAGAAGAAGGTGCTCTGAGTCTACCTTTTGGGTTGAAGGAAGAAGGTGTGAGAGTGGTTCGGGGGCATGGTTCCGTATCTAGATGGCTCTCTTCAGCTTTGCCTGTTGGCTTGTGTTTGTGATGGACGCACTGGTTGCTGAGAGCCCTGCTCAGAGGGCATGTGGGCACTGCTCATGGCCACACTCTAGGTATCTGTTCAGCGTAGGAAGCTTAAAGTTTCAGCCTCTCTCTGTGTTTGGAGCAGTTCAGAGGCCAGTGCCCTGGCTTCTGTCTGCATTTAGAATAAAATTCCCATTTGTCCTTCTGGCTAACGAGAACATTCAGAATCTGGTCCCTGGCTCCTCTCAGCTGCATCTCTGTGTTCTCCCCCATTCTCCCTTGGTACCAGTGCACTATTCCTCGCACAGGCCAACCACATTCCTGTCTCAGGGCTTTGTACTTGTGCTCCCCTGAGCCTCCATGCTCATTTCCTTCAGGTCTCTGCTCAGGTCTGCCCCCATCGTCAGAGACTTTCTTTGACCACTGTTTCTGAAATAGACCCCTGGTACTTTTCGGCCCCATACCCTCCTTTATTTTTTCTTCACTAACACAGCCTATCATAACATTATGCATTTATGTGTTTGTTTCTGTATTGTCTGCCTCCCCATGGGGATGTAAGCTATGTGAGAGTGACCACTGGGTTGCATCTCCCTACTCTGTCCCCAGCAACTAGAATGGTAGCTGGCACACTGTAGACAATCAATAACTAACTGAATCAACCAAAGAGGAAAGAGACCCAGTCACACTGAAAAAGAGGCAAAGTGTACAAAAAACCCAGGAAATAACCCTTTGAGTTAGGTATTATTATTATCCCCATTTTAGAGTTCACAACGCTGAGACACAGAAAGGTTAAGTAACTTACCCAAGGACACACAGTGCATTATCAGTATTCTTCTGAAGAGATGACATGCTGATGGTGAAAAATAATGAACAATGACTTCCAAGAGGAGAATCTTAGAAGATTGATTTTATTCTGTGTTGGGGAAGTTGGGGTAAACAGCCTCATGCATGACTGAGAGTTAAATTGGTGAGACTTTTTAATGGCAACTTGACAAAATCAATCTACTTTTAAAGTAAATCTGAAGGGTCATAGAGGGATTCTCTTGAGTCCATAGATTTTACCTCTTGAAATGTGTTCTAAGCATATGCTCCTGAGGGGCGAAAAATGCACATACAGGGATGTTTTTGCCACATTATTTGTATTTACCAAAAACCAGAAACAGCCCAAGTATATGTCAGTAATGGAATGATTTAATTTGTTTGGAGTATAATTTAATGGAATACAATACAGTGGTTTGAACTTCTGAGTGTATCTACAGACACGTGCACACACATATACACACCCACACTGAAAGGCATATTTTTGAGAAAAAAAGAAAAGTAAATAAAACCAAGTTGCAAGACAATACATATGGTATACATATAGTATAATCACCTGGCTAGTTTACTATTATTATTTTTTAGCATCTTTATTGGAGTATAATTGCTTTATATTGTTGTGTTAGTTTCTGCTGTATAACAAAGTGAATGATCTATATGTATACATACCTCCCCATATCCCCTCCCTCTTGCACCTCCCTCCCATCCTCCCTATCCCACCCCTCTAGGTGGTCACAAAACACCAAGCTGATCTCCCTGTGCTATGCAGCTGCTTCCCACTAGCTATCTTACATTTGGTAGTGTATATATGTCAGTGCCACTCTCTCACTTCCTCCCAGCTTACCCTTCCCCCTCCCCGTGTCCTTAAGTCCATGCTCTATGACTGCGTCTTTATTCCTGTCCTGCCCTTAGGTTCATCAGAACCACTTTTTTTTTTTTTTTTAGAGTCCATATATGTGTTAGCATATGGTATTTGTTTTTCTCTTTCTTACTTACTTCATTCTGTATGACAGACTCTAGGTCCATCCACCTCACTACAAATAACTCAATTTCATTTCTTTTTATGGCTGAGTAATATTCCATTGTATATATGGGCCACATCTTCTTTATCCATTCATCTGTCAGTGGACACTTAGGTTGTTTCCATGTCCTGGCTATTGTAAATAGAGCTGCAATGAACATTGTGGTACATGACTCTTTTTGAATTATGGTTTTCTCAGGGTATATGCCCAGTAGTGGGATTGCTGGATTGTGTGGTAGTTCTATTTTTAGTTTTTTAAGGAACCTCCGTACTGTTCTCCATAATGGCTGTATCAATTTACATTCCCACCAACAGTGCAAGAGTGTTCCCTTCTCTCCACACCCTCTGCAGCATTTATTGTTTGTAGATTTTTTGATGATGGCCATTCTGACCTGTGTGAGGTGATACCTCATTGTTGCTTTGATTTGCATTTCTCTACATATATTTATGTAAATACAGGGAGATGGGAACCATGCAGATTGTTCACCTTATTACCAATGGGTGTGTGAACAGGAACATCCACTTATTGCTATAAATTCAATATTGTTTGCATCTCCTACAGTGGGGATTTATATATGTAATATTTGTGTGTTTTTTAAAAAGTTCCATGAGACAAATAAAGAAACTAGTGCTCAACTTGTAAAAGAAGACTTGAAGATATTTCCAAAGCAAAACAAAAAACTATAAACTTTAATATAGTTCCCCAGGCTATCAAGCCACTGCTGACACCTGCATGGTAATGCTGTAAGTCTGAAGAACAACACAGGGAATTGTTTGCAATGCGTTATTTTTCAAATTGCCATTACCTCATACAATGCTATTGGTTGCACCAGGTCAGTGGGTTTTGTTTGTCACGCCCTCTCTTGCCACTGTGATAGGTGATGGCTTCACCTTTGTGGAATTTGGAAGTCCCAACTGTGAAAAATACGAGTTCAAATAATGTTCCTGGTGTCCATGGACTCTGAAAATACATCTTCCCTTGAAAGTTATGAATCAGGGAAAATAATTTTCTTAAAGTAATTCTCATGGCCCATTGTGTTAACCTTAATGAGATCAGGAGAATCCTGCGTTTCATCAGTGTTATGTGGGGAAGCATTGCAGTAGAGGTGAAGACTGGACAAAGGAATTGGAGAATTGGGGTTTAGACCTGATTTCCTTACTGGTGAGCTGTCACTTCTGTAGTTTTACATAGTACGGTTGGGTTAATGTTACCTTCAGTGTTTATCCAGCAGTGTTATTGCAAAGGATTATTAAAGGAATACATATATTGTTGTGTTTTAAGCTATCAAATGCTCTAAAGGTGGAAGATAGTATGATTGGTGGAACAATGATGAAGGGCAAGGGGAAGGCAGTACATGAGTTGGCTTCAGCCTCAGCCTTGTGACTCAAATACCCAAACATGTGTCTGTTTCAAGGCATACATTTTATAGTTGAGTTTTCCACTTGTAACTGGATCATTTATAGAGGGAGTTGGACAAGGAGCATCAAACAGCTTGAACTGATTCAGAAGGTCTGAGAGAAGAGATGGCTTGTATTGTGCTGGAACCACGGTCTCGGGCACAGATGATCCAATCCTCACCAGACTTGCCAAATAGACACTCCTCTTTATAAAGGAAAAAGCTATTACTTGGGTACAGAAGCAGAGAAACTTAAAGCAATCATTTCACTACCATTCCTTCCTGAGGGCTGGAAAAGATACATGATCAAGACTCTCCTCATCGCCCAGAAAGGCTCCCCTATTTTGGATGCACTAATATTATTGTTAATAAAAGTATATTGGTAGCAATGTTCACAGGAGTACTGGAGTGTCAATACTGCAGTGTTGAGCAGAACTAAAATAACGTCAAACTTATTTGTAAACTCACTGTCATGCAAATACTTACCAACAAGCACTGGTACTGAATTTAGATCTGAATGTATCTGTTATAGTCCTTAAGGGTGGGGGCAGGAAGGACACTTTACTGATTTAATTCTAAGAGAAGGAAGTCTCTAGGCCCAGAGACTATTATTATGCTTACACTTTCAATAATGCTTCCTTTGAAAAATGTGACTGAAACTTGAAAATGAAACTGATTGTCTAGTCTAAGCTTTCAAGATACATTATGTTCATCAGCTTGGTAAAGAAAGGCAGACAGACACAGAAGCTGTATTGCAGTCTTGAAACCAGCAATAGTGCATTAAGAAAACAGTCACAAGAAGGGAACTTGTGTGGTGCTAGGTGCGATATATTGGTTGTGTTATTTTGACTTAACAAGGCAGACCTTGATGTAGTCTTTTCATATTCTTTTCCTACAAGTGCATTTTTCCTAGGCAAAAAAGGGAGTCTCTTGGATGCACTTTAAGTACTCTCCATCACTTACCAAAGTCACTGCTTACCTTTTAAAGTTTGCAGCCCAGTAGACGTAACTGCATCCTTAGGGGCTTAAGGGAAGCACGTTAAACCAGCTTGTATCTCAGAGGGAGTGGAGATCTGGCACTTAGACAACTGCTGATTCTTTAAAAACTGCATTTTGAGGTTGCACTTTGGTGAGTCACATAGATGTTTGTTATCTGTAATTGTCACATCCAAAATGATACATGAGATTAGCAGAGCCATATATATATCAGTCAATTTTATTTTAAAACAGGCTACTGAACATTGAGTTTCTGGTGAAAAATCAAGATAAGACTGGCTTTCTTTCCTAACTAACAATTCTCAATGGACCAGGAGGCTTTCTTTAGGCAACGTTATTGAAAGATGTCACAGTCAATCTCTAGGCTCTCTGCTGGATTATGATCTGTTTGGGGAAGCAATTATTTGCAAGATACTTAAGGTGCTTAACAACTGCTACTTTTATAGAATGGTGCGAGCTATACTTAACATACCCATCTCAGTTCAGAATATATGCAAAGGGTATTTACCTTTTTTAGAACTGAAAAACGAAAGTACCTGGTTGGATGTCATTTTTTTTTTTTTTTTCTTTTTGGGCAAAGCTGATGAGATCTTTATGATGAAAATAGTCTTACAGTGTATTTCTGTTAGATTCCCATGAAACGCAGGTTTTTTATTTTTTTTATTTTTTATGGAGTGTTTAAATTCCTTCAACAATTCAAAACTGAATTCTGCTGTCACATGTAAAATGGTATCCACTTGAAGAGCTAATGACATCAGATGCATTCTACAGCAGACTTTTCATTTTTAAGCACAGGGAGAAAAAAGGTTATATTCTGGGGGGCAAAATGGTAGGTGAGGTTAAGAAGGTCACGTGATAAATCAGTAGCCTGTACTGACGCTTCAAGTTACGCTCCCTAATTGAGGTTATTCTTACAATCAGTTTTCAAACAATAGTGAACATATTCCTCCCTTATAACATTGATATAAGGGCTCAATTGTAGCTTTCCTTTCTATACATCCTGAAAGGATGTACAAGAGGAAATCACTGAGACATCTTGAAAAATAAATCTATTTGTCAAATACCATGTTATTTCAACAGCAGCAAACTAGTCAGTTAACAGTTAAAACCCTAAGAAAATATTAACCTGTTTGAAAACAAGTCTATATTGTAATAACCCCAAATATCAACCTTAACATCCGATTCTAACTTTCAAATGCTGGGTACCTTTTCCAAGAGGAAATTACATCTGCTTTAACATGAATCCCCAGTTTAAATACTTGCAGAAAAACACACATATTATCTACTCAGCAAATGTCTGAAATCAAACAAAATAATCCAGCACTGGACATTAATATCTTACAAATAGCATAAGATCCCAAAAGTACAAGAAAAACCTTTATAGAAAAAGAAATTATTTGGACAAATTCTAAGTACAACAAGACATCTAAAGAGGGGACCATCTAGAAATCTACCATACAGTACACTAGACTCAATCTGGAGCATTCTACAATTTTATATTAAATTTGTACAATTTTATACCAAAACTATAGTCATTTTAAGAAAACATTTTACATTTAGAATAACTACTTAAGACATTTAAACTGTAGATAATATTTAACTATAAGCAAGAATAAAAAATAGTCCTATAATAATCTTTTATCTTTTCTCAACAAGTAAATAAACACAGATGCCTTCTTTGCTTTTATGCCTAACTACCTCTCTACTCCTTTAGTCCAGTTCCACATCATCAAAAGTAGGGGTGAATAAACAAAATCAGTAACGGCAAACACAGCAAGGGCCATTGTAGTAGGGGTTATCAATGATGGGAAATTTGTACAATGAGATATCTAGTTAAAGGAGTAAAGGTAGAATGTGCTTTTTAAGAAAACGGCCAATAATCACTCATCTGAAAAAATGCAAATAGGCGCCAGGTAAAATTGGCAGAATTTGAACTGAAACCAAACTTTTAGTGTGTATCAAACTAGCATTAAGAAATGCACACAGGATGTAAACCAAAATAGTGGTTATCTCCAGGTGGCAGCATTACAGGGAATTTAAATTTTCTTCCTGTTTTAATATGCATTTTTTTCACGTGTGTTTTTAGATTGCACACAAGTAGTACCAAGTGGCTAGAAAGAACACAGACCAAGGATACTAAAGTAAAACCACAGGGTCTTTTTCTAGCAGAAAGGACCTCAAGGATTATCTAACTTAGATACATTATCTATGTATGTATCTGGGATATAACCGCACTGATTTAAAAGATTAGACTAGAAATTCCAAGAATACTTCCTAGACGATTAAAAATAATCTATTTTCAGGATTGTTTACACTCCCTAAGTATGCAAAACTTAACACATTTAAATGTAAATTCCTTCATATACGTTATTAAAAAGTAGGAAAAACAAATTTAAAGGGAGTTTACACAACCTTGTAATTATAGCATAAGTTCATTGTTGAATGACAGAGCAAAGCAGGTCATTACAGAGTTTGTCTGAAAGCAGGAAGCTGGCCTGCAAGGGGCCTTTAGGGAGTAGGCTGGGTGCCCAGGCAGGTAGCTCTTTGCTTTGCTGTCTGCATTCTTCAATAAGCCCAGTCCTTTTACATGAATGGGTGTGATTCAGCCTAGTTTCCCCATGAAATAATGTAATGAAAGATTTCTACTGACGAGGGATTACACTTGATGCAAAATTTCTCAGTGACATTCAGATTAATTCCAGTGTCCACAATTTAAGCAATTTCCAGTAGGCATTTACAACCCAAAATCCAATGACCTGGTGTTTTCATGATAGGGAAAGTGTTCCAGCGAAAAATAAAGTTTAGATTTGCTCCACTATGTACATCTGAATATATCCAGAGGAGTAAAACTCAAAGCCAACCAAAAGACAAAATGCTATAAAATATTTTTTTTGTTGTAAGGTAATCAAATTCTTCCCAGAATAATGTGTAACTAATTTCACGTATTTATTTGCAACCAATTTAACTTTTCCAAATTCTCATTTGCAAATGAGAGGCTCATACAATTAAAGCTGATGATACAAACCATTGTTTCAGAAGGGTCAGAATTTACACTAGTCAAACGTGATTCCATAAGATTGATTTTAACATGTTCTTTCAACTTTATTAAAATCATCAATATCCCAGACGCATTTACCACTTAAAAAAAATCAATGCTATCAAAAGGTGATGTTCACTTTAATCCTGTTTGCCTTCACACCACTGCCGTGAGCCTTTATTCCAGGCCACATAAACAAAGAGGGCCAGGACCACGTGGACGGCGACCACTGCAACAATAGCAGCATAAAAATAGCTGTCTCTGTTGGACATCCCAAAGGCGCCTTCAAAAGCATAAGATTTAGTCGTGAAATGTAACCCAATAGGTAAAGTGATTATTAAAGCTGTGAAGAACAGGAGCGTCTCCAGAGTAGATGCTAATGAACTTTCATTTCTGAAGTCTCATGGCTGCAGCGCATTCAGCACCACTTTATCAAAGCGCTCCATGGCGTCCACACACGCTAACAGCAGGCGCTCAGAGGCGGGCTGGGCTCAGGGGCCGCGCTCAGTCGGCTCCGCAAGAGACCGGTCGCGGCTGACTGCGCCGCTGGATGTTATATTTTAAGGCAAGGTTAGCATAAATAGATCTGGTTCTTTATTTTTTTAGTCTGTAAAGGGTGACAATTATTTCATAATACTAGTTTCTTACTGATTTAATCATGCAGTTATGAGAAATAGCCAATATCTATATCCGATGTTAAATTCCTGATTAATTTTGTTTCTTTAATTAATTAATTAGTTAGTTTATTTATTTATTTATTTTTGGCTGCGTTGGGTCTTCGTTGCTGTGCGCGGGCTTTCTCTACGTGCGGCCAGTGGGGGTCTACGCTTCGTTGCGGTGCGCGGGCTTCTCATTGTGGTGGCTTCTCTTGTTGCAGAGCATAGGCTCTAGGCACGTGGGCTTCAGTAGTTGTGGCATGCAGGCTCTAGAGCTCAGGCTCAGTAGCTGTGGCACACGGGCTTAGTTGTCTGCCGCATGTGCGATCTTCCCGGACCAGGGCTTGAACCCGTGTCCCCTGCATTGGCAGGCAGATTTTTAACCACTGTGCTACCAGGGAAGTCCCTGATTAAAAAAAAAATTTTATTGGAGTATAGTTGATTTACAATGTTGTGTTAGTTCCTGCTGTACAGCAAAGTGAATCAGCTATACATATACATATATCCACTCTTTTTAGATTCTTTTCTCATGTAGGCCATTACAGAGTATTGAGGAGAGTTCCCTGCGCTATACGGTAGGTCCTTATTAGTTACCTATTGTACATATAGTAGTGTGTATTTGTCAATCCCAGTCTCCCAATTTATCCCTCACCCACCCCCCACCTTACCCCCTGGTAACTGTAAGTTTGTTTTCTACATCTGTGACTCTGTTTCTGTTTTGTAAATAAGTTCATTTGTAGCCTTTTTGAGATTCCACATATAAGCGATATCATATGATACTTGTCTTTCTCTGTCTGACTTACTTCACTCAGTATGCCAATCTCTAGGTCCATCCATGTTGCTGCAGATGGCATTTTTTAATGGTTCTTCTTAATGACTATCACACTGTGAAAGCTAAGTAAGTAGTCAAGAGCCTAGAACACATTCCGTTGCTGGGTCTGCCTGGCCCAGAGACTTCTTAATATTACCTTAGAGGCTTCTTTTTTTTTTTTTCGGCCACACCTCATGGCTTATGGGATCTTAGTTCCCCAACCAGGGGTCGAACCTGTGCCTCCTGCATTGGAAGCATGGATTCTTAACCACTGGACCGCCAGGGAAGTCCCCTTAGAGGCTTCTCTTGATTCAGATATTTATTAAGGTAAAGGATAAGTCTAAAAACATTTACAAAGAGTGTGCAAGTGTCAGCAGGGTTTGGCAGTAGTGCTAACTGCGATCCTTCCTCAACAGGATTTTGGTGGGATGCTAAACTAGTACTGACCAGTAGAACGTGTTGTGGTTTACACTTGCCTTCTTTCACATTTCTGCCTCTTCCTATTCCCAACACAAGGATATGTTTCTTCATTTCAGCCTCATGCATGCCACTCTGTTTGTTTTCTAGAATAAAGTTAGATACGTTCCTGGCAGAGTAACTCAGCTCTGCTGAAAACTGCTCAAAGCTTTAGTCCCTAAAATACAGCCATCTTGCAACTCAGCCACACTGAGTTTGGTGTCTGTTTCTGTTGCTTTTGCCTAATCTTCTCATTTATACATAGATGTTTATTTTCCAGGGCATCTGGATTGCACCTTGTCCTGTGATAATGAACCAGTGTCCTCACTTGCTAATAAACATGACATTTTCAAATTTCTTCTCACCCTTAGCTTCTAAATTTTAGGGAAAACTGGAAGGCAGTAGGGTTAACGTGTGAAACTGCTTGTATAAGGTTAGGAAACAGTGGTAGCTTCTGTCACAGACAGGCTTGAGAATTTCAGTAGTTCCAAAACACTAAGTTCTTACCTATCACTCACTAAGAGCTGGTGGTGTGTGTAGAGGGTTGTGCTCCACACAGTAACTCAGGGACCCACTCACCTTACATCTTGTCGCTGTGATCTCTTGGTTCTCAGAATCCTCACCACTCCATCAGCAGACGGGAAAGGAGAATTAGGTCATGCGTGGGAGGTTTTGAAGGGCCAGGCCTGAATGGGATGCATACCTCTTTGGCTCACATGGCATTGAGCAGAATTAGGTCCATGGCCCACCTAACAGTACAGCAGAATGTCTGTGTGCTTGGGAAGGAGGGTGAGGCCACAGCTGTGGGTGAACACTAGCAGTCTCTGCTATATTGCTGTTGTGAATACAATTCTAAGTGAATAAAAGTGGCTGCATTATTATTTGTAGAAAACAAACCTCCGTGTGCAATTCTAAAATGGGTTTTGGCTGATGCACTGTGAAGAGCAGGCTTTCCAGTAAGAAAGATGGAGTATCCAGGGTTTAAAAAGGTCTGCAGTAGAGCTTCCCTGATGGCGCAGTGGTTGAGAGTCCGCCTGCCGATGCAGGGGACACGGGTTCATGCCCCGGTCCGGGAAGATCCCACATGCCACGGAGCGGCTGGGCCCGTGAGCCGTGGCCGCTGGGCCTGTGCGTCCGGAGCCTGTGCTCCGCAACGAGGGAGGCCACAACAGTGAGAGGCCCGCGTACCACAAAAAAAAAAAAAAAAAAAAAAAAGGTCTGCAGTGGAATGCACTCATTCTTTCCAACCATGTCATCACCACTTCTGTCTGGCTTCTGTCAAATTAAAGATAGCTCACTTTTTATCTAAGCTTCTGATCCTGCCAGTTACAAGAAAAATTGAGAAACTTTATGGGTCACTTGAAAGTAGTGCAAAAAACTCAGAATCATTAAATATCTCTTCAGCAGAACTGCCAGTGACATAGTAAAGTAACTCCACTTGAGCCCTGGACCTCTCATCATTCTGTTACTTAAATAACTGATTCCTGCTTGTTACTATAACTCTCTTCCTAAGTTTTGTGATCATTTCTTCCAAAATCAGTGAATTTTCCACTTTTAAACTTACAACAGAGAAATCATATGTTGGTTCTCTTGCACTGTGTTCTTGTATCACCTTACTTATTTAGGGATGATACTATTTGTAATGTGCGATATTCTGAAACAGATACTGGACAGGGATAAGGCAGAATTTGAAGTATTTATTCAAATGTAGTTTAACTATAGTTTTAAGTTGTGTTAGGAAAAATGCACTAATTTAAGATAGATTTTCTTTTAAGTAGAATATTAAAATTTCATAAAATGGATATTTTGCCTGGATTAAGTGACTATGTAGATGAGGGAGGAATTCTAGATATTCTTCTGAAACACAGCCTAGTTTTGGAGATGTGACCAGATGAGCTTGGAAAATGGTTTGAATTCAGCCTCCTAGACTATTTATTTTTTTTTTTTTTTACATCTTTATTGGAGTATAATTGCTTTATAATGATGTGTTAGTTTCTGCTTTATGACAAAGTGAATAGTTATACATATACATATGTTCCCATATCTCTTCCCTCTTGCATCTCTCTCCCTCCCACCCTCCCTATCCCACCCCTCTAGGTGGTCACAAAGCACCGAGCTGATCTCCCTGTGCTATGCGGCTGCTTCCCACTAGCTATCTACCTTACGTTTGGTAGTATATATATGTCCATGCCTCTCTCTCACTTTGTCACAGCTTACCCTTCCCCCTCCCCATATCCTCAAGTCCATTCTCTAGTAGGTCTGTGAAGGGAATAAAGACACAGACCTCCTAGACTATTTAAAGCGAGGGCATGATCTTTGGCATCTAAATGGCAAACTCTGTTTTGCACAGATAAGGGTATTGAATATTGGAATATTCATTTATAGTATCTCTCTAAAGACTACATTAAGTAGAAGAAAAATAAGGTGTAATAAATTTCTCAAAAGCAAACTTGCTTTATGTTTAACAGAACAAAGTAAAACACACACATGCACGTACACAAGCATATGGTTTGACATTAGTAGAAGACGTAAGGGCTCTAGAATAGCAATGCCCAGTTGAGATACAATGTAAAGCACACAGGTTAATTTAAGTTTTCTGGAAGTTGCTTTACCAAAGGTAAGAAGAAATAGGTTTGACACCTCTCGATCCAGACATTTCAAGTGCTCGGCAGATAGCTGTGACTGCTGACTACTCCAGTAGCTCTAAAACATTTAGGATAGGTTTCAGTTAATAAGAATATGGTACACTCTTTAATCTGTACCCCTGATCACATGGAGAAGATCGCTAGGGAGGCAGCATGGTGCCCTGAACATAAGAAATGGGGCTTTCCATCATTTTCTTTGTTATAGCAGCCCAGGTCTGGCTTTCAGTTGAATGCAAAACCGTAGTGTTTATTAAGCAGACAGATGGCTGGAATCCATATACTGGGGGCTGAGAATATCTAATTCCTTCTACAGTATAGCATTTCCTGTCTCAGGATGGAATTTCCCCATAAAGTCACATATTGAATAGAAATGAGTAGCATTCATCAAAGCTCAAATTATACTAAGATAAGAGAGAGTAGATGGGAAAAGAAAACAAGTCTAGAGCGTTTACTTTTGTTGCGTTTCAAGATCAGTTTCATACTAAAAACAATTCATAAGAGAGCAGACATGTGCAGTTCATAATGACCTGCTTACTCTGGCGATGCTCACCGGCTTTACACAGCAGCTCGCTCTGCAGTCTCTCGCAACAGCCGTGAGCCAGAGGAGAGCCATGCGTTCTTGAGGCTAGGGAAACGCGGCAATCTGTGGATCATTTTCTGACACGCTTATCCGTGCCACTTAATGGGATCGTACTTGAATGCTGAATTTACAGAGAATAAAACCTCATTATTTTAGACCCAGATAATTTGGAATTTGCAATAACTTTATTGAAATTGAATTAGCAAGAGGCAACCTCCAACAGTGTAAATACAAGGGCTTTTGAATCTGACACTCTTGACGTCAGACCTCCACTCCCACACACACTGTGGAACGTAGGGCCTAGTCTCTTCACTTCTCTCAGTTTGCTTGCTCGCCTAATGAGTTTGGAGGAAATGACAGTAACTTCATCGTGGATGTTACCACCCGTCTTTTCCAGTCTGGCTGCTTTCTAATTCACCCAGCGCACGTCCAGATCCAGTGATTCTCTGTGGCCTACCTGCAAGCTGGATGACAGAGTGATGAAGGGCATGGCTTCTGGAGCTAGACTGCTTGCTTAGAAGCCTGGTTCTTACACCTAGCTGTGACATCTTGGGCTAGTTACCTAACTAATCTGTGCCTCGCTTTTATAATTGGGCATAATAATTGTATATATCTCCACAGGTTGTTTTCAGGACTAAGTGGAGTGTAAGTGCTTAGGGTAATGCTTGGAATATATTGGGTACTATCGTGTATCTCTCTCCACTGTGAACTCTATGCAGAAGATCTTCCCGTGCTTCCCCATGACTTTAAGGGTGGGATTCACACCTCTTAGCCTGTGACACAGGTCTTTTCTGATCTAGTTGCCACCTACCTCTTTAGTCTCATCTCCTGCCACTTCCCCTCCAACAAAACCAGTCCTACTTTAGTCAAACTACTTACAGTGTTCCAAGTCTTCCTTGCTGTGGAATAGCTCAACGGTTACGTGCATGGATTGTTGAGGCCAGTCTGCTGGGTTCAAAACTGGTTTCTAGCACTTAGCAGTTCCATGACCTTAGAAGTTACTTAAACTTCTCTGACTTGAGGGTTAAATAAAGTGCCTGTACATCGTATGTTCTTAGTTGTTACGTCCTCACTTTGAATGAAAAATCTTTGCCTTCGTTTTTATTTGGTGGGAGCTTGTCCTTCAAAATGCAGTTCACGTTCTACCTCTTTCAAGCCATTTGCCTTCACCCCTCCTCCGTGTTCCTGCATATCATTCTCTGTCTTGGCATTTATCACACCATAGTGCAAGTGCTAATTTGCTTAATCTATCTCCCTCACTGTCCTGGGAAGGCAGACAGCATGTCCTTGTCATCTTTGTGTCCATAAAGCTTAACACATAAGGATTATTTAATAAATATTTGTTGAGGAAAATAAGCAGTAAACTAGTTGTGAGGATTAAGTGAAATAACCTATGTTGACCATTTGGCACATAGCAGGAACCCAGTAAATACAAATTTCCTTTCCTTTAGAATTTACTAACAGTAAAAAGTAAAATTTACTTTTTCCTATGTCGCGTGTGAAAAGGGTTTTTCGCTTTACTGGGAAAATTAAGAAAGTCAGTAAATAAGGATCTTGCTCACAGTACAGATATTCTACATTTGATCTCTATTTGGATGTGTCTTTTCTCATCAGAGTAGTGATGAGAATGGTTTGGGGGTTGGGTCCACCATATTCAGCTTATTCCAGTTAATATAAAGTATGCTTTCTTTTTACACAATGAATGTCGAAGCCATAGAAATATAATACTCTAAAGAAAAGTATGGCCATTTACCTAGAAGGCCACCCCTTTGACAATAATAACAGCTAGCTCGTTGTTGTTGTTGTTGTTGTTTTTCCCAGTTTTGCTACATTTTAATGGTAGGTTTTTTAAGGGATTATTTTTAGGTCTTGTCAGCAACATCAAACAAAAGGTACTGAGTACTCCACAGGGTACAGAGCACTGCCGAGCACCTCAGAAAATGCACGTGACCTGGCGAACATGTTGTTCTTGCCCCTGAGGAGCTTACAGTCTGGGGGGGCGCGGTGTCCAGGGGTTGGGGGGTGGCTGACAGCTCACAGTCTTAGGAGTTGAGTGAACAACAGAGTAATTTATTAAGGCAAATTCTTCATCCCCTCAAGCTACTGTGGATGGAATCATTTTGAAACTCAACTAATCAAGCGAGAGGCAAGACTGACTTTGGTTGAGAATTCTTCAGACTCATATAGTTTTTTAACATCCATCATAGCAGACAGAACTGACCTATCAGACAACTGAAAGTGGAGACTAGATCTCTTGAACTGCAAGGGCTAGGACTTAATTGTGGTTAATTATTTTAAAAAGCAAACATGCTGAACGGTATGACTAGGCTTATTACACTAGCTTAAAAATAGGCCAAGTACTGGGCTTCCCTGGTGGCGCAGTGGTTGAGAGTCCGCCTGCCGATGCAGGGGACGTGGGTTCGTGCCCTGGTCCGGGAAGATCCCACATGCCGCAGAGCGGCTGGGCCCGTGAGCCATGGCTGCTGAGCCTGCGCGTCCGGAGCCTGTGCTCCGCAACGGGAGAGGCCACAACAGTGAGAGGCCCGCGTACCGCAAAAAAAAAAAAAAAAAAAAAAAAATAGGCCAAGTACTGGCATGGCCTTCCCCTTTCGCTAGCATTGGTCATTTAAAATAGTGAATATTAAACATGTGGGCTCCACATCTAACCCACAGAATTAACAGCTAGCTTTTATTGAACACCTGTGAGCCAGGCACTGTGCTAAGAGCTTAACAACAAACATCTCATTTAAGTCATACCAGTTCTCTATGAAGGAGGCAGAATTATTGTCCCCATTATATACATGAGGAAACTGAGGCTTTAGAAAGGATGATTGAGGCAGTTAGCTATGTAGTCTAGGCCGGGGATGAGATTAGATAAGGAGAAGGGGGTTTTTGAAAAACAGGAGTCATCATGTGTGTGGATACCAAGTCATTATATGGATACAAGCTTGGAGAATGCCAAGACTACAGGTCATGTGGGAATAATAGACTTTTCATGAGAGAATTGTAAGGGAAGGAAATTTTGGGGGCGTGAGCAAGGACCTGATTGTTGTTGAGGACCTGATTCTTTTTTTTTTTAATTTTTTTTTTTAAACCCCACATTTGTTTATTTATTTATTCTTTTGGCTGTCTTGGGTCTTCGTTTCTGTGCGAGGGCTTTCTCTAGTTGTGGCAAGCGGGGGCCACTCTTCATCACGGTGCGCGGGCCCCTCACTATCGCGGGCTCTCTTGTTGCAGAGCACAGGCTCCAGACGCAGGCTCAGTAGTTGTGGGTCACGGGCCCAGTTGCTCCGCGGCATGTGGGATCTTCCCAGACCAGGGCTCGAACCTGTGCCTCTGCATTAGCAGGCAGATTCTCAACCACTGCGCCACCAGGGAAGCCCGAGGACCTGATTCTTGTTCCACCTGGTGGAGGAAGCGTTCTCTGAAGAGGATGAGGGTTTAGGGAACTCCGTTTCACATCCACTGAAGTCCCATAGCCAAAATCTTTGGGACAGAACGGAGTAAGGAGCAGGAAGGAGAAAGGAAGCAGCAGACCTGATGTTGAGTTTGAACTGAGATGGATGCAGGGAAGGGTTGCATTTTGGGTGATGGAGATCAGAGGAGTGTGGAGCCTGGTTAGATTAATCTCCATATTCCAGTGGTGGTTCCTAAGGTAGAGTCAGGGGAATGACAGCTGCAGAACCTGGATTACAGACAACTGGGGAGAGAAAAGGAGGATGGCCAGAGTAGAGAAATGGACATCTGTTGTTTTTACCAGTGAGCGTTCTTTCACCATATTGCTAACGATTCCTCAGTTTCCTTCTGGGAGCCACCCCTCCTCACTTTTAGTCCCTATGGCCCTAATGTTGGAACCTGTAACCCTTCTCTGGCACAATTATAGAAGTGCATTCTCCTGGCCACAGAGATTGGTTCAGGTTTGACACGTTACCCAAGCAGATCCAATTAGTTCCCCCCCCCCACTCTGGTTACATTCGACAGGGAGACTAACTTTTCTACTATGGAAGGGGGTCTGGAAGAATATGACCAGGAACATTTATGGCCATTTTGAAACCACAGGGGAGAAGCTGTCTGAGAATGAAGCCAACACACAGAACTGTGTGGAGAAACGGAGCTGAATCAGACCTTGACAATATCGTTGGAGCTTCTGTATCCAGTCATGCCTGAAGGGTTGCTCTGGGTTTTCCGTCATTTTCTAAGAAAGTGCTAACTGTTGGTACGGTAACTCAACCGCTTTGGGAAGGAAAGCAGTAAGAATCCTTAACATTCCAATGGGAGAAATCTTTGTATTTCTATGAGCATAACATATATTTGGAAAAAAGGTGCTAATGAATCAGGGTGGTTAAAGTTCTTACTATGAAACCAAAAGGCAGGCAACATTTTAGAGAGAATAATAATTAGCAGATTTGACTACAGACTTGTACTTGTTTTTCCTCTGGCATGGGCAAATTATTATCAGTCTTAGTATTCTTTTTTTTTTTTTTTTTTTTTTTGCGGTATGCGGGCCTCTCACTGTTGTGGCCTCTCCCGTTGCGGAGCACAGGCTCCGGATGCGCAGGCTCAGTGGCCATGGCTCACGGGCCCAGCCGTTCCGTGGCATGTGGGATCTTCCCGGACCGGGGCACGAACCCGTGTCCCCTGCATCGGCAGGCGGACTCTCAACCACTGCGCCACCAGGGAAGCCCCAGTCTCAGTATTCTTGAATGAGGGTTTTTTCTTATTCCCTAGAAAGCTATTTGTTGTATGAATGCATATGTGGAGCTCTGTGGATGCTTTTCTCCTCTCCACTCTCCTCTGGAGCCTTTCAGTCCAGGTCAATAAAACAGGTACCACTCTGCATCATTCATACCATCCTCAAAACCCACAGGGTTCTTCCTTGGTTCTTGACTGTTGGAGTTAAAATATCATTTCCCTCTTCTTTAGAACGGTGCTGTTTAGATTTCTTATCAGAGTCCAGCTGTATCTGAAGGCCTATATTCTAACCTCCCGGATTGGTCGGGGAGAGTTGTCATATTTTGTCTCTGGCTGATAAGAATTGGAACACAAAAGAGTTCCCCTTTGGGTAAGATTAAACCAATAACTCTAATTCAGATCATTTCATTCAATTGTATTATCTTGAGCAAAACACTCTATTCCTTGATATTGCAGATGATAAATGTTGGAGAAAAGGAATAAAAATAGTAATTCCCAGTTTCTTTCACGTCATGATACACATAGAAATGATACTATTTCATAGGCACATGGGTGTAAATAGATGAGGCTGCTCACTGCTGAGGGTCACCTGGCTGGACTGAGTGTATCAGTAGCTCAGCACACCTTCCCCTATTCCTGGCGCTCTGACTGGGAAGCTTCTGGGTTTGCAAACCATAAGGCCTGGATTTTGGTCGTAGCTCAGCCACTCAACCCCCCTATATTCTTGGGGTGTCCTTTCCTTTTTTAAAAAGTTTTTATGATACTATAGTTGATTTACAGCGTTGTACAAAGTGTACAGCAAAGTGATTCAGTTATATATATATATATATACGCACACATACATATGTAGAAATTTATATACTCTTTTTACATTCTCTTCCATTATAAGTTATTATAAGATATTGAGTATAGTTCCCTGTACTATACAGCAGGTGCTTGTTGATTATTTTGTATATAGTAGTATGTATATTTTAATCCCAAACTCCTAACTTATCTCCCCCTTCCCTTTTGGTAACCGTAAGCTTGTTTTCTATGTCTGTGAGTCTATTTCTGTTTTGTAAAAAAGTTCATTTGTATCATTTTCTTAGATTCCACGTGTAAGCAATATCATATGATATTTGTCTTTGGCTTACTTCACTTAATATGATCATCTCTAGGTTCATCCATGTTGCTGCAAATGACATTATTTCATCCTTTTTATGGCTGAGTAATATTCCTTTTGGGTCCTCAGCTCTGCATCCTTAAATGAAGAATCTGAGGTCTAGTCCTAATGTAAATGTCTGTATATCAGGAGCATTATCAGATCTGATAAACAGAGGTTTATGAGGTGCACTGAGGCTTTAAGCATGAAAGTATCAACACTAAGCTCATTGCTTAGATCTGTTTAATTACTGCTGAGCATCCCTGTTTTGTGCTGGTCTTAGCCTATCAATCACCAATGTTGTGGTTTGCCGTCAAGATGCCAAAGATTGATTACACCTTATTTTTCTTCTACTTAATGTAGTCTTTAGAGAGATACTATAAATGAATATACCCTTGTTTTTCTTAGTGCGACTGCAAGATGCCCTTCAGCAATTACCAGCAGGAAACTGGAAACATAAAGGTTTCTTAATTGAAAGACCTGGAAATTACACAGCACACCAGGAGCAACATAGCAAGGTCACCAGGGGTGGGCCCAGAGGGAGGGTGAAGCCCAGAGCCTGGGGCTGTGCCTTTATCGAGGCCAAGGGTGGGGGGCCTAAGTTTCTGTGGGCTCACTCTTTATTGGTAGAACATATTTAAAACATAAGAGTGGTGATTTAAAGGACAGCAAGAGGAAAAAAGAAACAAGTAGTCCAAATGGTCAGATATTTAAATCAATCAACATCTGTAAAACAAAGGTGTCTCAGTGCAGGGAGGTGGCCTAGCTCTTGATGTAGTTGTGAGGCTGGAAGTGTGTTTATTTGGGTTAACCATCTTTGAAGGGGATGCCTCTTGGAAATGAATGCCTTGGAAATCAATGTTTAAATCAGGCGTTTGTATTATAAAAAAGCAACAACAACAACAAACCTGCCAGGGCTTATACCACAATACTCTTTAAAAAAAAATCAGACCTACATTATTTAAGATACCTGTATGATAGTCTATGACGTAGAGTGTCAGGGTCTGGGTTAAGTACTCAGAGATTATTCATAGAATTACTGAATGAAAAGGAAGAGTTGAGATAATTTATTCCGCAAATACAAAAGAAGATTCTCCTAAAATCATCAGAGTGTATTTACGTAGAGCGTCATGCAAATACACAATTGAGGGTGCTTAGAGCCAGCTCCTAGTTGTCCTTTAGCAGCATAAAAAGAAAAGCACAAATACATAATCCATACATTATTAACCAATTTACTCCTCCTTAGCCAAGTCTTTAGTATATAGAATTAGAGACATTTCAGTATCAATAACCTGTTACATCCAGCAAGAGCGGGAGCTGACCACTTTGATGGGACAGGACAGCACTAGATCCAGCAGGTACGGATAATTGGAGTCAAATGATCAAGGAGTAAGGAGAATGAAGACACTACAAGTGCCACCCAGGGTGCAAGAGAATCATGAATTCATGATCATAGTCTAGGCAAACTTTTGGCAGGGGTCTGAGGGAGTGCTATTGTCTGAATGTTTTGTGTCCCCATCAAGTTCATATGTTGAATTCTTAAAACCCAAAGGTATTAGGAGGTGGGGCCTTTAAAGGGTTCTCAAGTCATGAGAGTGGAACCCTTATGAATGGGATGAGTGCCTTATCAAAGAGGCTTCAGAGATCTCCCTAGCCCCTTCCAACATGTGAGGACACAGGGAGGAGGCACTGGCTAGGAACTAGGAAGAGCGCTGGCACCTTGATCTAATGTTCCCCAGCCTTCAGAGCTATGAGAAATGCATTTCTGTTTATAAGCCAAGCCACCCAGTCTGTGGTATTTTGTTACAGCAACCCGAACAGACTAAGACGGGGGTTCAAGATGATGGAATGGATTACAGTGAGGAGAACTCAGAAGTGGGAAATAGTGAACCAAGCAGATTTTTAGTGTTAAGATGGTCTATTTATGGGTAGCTGGGTTCCAGACACTAGAATGAAGTTCAGGAACAAGTTCAAGCATAAAGTTTCAGTCTATCAGAGGAGCAAGGACAAGGATAGGATTTATGAACAGGGCTGTATTTATTGAATGCACACAGACACACACAGAAATTAACATGCGTGGTATATTTAAATGTAAGGCTCTGTCCAGACATTTACACATACTATTCCACTTAACCCTTACCAGATCCCCGAAAGGCATGCATTATTCTTTTTACAAATGAGACAGCAGAGGTTTAGGTAACCACCTGTAGTCGCACTGTTTGCAAATGGTAGACCTAAACTTTGAAGTCAGGTCTACCTAACTTCAAAGTCCATCCTCTTTTCACTGGTATGTAAGAGAGGTTAGGTAACTAGAATCTTAGAAACAGGGACCAAGGAAGAAACACTGAATAAGATTTGTAAAATACCCTAATATTGATTTGGGGGACATTTATGCATTCTGCCTTATGTCAGGGTTGATCCCTGGAATAATAGGTGCAACAGGATTTGGGGTGCAGGAGCCCAGCTCAGAGCCTCGTGGCCAAGTTGGCCCCGACAGACTCTGTAACCATGCATCAAATTTCTTTCAAATCTGTTGCAACTGAAGGAAGCTGTGTCCATCTGAAAACTTGATGCCATTTTTTAGTGCAGCAGACTGAACCTCAATACTAACCCAGGTATACATTGATATCCCTTACTAAAGTTAGTCAAAAGCAGTCAACTCCTTCTTCTATAATAAGTTGACAATCGGGAATTATCGTAAATGAAGCTAAAACAGAAGCTTTTCATACCTTGAACAAGCACGTATAGTTTGAGGTTTTGCTTATTTTACGTGTTCAGACTTTTAGGAGAGGTATCTCAAGAAGGGAAACATTTCGAATAAGTCAGAGTGTAGGAAAAATGATACAAAAGCCTTGAATATTAGGTTCTAATCTCTTTGAAGGTAGGTATTGATCACTTACACATGAGTTTGCATTTGAAGGCCTCTTAGCGCCTACCTCTTGATCAATTTAACCAAGTGAATAATTCCTGAACTTGGAGTATACAAATGATAACAGGTGAAGTGTCCTAGTCTCTATTGAAAAGTATTTACATTTGAGTAAAGTTACCAAAATTACATCCTTTTAAGTAAATCATATGTTTCTGAGGATAAGGATTAATCTAGAAATGAAACTCTTCATTGATGGACAAACAAGTCATTATAGAGGTAGAAGCATCTGTAGGGATCATGTCTCTTATTTGTATGTCAGGATGCTCTGGGGAAAGGACTTGCCTATAACTGTTACTGAATCGGACTTGGGTTGGCTTGCTCACACGCAGTAAAGCCAATATACTGCCACCAGGTTGTAGTGAAGGAAAGTGCAGCGTTTACTGCAAACACCAAAACAAGGAGTGCAGGCAGCTAATGCTCAAAAAACCCAAACTCCTTGATGGGTTTCAGGGAAGTGGGGAGGAATTTTAAAGGCAAGGTGAGGTAGAGAGTTACATGGTATGTGATCAGCTCATGCACAATTTTCTGACTGGTTGATGGTGAGGCAAAAGGGTGGTGTCACGACTTAGCGTTATCAACCCTCAGGCTCCAGCCAGTCTGGGGGCTACATGCTTATAGTCATCATGCAGTTAGCTTCTTCCATCTGGTGGAGGTTTTAATGTCTGTAAAACAGTTTAGGAATGTGCATCAGACAGTGTTATCTATGTCTTTCACAGAGGAACTAAAAATTCTGTGACTCTGCTATGTGGTTGATTTACTGTTGAAATTGTTACCAGTTCTCCTAGCCCAACTGCTACTATCTGTTACTACATGTTTGCATTCTTTCCATCATTAATTCTTGAGCCAGCCTTTTATGACTCAGGGGAGGTCTGAGAGACTAAAGCTTTTCTACAAACAAGAGGCAGGTAGAGGACATTGGCAGTGGGGGTGTGGGTGGGGGTCTGTCCCGGGAAGGCCCCATAGGGTCTTGCTTGGTTACATAACCTCTTCACGATAGAATGAGGCTGAGAATCCACGTTTCTAACTCTTGGAAATCTTTTCATTATTCCATGGTATCTTCCTCGACTTGTTTGTTTCACAGCTATTTTTATATGCTACTGTACATACTACAACTATAGTGGTAGAGTGGGAACTATGACTTACATGGCAATTTACCTGCTATCAGAGTAATTTTTACTTTGTTATTTCCCAAATAACCCTGGAGGGAGATAGAGCTGTCAACTCTGTTTTACAGATGATGAAACTGAGTTTAAAGAGGGGGAATATGTTGTTCGAGGCCACATAACAAAGGTACTAGAGCTCAGAATCAAATGCAGATTTCCTTGAATGCAGAATATACTCTTCTTCCAATGTATTGATCATAAGGCAACCATGTACTATAATATTCAACTTCTGACATTTTTGAGAGTGAGGAGGAAGATATTAATGGTTTCACTGGTCTGGGATAGACATGTGGTTGCCTTATGATTCACGACACTTCTTGATCAACCAAGAATATGTCAGATGTTTACCATCAAGGGTGTGATGGCCAAAACAAAACCTTGGTCTTAGTTCAGGAAGAGATGTCTGGGATTGAACAAGTCATTTATTTATATTTATTTATTTTTAATTGAAGTATAGTCGATTTACAATGTTGTTAGTTTCAGGTGTACAACTATATATATATATATATAATATTGAAGGCTGTGGGGCTTGCTCAGCTGTGAAAATATATATTCATTTTCAGATTTTTTCCCATATAGAATGAACAAGCTGTTTTTAAGCTGATTAATGAGGGTGAGTAGAAATTAGTGAAATTAACAAAGTCAGAGGTTTGCAGAGGGAGGTGATGTGGAGAAAAAGAGAAAGACACCCATGTCAAAGGAGCAATGTGGACCAGTTGCAAGAAAGCATGCACGTGGAACTGCATGGAGAAGCATGGAACTGCTTCTCTCCATATGCCTGGTCATTCAACTACCAAACTTGCCTAAGAATTGTAGGCCACTGATTTATGCTGAAGATTTCTTTTCATAACATTAGGCAATGAAAATAGTAAATGTGTCTCTGTGAAGTCAGCGTATGTTTAAATATAAGAGTAATTGTAAGACTAAATGGAATGCTTATAATGGTACCTGAAGAAAATGGAATGATGGAAAAATGCCGTTTCCGTGCTACCCAAGAAATTACATTATGGAAATTGTGCCACCAGAGTGAATTAATAGATGGCTTAAAAAATTCAGTGCCCAGCAAACAAATGCATATATTAAGTATCTTGAGTAAGATTAATGTTACAGGAACGTTTGCTCAGTTTGTGGAAAAAGGCCTTTGCGTGCAGGGAAGGGGGTGGGTGAAAAGGCAGCTTTGAAATTGGACAGCAGGAGAGCACGCATATGCCCGAGGGATCTGAAGTCCGTTGAACTGCCTGGATATTCATCTTTGCCCACCAGCCATTTTCAACAATCCCGGGTCAGACTTGTCTTTGTTGCTAACTCTTGGCTGTAAATGTGGCAGACACGCCGGTGATCATTGATGAAATGACCAACAAGCTGAACTGGACTGTCTGCTGGGTGAGCTTTGTCTTTGCCATTAAGCGGAGTTTCCCGGCCCTTATTTTCACAGTACATTTCACAGCCATTTCTGAAAGAGCCCAGCTGTGCTGAGATGGCCACTGGGGGGTATGTGATGCTATTGCCTGCAGCTCAGGGATGTCTGAGAGCAGCTGAGCAAGCCCCACAGCCTTCAAACACTCATCGAATTGCTTTCCAGAAGCACATTTCTTCACCATTGTCTGACATAGAAGGGAGCGGAGGGAACGGTCATGATCTGAAATGACAGACACTCTGGATGGGAGTGAGCTAATTTACAGGGGAAAATACAGTCTACAAGTTAAGAACAAAGAGAATAAGAGCCCTGTAGACCGTCTTGAGGCTTTTAGTGTATCCTGGAGAGAGTATCCTTAGCAGTGAATAGATGGGTCTTAGAAGAATGATTCGGGGTGCCAACGTTTTCCGCCCACTGTGGTTCACAGGGGTTTGCATTTATCTTGCCTGTCCACAGAAGCTGAACTTCTGAATCTGACACCTCAGCTGTCTTAAGTTTGTTGATAACCTTCAGACATTCTGTTTCCCAGGAAAGTAATTGCTTTAGTCTTTGAGTGGTTAAACCACAGAGAAGCTCTCCTTAGGAAACCCGCAGTATCTATCATAAGGCAAATAGGCTTTTCTGCTTGGATCATCTACCACAAAGCTAGCAACTAAACTCAAAGTTTCTTAGCAAAATGCTTTTTCTAAACTAGATTTGGAGGGAGAATTAAAATGCAGTTTGACAAGATTATATCCAGGCAAACATCTGGGGCAGGGGTCGGGGGGAGGAGACAACTTCAGTAGAGCTGGGAAACCGGAAATGAGGACGTGTTGTTAAGAAGCGGCTTTTCATACATTTGTATAGTAATTAATCTATGTCTCCCCTTCCCTCCCATTTCCTGAAACACTCTGATTATTGTGTTTCCTGGTTGCGGATTATATTCTTTCTATTTTTAAATTTGTTCACAAAAAATGCACTAGCAAAATACGATTTAAAACCTACACAATTGCTTCTGGAAAGATCTTATGTGCTTGTGCCTGCCTGTCCAGATTCAGTACTGACCCTTCTCACCTCCACTTCTGATGGGGAATCACCCTGTGCTCTTACTACTTAACGGCTTTTGTATTTGCTGCTATTTCCGCATGGAATTTTCTCTAGGTTTTAACCGTTGAGGAAAATTTCCTTCCTCTTTAAAGCATCAACTCAAGCCTTACCTTCTCATTGAAGACTTTCCCAGTCTCCTTAGCATTCAAACATACTCCCTCTCTGCTCCCACTGCAAGCAGTTCTTACAGACATACCAACACTTGGTGTACATATCACCTCTATTTACATAGCTGTCGCCCCTACCAGCCTGTGATTCCCTCAGAGGCAGAACTGCTATCTTTCTCCTCTTCATTGCCTAGCAGAGTGTCTGGTACATAAAAAGCCCTCTATACTACCCATTCATGCTTATGACATTTATTTTTTCAAGGTTTCTTTACTTCATATCCATATGATATGTACTTTTTACCTCTACTGAACAGTCTCTATATAATTATATATTAGCTCTTGCTAGGAACCAAACATATATACGGATTGGTATGACTTGAACACACAAATGCTGCA
Source organism: Grampus griseus (assembly GCF_964374135.1). Lineage (NCBI taxonomy): Eukaryota > Metazoa > Chordata > Mammalia > Artiodactyla > Delphinidae > Grampus > Grampus griseus. The sequence goes on from NC_139002.1 coordinate 75,588,492, forward strand.
TGGAGTGGACTTACGTCTGTACTGTGTAGTTAACAGAAGTGAAGTGCTGCTGATCTGGGTGTGAAGCTAGGTAGGAAACAAATCCCACTGGGTTGCCCTTCGTGGTAACAATTAAGTTTTGGAAGGTAGATCTGCTGTTGGATCTACTAATATCTATATTTTTTTCTTTCTTTCAAAGGCGATATAACTCTTCACTTTAGCCTCAGGAGGTCATAAGTAGCTTAAAGCCATCATCATGCTTGGACTGCTTGGTTAGCATGAAATACACAGCAGGTGTCAGCCTGACTCCCTGGGGTCAGATATATTCAGGTTATCAAACTGCCAGGGGTGTAAAAGTGCTCACTTTGTTAGACTGTGGAGCCTGGAGTCGTGGTAGGTGTATGACTGCTCTCATCAGTGACTCCCTTTCCTGAAGCCTCTTGCTCTAGGCTGTGGGTGCCAACTTGGAGGGAAGGACCCAGGGTGTCAAAACAATGGCAATATAGTAGAATGACTAAGAGTATAAGAGTATCTGAGTTTGGGTTCCCCAGAGGCAGGCTATAAGAAAAGTATCTGAACTCCTCGATTTTATTTGGGAGGCAAGCACAGGAAACACCGGTAAGGGAATCAGAGTCAGAGAGGAAATGGGAGGTGGCCAGTGTTGGGTGCTTCACTTGAGAAGTGAGTTACAATTATGGGCAGCAGGAGCTCCATCCTTATGGGAACTTTGGATAACTGTGGCCCAGAGTTATCTCCCCCAGGGGCTGAGTCGTTGCTGGTTGGCTGCTCCTGAGGAAAATGAATTTCCCAGCATTTGTCTATTGCTAGCCTCCCCTCAGGCTCAGCAATGCAGATGCTGGAAGGGGGACCTGGCATGTATGTGAGGAAATGGTAAGGCCCAAGGAGATGTGCGGGTTTCCTGCTGCACACTGCTTACAAAATCAATACTCAAAATTGATAGAAAAGAAAGTTGCCTTTAACCAGAATGCCGGCAATCTGGGGAAGATGGTGGACTCAACACCCCCCAGAAAACAACCTCCAAAGATTCTGCTCGGCCATGAAAGCTTTTAAAGGGAAACAGGGAAGTAACCTCGGTTAATCATTGAGATGGGGTCAGAGTCGTCACCATCCCCCCGTGTGCAGGCTTGTGGGCAGCCTTGTCGACTCCTCGGGATCTCCCTCTAGATGCTATCTTGGTCACACAGTTTGTTCCAGAGATTACTGAAAGGGAAGCTAGGGAAGAGATCTGGTCATCTGTTAATCACTTATTCTTCATTTCTACTTCCTTGATCTATGGAAAGAACTGACAAGTTAGACAAGGTATTGTATGATCAAAAGATTTGAAAGGTGTGTTTGGGCTGGAGATGAGTAGATCATGGGGGTGCCTGTTTTTAAAATTACTTACAATATAGCTTTGGTAAGGTGACAAGAAAAGGGGCTTCCTGATGAGGGCAGTTTCCTGCAAAGAGCTGCTTACAGGGGAGGGACCAACAGCGTCCACTACAAGGAGATGTTAGAATGTTCTCCAAGACACAATTAATGTAGAATTTCAAAGTGAGATGCCAGGCCACCAAGTGGAGACTTCTAAGTAGATATTTTGAGCCAGTTTCATGACTCTTGTATACCTCACCCACTTCAAGGATGTGGAAAGTCCAAGGGAGTGGAGTTAGCATTTTTGGAGGAGACCTTTTCTGGACAGATCTGTCCTACAAGCCTCTTCACGTCCAAATGTGCCTGTACCATTTCTCTTACCAAGCCTGGGAGCCCTTCAGTTATATTACTGGGGGAGCCTCATATGTGGCTTCTGAAGTTTGGTGACACAGTGAGCTGGAACCTGAGTCCCACCTGGGGAGTGTTGGAAGACAGGCTGGTGAGTTGCTCTGGGGCTGAAGTGAAGGGGAACTTCTGCTGTGATGGGAAGTAGCAGCGCTCTCTGAATAGCCCTCAGAGGAGGCCTGGGTGTTTCCTCGTGGCCACTATGCTGCACTGGAGCCATTTTAAGTTTTGCCAAGAATGTTGCAAGGAAGTAACAATGGAACAGCGAGACTATATGTGGATTGAAAGAGAAACAGGAGTTGAAGCTATAGTGGCCACCTGGAAGAGAGTCATTGTCAAAGTCAGTGTAGTGGCAGGAGAGGAACACCCACAACAGAGTCCATAACTGTATATCTGCCACCAGAGATCCCTACTCTAGATGACAACTGCACCTCCCATCTAAGATGCATCCTTTTCTCCTAGTTTCTTCTCTCCAACCTTATCCTGGAAGGGGAAAAATAATTAGTTAGCCACCTAAGGAAGAAGGAAACCTGTAGGTGGGGAAAGAGAATGGACCATGTCCCTTTCTCCCACTGGAAGTGCCCAACCACAGTAGACCCCAGCAGTGATTAGAGGTTGAAACAGTCTGGAGTTTGGATTAATGTCTAGAGCTGGACAATTGTTCATAAGTCTTTCCATTATCTAAGAGGGAGGAAAAAAGTTATGGGACTTGATCAAGATTTCATCTAGGAGCAAAAAAAAATCTTTCCTCAGAGTCAGAGCTAAAGTGAAAGTTGTTTATTATATCATGTGGGTGGTGTTTGTTAAATCATGGTCTGGAAACAGACCTGGGTGGAATTTTTTTTTCTGTAGCTTGTTGGCAATGTGGTCTTGGTAAAGTTCCTTACTCACTATTCTCCAGAGAAACAGAATCAATAGGGAACATGTACACACACACATATAAACACATATATAGTTAGAAAGGTTATTATAAGGAATTGGCTCATATGGTTGTGGAGGTAGCCATGTCCAAAATCCCAGAGCCAGTGTCCCAGTTGGAGTCCAGAGACTGGAAGCTGCTGTAGAACCAGGAAAAGCCAAGGTACCAATTTGAAGGCCATCAGTCAGGAAGAACCAGTGTTTCAGTATGAAGGCTGTCAGGCAGGATAATTCTCTCTTGCTTGGGGAAGGGTCAGCCTTTGTTCTATTCAGGCATTCACCAGATTGGATGAGGTCCATCCTTATTATGGAGGTCCAAGTGCTTTACTCGTCTCCTGACTTAAAGGTTAATCTAATCCAAACACACCTTCACAGAAACACCAGAATAAGTTTTGACCAAATATCTGGGCACTCCGTGGTGCAGTCAGGTTGACGCATAACATTAGCCCAAACATTCACGCTCTGTGAACCCATATGGTTCCCTCAAGGGTTGTGGAGAGATGAAATGTGAGAGGTGGAGAAGCACTGGCAGAGTCAGAAGCTCAGGAAATGGTGGCCATAATTGTTGTTAATGGGAGTATTCAGAGAAGCAGAAGTTTGATCCAAGCTTAGGAAAGAGAGAACTCAGCGGTGTAGTCACAGCAGTGTGGCCAGCAGTCAGGGGAGTAAGAAAAGTATGTCCCTGAGATAAGACAAATTTGAACCTTAAGTAAGTCTGGTCTTGGACAAAGAACCCCTTATATTGTGCCTGTTGAAGCAGGGAAAAGGTGATTGATTTAACAACCTTAAACATTTTTTTTTTTTTTTTTTTTTTTTGCGTTACGCGGGCCTCTCGCTGCTGTGACCTCTCCCGCTGCGGAGCACAGGCTCCAGATGCGCAGGCTCAGCGGCCATGGCTCACGGGCCCAGCCGCTCCGCGGCACGTGGGATCCTCCCAGACCGGGGCACGAACCCACGTCCCCTGCATCGGCAGGCGGACTCTCAACCACCGCGCCACCAGGGAAGCCCTAAACATTTTTTTAAATAAATTTATTTATTTATTTTTGGCTGCGTTGGGTCTTTGTTGCTGTGGGGGGCTTTCTCTAGTTGTGGCGAGGGGGGGCTACTGTTCGTTGCGGTGCGTGGACTTCTCATTACGGTGGCTTCTCTTCTCTAGGCGTGCGGGCTTCAGTAGTTGTGACTCGCGGGCTCTAGAGAGCAGGCTCAGTAGTTGTGGCACACAGGCTTTGTTGCTCTGCGGCATGTGGGATCTCCCCGGACCAGGGCTCGAACCCATGTCCACTGCATTGGCAGGCGGATTCTTAACCACTGCGCCACCAGGGAAGCCCAACAACCTTAAACATTTATTGATCATCTGTTATATTCCAAATATTGCATTAGTATTTGGAGATTTGAGAATGAATGAGATGTCATCTCTGCCCTTAAGGATGTTATAATCTGTGTGGGTAATCTTTTGATAACTTTACAAGTCTATTGGATCTTAACAGAGGTATTATAAAGCATAGTGGGAGTGACTTTCTGTAATAGGGGGTCAGGGAAGGCTTTACCAACAGGTTTCTTTTTACATGAATTTCAAGGAACGGGTAGGAGTTTGCTAAATGAATATGAGGGGTAGACATTTCATGCAGAGAAATAGCATGAGCAAGTTCATGGAGGAACAATTGTTCATGGTATTTTGGGGGAACAAAGTATAATATGTTGCTGCTGGGTCACAGGTTAGTTGAAAACAGAAGATGAAAAGAGTTCCAGGAAGGGTCCAATGGGTAGGCTGGGCCAGTAGCCAGGAAGTCTTGAAGGCTCCAGTAAGGAGTTTGGACTTTAATCTCCATAGAGCAAAAGAGTGTCATGGTCACACTGGTATTTTACAGAGGAAAGAAGAAAAAATAAAACAGCAGGGAGGAGTTTCTCTAGACCACTGTAGTTAAAAGACGATTATTTTTCTGTTTTCTCAGAAATGATTTCCAGGATTTAGCTGGCCTAGCTCTTGGGAACCCAGCTGATATCAATGAAGCAATTCACCCTGCTTAGCAGATTTGAATTTAAGCTGAATTTGAATCGAGTTGTCCTGATCATACACTTTAGAGTGGAGTCCTGTGTGGCCAATAAATTCTGAGATGCAATTTATGTACAATCAGAATTATCATCAAATCCTTTAAATCTCCTGTAAAGTACAGCTCAGCATAGTTCCTCAGTTTAGCCAACAGATATTTATTGAGTGCCAAGATTTGTTCTAGATATTGTGTGTATAACAGGGAACCAAACAGATTAAGTCCCTGCAGCTGGGGAATTAAACAATACAAATGAGCAAATAAATACATGTTTTCAGTTAGTGATATGTACCAAGAAGGAAAATAAAGCAGGATAAGAAGCTACAGAGTGAAGGATGGAGGGAGGCTGTTCTCTGATACAAACAATAAACAGACTTTCTGATAGGGTGATATCTGAGCAGAGCCTTGAACGAGTGAAGAGGTAAGCCAGGCAGGTATCTGGGAAGACTGTTGCGGGCAGAGAGAATAGCTAGTGTGAAACCCCTGAGGCTGGAGATGCTGAAGGAACTGCAAGTAGACCTGGACGGCTGGAGTAAGTGTTCAAGAACAATGGTAGCAGATGCATTGAGAGGACCTAAGGTCAGATCACCAGGGACTTGCAGGTCCTGGTAAGGTATGCACCGGATTTTATTCCGTGTATGCAGAGGAATCAGTAGAGTCTCTCTGAGCAGGGTAGTTTCATGATGAGATTTATCTTTTGTAAAGGATTACTCTGGCTATAAGGAATTAGGATTCCTTATAGAAAAAGGATTACTCTTGCTTCTATAAGGAAGCAAAAGTGGAAGCAGGAAGACAAGATAGGATATTTCCATAGTTCACGTGCGAGATGAGGATGGACTACAGTTGTAGCTCTGGAGGTCTTCAGCGTGGTGGGATTGAAGCAATTGTTTGAATTTAGAACCAAAAGGATTTGTTGATGGATTGGGTGTGAGTATGAGATAATAAGGGGTCAAGAGGGATGATTCTGAGGTTTTCAGTGTGAGCCAAAAAAATGAGCTCTTTATTGAGATTGCTAAGATGGTGGGCAGAGCAGCTGGTGAACTTAGTGAGTCTAACACAACCATTTTTTTCCCCTGAAGAGTTAGAAGAGATTGAAGTTTATTAGTCAAGCACCAGATGAAGATAATGTGATCTGAAGCCACATTAAAGACAACCAAAAATAAATACTGTGTCTTTAAACATTAAAGTCACATTCAGTAAAATACTAATGCTATTTAGAGGCATGCAGGAATAACAGAGACTGAGTCACACAACAACAGGTTCCCATCTCCCATCTCAGACTCTCTCGTTTTATGGCAGATACTCATCAAGTGAAGTGGAATGGCAGAAGGAATCACCCACAGTCTAAAATATTTCTCCCAGTGTTTCCTCCTTTCTTCCTCCCACCCTCCCTCATTTTCTCCCCCTTTTGCTGTCTGCGTACAGAACATTAAATATACAAATGTTACATCACTGTGAGTTGAACCTTTTTTCTTGATACACTGCCGTGATTGCATTAGATGTTGTAAATGAGGAACTAGGATTTCTCCAGATGAGATGAATGAAAGTAAAATGCTTTTATTAATTTTCAGATGCGCAAACTGACACTTCATTTATCTCTAGACACTTTATGTAGATTCAGAGCTGACATACAACCTTCCAAAATATTTTTATCGAACAGCACCCAAGTAGTCCATAGATATGAGAAAGCGTAACACTGCTACCTGTGACTGAATTGAATTTGAACAAACCTGGCACATTGTATATTTGTTTGAAAATAGTTACTTAGTTTTATCACATACTATTCTTTCTGATGCCCAGACCTTGATGAGCACCCTAGACAATGTCTCCCAGGTTTTTTTCCAGTGGACTATGGTATTATTGCATTCATTTCATGTAAGCTCATTGGGGACATGTTAACAAGGTACTAGACAAGTGATAGGTTTCTGTTCTGCTGGTAATTAGATTTGACAAGTATTGTAGGCTGCCTCAGAAGACAGATTACTGTCCATGAGGCTGCTTTAATGTCATGACAGTGCCTTCATAAGATGTCCCTTTGTCCAGCCAGAGGGATTCAGGATGAAGTGGCTGGCACCATGGATATTCAAACCTGACTCATTAGTAGCTTAGAGCATCCTCGTGTATTTCGCTTTTTAACATACCCTCTGGCAGTTTGGGACAAAAAGGATATAGAACTTTCACCTTCAGTTGACCACTTATGTATGTATGTTCTCATCCTTTGACATCCCATGCCAAACTGTAGCTCCGCGAAGAGAAGTATTTTAAGTTGCTGGAGACTTGTCTGTCTTCTAGCTGGTTAAGCCAGCAGACTAATACATGTACAGCGGATAGAGCCCTTATTTACGTGAGGGCAAATGATATTCTGTCTTGTTATTGAGGAGCCTCTCCCCTTTTCTTGTCATACTTTAGAGGAATGAATTTTAACTCATATAGGCCCTAAGATATTAAAAAATTAGCCCATGCTCACAAAATATGAAGACAGATTTTAAAACCATTTCTTTTTGGTAAGAGGAGAATTATAGATGCAAGTTAATTCATTTTCCCCATAAGACATATTAATATTTTCTATCAATTTCTCAAATTGTTAAGTGGAGGAATATTAAACTATTAAGTGCTGTAAATATTCTTTATGTGGATATAATATTACAGAACCTTCTCTACCTTTTCGAATAGACATACAATACATGACTGTACTAAACAACTATATTGTTATCAAAGTGTTGCTTAATAAATCATTACTATTTAGAATGTTAGTTTGTTGGTTCTTAGAATTTCCTACATTATACTTTTGGGCCAATATGTGCAATTTGGAATCAAAATAAAATGAAATGGCATGTTTTAGTATTATTCTTGTATTATTTAGACTGATATAAATTACCCTCAAATATGGCATTCACACTAATAATACTGATGATAGACATGCGTTGAGCTGGGCACTGTTCAAATTGCATGCATTTATTCCTCACGAAACTCTTTGAGGAAGATATCATTCTCATTTATACAAGAGGAAACTGAGGTAGAGAAATTTCGAAGCAGTTTTCCCAAGGTCAAATAGTTACAAGTAAAAGAGCCAGGATTAGAACCGAAGCAGTCTGTTGACTTTTAACCCTTATGCTTTGCTGCCTCAAAGGAACAATCTCTGCACACTGAAAATTAATTTGTATTTCTATCAAGTTTATACATACATGTAGCTTAAAGAGCTAAACGGTTGTAGAAGGATTTATAAAAATGATTTATCCCCTGGAGAACTTTTCCCATTTCCTATCCCTAGAGGCAACCACTTTGAATGATTTTAACATTCTTTTTTTGGTGTTTTTGTCCATATCTCTAAATAGCACATGTCTTTGCTACTTCTTTATATTTCCAACTTTGGCATTTTTTATTGACTTTCCACCATATAAGGGGGATTTGGCTCTCTTCTGCACACCTCAGCATGCATCTTATTGTTAGACCAATATTCTGCATTTATGTTATCATGACCATGTGCGTGCTATTGGTAAATGAATTACTATCAGGTACCCTTGGTTTCCTTTCTTGCACAATTCTCGGTTCCCCTGTCGTTAGTAATCATTTAGTTTATTCGTCTTCTTGCTTAGTTTACTGTGGATTTATCATAATTTATTCCCAAACTCTCACCAGTTATATAAATGCCCTCAAAGACATTAACACTTTCATGTTCTTGAATAAATCTCCTCCAAAGGTCGACTGACTTATAGGCTCATGGCATAGCTCATCTCCTGGGAATTGCTCTTTATCAAAGGGGACCCCCTTTGCCTCCCTGGGGTGGTAGCCCCTGTTCCAATATACCAGGCATATTCTTTCCTGGTTTACTGCTCTGGCTTGATGGAGTACCTTCTCCATTAATTATATGAGGAAGGGTACATGGGAGAAAAATTTTGAGACCTTCTCTGAAAAATGTCTTACTTTTATTAAATGCATGAATACCTAAAAAATTGCTAGGAAACTGTCTGGCATTTAGTAAGCAAAAGATACGTGTCTAGTAGATAATTTTACCTTCATCCTTGACTGACAATTTAAAAAGACTTTATATTTTAGGTGGTAAATAATTCTCCTTTCTCAGAATTTTGAAGACATTCTTACATTGTCTTCTAGGCCCCAGTATGAAATTTGAGAAGTCCAATGTCTTTCTGACATTCTAGCGTTTGTTTTTTGTAATTGGCAGTTTTAAATTTCCTGATGATATGGGATAGTTTTCCTTCACTTTGTCGGGCACGCAATGGACCTTTTCAATCTAGATATTCATAATTTTTTTTGGTTTTGTTTTGTTTTTCACACACACACACACACACACACACTGTATTTTTTTTTACAAGAGATAAATAGACTGACACCAAGCATTGTAAATGATGACCACAACAAAAGCAACAATGATTGCAATTACCAAACACGAAACACACTCATACTATGTCATAATATTGACATTCAGTCCAGTAATCCTCCACTGTAACAGCTCCTTTACTTGCAGTGAAAATTAATTTGTATATTTTTTGCCTCTGAGTCCTTGTGGGATTTTTTTTTTAATTCAAACAGAAAGTCACAAAAATTATAATCATCCTCATCAGTTCACTCAGTCCCATGTAATTAATTTTGTTTTTCATCTTGATCTTTTGTTAGCACTTTTATGAATTCATCAGTTTTCCATTAGAGTTCTGAAAATGCTTATTCATTCAGTTCAGCAGTATAGTCAGCTACCAGAAACCTGTACTTGTCAGTCTTTTCCATGAATTCCTTGAAGATGAAACCCTTTTATAGGAACATGTTTGCGAAAGCATCAGAGTACACCCAGAACTGTCTGTAAATGACACAAGACTTAAAAATGACCACGGTTAAAGATTTGATGCAAGTTCATAATAATGCAATTGACAAGGAAATTTAGTTATTTCTGAGATATACATTTTAAAGTAATAACTAGAATTATGACATATTATAATAGAACATATAAGATTTTTAGAAATTTCATGTCATGCCTGAAAATTTATATTAACATATTTTCATACAAATAACCCAAAGAAAGTTTAGTATTAGTTGTTTTCTGTTTGTTTTTTTATTCTGCAGGTTCTTAATAGTCATCAATTTTATACACATCAGTGTATACAGGTCAATCCCAATCGCCCAATTCAGCACACCACCATCCCCACCCCACCGCGATTTTCTCCCCTTGCTGTCCATACGTTTGTTCTCTACATCTGTGTCTCAGCTTCTGCCGTGCAAACCGGTTATTCTGTACCATTTTTCTAGGTTCCACATACATGCGTTAATATACAATATTTGTTTTTCTCTTACTGACTTACTTCACTCTGTATGACAGTCTCTAGGACAATCCACGTCTCAACAAATGACTCAATTTCGTTCCTTTTTATGGCTGAGTAATATTCCATTGTATATATGTACCACATCTTCTTTATCCATTCATCTGTCGATGGGCATTTAGGTTGCTTCCATGACCTGGCTATTGTAAATAGTGCTGCAATGAACATTGGGGTGCATGTGTCTTTTTGAATTATGGTTTTCTCTGGGTATATGCCCAGTAGTGGGATTGCTGGATCATATGGTAATTCTATTTTTAGTTTTTTTTTTTTTTGCGGTATGCGGGCCTCTCACTGTTGTGGCCTCTCCCATTGCGGGGCACAGGCTACGGACGTGCAGGCTCAGCAGCCACGGGTCATGGGCCCAGCTGCTCTGTGGCATGTGGGATCTTCCCGGACCGGGGCACGAACCCGTGTCCCCTTCATCAGCAGGTGGACTCTTAACCACTGCAACACCAGGGAAGCCCTATTTTTAGTTTTTTAAGGAACCTCCATACTGTTCTCCATAGTGGCTGTATCAATTTACATTCCTAAAAACAGTGCAAGAGGGTTTCCTTTTCTCCACACCCTCTCCAGCATTTGTTGTGATTTTCTGATGATGCCCATTCTAACTGGTGTGACGTGATACCTCATTGTGGTTTTGATTTGCATTTCTCTAATAATTACTGATGTTGAGCAGCTTTTCATGTGCTTCTTGGCCATCTGTATGTCTTCTTTGGAGAAATGTCTATTTATGTCTTCTGCCCATTTTTGGATTGGGTTGTTTCTTTAATATTGAGCTGCATGAGCTGTTTATATATTTTGGAGATTAATCCTTTGTCAGTTGCTTCATCTGCAAATATTTTCTCCCATTCTGAGGGTTGTCTTTTGGTCTTGTTTATGGTTTCCTTTGCTGTGCAAAAGCTTTGAAGTTTCATTAGGTCCCATTTGTTTATTTTTGTTTCTATTTCCATTACTCTAGGAGGTGCATCAAAAAAGATCTCACTGTGATTTATGTCATACAGTGTTCTTCCTATGTTTTCCTCTAAGACTTTTATAGTGTCTGGTCTTACATTTAGGTCTCATATCCATTTTGAGTTTATTTTTGTTTATGGTGTTAGGGAGTGTTCTAAGTTCATTCTTTTACATGTAGCTGTCCAGTTTTCCCAGCACCACTTATTGAAGAGACTGTCTTTTCTCCATTGTATATCTTTGCCTCCTTTGTCATAGATTAGTTGACCATAGTGTGTGGGTTTATCTCTGGGCTTTCTATCTTGTTCCAATGATCTATGTTTCTGTTTTTGTGCCAGTACCATATTGTCTTGATTACTGTAGCTTTGTAGTATAGTCTGAAGTCAGGGAGTCTGATTCCTCCAGCTCCGTTTTTTTTCCTCAAGACTGCTTTGGCTATTCGGGGTCTTTTTTGTCTCCATACAAATTTTAAGATGATTTGTACTAGTTCCATAAAAAATAATTTGATAGGGATTGCATTGAATCTGTAGACTGCTTTGAGTAGTAAAGTCATTTTCACAATATTGATTTTTCCAATCCAAGAATATGGTATATCTCTCCATCTCTTGGTATGATCTTTAATTTCTTTCATCAGTATCATAGTTTTCTGCATACAGGTCTTTTGTCTCCCTAGGTAGGTTTATTCCTAGGTACTTTATTCTTTTTGCTGCAGTGGCAAGTGGTAGTGTTTCCATAGTTTCTTTTTCAGAATTTTCATCATTGGTGTATAGGAATGCAAGAGATTTCTGTGCATTAATTTTGTATCCTGCAACGTTACCTAATTCTTTGATTAGCTCTAGTAATTTTCTGATGGCATTTTTAAGATTCTCTATGTTTAGTATCATGTCATCAGCAAACAGTGACAGTTTTACTTCTTCTTATCCAATTTGTATTCCTTTTATTTCTTTTTCTTCTCTGATTGCTGTGGCTAGGACTTTGAAAACTATGCTGAATAATAGTGGTGAGGGTGGACATCCTTGTCTCGTTCCTGATCTTGGAGGAAATGCTTTCAGTTTTTCACCATTGAGAGTGATGTTTGCTGTCGGTTTGTCATATCTGGCCTTTATTACACTGAGTTTGGTTCCCTCTATGCCCACTTTCTGGAGAGTTTTTGTCATAAATGGGTGTTGAATTTTGTCAAAAACTTTTTCTGCATCTATTGAGATGATCATATGGTTTTTATTCTTCAATTTGTTAATATGGTGTATCACATTGATTGATTTGCATATATTGAAGAATCCTTGCATCCCTGGGATAAATCCCACTTGATCATGGTGTATGATCCTTTTAATGTGTTGTTGGATTCTGTTTGCTAGTATTTTGTTGAGGATTTTTGCATCTATATTCGTCAGTGATATTGGTCTGTAATTTTCTTTTTCTGTAGTATCTTTGTCTGGTTTTGGTATCAGGGTGATGGTGGCCTCATAGAATGAGTTTGGGAGTGTTCCTTCCTCTGTAGTTTTTTGGAAGAGTTTGAGAAGGATGGGTGTTAGCTCTTCTCTAAATGTTTGATAGAATTCACTTGTAAAACTATCTGGTCCTGGACTTTTGTTTGCTGGAAGTTTTTTAATCACAGTTTCAATTTCATTACTTGTAATTGCTCTGTTCATATCTTCTGTTTCTTCCTGGTTCAGTCTTGGAAGATTATACCTTTCTAAGAATTTGTCCATTTCTTCCAGGTTGTCCATTTTATTGGCACAGAGTTGCTTGTAGTAGTGTCTTAGGATGCTTTGTATTTCTGCGGTGTCTGTTGTAACTTCTCCTTTTTCATTTCTAATTTTATTGATTTGAGTCCTCTCCCTCTTTTTCTTGATGAGTCTGGCTAATGGTTTCTCAATTTTGTTTATCTTCTCAAAGATCCATCTTTTAGTTTTATTGATCTTTGCTATTGTTTTCTTTGTTTCTATTTCATTTATTTCTGCTCTGATCTTTATGATTTCTTTCCTTCTGCCAACTTTGGGTTTTGTTTGTTCTTCTTTCTCTAGTTCCTTTAGGTGTAACGTTAGATTGTTTACTTGAGATTTTTCGTGTTTCTTGAGGTAGGCTTGTATAGCTATAAACTTCCCTCTTAGAACTGCTTTTGCTGCATCCCATAGGTTTTGGATCATCGTGTTTTCATTGTCATTTGTCTCCAGGCATTTTTTGATTTCTTCTTGGATTTCTTCAGTGATCTCTTGGTTATTTAGTAACGTATTGTTTAGCCTCCATGTGTTTGTGTTTTTTACGTATTTTTCCCGTAATTCATTTCTAATCTCATAGCATTGTGGTCAGAAAAGATGCTTGATATGATTTCAATTTTCTTAAATTTACTGAGGCTTGATTTGTGACCCAAGATGTGATCTATCCTGGAGAATGTTCCATGCACACTTGAGAAGAAAGTGTAATCTGCTGTTTTTGGATGCAATTCCCTATAAATATCAATTAAATCTATCTGGTCTATTGAGTCATTTAAAGCTTCTCTTTTGTTATTTATTTTTATTTTGAATGATCTGTCCATTGGTGTAAGTGAGGTGTTAAAGTCCCCCACTATTATTGTGTTACTGTCGATTTCCTCTTTTATAGCTGTTAGCAGTTGCCTTATGTATTGAGGTGCTCCTATGTTGGGTGCATATATATTTATAATTGTTATATATTCTTCTTGGATTGATCCCTTGATCATTATGTAGTGCCCTTCCTTATCTCATGTAACATTCTTTATTTTAAAGTCTATTTTATCTGATATGAGTATCAGAAATGTTCTCTTAATGGAGTCCCTGTATCCTCCTCATTGCTTCTGTCTACTGATTTGCTTTGGCTTCTGTCTTTTATGTCAGAAGCTTTTCCACATGTTTGAACCTGGCTCTTCACTCACTTAACATATGGATAATAACACATGAATTGAAAGTTCTGTGCAAATGGAGATGTGATGGTTGACAGTGAAATTCAGTATAGGATGGTCTGGTCCATTCTCTTGAGAATCAGTCGATTGTCAGTATCTTTAAATATTTTATTTTTAGTTGTTGGTTTTCTTAGAAACTGCTCTTCAAAACTCCTATCCAGGGAATCTAAGTCCACCTGTCAGCACTCTGTTTGCTGCATAAACTTTCACTTATTTCCCCTCAATTCAGCATGGAACTTGCATTTAGTTGTGCATAGTGTTCCCCAGAGCAGAGCGTAAATGTCCGTTCTTCTGCTAGGTTGGTGGCTGGGGGCAGTCATGTAACTGAGCAGAATAAGGAAGATGATCTGGGTGTTTGTTTATTAAAGAGACTTTCCACGCACCTTTACCTGCCACTCTCAGGGGTATCTGTTGTTGCCAGTTCCTGAGGCTTTGGGGTTCCGTGTTGCAAAACAAATGGTTTCTTGGCTTTTCTCTCTGAATGTTTAGGATTCAGCTTTATCACTTCTGAAAAGTCAGTCATCACTCCTTCATCTGCTTTCCAGTTTACAAAATTGTCTTGTCTTCTCTGTCATTCTCATTGCCATTGTAGTTTTACAATTCAAAAACAAAAAATAAAAATTGAAATAGAAACGTAGTGGGATTTCAGGAAGGAGCAGATGCAAGTACATGCATTTAAGCATCTTTACTTGGAAATTTCTTTGTGGATATTTTTAGTTTTGCATAATCATCAGTTTATCTGTTAGATGCCTGAACGTCCACCATGGTGATTTGGTTTTTGTGTGAGAGTCTTTCTTCCCTTCTCAGGGATACGAGTGGGTGGGGGAAGGTTGCACATGGAGACATGGAGAAGCACAGGAGAGAAAAAGCAGCATGATGCAGGAGAAAGAGCACAAGCTTAGGGGGAAGAGACTTGAGTTTGAATCTTCTGCTAACTTAATAAGAGTTGCTTATCCTCTTGGCATATCACTATGTTTATTTATAAAATGAAAATAAAACACCTATCTCCTAGTTGCATTTTGCAGATGGAGATAAAGTGCTACCAAACACACAGCCTTGGATATGGTGCCCAGTAGAGGCCGTTGTCCATCTTGAATGAAGGGAGAATATTTGCAGGCCAGGGATGGGGAGAATGGAGGGTATCCTTTGGAGAAGGTTTTTTAGATTAGTGTAATCACACCTACTTTGTAATGTTGACAGGGGATAAACCAGCTGGCTAAAATAGCTGGCTTCAGAAAGTCCCCTCTAATTTCCAGATTCTGTAGTTATTATAATAACCTCATTGCAAATCTTGGGTCACTGGGTCATGCTGGGTTAACAAGTATGAAGTGTGCTTTATAGGGACTATGATTTCAGGCTAATTGGGAATTTTTAAGAAAACCCACAGTGTATGTTTACCTCAGCTTGTGTCAACAGTTGTGGAATGTGTGTGTGTGTATGTTTTGAACTAAAAACTGAGATAGGTGTAACAGAGAGGACTTTGTTAACTCATGCATCTAGTCATTATTAACACAAAGAGATTCTCTTGCCAGACCCTGGTTCAAAGGAAAACCTCTGAAATACAGAGCCTTCAAGAACAATATAATGATTATACTCGTGAATCGTTCTTGGAAGACAACAATCCTCCCAGACCAGCAGAGAGAATTGAATGGCATAGTTAATGCCCTAGGTAATAGCAAAAGTATTTAATAGAGTTGTTCATGTGGCTGTAAAGTTGAGTTAGAAGGGAAGATAAAAAGCTGTTTCCAATTAACCTGTAATCTTGAGTCTTCACCTGTCTTTACAGAAAGGCCAAAGTTGCTGCTTAAGCGTCAGTTTTATGACTTGACTCTAAACTTTACTGTTTCATTCAAAAGCCAACCTGCTTCTCACCCCAGAAAAGAATAATGTGACTCCCCACCCCTACCTCAATATCCTTTTGGCAGGGTGGGAGTTTTTCCTTTACTAAATGAAAACTGTATCTGAAAAGCTCTTCTTAGTGTAAGAATAAGTGTAGCTCTTCCTCAAACAAGGACTTCTACAGCCAATTCAGTATTGTACAATATGTATCCCCTTTTGGAAAACAAGGAGGACATCTCTGGATTACTTTTTTTTTTTTTTTCTTTGCGGTACGCGGACCTCTCACTGCTGTGGCCTCTCCCGCTGCGGAGCACAGGCTCCGGATGCGCAGGCTCAGCGGCCATGGCTCACGGGCCCAGCCGCTCCACGGCATGTGGGATCTTCCCAGACCGGGGCACGAACCCGTGTCCCCTGCATCGGCAGGCAGACTCTCAACCACTGCACCACCAGGGAAGCCCTGGATTACTTTAAATCTGGCTCCTCACAGTCCTCTTTGAGAACTATGCATCTGTCAGCTCTTCAGTGGTTATTGAATAGCGATGGAGTGACAGGTGAGAAATTGCATTAATTGTGCAACAGAGAAAATGGAGCAAATTATGTCTCTGTGCATTGATCTTTTTTAGAAAATTATTGATAAAACAATGTTCATAATCAGTTGGTTCTATAGGACAACATGAAATGGATATTAAGAGTTTTCTAAAGAGTGTATGTGCAGATAGGTGGGAGTGGGTGTGTATTTTAAAATTCTGCTTTCATTAAGGCAAAGCTTTGATATAAATGGTCTTGTGCCTTGAAAATTTACTGTCTCTTTTTTTAAGTGCATGTTTTCCTTTTTAAAGGGGTATCTTTCAAAACCTTTTATTTTGATTTCAAAAATCCTGAATGTTTCTCTCCTGCCTTCAAGGTCTCATAAATTTCTTAGATTTGCCATTCAGGGTTCTCCACCCTCTGACCCCAGTGTACTTTCTCCATTTGTCTGCCACTGTTTTCCTACATAAACCTTTCCTTTCAGGTGAATGGCAATGTTTAGTGTACCCTACAGGCCTTTCAATTTTGCCTCCATCTCAGAAATCCTCTCCTTCCCTCTGTACTTATCTGCTGCTAGCCCGTCTTTCAGATGTGTCTGAAACACTTTCCCTCACCATCCCTACCCATATACATGGTCAATCCATCCTGTGCATTTCCACTTCCCAGCTGGGTCACTCAGGAATCATTTACCATCCACTGCCAGTTTGTATTCCACCTATATTCATTCCATTTAACTCTGCCTAGAATGCAAGCTCCTTGAAGGCAACAGGTTTTATATTTGTTACATAGCATTTCTCTCTTCTGACATTAAAAGATCCACTTATGTGTTTGTTTCTTGCTTGTTTATATATTTATCTATCTCTGTATCCATTTATCTGTCCATCTATCATTCATGTATTTTTTGCTGTCTACTCCCACTAGAATATAAGTTCCAAAAGAAGTTATGAAAATTACAAAGGTTACAGAGGTTATATGTGGCAGACAGTTTGGCTTTTGAGCCAGTGCTCACAGTCACTAACCTATACAGCCTCAATGGTTGTGGTCAGTGACCCCATCATTCTTCTAATTTTACTTAACCTCTCAAAGGATGTTGATACTGCTGACAATTCATTCCTTGAGTGTTACACTTCTCTTGGCTTCTATGACATCCTTTTCTCTCTGTTCTCCTCCCGCCTCCCAGATCACTTCATCTCTATTCCTCTCATGGTTCGAAGACTGATGGTCCCCAGTTTTGTCTTCATAATTTTTCTGTGCTTTGTCTACAGTCATCTTTCTAGCCTAGTACTTCTTTTTTTTTCTTTTTTTTTTTTTTTTTTTTTGTGGTACACGGGCCTCTCACTGTTGTGGCCTCTCCCGTTGCGGAGCACAGGCTCTGGATGCGCAGGCTTAGCGGCCATGGCTCACGGGCCCAGCTGCTCTGCGGCATGTGGGATCTTCCCACACTGGGGCACGAACCTGTGTCCCCTGCGTCGGCAGGCAGACTCTCAACCACTGCGCCACCAGGGAAGCCCTCGCCTAGTACTTCTTGACCTTAGTGACATATGACACGTTACAGTGTCACAATCAGTTATGACATATGTCAAAACCACTCACTTATTCATAAGTGTTGAGTTACAAGCTCCTGTGAATGATTTACATTTTTAATAATTAGACTCACCTTAGAGTTACCATTATAAGGATGTCATTTTCATTTGCATTTCAATGGTATAGGCTTGTTGGTGTGGGGAAAAGTGGAATCAGAGTTAGCTGGAAGTGAATTGCTCATAATTCATAGCCTATTTTCTGTTTGCTGAAAATACCCAGGAACTGTGGTTATTGATGCGGCATTGATAGAGCAATTTTGAAATACTATAATTGTAAACTGTGGATTTATACTTGTATTTGTTTCCTTGATTTTACCCATGGATACTTTTTGAAAAAGGGAGAGAGATGAAGAAAGCATGCATCTTTATCTGCATAGCACAGAAATGAGAAGGAGGCTCTAGTTACAGTTTCCCAGTCACAGGTAGTGTGATTATCCAAAGGACATGTGCAGTAGTACCATTTATATTAACATCATGAATAAACATAAATATTATGTGCTATACTTTTTAACCATAAAATATGAATTATTTTTCTTAGTACATGCTTACTTTTTAAATATTAACTGTAGAGGTCTGAATTTGGTCTTTAAAATATAATTTTATGTAACTTTTATATTAGATTATCCATATATATATTTTTCCCTCAAAAAGAAGTCATGTTTGAGATCAGTAAATAGATGGCTTTACTAATCATTTGCAGGTAAAATGCTTTTGTAAATATGACCTATAAAAACAGTTTGGGAATTCCGTGGTTTATTTGGCCAAGTACTTTTGTTCATACGTGTGTGTGTGTGTTTGGTTTTCATTACAATCTGAGTATACTCCTGGGAACATGTCTCATATGAATGCTATTCATCGTCTGTCATGGCAGAAGCAACGTTGAAAACCTCTGCTTGAGGCTGTTTCATATATTTTGTGTGTTTAACTTTCTCCCATAAGTTGATGACTCCTGAATTTCTGTCATCACCCACAATCCTTTCTCTGGAACTGCAGACTTATTTATTAGGCCACCCACCAGGCATCTTTATGTGGATGTCTTACAGCTCCCCAAACACATCATGTCTGAAACTGAACTCGTTTTCTATTCTATTTCCCCAACCCAGCTGCTCTTTTTTCAGTGTTGTACATCATTTTCATCGATTATATTATCAGTCACCCAGTTCATTAAGAACATTAAGAATAATATTCCATGTCTCCCAGGTCAGTAGCCTAGTCCTGTTTATCTCCTAAATATCTCTGAAATTATTTCTCTCCTTCCTCACTGCCTTCATCTTAGTACAACTGCTCATCATTTCCTGTTGGAACCATTTCATAGCCCAGTGGTTCTCAAATTTCAGCATGCGTCAGAAGCATTAAAACACAGATTGTTGGGTTCCCACTGCAGACTTCCAGGTTCAGTATGTCTAGGGATAGTTACAAGAGATTACGTTTCTTAGCAGTTCAGGGTGGTCCTGATTCTGCTGGTTTGGGGATCACTTTTTGAGAACCACAGTGATTGCCTGTTAATTGGCCTCCTTGCCACCAGAATAGTCACCTTATTATTTATTCTGCAAATTGCTTCCCAGATGATCATTTTTTAAATGCAACTTGTATTATATCTCTCCCTTACTTAAACCCATTTACTGTCTCAGTGTCACACTTAAAATAGACTTAGTTTAACTCTTACCACTCAAATATGTGAAACCATGGCACTCTTATTGTCCTTATATCTGCATGTTGGAATATACATATCATAATTTTGTCCCATTGAGGCTAAGAACTTTTTCTAATATCTGGGGATGTTTATAGGTCAATCTGGCTATTAAAATCTCAATCAGTATCCAGTTTATACTCACAGTCTCAGGGCTTCCTTCCTTCTTTATCCATACCTTTAAAAGATTTATGTCCTTTCCAGGGTTAGGAAGAAGATTGGGGTGTATGTAAGGGCGGCCCATTGGTTGAAACAAAATTGTGTAGTTGGGTCTGTTTATTTTTCTGCCAGCATTCTCTCCTGGTATTATCATCTGCTCTAGCCTCAGGCACTGGTGGTGGACAGCTGTTATCCATATTACGTGCCATATTAAGTGCCAAGCAGGTACCCAGCTGGCTCCTACTTTATAGCCATTTTATATCAGTTTTTAGAAAGGAGCAGTACTGCTTCTTTCCTTTATTCCCAGCAGCCTCTAAGTACACCACATGCTGGCCCCGAGTTGCCCGGACCTTGTGAGGATGTAAATACAGGCCCTTGCTACTCAAAGTGTGATAAGAGGCCAGTAGAATCTGTATGACTAGGGAGCAACTTGAAAATGAAGGCTCTGCTCCCCTCCGTCACTAGAACTACTGAATTAGTGCCTGCATTTCAATGAGATCCTAGGGTGATCAAGTATGAGAAACTGGCCTAGGCCTCTAGGACCCCTAGAAATATTCACCTCACCTGTTGCAATTCTCTGTTCCTTCACAATATATGAATTTGTAGAGTCTGTGTTAGCCAGTTTCTTCATCTGTGAAATGGGAACTATAATGCCTACCTTGGCAGATTATGATGTATATAAAATATTCAGCACAGTACCTTAGATGTGGCAAGTGTTACATAGTGGTAGCCACTATTAAGTCTGCATCTTCATCTTCTTGAATTTTGACAGCCTTTGGAAGTCTTCGTAAATAAGTCACCAACCTCTCCAAACAACCGCTAACCTACATCAGGGGTGGTGGTGCCCGAAAGTTAAGTGAGAATGGGATTGTGGCTGGTTTAAAATTTGCCAATAAATATACTTGTACATTTATTTGCCAATAAATATACTTGTATATTTATTGGCTATACTGGTATAGCTTTGGGAATCTAAGAGTTTGCCTGCCTTCCACGGTTGAGTGGTTGATTTCTAGAAATATCAGATGTTAATGCTTGTAGCTCTGATCTGGGAGAATATATTAAAAGACACTCCATATCATAGTGAGAAGGGAAACACAAATCAAAAACATAGTGAGATACTACCACCAAAATCTATTTGAATGGCTAAAATAGAAGTACAATAATACCAAGTATTGATGAAGATGTGAAGCTGTAATTCTCTTACATTGGTAGGGATATAAATGGTATAACCATTTTGGGGAAGTGTTTAGCAGTTTCTTAAAAAGTTAACAACAATAAAAGGAACGAACTCCAGCAGGCAGAAAATCAGTAAAGACATAGTTGAACTCAACAATGTCATCGTAAACTGGGTATAATTGACATTTGTAGATTCCTTTACCCAACAACAGCAGAATACACAGTCTTCTCAAGTTCACATAGAACACTCACCAAGACCACATTCTGGGCCATAGAACACACCTTAACAAATCCAAAAAAATTGAAATCATACAATGTCTGTACTCAGACCACAATGAAATTAAATTAGAAACCAGTAATAGAAAGATAGCTGAAAAAATCCCCAATTAAATGTGGAGATTAAACAACACATTTCTAAATAACATATGGGTCAAAGAAGAAATCACAAAAGAAATTTTAAAAATATTTTGAACAAAATGAAAATGAAAACACAACAAAATTCATGGGATGTGGTGGAAACAGTGCTTAGGGGGAGATACATAGTAATAAATGCATATAGTGGAAAGGAAGAAAGATTTAAAATCAATAATCTAAGCTTTCACCCTTGGAAACTAGAAAAAGAAGAGCAAATTAAATCCAAAGTAAGCAGAGGAAAAGAAATATTAAGAATTTGAGCAGAAATCAATGAAATTGAAAAGAAAAAAAATCAATAGAGAAAAATCAATGAAACCAAAAGCTGATTCTCTGAAAACTTCAGTAAAATTGATAAGCCTCTAGTCAAGCTAACAAAAAGAAAAAGAAAAAAAAGAACATAAATTACTACTATCTGAAAAGAGGGACATCACTATAGATCCTATGGGCATTAAAAAGATAATAAAAGAATACTATGAACAACTTTTCACTCACAAATTTGATAACCTAGGTGAAATGGACTAATTCCTTGCCAAAATTCACACAAGAAGAAACAGACAATCCGAAGAGGCCTATATATATTTTTAAAACTGATTCAACAATTAATAACCTTCCAAAATGGAAATCCCCAGGACCATTTGTGTTCACTGGTGAATTCTACCACACTCTTGAGGAAGAAATTATACCAGTTCCCTATAATATATTTCAGAAGACACAAGGAAAAGGAATACTTTATAACATAGTCTATGAAACCAACATTACCCTGGTAACAAAAGCAGACAAAGGCATTACAGAAAAAGAGAACTACAGACCCGTATCTCTCATGAACATAGGTACAAAACTTCTTAACAAATATTAGCAGATTGAATCCAACAATGTATAAAAAGACTTATACACCATAATCAAGTGATATTTATCCCAGTTATGCAGGGCTGTTTCAACATTCAAAAATCAGTTAATGTAATCCATCACTTCAACAGGCTAAACAAGAAAAATCACATGATCCTATCAATAGATGCAGAAAAACATTTGACAAAATTCAACACCCATTCATTATACAAAGCTCTCGGTAAACTAGAAGTAGAGGAAAAACTGCATCAACTTGATAAAGAATACCTACAAATAATCTACAACTAACATCATACTTCATGATGAGAAACACAAAGCTCTTCCAGTAATATCAGGTACAAGGCAAGGATGTCCCCTTTTACCCCTCCTTTGCAGTATTACCCTGGAATTTCTAGCAAATACTATAGGACAAGAAAAGGAAATAAAAAGTATACAGATTGAAAAGGAAGAAATAAAACTGTCTTCATTTTCAGATGACAATATCATCAATGTAGAAACCCTGAAAGAATCAACAGAGAAACCTCCTGGAACTAGTAAGTGATTACAGCAAGATTGCAGGTTACTAGGTTAATATACAAAAGTCAATTGCTTTCTTACACACCAGTTTTCAATTAAAAACACAGTATCATTTACATTAACATTTCCAAAATGAAATACTTAGGTATAAACGTTAACAACATATATATAAGATCTATATGAGGAAAACTATGAAACTCTGATGAATGAAATTAAAGAAGTACTAAATAAATTGAGAGACATTCCATATTGATGGATGGGAAAACTTAATATTGTTAAGTTTCCAAGATATCAACTCTTTCCAAGATTCGATGCAAACGTAATCAAAATACCAGAAAATTATTTTGTAGATATTGATAAACTGATTCCAAAGCTTGTATGTAGAAGCCAAAGACCCAGAATAGCCAACACAACATTGAAGGAGAAGAACAAAGCTGGAGGACTGACAGTGTTTGACTTCAAGACTTACTGTGCAGCTACACTAATCAAGACACTGTGGTGTTGGCAAAAGAACAGATGAATAAACCAATGGAAGATAATAGCCCAGAAACAGACCCATGTAAATAGTTAATTGATCTTTGGCAAAGGAGCAAATGCAGCACAATGGAATAAAGAGAGTCTTTTCAACAAATGGTGTTGGAAAAACTGGACATCAACATATACAAAAAATTAATCTAGGCACAGGCCTCAAACACTTCACCAAGATTAACTTAAAATGGACCATAGACTTCTATGTACGATGAAACACTACAAAACTTCTAGGAGAAAATCTGTTATAGATGACCTTGGGTATGGTGATGACTTTTTAGATACAAGACCAAAGACTGGATCGATGAAAGAAATAATAAACTAGACTTCACTAAAATGAAAATCTTCTGCTCTGCAAAAAGACTTTGTCAAGAGAATGAGAAGACAAGCCACAGATTGGGAGAAATTATTTTTAAAAGGCACATCTGATAAAGAACTGTTACCTAAAGTACAAAGAACCCTTAAAACTCAACAGTAAGAAAACAAATAACTTGATTTTAAAAATTGGCAAAAACCTTAACAGATATCTCATCAAAGAAGATATACAGATGGCAAATAAGCATATGAAAAGATATTACACCTCATATGTCATCAGGGAAATGAAAATTAAAACAACGAGATACCACTACAAACCTATTAGAATGGCCAAAATCTGGAACACTGACAGCACCGATGCTGGCAAGGATATGGAACAGCAGGAACTCTCATTCATTGCTGGTGGGAATGCAAAATGGTACAGCCACTTTGGAAGACAGTTTAGCAGTTTCCGACAAAACTGAGCATACTTTTACCATACGATTCAGCAACTCTGCTCCTTGCTATTCACCCTCATGAGCTGAAAACATATGTCCACACAAAATTTACACATGGATGTTTATAGTAGCTTTGTTCATCATTCACAAAACTTGGGAACAACCAACGTGCTTCAGTAGGTGAATAGATAAACTGTGGTACATCTAGACAATGGAATTTTATTCAGTGCAAAAAAGAAATGCATTATAGAGCCATGAAAAAACATGGAGGAAATTCTAATGCATATTACTAAGTCAAAGAAGCCAATCTGAAAAGGCTACAGAGTGTATGATTCCAATTATACAACATTCTGGGAAATGCACAACTCTGGAGACTCTAAGGAGATAGGTGGTTACCAGTGGTTGCAGAGAGGGAGGCATGAAGAGACAAAGCAGAGAGGATTTTTAGGGCTATGAAACTACTCTATATGAATCTACTAGATGATATATGTCATACATTTCTCTAAACTCAGAATTTGCAACATGAAGAGTGAACCCTAATTTAAACAATGGATTTTAGGTGATAATGAGGTGTCACTGTAGTGTCATCAGTTGTAACAAATGTACCACTCTGTGTAGGATCTTGATAGCTGGGGAGACTGTGCCTTTGTAGAGGCAAGGAAATCTTTTTTGGGGGCATTACTTTCAAGTTTAATTATTAAATGACTGAGAAAAATTGGTAGAAGTTGATGGACTATAAAACAAATGTAATAAAGATAAATAATGTCAATAGAAAGTTTTCTGTAATCAAGAACTAAATTGTTACCAAAACAAATTTCAGATCCCATCAATAGCTTTAATTAATTAAAACACCTGTAATTGAAGTTATAAATAGGCCCTTGGATTGTTTCCTAATATAATTAATGGAGAATAATAAATTGCTTGAACTTATTAGAAAAAGATTTAAATTTCTGACAGACCTGACATGAGTGCTAATCCCAGTGAAGGAAACATATTACTTGGGAGAAGGTATTAACAATGGTGTGCTGGTACTTGCTTAACAGCTAGCTTTCTAGCTAGGAAATAAATAGGGAAAATAAATAGGGAAAATAAATAGGAAATAAATAGGGAAAAAAAATAAACAGAAGGGCTGATTTGTAGTTTTGAGGCACGGAAATCTTTGTATGGGAAATCTCTATACCTGCCATTCAATTTTTCTGTGAACCTAAAAGTTATAAAACATGAAGTCTATTTTTAAGTATGTCATATGGGTACATTGAATGTGCTTAATGAATTGTCCAATTCCAAAGTGTATTTTCTACTCTATAACACATCTCCTTGTGACTAGTACTCTGTCTCTCACTGCAGTAGAATGTCTGTCCAAGATAGAGTACAAGGAAGGAGAGACAACTGTGACCGAGGCAAGAATTTTGGATCTAGAATTCCACCAAAAGAAGCCAGTTCAAGCCAAGAGGAAAAGCACGTATTTTTACATAAATTAAATCTCTACTTATGGATCATGGCACTGAAGATGCTGACAGCTGCCAGGTGCTCTTGAAGGCCACGTTCCCACCAACTATTCTAGGCCACTCTTGGGAGATTTTCCTTGGCCATGAGACCTCACTGAGGAGCTTCTCTTTTAAACACAACATTCCTCCAGCAGCTAAGTCTGGTGGGTGGCACACTGTGACTGTGATTCCTGGGGATGGCATTGGACCTGAACTTATGCTGTGCAACAAGAATGTGTTCAGACATGTGTGTGTGCCCGTGGACTTTGAGGAAGTGCAGATTACCTCCACTTCTAGTGAAGAGGAAGAAGTTCACAGTGCCATCATGGCAGTCCATCAAAACCACGTGGCCTTGAAGGGCAACTTTGAAACTGACTACAACCTACCACCATCTCACAAATCACAAAACAGTGTGTTTCGCAGTACTCTAGATCTCTATGTCAGCGTCATTCGTTTTAAGAGCCTTCTAGGTGTGGAAACTAGGCACAAGACATCAGAGGGTGAATACAGCAACCTGGAGCATGAGAGTGTGAAAGGAGTGATAGAGGGCCTTAAAGATCATTCCTAAGGCCAAGCTTTTGCATGTTGCTGAATATGATTTCCAGCTGGCCCAGCAGATGGGGTGCGAAAAAGTGACGGCTGTGCACAAGGCCAACATCATGAAACTGGGAGATGGTCTCTTCCTCCAGTGCTGTAGGGAGGTGGCATCCTGCTATCCTCAGCTCATTTTTGAGGGCATGATTGTGGATAACACCACCATGCAGCTGGTATCCTGGCCCCAGCAGTCTGATGTCATGGTGATGCCCAGTCTTTATGGCAACATGGTTAATAACGTCTGCACAGAGTTGGTTGGGGGAGCAGGCCTTGTGCCTAGTGCCAACTATGGCCACATATATGCGGTGTTTGAAATGGCCTCAAGGCAATCAGGCAAGACTATAACCAATAAAAATGTGGCCAACCCTACTGCCATGCTGCTGGCAAGTTGTATCATTCTGGATTACCTCAAGTTCCATTCCTCTGCCACCTCCATTCGTATTGCAGTCTTGGCATCCATGGAGAACAAAGACATCCAAACTCCAGACATTGGAGGCCAGGGTACCACATCGGATGTCATTCAGAATATCATAGATGACATCAGTGTTGCCAATTAAACAGTCAGTGCCTTAGAGGCTGAGCTAGCCTTCAAATTCCTTCCTGTCCCTCACTTTACGTTACTCTACCCAGTCAGAAAGCCCAGCCGGCTTGGCTAATGTGGACTCTAGAATAAACTAGCTCCTGTTCCAACTCAGAAGAGGTAGGGGGAGGGAATCAAGTCTGATTTTTTTTCTATTAAATTTGAATGCCATAAACATTGTTGGTTTAAATTAGCCATACCTATTTTGTCGTCTGTGTATTGAGGAATTCTTCTCTATTTTAATGCACAATTCATACTTTTCTATGAGATGATGCAGTGAATTAATAATCAAAGTTGTTCGTAGAGTCCTGGGCCTTTTCCAGAACCTGGCACACTGATTTTCTCTTATCTGGGTCATTAAAATTGTGCAAACCAACCTGCAAAGGAGGCTGGCTTCTCTCTGGAGGTTGTTAATGAGTTAATTGGTGCAATAAAATTTGCCTACAAAATATACATTGTCATTTTAATAATAAATAAGGTACCATAAAGCTGAGCTAGTTCAGAATGCTTCCACTCCCTCCTAGATATCTTGTCTTTTCCCCTGGTCTTGTTTATGTGAGGAAGGAATTTTTGCCAGTGTAATTTTTCACACATGGGCATCTCTGAGTACCGCAGCACTCCTGCAAAGGGGGTTCTTGAATTCCTTCCTTGAGCCTCTAAGCTCAAGAGTCTAGACATTATATACCCAGTTAACAGGCACTGGGCCCATGACTCTGCTATACAAATAGAACCATGGACTGTAAACTCCATGCTCACTGCTTTACAATCTTCCATGGTTTACTTTCTTTTAATCTCTCTTTCAAAGAGAGAGTGTGCATAAGAATATGAAAAACACTGAGCTCGTTTGAATGTTTACTGTCATTTTATTATAATATATTTTATTTACAGTAATTCTAAGGTCATAGGTGGGAGAAACACAAACAAAAATGATAATTTTATTAGTGCTGGGAAATATTTATTACTCAAGTAGGAAATAAAAGCAATGACTATAAAAATTTACAGTAGTTTTATCGGCAGGAATAGCTTGCAGATAGAAGGGAGATTGAAAAAAATAGTAAATCCTTAATAATATTTTGGAAACCTCTGTGTCTCAGCTATAACCCTTGGATCCTACCATGGTTCTTGGGCCATAAGTTAAAGACATTGGACTGAGACCTGAAAAAGTCCTTATGGTTTCCAAAAGACTCTGTCTTATATTGCCTTAATCTCACCTATCCTCATTATGTATAATGTCAGGGCTCAGGGTTTGGAAAACCAAATGCTAGTTTGAGGGGATTTAATTTGAGGAGGAAATGACTACCTTCAACCCTATCTAGAGGTCTTTCTTGAAGAACAAGGCAAGCAGGGAGAAGTCAATTATAAAATAATGATGGTATTATTCCTTTTATTGGACACTAAACATGTCATTGGCCATGGCTGCCACTGACCTGTATGGTCCTTTCCTCTGGGCAGATATAGACCTGGAACCAGAGGCATGGTTTGATGAGTGGAGAAGGGATGGATTTTTGGCTTGAAGTCCCCCTACCTCCAATGCTACATGAACCCGTATTACCTTAACCCACTCTCCCCACTCTGTACCCCTTTCTCTCATGGCTAGGGAAGTTTACTCACCGCACAGCCAGCCCAACTGCAGACAGTAGCCCAACTATTGGCTTTTATCTGCCAATGGGAATTTCTGCTGATAGGTACATTTGAGCTGAAGTTTCCCCTCTTCGTTAAAGATGACTGTTTCCAAAATCTTCCCATAGTTTTTGGGCCAGACTGCTGTGATGGCACCTAATACACCACAGTGGAATTTTCCATTTATCAGTATTTGATATTCCCACTTAGCTATGAACATCTGTAGGGCAAATACCGTGTGTTCTTTTTCCTTGTCTTCTGTATCCCCTAACATAATGACTGGTACATACAAAATAAGTAATATGTTTATTGAATCAACCAAAAAATGAATGATATGGGTGACACTGCCTAACTTTTCTTATATGTAACATGAGATAATAACTGTATCTACCTCACAGCATTGTTGGGAAAATAGAGCAAGAAAATACACGTAAAGCTGGTAGCACTGTGCCTGTCCAATGGTTAGTGCTTGGTGTAGTTTATAAATTTTTATTTTCATTAGTATCCATTATATACCATTCTAAAAGCTAGTTCTGAGGAGAAACTGGGAAATGCTATTAATTCATTACTGTCTTTGGAATTTACTGGATAAGTTACTTTACCTATTATTCTATTATGGGTTTGTAACTGACTTTCAACTAGGGTAGCAAACCATATCTGCTTATTCATCAAGTCCCCTTATCTCTCTCCTTTTTATTTCTTGAATCCAGCCATCTCTCTTCTTTCTCACTTACCCCTCCTTTCTCATTAGGCTTTCTCATCTTTGGTGACTTCCCAATCTCTGTTCCTTCTCTACCTTGTGTCCTGCCTATAGTTTAGCCCACTTAAATCTATTTCTACAGCGCACTCAGCCTGAACTTTCTAAAAGGGAAATAGGATCATGTCACTTCCTTACCTAACACTTCTCATTGAACAGCTTTCCTTTGGCCTTGAAAGAAAGTCAACTGAGCACAGCATGAAAGACCTTCCATATTCTGATCTCTGCTTCCTTCTCCAGGTTCACCGTTTCTACCCCCTCTCCCCATGCCAATAACAACACAAAGTGGCACAAGAGAGTGCAAGCAGAGCTCATTGTCAAAGAGCCATGTATTCTTTCTAGTTCAGGCCTTTGTATGTGGTCTTGCTTCTTCTCCCCTTCAGGAGATGATCTCCTTGTCATCTAGAGGACTAGATGTAATTGTCACCACCTTTGGGAAGCCTTCCTTGACTAGCTCTTTCCATTC
The DNA here is from genome assembly GCF_964374135.1 of Grampus griseus. NCBI lineage: Eukaryota > Metazoa > Chordata > Mammalia > Artiodactyla > Delphinidae > Grampus > Grampus griseus. The sequence goes on from NC_139002.1 coordinate 75,617,943, forward strand.
CCTGCTGAGATTGAAGGGAGGAACTCCCAGTTCCCCCAGAGTCCTCTGTGTATCCTATTTCGTGTTTTTCTCTCCGGTTGTCATTACATGCTTTCCTTCCCATCAACCTTACTATACAATGTGTTCCTTGGCAACAGGGGCAATTGAGTCATGGATCACTATAGCATCAGCACCTAGGACAGGGACAAGCTCTTTAGCGTATGCTCATTCTAAGTATTAATGGAAGGAAGATAGGAAGGAAGGTCAAAGGAAGGAAGAGAAGAATGGACTGAATTCCCAGGTAGGAGTGGAGGATTGGAAGAACTAATCTATTGCAAAATTCTCCTGTTTGGCTCCAGTGTATGAACCTTTACAAGATTGCTTCTCTCTAGAGAGCACTAAAGCCCTCAAGGCCATAAAACGGGTAGTTGGCAGGCTGCCTCTGTTTCTTGAGAAGATTTCTGTATTATTGTTACATAATTTTTATCTTAGGTTTGTCAGTTTATTCTGCTTTGTTTAAAGCTAAATTCTGCTATCAATAAATATCAATACAAAGTTGGACAGCTAAACGGTATCACTCTGTAAATATCTTTCCTCACCACCATCTTCATAGATTTGGTTTTCTAGAAGGATGTTTTAACATTCTTACTTCAGCTTTCTGGTATTCAAAATCTTGTTAGGGGACATCTATGAATTTTGGGGAAAACAGTGAATCTGTTTAAAAGTTCAACTGGGAAGATTCCTCTAAGAACCAGGAAAACCTGTGTTTCTCGCCATGAATTTGTGCCCTTCTTGTACTAGATAATGTGAGGTATTTAATCAGTTGAAAGTTTCCCTCATTGCCTTGCCTACTAGCAGGCACAGGAAAAAGCCTTCAGCAATTTTTTCTTCTCTGAAATTTTCTCTTGTCATTCTATTACTTGATTTTAATGTATTTTGCTCTATTAATTTCATTTTCTTATATTTTGTTTTACTGTAAGCCACTTAAATCACAATTAAGGAACACAAAAGGAGAACTGGGTTCTTCACCTTTTCCTTCTTTTCCTTCATTCTAGTTCATTTTCAACATTGGCATCAGACGGATCTCCTTAAAGCAGTGTTTAGATTGCCATTACTCTGTTCCCTCAATTTGTAATGTATTCAAAACCCTCCATAATTTTAGCTCACACTGTCTTTCCACTCTTAGAGGTTCCAATTTTCCTAGATAATGTTCCAGGAAATAAAGATACCTTCATTTACCTAAGTACAACCTTATCTTTTCCTTCTATTGTAATGTAATTCCTCTCATTAAGGAATTTCCCAGTTGAGTCTCTCTGCCTGTTACAAGTCTACCCATTATTCAAGGTTCCAAAAGTACTTCCTTTACTAGAAGGTTTCTGATTACCCCCATCCAGATATACTCCCCTTATCCTCTCTGAATACACAAAACCCTTTTATTGGACTTTTGAACTCGTTCATTTCACATTTTGTCTTGTATTAATGTTTTATCTACTTGACTTGAGCCTTAATATATTATATGCTCCTTGAGGATAGGGATATTTTAGCCCATGTTCTGGATCTTGTATTACTCAATATAGTGCATTGTATGTAGTAGGTACTAATTAAATACATACCAAATTGGATTGAAGATAATGATGATTTTAGCTAATAAATTTTTTGTTTCTTATGTGCCATACATAATTCTTCATGCTTTGCATGAAGAATTTTATTTAATTCTCATATTAGATGAGAATTTTATTTAATTCTCAGATGATTATTATTGTATTCCAAATTTTGTAGATGAGAAAACTGAGGCATGTAGAGGTTAAAAAATTGGTCTAAGGTCACACAATTAACAGGCGGTGAAGCCTGAGTTCCAGTTCTGGCACTGTGGCTCTGGAACCCAGGTGTTTAAATGGTCATGAGGGTTTGTACATGGTGAGTTTCTCATACTCTTATATGAAAGTGGATTAGGTTTCACCAATAGATCTCTGTTCATTATACCACAGCTATCTCCTAATATAATCTATAGGAAAAGTTATTGCTAACGTTTTTTGAACCCTTACTATTGTGTTAGGTACTGTCCTAGATGGTTTACATATATTAACTCATTTAATCTTCATATGAGCCAATTATATTGACAAAGAAACCGAAGCACAGAAAAGGTAACTGACTTGCTCAAGGTCAATCAGATTGTAAATAGTGGAGCCAGGATTAAAATCAAGCCAGTGGCACCAGTGTCTAACCACTATTACTAAACTGCTTCCCCACATTTTAGGTGGTCTAGATAGCCCAGGATGAGAAAGGCAGAATATCTAATCAGGAGAATAGTGCCGGAATCAAGCATCACGTGTTGAACATGGTAAATCAAATAGTCGAACTGCTTCTTTGTAGTAATGGCAGATAAAAAAAGACAAAACATGGAAAAGAAATGATGTGCTGTTGAAACAAGAGAATAGAATAATGATAGGAAGTGGAAAAGCAATGCTGAATTTTGCAAAGAGGAGAATTTTGAATAAATTTATCCAGTTCTGGCGCATTACAGAGGTTGCAAGAAACTGACAGTATTACTGGGGGCTCAGCTGGGAATATGTAAAATGTCTGCGGGAAGCTGTTACAGAGCTAGAAATTTTTTGAAGGGAGACACTTGGTTCTTGGAGTTTGTCTGACAACTTGCATAACCTTGGGACTCAATGCGGTAAAGTCTTCTTCACATTGAAATGAATTTGCTGACATGGGAAGCTACATATATTGCATTTGTGATTGCTCTAAGAAATGCAAGGAAAAGAGAAAAGAGACACATTGAAAATGGAAAACAAAAATCACTCAACTTCACAAAGCAATTTAAAAATTGGAATATCTTGTTACCAATTTTGCAAATGCTTAAAAACCAACACAGCCTGAGTAAAAACAGTGTCTACTGAGAAAGACACTAGTCTGGGCTTTCATCTGCTTAAGCATCTGGTTTGCTAGAGCTAATGCCAAATTTAGTTCATGCCAAATAGATGTAAATGAATGGTTGTTGCCACAAGGGAGAAAGAAAATATTGTGTATGTTCAAATACAAGTTATTTCCCCCTTTTTTATCCCTCAGAAAAAAAGAATTCCCTTAAATTCAAATCCTTATAATGTTCTTATATTAACAGGTGTTCTGTCAGTTCTTTGATTTTGAGTGGCAGAGTATTTGGAGTAGGGAAACACAGGACATTAGCTATGCCAGTTTGGGGCTTTTATAGAAATTATCTGTAGAATAAATTTTTAAAGGAGGCAAAAAAAAAAAAATCCCTCAACAAAAAATGAGTCATTATTCCTGGGAGCATATTGTCATAATTGCAAGTATTGAGTGTCATTATATATGTGCCTTTTAAAAATCACTTAATGACAAATTTCAGGTTTTGGTCACACTGTGGAGATCACATATATTTATCTACTAGACAAATGGGGAAATGAATCCTAATATTATACAATTGGATTCTTGTGGCTTTGCTTGAGATTTCCAATGAAAGCATCAAATACAGATTCAAAAAGTGCTTTATCTCAAACTACTTAGACAGATGGGATGATGATAGGTTTGGAAAACTTTAGAGAATTTGAAAAATGACTCTGGGTTGGGGAAGACCTTGAGGTCAAGATTCATGGGAAGAGATTAAATGAAATTATTTCAATGTCGTGGTAAAGGACAAAGTAATAATTCTAAATTAATCTATTATTTAATATCACCTATTAAATAATGCATTCAAAACAACTATGTGTAATAACTGAATCCACAAATCAAATCGTATGCATAGATAGTTATCTCATTAATATGTCCCTCAGAGTTACTCAACTTTGCCCAGAATATTTTTTCTTCCTGTTTTCTTTTTTAGATCTTATCACTGATAAAAAAAGGAATCATTTTCCTTATATTTGGAGTTGCTTCCTATTTAGGCATTTACATTATCTCCTAAATGGAACATGGGAAATGAGAAAAATGAAAGAAAATAGATTTTGAAGTTATTGTGCAGAAATCTATAATAGCAGAGGAAGAAGTCGAGATTTCTGGAAATATTAGTAGTATTGTGGAAAGAAATGCAAAGGAATTTCAAATGAAATAATATTTAAGGCTGTGGCTGGAGCCATACCTAGGGTACTTCATCTAGGTTTGATTTTTCAGATTGATAAAAGATGTAATTTCTGTGAAAAAGCATGGTGTCACAAATCAACTATATGCCAAATACCAGAAAAAGATGTTGGAAAGCCTGGTTTATAAATAACGTGTTTACTCCACGGTAAGAAAAGTCCCTGGGATTGATCCTTTACAAGGTATTCATGTTGTGATGGAATTAGGTTATTTGGATGCCAATTTTACTCTTGCCAGCAGCAAGGTACTTGTTGCACAGTAACTTCATCCATCTGTTCTTTTAGTTATTCACTTGTTCCTCAGTGTTGTTTGACCTCCACTGAACACTTGCTTTGAGCTGGGTGCTGTGCAAACCACTGAGGGTACAGCTTGCCTATCAATGTCCTTTCTCTCCAGGATTCCTCGGGGCTGAGGGAATCAACAGTCATCCAGGAATTACAGTCATACCTTGTTTTTTTGTTCTTCACTTTATTGTGTTTTTAACAACATCAAGCAAGTCTGTTGACACCATTTTTCCAACAGCATTTGTTCACTTCGTGTCTCTGTATCATTTTGGTAAAATTCTTGCAATATTTCAAACGTTTTTATTAGTATATTTGTTATGGTGATCTGTGATCAGTGATCTTTGATGTTATGATTGCAAAAAGATTACAACTTGCTGACGGATCAGATGGTGGTCAGCATTTTTTAGCAATAAATTTTGTTTCATCAAGGTATGTACCTTGTGTTTTTAGACATAATGCTATGGTATACTTCATAAACTACAGTATGGTGTAAACATAAATTTTATGTGCACTGAGAAACCAAAACATTTGTGTGACTCGCTTTATTGCAATTTTTGCTTTATTGTGGGGGTCTGGAACCGAACCTGCAGTATCCCTGAGGTACGAAAGGGAGTGTGATAAGTATTGTAATAGAGGTATAAGCAAGGCGCCATGAGAGCACAGAGGAGGATAAATCAGAAATCTTCCCAGAGTAAGTTGTGCCTCTATGGGGGAGAGAGGGAGAGAGAGAGAGAGAGAGAAAGAAAAAGAAAGGAGAAGTAGGAGACAGAAGGGGAGGACCCTGACTGGGAGAGCTCTTAATACCATCACAAGCCACTTATCTGCCCATTACCTGATACAGCTTTTACTCTTAACTCCCATCCTTTCTTATTTTGCATGTAATTACTGTTGAACTCATTTTACCTACAAAACCTTTCCCTAATGATGTTTACCTAAAAGGTAAGATTTTCAAGGTTAAAGGGGAGCATCCGATTTTTCTGTGAAGTGATTTTTTTGGAATGAACTCTTTACATTGATTAGTGAACCTGATTAGACGCCTCATCGTAGTTGACTCTAATTCTTGTGATTAGGAAGATTTATTATTTTTCTTAAGCTCCTTCAAAGCCCAATGCTGCTCTTCAAAGCCTTTCTGGTTTTTTTCATGTTTTTCTATCAGTATCTCTGTGAGCACGGTTCATCATTTTGTTCTTTCCAGCACCCTTCTTGTTTCCTTCATCTCTCTCAAATGCCTCCTTGATAGTGAACTAGATCTCTAGAAACATGTCATCTTTTCTTCCTTGGTGATCAGCTCCAGAGTGAACTCCCTGCTCCGATACCATTTTGACTTCTCACTCCTTCTGCAAATGGCCTTGCATTTCGTTTGACATTGTATCTGTTGCCCTCCTCAGTCACCTTTCATTCTAATGGCAGTGGCATCATCTACTCCCCTGTTGGCCCTGAGAAGCTGCCCATAGGCTAGGCTCTGCCTGGGGTCTGTCGTAGTTGCACATCCCTCTTCTCTGTCATGGTAGCAAAAGGCATGCCCATGGCTCGAACATTCACCACACTCCTCTGGTTCAGGTAAATAAACAAACCACCACAACAGCATTTCCAGTGAGAATAACCTTATCACTCTTCCACCTGATATTTTCATCTTCTTTTTCCAAGAAGCCACCTTTCTACAAAAAAGATTGTCAAACTCTTGATCTTCTCCAGTGAGCCTATTTCATGTCTGTTTAGAGCACTCCAGAAATGGGCAGCTGAGGGTATTAGCATGACTTGGCCATGGTTATTGTTTTCCTCCAGACTGACAGATGCTTTTTGTAGAATCCAGCTGAATTTCATTGGAAAAGAGCTTAAAATGCACAGGAGGAGGAAAGTACTTCTCTCAGGATCCCTGCTGAGCTGATAGCAGTCTATGCGAAGTCATCTATTTAAACAGAAATAAACATGCCTTGGGATTCCAGGAGCCTATTCTCAGCTTTATTAAGCTATTTTCGGGTTTATTAAGAAATCTGTGTTTAATTTTTCCAGCATCTTCAGTGTTGTTCATTTAGCTTTTCTCTGTGTGTAGATCAGTTAGAACCCTTGATGAGAACACAGACTTGGAATTCTGCCCCTCATGGAAACACAATGCGTTCAGAGAAGAATAAAGAACCTGGAAGACTTCTGAGGGCCTAGGCAGAAACTTGTACTTAACTGGCTTTTCGTGGGGAAAAGTATTCCTGGTCAGATGTTGCCTGTGCCTGGGTCCTGGAAGATTTCACCGTTGGGTATTTTTTTCCTTCTAAAAGGTCCCTCGGATTTATACAGCTTGGTCACCTGTAATAAGTCATACACTGCTCTAGGCCAGGGTCAGCTCTCTGTGTGTGTGTGGGGGGGGGGGATAGTAAATATTGTAGTTTTTGTGGGCCACGTGGTCTCTGTTACAAGTATTCAATGCTGTCATTTTAAAGCAACGGGAGCCACAGACAATGAATGTGACTGGGTTCTAATAAGACTTTACTTATGGACACTGCAATTTAAACTTCACATAATTTCCATGTCATGTAATATGACCCTGATATCATAGGACTTTCATTTGCCAGAAGGGGAATTAGGCAGTGAGCCTGAAAACACAAATAATGAAAATTATGTCAAGTTCTAAGGGAGGAAGAAAGAAAACAAAACAAAACAAAACAAGGGTACTGTAACTGACAGCAACTGGTGGTTGAAGGACTGAGGATGTGGGTTGCTTGAGCTAATCAGGGAAGGCTTTTCTGAGGTGGCATCTGAGCTTATCTCTGAATGATGCCTGAGAGACGTGAACATCTCGTGCAAGTAGCAGGAACAGGGAAGGGAAAGCACTGAGTCAGGCAGAGCTCCGGGCATTTGAAGAAGCAAGACGACTGGTTTCGCTGGAGAGGACATTGTCTGGCCCTCCTCTTTCCCTTCTGCAATGAGAGAGGGATGTGGTGATGGTCAGCTAGGATTCTGGCTCAGATGAAGGGCTTTGGGATTCATTCAGGTACCAGTGCCAGACCATAGGTAGGTTTAAAGTTGGAGAGTGATGGGAAGTGGTTTAAGAATTTGGACAGGTCACTTTGGCTGCTGGGTGGCTGAGAGATTGAGGTGGGGGAATGAGAGTGGAGGCCAGGTGGTCGGGAAAAGTGGTTAGGAGGCATGTCTGAAATACAGTCTTTTGCATTTACTTTCCTAACACTTTTCTTAAGGTCTGGATCTGACAGAGGCTAAGGAGACAGTGAAGAAAAGTGATAAAATATATAGCTCAGGTTGAACTACCAAATGAGATTTGCATCAATAACACTACCAAGAAATTAAGTCCATATTTTACTCTGTAATGGCCTATATGGATATGGAAAAAGAATCTAAAAAAGAGTGGATATATGTGTACGTATAGCTGATTCACTTTGCTGTATACCTGAAACTAACATAACATTATAAATCAACTATACTCCAATAAAAATTAAAAGAATTTTTTTTTTTTTTTTTTTTTTTTGTGTGGTACGCGGGCCTCTCACTGTTGGGGCCCCTCCCGTTGTGGAGCACAGGCTCCGGACACGCAGGCTCAGCGGCCATGGCTCACTGGTGCAGCCATTCTGCAGCATGTGGGTTCTTCCCAGACCAGGGCACAAACCCGCATGCCCTGCATCGGCAGGCGGACTCCCAACCACTGCGCCACCAGGGAAGCCCAAAAGAAAAATTTTTTTAAAAAGAAATTAAGTCCACATTATTTCTGTTACCTCAGCATTGCTCACAAGGACAGCTAACTATCCTGGGGGTGCTTGCTAGGTGTGGCATTATTTCATTTCATGTTCACAGAAATTCTGTGAGGTTGGTGTCTTTATCCACTCTACAGATGAAGAATCTAAATTGTAATAGGTTCTGCAATGAGCCAAGAGGTCTCAAAACTGGTAGGTGGCAGAGGGAGTCTAGGACCCACGCTTGTCTGACTCTTAAGTATGTGATCTTTGCCTTTATGTTTCAGTTATCTGTTACTGCACATCAAACAACCTGGAGTGCTGTGGCTTAAAACAACAATGGTTTATTCTTTCTTGTGATCTTGGGGTTGGCTGGGCTCAGTGAGCGGTTCTTCTGCTCGGTGTGTTGTTAGCTGGGATTATGCGTGAGGCTACAATCAGATGGTGGCTCATCCAGGGCATGGAACGTCCAAGATAATCTCATCCTCCTGGCAGTTGATGCTAGTTGGCTGAGGCATCTCTGTTCTCCTCCATGTGACATGTCAGCCATCGTTAGGCTAGACAGGCTTTCTTACTGCACGATGGATGCGCTCCAAAAGGGAGCAATGTGGAAAGACAAGCCAGGCCCAGTGTGTAAGTGCTTATCAAGCTCTGCTTCTATGATACTCATTGAGGTCATTACCTCAGAGCAAGTCATACCGCCAAGCCCAAAATTAAAGTGAAAAGAGAGGGACTTCCCTGGCGGTCCAGTGGTTAAGACTCCATGCTTCCAATGCAGGGGACATGGGTTCGATCCCTGGTCGGGGAACTAAGATCCCACATGCCGTATGGTATGACACAGCCAAAAAATACAGTAGAACAGAATGGAATAGAATAGAGTACAGTAGAATAGAATAGAATAGAATAGAATAGAATAGAATAGAATAGAATAGAATAGAACAGAACAGAACAGAATAGAATAGATAGAATAGAAAGAATAGAATAGAATAGAAAGGAGATTCTACATGAGAGGTGGGTTCATTAGGATCCACCAATAACAATGACATTGTTATTCTAGCTTCTGCCTTTATACAGAAATATATGGAAACTATTTCCTCTTTTGTGATACATCAGGACTCTTCTCAGCAACTAAGGATAAGCCAAGGCACCAGATATGTATTGATCCATGTGTTAACCAGACATTATTGTTACATAATAGTTATTGTTCCTACTATGAGTGAAGCTAGGAACAGTGTGCTAGGAATTGTGAGTAAAGAAAAGCTGGTTCTTTCCTCAAGGTGATTAGAGTCTAGAAGAAAACATGTATGATGCTATCAGATGAGTACCTAAAAAATACAGATGTGTGTTTGTGGATAGAAATACACCTTAAGATATATTTCAAATTGCTCTTATTGGAGGCCTGGATACATTTCAGAAAGATGTTCTTCTTATAAAAATATACCTTTTTCCAGGTTGGTATGATTTTTTATATCGTGGAAGAAATTGAAGCATTTATTCTTCCAGAAAATTAGAGGGCATTGTGAAAAGTCAATTTTTGTCAAAGATGAACTAATATCCAAGTCCACTATTTTAAGAAGGAGAACTGCATCTGCTACCATGACCTTCAGCTTTATTTGATCTCTGAAACCTTCTAGCAGTCAGCTTCCTATAAAAAAAAAACATAAAAAAGCCACTGGCATGAAAGCTTCTAATTTACTCATCACATGTATGACAGCTCTCTAAGCAGTATAAACTTTTACATACAGTAGATGCTCATTTAATGTTAATATCTAAGCTGGCATCTGCTGTTCATTGTTATGGTATAGGTGTTTGGTATTCTAATGAGATTTAAAAACAAACAAAAAGTTACAATAGCATTTAACATGTGCTTACAATATTTCAGGCACTGTCAAAATGTCTTCTTTGTATCATTTCCTCTTGCCTTTGTGCATGTCTGTGATGTAGGTACTGTAATTATCTTCATTTCCTAGGTAGAAAAGTTTTACGGAAAAGAGTTAAGTAACTTGTCCAAGAGACAGGCCTTGAACCTTGGACCTTTTGATTCCCAAACCCATTCTTTTTACCCCATATGTAACACAGACGTAGCAAGAGCTTGTAATGGGAAAGAACATTGGAATGGCCTTCAGGAGACTTGAATTCTAGTCCTTTGGGCTGAACTAACTAGCCATGTGATCTCAGATAAATCAACTTTTGCTTGAAAAATAAAATTTAACTCTCTTCTCTGAAGCACAGACATTTGCAGCCCATATTTTTATGCTAATTTAGAGCCTACATTTTCTTCACAGCTTACATTGTATCTTCTGTGCTCCTAATCTCCCTTATCCTACTGTGTTTTTTTGGGTTTTTTTTTACTTAGCATTTTCACCTTCTAATATTCTATATTCCGTATCCTCTGCTTAATTATTCTCCATTGTTTATCTTCTGTCTCTCCTATTCAGGGGTGCAGACTCCAGTGAGGGCAGGGACCTTTGTCTGCTTTGCTTCAAGGTGTATCCCAAGTGCTTCCAAAAGTTCCCAGCACATGGGAGGCCCCCAATAAATGTATAGTCATTCCTGTTAAGGAATGTGGTGGTGGAAGATAGGAAGAGGCATTCCAGGACGAAGGATATGGTGTAAGAAAGGACAATAAAACATTGGATATCTTGGTCTTTTAAGACATTTCATTTATGTGAGGAAGTAATACGGGAAGAAGATGGACCCATGCAGAAGAGGCACAGTGGAGAGGTCTTCAGTGCCACACAAGAGAGTCCACATTTGATTTGTTAGGTAATAGAAAGCCACTTTGATCACCAAGATTTACTCAGCCACCAAAATTTCCAGGGTGGCATCATTTGTTCTAAGAGACAAACCTTGAGGCTTAATTGTATTTTGAAGCAACATTTAACTTTCTTCTCTGAATGTGTGGTCAGTCTTTCCTTGGGAATGACAGGAGGCATCAAGGAAATAAGAAATGATGTTTTACTCGGAGCTCAGTGTGAAAAATGTGCAGGTGAAGATGTGCTATTCTTTATTTATGGTTATTGAATTCGAAATTTAGCAGTAAAAATCTGCTATTTAAAGGATTGCTACACTGCAAAAGACTTGAGAAGCACGTAGATTCTAGGGGTACTTAGAGAATCGTTTGATGCCTGTTCGGTGACAAGCATAAATGCATTCAAATTAATCATTATTGCCATTCTAGCAAGTAAAATGCAGCAATGTGTTTATCAAAAGGACGTTTCCAAGAGATATGAAGAGAATATGATAAATAGCAGAGCAAGTGCGTCATGCTACAAAGCCATGTGGTGAACAGAGGCTATCAAACTGCATCCACTGCATAGTCTAAGGCAATATAGATTTTATGTATATATTACATTTCTTATAAACATTTCATAAGCATCATTTTAAGAAAATAGCTGCATGTTTTTCTATTTTGAGTATTTACAATCATCTTAACCTTTCACACACTTTTGGACATTTCAGTTTCCAAATTCTCATAATCGTAACTAACTCTGCAGTGAATATCTTAGTGCACATTTTTCCATATTGATTGTTTTCCAACGAGACCATACTCACAGTGGAATTAGTGGGTCAAAGGATATGAATTATTTTGCATCAATTCTGTCTGCTAATTTGGCTAGTGAAAACTGGTACTTGTTAATGTTTTTTTTAATTACTAATGAGGCTGAAATTATGTTGATTAGCCAGTTGTTTCCTTTTCTCTGAAATGTCTGCCCATGTCCTTGCACCTTTTATCTATTGGAGCCTAGTGTTTTTCATTTGGATATGACACTCAGAATTCTGCATCTTCAAAGGCTGAGTCTTTGGATCAAGCCAAATTGTCAATATAACTGAAACAATTAATCAACTCATTGGAGCAGCTGGTCAATCTCCTGATGTGATGGGTCATTTCATCCATACAAGTGGATCAATTTAGTGATACATCTGGTGGAATAAAGGTGCACCCAATAAATCATGTTAGGAAGTAGAGCTGAAAATCTGGACATAAACTGCATCAACTAGTTCGATTTGCTCATGAGTTCACACGCATCTCCTTTCTAATTCTTTCCAAAGTATAATAATGGTGATGATGGGAAGTTCAGGGAACTTCTGTGTGTGCACTAAGAGCCTCTGCACGAATTGCAGTTGTCAACCTTTTTATCTTCTTTTGAGTTGGAGGTTCTGAAAGCAATCTTCTCCTTGAAATTAACATCCTCGATTCTCTCCTTTCAGTGATGCTTTGCCAGATGAAACTCTCATTGACTTCATTTAATAAATGAGAAAGCTCATTCTCTCATTTATCATAGGTTGTACTCTGCAATTGGATTTATGCCAGAATCAGAGATAAGGAGATTATAGGAAAGTGTATGAAATTATGAATGCAAGGTTATTTATACTTCAGGTGAAAGGGGAATATATTTTTTCCCATCTGATTCTGTGGAAGTTTTTTTTTTTTTTAATTAGCCGTGGTATCTTTCAACTTTACCATTGTGACTCTGAGATGTAATAACATTTAGGGACAATAGAAGCCAAAGTCATCAGGCACAAAAGGGGTCTGAGTTTTTTTAATCTAATTTGATGCCGTGAATGGAAATTAGATTCTTTAACTATAGGTTTGTTCTATGAAGAATTAGGATGTTGACAATGTGTCTCTTCTCATTATTTCCTTTCCAGTTATGCAATTTATTTATGTGTTTCTTTGGATATTTGCTCTAAAAATGAACACTCTGACTGCATTACTGCTGCATTATTGCTCTGCTTGAATGGTCCTTGGCGACTCTACATCAGGGGATACAATTTTCTCACGAAAGGTGTCATGGCTGTGAACACTGACAGCTCTTTGGCTAATTAAAATTTAAAAGATGTTAGTATCCATGAAGCTTTAATAGATTTATACCTGATCTGTTATGGATGGAAATAGTCCATTTAATCCATTTGCAGCTAGCGCCTAATACATACATGCATGTGTGTGTGTGTTTTTTAATGAGATAAAAGCAAATTCAGATAACAGGAAAAAATAATTAAAAGAACAGTTCCTTTTTCCTTTTACAAAATTATTTTGTACCCATTCCCAAGCACACATACATATTTACAGATACACACACACACACACACACACACACACACACACGAAAAGAACAATGGCTCATGGTGAATATGTAATTGTTTTGGACTCAGGCAGACATGATTCCTTTCTAGGCAGTCTGTTCTGAACATCTATCTACTGCAGTGGAGCAGAAATCTAACCACATCCCTCAAAAGCTAGCCCAGGACAGAAGCATTCATTCTGTGATCTACCATGATACAATATGGTGATGCCTTTCCCCAGCTTTAATTCTAAGCTAAAAGCCAAAAGCTTTTTATGTCTTTTCAGAAGAGAGCTTCATCTGAACCACTGCTTTAAACTAGCAGATTGAACCACAGTTCAGCAGCCTGCAGCTCAAATGGTCAAGTTGAACCCAAGATCAATTTTTAATTGGTCAGTGATAGAAGCAAGAAAACTAGCGTTCAGAATTAATTTCTTAAAGATAGTGAGTATGGTTCTCTATTCTTATTTTGACTCAGAAGGATCCCGAGCTATTGGTCACAGGTAGCAACCAAACTAAACAAAAAGCTTGTGTGAAACCAAGTGCTTAGCATTACTAAACACATGTAGGAAAGACCACGGGCTGTGTAGAATCAGACAGCTCTAGGTTGGAACCTTGGCCTTGTCACTTACCACCGAGGGACTTTGAGAAAGTTATTCAACTGCTCAGAGTCTCAGTGTCTTCATCTATAAAATGGGGATAAAACAGTAAATACCTCCTGAGATTGTAAAGCTGAAAGGAGAATCTGCATGTAAAGGAGGCTATGGTGTATCACGGTGTGGAGTTATCAAAGATAACAATATTGGTGGATGTAGCATCAACATTGTGTAAAAGGAAGCCAACCTGACTTGAAAATTGAGGTGCTGAGCTAAGACACCAAGGAAGAAAGCTGCTGAGAATGAGGGCAAATTCAGCTTCCCTAGACTCTCCCTCTGTGAGGGCTTCTAGGAGGGCATCCAGGGGAAATGTGACCTGTAAGACCCTGCGTTTCTTTGTGAGATTTTGAAGAAAAATGCCTAAAGTGTATATGTGAATGGAAATGTGACGGAGCAGCATCAAATATCTCTGTAAGGAATGATCGATGAGTGTCTTATTCTCTTACTGTAGAGCATGTGATTTCATTTCCAAGATTATTCTAGGAAGAAGAGAGCATCAAGAGATTATTTTTTATTTCATTTCTATAAAATTCTGTTTTCCTTTTCTCTCCGTCCTCCCCAACATACTACCACTTCTTCAACTTTACTTTCAAGTTTTATTTAGCAGTGGGAAACCATTTTCTTGTGACATTGCCTTTTGATAAAATCATAAGCCACTGACATTATTTCTAATTATACACAGTGAATGGTTTAATTTCCTCTTTGAACTGCTTAGGTGCTGTATGTCAAACATGTTTCTTTTGATCATCCCATGGGGTTGATACCACGTTATAGGAATTTCATCAAAAGGAAGAGTATTGTGGAGCAATGAGGCTCTAACATGCCTTGAAGAAAGCAAAGTTCTTAGGTAGAGTTAACCTTCAGACAAGCCCAAGGAGCCCCCATTTTTCAGAAAATTTACTATGCGCCACACACTATGTTAAACCCGTAACATAAGTATGCTTTTATTTCAGTTTTACATCTGCTCTTTGGAGCAAGTGTAATTTATCGTAATTATCCTTATTTTATTAATTCAGAAACGTAAGGTAACTTTCTCAAGGTCACACAGCAAGCAATTGGTATAACTTCTCTTTGATTACAGCTCAAATGCCAAAGCTCTCTTCCCCACCCTATACTGTCGCTTAAAGCCTAAATAGTTTAAATATATATTTTCTGAATGTAACACTTTTTTTTTCATTTCATACAATGATTTTTAAAATGTTTCACCTTCCTGCTCTTCATTACTCCCACTTTCTCAGTGACAAGATAAGAACTGATTTAAAAACAAATATTTTGTCAAGAAGAGTTCCTCTTTAGCCTTTCCTAATTATGAGTAAACTGGGAACTTTTAGAAAATGTAAGTTATTTTTAATCATTCATGATAAAGAACCAACTCTTCTTCATTCCAGTCATTATTCCAATGTTTATGATCTTAATGATATAGCTTTATATTAGATAAGGATAGGAGCTACAATTTCTTCATCTTAATAAAGGCATTTCTACTTAATGTTTGTAATGTGTAAGGGGCTGTGATAAGTGCATTATATTTTTTAAACTTTACAAAAACTGTGTGAGAAAACTAGTATTAGGTCTCATTTAATACATGAAAGAAGTGAGGTTGAGAGGAACTATTTACTTGTTCAAGTTAAGTTATATAAAACTAGTAAGTAGCAGAGCTCATACTTGAAACCAGATCTGTCCGGCCTTAAGTATGTGCACTTTCTTTTACACTTACTGTAATAATATCAGTGTTCACTCTCACTGTGAACTAGTGTCCAAACAGGCTGATAATGACAATAACACCTTGCCATTTAGTGTTGTGTCAAGAATAACAGAAACGTAACTCAGCAAATAGTCACCGAGTGGCTACTCTGTGTCAGGCATTAGCATAAGCAGTGGATCCAAAGCAAAGCAAAAACAAACGTGGTGCCTGTCCTCTTGGGTCCTTATAAACTTGTGGGAAGACATAGATCAATTCAAAGAATTAGTTAATGACAGTTGTGATACATGCTGTAAAAATAATACAGGCTATCACAAGAGTGTGTGACTGTAAAGTGACCTAGTTTCTGGGTCAACAAAGGCCCCTCGTTTCTGGGGAAGTAATCGTTGGTTGAACCAGGAAGAAGGTATAGGAATTAGCTGATGTTCCTTTTTTTTTTTTTTTTTTAATCCGGTAGGGTTCATGACATATTATAGGAATTTAACATAGGGTGGTGGTTTGGAGGGGTGGCGGCCAAGCAGGCAATGATGTTACAGCCTGTGTGCACGTTCAGAGGCAGGAAGGACTTTGAATTTTGGAGTGGAAGAGGAGGATGCTGATGAGGTAACAGGGCTAGATCCTGCAGAGCACTGAGTGCATCTTAGCCATTTTCTTTCTTTCTTTCTTTCTTTTTTTTTTTTTTTGTGGTATGCGGGCCTCCCACTGCTGTGGCCTCTCCCGTTGCGGAGAGGCTCTGGACACACAGGCTCAGCGGCCATGGCTCACGGGCCCAGCCGCTCCGCGGCATATGGGATCTTCCCGGACCGGGGCACGAACCCGCGTCCCCTGCATCGGCAGGCAGACTCCCAACCACTGCGCCGCCAGGGAAGCCCTTAACCGTTTTCCTCTGTATCTGATGGGTGCTGCGAATCCATCCAAAGGTTTAATGTGTGTACAGTCTGTCATTCAAGTTGGCTGAGCTTTCCTTTCCAACTTCAGTGCATGGACTGCAGACACCAAGCAAGCAACCCGTGTAGTGGCTTTATGAGCTGAAAACCAATCTGTGTGTTTCAGTAAGGAAATCTGTAGCTGTACTTGTTTCTCACATAGTGTTTAACGACTGAAGCAGCTTATTGAGGCTATCAAGAAACTGATACATTTGTAAAAAAAATGCATTATCCATGCTATAAAATTAAATGTTGCATTGCAGAGCAATATACTAAATATCTCCTTAGTCAATTTTTGCAAACTAAATGTTATAAAATTACATTGGAGCACAGAGGCAGCACAAATCCATGGGAAATATATTTCTTTAAGAAGTCTATTTTGTTAGCCCGTATTTATTTTTTATTTTTTTTTGGTTTCACTGCACAGCATGTGGTATCTTAGTTCCCTGACCAGGGATGGATCCCGTAACCCCTGCACTGGAAGCGTGGAGTCTTAACCACTGGACCACCAGGGAAGTCCCCTGTTAGCCTGTATTGATAGGCAGGTTTTAATTACCTTTTTACAAAAGTGTGTATTTTCCATGCCTGGGAAAAGATGTACATTCTTTTCCCCATGTTTTTCTCTATATTTGTGTATGTCTATTTGGGGCTTTGAGGGCATATGCATTTTAGCAACTGCTTTGTGTGGTATGTTAGCATAAAATCAGATATATATTCTTTATCTTTTTCTATACAAATATAAATAACATGTCCCTGTGTAGCCAGGATTCTGTTTTTAAAATCTCTAAAATAGATCGTGGATGTAAGTACCTAGATTACTTTTCAGTGCAAGAACTGGAACTGTCCCCAAAGCATTCTGAGCATGTCCTGCATGATTGGATAATCCCAAAATTTTGCATAAAAAGAGGTTGAATAACCTCTTCTTATCCCTAGAGAAATAACAGCATTTACTGAGCACCTACTTTGTGGTAGGTGCTTTACATATTGTCTTGTTTAATTCTCACAACCAAGAGTGAGTACCATTATTACCCTGTTTTATAGATGGATGAACTAAGGTGCAGGAAGATTAAGTAACTTGTTCTATCCACACAGCTAATAAGGGTTAGAGCTTAGATTGAACCAGGCAGTCTGATTGGAGAGTCCATATTCTTAGCTTCTACCTGGCAGTGCACTATTCCAATGTGAGATGGCTCTTTTAGAAAGGATGTTTTCTTTTATATGGTAGCTTTTTTCTCTCTTTCTTTTTGGAAGGATCATTTTGTGCAGCTTGATGTTAACACATATCCCCTCAAATATACTTACTCCCCCAGAAAAATAATTAAATGATAATACTGATGAAAATAATAGCAACTGGCATTAATCAAGCCCTAATTATATGCCAGACACTGGGCTCCTACTTTAAGTGTCACATTTCCTTCTCATTTCTATGAGAATTCCATTTTTTATAGATTATGACACAGAAGCTTAGATTATAGTAGATTCTTCTTGGAGTGGCAAAGGTAAGAATGCAGATTATGTCTGAGCAAGGTGCAAGCCCGTGCTTTTCACCCAGTACACAGAATTGTCTCAACTCTATACCCTTTCATGTGCAGTGCAGTTATGGGTACCTATAAAAGCCAGGGATGGATAAGGGAAGCATTTTATAGTTTATCAAAACATGAGGTCTGGCACTGCAGTTTTTTAAAACCCAGCAATTAATTAAGCCATCTCCTCTTTCTCACCTCTGAGGGGAGATGGAGATCATAGGATGTCCTTCCTCCGTATAAGAAGCCGTCTGTATTTGGAGTCTCCCTCCACAGCCTCCCCTTCTCTATGATGAGTGAGCTTGAAACCATTCATGCATCTGCACCCATGTGATTTTTTTCCAGTAGGGTTATCTGACAGTCAGTTCTCAAGACCCTGCTAGGTTTTTCCTTTTTAAAATTCGGGTTTGTAGAATCTTCCCTGGTAATGGAGCCTGACAATCTGACTACCTGTCTCTGAGCACTGACCATGGGACAGGCTCAATGTCACCTGTCATTCAGGATTCATGGAGGTGAATGAGGCATGATTCCTCCTTCTAAGAGGCATCAACTTAAGTGAAAGAGATAGAAAAACTCGGAGTAAATGTGACCTTGTCTTCTATGAGGAAGATGACCTTAGATCTCCTCTAATAAAAGTCCTATTTTCATGGCTTTAACTTTTTGACTTTGGCAGTTTCCAAGCAACTCCAAAGACTATGAACGTGACATACTTCTCAACCTTGCTGATAGGCTGAATTGGGTCTTTTACATTTGAGAGTCAAGTCATTAGGCACTCTGGAAACAGACGGTTGTTCAATTACTCATTCAACAAATGTTGATGGAGCATCTCTGGGGAGAGCTCACACTCCAGAGTCCTCTTTCCCCAGTTCCCACTGTCACCAGCTCTGCAACCTTGAGCAGCTTCCTTGGTTTTATCAACCTTTATCCTCATCTGTGAAATGTGGATGGTAATAGCACTGTTGCCAGAGAGTTGTGGTGAGATCATATAAATAAAGCACTCGAAGACCATGCCTGAGGCACGGTAAGGCTTCAGTAAAGGTGAGCTGTTACTATTAATAGCAGCACTTTCCAGGCACTTCACAGGGTGCTGAAATGAAATGAGCAAACCCATATGCTTTGCATCCATGGCAGAGATGCAGAGAGAGAGAGAGAGGGAAAGAAAGGTCCCTGCTCTCTTGAAGCCAAAGTTTGAGGAAATGAAAGAAGGCTCAGCATGACTGGAGCACAGAAAGCAGGGGAAGTGATGGTGGATGAAACTAGAGAAGGGGATGGGAACCTTGTCAGTTTAAAAGTTGGCCTAGGGCTTCCCTGGTGGCGCAGTGGTTGAGAGTCCGCCTGCCGATGCAGGGGACACGGGTTCGTGCCCCGGTCCGGGAAGATCTCACATGTCGCAGAGCGGCTGGGCCCGTGAGCCATGGCCGCTGAGCCTGCGCATCCGGAGCCTGTGCTCCGCAAAGGGAGAGGCCACAACAGTGAGAGGCCCGCAGTACCGCAAAAAAAAAAAAAAAAAAAAAAAAAAGTTGGCCTAAATCCTTAAAGCAGTGGGAAGCCACTAAAGTGGTTAAGAAAGGGAGGGGACATTTTCTATTTATATGTGGGAGGATTAATGGCTGATGGATGGGTGGCTCAGAAGAAGGGTACAGTAGATGTAGCATGAGAGCTCTTAGTCAGTATGTGAAATAGCCTCAAGTGTAAACACTTGCATGCAGTGCAAATATGACAGGTGTTAAGAGGCAAGAAGGAATAAGAGAAACATTTTATTCTTTATTGAAATAGGAATTGCCCAGTGTCACACAACTAGTAAGTGGTGAGGCTGAGATTGGAAGCAGAATTCATGCTCTTAGCCCCATGATCTTGCTTAATGATCCAGGCAAGACACAATGGTAGCTTGGACCACTATGGAGGCAGTGATGGTGGAGAGGAGATTCAGTAAGTGTTCAGGTCGAAGAATGGACAGAACTGGGTGAAGGATTGAAAATAGCAAATAAGCCAGGCTCTGTCTCTCTATGTGACTCTACTTAATTTCGTGCTTGTAAAGGGTCTGATGGAGATCCCTGAAATTTCTCAGATGTCACTGCATTACGTGATCTCAGATATGTTGTTAAAAATATTTATGCATCTTAGAGACTTGCAAAGGTCTAGAAAATTCTTTCTAAATGATTGCCACTTTTTTTTTGAGAATATTTAGAATCTTTTCATTGTTTGTCCACAGAGTTAGTCACTTTCAAAGTTGGATATAATAAACAGCATTTTACCCCAATATATTGGGTGGTGGTTTTGCTTGTTTTCTGCCTCTAAACATATTGCAAATCTTTCAAACTTTTGAGCCAGTTAAGGGAGTCACTCTGTTTTTCTTTTGTTTGCTTATTTTTGTTTTTGTTTCTTTGGTCTATAGAGAAGTTTTAAAAAGAAATGTTAAGTTGCAAATAATACAATGACCTTTCAACAGTTATCTTACACTCTTACCATATGGATGTATTAAGTTTGCTTCTCATTTTAAAGGGTTTAGTGTTTCTTAGTACATATTTGGACTAGTTTCTGAACATGAGTTTTTCAACAATATGTTAGCTTTTAGTAATATCCTCAATATGCCAGCTTTCTCTTCTTTTTGTGTCATCCATATCTCTAATCCTCCCTGTTCCCACAGTTAAGTCCCTGATTTTTAAATCCTGCTAATACCCAGGAGACTTCTTTTGGAAAATTTCTAGCTTGAAAAAAAATGTCAAATTATGACTTTTATTTGACATTATGCTACCTAAAATTCTTGCAAACAGGTTGAGGAGATCCTTTTTTTTTCACACATTTAAAAAGGTTATTTTTTCTCCATTACTGAAGATTAAAATATGACCAGTGAAATAATCTTTGGAAACATTGAAGAATAAAAGGAAGGAGAAAAATCACTCATAGCATAATATCACTATTTAGAGATTATCATTGTTTATGTGTTGATATATTTCCTTCTAATCCTTTTTCTGTATTTAGTGTCACAGTTATGGTGGAGGTCCAGTCCATAACATGCAGGGGTGACAGGGTCTACTTCTTCCCTGTCTTGGTGGTGAGAAATCCAAGCTGATTTCACCGAGTCTCAGTGAGGTCAGGTGTACCCACGCCTACTGCACCCCTAAGATATCCAGAGCTCCCCTATGTAGTTCTGGGGACTAAAGAGTTTCCTCGATCACTGAATCGAGTTACTCCCATGAAAGATGGTTAGGTGTGATCTGGGTGAAGTCTCAGGATACTGGTGAGTGGCATAATGTTGGATCTTTTTCAGGCAAAGTACGGGCAGCTGGTCCTCACTGGACAGCACAGAGAGATGCCTGGGTGTCCACTTCTACTGCTTGGAGGTTCTGGTTGTGGGAATTACTTCCTCCTAGCAGGTAGAGCTAGGGAAGGGGGAAGGAAAAGGGTGGGCCCTTAGGTGATGATGAAAACATTTCATAAGCCTAGAGCCTGGGGTGGAGACACATAAATTATTATCTTGATATGATGGTTGCTTACTTTATGTTGTTATGATTGTGATCATAACATAAACATTATTATTTGCTTAAATCATGCTTTGTCCCTGTTAATATATTCCATCTAACATAAACATTTCATTTCCTAGGTTAGTGTAAATAATGATATTTATGATAATAATCATAATAATTTACACTTATACAGTCATTATGGAAACTTGCCCAGTATCACACAGCTAGTAAGTGGTAAAGCTGAGGTTGGAACCAGTATTCATGTTCTTAGCTACTAAATGCTACTGCCCAAACTCCCTCCAGGCATCATTGTAGTACACATAATATTCCATTGACTGTATAAATTAAACTTTACTTAAGTATTCTCTTACTGAAGTAAAGAACTGTTGTTTGGGTGTATTTTTATAAATAATGCTGTCATGATCATATTGATACATAAAGCTGTGTTGTTGCATTGCTTTAAATTTTTTTCTGTAGGACATACTCATCAAAGTGGGACTATTGACTCAAAGTTTATAAACAAGTCTGTGGCTTTTGATATATATACCAAAATGCTTTTTCTTGTCAGAGAGGTTTAATTCACACTACCATCAAAGATTTGTGGGAGTTTCTGCCTTAGATATTTTATCTCTCTGTGTAGCATCCATGCTAAACCTGCTAGTAGAAAGCAGTCTGCTGGCAGTCTAGGAAGATATTCCATATTTCCCTCAAGGGATTAAACATTTCTTTGGGGCATTTGATAACATATAGGTAAATTTGGCTATGGGAAGTAAGCAGTGCAGGGAAAGAAATGAATTTCAGGCAGAGGAAACATTAGCAAAAACAGATGTTGAAAAGTAAAGCCCTTGATTTTTGGAACACAGATTTATTTTAACTAAATGCTTGTGGGTTGGGTGACTTTAACAAGGGGTCTCGCCCTGGGCAAGTCACTTAAGCTCTCTGGTCACGCACTTAATAGGCTATAAAACCAAGAGTTTAGATTATTTGATTTTAAGCATCCTTAAAATTCTAGCATGAGTTATTCTCTAACCATGCAAGTTAAATAAAATGAAAAGTCCCCATATCTCAAAACAGAAATTCTGTATGTTGCTTAAGTTCTGAAAATATGTATTTCTAATGGGTAGGAGGTAAAGGCTTTGCAATGAAAGCTGTTATTTCTAGACGATAACTAATAATTCTGGGAGATTCATGGGCGCATATGTCAATTGTGAGCAACTTAAAACTTCAAAGTTCTTGTTCCACTCTATAGCCTATAAGGATATTCATTTGTTTCCCTGACCTTGAGTGGATTCTATAGCACAGCGTGTTCCTTCTCTTGTACTATAGAGAGAGTTTCTTATAAAATTAGGGGGAACATAAATCAGGTCAAACTGACATTGGCACCCAGAGATAGGGCAGCGTGAAATCCATGTTCTTAATCCAGTGGGCACCATCTGCTCTTTGGGGTCAGGGAGGCAGTGCTTTAGGATGGTAGCTACAGTTAGCTCACCCCAGAAGCTGTAAATTTGAAGGGCACAGAGTAGCTCTTCTCTTCCTGGAAAATGATTTACAAGGGCTTATCCGTCTTCCTGAAGTTAGTACCTTTGTAATTTATTTGAAGCAAGGCCATTATGGCCCTATCACACCACAAATGTCTTATCTATCCTTCAAGGCCCCACGGAAGTGCTCTGCCTTCCAGGAAGGAGGTTATCCTCATGATACCTCTCTTTAATATCATCAGAGTGTAAACTCCAAAGCAGAATGCATCCCGTTTATCTTTGCATTCCCGACATGCAACACATAGTAGGTGTTCAATAAATGTTTGTCAAATAGATGCAGGAAAAAACGATGGATTACTTTTCCCAGGAGGAATTATTCTTCCCCTTGGGTTCTTACTAAACTCTGTTGTTGGTAGATGTGCAACGTAATAGGTAAGAGTCTGGGAGATGTGAAACGTAATACATAAGAGTCAAACTGGGGGTTCAAATTCTGGCTCTAGCTCTTATGAGCAGTGTGACTAACCATGACAAATGGCTAACTTCTTTGTGCCTCAGTTTATTCACCTGTAAAGTGGGGTTACTTTATAAGGCTGTCCTTCAAAATAAATGAGATAATACTTGTAATGAGTTTAGATTATCGTGTTACTTGTTTCTTCTATCATTATTTGTACGCATGTTAATATGATTTATTAGATTAGAAGCTTCTTTAAAGTAGAACCTCATTCAAATTTGAATCTTCTCTTAACAGTGAGGTCTCAGCAGTATTTACTAAACATAATTGACGTAGTGATTTGGAAGGTTCAGCTCATCAAAGCACAAACAACTGTTAAATTTGCCAGCCTTATGAACAGCCCTCGACTGCAAACCCCACGAGAGCTGGGATGGTGTTTTTTATTTTTCTTTCTTTCCTTCTTTTGTACACCCAGCAGCTAACACATGCTTGGCATATACTGGCCATTTAATAAATGCCTGTTGACTGCTTGGTATATGCCAAACGCTGTGCTAAAGATCTACAGATTCCTAAGACCCAGTCCTTGCCTCCAAGGCCTTTAAGATTGTTCTTTATTTTTGAGTGAGTTTATGAAATTCAGCAGGAAGCAGAGAAAATAGAATCCAAGAGTATGAAGTCTGATGGGAGGGAGGTGCTACAGGGGCCAGGGATATACCTCAAAGCCCCCCAGAAGATGCTGACCAGGTTTCAGTGGGCTTCATGTCTCCTGAATCACTGTAGATACCTCTGCTCTCGCCAGAGCCCCACCACCAAGCCTCGGTGGGATGGTGTCCCCTTTCCCCTCCTACTGACAACAGTCACGTTCTTACAACACTGCCTTGCAGTCCTGTTTAAAGCAAATATATTTGAATACGAGCCTACGTCATTGGCATTATTTATAATATTTGTAATAATTATTTTTATTTATCCTCTGGAAATCCAATGCTAAACTGCTCAGCAAACTGCTCCAGAGAGCAGGGAGAGAGTTGGAAGCCCTCATTCTTCATTAAAACATTGAAAAGCCAGTACTGTGTCCTGACATCACCCTGAGGTGATGATCGTCTGAGAGGCACTCACAGCTTCACTGAGATAAGTGTTGAAGTATCAGAATAAACACTGAAAATACTTGGTGTGGATATGAGGCTGTGCTGGTGAGGAACTCATTGTACTTTCTCATACATTATCTTGTCCTCACAGTAGCCCTGAAAAGTAGGTGGTCTCATTCCCATTTGACAGGTAGCTCAATCTGCAGTTTACCCCAGGAGGGCCGGGCCCCTTCCTGGCTCTCTCCGAGTCTCTGTTGCTTCCCAGCAGAGTGGGAAGCTCCCACGTCGCTTCCATTTGGTCCCAGTGCCAACTGGAGAGCGGCATCAAAGCTTTCCTCACCTGACACAGAATTCTGACTTCCCTTTCTATGCTGTTCTCCAGGACAAGACCCCTGAAATATGCTTTCTATGCACGCTTAAATATTTTATGTTAAGAGTGATTGAAGGCAGACTTCAAGTAATACTTCCTGTGGTTTATTGGCTCAGTTAATTTAACATTAAGAAAGAAATGAGAATGAATAAAAAGCATTGGCCATTTCCATATGCAAATGTGTGCCTGGAGGAAGCTGTTAGTTGCAGGGCAATCCGTACATTCCAGAAATTTAGGAGAATGGCTCATGACTCTGACATTAGTTTCTGCAGGTTCTAGGGTTTGTCAGAGAGCTCTTCCTTCATCCGTTGTTTCTTTTACAGGATGTGGCGTTTTTGTTGTTGTTGTTTTGTTTGTTTTAATGACTCAGAAATTCCCTGCCTCTAAGAATGCATCATCAGTGCTGTGTGTGAGCCATGGGAGGCTGTCTCCCGGGAGATTTTTAATTATGCGGCTCTGATAGGTGCTCATTATTGGGCTTCATTTCCTCTCCAGCCTCAGCAATCCATATCAGCTTCAGCAGGAATTCTGCCAGAGACCTGTCAGGTCATGGTCCCTGGGGTGGGGGCGGGGGAGTGATTTTCATGCAAAATTCTCATCAACTCTGGGGTTCCTCAGAGGTGATTCAGGGGCCATTGCTGGAGGCAAGAGGGAGGCCAACCAGCAGCACTCCAGTCTAGTTTTGCTTTTCATCTCTTATGTATATGTTATCTTTTACAAAAGGGGGTTCTACTGAGTTAAAAGTCAAAGACCACTGATCAAGAATAGGAGGGAGCTAGTAATAATGGCAGACACTTATTGATGTTTGCTATGTGCTGGGTTCTGGATCTGCATTCTCTCACATGATCTTCTAAATGTGTGAGTATTCCCATTTTATGGATGAGAAAACTGAGGCTCAGTGATGTGAAGTCACTTGTCCAGGTCACGTTACTAATAAGGGGCAGACCTAGGGCTCCTTTCTTTCCTTTGTTTCTTTCCACAAAGCTTCATTGGGCAACGGCCCAGTCCCACACATGGTGTAAAATACTGAGGAAATGGCAGTGCGTAAGAAAGATATAGCTCCACCTTGACGGGGTTTATGATCTAGCAGGATTTGAATCCAGGGGTGTGCGACTGTGGCACCTGAGCTCTTAACTTTTGTATGATAGTGTTTCTAAACACCAAACCCTGGGGCATGATCTTGAGGTAGTCTCTGGGGAAGATGTGAGCAATGAAAAGAATAGATGTACACCAAATGAGTCAGACTGTACTCACTTTCTGGAGGGTGTGTGGGCAAGGAAGGTCCCATGATATGATGGATTCTGTACTCCTAGAAAAACTCCCCCCTTTTGTAGTGACTAGAAAATGCATGGACAATTCTGATTCTCTGCACAATTCCTTTCCAGTGTTAAACTATGACTTTAAATATGGTGTAATGTAAAGATCACTGGCCTGTGAGTTAAAGAGAACTTGGTTCATGTCTTGAAGCCCTTGTCGTCTTGGGAAAGTACTTTTACTTCTTTAGCTCATTTCGCCATCTGGAAAATAATGTATTTAGGTGGTATCCTTGGTTCCTTCTAGTTCAGATGCTACGATTTTGAGTTTGTGAGTGTAGTAGGTATATGCCCTAGGGTTGGAGGACATTTGTCCTCTTCAAGAAGGGATGCCCCCTACAACAGTGGTTTAAAAAAATTTTGACTATTGCCAACAGTAAGAAATCCATTTTATATTGTGACTTAGGATGCAAGCATATACACATACCAGAAAAAAGTTCATAAAGGTACCATTACTTATGTGATACACTCTTAAATAAACTATTGTTTTCTGTTCTATTCTGTACTACTTTATTTTTGTAGAAGTGTTGACTATGATCCAATAAACTGATTGCATATTGATTTCATTACCCACTAGCTGTGCCTGGTTTCATGAAATCAGTCTGCCAAGGGGAGTTTCTCAAGGTCAAGCCACATCCGCCTCCTGCTTGCTTTGGAAGATTAAAAAATATATATATTTATTCCTCAGACTGCTGAACAAATGCCCCATTGCCCTCTGGGATGGTTGTCCCTCCCTCTTTGACTAGGCAGGCAATCCGTCCCAATTTCCTTCTTTGCTTTTGTGATGCATTAGACCCTTTGCTATTCTTAAGTGCATTGAAAGTGTCTCCTTAGGATAAAAGCACAAACCATTGTTGTATGAAGAGGTGATCAGCCAATTCAGCCTGGAATAAAACTGCTTCACTCAGTCATCAAAGAGCTCTTTAAAATTTTCTAATGCATGGAACTTAACTGGAGAGAAAAAATAATCACCCGTATTTTGTCAGGACGCAGCAATGCAGTAAAACACTTGCAGCTTGTGAAGTGGCTTTATTTCTGTCAGGTTGGGCTCCCTTCCGGTTGGTGGAGAAATTATTATGGTAACGTAACAGATTTGTAAACTGAGGCCGAGAGCCCGAAAGACTAGGGGTTATCTCAGACAGTGACCACATCACATGATGAGGCAGAACAATGTGTTGAAAACTCACTGGCTGTTCTCTCCCTGAAGTTCTTTCTCACAGCACCTCTATTTTGTTGCTTGTGAAGCTAATAACAGTGTCAGGAGAGATGGAAATTGTCATTTAGCCAAACCTATTGGAATATGTAATTTCTGGTCTTCTCTCCTGTTTCTGTCCATCATGGGTGCCATTTTATTTTTATCCCAATTTTTGGTGATAAAAATACCAAAGAAAATGGGTGAGATTGAGAAAATAAAGAGGAAGATAGATGTTATAGAGGTAGGTCTTGGAAACATTTAATCTTCACTGAGATGCGTTTTTTTTCTCCTTTCAGTTAGAGGATAATGTTATTTTATCCTATTTCCCTTTTCTTCTCTGTCTAAGAATTTCCAAATCGTATTTTCATACGATTTGGAAATCGTATGAATTTGGAAATCGTACGTATTTGGAAATTTTCATATTTCCCTTTTCTTCTCTGTCTAAGAATTTCCAAATCGTATTTTCTTTTCTTTTTTTTAAAAGCATATTTGCATTCTATTATTTTAAGCTGACTCTCACTTTCTCTTCATTAGTCTTTCTGTGTGTCTTTTAAAATAGGGGTTTCTTTTCCTTCTTGGAGGGAGAAAAATCTTGGCGAAAACTGGAAAAATACAAAAAGTACAAATACAAGTATAATTTTATCATTCAGAGAAAATACTATTATTAATTCCTTTCCAGTATGGCTACTTTTTTCTTTCTGTGTATCGATTTGTCATAAATAATATATAATTCTATTTTCTGACTTGTTCCTCTTAGACTTAAGCACTTAGGTTGTTTCCAATGTTACTCACTTACAAATAATGCTTCAGAAGATATCTTTTTACATTAATCTTTATCTACATCCCTGATTTATTTCCTTTGAATAGATACTTGGAAGTAGAATAGTTAGACCAAGGCTTTCCACAAAGGCTAAAACAATTTAGTTTCCCACAGTATCACATGAGAATGCTTGTCTTGCCGCCTCTTCCCATTTGTTTTCTTTTTTTCTTTTTTCTTCATTTTTTATTGGAGTATAGTTGCTTTACACTGCTGTGTCAGTTTCTGCTGTACAGCAAAGTAAATCAGCCATACATATACATATATCCCCTCCTTTTTTGGATTTCCGTCCCATTTAGCTCTGAGTAGAGTTCCCTGAGCTATACAGTAGGTTCTCATTAGTTATCTATTTTATACATATTAGTGTATACATGTCAATCCCAATCTCCCAGTTCATCCCACCACCCCTTTCCCCCTTGGTATCCATACGTTTGTTCTCTATGTCTGTGTCTCTATTTCTGCTTTGCAAATAAGATCATCTATACCATTTTTCTAGATTTCTCATATATGAGTTAATATATGATATTTGTTTTTCTCTTTCTGACTTACTTCACTCTGTATGACAGTCTCTAGGTCCATCCACGTCTCTGCAAATGACACAGTTTCGTTCCTTTTTATGGCTGAGTAATATTCCATTGTATATATGTACCACATCTCCTTTATCCTTTCCTCTGTTGATGGACATTTAGGTTGCTTCCATGTCCTGGCTATTGTAAATAGTGCTGCAGTGAACATTGGGGAGCATGTATCTTTTGGAATTATGGTTTTCTCTGGGTATATGCCCAGTAGTGGGATTGCTGAGTCATATGGTAGTTCTCTTTTTAGTTTTTTAAGGAACCTCCACACTGTTTTCCGTAGTGGCTGTATCAGTTTACATTCCCACCAACAGTGTAAGAGGGTTCCCTTTTCCATTTGTTTTAAAGTGAACCTTTTGATTACTAATAATGTTGAGATTTTTTCCCATTAGTGTATTGATCTTTTGCATGTTTTCTCATGTTAAATTTTTAAACCTATTTTCAAAACATTTTAAAATTGAGGTATTATTTGCATATAGATAAATACACAGGTCCTAAGTGTACTTTTCAACAACCTATGAAAAATGCCTATGCTTGTTTAATCTTGTCACTATCAAGCTATAAATCATCCCAGAAAGTTCCTTTGTGCCTATTTTTAGTCACTGACTCCACCCAGAGGCAACTACTGTTCTGATTTCTTCCAGAACAGTTTTTCCTACCCTAGAATTTCATATCAATAGAACTACATAGTACATAACTCTTCAGTAACAAGCTTCTTTAGCTCAGGATCATTTTTTTAGGGTTCATCTCCATGGTTCAGTGTATCAATAGTTTATCCCATTTTATTGCTGAATAGTACTTAATTGCATGGGTATACCAGCATTTGTTTATTCCGTCTCCTATTGATGGACATTTGGACTGTTTTGTGTTTGTTTGGTTTTTTTTTTTTTGGTTATTATGAGTAAAGCTGGAATGAACACTAGGACTCTTTTGGGGTTTAAATCTACCATCTTCCTATTGGTTTTCTGTTTGTTCCACCTGTTCTTTTCTCCTCTTGGTCATTTCCTGCCTTCTTTTTAATGAGCAGAATAGTTTTCACTCTCCCATTTTATCTCTACTATGAGCTTATTAGCGGTATCTTTTTGTTGTTTTCAAGGATTGTGCTATGGTTTGTAATACGCATCTTTAACTTATCACAGCCATACTTCAAATACTATTATTCTAGTTCATGTTTAAATTAAAATCTTCACAAGAGTATATTTCAGTTATCCCCTTCCAACATCTGTGTTCTTATTTTTATACATTTTATACCTATCCATGTTGTAAACCCTGAAATACATTATTACTGTTTTTGTTTTAAATTGTCAATTGATTAAAAAAATTTTAAATGAAGAAAAATATCTTCTGTGTTTGCCCTAATATTTACCATCCCTGGCAATCTTTATTCCCTTCCTCCCCCTCCCTTTTTTTAAGAACCAATTTTCTCTCTGGTATTATTTTCCTTCTACATGAAGAACTTCCTTTAATAAAATTCAGGTTTGCTGGTAAAGTCTCTCAGCTTTTGTTGGCCTGAAAAGTATTTTGCCTACTTTTTGAAGGATATTTTCACTGGATATAGAATTGGAGCCTTTTTTTCTTAGTACTTAAAAGATGTAATTCCTTTGTCATCTGCTTGTTTTTGCTTGTGTGCTTGCTTTAAAAAAAAAACACTGAAAATCTTTGTCTTATGACTGGATGTTTAATCTATTCAAACTTAATGTTATTTTTACAGTTGGATTTATGTCTACCATTTTACTTTTTGTGCTCTGTGTGTCTTGTGTCCTTTTTTAAAAGACTCTATTTCTTGTTAATGCATTTTTTAAAATTAAGTGAGTATTTTTTAGTATAGCATTTTAATTAATGACTTTTTCACTAGATGTCTTGAGTTATTTTTTTTAGTAGGTGATCTAAAGTTTACCATATGCATTTTAATTTACGAGAATCTATGTCAGACTTATATTCATTTAATTCCAGTGAAATACAGAAATACCACTATGTTGCTCTATCTCCTCTTCCTCTTGTGCTATTATTGTTACACATATTACATATATATATGTTAAAAACCCAACCATGCATTGTTGTGATTCTTTGTATAATTTCATACCTTTTAAAGTAGCTGAGAGAAGAAAGTAGAGCAATGACATGGTTTATAAATTTTGTTGTTGTGTTCTTATTCGCCATTTTTGGTTCTCTTCTTTTATTCCTGTGAATATGAGTTGCCATCTAATGTGAATTCCTTTTGCCAATATAGCTTTGCTTCCACTCACATTCTTTGTGTGGTTATTGTTAAATATATTATAGTTACGTATGTTATAGGCCCAGTAATATAATTGCATGCACACTGTTTTATACAAATGCATTTTAAATGAAGCAAGAGAAGAAAGGAGAAGAAATATGCATTTATACTGTGTTATAATTGCGTAAGTACCTCTACTGTTTTTTCTTTTTAAATATGGACAAGAATCCCATTTGGGGTCACTTGTTTTAAACTGAAGAACTTCCTTTAATAGTTCTTATAAATGAGCTAGATAGCAACAAATTTTCTCAGTTTTGTTCATCTGGGTATGTTTTTATTTTTTCTCATTGCTGAAAGATTTTTTTTCTTATCTAAGTCTTTCTTTTATTTTTCTCCAGGTCTATTGAAAAATTATTGACAGACATCACTGTATAAGTTTAAGGTGTTCAGCATGATGGTTTGATTTACATATATTGTGAAATGAGGTTTAGTTTAGGTAAGATCCATCATCTCATACAGGTAGAATAAAAAGAAAAGAAGAAGAAAATTATCCTGGTGATGAGAACTCTTAGGATGGATTCTCTTAACAATTTTCATATGTATCATACAGCAGTGTTAACTGTAGGCATAGTGTTGCATATTACATTCCTAGTATTTATTTTATCACTGAAAGTTTGTACCTTTTGACATAGTGTTGCATATTACATTCCTAGTATTTATTTTATCACTGAAAGTTTGTACCTTTTGACCACCTTTCTCTGATTTCCCGTGGCCCCTCCTCTGGTAACCACAAATCTGATCTCTTTTTCTATGACTTTGTTTTGTTTGTTTGTTTAAGATTTCCCATATAAGTGAGATCATACCGTATTTGTCTTTCACTGTCTGATTTATTTCACTTGGCATAATGCCTTCAAGATCCATACATGTTATTGCAAATGGTAGGATTTCCTTGTTTCTTTTTATGGCTGTGGTGTGTACGTGTATATATGTATGTATGTGTGTACATGTATATAAATGCATGTGTCCACCGATGGACACTTAGGTTGTTTCCATGTCCTGGCTATTGTAAGAACGCTGCATGTGACATGGAGGTGAATATAGCTTTTCGGGTTAGTGTTTTTCTTTCCTTTGGATGTATTCTTAGAAGTAGAATTGCTGGATCACATGGTAGTTCTATTTTTAATTTTTTAAGGAACCACCATACAGTTTTCCATAGTGGGTGCACCAGTTTACAATCCAGCTAGCAGTGCACAAGGGTTCTCTTTTCTTCTCATCCAATCCAGCATTTGCTATCTCTTGTCTTTTTGGTGATGGCCATTCTAACAGGTGTGAGGTGATATCTCGTGGTTTTGATTTGCATTTCTCTAATGACTAGTGATGTTGAACATCTTTTCATGTACCTGTTGGCCATTCCTATATATTCCTTGGAGATATTTTTCCTAGAAACAAGATTTTTGTTCATCAGCTTTATTCTTTCAGAACTTTAAATATGTCATCTCACTGTTTTCTGACCTCCGTTGTTTCTGATGAGATGTCCACTGTTAATCGCATTGAGATTCTCTTATGCATGAGGAGTCGTTTTTCCTTTGCTGCTGTCCTAGATGTTCAACATTTCAACTGTGATCTGTCTGGGTTTGAATTTCTTTGTGTTTATCCTCTTTCGATTTTGTTGAGGTTTTTGAATGTGTAAATTGATGTTTTTCATCTAATATGGGACGTCTTAAACGTTATTTCTTTGAATATTTTTCTGTTCCTTTCTCTCTGTCTTCTCTTTCTGGTATCCCACTTATGCATATGTTGTGCACTTAATGGTGTCCCTCAGTTCTAAGACTCTTTATTTTTCATTTTTTCCTCTTTCTTCGGACTGAATAATCTTTTGATCTATCTTCAAATTTGTTGATTCTTCTGCTAGCTCAAGTCAATTTTGGAGAACACTTAGTAAATCTTTTATTTTGGTTACTGTAGTTTTCCACTCCAGAATTTTCATTTGGTTCATTTAAAATAAGTTTTTATCACTTTATTGATATTCGGTATTTGATGATACATCATCACCACACCTTCCTTTACCTCTTTAAGTATGGCCCCCTTTAGTTCTTTGATTACATTTCGTGTAGCTGCTTTAGAGTCTCCGTTAAGTTCAATACCTGAGGCTTCTCACAGGCAGTTTCTGTTGCCTGCTTTTTAAATATTTTTTTTTCTGTGTATGGGTCATACTTTCTTGTTGCCTTGAGTAGCTCATATTTTTTTGTGTGTGTGAAAAAGTGGGCATTTTAGACAGCATATTGTAGCAACCCTGAATACTGATCCCCACCTCCAAGAGTTATATTTTTGCTGTTTGCTTGTTTGTTATTTGTTGGTACAATTTCAGTGAATCCAATTTTCCTTGAAGTATGAAGTCTCTGATTTGCTCTTCAGAAGTATAGTCTTGAACATGCTCGTGGTCACCCTGGCAGACAGTCATTTTATCAGGCTCTCTCTTTCTCTGATCTCCTTCGTAAGCTGCCTGCCTCTATCGGTAACACACATAGCTCTCAGGCTCCACTAATTTCTCCTTGATTGCTCTGCTGTTTTGGATAATCCTATGAAACATAATGTGCTCCACCATACGATTCAATTAAATTTAGACCCCTTTTCTGGAGAATATTTTGAGGCTGATCTTTGGAGTATATTCTGACCACAGGGGGTTTCCTTTTCACCGTCTCTTCCCCTGGTTCCCTCTGGTAAACTTGTTGACCTGGGGTTTAGCCTGTTGCTCATAAGGAGGTATCAGCCTCCTCTTAATTGCTTACCATCAAAATCGCTATTTTTTTCAGAGTGCCCTAAAGCTTGAACTTTTCCACATTCTTTTCTAAATAAAATCAGTTTCTTTGGGGGAGTGCTTTGGTATTCTTTCTTATGGCCTGTTGACGTATATTTTTAAGTTTAGTTTCAGTGAATCTAATATAGCCTTTATCCAAGGGGTCTCTTAGATCTATTTCTAAATTTGGTTCTTTCTGGGGTCTCTACTTAATGCTCTGGGTATTCAGCAAGATCTCTCAACTTTTACTGGACAGAACTTGAATGTTTGCTATCCCTGTTAAGCTCCAGTAAGTGCTTCAGGTCATAGTGCCCCATTAGTTCTTCTTTGCCTGGCTACTTGGAGTATTACTCCAAGGATGCACAGCTTTATCTTCAAATATTCAAGGGCTCCCGTATGCAGACTTTTAAAACTTCCTCTGCTCAGTTTTCTCTTCTTGAGTACTCTGCCCTCAAATTCCAGTCACCTCTGCGTCCTCAGACTCTAATCTTTATCCCTAATCCTCAGCAAGACGGCTGTACCCTGCTGACTTTCCTTATACCATTGTCTGGAAAGTGCATCCAGGCAGAAAATTGAGGCAACCTTAGGGATTGCCTTATTTGTTTTCCTTCTATGAGGCATAAGCTCCTGGGCTTCTCATTGTTTGATTCCTGAAAGTGGTTGTTTCATATATTTTATACAAGTGAAGTTGTTTAGGGTAGAAAGAATAATCATATCCTCTAAACTCATTGCAAGAAGTGGAAGTCCTGCCCTTTTTTTTTTTTGCGGTATGCGGGCCTCTCACTGCTGTGGCCTCTCCCGTTGTGGAGCACAGGCTCCGGACGCGCAGACTCAGCGGCCATGGCTCACGGGCCCAGCCGCTCCGCGGCATGTGGGATCTTCCTGGACTGGAGCACGAACCCGCGTCCCCTGCATCGGCAGGCGGACTCTCAACCACTGCGCCACCAGGGAAGCCCCCCATTTTTTTTAACTTAGTGTTTTTCTTATTTATTTGAGCAAGCATCTCAAAACTCCCAAAATTTGACTTTGTCTGTTATATTAGCTGATATTTTCCTTTTCTGTCATTTACCTTTAAATTATTTTTCACTGTCTTATGATCTTTATGTTTTAATTTTTACATAACTAAATATATTGGTGTTTTCTTTGTAATTGCTTCCAACTAGAGACCAAGCATCCACCTAGAGTTTCTTTCATGGAGCTTTTAAAGCTTCATATTTTCTTTTAAATTATTATTCTGCTGAGACTAGTTATGGTATTGTGATAAGATCATTTTGTATGTCTTTTGTTCTAATTTTCTTCAAATCATTTGTAGAAAAAGGTGTCGTATAAATAAAATAAATAGGTGTCACTGGAAACTGGTTAAATATTTTTATCAATTATTTTAGAGTCCGTGCATATCTATTCTGTGTCATGGATTTAAGGTCGTTCTTGGGTAAAATGAGATTAAGACAGATCATACTGCATGCTTCTTTTTAAAAGACAAAATATGTGTAAAATCAATAAAAATGGAAATGAGGACATAAAGACTAAGACAAGCACTAAGGAGCAAAGCAGCAGCCAAAGTGGATAGTTCTAATTTAAGGTAGTGGTTACAGTGACCAGACTTGCAGTCAGAAAGATCTAGATTTGAATGCTGGCTCTAACACTTACTACCTTCTTGATCTTTATCTCCATTATTTAGAGGTTATGCTTAAATTGAAATTGGACGGTTCCTGACACCTCACGACTGTGGTCATTATCGTTGTTGTGATGGTAGTGGTGAAAATCAGAAATATAAAAAGTTGGAGATGCAGTTTCAATGACGTGATTGGGCAAGGGTGAAGGAGTGTGGTGTGGCCTTTGCTCTCTTTATAATAAAATGAGTAGGATGGTGTGAACTATGTGTTTCTAAGCTTGCTTCCATATGTAAGTATATATATATATATGTATGCCTGTGTAGCATCACTAGGTATTTCCCCTAGATCCATCTCTTTCTACTTACTGGTACCATGAGTTGCCATATAATTCAGTCCCTGACCTTTGCACAGGGAGGCACTGAATGTTGAAGCAGTGAGTGGGGGAAACAGGTAGAAGGTGGAGTGTGGGGAGCAATTGGATAGTTGGCAGTGTTTGCATGACTTTCCCTGTCCCATTGAGTACGTGTTCTGTTTGGTTTATCTGTTCTTCATAGACACATGGTAAACCAGATCAGACAAAATCGGCTCTTTCCTCCTTTGCTCAAAGGAAGCTTGTAGTGAAAATACACTAAAATACACATAAGGATCGCTGAATTGAAATTCCCTTTTCTCCACTCTGAGGTGGATAATTGTAGGCCGGTTTCTTTTCCTGCCCGGTTTCTACTTTGCTACTAGGATGTATAATCAGTAGGGCCAGAGAAAGTCCTGCATATGCATCAAAGTTTATTCACTTATTAAGTTTTCAATCAAGTCCTTATTGAGTGATTTCTGTGTGTTAGGTGCTGGGGACGCAGCTGTGTAACAGTCACAGAGCCTCTCCTTGTCCCTGTCCTCAGGGAATTTATCTAGAGGGATAGACGGACATTAAATAAGTGAACATATGTACAGTGACTACTACAATGGAGAGAGGCCAGGTGTCACGGATGAAAAAAGTGTAGGCCAGTGGCTGGCAAACTTCTTGCGCAGAGGGACAGGTAGTAAATATTTTAGGCTTTATGAGCCAATAAGCAAAATGGAATAATTGTTCTTACCAAACCGCCAATCAGTTGTTTTTACATTTAAAAATTTTAA
This sequence comes from Grampus griseus, assembly GCF_964374135.1. Taxonomy (NCBI): domain Eukaryota; kingdom Metazoa; phylum Chordata; class Mammalia; order Artiodactyla; family Delphinidae; genus Grampus; species Grampus griseus. Next base: position 75,654,364 of record NC_139002.1, read on the forward strand.
AAAGTCTTAAGTCACATGGGCCTTACAGAAACAGACAGCAGGCTGTAGTCTGCTGACCCCTCATTAGGCCAAGTATATAATACGTAATGTAGTCTGCTGAGTATTATATCTCTGTCCAGAGAGTGTTAATGGTCACTATTTTCTTAAAGGATTTGTGTGAGAGAGATCTCCCTGGCTTTCTACTTCCACCTATCTCTACTTTATTTATCTCTCTCTATATATATTTATATCCTCATAGAATTCAAAAGTATGAATGAAATACATGCAGCTGTACTTACCAGTATATTTTTGTTATTTTAATTCGGCTGCCTATGTGGATCCTCTGGGAGAGGACAGAACCATTTCATTAGTTTCCATACAATGTTCTGGTGACTTTAGTGGTAAAGTTACTGTGATTGTGTAGATTCTGTGACAGTGTCTGGATTAATCACCAGTATGTTGTGGTGTATCTGCTGAGGCAGCTGGGGAGGGAGACTGAGAACAGGTACTGTGGGAGCAGACAGAGGAAGAGAAGAGAACAGCTCAGATACCTACTGTCCCAGAGTAAGATCGGCCACCTTGTTAGTTTTGACTCTCCACTGTTTCATAGGTTAAAAAAATGTTTGTACTTAGTAGAATCAGAGGCATGGTATCCTCTGTGAACATACTAAGGTATTTGCAGAGGCCCCTGAAGAGCAATGTAATTCAATTAGAAAAGAAGGAACACTTAATACTTTTAAAAACTCATTAATGATATTGCAAAATACAAAAGCCAAACATTTTTTTTAAACTGGCACTTAAAATGTCTGAAACACTTTAAAATGTGCTGAATTTTATTCATTCTACTGTAAATCTATCCTGTTTTCAATTCAAGCATTCCTATAGGTACCCCTATATATTTTTGGGGGGCAGTTACACCAAGAAGTAGAAAAAGACAAAAAATTCAAATGCATTCAATTTGACTTTATAAATTTCCTTTATTTCTCTCTTTCTCCCTCTTGCTCTCTTTCTTTTTTTCTCACTTTCCCTTTAATTATCTCAGTGTCTTACTTTTTTCTGATCTTATTTTATGTAAACTAAGGAAAGAGCTGTGGCTGGGGAAAATGCCAAAGAGCTAATCAACAAATTGTCAATAATAACCATGTGACTCAAGCCATAAATCACTTTGGATTAAGCATCAACCTTCATCTGGGTATGAAATTTCCAATGCCATTTATTTGTTATCTGCCAATGGAGATTAAAATGTCCCGTTCCCAGGAGATTTTTCAGAAATGGATGGATCCTCACTCTCAGGGCAGGTGGGAAGCTGCCTGCCTGAAAACGGTCAAATAAAGGCAATGACATTGCTAGGTCCTTTTCTTCCCTAAAAACTAGAATCCATGTATATACGACATCCAGTTAGAGAGTGAAAATTTGGTCAAGCCATTATGTTTTGCATATCATGCCAAACACATCTTAGATTAGAAGAGCAATCGACTGATGATCTTAATGTTGTGTGTATGTTGTGTGTGTGTGTGTGTGTGTGTGTGTGTGTGTGTATTACTTGCCCTCTGGATATATTGTTTAACAAAGTGAAGAAAGAGCCTTTTCATGAAACTCCTGTGATTAAAATAATAACTAATATTTACTAAGCATTTGCTATGTTCTAGAGTCTAATTCCTTTACTTACAGGTGTTATTTGATTTTCTCAATCACCCTGTGAAGTAATTAATTCAGTATTTCCATTTTCAGAAGAATTTCTAAGGCATAGAGTGGTTAAGTTTTTGGCCCGAAGTCACACCATTTGTAAGTGGAAGGGCTAGGATTTGAACCCAGTGTCCAAAGCTATGCTCTTACTACACTGTGCCAGTCCTATCGCCTTCCTTCGTAGACATTTTCATAATTTGCAGTTCTGTATTTCTTTGTGTGAGTATCTTTTTATAATGTCCATCTCCTCCCTAGACTATAATATAAGTTCCATGAGTACAAGATTGCAGCATTTTGTTCTCTGCTGCATTGCTAGAGCTTAGGATAGTGTTTTGCACACAGCAAGAAAGCACTAAATAAACATCTGTAGGAAAAATGAATGAACAATATGCTACAGGAATGGTGTTGTATAGCAGTAGTACCAAAGATAACATTTGTATCCTGCTTTGCAGATGACAAAGCATTTTTATCACAGTTGCCAAGAACTGCTCCCTTCAGCTCTGGGCAGTGGCCAACAGAACTTTGGGGTGTTTCACTGACCTAATGTTGCCAGCTGCCACCATGAATACCAGCTTTATCCCATCTGTAGCCTAACTCTCACAATTGAAACATCCACAGAGGCTTTCCAGCTGAGCCTCTTACCTCCTCCTCCCAGTTTCTTCCAGCTTTCATTGAACTTTTCTTCATTTTCCAATAAGAATCAGAAGCAAAAGCTTTTGTTTGTTTTTATATTTGGAGGGATGTCATCTAAAGCTCTTTTTTTTTTTTAAGCGATTTTTAACCTGTTCTAATGATCATAATAGCCCACTTTTTGCTTACTGGCCATAAATCAGATACAGTTCTCAACATTTTATATATATTAGCTCATTTAATTCTCAGGAGAAGCCTATGAAGCAGATACTATTACTATCCCTAATTTTTAGATCAAGACACAGATACAAAGAAAACTTAAGCAATCTGTCAGGATTGAGCACCCAAGTAGCCTGGTTCCAGAGTGTGCCACCTTAACCCCACACTACTATGATAATAACTTCTATGCCTCTTGGCCAGTATTGATTGTGTTGGGTCTACCCTCCACTAAGTCCTTTACATTTTTTCTTAAAGATATTCCCCAAATAGTATCAGCAAAGTGGATACTATTAATTTCTACATTTTGCATAGGAGAAAACTGACTCATGAAGATGAATATAATATGTCCAAGTTCACATAACAAATCAGGTCATCAGTTCATATGGCGAATCAGAATCAAACCCCAAAGGCAGAGGTGATAGACTCAGAAGCCTTCCACTGCCCTTGAGCAAAGTTTGCTTCAGTTCTGTTTGAATATTACCGTTTATCCCAAGTCTGTTTTAGTGTTAGACCCACGCAAAATCAGCAACTGACATTTATGTAATAAGAGTTCTTGCACATTATTCAATACGTTAAAAAATCTTTAACATTCTTTAGAGATGACCTATTCTAACATCAGAAATGTAATTGTGATGTCAAATCTGCACCTTCTTATAAACTTCCTCAAGTTATACCATAAACTTGCCCTGGAATATTAACCAGAACTTTTTATATGTATGTGAGTAATAATACCACTCCCCATCTGTGTAGCACTTACAGAAACACATTTATTTAGTATTTACTCTCAGCCAGGCACTGTGCCAAGCCCTTTTCCATTATTATCTTTTGAATCTCACAGTGACTGTATAGGGTGACTTTATCCGTTTGTATACCTGATCCACTTGAGATTTGCAGAGGCTAGTGACTAGCCCAAGCAAGAGTCAGTAAACGGGGAAACTAGGTTTCATTCCCAGGACTGTTCATTCAGAATTTAGAGTCTTTCCAACTTGTTTTTTCAATCTTGCTTGGTTCTATCAAAATTTATACATAAAAAAAGAACCAAATAGTTAGTTTAAGTGATTTGCTTGAGATCACAAAGTTAATAATAGGCAGAGGCCTCGCTAGCATTAGGTCTTTTTTCTTCTAATCTGTTGCTTTTGGCACTGCACTTAACACATCTCATACATGTACGCATCGTATACACACATATTAAACAGATACGAAAATAAAATACTTCGCAGTTAAACTTAGTTTTTAGTTTTATTGTCTGTTTTCTTTCCTTTACTCAGGTGACCCTTTAAATGTCTAATTGCTGAAGTTATTACATTCAAGGATTATACAGCAAGAACAAGTCAAATTCCAAAACTCACAAGAAATAAAAGGTATTCCCTTTGAAGATCTTACGATATTCTGAGAGAGTAAGGCTTAAATAAAGAGGTAACTGGGTTGAAATTTCAGACCAGTTTTGCATGCAAAATCTTGGTGAGTTTTATACTCAGTTAAACAATATGCAATCATGAGAACAGATATATTGTGAGAAGGGACTCCTGCGAAAGTTGTTTCAGTGCAAGTAGTTATTAATGCAAGCTGGGACTACGTAGGTTGTTAGGGTCTTCTCAGTGAAATGGTAGTTTTCAAGGTACTTGGCTTGGAGCGCTGAGTGTAATTTTTCCTAAAAATGGAACTGAAATGGAAGAGACCAGGGAGGTTGAGTCAGTCTACATAATTTATATCATAATAAAGTAAAGGATATTCTCTGGATCATTTTTGTTTTTCTCCTATGATCAAAGATAACATTAAAAAATCCATATAACCCCATCCATCACATTTGCTGTGTCCTTGTATTAATCAGGATAGAAAAACTATGGCATTCTAATAGTAAACCATACAGTCTCAGTAGCTTATACTATAAAGTTTATTTCTTACATAAAGTCTGATGTGCACTGAATCACCCTCCTCCATCTTATACTTATGCCATGTGTTTGACATGGCTTCCAAGATCACTGTGACAGCAGAAAGGATGGGTAGACACAAGACCCACTGACTCTTATATGGCACATGTGCCTTCTACTCAGAGCCCATTGGCTAGAACTAGTCACATGACCCTGGCCAACTGCAGTGGAGGATGAGAAATGTAGAAGAGCAAATGGTTATTTAGTGAATGATGTCTCCGACCCATTAACTATGATTTATTCCCTTCCTCTTCTGCCAGCCTGCTTTTTCCTCTCCCACTTTTCTTTCTTCCAGTGCTTTTCTTCCTTCATCTTTCCTTGTTTCCCCTTCATTCAGCCACTATTTAACAAATTCCATATCTCTTGTGCAGGGTGCTTGCATGCCCTTAAGAGTGAGTGCCTCCTAAGTTATGTGCCTTATATGCTTCTCTTGTCTCACCCTCGTCCTGGCCCAGCTACTCTGTGCCACATGGTTTCTAAGTTGAGGAATATACCAGAGTCAAACATGATTCCCCACACTCCAGTTTCTTACAGTCTTTTGAGTGAGATGTGACATGTAGGCAATGCAGTAGTAAAAGAGAATGCATGTGTCATACAGTTTCTACAGGTAATGTGTGTGGGAGCTGATTCAATATTGTTCTGCACTGCTAAATGCTAATCAGAGCACTTTGCTGGACCACATATTAAGGGAGTAAGAGAAATACAGTCCTCCTGCTTTATGAAGAGCAATTGCAATGGAAAGACATCAGAGAAAAAAAATTTGTGTGGTCACCCATTATGCATACTTTAAATAGGTATAATCATTGTGTCAGAGGTTCGCAGACTTTGCAGACTTTAAGCTCTGAGCGTAGCTTAAAATGTGTGAGATTATCTGGCCTAGGGGAAGGCCCAAGGTCCAGATCTATCAAAGCTCCTGAAACGGTTATTTACTCCAGAGCTTCTGGAGTAGGTGCAGATACTGACTGCTCTTCTGTTTTCATGAAACTTTACCCCAGATTAACAGCAGCAAAGGTACTCTGACTCCTCAAAAAATATCTAACATCATTCATCCCTTGAAACTCCTGGCATGGATAGTATTGCAAGTAGGAAAGAAGCATTTCCTTTCTTTTTTTATGTCTGAAGAGAGCTGTCCCTGCCACAGGACTTGGAATAGCCCATAAAACTTGAGCAAAAGGTTAGTAAAGCATAGAAATAAATAATAAAACTAAACTGGCAAAGTTTGATGAGATCTTGATTAACTGGGACAGAGATTGCTCTTAGGGGTCCAGGGATGGGCTTTAGGAAGACTGAGGACCGCCCTGAAACATTTGTGTGTATTTAGTTATATACATTTTTGAAGAAGGGTCTATCTATAAAAGATTAAGAGCCACTCGCCTCATTTCAGAGAGGTGGAATCCCCAGTCCAAGAGATTTAAAGTCATGCCAGATATCAAGCAAGTAATCAGGAATACATCCACTTCTAGAGCCCTGTTGGTCTTATCCCCACCATTATGGGTTGAATTGTGTGTCTCCCCCCACCCCCAATATTATTAAAGTCCTGCACCCTCTGTACCTGTGAATGTTACCTTATTTGGGAATAGAGTCTTTGCAAATGGAATCAAGTTAAGATGAGGTCATTGGGGTGGCCCTAATCCAATATGACTGGTTTCCTTATAAGAAGAGGAAAACTCCATGTGAAGCCAGGGATACACAGCAAGAAAAGCTGCAGGCACAGATTGAATTAGTGCACCTAGAAGCCATGGAGTGAGAGAATACATTTCTGTTGTTTTAACCCACCAAGTTTGTGGTAATTTGTCATGGCAGCCCTAGGAAACGAATACGCTCACTCATCACTAACTTTCCATATCCATACATTGTTTGTTTTTTTTTTATCATGTTGGTGCCAGTGCTGACAGTTATGTTCTGCTGTGCTTTGAAATGAATGTTCACTGGACCTAGTTTATGTACTCCCCCGGGTACTCTGAGCCCATCTGCCCCCTGGGCCTTGCCTGCTTGCCCTGCTTCCTGACTGGAATAGCTGAGCAATGGCTCCTGTCATTCTCACAATTCTAGTATTCCAGCCACCAACCAGAGTTTACTGATTCTCTGACCTGTCCTGGGGTCTAGTGCCAGGCTTTGGGACCACCTCCATCGTGCTGGCTCTGGGAGGGTCTGCAGCAGCTCCTATGTCTAAATCCAACCTGACCAGACCCCAGAAGCTCTAGCTTCCCCAGCACCTCCACAGGGGTCAAATAATACCATCTAAAATTACAGGACAGTTGATGCTCTGTGGAGCAAACTGATGGAGAAAAGGCATGAGTCATAAGGAGACAACATGTGAATTGTTTTCTCTCCTTCTTGCAGACTGTTCTGAGATGCAGAGGTTTTATAATGGTTCTTCTGAGATATCCCATGTCACCAAGAAACCATTATCATCATTCACAATGTTATTTTGCTTTACCTACTGTAAAGGAAAGGCTGCTGTGTTTCCCAGTCTGGAAGCTCTTCAAATCCTGTCCTTTTAGGTTTTTATGGAGGCTTCATTTTGTAGGCATCGTTGATTGAAATCTTAGCCATTCATGATTGAACTCAATCTTCAGCCCCTCTTCCCTCCCTGGAGGTGGGGGATGGGGGCATGGCTGAAAGTTCCAACCAGCTAATCATGTGGTTGGTTCCCCTGAAAGGGATTTATTATGCATAACGAAAGATACCCATTTCACCTTTATATTGTGGAACGGAGAACAAAACTAAATATTGTTTTTAAAAGATGTCCCTACAGCCCTTACGTGGGAAATTACAAGAGTTTTAGGAGCTATGTGCCAGGAACTGTGGATGAAGATTATTATTATATCACAATATCATACCTACTGTTATGGGTTGAATTGTGTTCCCACAAAATTCATATGATGAAGCCCTAGCCCCCAGTATCTCAGAATGTCACCTCACTTAGAAATAGGGCTGCAGATATAATTAAGATAAGGTCATAGTGGAGTAGGGAGAGCCCCTAATCCAATATGACTGGTGTCCTTATAAAAAGGGGAAATTTGAACACACACACACACCATGCGAAGATGAAGAACGAACACACACACACACACACACACACACACACACACACACACACACACACACACACCCATATGAAGATGAAGGCAGAGTTCAAGGTGATATTTCTGCAAGCCAAGGAACGGCAAAGATGGCCTGCAAAGCACCAGAAGCTAGGGGAGAGGAGCATGGAACAGATTCTCCTTCACAGCCCTCGGGAAGAACGAATGCTACCAACACCTTGGTCTTGGACTTCTAGCCTCCAGAACCGTGAGACAATGAAGTTCTGCTGTTGAAGCCGCCCAGTTTGTGGTACTTTGTTATGGCAGCACTAGCAAACAGGCATAACTACTTCTCATTGTCTCTTTCCTTCTTGCTTTCACTGGATTGCACCAACTTCCCTCCCCCATCCGCCGCCACCGCCACAATAAACATTCAAACTTGTCTCAGGCTCTGGTTTTCCATAAACTTAAAGCTAATATACCTTTTAATCCTATTTTGGCTTTAATATGTGTGTGATTATCCCTGGATTGGGTACTGACTTAGCGAGAAGAGATATGATATATCATTTTCTTAGAAAAGCTCACAGTTTTTAGCTATGCCCAATTTGTAAAGCACTAGGAATCAACTAAGGCAGAATGTTTCATGTTATACATCTACATAGTGACAGAGTTCAGAAAAGGGAGAGTCACATCATAAGCTTCTAGAACTGCAAAATGAACTATTAACTATGGCGGACCCTATTTTATCTGTGTGGTTTCCTAGCATTGCCAAAAACATAAACTTGTATTTAGTGTATTCTGTACGTATTTTTGAATTCTCACGAAGGGACTTGTGGCAGGCAAAGGGGAGTCTTATTCCAAAAGGGATACTCAGGCATTTGTAGACATGGCCCCGTGTTGGTAATTCAGACAAAGTAATTAGAGATTATGACTGTGGGAGTCTGGAGTATATGTGATGAATGGTATTAATTGGGAGTGAATTGATGCTGGTGGGTAAGGAAAGATAATTTCTCCAGCCAATTTCTCCAGCTAAGTCCACATGAAACTATTCCCCAGACCAATCCATTATTCCCATCAAAAGGCATTTATTAAATGTTTATTTGCATATCATACTATGATAAAGGGAGGAACCAACCAACTCTTGGAACACACTCCCTTGTGTTAATAGATAAACTGAGGCACATTAAAATGTCTAAGAGTTTACCTTAGCAAACATCAATTCAAATCCAGCAGCACTCTACCAGCAGGAGCTAAAGGAAGGGCTTTTGTAGAGCAGACAAGGAGACAAAGCAGGGAAGTTATGTGATTGGCTGTAGCTTAAGAGCTTGCCTTTTTTGGGAAAGACTGGTTGGCTGTTTGTGATTGGTTCTTCTTAAGTTTAGATTTCTGAACCTCGAGGCATTTACAGGAATTGACACTAGCTTAGGTTTCCATTTGCTCACCTAGGCTCCTGATGTATTAGAGTCAGCTTAGCCTAACGGCTTCCTTGTTTACTTTAGTACTTGACATACGTAACCTATTTAAGTTTGGAGAAAAGAGCAAGCAAACTTCATATGGAGTTTAGAGCTTCAAATAAAGAAAGTTGTGTACTTAGTAATACCTTTTTTTTTTGAGAGGAAACCAATTGAGTTCTCATTTTTCTTGTTCAGAGTTTCCAAATATCTCCATAGTTAGAGATTCATGTGAGCTTGTTTATGTATATAACTGATCAAAATATGGAACTGACTCAAGATCTCTGATTTTTGCTTCCAAACTAAACTCTCACTACCCAAGGAAGACGTGTACAGCAGTACCATGGACTGTAACATCTGTGATGCCAGGGCCAAGTCTGAACTGTCTCCAGTGGGTCCTGAGTACCTGCAAAAAGCTTGGGTGAGAGAAAGTATGTAAAATCATCTGTTAAATGACAAAGCCCTCAGTTCTGGTTGGATTCAATACAGATAATTTCTCAGGACAGTTCCATAAGGGAAGACATTAAATCTCTGTCAATCACCTATCATGTCCCAGACTTTATACTAATCACTTTACATAATCCCTAGCAAGACCCTTCTCTTTATTTTAAAATGGTTATAATAGTATCTGTTTGGTTTTTATGGCAATAGAAGGAATCAAGTAATAGTATGTGAAGAACTTGTCACTGTGTCTGACATAGAGCACATTTTTAGTTACCTTTCTCTTCTTTATGAGGCTGTTGTTAGCTTTTTCTTCTTTCCTTTATTATATTCAATATCCACCCAACATGCCTCACTTTGATTTTTTATGTCTGTATTTAGGTGATGAAAAAGCTTATCAGAGATGCTGGCTATGTTTAACATCATTTTTAAGGAAATTCCTCAGTGACGCCCATCTTCCTCTTCACTGGTCTCCTTCCTTTAATATTATTGAATGATAGTTTCGCCACAACAACAGCCTAGACCTCTAATATCTATCACTGGTACTATTGAATTGTTTCTAAGCCTAACAGCTTCTAATTTTGTCTCTTGCAATTCATACTCCTCTGTCCTCTAAGAGAGATCTAGCCAAAATACAAATTTTTTTAACATCTTTATTGTAGTATAATTGCTTTACAATGGTGTGTTATTTTCTGCTTTATAACAGATTGAATCAGCTATACATGTACATATATCCCCATATCTCCTCCCTCTTGCATCTCCCTCCTGCCCTCCCTATCCCATCCCTCTAGCTGGTCACAAAACACTGAGCTGATCTCCCTGTGCTCTGCGGCTGCTTCCCACTAGCTATCTGTTTTACATTTGGTAGTGTATATATGTCCATGCCACTCTCTCACTTTGTCCCAGCTTACCCTTTCCCATCCCCATCCCCGTGTCCTCAAGTCCATTCTCTAGGTCTGCGTCTTTACTCCTGTCCTGCCCCTAGGTTCTTCATAACCATTTTTTTTTTTTTTTAGATTCCATATATATGTGTTAGCATATGGTATTTGTTTTTCTCTTTCTGACTTACTTCATTCTGTATGACAGACTCTACGTCCATCCACCTCACTACAAATAACTCAATTTCATTTCTTTTTATGGCTGAGTAATATTCCATTGTATACATGTGCCACATCTTCTTTATCCATTCATCTGTCAATGGACACTTAGGTTGCTTTCATGTCCTGGCTATTGTAAATAGAGCTGCAGTGAACATTGTGGTACATGACTCTCTTTGAATTATGGTTTACTCAGGGTATATGCCCAGTAGTGGGATTGCTGGGTCATATGGGAGTTCTATTTTTAGTTTTTTAAGGAACCACCATACTGTTCTCCATAGTGGCTATATCAATTTACATTCCCACCAACAGTGCAAGAGGGTTCCCTTTTCTGTACACCCTCTCCAGCATTTATTGTTTGTAGATTTTTTGATGATGGCCATTCTGACTGGTGTGAGGTGCTACCTCATTGCAGTTTTGATTTGCATTTCTCTAATGAGTAGTGATGGTGAGCATCCTTTCATGTATTTGTTGGTAATCTGATATATTCTTTGGAGAAATGTCTATTTAGATCTTCTGCCCATTTTTGGATTGGGTTGTTTGTTTTTTTGATATTAAGCTGCATGAGCTGCTTGTAAATTTTGGAGATTAATCCTTTGTCAGTTGCTTCATTTGCAAATATTTTCTCCCATTCTGAGGGTTGTCTTTTCATCTTGTTTATGGTTTCCTTTGCTGTGCAAAGCTTTTAAGCTTCATTAGGTCCCATTTGCTTATTTTTGTTTTTATTTCCATTTCTCTAGGAGGTGGGTCAAAAAGGATCTTGCTGTGATTTATGTCACAGAGTATTCTGCCTATGTTTTCCTCTAAGAGTTTTATAGTGTCTGGCCTTACATTTAGGTTTTTAATCCATTTTGAGTTTATTTTTGTGTATGGTGTTAGGGAGTGTTCTAATGTCATTCTTTTACATGTAGCTCTCCAGTTTTCCCAGCACCACTTATTGAAGAGGCTGTCTTTTCCCCATTGTATATTCTTGCCTCCTTTATCAAAAATAAGGTGACCATATGTGTGTGGGTTTATCTCTGGGCTTTCTATCCTGTTCCATTGATCTACGTTTCTGTTTTTGTGCCAGTACCATACCATCTTGATGACTGTAGCTTTGTAGTATAGTCTGAAGTCAGGGAGCCTGATTCCTCCAGCTCCATTTTTCTTTCTCAAGATTGCTCTGGCTATTTGGGGTCTTTTATGTTTCCATCGAAATACAAATTTGATCATTTATTCCCTTGTTTAATCTTTTCAGTAGCCTGGAATAGCCTACAGACAAAGCCCAGACCCCGCAGCCTGACATACAGGCTCCTACCTTCCTCTTGAAACTTGCATAGTTCAGCTGCTCCTATGGAGGTTGCATTCCCATGCACACGAATGATCTTCTTGTTCTACAACTTTGCACTTTTGCTTAGCCGGCCCTTCTGCTGTGTTTCCTCCCTCTCTTTTCTTACCTTTCTTTACCTCACCAACTCATCTCATTCTTTCAGAGACTGCTAATGCAGCTGTTCTTCTTGGCAACTTAAGGAAAGATTAGGTACCCTTCCTTAATGGTTCCTTATCATCATGTGTTCTGATTATGAGGACTTAAGATATTACATTGAAATCATTCATTAGCACCTGTTGCTCCCACAGTAGTCTAACCCAGAAGTCAGCAAACTCTTTTGGTAAAGAGACAAGTAATAGATATTTTAGCTTTCTGGGGCACATGGTCTCTGTCACAACTAGTCAACTCTGCCGTTGTAGCACAAAAGCAGTCAAAGATAATAGGTAAATTAAGGAGCTTGAATGTGTTCCCATACAACTTTATTTACAAAAATAGATTGCAGGCCAGATTTGGCCTGTGGCTTGTAGTTGGTAAGTTCTTGATAATGGAAATCACAATCATGTCTTATCTTTCTTGGTATCTTCAGCACCTGTTTTGGTGCCTGGGATCGAAGGGTTGCTCAATACATGTTAATTGAACTAGGAGTGTGTTAGCCCCTCCAAACCATCACATGCCAAGTGCTTATTCTTGTTTTTATTTGAAGTACAGTCGGGTTGCTGTTAAACAGTTTCAATTCTGTATCCAGCTGGCATGCCTCATTTGAGGACCAAAAGTGAGTCAGTACTTCCTAAATTAACAGTTTACACTCTAAAAAGGAGATCCGTGTATCCTGCCTGAGCATCTAAGGCTTCTTGCTAATTTTCTCAGGTATTCCATTACCCTTGGGTCTTTCAGCTCTCCTTGAAACCAGCCACAGTGCCATCTGCAACCTGTTTATTGAAAGCTGTGTGACTAAGTACAGTGATAGAATTTTTCAATCAATACCCAATTGTAGCAGAAGCCAGTGGAGAGATTTCAGGGCAGCTGTAACATGCTGAGGTAACTTGGTGTCTCTAAGAAATCAGGCAGCAGAGAGCAGTATTAACTGAGTTCCATCAATCACACATGTGGGCACTGGGCCTGAAATTTGGTATAGGAGCTAGAGGATTGCATGATGTGTATTTGGTTGTGTAAACCCAGGCAACAAATTCATCTGAACTCTGCTTATGACATTCAGCTGGTTTGGGCCCTTTGTAACAATTTTCTTTTCTTTTCTCCAGTTCAAAAATTCATCAGTCTCCTCTGTGCACATAACACAAAAGGAAGAGCAGTGGCACCTAATGGTAACCCTGGGAGAGTTGGTACCAAGAGGGAATATAGCCTAATAGAAAGAAACTTGGAAGTCAAAAGACCCAGAATTCAAATTCCAGCTGTTCCTCCTACTGCGTATTTTGGGTCTGAGCCAGGTTACATCCAGAGCGTTAAGTTTTCCTGCCTTTACAGTGGGGATAATGCCTGCCTGCCTGCCTGCCTACCTGCCTGCCTCATCACAGTGTCTCAGTGAATTTCAAAGCAATTTTGGGCTTTGAAAATGCTATGCAATGATAGTTGTTGTATTATGAGCACCTCAGTTATTCCGCTTCTCCAGGGAATGATGTGTCAACCCTAAGTGAATTTCCCTTATAATTTAATCTGTTAAGTGCCAGGAGTTTAATTTTAACAAAGTTTATGTAAGTCTTTCTCAAAGAATGCATAGCAAACTAACTGCTTTATTAAACCAAATAGTCGATGCAGATTTAACCCATGTGCTGTTCAGAGTTAACACTGGGAATTCTGCTTCTGTTTGCAGTATCATAGCTGTAGGTGCTGCTGGCTGTGGAACTGACATGTGATTGGGCTCTGGCTTAGAAGGAGTATGGCTTTTGCCTTCTGGAAAAATCCCAACGACTTTGTTAAACTGAGCTATTTGCCTCTTTTCCACAAAGGGAAAATGCATAGTTGGAGAATTATCGAAATACTGTTGTAGTATCCAACAACATCCAACATCCAACACCACGGAGTTTGATCTCTTCTTAGAAAGAAGTGAAATGAGAGCCCAAGGGTTTAATGACCTGCTCGTGATGATATAGAAAATGAGTGTCAAAGCTCACACCCAGGGCTTCCCTGGTGGCGCAGTTGTTGAGAGTCTGCCTGACGATGCAGGGGATATGGGTTCGTGCCCCGGTCCGGGAAGATCCCACATGCTGCGGAGCGGCTGGGCCCATGAGCCATGGCCGCTGAGCCTGCACGTCTAGAGCCTGTGCTCCGCAACGGGAGAGGCCACAACAGTGAGAGGCCCATGTACCCCCCCTCCAAAAAAAAAAAAAAAAAAAAGCTCACACCCAATCCCTGATCATCTGACAACATTAACAGTAGTGGACATTTGCATAGAGCTTTACAGTTTCCAAAACATTGGCATATCTGTATCTTATTTGGAAGTTGACAGAATGGGGGTCACTCCCTCCATTTCCAACATGTTAAGTGACTTTTCTAAGGCCACCCAGTTGCTGTCTGGTTGGGGAGAGATGCTGGGGACATGCACCTATCTTCTGATCACAGGTTCCAGTTTCATTCCAAGCCATCATATTTCACACCCCTGCACTGTGCCTTGTCTATTAGAGCATGCCGTGTAAGTGCTGCATGGCATCTGGGGCAGTGTGGCTTTGCTGACTGCTCTAAATTTTCTTCCTGAAAAAAGATGTCTTCTCTCAATAAGTTCTTCCTGTTTCAGAGCAGTTTCTCCAGTGTGGCCGTTGGTATGCTCTGAATTGTTCATAAAGCATTTAAAACCTTACTGTGAGGTCTGTACCACTGGTCCTAGCAGTCACAGGCACCTTCACATCATATCAGCTCTTACCCACTTGGACTCACAGTCTGCTTCTGTCTCCAGCCTCATCTCCTGCCCCTTTTTTCTTAGCATTTTCGGTTCCACCCATGCTGAATTAATTGAAGTTCCCAGCATAAGGAAGCCTCTTTTTTTTGCTGTTTTAGTAAAAAACATTTCAGCTGGAAGCGATGTAACCCCAACTCAAACTGGCTTAAACATACCAGGGAATTTATGGGCTCCTGGAACTAACAATCCAGGGATAGATCAGGCACTGCTGGACTCAGTATTTCCAAATTAGTATAAGGAAGACGTCTGTCTCTCTTTTCCCTTTCCTTCAGTCTGAATTTTTCTGTGTTAGATTTCTTTCTTAGGCCAGTTCTCTCAAGTGGAAGGAAAGATGACCACTGGCAGTTCCAGATTTATATTACCTAAGCAATTCCATTGGAATGAGAGTACTTCCTACCACCTCCAACACTATGATAGCATCAAGAAAATGGTCTTTTTGAATTGGCTTAATTATATATTTCCATACTTAGAATTGGGACATGCAATGAGTTCAACCCAATCCACACAAACTGAGAGTAGGGATAAGAGAGATTCCTGAAATAAAACAACACATCGTGTTACTGTTAATGGGGAGTGAATGCTGAACAGGCAAAAACAGCAAACTTTCACTACGTGCGCTAAAAGGCCTGTCCCTCAGTTCACCCTGTTAAAATATCTGGTGCCATGTTACTCACCTAGAAAACTCCTGTTTATCTTTCTAAACCCTACTCATAAGCCTTTTACCATGTGGATGATTTGGGGGTAAGTTACTTAACCTCTGTATGTTTTAGTTTCTTTGTCTACAACATTTAGAAATAATCAAGCATCAGACTAAGGCCCTCAGTTGGTCAATGTGTCCTCAGTATGGCTCTGTCTCAGTATTACTGATTATAGTAATGTCCTATGAAACCGAAAAAATGAATGTGAAGTGATTTGGCCTTTTATTTAATGTCTCACAATCTGCTAGACTATAAACATTACTGTTTACTCTGCAGCTCTTGAAATAAGACTTAGTTCTTTCATCAGTTGCCTTGACACAGTCTGGAATTTATAAATCTGATAGACAGTAAGGCATCTCTGCCGTCATGCCCAGGAGGTTGCTACTGTCATCTCAGGAGACTCCTAGTCTGAGAGACTGGAACCCCCTCTATCCCCTCTCTCCATATGCTCTCTTCATCTTCATGTTAAGAAATGTCCTAAGTCCTCAACTCCTTGCTTTTAGTCTTTGACATGTTCTGCTGCTGTAGCCAATCTCTACTTCTCTTCCTTCCATGTCTTTCCTATCTACTGCTTCTCAGGTTCTCCGATTTTATATCTAATGATCATCAATTCCTTTTTTATTCCTAATTTGAGATACAATCAAAACACCCTTTTGGATGATAATCTCATTCACTTCATTTGGTTACCTAGGTGTTTTCTCTTGTGCTTACTGCTTTGACAGTGTTCTCCATTCCAGTAATTTCTTGGGTATAATTTTGGATATGCTATCATTCTGGATGCTGCAAGTTCCTGATTCCTCTTTTGAAAAATAGCAAATGGTAAATACCAGCACCATGAATGGTTAGTGAAAGAAGAGGAAATGATTTAACTGTTGAGGTAGATTTTATTTAAAAGTTCGAAAGCTGCTAGCATTGTTCTTATGATTCAGAATTTTTCTTCTCCATTGCCCAATGCATAGGTATAAAATTTCATTTATACTGTATATTCTGTTCTGTTGAAGAAGAAAATAGAAGCCAAAGCACTTGTAACAGGCCAATAGAAGCCACCTGAGTATCTTCTCCAATGATAACAGGAAGTTTAAAGTGCCTAGTGACATTCAGCTAAATCTTTTGCTGGTTTTAGAAGTCTACTCTGTGATTTGCAATTAATTTATTCAGTAAGGAGCGATTGCTTATGTATTATGTGCCAAGAACTGGGTGCGGAACTGGAGACAGAGGGATGAAAGACATGACGTGCATACTTGAAAAGCTCAAATCTCTTAGGCCAGACAGACTGGTAAGAAGACAGTTAGGAGAGTATGATAAGTGATGAAATGTCTCTGGAGGAATACAGGAGGGGCCTTATAGTGCATTAAATAGTGACCCCCTCCCCAAATATATGTCCATGCCCTAACCCCCAATACCTGTAAATGTGACATTATTTGGAAATAGGGTCTTTGAAGATCTAGTTAAGGATCTTGAGGTGACACCATCCTGGATTTAGCGGGGGCCCAAAATCTAATGACTTGTGTCATTCTAAGAGAAATGAGAGGGAGATTTGAGACAGGGCCCCCCTGGGGAAGGCCATAGAAAGATGAAAGTAGAGATTGGATTTAGGAAGCTACAAGCCCCGGAATGCCAAGAACTGTTGGCAGCCAGAGAAGCTGGGAGAAAGGCACGGGGCACGTTCCCCCCACAGCCTCCAGAAGGCATGAACCCCATTGAAACCTTGATTTCAGACAGAGAGAGAGTAATATTTTTTGTCTGTGTTAACTCACCAGTCAGTGGTAACTTCTTACAGCAGCTTTAGGAAACTAATACAGGCCTTTAACCTAGACTGCAGGCCTGGGGTGAAAGAGGGTCATCCAACATAAAATGCTTCCCAGTTCAGGAGACGTTTCAGCTGTAGATTGGAGGCCAAGGAGGAGTTAACCAATTTACCGATGGGGAAGAGAATTCCAGGCAGCAAAAATACATGTAAGCGTAGTCCATTTTATTGCCAGAGAAAAAGCCTCCCTAATTCATAACTCTGTAGAAGAAGGGCAAGAGACATGTTACTTACCCAGTTTGTTTCCTTTGGACAAAGTTCTTGCTTCTACTCTGCGGAGTCTACCTGGTCCATAGATTATTGGGGGAGCTGTTGACTCCTCTCACGCCTCCACTTCTATCACACCGGTTTAGGGGACCGTCGGTTTCTCATCTGAATTATTGTAATAGCTTTATAAGTGGTCTGTTTGCTTTTATTGTCGCCTTTTCCACCCCATGGTCTATTTTTCCTCAACACAACAGCCAGAAAGATCCTGTTAAAACCTAAGTGACATTATGTCACTCTGTAGCACAAAACATTCCAACGGCTATTTCATTCAGAGCAAAAAGCCAAAGTCCTTAAGTGTCCTAAAGACGCTAAGAGAAGAGAGGTTCCATGACCTTTCTGCTGCCATCTCCTGTGACTCAGCCCCTGCCTCACCTGGCCTGCTTGCCGTGCCAGAAGGTGCTGGGTAAGGGCCTGTGCCAGCACCTTGGCACTGAGCTGTTCCCTTTGCCCAGAACACTCATCACCCTCCTTGTCTGCCTGGTCTGCTCTCTCTCATCCTTTATGTGTCTGTTCAAATGTCAATTTATTAGGCCTTTATGACTACCCTACGTAGGTATTAACCCCTCTCCTAACACTTATCTCCCTTACTCTGCTTTAGTTTTCCCCGTAACACTTACTATTATCTGAATTTTTGTACTTTTGCTTGTTTGCTTGTTTTTCCCCCACTAAAAGGTAAGCATCATAAAATCAGAGACATTGTCCGCTCTGATCATTGTTATATGTTAACTGCCTAGCAGAGTACTCGGTGCATAGTAAGATTTCAACTGCTGATTTTTGAATGCCTGGATCAACTATTCTTAGATTTTTTTTTTAACTGTGAACTTTATAAAAGAAATGAAAATGTTTGATAGGAATTTCGAAACCCATGCTTTATTTAAAAAAAAACAAGTTTCAAGTGTAATATTATAGAAAAGAGATGACTGAGGCCTGCAGTGGGTTCTGATATTCATTCCATGTTCCTTCTCACTGAAAAAACAAATGAGCAAACAAAAAATTGGGGTTGCCAAGTACTTTTTTTTTTTTTTTTTAACCTGAACTCCCTTTTTACTTCTTACAATTATCCAAGGAAAGATTATAGTCCTTGAGGCCCAAATGTTATCAAATGGCTTCTGAGGGAGGCTCTGCTTCTCTCCTGTGTATTTTGCAAATGCTGGCTGGGCTGTGAGATGCCCCATGTTGTCTTTCTGTCCCTCTAACCTCGTACTCTGTACCTGTCATTTCCTTGCTGGGATCGTAGTACACTGATCAGAATGAACAGTCTCTGCACACTGTGGGTATAGAGGAGATATTTAAAAATTCTTTGCATGAGGAGATTTCCTTCCAGCTGAGAGTCTGAGCTGGGAGCAGCTCCTCAGCTGGGCAGAAAGTTGGACGCCATGAAAACTCCTTTATAACACCCTCAGGAAATAGTAGCCACAGCATCTTGCTTACCCTCTTCATAGGCAGCATCATGTGGGCTAACCAGATGGATACAAAAGCAAGCTCAGCCTGTGTGGGGAACTGTGCCTGGGGCGGTAAGGCAGCCAGTGAAAGTGGCAAGGGACAAATCTGGAGAGGAAGGCAATGTATCAGGCTCTGTGCCACTTGCTTTCATGTTTATATTGTCATTTAACTTGGAAACAAATTTGATGAAGAGGTATTTATGTCTTCATTTCACAAGTGAGCCCACAGAGGCTCAGAGAAGGTGAGTAATTTAGCGGAAGGTCACACAGCTAGTGATTTAATCCAGGTTTCTCTGATTTCAGGGGCTGTGTTCTTTTTACCTGTACCATGCTGGCTATAAATTAGAAATACGTTTAGAGGGATTTGAGCTTAAATATTTCAAAAGGAACACTGGCTGAAGAATGAGGGCAGCTCATGTTGTAGATGAGATATAGCTAAACATCTAGACCATACAGATAACCAGGCGGTGGTGAAGGCTAGAGGCCCGGTGGGTGTGTATGAACATGAAAACAGCCATTAATCAGGCAGGCTCGCTTAAGAGGACCCTGGGTTTTGACTTTGAAGGCAGCCAAGGAAAGGTCAAATATATGTTTTGAGTCCACCAGCAAGCAGCACTCTTTGGAATTCCTTTGCATTCTACAACATGATAATTAATAATTCTAACTCTGGATTCATTGGTCGGGACCTTCCAGCATGGAACTGAAAAGCAGTACATTTTCAACAAAATACAAATGTAGCCTGATAGCCCTGTGAATTAGGGTTTCATTTACCCTTGGTTCCCCACATCAGTGTATTTGTCCTCAAATGGGTTTCCCCACTGTGTATATAAGTATGTAACTAATAATAATAATTTAAATCGTTTGAGTACCTGGGACTAAGCATTTGACCTTTATTCCTCATAACAACCATGTAATGAGGAGGGTATTTTTCTTTCAATTTTGTCGTGAGGGAAATAAAGTTCACTGATATTTCTAGATCAGCCCCAGGTCACACAGCTAGAAAATGGCAGATGTGAGATCAGCAGTCATGGTGCCCATTTCTGAAAGCCTCTCATCTGACAGCCTAGGTGTCTGTCTGTGGTAGGTATTACAGAGTGTGGGTGCAGAGAGCAGTGTTTGCTGCAGGGTCTGATTGCTAAGTTAATTCTTCTTCATTCCTCTATTCTTTTTATGCTTTCATCCTTCTCTCCTCCCTTATTTCTACCTTCTCTTCTTCCCTCCCCACAATCTAAATCCCCAAACTAGTTTTCACCCATTGGGTAAAGTTGGCATCACTTCTCAGATACCTGATGCTGTTTTAGAATCCCAGAGCCTGAAATTCTTTGTCTCTGCTTCCTAATTAACTTTCTCTTGAGCAGGTCATCTACTTCTCTCCTCTCAGTTTTCCCATTTACAGAATGAAGGCACCATTACAAATCACCATTCAAGATTCTTATGAAGCACTTTCTAAAACAAAAGCTTAAAACTCTTTACAAATCTGGGAAACTGTTCAAGTTCCAAGATGGAGGTGGGAAATTGAAGAGCTCTCTTGAGAACTTGGGTCCACCCGAATTACCCAGCTTCTGTCACTGCAGCTGGGATCCGTATCTCACTCAAGATTTAACGTCTAATTCCATGCGGTTATATAAAAATCACATAGTGATTTTTCCTGGGAGAGCTTGCTGGAATTTATTTCTTAAAGTCTCTAGACTGTGACCTCCAGGGGTAATAGATGTGTTGGGCTCCAGTATGGCAGTACAGCAGGGAACCTTCTGACCCTCGCACCCCAGGCTTTCTCCTCAACTGCTTTTCACAGCTAGCACTTGCAGGCTCCCATTTCCTAATGCTCCAGTAAACGCTGAACACCAAATTTTGAATTGCTTTCAGAGTTTTTGTTGCAAAGATGTAATTTGACTGTTGCCCTAGTTTGTACATTGTAGGGAGTCCCAAACTAACTTCCTGAATTTTGCTTTTGGAAATTTGAACACCATCTCTCATTCTGTTCCTCTTCTTGGGTTTTTGTCTTAATCCCGTTCATCATTTTCTTTGTTACTGATTCCAGTGCTCAACAAGCTCTCAAACTCTGCCATCGATTTGTGTACCGGTTAGGGAAGGTAGGCTGTGAAGAGTTTTGATATTTGAAAGAAAATGCTGTACTATATTAATTAACCTGGAGAGAAAGAGATTGACAGATTTAAAAAGAACTAACATTTACCGAGTGCTTACGATGTCAGGGCATTATGTCAAGTACTTTACCTGCACTATCTTACTTAAGCCCGGTAGTATCAGTATGATGTAGGTTCTCTTAGTGACCTAGTTATACAGGTAAGGAGTATGAATGTAAGTTCATTTGTATCTTTTTTTTTCTTTAAATACAAAGCAAAAGTAGACTTACAGACATAGAGAACAAATTTATGTTACCAAAGGGGAAATGGGGGGGGAGGGATAAATTAAGGGTTTGGGATTAACATATACACATTACTATATGTAAAATAGATAAGCAGCAAGGACCTACTGTGTAGCACAGAGAACTACATTCAATATTTTGTAATGACCTGTAAGGGGAAAGAATGTGAAAAAGAATGTATATATATGTATATACATATATATGTATATAACTGAATCATTTTACACCTGAAACTATCACAACATTGTAAATCAACTATACTTCAATAAAAAAATAAAAATTAGAAAGAAAGTTAGAAAGAAGTTTGATGCTCAAGGAGATGAAGGAACTTTCCAAAAATAATCACAATGGTAATCATTTTGCAATATATAAATGTATCACACCAGCATGTTGTACACTTTAAACTTACACAATGTTGTATGTCAATTATATCTCAGTAAAGCTAGGAAAAGAAATCAACCAGCTAATAAGGGCTGGAACCATGACTGGAACCTAGGTCTCTCTTTCCAGAGTCATGCTCTTAACCGCTCACTGAGCCATAGGTGGTCCTGAAAGACTTACCGAGGCACCCCGGTTGTTTGGGTGATGTGTCAGTGATTGACCCCACCCCCCAGGGGCACCCCCCAGAGGCTGAATATCCCTCATTCCCAAGTTCTTAGTAATTTCCTGTTGAGTTGTTCTCCCTTTTAGATGATTCTTCCAGTTCTACATTTCAGAGATTTTAAAATCATAAAAATGAATTCATATTCAATATTTTGATTCTGCCTCCCTAAGAAAGAGACCACTCTTGTTCTGAATGAAAGTGAGTTGGGGAAAAATAAGATAATATTGGCAGTCCTAAATCCTTCATAAGACCAGTGGGTATCTGGTGAGACAGGCAGAGCAGAAGTGGCCTGTCTGTGAAGTAGCACACATCCTGCGTTCATGACATCCCAGCTAATCCCCCCCACTGCTCGTTCCTCACAGCCCCTCTTCCAGGCAGCTGAAGCCTCTTTTAGTTCCACTCAGTTGTGCTCCATGCCTCTCTACCTTTGCAGACACTGTTCCTTCCTCCTGACTTTAACACCCTTGGCCCCAAGCTGCCTGATGGTTTATTATTTATTTTTCTGATTCAGCTGAGGCAGCAGCTCTTCTTTGGAGCCATTCTTGACCTTCCAGGCAGAAACAACCCTTTCCTTCTTTCTGCCTCCTTTTGGTTTTGTGTATTGCTAGGATCTGTAAAGCATTATGCGATCCTAGCAATCTGCTCCTTAGGGCCTTTGCACTTGTGGTATCCTCTGCTTGGAGCACTCTTCTGCCTGATAACTGCATGGCTCACTCTTTCTCCTCTTTGGGTCTTTTCTCAAATGCCATTGTCTTAGTGCCTTCCGTGGTTACCCTGTTCAATTACAACCTTCCCCGCTGGCGTACCTCATATCCCCCTGGTCTGCTCTATTTTTGACCATAACACTTGTCATCATCTAATTTGCCATCTCACTGACATGTTTATTTTGTTATTCTGTATCTTCCCGCTAGAATATAAACCCATATGTTGACATGTTTTTATCTGTCTGTCTGAGCCCTGGTTCTCAGAATAATCCTTGGCACAGAGGGTACTCAATAAGTGTTTATTAATTACTAAATTAAGGGACTGCCTTCTCTCAACTTTCATCATACTGACATTTTGAGCTGGACGATTCTTTGTTGTGAGGCTGCCCTGTGCACGTAGGATGTTCAGCAGTATCCCTGATTTCTACCCACCAGTAGCATTCCTCCAGCTGTAACAACTAAAAATGTCTCCAGACATTTCCAGATATCCCCTTGGGGGGGATATTGCCCTCAGGGAGAATCCTTGTGTTAGAATCCCAGATCCTGGAAAACAGGGATCATATCTGTTTAGAGTATCTGGTGTCAAGCACACAGTAGATGACTGATAAATTTGTAAAGCTGGAATGATCTGACTTGGTCAAATGTTTATCTCAAATTTCACGATATAGTTAGTTTGTACACAAGACTGTCTTCTCAAACTTTATTTTCTCTATATAATTAAATTACTCTACCAAGAAATATGGGTTCAGTTTCACCAGAGTTCAGGATGATATAGAGGAAGGCAGAGTTGCAATAAACATGACCATGGCCCTTAAGAATCTCATAGTCCAGTTATAGAAACATATATATAGCACCCCCCAAATGCAGAAGGATGCATTGTCTCTCCCTTCAAGCTATGCCACTCCTGTCTAGTTCACCTTCTGTAACAGATTTTCTATAAAAGCCTAGTGAGCAAATATTTCAGCTTTGCAGGCCATATGATCTCAGTTGTAACTACATCCATAGAAAATAACACTTGTAGACATTTTCTTATCTTTTCAGTCTTTCTAGAGCTAAAACCAACATCTCAATGTGAAGATTTCAAGGTTAATCTAAAAGTGACTCTATGCCCACATCCTATCACAAAATGCTATGGACTAGAAAAATGTGGCTATCACCAAGAATGTATGAAACAAGTACATGGTTTAAACCGCAGTTTTAGTGGGTTGGGAAAGCAAGTCGTTGATTCATAGCTGCATTTATAAATTACGTACAACAGAATATAATACAATACCATACATGGAAGGCAGTACAGTACAGTATAATGCAAGGCAATATGATAGAAAATACCAGAACGCATTACATGTACTAAGAGTACATTTTATATTTCTGGTTGTCTGTGTGTGTACGTATGGGGTTTCTGATGTAAAACTTATTGCGAACTATTTAGTGTAATAAAAAAGATCAGCAAAGCACTGTTTTAAACCAACTAGAATAATGGATAGAAAAATGGAAAAGTCTATATGCAGATACCCAGGCAAGACACTATTGTACCTTAAGGTAGGTAACAAATCTGGAAAGGGGATGAGAGATGGCATGATGGGGAGGATGGCTCACAGATTGTAAAACGCCCCTGCTTCCCCACATGGCTTACTGTGTTCTGTTCTAATGTTCAATCTCTAACCTTGATGTGAGCTATCAGCACCTGTTCATTTTCTTCATTTATTTGTTACCTTTCTGCAGGACAAAACCATGACCTGAACTGTCTTTTCCTGTGCTTCTCCACCTGGCAAAAATCCCACTCCTTCTTCCAGGCCCAGCTCAAATGCCAGCTCTGTTGCAAAGCTTTGCCCAGGTGCACCAGGCACAGTTAATCACGTTCTTCTCCACGTTCTCTCAGTACTTTATTTGTACTGCTACAGGGGCACAGATCACATTTGAATGTGCTTGGTTTTATATGTGCCATTCTCTGCTACTCGATCGTGAGCTTCTTGGGCATGGAGGCAATTTTCATGTCTCCTTTTAGACTTCTCAGCACTCAGCACATTATCTATGTTCTATTATGTTCTGAACAAGGTGAGGAATAAACCACAAAGCAGACATGGTGGAGGGGGGTGATCTCACCTTTATTATTGACAAGGCTGGATTGGAGAACACGAGTTTAAGTCTGTAAGTCAAGCTGGTTTGCTAAGAATAAACACAGAATAAGACCAGCTTACCCACTGAATCCCAGGGAGAAAGGCATCATCAGGGAAGTAAGGAAAATTGATACCATTTGAAGGCATCTCACTCCCAAGAGAGAAGCGAGGTAGGCATGGAGTTTTACTGAGCGTGACCAGATGTTAAATATTTTCTCCCCCCTTTGGAATTTAGGTGCATATAGTCAAATTAATTATAATCTTTGGTTTATGACACCTTGTAACCATTGGTCCATGGTGGCCAGCTTTTATTTATTTTGATATCTTGATAGTTATTTTTAATAATGAAATTCACACCTACTAACTCACCATCCAAAATAAAACTAGAAATGTAAATATTACTCACTCCTAATGATAGTTTTTCTCAGCCCATTCTCCTGTTTCTCCCACCCAAGGGACATCATCCTGATATATATTGTTTCCAAATTTACCAATACAATAAATCTCTCTACCTCCCCAGGGACAGAATGAGCAAAGCTGGCAAAGAGAGGGCAGAAATGCGCTTAAGGAAAATGCTTTCTCAAGGAAACCAGGAGGGAGGGAAAAGGGTTTACTTCTACCAGATGGTGTTGATATGTTTCCTTATTTTTTCAGAATACAGGGTGTCCCTAGAAACTAAATATAGGCCAGTTATACTTTAAGAGTATCATACCAAGTGTTTAGAACTTGGAGGGCTATTACTTTTTTTATTAGTGTAAAACTATTTTTGTCAAATTGAGCACATGGTGATAATACTAGGCATCCACAAACCTGGCGTCCGCAAACCCAGTTTCTCATTCTGTTCCCCTTAAAGTCCAAGTTTTGTTTCACATGCTAAGAATTTTTTAAATATAAAAGTAGTCTTTCTTTGGATAAACTCCCTCAGTTTTGAATTTTTTAATTTATTTTATTGCGCAGCAGGAAGAGTCCTTTCAAAAATAGAATCATACCATTTTAGAGTTGATCTGATCCAATATCTACCCCAGGGTAGCAGTTAATAACAAATGCCATTATAATGATGGATTCAAGTTTGTAATCTCATTGAATATCTGCGGTCTACAAGCCATACTTTGGAATCTAGAAAGTGGTCGACAAAGGAGTGACACACCCATGGTGCCTGAGTTCTTCTGAGTTTGCAAAAGAGCTATGATTCCAAGTCCCATGGCAAACCACATGATACTGCTGGGGTCACCAAGTCAACGAAGGAGGGACAATTAGCCCTTACTAAAGAATAAGTACCATAGCATAGGGATCTTTCACCGCTGCATCTCCAGAATCTAGATGAGGAACTGGTGCGTTATAGTACTGGTATTTGGAAAAGCAAAGGCCTGGTGGTAAGTTAAGACAGTCACATCCAGTTTTAAGCTTATTCCACTTGCAGTGCCCTGTGCTGGGTGGTTTACGTTGGTAGTTTAATTTAACCTGCACAGCATGGTGTTTTCATTATTATCATTATTGCTTTGCTCTTGAGAAAACTGAGGTCCAGAGGAGTGAAATTATTTGCTTAGGTCACACAGCTAATAAATACAGAGCAAGGATTTGGA
Source organism: Grampus griseus (assembly GCF_964374135.1). Lineage (NCBI taxonomy): Eukaryota > Metazoa > Chordata > Mammalia > Artiodactyla > Delphinidae > Grampus > Grampus griseus. The sequence goes on from NC_139002.1 coordinate 75,680,652, forward strand.
CCATGTGGTTTCTACCATCCTGTCTTCTCATAAGCTAGAAAGAGGTATAGAAGGTGACCTGGCTTCTTGTTCTGTTTATGCCATCAACTAAGTCATGTCGTGCAAATTATAGGTCCTGTGAGTACCAGAAGAAATGCTAGGTTCATAGTTGATCCAGAAGGGCCTATCCAGATATAAATAATGTGTGCACAATTTTTAGACTAGGATCCAATAGTGTGTTTTGATGTTTTATGAGGTTTCAAAGAAAACTCGCACTGATCTTGATTTCTCCAGAGTAGCTTAAGTTTTGGATGACATGCTCCTTTTTAATTTGCTTTTGTGTTTTTTTTGAAATTTTTGGCATATTACCTAAGGTTCAAGTAGGCAGTGAATTTCTTTATTCCAGATAAGTTCCAATAGAAGCAGTATGTGCAATTGGGTGAAATGTGACTTAAAATGGACAGAAATGGAGTTTAAGTAATAGGTGCATGAAGTTGCACAACTCCCTACACCCCTTCTTCAATGCAGTGTGTGAAATTTGGGAGATATTGTTTTCTTCCAATTTGTAGTCAGTGCCCTTAGCCCTTATGAGACTATTCAAAAAGGGAATAAACCTGCCTATGTGAATACCAGATTGCAGGGGAATCTGCACTGTATCTTATAAAGAGGAGGTAAGACTTTGAAGCCAAACAAGTCTTTGTTTGAATTGGCTCTGCTGCTTATCATCTGTGCAGCTTACAGAGGGCACTTGATTTCTGAGTCCCCATTTCACCATTTTTATTTGGAAACAGTAACACCTATCTGATATTTGATGATAAGGGCTACTACTACTCTTTTGAGAAACTAAATCAAGCACAAAGAACAAGGGTTGTGGGCTTCCCTGGTGGCGCAGTGGTTGAGGGTCCGCCTAACGATGCAGGGGATGCGGGTTCGTGCCCCGGTCCGGGAAGATCCCACATGCCGCGGAGCAGCTGGGCCCGTGAGCCATGGCCGCTGAGCCTGTGCGTCCGGAGCCTGTGCTCCGCAACAGGAGAGGCCACAACAGTGAGAGGCCCGCGTACCGCAAAAAAAAAAAAAAAAGAACAAGCGTTGCCTTAAACCCATCTTGGTGAAGCTGAACACCTTATAGGATGGGTTTATGTTGTCTGCGTATTAGACAATTTGTACAAGTTTCACAGTCATAACCAATTAATTTTATTTACGAAATACTTAACACTATGTGCCAAACACTATTTTAAGTCCCTTACAAATATTGACTCATTTTATCCTTATGGCATCCTATTTATTCTATCTGCACATTCTTAGAACATCACAAACATGCTTTCTTCACAAAATCTGTTATCATTTCTGTTTAAGAGGTGAGTAAATCAAGAGCACACGTGTATTATAAAACAACACCAAGTCTCCTAACCATGTCTGCTGATGTGTGTGTGTGCGCGCACGCGGGCACATGTGTGTACACAGATCTGGATCAAGTGCTGTTTGTGCCACAGAGAAACCCAGACTGAGCTTCCTGCTTCCAAGCCCCTGCCTTCTTTGGGTGCCACTTGAAACTTTTCTTTACCAGATTTGCATCTGTCATTCTTAGCTTGCAAAAAATTTTTCTTGTTCTGTTGTTAACTTCAATGCAGAGCTCTACTCTAAAAACCTAACTTGAAATGTTTGTCACCAGAGCCCACAATGTGTGATTTGGGGGACAAGAGGTTTCATATACATTTGTATACATATATTTATATGCATTTGGTTTCTGATGAACATACCAAGGTAGATATTGTCTAAAGCTTTTTTTTCTTAGTCTCAGGGTACTGAGATGCTGGAAATAGGAAATGGTATTCGAATACCAAGATACACACTATATATCTTCTGGCAGAAACAGAGGACCTCACAATTAATTGCTAAACTACAGAATGTTAAATCATCCAAGGGACATCAAATGATGTGGAAAATGACAATATTGTGAGAAGTTCTATTTACTTGAACTAGCATTCAGCTATCTAAAGACATAATGGAGCTTTTTAAAGTTAGACCCATATTATTTATGTGATAGTGCCAAAACATAACCATGACATTTTTCCAGGGTGACATTTTCCAACTGCAATTAAAAATCAAAACATTTGCTCACCGAGCTCTCATGTGAATAAAAGAAATCCCGTGTTAACAAGTTGCAGTCATCTTCATTAATGAGAAATTTTGCAGGTTAAGAACACAAAATTATTGGTTATCCAGCAGGGTTTGACAATAACTTATTCAGATGGAACTCTTGCACAGTTGTGAGAACAAGTGTTTTCCTGTCAGAACAACCTGCAGAATACAGACTAATTCATTCAGCAAATATTTTTTGAGCATCTACTGTGGCCTCAGATTCTGAGACTATGGTGCCACGGGGAGCAAAAATAATCACAGTACTTGCCATGATAGGTCTTGTAGTCCAGTGGATGGAAGAGGAGATGGTAATCAATTATGCATAAATGAACATTTATATTTAAAACTGCTAAGGAAAGGGGCATGGAAATATGCTCTGCTAGGGTGTAATAAGGGGAACTAATCTAAGGCTAGCAGGGTAGTGCGGAGATGGCCTTAGGATGACTTTGCGATGTTTGTCAAAAAGCTTTATCAAGTCTATACCCCTTGAAATAGGATTTGTACATGGAGGCACTTTCCCTGAAGGAATAATTTGAGATGTGTTAAACATTTTGTCTATAAGGACAAGGCATTGTTTTTATTATAGAAATGTTGGAAACATCTTAAATATTCAAAAGTAAGCACTTAGTTAAATTTATTATGTCCTTCAAAATTGTTTTGACTACCGAAAATCTTCAAAAAAATGTAAAAATATTTTTATTGTAATAAAAATGCTTAGTAAGAAAGAGTATCTACAAAAGAGTATTTTAAATGCCTTTGCCTTTATCCTAACCCTGTCCTTTCTAGCTCCTCAAATGATTCTTTGATTTCAAATATATCAATAATCATGCTAATAGCAACTGTAAGAGCTCTTCATACCAGCTACCATTTAGCACCAAATACTTTATATCCATTATTTCAATTGATCTGATGTAAACCAGTGAAATAGGTATTATTTCATTTATTTCTTTTTGTATACCGTGACTTTTAAATATGTCAACATAGATATGTATTCCCTGTGCAACAATGAAAGAATTGTTTCAATGCCCATGCTATTTACCATGAATTTCCTTACTGCCATTCTATCTAAGAGAAATCCCTTATCTTTTTGTGACAGCATTCTGTGAAGAGGGCTGCAGATATGGTGGAACATGTGTGGCTCCTAACAAATGTGTCTGTCCTCCTGGATTCACAGGAAGCCGCTGCGAGAAAGGTAACCTCATCTGGTGTGTGTCTCTGTGTGTGTGTGTGTGTGTGTGTGTGTGTGTGTGTGTGTGTGTGTGTTGGGGTTGGGGGGAGAGAGAGAGAGAGAGAGAGACTAGGCTTCAGAGAGAATGGAGGCTCTTCCTCTGGAGCTATAGTACTGTGGGTTGACTTAATACATTATGTCTTGATGGTGGATGTGGCTCTCCTAAAGTTGGGTACCTTTTGATGACTGTGTAATAGGCATCCTCCTTCTGAAAATAGAGCTTCATTTGCCCTCCCTCCAGCGTGTCTAATTTAGCAAGGTCGAGTCTTTTCTCTGCCTCCGTTTGCAGTGTGCATTTTTAGTGCTAATTAGAGATAAAGGCTGACAAACTGACCAGCTCCACTTAATCCTCTATTGGGTAGCGTCACAGGCAACCACTGGAGTTCTAGCAATCTGCGGCACCCACGGAATCTAAATGAGAACCACATGCTCCTTGTGTAAAAGCACATTAAATAACCCCAGCAGCAGGTTTATTGGTGTGCTTGGGATTTTATTATAATATTGGTTTACTAGGAACATTATCATTCATGGACCTGATAATATAAGCCAATTAGTATTGGTAAGATTCCGTTATGTACAGCTTTCTATCTGCAGTAAATGTAGTGTTTACACTGGGCACTATTTGGTGAAATCTAGCTCTTTTATTAATTGGAGAAGTCCTCCTACCTGTGTGTAAATGAAATTGACATTCGGTGCCAAAGTGGCAGTGTATGTATCAGTGCAAACAAGAGGTTTATGCCATGTGAAATTGAGTATTTCATTGTATTTTCCCATGAGCTTCATTAGGTTAAAATCACTGTGTTATGTGTTTCTGAGTCTGGAATGTCACACTGGACACTTCTCATAGTAGAGCAATAGCATGATGGCAATATGGTGCTATAGTCCTTATCCCTATTATTAGATGAGGGGGAGTATGTTTTCATCTAATGCCAAAGATCTAAGCAAAGCTCTTGCTTCCTTGCCTTCATGTTAAAGGTTTCTGAATTTAAATAATAATTTTTTTTTTTTTTTGCGGTACGTGGGCCTCTCACCGCTGTGGCCTCTCCCGTTGCGGAGCACAGGCTCCGGACGTGCAGGCTCAGCGGCCATGGCTCACGGGCCCAGCCGCTCCGCGGCATGTGGGATCCTCCCGGACCGGGGCACGAACCCGTGTCCCCTGTATCGGCAGGCGGACTCTCAACCACTGCGCCACCAGGGAAGCCCTAAATAATAAATTTTTTAAATGAGCCTGTTTATTATACCCCAACTCGTTTGACATATTACATTGCACTGCCTGTGTATTTATAAGGCAGCCTGATCCTTTTAAGAACATGTCAGAATTTAACTACATAAATTATTCAACAAGGAAATCAACAATGAGCATCATTGTTTCCATATTTTGTGATATTATCAACAAATCAGGTCACATTTGTTAAATAATAATTACTTGGTTTGTCTTTAAAAAAAAGACATATAGAGCCAAGTTCCGCCTCCGAGCAGCATGAGAGAATTATCACATGGAACTGAAGGATTCTTGTCAAAAGCAAAGTCACTTAGCACACATAACCATATTGCAGTGCATTTGATTTTAATTCGGTTTTCTAAAGTGAAAAAAAAAAATCTAAAGGTTTCTCAGTATTTCCTCCAAAACTGCTATGTTTCCCTAAAATTAGAATACAGGAATTAATGGAGACAGAATGGTGATGATGGTAATGCTGATGGTGAGGGATTCTGATATTCCTAATGATATACCATTTATCATGTACTAATTATGCATGAGACCTTTTAAATGATCATTTTAATATTAAGAACAAACAAAAGAGATAGATATTATTACGCTCATTTTATAGATGGCAGACTAAAGCTTGGGTAGATTAAGTAACTTAAGCAATGCTACAGAGCCCGTATTAGAACTGAGAATAAAACTCAACTTGTATTCCACAAACTACATTTTAAACCCTTGCATGTGTTTCAAAGGGATAATGATGAACTTCCTGTAAAATCTGGGCTCCTGGTGAATCAGAATATCTGGGGGAGGGTCCATGAGCCTGCACTTTCACCAAGCACCTCGGGTTGCTTGTTATAAACCAGTCATTTTTATATTGTCATAGTGATATTTAACCAGAGTATCTACTGTAAAGTTCTTATTCTTTTTGCATCATAAAGCATTGGAGGAGAGCATTGATCTTAGACCAGGGCCTGAGTCGGTGGCAGCCCAGGAAGAATCAGTTACGGTTTCTGATGGCTTGCTGATTTGACCTCTCTCCTTTGCTCTGCTCAATAAGTGGCTGATTGAATCGGTGCTTACATTCTGGTCCATAACGTGGAACAGGAAAAAGCGAGATAAAGGAGAAAATCAAGACCAGAGGCAAAAGTAAGACAGACATTGGCAGGTTATTGGTTCCTAGATAAATATTAAAGTTGAGATTGAGAATTACTTACTCTTGAAAACTTATACAGTTGCTATAAGGTAAAAAAAAAAAAAAAAGAATAAAATAAGGTTTCTCTGTATGTGATGTTGTCCTCCATTTGTAGCAAAACGATTCCATTTAATATTGGCCAATATTCTAGTTCTATGAGATTTTTTTATGGATAGCGTAAAGTACATGTTTTTCCAATCACTTGTGTGCAAGGGATCTAGGTGAATTATAGGACAAATACTAAAAACCTGTTCCATATCTTGTCAGAATTATTTTGTGGTGCTCACTGTCAGCAATAAACATTAAATAATTCCACTTGACATTGAATAGTGATGCTACATACCTTGAGACACAAGGTGCAAAGGGGAAATACAAATGCATTGTGAATGTCTAATGGCATGGTTACATTAAATGTCATATTTGGTTTGTTTTAATTTTAGGGCTAATTAAATGGTCCCATTTGAGCTATATAGAATCCACTTACATTTAGTTTTAAAAATGTTTCCTTTGCCCCCGCCCCCCGCCCCCCGTCCCCCGTTACTGGTTTTATTCATTGCTTGTGATAGCCTTTCAGAATTCAAGTATATTCAGCTAAATCACTGAAAAAGAAAATGCCTATCTGAAACATAATGAAGTTGAAAATTCCACTCACGTTTGATGTGTAACACAGAGATGAACAACTCTGCATTTATTTTATATTGATAAGATTTTAGTAAATGTACACTTTTCATAACCCCACTCAAGATAAGCAAACATTTTACCTCCCTTGGTTTCTGGACGACGTATTACGTTGGCTCTTCTCTTACCCTTTGTTCCTTCTCTGTGCCCTTAGCTTTGATTTGGTTTCACATCTAACATGGAGATGTGTAAAGAGAGAGATGAGTGAAGAGCCAGTAAGAAGAGTAGTTGTGTTACTCTTAGGATAGAAAAGGTCCGCCAGTGACATCTCTTTGTAATCCTAGAGAGCTAAAAGGATATCATGCCACACTGACGTAAAGGAGCCAAATACAAAACAAAATGAAACAATACGATTCGTCCTAGAGACTTTTCAAATATAAAATCAAAGAGTTACACTAAATCCAGAGGTATGTTACTTACCATAAAATAGCACAGGATCATCCTCTAAGAAGTGAATGTTTTCTACTTAGCATTAAGCAAATTTGCAAGCAACAAGTAGAGATTAAATATAAGGTAGCAAGCTTGTCTAATGAAGGGTTTCTTAACCTTGACACTATTGACATTTTGGACAGATAATTCTTCATTGCAGAGGGCTGTCCTGTGCACTGTAGGATATTTGCAGCATTTTAAGCAGGCTTTTAAAAATTTATATATCTATATGTCTAATATTAAAATATAAAATATTTATATAAATATTTATATTTCTAAATATAAATATAAGCATTTTTTAGGAGACAGAAAATCATTTTTAAAGCATCTCTTCAGGAGTTCTAGAAGTACTTTGGGTTTATTGTAATTAGAAAATTCTTTTTTTTGCTAAAGTATAGTTGACTTAACAATATTATATTAGCTTCAGGTGTGCAACCTAGTAGTTTGACATATTTATAGACTATACTCCATACAAAGTTATTATAAAATATTGACTATATTCCCTGTGTTGTACGTTATGTTTTTGTAACTTATTTATTTTATATCTAGTGGTTTGTACCTCTAAACCCCCTTCACCTATCTTGCCCCTCCCCCAGCCCTCTCCCCTTGGGGAACCACTAGTTTGTTCTCTGTACCTGTGAGTCTGTTTCTATTTCTGGGTAATCAATAAATAGCAAAAAAGTTGAACAGTATTGTGCATTCACAGTATAATTTCTAGTTATTTTTTTCTATTTTGCTTATCCGAAATTTCTAATTTTTCTACAATAAATATAAATTATATTTGTAATAAGAAATGATTTTTTAAAAGCTTAACATAAAGAGAATTTAAAATTCATGAAAAGAACTTCATTTTTCTCAATGACTGGGGGCCTTTTAACCTTTCCTAAAGGGAAACGACTTTTTGCAGGATAATTTATTCTCTTTTTTTCCCTGTGCTTCAAGACGTTGTAGATATATAGGCAGAGGGTAGTAGTTTACCCTGAGTATATTGTCCATCCACCAAGTAAAAAGAATGGTCAGAAGAAAGAACTTGTCTATTTTTCCAAATTTTAAATCTTGCCCCAATTTTGATGGAGCTCTACCAGTGTTCTATTTGCTACTGCTCTGCTCACCTCTGTCATGGAGAAAATTTTTGTACGAGTCTTTACAAGGGTGGATAGTAGCTCCATTATCTAAGTGGAGAAGAGGATATTTCCTTGCCAGGTATAACAGGACTCTGGGGAGGGCATTTGGGAGGAGAATTAGTGCAAATTCACAGCAGTTAGGAGAGTTATTTAACTTTTCTTAGCACGAGCGTTCTCAGGCTGTCTGACACATGGCGCATGCTCAGTAAATAGCAGCTTCTGTTATTAATGTTGCTGCTATTGTTGTGTAGCTAACAGGTGCCCAGGAAAGAGTAAGCAGGATTTTTGTGGCATCATACAAAAGGGAAGTACTAGGAGTTGAGTTTTCTCTGAGTTGCCCATCCAGTTGAACCCACCAAAAAAGGAGAGATGCAGATCCTCTTAAAAATTTCATTGAAGTCAGATGAGTATAAATTTGTTTGAGGAACTATTCCTTGCACTGGTTCTTTCCAGAAATAGAGAATGGCAGAGGATAGGCATTGCGCCGGAGAATGGGAGGAGCCCAAACCCACCAGCACTGAGATCATTCATGTTTAAAGCAGCTCAGCCTTGGGTTCAGCTGCTGAACCTATAGTATCTCGTTCCCCTCCTCTTCTCAATTCCACCCGCTCAACTTTATTTTTTTCAGCCGTGATGGAGAAATGGAACTAAAGATGTGACACGCTTCTCAGTGGCTCCAAAATGGAGTTGTCACTGAACTCTCAGACCTCTTTGGAGCAATTTCAAAACCCTGTCCATGGTCCTGCCAGGCTCACCATTTTGCCAGGTTTCAGACATCTGGAAAAATACCTGAAAACATTTTTCATTCTCATCTCCTTGGTACAGAGCAAGTTTTCAAGTCATCTCAATATAATTGTAGGGAGCTATGCCTTCTGTTCACAAACAGCGATTTGGACTATAAAGATGCAGCCTGGGATAGTGTAAAGACTTCTAGACGGAAGGACAGAGGCCTGTGTTCTGCTACTCGATCTGACATGAATTACGTAGCCTCTGTGAAGTGAAACTTCCGCCTACTACCCATGGATTATGAGTCCCAACCTTTTGCATTTGTTATTTCTTGTGAGGCAACTAGTCCCACCCTAGGGAACATATATGAGGATGTGTATAAGTGTTACTCAGCCAGTCAGTAGTGGAGTTGTGGTTCTAACCCATGCATGACTGAATCCAAATTTTACACACTTTCCAATAACCTGTTGCCTCTAGCTCGTATTACCTGTGTTCAAGGGCAATTAAGTCTAACAGATTACATGCAAGGCTAAATACCTTACATTCTTCTGTGGGTAATAAACCGTACTCTCCTACTTGATGATGGGCATTGATTTATATATTCCTTTCAACATCTTTGTTGCACCTAAGGTGAGAAGAGAATAAACAAAATAGGAGTAAGAACACACCCTCTGACGTCATTCTAGGTCAGTCTCGGTTGGGTTCCACTATTTACCAGAATCGATGAGATTAGATCAGATATACATAATGTTTCTAAGCTTCAGTTCGCCACTAAAAAAGGGATATCAGTATTACTTATTGCATATTATTATTGTAAGGTTATATGAAATAGTCTGTTTAAGGCATTTGGTAGAGTCCCTGCCGCAGTCTGAGAAGTCTGCACTGAGGAGATGTGGACACTTTCTCTTTTCCTCTTTCAGTATCGTATTTTAAAATTCATAGGTGTCAGGAATCTTATCCTGGGTGAGATAATCTCGTGGGAAAGAGGATAAGGTCTCACGTAACCAGTACAGTGGGTTTCTAGTGTTGAGGCCCTCTGGACGAGCGATGCGCAGTTGCTGGTTCTTCCTTGGTGAGTTGTTTTGGTAAGGGCCTTTGATCACGAATTACTTCCAAACGAAGTTCCCTTGACATGACGATCCTTTGATCTTCTGTAGCTCTGAGCTTGTGAAAGGCCACTTCTCTGTTGTGGCTCCTTTGCTCTGCAAGATTAACATAAGATTAGGGTGACGCTCTGATGCTCTTCTGTAGGATTCCAATAAAGCAGACACTTTTCCCCTCCTTCAGTCCAAGCGCAGCCCTCTCTTAATGTGGTCTTTTTTTTTTTTCCTCTGCTATGTGACCGAGGCAGTGCCAGACCCAGGCATTAACTTTTAGGCTCTTAGGGTACAAGTCAAATATAATTTGCTTTGTCCCTAACCATCCAGGGGACATTTCTAGATATGCTTGAAGACTGTCACCCTGGGATGAGTTGAGAGAGGATGTTCTTCCCCCTCTTTCCTGCAAAAAGAAAAGAAAGGGTGACCTGGAACTGGAAGCATGCCAAATCTCTCTCTCTAACCAAGTTCTCACTTTTGGCCTCATCACCATCCCTTGCTAAATTTCTAGGTCTTTGTTTACAGAGCCGGAAGGTGGTTAATGGTAAATGTAAGAAGATGGTTAATGGTTAATGGAGGCATTGCTGATTTTTGAAAGTATTGTAAAGGTAGTCTAGCATACAGCTTTGAAACATAGCATTATTATGTATCAGAACTCTAACATAGGAAAAGTCCAGTTTTAATATCCTATTATGTTTGAATTCAACAAATATTTGGTAAATGAATAAATGAGCATACACAAGGACTCTAAATTTCACATGGTCCAGTCTTTTCATTTTATAGATCACAAGTTGTAATGGCTCCAGTTGAAATCTAATTTAAAAGACACCAAAGTAAAAATGTATTATACTGGGGATGGAGGAGAGAAAGGCCATTAATAAGAATGCCATTAATAAGAATAGTATAGTATAGAAATTTTGTGTATTTCCAGTAGCTTTCTCAGCACACTTTCCAGAAGCAAAGTAAAGGGCACCAATCTTTTTAATGGATTGGCATTCCTCATCAAATACATGAAAGCTATTAGGGATTACCTAGTCTAGTTAGTAATGCAGAAAATAATTCCTGACTATTTAGATGACAAACGGTTCTTCCTCCCCCGCCCAGGCAAGCTCGTACTATTGAACTGTGAAAGTCAGGAGTTTGGTTCATAGGCTCATTTTTAATCCTCTGCCCTGGGAAATACAAACACCCTTGTAACTTGAAGCACAATGGCTGAACAGAAAGGAAATCCAGGCTTCTGTAAAAATAGGACCGACTGGAGCCCAGAAATTACAAATGTTCCCTGGTAACTAGTATCCAAGAATTCTTTCGATCCAAGTATATTTAATGCACTGTAGATCATGTGGAAAAAGCCTAATTGAAGCCAATAGCTTGGCCGAAAAAGAATGTAAACTCTTGCAATTTGCATCACTCTCTCCTAATAGGATCCACTGATTAGAAAAGGTAAGTTGCCCGAAGATGTTCGCTTGGGTCCAAAATATGATGAATCAAATAGCAATATCTATGCATTCATTTTGGTGATGGTTGAAAAGATAAGAAGTTTCAGGCTTGGTGGGCTAATGTGGTTTTAAGGCATTCTCCAGTTTAATAGAGACCTTGAAGTTATCTGTGGGAGGCAACAATTTTAGCCAAGAAGATTGAGTCCATAAGGGGAGATTCTGGAAGATTATTTTATTAATCTTGCTAAGAAAACCTTTCAGTACCTCCTCAGTGCTTACAACATAAAGTCCATCTTCCATAGCGTGATATCTAATGACCTCCCTGATTGGACCTCTGCCTACCTCTCCAGCTTTATCTCCTCCTTCTCCTCCACATACATCTTAAATCCCAGCCCATTCTAAACTACTCTGGTCACTGAAATGCACCTTATTTTTTCAAATCTCGGAGCTTTTGCCTGTAATGTTCTCTCTGCCTGTAACACACATACAGGCTTACATGTTGATCGCCAATATCTGATATTAATTAAAATACAAGCGTACCTCGGAGATACTGCAGGTTCAGTTCCCGAACACTGCAATGAAGTGATAATCACGATAAAGCAAGTCACACAAATTTTTTGGTTTTTTGCGTATAGAAGTTATGTTTACACTATACTGTAGTCTTTTAAGTATGCAGTAGGATTATGTCTCAATAAAACACTGTACGTACCTTAATTAAAAAATACTTATTACTCAAAAATGCTATCATCTGAGCCTTCAGTGAGTTGTAGTAGTAACATCAAAAATCACTGCATTAGCACATTATAAATCAACTATACTTCAATTAAAAAAAAAATTAAAGGAAAAAAAATCACTGATCGCAGATCACTGTAACAAATGTAACAGTAATGAAACAGTTTGAAATATTGTGAGAATTACCAAAATGTGACACAGAGACAGGAAGTGAGCAAATGCTGTTGGAAGAAAGGTCCCGCTAGACTTGCTTGACACAAGGTTGCCACAAACCCTCAATTTGTAAAGAACACAATGTCTTCCAAGCACAATAAAGCAAAGCACAATATAACAAGGTGTGCCTATAATGGAAAAGATTGGTTATTGAGGGTCTCTAATTATCTAGAATCCTCATGATCTGCTCCCTCTCAAAATATTCCTCCCACCGTCTTCCCCATTCCAGTTGATGATGAAATCTACCCTTTCCCATTCTCTGGATCAAGACCTTGAAATTGTCTTTGACTTCCTTCTTTTGCACAGCACATCCAAATCCTTGCTCTGCCTTTAAGATATATTTGGAACCCAAACATTGTATAATCTCCACCACTACCACTCCTGTGCATGACATCATCATCTTTAATCTAGGTTATGGCCAAAGCTTCCTAACTCATCTCTATCCACTGTTGTACAGCTATCATCTCTTCTTAGCATGGTAGTCAAGGGGACATTGCTAAAAAATAGGTGAGATGGAGACACTGCTCTGCTCCAAACCCTCCATGGCTCTCCATTTTCACTCAATAAAAGTCAAAGTCGTTACAGTGGTCAAGACTCTTCATGCTCTGAGCCCCACTCCCTATTCCTTCTCTGTCCTCACTGTTCACTGTGCTCCCCCTCACTTGAATACCTTGTTTTCCAGTCATGTTTTCCTTACTGTTTGGTTGCTTGGAATGTTCTTCCCCCAGATATTTTCATGGTCAGCTCCCTCATGTCATTTAGGTTTCTGCTCAAGTGTTACCTCCTCAGGAAGACCTTCACCCCTAACTAAAATAACATATCTCTTCCTGCTTGTCACTCTTTTATGGTCATCAGAGCCCGTATCACTCTCTGATATGATAATGTTGTTTTGTCTGGTCCAACTGCCCAGCCAGAATATAAACTCCATGAGGGCAAGAGTTGTTTTATCTTATTGTCACTGTGTTTCCAAGGACCAGGGCAACACCTGGCACATAGCAGCTGCCCAAAACATTTGTTGAATAAATAGATTCTTTAATAAGAATCTCTTTAAGTTTTTGTGTTAGTCTCCAAAGCCATGATACTGTCATCATGACATATCTTGGGAAGAATGAGAAAATTATTGTTGTCAATCACACACTTTCATCCCTGGTATTTTTAGATCATATGTAATCAGAGTTATCCTTGATGTTTTCTTCTCCCTCACATTCCCATTCGATCAGTCACCACAATCTATTTTTTCTCCATCCTACTGCCTAGTCTAAACCACTGTCATTTGGGTTTTGCTTGGAATGATAGCAAAAGGCATTTCTCCAGGTCCCAAGTCCTGCTCTTTCCTCACACAAAAAACGGTTCTTTCTGCTGAATTGCAGCCAACATAATCCCTATAAAATGCAAATGCAATCAAATCATTTTCCTGCTAAAAAACCTGAAATGGTTTCCAGTGCCCTTAGAGTGCCCTCCAACCTGGACTCTCTCTGAGTCCCTTCCCCATTTCAAGTTACAATCAATAACTTGAATTTTTCCCAAACTGAACTTTTTTACGTTTTCTCAAAGCAATGATCTTCTTTTCTTTTTTTTTTTTTAACATCTTTATTGGAGTATAATTGGTTTACAATGTTGTGTTCGTTTCTGCTTTATAACAAAGTGAATCAGCTATACATATATCTCCATATCTCTTCCCTCTTGCGTCTCCCTCCCTCCCACCCTCCCTATCTCACCCCTCTAGGTGGTCACAAAGCACTGAGCTGATCTCCCTGTGCTATACAGCCGAAGCAATGATCTTCTTACTGCAGGTCTCCACCCAGGGTATTTGCTCTACCTGGAACTCTTTGCTTCTCTTTCCTCACCTTCCTTCTTCCTCCCACCGTATCCAGCCCCCATCTTCCCTTGTTACCTTACTTAGATTTTAACTTAAGCTTTTCTTCAAAAATATTTTTCAGACTTCCTAGTTAACGGTAAGTCCCTTCCTGTGTGCTCTGTATCAACTTGGTTTTCCCTTTCATAAAATGGATTACATTTAATAGCATGTTTACTAATTTTCTCTCCCCTTTCTTCCTACCACCCATCCCTGTAGCATAGCCAGCATATATGTTTAACTTCTCTTGCCCCACGCAAAAAAACCCTATAAAACATTAACTTGATTCAGCAACTATTAACCCATAGTGTCTCCAAACCAAAATGGCCTATGTCCTAACCACTTTTCTTCCATCCCTTTCCTGGTCCTATTCTTCCCACTTCAAGGTGTTAATGACAAAGAATATAAATTAGATCATATGGGATCTGTATAACATGTTTCTGGATGAAAGAAGCATTAGCATCTATGAAGAAAACATTAATAGACATAAACTAGATGGTTCATTTCAGGAGGAGAAGCAAGTCCTTCCTTCCTCCCATAGACAAGCCCCAGCCTGTCTTAACATACCCCTGACCCAGGTAAGCCTGCCCAGATATGGCCCCTGCCTGGTTCTTAAATTGGCACGTAGTCCTGTTTGGATTGGACCACTTGATTAGAAAAGTCAAAGAACTGCGAACTGCACTTTTAAGCCCTTTTTGATTTACTGTCAGCAAGTTATTATGGCGCTCTTCTTTCAATAAATGATCTCAAATACCCAATAGCAAGCTTTAACTTTTCCAGCTACTTGGTCTCCAGTTATGTGGAAATACCATGGTCACTTACGCATTCCCCACTAACTCCATGGATTAGCATTTTAGACATGCTTACATTTTTTTCTCTACATATTTTTCTCAGTGTCTCTTGCAGTAGTTATACTTCTCCAATCTCTAAGATTTTAGTCAGAATGATGAACGCACTGTTTAACCTGCATAGCTATTATTTAATGCTTAGGCTGGACCTTAATTGAGGCTAGAACTTGTGCTGAGTGCTTGACATATATTATAGTATGTTATTTAACACACTATACTATAACCCAGAAGTCTGGCACTGATTAGCACCCTCCAAACCTGTATTGCTTGTCTAATTTCATTATATAATTCTGTACTGTTCCCACTTGCCATTTTTCAAGCATATAAGCATATCTCAGGCTCTTTGCACCTGGTGTTTTTTCTTTCTGGAATGTTCTTTCTCCATATATCTCGGTGGCTCATTTCTTTACCTCCTTCAGGTCTCTACTCAACTGTCAGTCTCAGTGAGGCCTTTCCTACCACTTTATTAAAATTGCAACCCTAAATTTTGCCCCAATCAATATCACCTCCATTCTCTGATTTCTTTCTTTTTTCTCTTTGCACTCATCACCATTTATGACACTGAATATATCATTAATCTATCTTGCTTATTCTTTCTTCTCCCACGGGAAAGTTGACCACCACGATGGCAGAGATTGTTGTCGGTGTTTGCCGCTATAGCCCCGCTCTTAGAATAGTGCCTGGCATTTAGTATACATGCAAGAAATTGTGAATCATTGATGATTATCGTCATTTATCGAGTAAATTGGGATTAAGAACTGTAAAGTAATATGACCACGATTATAGGGCTAGGAAGTGTCAGATGTAATTTGAACAGTTCTTTGTGCTTCAAAGCTCTGGGTTTTAAACACTGTCCTTTGCTGCCCTTCTCCAAAAGGCAAGGCTGATTACCTTTAACAATTGTCAGAGCTCATCTCTTGTGTGTTGTTTTTCTCAGTTAAACTCTGAATTCTGAGCGTGCCACTGTGATTCCTTTATATACCATCGACACTGTGGTGATGGTCTGAGAGACTAACTTTCCTCGTTATACTTCAGTTGATACCCTCTTCCTTAGAATGGGACTAATGTAATAGAAGTATTTCATGTGGTATAGATCTTTACAGTCTCCAATGCATGTTTCCAGGAACTGTATCATCTCTCTTTTCATCTCATAACAATTCCATGGAGGATGTATTATCATCATTCTGGTTTTACAGATGAGGAAACTGAGGCTAAGAGATTAAAGAAACTGCTCAAGGCTAAGAAGGGGGACAGCTGGGACTTGAATTCTTGTGTGGTGATTTAAAATTCCACGCTCTTTAAGTTTCTGTTCATTATTATGTCATGCCACCTGCCTCCCTCCTACAGGAGTCTTCACGTCTCTTAGCTCCAATTCATTAATATGTAGGCTGAATTTGGAAGTGCCAGAAGAATGCCATTGTTACGCCTTTTACTCATAGGGCATTCCTGAATTAGGACAGTGGGGCACAGCGTAACCTTTTGAGATGAACTGCCTCAACCACTCACCGTGTGGCATTGACCAAGTTATATAACTTCTCAGGCGTGCAAGTCACAGGAACTGGAGAAAGTCTAATTAGTAAATAGTAGATGATGATAAACTGGTAGATTGTAAAGAATCACAGTGCAGAGACTGTCATTTATAATTTCTGTATTTGAGAGCTGTGTTATCAATTGTAGCCAATATTTATATAGCTCTTTATAGTCACAGACTCTTTCAAAGATACTTTGTTTTTAGAACACCCCAATAAAGCATTGTGAAGTAAGCTTCATGTCCATCTTACAGACAAAGAAACATATTCATAGAGATTAAAATGGCTTTTCTAAGTTCATCCAGTTAGTCAGCCTTGAGCTGGTATTCTAATATGGGTCTTTTAGTTCCACCATTCCAGACTTTGAACTTGAAGTAGAATAAAGGCAATGTGAACCTCCCAATGTTGATGCCACTCCAACAGAGATTAATGCCTAAATATTGTTCTTAAAAAACCCTGAACATGTTAGGGCATGACTTAACACATCCTCAGAGTAGTGACATTTTAAAAATCAGAAGGAGACAAGATGTCTGAACAGATGTTTGCAGGTAAGCAGTGTACCAACAATTTGGAAGTTTCTGGAGAGATCTGAAGTCTGTTATATACATATCTGCAGATCTTTCCCTGCTCTAACACCCTCAGTTTTTTTCTCAAGGAAAACTTATTTTAATGTAAATACATTTTCGTTAAGTGAACCATCTTGCTTATAATTTAGCAGTAGTTAGCACTCAAGTGCTGGGCATCTGAGCAGAAACTATTTTCCTGTTCTTCAGTCTATTAAATACCTGTAGTCAATATTTTTGAGGTGACTATGTACCAGGCACTGTTACAAGTACTTAAATGGATTATAGGATAAATACTATTATTATCCTCATTTTATGGGCGAGGGAACTGAGGCTTGAACAGCTGTTAGGTTGGAGATCAGCATTTGCTTCTACAGTGCAATGGGCAGTTTCTGTTGTTCCAGCTGTCTGTATCATTGAAGGTATTCCTGGAAAATAAGTTCTGTAATTACTTATTTAAATCACTCTCCCTTTCTCTCCTCACTTTCTGCAATAATTAGCCGAGATGTTATCTAATAAAACCCTTGATTGGTAAATGTCACATTCATCCCCTTTTGTTTAAGGGTGATCTCAAGACTTGAAATAATCCTAAGAGTGCAGGAAGAGGGAAAAGCAGGAGATCTGGAAAACTCACAAAAAACTTAATAAACATTTATTGAAATATAATCTGTAGATAGAGAAGCACACAAAAGATAAGTATATCACTCGATGAATTTTTAAGAACTGAAGACATCTTTGAAATCAGGAACAAGACTGAAAAATAGAACCTTAACTGCATCCCAGAAGCACCCCTTCCTGTCCTCTTCCAAGACCCCACCAAGAGGAACTACTGCCCTGACTTATAGCACTGTAGAAGAGTTTTGCCTGTTTTTGAAAGTCATTACAAATGGAGTCAAATTGTAAGTCCTCTTCTGTGTCTGACTTCTTTTGCGCAACAATAGATTTGTGAGGTTTATCCGTTCTGTTGCTTATAGTCGCAGTTATTTAATTCTCATTGTGGAATAGTATTTCATCTTGTGAATATGCCAAATGTATTTATCCATTCCATTGTTGGACCTTTGAATTGTTTCCACTTTTGCTTATTTTGCCAGACTGAAATCCTTTTATATGACTTTGGGTTACCATATGCAAGTATTTCCATATATCTGTATATCTAGGAATGGAATTACTGGAATATGCTCGGGTTCAATTTTAATAGATACTGCCAAACAAACAGCTTCTCAAAGGGGCTCTACCTATTTATATTCCCAGTAGACACAGATGAGAATTCTAATTGCACCACAGTTTTATCAATACTTATTTACTATCTTTTTCATCTTAGCCACACTGCTGTTGTGGTATTATATTCTTGGTTTTAATCTGCACTTCTTTGATGACTAATATAGTTGAACATGTATGCTTACTGTCCATTTGATTTTTACTGTTTTATGAAGTATCTAGCCAGGTCCTTTTCCCTTTTCTCTAAGGCACTGCCTGTTCTTTTCTAATGCCCAGTTTTAAAAGGCAAATAATTCTACATGATTAGCTATGAAAACACAGCAATTTCTTGTTCCTATCCTACTCCATTCCTCCTCTCCAGAGTCAATCATTTTCTTTTCTACATCTCTGATTATAAAACATTCATAATATTATATCGTGATTTCTCAGTTTTAGGCATTATCTATTGACCACCAGGGAAGATGATGAATTATATCTTTTCAACCTCTCACTCAAAGTGCACTCACAACACACACAGACATGCCGACATACACACCGCACACAAACACTTCTTATTTCCTTCTTCTTTAGTTTCATTAGGTCAGTATTTTTATCTTTTTATTTCTATGATATTTTAACGCACGCTGCAGAGTTAGCTATGGTTATTTCTCCTGTATTGTACAAATGCTTGCTTTACCTGGATTTAATTATTATCTCATTTTGTTATTGTTTATTTGCTCAGTTTTTTATTCACTCAACATCCATTCAATCTCAGATATTCCTCAAATAATATTGGGTTGGCCAAAAAGATATTCCGTAAGATGTTACAGAAAAATTCGAATGAACTCTTTGGCCAACCCAATACTATCATCCCAGTGCCTTCAAATATATTTTATATTTTACAACTTTAACTCAATGAGGAAAGCTTTTCCAGAGCCTTCTGACCTCTTCCATTCTACACTGGAAGCTTGTTAGGTGTACAGCACAGCTGGGATTTTTTGGATAACCTTTCAACATCATTTCATTTCCGTTGGATCTCCTGTTTTCTGACTCCTGTCTATTTTTCATTTTTGCATTACATCCTTATTTAGAGGACGGGTATTTAATTAGCTTCCTAAGTGTGCATGGAAGATAAATTGTTCAAATGTTGCATGTCTGAAAACATTTCTACTCTACTTTTGCATTTATTTGATAGTTTGGATGGATGTAGAAATTCAGGTTAAAAAGCATTTTTCTTTAGAATGTTACAGGAATAACTATTATTATATTTTCTAGTGTAACTTTTGAGAAGTACATTGCCATTCTATTCTTGATCATTTGTACGACAACTGGAAAATTCTGGAAAACTTTATTCCTTAGTGTTATAAAATTTGATGAAAATGTACATTTGTGAGGGTCTATTATTAAAACAGTGTACTGGGAACTTTCAAGATTCTTTGAATTTGGAAATTCCTGGGTTTGTTTTTGGGATTTAAAAAAAAGTTCTTTGATGATTTATTCCCTTGAATTTTCATTGTTATTTATTTCTGGAACTCCTATCATTTGGGTGTCAGACCTTTAGATTGGTCTAATTATTTGAATACTTCTGCCTCATTTTTTATCTTTCTCTTTTTTAATTTCACTTTTTGTTCTTTTTCTGGGAGGTGTAGATATTTTCTCAAACTTAACTTCCAAATTTATTGTTATTTATTTCTACTATCCTGTTTTATTACTGTTTTCTGAGTGTTCTCTTTATGTTGTTTCCAGTTCTTGTAGGTAGTGTCTTCTTTCACCTTTTCAGAGATAATAGCAAGAATTACTCTTAAAATTTTTTCTTATTACTTAATATAATATGTTTTTTATAAATTGACTATTTTTCTTCTAGTTTGTTCTTATCTTTGTATTTTCTCAAACATCTAGTAGCCTTGACTATCTGCTTATTTTTGTGAGTGAGACATTAAAAAGTTGGTTGAAAATTCAGTTTACCTATGTGTGATATTGATATAAATGATTTTAGGTTTATTCTTTTGAGCTATTCAGATTTTTCAGAGAAGATTCTTCCAGTCTAATGGAAGGGATCAATGCAATTTCTGGAAGAATTATACTTGGTTGCTAGCGTTCTGAGAGCCAGGTGGCATGGATAAGGCAAAGGGTTTCAAAATTCAGTATGTGTATTTCCACTGAATCCCCCGTTTTTAGTATGGTATCTTTGCTCTCAACTGTCTTCCAATTTCTGTGGTACCCTCTGCTGAGAAGAAAACTCCAGTCTTTGTCGGGGCAGGAGAAAGGCCAGGAGTCTGGCTGAGGTGAGGGAACATCTCTGAGGAGTCTAACTGCTTCTTTATCTAGTTTCCAATTAGTTTTCCTCTTTTAGCCTCACTATTCCCTGCAGTGCCAGAGATACCTGATGCCACCACTTCCTGTGTTCTGTGGTGTAAATCACCTTGCTTTCTGGCTTCCCCACTGCAGGCTATGAGTCATTTTCCTTAGGTCTTCTGACTGAGTTAACTCTCATCCACCTCTTTTCCAGCTTCCAAAATTATGTTACCCATGTCTCTTCTCCAATGTCCTTTGCCTTTTGAGGGTTTATGGCCTTCATAATTTGTTTTTGATATTATTTTATTAGTGTTTCATGGAGAAAGTAGAGGTAGATGTGAGTATTTAATCCAGCATCTTGAATTGGAATTTAGCCCCTCAGTTCTGAAAGTGTTTCTGACTCATAAATGAAGAGTCACAAGAAACCATGGATGAAAATGTATATACAATAACAGTAGTATAAATGAATGTAGAATTAGAGGATATAAAATATATTTTTCTTTCAGAAAAGAGAAGATTGGGGGAAGGGATATAATATAATATAATAATATAAAAATATATTAGAAGAGGCTTCCTGGAAAGACAGACATTTCCCCTATCTGGAAGTACAGTATCTGACTAATTTCAAAGACCAATAGAGCATTATTTATGATGTTAAATGTTTGAGTTATTTCTTTTAATTTGCAGGATGTTTTGGAAATTGCGGCCATAAATTGCCTTTCCACTAAGGATAGTTAAGTCAGGTTTTAAAAAAAATCAAGAGCTATTTCACATGAAATTTCATTTGAAATGTAATTTCAAATGATTTGGAAGTGGGCCTTTCAGTGGCTTGGGAAATGACCAAGGGAAAATAAGTAAGAGGAAATGGCAAAGGGAAATTTAGTACATAATTGGGGTTGAAGGACCATCAAGATACCATAGAGATAAGCACTGGGCTCAGACTTATTTAACAACTTCATTAATGATCCGGAAGAAGGAGGATTCAAGTTAATTAAATCTGCAGATGGTCCTTAGTGGAGTTACACATACCAGGGCGAACTAAGAAATAATACAGGAAGACCTGGGGGTCAAAAGCTTTGATAGCTTTGGGCACAGAAGAGCAAAATGAAATTTGGGAATGATAATTAAAATTGAATACACTTTGTTCAATGAGAAAATAGGAGTTAAACTGCAGACAGTCCGTGCTGAATAGAAAATAGTAAAGCTGAAAGAAATCCTGTGGCTGATGAACAAGTTATTTAGACAAGAGCCTTGCTTTGTGACTCCAGAAATACATTCATTTTAAAAAGAACATGTACTTTTTAATATATTTGCTGTGTGCATAATATTCACAAAACATTTAGTCACCAGGAGATGGCTGACATTAGAAACACAAATAAGAATCTCTCTAAACTCAGATGTATTTACACTCTATCAGTAGTAAGGTAGGTGGAGTAGAATCTCACAAAAATATTAGAATGGATTAATGAGGTTAAGATCAAGACATGATGAGAGGTGTATGATGGGGAGGAACCACTGAGAGGCAACTGACTACAAAATCGATGATTTCAACTTTTCGATATAGACTCTTTGTGTTGATGTGGTGTGAGGTTGGGAAGATTGTTGGGTAATTTTACACGCTGTCCCAGTAGTACCGTTCACTGTAGGGCACCCTCTCAGGTCTGGGTGTTGAAGAGTTTGTCTGGTTTCAGTAGTATGGTCAATAGAATGGAAACCAACCAAGGCCTGGGGACAGTAGAGCAGCCTAGATGAAATTATAGTGATAACTATCAGAATGGAAATCATATGTACGCAAAGACATGCAGGGGCAAGATGTCGACCACTTATTGAATACCTTGCGTGTGTCAAGATTGTTCCAAGCAATTTACATTAAGTTAACTCCTTTAATGCTCACACTCAATCTACAGGATTAGACATTATCCTCATCTCCAAATTGCAATCAAGAAAACAAGCCTAGGAAATGTAAGAAAATCACCTAAGGTTAAGTGCCAATAAGGATGCGTAAACTGGAATTCAAACCGAGGGCTTTCTGTTTCTAAGATCTATGTGCGTTTGTTTTTTTTTCCCAACTATGTTACACCGTTTGTCACAGAATACTAGCATAAATAATATATGTAGAACTCGTGTGTGTGTGTATTTTGTCTATTCTTTAGAGTTTTAGGTAGAGAAACATTCTTCTGAGACTCATTGACAGCGCTATTCTTGCACACTATAAAGTTGTGAGCAGATTTCACTCTGTGCAGTTTTCAGCGCAAAATCGTCTTAAAGGAGTGTTTTGTACTTGGGTTAATTGTTTTGCGTCTTGGGAGAGGAGACACATTAACTAACATGTAGCAGAAATTATATAATATGATAGTGTCATTCCCAACTGTTGTCACCCAGAGTCACCATGTTTTAAAGTTTAAGTATCAGTATGTTTAAGAAGTAATGTTTATATATGTTAACAGATTCAGATACTCTACACTTTAGGTAAGGAGACACATTGGAAGTCTTTCCATTTGTCTTTCAGCTGTAAGTTCCCCTACTCGGAAGGAACAAGAATTACCAATTTCTTGTGTGTAGGCTACTAGACCACCAATTTGAACAGGACCCAGATGATGTGGGTTTTTTTAGAGGTGATGAGGGCACCTTGTGTGTATATATATACACACACACACACACACACACACACACACACACACAAGAGGCATTAAGTGGGTCAGAGAGAATTAAGATACACTTCACAGTTTTATTTGAAGAGGCAAGAGTGGAAAAATTCCCCATGAAGTGTGCTGAAAACCACTAAGAAATGGGAAAATTGGAAAATGCAGGCAGCTTTGCTGGAAAGTGAGCAAGATATAAGGAGGGAAATCCCGAAGATTAACAGTGAGAAGAGATATCCAGGGTGACTGATTGCTTTAGCTTCTCTGTATCTGCCCTCTCTTTGAAACTAATCAGAATTCCTTGAGCTTCTGGTGAATGAGATTTCTAGGTGAGAAGAATTCTGTTTGTAATACAAGTGAGGTGGTTTGAATTGAAACTTAATCACATTTAGGAAAGTCAAGGATCCCTTCTGGGAGAGATCAAGCAGATTATGAAATGATTTTAGCACACTGGTAACAAGACCATTCTTTCTAACTTTCGAATCTATATTTGGCTAACTAAAACACATGGAAAGAAAAATCCTGTTTTGGTCCCAGGGGCAAAAGACCTAAGAAATATTTCTTTCTAACTCCTATTTAAACGACTCATTCAGTTTCTAGAGCTCACTTCACCCACTAAAATTGCATCAGTAATTGTAGAGAAATTTCTTCATGATAGAGTGGAATCTCTTCTATTATTCTAGTCATAGTAATTCCCCCATTATTTAACAGTACATGGGAAATATCACAAGTCATGTTACAATATAGGACTTTGAAAAACATGAAATATTAACAGCATAATTCTACTTTTTCACATGAGTAGAAATTATACTGGCCTCTCTGAAAATAACACCTGAATGGAAGTCTCAAAGATGAGAAGCCTGAAAAAATAATAAAAAAGAAACATCAATCCTCAAAACCAACCAAGTATGAGAATTTATTGATTAGGGTCGGGGGGAGACAACACTAGCTGAGATAACATCTAGCCTAGAGAGACCAGGTCAATTCATATAGACCTTAAATATCTTTTCAGTACCCTCTTCAATTCTGGGAGCATGCAGTTGCAAGTTTTGGCAGAAGTAGTTTTCACTTGCGCATATCTGATGATGAAACTTCCTTCATCACATAAATGAATTTTTGCCCCAATGCTTGTCATCAAAGCATCAGTAGTTAACAAGCCATACCCTGTGAACTTGCTCATCACCTGCACTGTTACATTTTTCCTAAGGAGAAAAATCTATAGGGAACTAAGCTTATGGAAGGGGGCAGTGGGGCGGGGGGAGGGAGTATTGGATGTATATGTTTTCTAAAGCAATTTTCCAATACGAGCAACTGAAACCACCACTTTTATAGAATTACTTACCTCATTTACCTATTCAAAATTATAAAATAATATGTGGTTCATTTAATAAATAAAAACTGGTTTCAGAACACTATATACAAGAGCAGAAACCAATTTTATCCCAGGTAAATGAAAGATTTCTGAAGAAAGGGCTAAAGAAATACAGACTAGGGTCACTTGTGAATTGCAGAATTCACATGTATTTACTTAGTCCATAAATGGTTACCAACTACTTGCTATGTACAAAAATGCTTTAAAATAAATCCAGACGATGAGTTACCAGGGGAGATAAGAGAGGTACATAAATAATTATTAATACATGATTTTTAAAATGATAAATTCTGTATGAGAATCATAAAGAGCTTTCGTAGGATTTTAGAGGAGGAATATTACTTCTGTTTGGGGGCAATGGAGGAAGAATCAAGAAAATTGTAATGAATGACAGGCATTTGGATAGCATTTTAAGTAATGAATCAGACACATCCAACTCAACGTAGAGAAGTAGCATTTGAGAAAGAGAAAATAGCATGAACGAAATCTTGCAGTGTGAAATTACAGGACCACCTTGGGAAAGCTGAGCAATCTAGTCTGAAAGGTGGGTTGGGATTATACTTATTTGTATTAAGCTCAGATGCAGAAGGATGAGCTAATCATCTCTCTCACTTGCTGCACACTATCATGCTACTCTTGTAAGTTCTCTCCCATTTGTTTATTTAATCTCCTGTCTCTCGCTGCTCCCTTCTCTCATGCCTCGCTCTACTGCAAAGACAACTATCTAATGTATCTGATATGTTTCTTTACTTATATGTGTTCCTTGAAATGTGAATTCCTCTTTTTTGCATTTTGATTTTCAACTTATTCAAATGGTATAATGCTGTATATTTTGCCATGATTCCTCTCTTGAAAAAACTCAGCACCTTTGTTTAAATGTAAGATTTAGAGTGATTGCCCTGTTTACTCAAAGTCCACTTGTTCTGACTGATGAGATTTTTTTTTCCAACATTAAATGATTGTTTATTTTTCAGGTTTAAAAGTTTTGAAATATATATATACAAGCTAAATAAACTACACTCATAGAATCAATGTGGAGCAGAACATATTATTCTGGATAATAGGATAGGATACAAAGATGATAATGTCGGGAATTCTGTGGTGGTCCAGTTGTTAGGACTCCGTGCTTTCTTGGCACAGGCAAAAAAAAAAAAAAAAAGGTCATGTCTTCAAGTACAAAGAAAAACTGGTAATGCTGCATGGTGTAGTGTCCTAAGCGTGTTTCCATCATGTTTTTCTCATACATTTTCCCTCCAAAATAAAACCCAGACAGCCACTATTCCCCTTGACTGCAAGCAATATCACTCTGAATAGCCTCTTAATTGTCACCTTGTCATTCTGAAAATTTTCCTGGTACATAGACCAAAACAGGGACTGATGGGTTAAAATGCACGTATAAACTTTATTTGACTAAATCCTACCAGATTGTTTCCAGAACGGCTGCATCAGACCAACTGTCTGCCAACAGTGCATGATTCTAAATTTCCCAATCTTGTCTGTGTAAATCATAGATCATTGTTTAATTTTAATTTCTCTAAGTACCAATGAATTTATGTATCTCTTCCTATGCTTCTTAGTCTTTTAGATTTACTTTAAAAATAAAAATTGCCTGTTGACTCATTCTGCCCATTTTCCTGTTGAGATTCCTATCTTTCCCTGGTTGATTTTAAGGAGCTGCATATTAGAATGATGTTAAATAGAGGTAGAGATGGGGGCAAGTTCATCTTGTTTCCCATCATAAAATAACGTGTCAAAAATTTCTACATTAACTATAATACTATAATATTTCAGTGAGTTTCTGATGTATCACTTCCAGTGCAAAGAGTTCTGTTCTATTCCAGCACCATAGAATATACATGTATATACACACATTATATTTATTATATTATATAATTATATATGAGGGCTATATATCATATGTGAGGGAGGGTTATATGGACAGAAATAAATGTTGGACTCCTATTTTTGTGCAAAGTACATAAATGATTTACAATTCTTTTAAAAATTAACAGTATAAAACAAATGAAGACTGGGTCTTGGTATTAAGCATGAATGAATCCATCATTTTTTTGTATGTCTCAAAGGTTCCCTTGATTTTTGTATTAAATAAAAACATTGCAGGGACTTCCCAGGTGGTCCAGTGGTTAAGACTCCATGCTTCCACTGCAGGGGGCACAGGTTCTATCCCTGGTTGGGGAACTAAGATCCTGCATGCTGCGTGCATGGCCAAAAAACCCGAAAAACAAAGAAAAAATTGGATTAAAAAACGTGGTATATTCTGTGGTGACCTAAATGGGAAGGAAATCCAAAAAAGAGGGGATATATGTATACACATAGCTGATTCACTTCGCTGTACAGCAGAAACTAACACAACATGGTAAAGCAACTATACCCCAATAAAAAAAATTAAAAAATAAAAAAGTGGTAGTTTTTCATTGTAAAAAATGGGAAAATATGAAAAAGTATAAAGAAAAAATTAAAATTACTCATAACTTTATTCCAGGGGAGGAAATACTCATATTACTCTATTTCTTTTCACCTAGCATACTTACATATGCACAGTCTTTAAAATTTTTGCAGCTTAAAATATGCTTATTGTATAATTTTAAGTTGTGTAAAACATATATAAATTATATAATTAAATATATATCTATATTAAATCTTATATAATTATATAGATAGATTTCATAGGCACATATGCTCTAGAATCACGTTTTAAACTATCTAAAATTTTGCATATTAAATATTATATTTGTGTAAGAAATACAAACATCTATATAAATTTCAAAAGTATATTTGTAACTAACAAGAGTTAGCCCATACTATAGATATCAGACTGTATTTTGTTTTTATTTTAATAATGAATCATACATCATTGCTTTTTTATGGACGATATTTTTAATAATAATAATGATAATAATAACAGTGGACTTGGCTTACTCACTTAAGGCCTGTGTCTTCCACTGGAGTTCCAAGCATCAAACTCTGAACATGGCTACAAACCACGTTTCCTGAGGCTCTCTGTGTCTTTAAATGTTCATTAAAAAATATGCCATGTATGGTGCCTCCTGCTCTAACACTCCGAAAGCCTGTGTGATTCACTCCCTGTGTCTCTCCTCATGCTGAATGATTCATCAATGTGCATGAGTTCAGCTGTATGGAGTTCCTGGGCCCATGGGCCCACCTGCCTTGATGAGACAGAAAATCAAGGAGGTATCTCATCAGTTGGTCTTGGGAAGTATCTTCAGGATGATCAAAGGAGACTGGCCTCAGGCAAAAGCAAGGATCCTTACAGGGCCTCAGAGAGGTCCAGTATGAGGAAGGCAGGTGGAAGAAGCACCATATTTCATTAGAACAAAGATAAAGCCTGTTTTGCCAATGATCACCTGACCCTTAAAGTGTCTGGTAAACAGTAGATGTTCAGTAAGTGTCCTCTGAGCTGAATTCTAAGTTCTTTTATATAGTACTTAAAAAGGGTTTTGTTTTTACTTTGTATTAATATGTGCCTCCTTAAAAAGGTTATTCCTATTCCATTCTTGCCTCGTATGCTCATTTCTCCATTTCTCTTTTCTTCCAATTCCTTACACTTTAAATAGGGAGCTTATGGTCAGTGATTTTTATAGCACTAACTGGAACTAACAACTCCCAAGTGATCCAGTTACTCAGTAGCAGTTACAAACACTGCTCAGGATGGTCATTACAGAATTCTGATTTGTCTATGCTGGGGATAACAGTCATCTCTCTATTGAAGAAAAAACCAAAAAACTTAGATATAAGTATAAGCAGGTACAACTAGATGCATTTCCAAAGACGTCTCTTGAAATTAGCTGTAAAGCCGCAGGGAAAATAAGGCATTAGAGAGGTGGCAATGGAGTATGAAACCTCTTCATTTCAGGTCAGTTTTAAGTCTACAGGTGGACAATACTTCATGATTGATGGTTGGCTAAGAAACATTGAATTGGGTGTTTGGTTTCATTATTAGTAAGTAGGCATTTTGTCAAGCTGTGTTTGTGGTTGACAGTCTGATTTTGATGGTGTTCAGCTATTGCCATTTGGTAGAAATTAAGGTAAATGGTTAAGACAGCCTGGGTTTTACGATGAGACATAGACGTGCCTTTGAATTCTGGCTTCAGCACTTACCACTGAGTCTCATAATTTTTGGTTTGGGCTTTAGTTTCCTCTCCTTTCACATTAGGATAATAATGGCTAAATGAATTTATTTAGGATAAGTAAAAATAATACTAGTTAGCACTTATTGAGCACTAACTCTGTACCAGACGCAGATTTAAGTATTTTTACATATATTTACAAATTTAAGCATCAAAATGCATACAACCAATTCCCCATTTTACAGATGAGGGAAATGAGGCAGAGAGAAATTAAGTAACCCAAGAATATGGCAGATCCAGGGTTTTTGTTTTTTTTATTGGAGTATAGTTGCTTTATAGTGCTGTGTCAGTTTCTGCTGTACCCCAATGTGAATCATCCACATGTATACATATATCCCCTCTTTTTTGCATTTCCTTCCCATTTAGGCCACCACAGAGCTCCGAGTAGAGTCCCCTGTGCTATACAGTAGGTTCTCGTTAGTTATCTATTTTATACATAGTATCAATAGTGTATATATGTTAATTCCAATCTCCCAATTCATCCCACCCACCCCCTTTCCCCTTGGTAACCATATGTTTGTTCTGTATGTCTGTGTCTCTATTTCTGCTTTGCAGATAAGGCAGATCCAGGGTTTGAATTTAGGAAATCTAGTTACAGAGGCTGCAGTGAAAACACTGTCTGTTACCTTGCAATAATATCTCTCATCTGTGAAAGCTGTGATGCTGATGGAAGATAACGGTAATGCTGATGATGGAAGTCGATAGTGATGGTGGAGTCAGGTCAAGGAAAAACATTACCAACACCCTTACCCTGGGCAAGTCAGCTTCCTCTTCATAGCTCCTTCAGTGTAGCATTGCCAACTGGTTTAGAATTTCACAGATGGAATATCTATGCAAATATAAAAGATTATTCCTGTACACGTTACTGGTGGACTACTCAGTGATTGGATAGTACTTAGAAATAAATTCTAGTTTTGTGTTTCTTTTTTCTCTTCATTTTCACCCTTCTTTAAGAAAGTCACCTTTAATAAAACTCTGGTTTGGGTCACAGAATCCTTTCTAGTATCTCCAGATTGGAGATGAGCTTTAGATCTTCTCTTATTCAAACACCCACCCCATGCCTCACTCTCCACCCAAAGTTTGTTTTCTTATGAACTCATTCTAATCTCTTTGTTATGGTTGTTGTTGTTTGTTTGTTGTGAAAGGAACTCACTCCTGCTGAGGCAGCACGTTCTGTCACATTCATTCGTATTTTCAGGTGGAATCTGCCTCCTTATGATTCAACTTTTGGTCCTAGTTTTCCATCTTGGAACCAGTTAGGGAACTAGCTCCTTCCATGTAGCAGCTTCCTCGTGCTGAAACCTAAATTTATTCCCATTAAACTTCTCTTTTTGGATTTGACCCACAGCTCTAGGCTGCCAAGTTCATTTTAGGTCATAATTCTGCCATCCTGTGTATTCACAGTCCAATCAGTTTCAGGTTACCTCTAAAGTTGGTAAACATGTGATGCCCTCTGTGTCTCTCTCCAGTTCCTGAGTTGAGGGAAACTTTTATTTCTGCTCTGCAATCAGATCACATTAAAAAGCTAAGTTGGCAAATACTTATGACTTGTCTGTGCCACAAATAAAGGGAAAAAATTAGACTTGCAGTTTCATTAACATGTCACCCTTTAGCGTCTATCTTTTTATACGATTGTACTGATTTTAGCTCTTCTCTCTTTGTATGTCCACTTCTTTCATAGTTAATGATCCCTGTCCACATCTCAGTGCTAGGGCAAAGCACTAGGCATAGCAGTCATAGGATTTAGCTCTATTCCTTTCTTTCTACTTTAAATTATACAACCCTTCCTGTAACATTGGCTGTTAAAGCTGAACCACCACTTGCTATAAAACAATCTTAATAGAACATACAAAGCGTCTTCTTAGTGAAAACGTAAAAGATTTTTATCAAATTGACGATATAAGATCTTCAGCCAGAACTCCTTGGGAAGAAAAAAATATATTTTAGGTAATAGAAGTTACCTGCAAACCATAAAGTTATCCAGGGTACAGTATAAGACACAGACAATTAAAAGGGACAGGGGGAAGACTTTGACAGATGTCGAACGGCGTCTTTTTTCCCCAAATTCTTAAATGCAAAATGCTTACTTGGCAAACTAGAGCCTGAGTGAGGACTGTGAAGGGCTGTTGTACAGGTGTTAGGTATTTGTCCTGCATCCAGCTAATATCAGCAATTTAGGTAAGTTACTCTATGTTCCCTGGGGGGGGACACTACCCAGAAAGTACAAAATGACCTAAGAAAAATTATTCTGAGTTCTTGCTGGCGGCAGACTTAGTTCATAACCTCAGATTGTACCAGGGATCCATTAGACTTTAGCTGGCAGGTAGAAAGATGCGTCACTGAAACTTAAGGAAAAGGAAGTTGTAGCATGCTTGCATGGTCAGAGAAAGCGAGGCTGACGCAGCATTTCTGATTTAAGCCACTCGTAGGACATGAAGCATCTTTAACCTTATCGCAGGCTTTATGTACGCCGGATCAGAAAGAGTGTGAAGTTCACATCAGGCATCCTGGGTGTGCATCCTGCCTCTACCTGCCAGTAACTGTGTAATCCCTAAACTGTGTTTATCCTATAAAATGGGTTAATAACCTCTACTTCACGAATGTGCAGTGAGGAGTAAATGCAATAATGTAGGTGTAGAGCTGTGCCTGGCGCATAGTGTATTTTTAGATACAGTTTCCCTCCCTCGTCTTTGATTTAATTTTTTTTTTTTTTTTTTTTTTTGCGGTACGCGGGCCTCTCACTGCTGTGGCCTCTCCCGTTGCGGAGCACAGGCTCCGGACGCGCAGGCTCAGCGGCCATGGCTCACGGGCCCAGCCCCTTGGCGGCATGTGGGATCCTCCCGGACCGGGGCACGAACCCGCGTCTCCTGCATCGGCAGGCGGACGCTCAACCACTGCGCCACCAGGGAAGCCCTGATTTAATTTTTTAACCAGGGAAAGAGGTAGGTTGACACTTAAATGTTAGAAAAGGTATTCACATCTGATGTCAGATTTAAATATTTATACCTGCAGTTTGAAAGAACAGATGCAGGCTTAGATAATTCAGCTTGCCTTCCAGTTAGTCCTTCTAGTTGTCAGGAATTGGCTGTGGTCATGCTTGGTTTTTCATCTACCTTTCCTGGTGTCAGCCATACTAATATTTTTGTACATATGAAGTTTGACAACTGCACTCCAGGAAAATTCTTTTCTGGACTCTTTCCGCATTTTCAGTACCTCCTTTCCTCCTCCACCTCCTTCTGGGGGAAGAAAGTAAAGCTGTATTTTCATCTGTAGAAAAGTACTGAAGAATTTAGGCAGGAGATCCACCCATGATATTTGCATTTGACTAGAGATTACAATTTTGGCATGAAGTACCCGTGTTCTAAGGGTGACATCTCAGACAATGTCCCAAATTTTTGCTATGTCAGCCATGGCCTGGGCATCTAGATATTCCTATAATGTAGCCACACCCTTTTACCAGGTTGCCACGTGTGCTCGCTCATCAGGGGAGAAAGGCAGAGTTAAGAATAATTGGAACTACAGAGCACTTTAACTAATGCTTGGTAGAAATCACTATTCCTTTCTTTTCTTTTTTTTTTTTTTTAACTCATTTGTCTCTTAATCTAGACGATGTCTTTGGTATCTTGGTCTCTACCACTCTACTGAAGAATAGATACATTTTATCTCTTATGTTGTGAGTTTGTATCTCTTACTCCCCTTCATCTATTCTGTCCTTCTCCTGGCTCCCTTCCCCTCTGGCAGTCACCAGTTTATTCTCTCTGTGAGTCTGTTTTGTTTTATTTGTTTGTTTTGCTTTTTATATTCCACATATAAGTGAAATCGTATGGTATTTGCCTTTCTCTGATGTATTACACTTAGCACAATACCCTGCAAGTCCATCCGTGATGCCACAAATAGCAAGATTTCATTCTTTTTCATGGCGAATAATCCTGGTGACTGTAAATAATAAATATAAATATAAGTACGTGCATATATATAACATCTTCTTTATCCATTTATTTATTGTTGGACACTTACGTTGCTTCCATATCTTGGTTATTGTAAATAATGCTGCAATGAACATACGGGTATGTATATCTTTTTAACCTAGATAAATACTCAGAAGTGGAACTGTGGGATTATATGGTAGTTCTATTTTTCATTTTTTGAGGAACCCCCATACTGTGTTGCATGGTGGTCACACCAATTTACATTCTCACCAACAGTGCACGAGGGTTCCCTTTTCTTCATCTTTGCCAATACTTACTGTTTCTTTTTGGTAATAGCCATTCCAACAGGTGCGAGGTGGTATCTCATTGTGGTTTTAATTTGCATTTCCCTGATGAGTAGTGATGTTGAACACTTTCTCATGTGCCTGTTGACCATCCATATGTCTTCTATGAAGAATGAGCTATGATTCTTTAACCCAAGAGGGCATCTGAAAGAAAGGTCTTTCTCAGTCTTCCATCAGGAGCTTGTGAGGCCTATTGAAGTTTCTGAACCCTACCCATTTGCTTCTAAAGTCACCCTGAGATAGAGCTGAGCATTGCAACTCTTTCTTTTAATTGGATAATTATGCAAAGGTGAGAGCAGCTAAGAGTTAGCTGGCCCTATTGATATTAGCTGATGCCTGAAGAATTGAGCAGTGACTCAGTTATCAATATCTGCTGGGAAGTCACCGACAGGATCAAGTAAGAGATAGCTGACCTCCTGTGGAGGACACACGTTGCTGCTGAAATGGCTGTGAAATCATTCTACATAGATTCAGGTGTATAGGAAAAGCCACTTACTCTATTTTTATTATCGTAAATTATAACCCTATTCTGAGCCCCCATTTCAGACTAGTGGGAATTCAATCTTTAGCATATTGAAGAGGGTTCCTTCACAGAGTCCTATGAAGATCTTGGGGTCTCATGGGGCACAAAGCATTTGAGCATGTTGTATAGTCTACACTGGTCAGTGCTGGGATGCTCATAGACCAAACCTGCATAGACTGTTAAATTTGGAGACTTTACAGATGACACAAATCCAACCCAACCTATCTTAACCAAAAATGCAAAATGTTTTTCACATTGTTGAAATGTCCAAGGGAGGAGCCTCGTCTCTGGGCATAGCTAGATAAAGGTGCTCAGATAATGTCATGAATCTATCTTTCTCTCACGGTTGTTTCCATCTGGGTTAGTTTCCTTTCAGCAGGCCCCTCCCCCATCATAAAATTTTGGCCACCTGCCACCGCAAGTAACTTATCCTAGTGGATATAGAAGAGCTCTTTAGCTCTTCCAGCAGATGGGTCCTTAATTGGCTCTCATTGTACTTTTGGATTAAGTGATGCAGGTAGATCATTCTGCATGAATCACAGGGACTAAGGGAAAGAGAGGGGCCTAATGGAAAGTCAAGAATGTTATCAAAAGAATGAGGAATAGATGTTGGGCATACGGAAACAACCAGCATCTACCTGGGCACAGAAAATGGGAATCTTTCCAAAGGTGGGAGCACAATTATTAGAGTCCTGTCTCCCTACACACATCATTTAACTATTTCTGTCAATTCTAGCTCAGCCTTTTTTGTAGGGTGCTGAGAATGAGTGGACAGGGGCTTCCACCACCTGTGGAATGCATCCTCATTCATCCTTTAATCAGTGTTGCAAAAAGATCTCTCTTGTTTCTGCTCCCACCTCTGCAGTCAAATGGACTGGGCTTCTTCCCCCACAGATACATTAGTACAATCTCGTTGAACTTTAGTTTTCACAAAAGGCATGTGGCCTTCAAGCAAGTTTGTTTCTCAGGCCTGAAATATAGAAGGAGCCTGACTACTCTTGGAAGGAGAGAGCGGAAAATATAAGAGATTGCAAGCAATTTCTTAAAACATTTTCCTAGTACTTTTGTTTCATACTCATATTTTCTTTTGCTTAATCCACACTAGGTCACACACACAGAATGAACTGGTTGACTGACTTAGTTCTTGCTGTTCTTCAATCTTTTGCCTTTATATAGAATATAGGGGGCAAAATAGTACAGTTCAAAGGCTTTATCAGGAACTTTTGAGTATGTGGTCCATACAAGAGTAATTAAAGTAAGTTCAGATTTTCTGATTTACCTTCTCCAGTTCTGCTTCATAGACTGCTAGAAATTCTGATTTGGGTTCACCAGTCCTAACCTCTCATGTTATAGACAAAATTAACACCAATGACATGGTGATTTGTTCAAGAATCAAAATGACTTATAACTACCCTTACCTGACGGCTTGCTGTGATGCCAGGCACTGTAGAATCATACTTTTTACTACTAAATTAACACAGTAACTTCTTATAAAATGGAAATAATGATGAGGATTAGAAATCTTAGGCACTAAACATGTAGCTGGTATGGCCTGGAGATGGGGTTAAAATTTTATTTTTGATTTTCTTTTTAAACTCCAGAGTTCATTATCTGCAGGACAGCATTATTGCTAGGATCTCTCCCTGGGTCTCCTGTATCTCAGTCTCAGGACCTTCCCTCAGTGGCCCAGAGGAGAGCAGCCTCTGTCAGTGTTGTTCAAATTTTGCTTCTTGGAAGAGCTTTAGGGTTTCAGCCACATCCCCTTACTACTCACTTGGGATGGGATGGGAGCCAAAGAGCCCACTCTAAGTCCTCCACTCCCACTTTAACCAGAGCTGCTCTGCTTTTTCATCTCTTAGGTAAGGGGATGGCAAGGGAGCTTGCATTTGAGGAAAGGTTTACCAGTATCTGTGAAGACCCCAAGTTTCACCATCTCTGAGGGCTGTGTGGTTTTTCTACCCAAAGATGCCTGGGGCCACCAAGCTCTTCTTTAATCACACAAACCACTTTGCTGCCCCAGGCCTTGCTACTTCTTGTCTCTATCCTTCCTCTTGGTGTTGCCATCACACATTCCAGTGGTGGCTTGTTCAGCATTTCAGCAGGTAAGGGGATGGCAAGGGAGCTTGCATTTGAGGAAAGGTTTACCAGTATCTGTGAAGACCCCAAGTTTCACCATCTCTGAGGGCTGTGTGGTTTTTCTACCCAAAGATGCCTGGGGCCACCAAGCTCTTCTTTAATCACACAAACCACTTTGCTGCCCCAGGCCTTGCTACTTCTTGTCTCTATCCTTCCTCTTGGTGTTGCCATCACACATTCCAGTGGTGGCTTGTTCAGCATTTCAGCAGGGACTAAAGTGGATGGCCTCACCTAATTTTGTAAAGAGTATGGGAATATCTTGGGTTTGATTCATCTTTGTAGTTTTGTTTTTATTATTGTAAGAAGAAACAGGACTTGGGGTGTTTTTTGTTGTTGGGTTTTTTGTTTTGCTTTGTTTTTTTTCATCTTGAATTTATTATTTCAGACTTGTCGTTGTGCTCTGTGCTAATAGAACACAAAGGTCTGTGGCCTGAGCTAATTGAGGTCAATGGAAATGTTTCCAGTGAAGATAGTGCAAAAAATTAGATTCTGGGCTCTCAGAAAGTTGGCCAAAACAAACTGTTATCTTCATGTACTATTTCCTTCCTTGGGATTTTCATTAGCTCCTCTGCAGCATCAGTTATCACCTGCTAAACAGATGATGCACCAGTCTATATTCTGGGACATAATCCTTTCCAAACTCTAGATCCACACGCTGCTCTGAAATGGATTTTTCAGTGTGTTGAAAGACCCTTGACTTGGTCAAAAATAGACATATCATCTTTCTTTATTGTGAATTAATTCCTTTTGCTAAAAATTCCCGTTATTTTCCTTCTAAGTCTGCCCCTAGCCCCAGCAGGAATTGTGGACCTTTAACCAAATTAAGTCCTGACACCTAGGAAGTTGGGTGGACCCAACACGTGTCGATTCATGTTGATTCTGGATTCTGTCTTCCAGAGGTTTGAAAGCAGGATGCGAGACTGAGTCAGTACGGTTGTACTGACCACCGGAATTTTAAGATAGTAAGTAGGAGCAGAGTTGATGCTAGGAAAACCGAATTCATAGAGAAGCAGAAAAAAAGAGTTTTGTAAAGGAAGCCACAGCAGGAGAAGAGAGAAGACAAGGAGAAAGATATGGAAAGAGTAAATTTCTTAAAGCTCGCCTAGTTCCTGGGAAGACCAGCAGTATTTGTCATTGGGTTCATTGAAAGTTCTCTGTATGTTTTTATAATCAACCATACTTTCCCTTGAATTTATTCAAGTGGGGTTTTGTCCCTTATAACCAAATTATTCCCAGTTGAGGACTTGCTTTTCCTGAATTTTCTAATAACAGTAATTACCACAAGAAGTAGATTATCGAGTGATTACTCTCTCCAAATTATGGTATCACTTAGTGCTTTACCTCAATTAACTTCTCCATCTCAAAACACCCTTATGTGATAAGGATTATACTCTTTGTAGAGATGAGGGAATGAGGCTTAGGGAAATTGAGCATCTTGTTCAAGGTCATTTAAAACTATGCCTGACAGAATTAGGCAATTAGCTGTCTCGCTAAAATATCTCCTTATTTCTATTAATGCTACTTTTTATCACTCAGCCTCAAAAGTTGAATCTTTTTAAAAATTATTTATTTTGCGTCATTGACAGCCAATAAATTATCTGAATTTTCTCTTAAATATCCATTCTGCCTTTAACTCAGGCTCCCAATCCCCCTTGTTCACGGCATTGCAGTGGCAGGTTTCTGTGTTTTCTCGGTAGAGCTCCTTCCAATTTATTTTATGAATTGCAGGTCTGATTTATCGTTCCAAAGCCCAACTCTGATTATATGACTTGGATTCTTCCGTGGAGCCCTACTTCCTGCCAAGGCTGATAATATGCTTTTATACTAGAACTCATGCCTTATCCAGTATCTGCCCGAATTAACTTTCTTACCTCATCTCTCCTCGACCTCGTGCATTTACCCTGCCCTCCTACTAAACAAAGCTACTCATTATTTCTCCAAATAGTCCTTGAACATTGCTGAGGCCTGCCTATCTCCTGGTTCTCTATTTTCATAGGTCAGGTCACTATTTTAGGATGAAAAGGAAAGAAGGGCAAATGCTCCAAGGCTCTGAGTCCTCTTGCTGCAGTTTTTCCAGTAGCTCTGCTTGTAGAGATATGGATGCTAGATCATTAAAAAGGGCAACTAGCCTGTTAAAGAACTTAAAAATTAAAGAACACATGTTTTGATGTGAGCATTGATTTCCAATCAGCTGATAATCAGGTTGTTACTTTCACATGACATTTATTCCCAATATAGCTGGTCAGATTTTATCTTAGGTGAACAGACGCTGGCCTAGATGAAATCTGTCATCTTCTTACATCCTTCTTGAGATTTGAAGGAATGTGTTGTATATCACTGTCTCCTATACATACACATATACACATGACAGTGAGCACACAAAGAGTGAAAGAATGCAAGAAAGAATGAGTGAAACTAGGAAAAGACAACACCATTTAAATGAGTTTTGCATTTTTAAGTTGAAGACATAAACTCCATTAAGATTTCATTTATGTTGAAAGTAATTTTTATAATAATTACATATTTTAGATTAATATAATTTTTTAAATGAGCTTGCTTTATCGCTGCTTTTAGTTACTTTCTATACTGCAATGCTTTTCCCCTTCTTTTTCATATGGGACTTTTTTTGTCTTCTGATACAGTGGAAATGTCAATTGCTTTTCATTTTTCATTGTTCCATCATATAGACACAAGAAAACAAATCTGTTTGAGAGAACAAGGTGATTAATGTCTATAGTGCATTAAGTATTCAGAACTTATGTCATTCATTTCATTTCCACTCTGTAGTAAACTGAAAAACATTTAGTTATTTTGAAAGTGCATTGCCAACAGAGAGAATACATTCTGAGTAAATTTCAGGTTCCATTAGGTTTGCTTTAAAACTGAGAGATGGAGTGGGGTAGGGAAAAACGAGGAAAGAAGAGAGATTTATTTCTCCATCTTTTTTCTTTTTTTGGTTCTTTTTTACATTTTCTGGCCTGGGCTCTATTCTAACAGCATAGTCACATGACTCAATAATTTATAACCTAACATAAATCAGATACCAGTCACAGTTAAATGTGATTTGTTACACGTGTGGATTTCTGTTCATGGTATCTTTATTGAGATTTTCAGCAATAAGATGTAATATGGCATCTCTACCTATTTAAAAGCTTCATGCTGTTTGATCCCAAAAATGATTTGCATCTTCCTTATCTCAGTGGCGAGAATATTTGATACAAGGTTGCCTACTATGAAGTCCCCGTGGGGTAGTGTGTCTGGTGAGCTCCCTGCACTGGAACAAATGGCATTCACCGTTTCTGTGGGTTTAGAGATGCTTACGGCTGGAGACAGATGAATAGCAACTTAGTTTAAGAGGGAATTAACTTAATATAAACCCAAAGTTTCCTCCCTCCCCCAACAGATGGCATATATGATGATTTTTTTTTTGAAGAGATTATAATCTGTCCAGTTTCTTTCTTTTAATATGATAGTACCAATTTGGGAGTCAGATTACACAAGTCCCCTGGTGAATTACTATCATAACCTCAAGGGAGGTTTAGAACTTTCTGCTCCTCATTTTATTCATCTGGATGTGAAGAAAATAATGTGTAAATTACAAGATTGAGGGAATTAAATGGGATACAGGCCTACCTTCGTTGTACTGTACTTCATTGTACCTTCGCAGATATTGCTTTTGTTGTTGTTGTTTTCTACAATTTGAAGGTTTGTGGCAACCCTGCATCGAGCAAGTCTGTAGGCACCATTTTTCCAGCAGCATATGGCCATTTCACGTCTCTGTTACTTTTTGATAATTCTCGGGATATTTCACATTTTTCATTATATATTTGTTATAATGACCTGTGATCTTTGATGTTACTACTGTGACTTGCTGAAGGCTCAGATGAAGGTTAGCATTTTTTAGCAATAAGGTATTTTTAAATTAAGGTATGTACCTTATTTTTCTTAGGCATAATGCTATTGCACACTTCATAAACTACAGTATGGTGTAACTTTTGTATGCACTGAAAAACCAAAAAATTTGTGTGACTCACTTTATTGTGGTATTCACCTATTGTGGTGGTCTGGAACTGAACCTGCAGTGTCTCCAAGGTGTGCCTGCACCTGTAAAGTGCTCTAGGATAATGTCTGTCATATAGTAGGTGTTCAACAGAAAGTGTTGGTATTCTGCCACATGTCAGGGGAGAGAGAGAGAGAACAAGCAAAGGACACTTTGTGGTTTCATTGAGGTTTTGTAGACCTGTGTGTGGGCTTTGCTTTGCTGTCCAGTTCTCAGGAATTCCTCTGTTGAAACCACAACCTTGAAGAGTGTTTGTTTCCATGCAGTGACTTTACTGTTCATGCCTCTACACTAATATATGCCTACCAATAACATAACTCACAGTAAACCCTAGTCAGGGTGGGGTAGAGTAAAAATACCTAGTGGAGGTTTGTGTAAAAAAATTATTTGGGGCCTATAGCAGCACTGAAACTAGGGTGAGGTGAAAGAGATTCTCACGTCAGATGCCAAAAACCTTGGTAATGAAGATAAATATTATTCTAATGATTTTTTTTCTTTTCGAAGAGATTTTAATTTCTAGAGACAAATCCCACTCTTCCTTTCCCAATCCATTCCTTTTTACCTTGAAAAGTATTTTTTTTAATTGAAGTAAAGTTGATTTACAATGTTGTGTTAGTTTCAGGTGTACAGCAAAGTGATTCAGTTTTATATATATATATTTTTTTTTCTTTTTCAGATTCTTTTCCCTTATACATTATTACAAAATACTGAGTAGAGTTCCTTGTGCTATACAGTAGGTCCTTGTTGTTTATTTTATACATAGTAATGTGTATCTGTTAATCCCAAACTCCTAATTTATCCCTCCCCCACTTTCTCCTTTGGTAACCGTAAGTTTATTTTCTACATCTGTGAGTCTATTTCTGTTTTGTATATAATGGAATATTTTTAAAAATCAAATCAGTGCAAAAAATCTACTATGAACAAAATACCAAGTTTTTAATAAAGACACGATCTACCAGAGGTGGGATTCAGATCAAGTGGGTGGGATCATGGTGCAGGTGTGAAGCCCAATAAAGATCTGCAGCACATCAACGAGTGCCTTGTGAGGATTTTAAGCGTTGGTTGGGAGATTTCAGAGATGTACTTTTTTTTTTTTTTTTTTTTTTTGCGGTACGCGGTCCTCTCACCGTCGTGGCCTCTCCCGTTGCGGAGCACAGGCTCCGGACGCGCAGGCTCAGCGGCCATGGCTCACGGGCCCAGCAGCTCCGCGGCATGTGGGATCTTCCCGGACCGGGGCACGAACCCGTGTCCCCTGCATCGGCAGGCGGACTCTCAACCACTGCGCCACCAGGCAAGACCCAGAGATGTACTTTAACAGACCTTCCTCAACGATTTTGGCTATCAATAGAATATGAGGTTTATATTGATGATCTTTTTTACCCCCTTTTCAATAATGAAAATACGTGCCCCGCCATAGATTTTGTTACAGGGCCTTTAACCAAAGACCATAGTGGGAGAGGGGAACTCATGACGACTGATTTTCAGGTACAAGGTTGGCAAGTTTGCATATTAAGTTTCATTTAGAGTTTCTCAAATTCAAGGAAAATATTGCTTTATATTTTCAAAACAGCTTGACTGATGAAAAACTAGTAGAATAGTGTCTTCTCTGTTCAGTTAGTTATTTTCTCCAAACTTATAGCTATAGAAAATGTTGTTCAAAACAAAGAGTGTTTCTTCTTCTGAACCCAGCCTAGGTATTAGAAACTCGATAATTTTGTTTGGATTGTATTCAGCAGATTGATAGATAAATAGAAATTCATATTTATTGCTATTAAATAATAGAAACTGTGACTTCTGGGTGCCTAGTCTGCCTCAGGCACTAAACCAAGTGTTTTTTTCCTTCCCTCCTCTAATGCTCAGGTGAGCTCCGTAAGATGGATTATTTACAGGTAAAGAAACTGAAGTCTAGAGACGTTGAGTGAGTTCAAGATCACACAGTCACTAAGTGACTGAGGCAAAAACTGA
Organism: Grampus griseus; assembly: GCF_964374135.1. Taxonomy (NCBI): domain Eukaryota; kingdom Metazoa; phylum Chordata; class Mammalia; order Artiodactyla; family Delphinidae; genus Grampus; species Grampus griseus. The sequence continues at coordinate 75,722,265 of NC_139002.1, forward strand.
GCCCAGGTCTTTCTGATTCTGATGTCCATGCTCAGTGCACGGAGGCAAAGGTTGAGGCTTGAACATCTGTGCTTTTTGTTTGGAGGAAAGTGAGTTCACAGAAAACGAAGTATCAGGAAGAAATACCCTATCAACCTCAGGAATGTTTACCTCCTTGGAGAAGCTTCCAGAGATAGAAAAACCAAAAATAACGTAGAAACACAGCAGATGGAATATGATCCCCCTCCGGTGCGTCTCGATGAGGGCGCTGGGGGCGTGGCATGGAGGGAGTAAGGCAACGTGGTGCCTAAAGAAAGAGGCCTGAGAGGAAGCTGGCCAGGTCTGGTTCTGCTTCGAGATCTCTTCTGAGTCTCACCTGCCCTTCCTGCACGAGCCTGGCTATTGCCCCTGCATCACTTTGCAATCCTTCGCCAACCAGGAGGTATCACAGGCTGTTGGAAATAAACCTCTAGTTCCACAGGCATCCCAGGCAGTGATGCTGACCCCCTCTCTTTCCTCATTCAGATGTCTGGAATGGAGTATTCTGGGTGACCCAGTACTTCAGCTAATAAAAAAGTATGCAGTAATAAAACACATGAGAAGCTGTATTAAAGCTAATAAAACTCATGACTGCCAATTTACAGGGCCCCTCAGTCCTTTGCAGTGGCTTACTGTCACTGTTACAAGTATCGGTATCACTGTGTGACAGCTGTTGAGGACTGCTGAGTCATCTGGAATTCTCAGAGATGGAATGTGAGATCAACCATAACCCAGGATGTCAAATCTGGATGAAGCACCTATTATAATGGTTGTGAAACGACATGACGGAAATAGTGACACGCAGGGGTGGCTGGGGTGAGGCTGCAATGCAGTGAATGGGCTTTAGCACCCATCCCGATGTAAATCTTAGAAGCTTCACCTGTATGGTTCTGTGTATTAGGTTCTTACGTAACGTTGATTTGAAGAAGTTTGACTGCTTAGAAGGATGAGCATAAATAGATCTTTCATCAAATCCTATTTCCTCATCTTCTGTTTATGAAATCTGAGTCCCAGAAAGGTTATTAGACGTCTTGCCTAAGCCTCACACTGGGTTAATAACAAGACTAAAACAGGAACCCGGGTCTTCTGACATCTGGCTTCCAGTTCTTTCTCTATTTTGGCCTGTATTTGTCTGCATACCTGTTCCAAGGCATCTCTGCTGCCGTGTCACGCATCTTCCTCAAATCTTAGTTGTCTGTCACCCCTGTGCAATAGCAAAGCGATTCCTTCTGATGTAGAAAAATGTTTTTTGAGGCCATGGGCAGATATCAACATTTATTTCTTCCCATGACCTGTCACACTTTGAATCAATCCCTCCGAGTTGAAATGCAGGACATATTTCATCAGCTGTCAGGAGGCAGGCGGCCTCAGTGGGGGCATGTAAATGGCATTTTGGTTTATATTCCTCCTGTAGAGGCAATAATAGTATGATCAAGGCTTTCGTTGCTTACGATGGTAGTAAAATCTTTACAGCCCTCCATTTAATGACAGACTGGTCTTTCTGATGCCGTATGACACAAACCTACCCAGAATTAGAGATTAGGGAGAAAGAAATTCATGAACTTGAGCAACTGTGATTATCGTCCAGAGAAACTAATTATGTGTTTAATGAGCTTGAAGCAGGTGGAAGATGCGTGAGAGTTCTGTGCCGCTGGGTCTGATAAAGGGTCTCTAGAAATCAAGTTAATCTGAATATTTTTATGAAGGAGGGGGTGAGGGAGAGGGTGGGTCAAGGAAGAAAGACCTGGTGGAAATAAAGTATACAGGGTATTTGTTTAGTTTGTTTTTTTCCCTTTTTGCTACACACACACACACACAAACACACACACTCCACTCTGGGAAGTTGGTGGAAGCTCTGAATAATCTCCCGAGAAATATTTGCGTATATACCTTGAACATGTTTGAAAATTTGGAAGGGGTTTTAGTTACCTGAAAGTCTATCCATTGACTTGTAAGCATCCATGGATCACAGCCTAAGAACCGCTGATACAGCAAAAGAAAAACCCAGATGTGATTTGGTTTCTATGATGCCTGATAAGCCCTTCTCTTCTCCTGAGCTCTTTTTCTTTTAATAAGAAATCCCCAGACCTTTCATAAATATACTACTCTTTTCTTCCTATGTATTATCATTTTTCATTGCATCCTTTGGATTTGAAAGGGCGTTTTATGGAGTGGGAATGGGGCAATTTGAAAATGGGCCTTTGCTTTTCAAGTCCCTTAATAAGGGTTACTTTGGGCAAAGGACTCCACAGATAATTCTGGAATAGTTTCAGCCTATCTCAGTGCAGGGCTCCTCCCCGTCGCCATCCCCCAGCTGCTAAGGAAAACCATGCTGAGTAGGGCAGCTTCCATATATCCTCCTTCCCTTTGTTCAACCTCTGAATGAGGCATTAAAATATGAAGAACCATCCCCGCCCCCCCAAAAAGGTATCAGGAGGAAATGAAAAAAACTAGAGGGCCAAGATAATCCCCAAGGTACCTCCTGAATTACTCAGTTAACCATGCTCTTCACTCCTTCTTGGTTGTTATAACTGTCTAAAACCAGAGTCAGTTGGTGCTTTGAGGAAACTGAACTTGTGCTTGAACCCACACATAGAGTATCACTTCCTCCACCTTTCCTTGCCCTTCCTCTCAGCAACTTTACAGAAGGGAAAGCCAGAGAAACCTGGGTAAATGTACCTTGGCTTGCCAGCCATGTTCAGAGGTGCACTCTCTGTGGCTGCCTTGAAGCCAGTTGCCCTGGAAAGAAACAAGTGATTTGAGCAGACTGGGATAAGTGCCTCTTTCCCAGACTTAAAAAGGATTGAATTTCTCAGTAAGAGGCTGATTAACACCAGGCTGTCTTATTTTTTAGCAATCTGATGGACAAGTTTCTCTTGTTGCATCTGTGCACATCCAGATTAAAAATGTGATGATGGTGCTGGGTTTATTGATCTCTGTTTCTTTGTTTGTTTGGCTTCTTTTTTTTTTTCATTTTCTCCCTATCTTTTCCATTTTTACAAGAATGGTCCAAGGTAGTAACTATGTCACCGTGATGTCCCTCCTTCCGATAACAACCAAGTACCCAGGCTGGGGCTTGTAATCACTTACTGTGCCTAAAGTTTGCCTTCCATTTGCATTACTAAGGGAGCGTTAAACAAAAGGAGAGGGGGTGGAGTTTCTCCATTCTCTGGCACCAAGGCTTAAAAACAGATGTAGCAGCCATGTGTCTGGGACTCCAAGACCCATGCCAAGTAACATTGTAGTTACCACTAATTAGGTTCCATTCACCAGGAACTGGTGTTTCCACAATCCTTAACATTCAGTATCTTCTTCATCCTCAGGAGGGGTTGGGAAAGATGGAGGGAAGCCTTTTGGTAAACCAACTTCTGATGCTGTGTGTCTGCAAAAAAATTATGCCTCTTACAAAGATTGAGCTATGCAGTGTTTTGGTCTCCTGGAGCCCCTGCTGCTACAACACTCCAGGAAGCAAATATCTTTCGTCAGAGAGAAAATAAAAGTCTGTGCAAGGTGCCTCCAAATGCATACTGATTGTCCACCGAGGACAAAGATTGTTGTCTGTTTTTCTGCCCACAAATCGAGTGTGGTTGATCTGTCTCGTTCATACATGGGCATAAGTTAAACAATGGTACTGATAGCAGGATGATGTGCTAAAATGAATATTACCTCAGATGGGATGATTTAGTGCTTCTAACCTTGGGGTGAGGCCGCCTCCCTGGTAATTAGTGAGGTGGCTGACTTCATAAATGGTGGCCTCCGTGAGCATTCATTTCCCCTGCAAAAGTCATTCAGCCTCTGTGCCTATACTCCCTGCATTAATTAGTCATTTGCAAAGGAAAATGAGGGAAAGAAAGGGGATGAAATTGACCTTTGATTCAAATTTCATGTAATAAGGCCAAAATTCTCTGAAGAAAGTCAAGGTGACAGAAAGATAAATGTTTTTTCTATCTTCCCCTCTTTCCCTTAACCCTTAAACTGGAAGATGCTAATGTAATTTTTACATACAGGATCTCCCATTACTGCTTAAACACAATAAAACATACAGTGGCGATTGGATCTTCACAATCATACCTCTGAACCAGGGGGCTGGCGACAAGTGATCCTCACAGGGAATGGCGCTGGAGGCAAGTTGCGGGCGGCATGACTGCCCTTCACTTGCTGAGGCACATGTGGAATAAAGTCTAGGTCCTTTGTTTTCCTTCAATATTTAGTGGAGTCAGGAGCGCAGTTGTGCAAATTGCATTTTAGGTAATTTATATTGTCTCATATTTCATGTTGATTATTTATGGAACCCACCAAATCCTCACAAAAATTGTGAGTTTATCCCTTTTTATGAATGAGGAAAGTAAGGCAGTAAGAAATACAATAATTTGCCCAAGGTTCCAGCTGGTAAGTGTCAGAGTGGGGACACAAACCCAGGCAGCATGGCTCCAAGTTCATGCACCTGAATAGTATGATACGCTGCTTCTTACTATTAAGTGAGCTGACGTGTGTAGAGGGCCTAGAATAGAGCCTTGAACGTAGTAGGTGTTACATGAGCATTTGCTCTTGTTCTTGTTGTTTTTCTCCTCCCCCCTTCCTCTTCCTCTTCCTCCTTCTCCTTCACTTTACTATAATAATAATTACATTTATTTTAACATTAACGCGTTGCTGCCTTTAGCACCTTTTCTGTAACATTACTCCGAAATGACTAATAGATGTTTCCATTCATTTCTCACGTTTCGTGATTTTCATGTCAGAGCTGTTCACGATTTTTTTTAATTGAGAATCCTTGTTTAAGGAGTTTACAAAACCAAAGGAGGATAATTTGTCTCCCAAACGTGGCTCTACAGGTTATTTTCTGTTTTACTAGTATATCATCTATGATGTACCTAATAGAGTTGTTATGAATCAGACTCACTTGCCATGTGAGGTTCATGAGTTAAGATTTTGAAGTGGAACACAGGAGTTGATGGACTGGGAGGCCTTGACTGGTTATCTCCGGGATTAGATGATTGTCAAGGGCGACTCCCTTCTCCTTGTTCCCGTCATCTGACCCTATGCTACGTCTCCTATTTGATTTCTCACCAGGGTCAGGTCTGATTCCTAAGTGCCCCCTCCACTCCCTGCTGTCCCATGTCACATCCAATACCTATGATATTGTTTTGAAATAACAAAACAGAACATGTCATTCCTCTCCAAATCCCACCCAGGTCAATTACACCTGCTCCTAGGGAGTTTTCTTCTTTTTCGTCACCAGTAATTTAGTGGCCTTCTATCTCTCTAGCACTAGGCTGATTCTTCAGATTCACTGGCTCAGTTAATCCTCACAATAGTCTATGAGCTGGGCACTATTATTTTTATACCAATCAGGCACTGATGTCTTTCTTAGCGCTAATCGGTTGGTCTTCCATTTATTCAATTTATTAGAATAAATTTAATCAATTTATTTGGTATTTATTGAGCACCTACTTATGTTAGCCTCTGTTTGGTGGGGAGAGATGCTAGAAATACAATAGTGACCAAAATAGTCAGGGTTTCTATCCTGGGAAAGGCAGTGAAGGACACAAAGTTAACTTGCAAATGAATATGTTATTGACACTTTGGTAAGTGGATGGAGACTGTGGGGAGCTATGGAAGAATGGCCTTTGAAACCAGGTAGCCAGTTTCAGATCCTAGTGGCTAACTGTGATTTTGGCCCAATTATCTACTACTTTAAGCTAGGATTCCTCTGTGGTCTGTACAATTGAGGATCTAATAAATGAATAAATTGGAATAGAATGTGTAGGTATGAACTGAATTTGGGAGGCAGAGTTTTATTCATTCAACTGCACAGATGTTTTGAATACATATTAACACAGTGCTAATTGCTGGTGGCACATAGATGAACAAAACCCAGTCTCTACCCTTAAGTAAATTATTATCTAGAAGAAGAAAATAAATATGCAAACAACTAGCTGTCCTTTATTACTTTATGAAAAAGAGCCATTTTGATATGTGTTTTTGTGCTAAATTCAGATTTAGTGATTGAGGTTTACCTGCCAGCCCTCATCTTTTGAAAACTGATAACATTATTACATTTTATTGAGGTATAATTGACATACAGCATTATATTGGTTTCAGGTGTAAAACATACAAATGATTGGGTGTTTGATTACACTGTGAAATGATCACCACAATTAGTCTAGATACTGTTCATCACCATACAAAGTTACAACTTTTTTTCTTGTGATGAGAACTTTTAAGGTCTGTTTTCTTGGCAACTTTCAAATATGCAATATAATATTATTGACTATAGTCATCATGCTGTACATTACATCCCTATGACTTATTTATTTTATAACTGGAAGTTTGTACCTCTTGAACCCCTTCACCCATTTTGCCTACCCCCTAACCCCCTACCCTCAGGCATCCACCATTCTGTTCTTTGTTTCTGTGAGTTTGATTTTGGTTTGGTTTGTTTGTTTATTCATTTGTTTTGTGTTTTAGATTCCAGATACATGTGAAATCATATGATATTTGTCTTTACCTGTGTGACTCATTTCACTCAGCATAATAATACACTCAAGGTTTATTCATGTTGTCACAAGATTTCTTTTCTTTTATGGCTGAGTAGTATCTCAGTGTGTGTGTGTGTGTGTGTGTGTGTGTGTGGTGTATACCACATCTTCTTTATCCATTTACTATCAATGGACACTTAGGTTGTTTCCATATCTTGGTTATAAGGCATTATTATAAATAATGCTTCAATGAACATAGGGGAGTATATAACTTTTAGAATTAGTGTTTTCATTTCCTTCAGATATATACCCAGAGGTAAAATTGCTTGATCATATGGTAGTTCTATTTTTAATTTTTTTGAGGCACCTCCATGCTGTTTTCCACAGTGGCTGCACCAGTTTACATTCCCACCAACAGTATACTAGGGCTTCCTTTTCTCTATATCCTTGCCAACACTTGTTACTAGTCTTTTTGATAATATTCATTCTAACAGGTGTGAGGTGTTATCTCATTGTGGTTTTAATTTACATTTACATGATGATTAGTGATGTTTAGTATCTTTTCATGTGCCCATTGGCCATCTGTATGTCTTCTCTGGAAAAATGCCTATTCAGAATCTCTGCCCATTTTTTAATTGAATTTTTTTTTTTTTTTGCTATTGAGTTATATGGGTTCTTCATATTTGGGATATTAACTCCTTAGCAGATATATGATTTGCAAATATTTTCTTCCATTTAGTAGGTTGCCTTTTTGTTTTGTTGATGGTTTCCTTTGCTGTACAGAAGCTTTTAAGATTGATGTAGTCCCACTTGTTTATCTTTGCTTTTATTGAAGATTTTAAAAGTTTCCTTTGAACGTTTGGTAGAATTCACCAGTGAAGCTGTCTGGTCCTGGATTTTTGTTTGTTGGGTGGTTTTTGATTACTGATTCGATCTCTTACTAGTAATTGGTCTATTCCTATTTTTTATTTCTTCCTGATTCAGTCTTAGAATATTATATATTAAACCATTTCTTCTAGGTAGTCCAATTTCTGTGTGTATACTTTTTCACAGTAGTCCCTTGTGATCCTTTGTATTTCCATGGTGTTACTTGTAACTTTTCCTTTTTCATTTCTGATTTTGAGTCTTTTCTCTTTTTTTCTTAATTAGTCTAGCTAAAGGTTTGTCAATTTTGTTCATCTTTTCAAGGAACCAGCTCTTAGTTTCACTGTTCTTTCTTTTGCCTTTTTAGTGTCTATTTATTTTTTCACTGCCAGCCCTCACTTAAGACCACCCTTCTATTATAAATCTTCACAGTATATCTGCCCACAGACCCATAAAGTTTTTTTGAGACATTTTAAGGGAAATGAAAAAATTTGATTCTTCTAGCCTATGTGCTTCTAAAGGCAGTTGCTATGTCTTGTATTTCTACATAGTAGGTGGTCAGTGGCTTTTAAATAAATGAGGTTTACAGAAATGAATGAATGTATGAATAAAGATATACTAAATCTTATGTCTTCTCTGGTAGTGCCATTCAATTCAGTTCAATTCAGCTCAGTCCAATAAATATTCATTTGCAGCAGGTAGTGACTTTTATATCATGGATACAAGATGAATAAGAAACTATTTGTTTCTTTCCAGGAGTTTAATCTGGGGCAGGGGCACCAATTGTAAGTAGGCAGCTCTGAGAACAAGTTTATTGATCCGATCTCAGTTGAGATCAGAGAGCAAGTTTTTATGCCTAATTTAAAGAAAAGCAGAGACTTTGCATCAGGTTAAAGGCTTTTCTGAGTCAGAAAATCTTGAAGACACAGGTCTGCAAAGTGAAAAAGAGTACCTTCTTCCATAGTTGATTATACTATTTATTCAAAAATTTTGCCTTGTCTTTTTTCTTGGTCCTTTCCTTCTGGGTTTCTAAGGCATTCCTTGTTAGGTCCTTCCCCATGAAAGAATTATACTCCCCACCTTGATGACATCAAGCTTGGCCATATGGCTTGCTTTGACCAATAGAGTATAAGTGGAATCAACTCATGTCACTTATGATCAGAAGTTGTAAAAGACTTTGCATAGTTCAGTTATCTCTTTTTTTCTCTCTGCTATGAGGATGGCATGTCCAAAGTTTAAGTTTAGATCAGAGGTGCAGCCAACCTGCACAGACATGAAAAGTGAATGAGAATTAAACCATTATTGTTGTAAAAAGCAAGATATTAGGTTAAAGTTGTTTATTGCTGCACATGCCTAGCCTAAGATAGCAAATATATTTCCCAAGAGCAGAGAGAGACTATCCTCACCCACTCTTCCCCTTAACGACCGCTGCTCACCTTTGTCTGTTCCAGAAATTCTGGATGGATGAAGAAGAGGACTGAGGTACACGTGCACACTGTGCTCCTTTGGTTATACTGCACTGTAATGTAATGTCTTTGACCAAATCCTTTGTACTTGAAAGCTGGTCCTACTACCCAAAAATGTAAAATAGAGTTAGCAAATCCTGTTTATGGTATAAGCTATTGAGAGAAAGGGGTCTCTTTGATGACAAAGCCCAAAATGATCTTTTATAATCCTGCTAAGGCAATTTTAAGAGTTCTGAAATTGCCACATAAAGTTGAAAAAGAAAATCCTATCAGCTATGTTTCCCCATCAGTTGTCATGGAAACTGTCACATTTTGGGGGGAGGGGGTGTACAATACTGAGACAGTTAAATGTTAACCTGAGTATTAGTAGAAAGAAACTGCTAAGTTGCAGATAGACGAGGTTTTGAAAGGTCACAGAAATAGAGACCCAATCAGTCATGAATTCAACTTTTCTCCTAAATCTTTGCAGCCACCATTGTCATCAAAGGCACGTACTGAAATTCTCTGAGGAGTCTGACACTCTCCTCTGAATATTCTCTATTGCTTGTCCCAAGGAAGAGCAGGAAGCTATTAGTTTGATACACATATTTATGACTCCAGAATATAATTTTACGTAATCCCTTGGGGGAAAAACACCTTAGGTTGTCACTTTGATGAAGAAAAAGGTGAAACATGTAAGTAAGAATACACATAGGGGATATCAAATATATAGTTTTGGAAGATGATAAAGACATTAATTCATTCAGTCGATGAGAAATACAGCTTTCATCACATTCAGGTCACATTACAATTAAAAAAATCTCTCTCTTGTTCCTGATGCTTTTATTAAACTTTCTCATTGCTATAACTTTGCATAAGGTTGTTCCTATTAATAGTCATTTCTGGCCACTTCTTGACAGTTTGTTCTACACCTACTTTTCTGTCACTTGTTGGTTTAATCATACCTGCCTGGATGTTCCCATATTAGATTGACCATGTTATTACAGTATTTGAGGCAGAACTCTGTGTGTGTGTGTATGTGTGTGTGTTGTTTGTGTGGTGCCTGCAGTAACATAGTACAAACCTGGTACACTGAAGTGCATGTTTAATGAATGAATGATGAATGAATGAAAAGCATGTAAGTGAGATTGTGTTAGGCTTATGTCAACTTTGTAATATTGAACAACAAGTCTTTAAGTTTCAATCTTTTCTATAAAATGAAGGTACACTGGCAACGTTGACCTACTCATTTAATATTAAAGGAGAGACAATTCAAGTTAAATGTGGTAGATTAAACATATGCATTTATATCTGCTCCCTCCACATATCTCCAAGAAAGGAACAAAAAGTATATAAATGACATTAAAAGGATAAGAAAAAGATACAAATACACAAGTATGGAAAGAAGAGGAGAGAGACAGTAGTGGCTGAGAATGGAAATGCAAAGTATATAGACAAATGGGAACAGACAGCATATCAGAGAAAAATGAAACTCAAGTATCTGGATAGTTACTTGCAAAGAATTTTGGGAAGACTTAGGAATTGGTACCATAAGCTGCCTCTGAAGATGAAGATCAAGTGTGGGGATGAACAGAGGAGAATTGGGTGAAAACTTTTCTGAAGATCAGTATCCCTCAGGTGCCTTCCCCTCCCTTTTGAAAACAGGGGCTACATCTTTCCCTCCCATCAGAAGACTGAAGGTTTGCTCTTATGAGAAATTGTACCAGAAAAGCTTCATAAATGGGAGTACCAGGCACAGCAAAAGGCAGGGTGAGGATGTACAAAATAAATCAAAGGAAGTAAATGTAAAGAAGTCTCCAGAATTGCAGCATCCCAAATTCCCTCCCCCTATTTGCAGTCTGGCATTTAATTCTCAAGAGGATGATTAGATGATTTCTCTCAGAGAACACTGATCACCTCAAAATAAAAGACCCTTAGGAATACTAGAATTTGAATACCATACAGCAAAGTAACCAAGAAAGCCTAAAAGATGAAGCACAGATAAAAATCAGAATAGATAAAAGAAACCCACAGTGAATAAGAGACAATGTGAACAGAAGAAGATGCCAAAGGAAAAGATGCAGAAAAATGAAAAGACCTTTCATTTATGAAATAATGATGTGATGCTATAAAATGAAACATTCCAAGAATAAAAAGAGGTTTTGGAAATTAGAGCTACAAAAGTTCATTTGACTAGTTAGAAGGTCAAGTTGAACATATCTCAAAAAAAGAGAATTAAAAAAAAGAATAAAAGCAAAAAAAAAGAAAAAAGAAAAATGAGAAAGAACAAATAAGAAAATCATAGGATATGTTCAGAAAGTTAATTCTGGATAATAGAAGTTCCAGAAAGAGAAGGTAGAAAAAATTTGAAGAACATTATCAAAGATTAATGAATAAAATTTCCCAGAATGCAAGGACATGAGTTCCCATACATGAAGAACTCACTAAATATCTAGGTAAAAATTTTTAAGTGGTGCTAGGAAAACTGGACAGCTACATGTAAAAAAATGAACTTAGAATATTCTCTAATGCCATATACAAAATTAAACTCAAAATGGACTAAAGACCTAAACGTAAAATCATATACCATAAAACCCCTAGAGAAAAACATTGGCAGAACACTCTGACATAAATTGCAGCCATCTTTTTTTTTTTTGATCTGTCTCCTAAAGTAAAGGAAATAAAAGCAAATATTCACAAATGGGACCTGATTAAACTTAAAAGCTTTTGCACAGGAAAGGAAAACATTGACAACATGAAAAGACAACCTACTGAATGGGAGAAAATATTTGCAAATGATATGACCAATAAGGGATTAATATCCAACATATACAAACAGCTCATACAACTCAACATCAAAAAAGCAAACAACCCAATTTAAAAATGGGCAGAAGAAATGAATGGACATTTTCCAAAGACAACATGCAGATGGCCAATAGGCACATGAAAAGGTGCTCAACATTGCTAAATCAGGGAAATGCAAATCAGAACAACAATGAGATTGTCAGAATGGCTATTATCAAAAAGACTACAAATAACAAATGTTGGTGAGGATGTGGAGAAAAGGGAACCCTTGCACACTATTGGTGGGATTATAAATTGTTGCAGCCACTGCAGAAAACATTATGGAGGTTTCTCAAAGAACTACCTTACGATTCAGCATTTCCACTCCTGGGTGTATATCTGAAAAAACCCAAAACGCTAATTCGAAAAGGTACTTTTGAGGAAAGTTATTTAGAGTCTGCAGTTTTGCAGATACTAAAAATCAATTACAAAGATAAAAAGACAATACTAGATATTGAAGCCAATTTCCAAAAGTACTTCTATGCTTTCTTCCTTAGAAAGCTACTAGAGATGTGTTCCTCCAAAATGAGGATGTAAACCATGGAGTGCAGGGAATCTGGCAAAGTGAGCATCCACACAGGAGACAAATTTCAAAGGATAGGGTGTATAATTATAAAATCAACTTGAGCCAACCATAAAGAGTGTTTACGTAGTCATAATAATGTAAGCACTAAATAATTGGCTGACAACATTTGTGATAAACTATGCTGAGACGTGGAAACAGCAGAGAACAAAAAGGTGTCCTCATCTTCCAAACAAGGAAGTCAATTGAAAATGTTAAAAATTAGACAAATCAAGGAATGAGCGTTAAATGTGGAGGGAAATACCAGAAGACATAGCTAAAGGAGAAGAATATGCTTGCCTTTGGGGGCTGACAGTCAGAAATAGGAAGGATTTGACATTTTTTAACTCTATTTATATAGTATGTTGGACTAGAAATACACCAAAAGAAATACAGTGAGAATGAACAGGAGAAAACCTTTTGTTCACTGTGGAGTCCATTCCTCCTTTTTCAATAATTCTACTGTTTCTTGAAATTAAGTTTTCCATTGGACTTCTCACATCATAATATTAAATGTCTGTTTATGGTTCTGTTTGCTGCACTAGTCCCCGAACTCTGCATTCACAGTGCCAGTACAGTGCCATGCAGTTGGTATATAATCTACCTGGGCAGAGTTCTGTGTCTCATTCATCATTTTATCCCAGAATCTAGTAAAATCCCTGGCATAGAATATATATTGGTTGAATAAATGAAATTCGGGCTGAAAATGAATGAATGCATAATCCATTATTATGATTTTATGAGCATCATAAATCACAGATTAATATGAGAAAGAAGATACTTTTAAAGATGTTCATGAAAAGTGGGTGTTTGAAATGTTCTCGAGGAGATATGCGAGCACAAATTGCGAATCTCTATATAGGCACATACATTGTTTCACCTTCAAGGTTCATTATATAATTATGCACAGGTCCCTTCATACTGTATTGAATTGGCTGATTCCACAGCTGAATCACTGCAGGGATCTCGGTCACTAAACACAGTATGCACCACACTATCAGCTATCTGGAGTTGACATCCCTGTGTCCTATTGTGATACACTCCTCACAACAAGTGTTGGTAGTAATATGAAACTGTCTATCATGATTTTAATTATTTCAGGCTATTAGGACAGTTATATAATACTTTAATAAATTTTTATATTTTCCCTGCACCCCATTGTTTAAGCTTACCAAATCATTGGATGTCAAGATAGAGTAAATGACATCCTAGACCTGGATTTGAAGTCCTGGATGCAAATCCCATCTTTATAAAACTTAATAACCTCTGTGAGTGTATTTGTAAATTATCGTTGCAATAATTCTATGTAATAAAGGATTCCAAAACACAATGGCTTACAATAGCAAACATTTATTTTTCTGACTCAGGTCTGTAGGTTGGCTAGGATTCTAATGGGTTCAGCAAAAATTGACTGGATTTAACTTCAAGTAGTGGTTGGGCTTAGGTATATTCCAGATATCTTTTCATTCTCTTTGAACTTTCAGCTACAGACATGTTCTCCCAGGATGATGGCTGAAGCACAAGAGCTAAGCCAACTCATGCAAGAACTTTTAAACCTCTGCTTGTATTAACAGTCTCTAATCTTTCATTGGTCAAAGCACATGGTCAAATAGAACATCAATCAGGTATACATCAGTCAGGGTTCAGTTAGAAAAAAAATGAGCTGTTATAAGAAGTGGTTAATTGTAGTAAATTGATCTTACACCAATATGGAAAGAGCTGGTCATTTAAGGTCTGGTAAAGGTATGCGGAGAATCAGAAGGACCCCGGGTGAGGGTTGGGAGCAGTGGGTGCAGTAGTGAATCTGACCTGGTCTGTGCTCTCAAGCAGCTGGCGCTGAACCTAGTTAGAAAAGCCTGGTGTACCTGTACTTATAGTTAAAGGTGGAAACTGTTGTTTTGAAGATAAAATGGTTTGGATTTTCAGTGAACAGATAGGGTATTTCAAGCAATTAGCTTCAGGAAAACTTTCTAGTTTAAACTCACTTGAGAGTGAAGGAAAGGAGAGTTAATATAGGGCTAGTATTGTATTCTGAAGTGGCTGGAGAACATGCAGGGCTAACATCTTTGTTCTCCATTTTTCTAGCATCCTCAGTAAAGCCAGGATTTTGATATTTTAAGGAGAATAATCATTAGTCAATTTTCTGGCAAAGGAGTGAAACCAAAGCGTTCTCTGGTGGCATTCTTAGCCAATTAAATACTATGAAGTTATAAATTAATTTGGGAAATTTCTGATGTTGTTATTTCTTAATCTGTGTTTAGGATTTGGATTCAGTTACTGATTGATAAACATTCCAGAAGTACTCACTTCTTTCACTTCCTTCCAACTTTCCCATTTATTTTTTTCTGATAGAATGTTTCAGATGGGAAAGCAATAATTCTTCTTTACTCAAGGCATTTTTTTATATAGGATTTATGACTTGGAAACCTTTTGTTTTCTTAAAGGAACCATAGTGATCACCCTTTGTATCTGAGCTGCCACCATTTAAGAGAGACTTGGTGCTGAGAAAGAAAGAAAGAGAAGAAAAATGCAGCTAATTCACAAATCATAAAATATGTCCCCAGAATTATTAAAATGCATGCATTGTGATCTAAGAGTCCTGGAAGGTATGAAAGGCTTCAACATCAAGTGACAATTTTGGCTGTGATAATCTATGAAAAATCTATGCATGATCACATTGGATGTCTAGACCTGCTTAGAACTGTTACTGGCATTTTCTGGGTGGGCAGTGATAGCCTTATGATCACTGCCATTATAACCCTCCATACTGTAGTTTCTGATTCCTAGCCAGACCAGTTCATTTTGACTTTGGCCCTATAATTCCTAATGACATAGAATGTGAGTTCCACTCTTGCATTAACAGGAAGTATTTTTAATTTTTAATTTGCTCATGCAAAAAGATAGATACTGGTTTAATAATTTGATTGCCTTGTTCACTAAAACAGTGATTTTAAAACACTTAACATTAAACTGAAAGTCAAAAATGTTTTAAAACATTAACAAATTTTTAAACATCTTTAGACAATTTACAAAGCTTATGGGCTTCAATATTAACGTAACATTGACAAGTTGGGAGAATGAAAGATGACTCACATGTCTTAACCGATTTTCAAACAAGGGCTTGAATCTGACTTTCCTATTTTAGCTTTTAAAATGGTAAAGGAGGAATTTTTGACTTCATTTAAGACCAGCATTTAAAAGTGGAAGCTAGTCTATTGGAGGTATGTAAGCCATGTCGCAACGGAGCTTCAATCCTATCTTGGCTTGAATCCTATCTGTAAACACCCTAACTTCAGTGCGTGCACAGCAAAGGTATGGCTTGCTATTCCAAGAGAGTTTGCTATTCCAAACCCACACATTCTTAGCTGCATCAGGTTTGAAATTCAAATGCTAGATAATTTGGAAATCACTTTTGAGGAGGAAAATATATTAAGATGCATTTGCCCTTGTCAGACTGGATTGATGACAAAGGCTTTGCATATTTACAGGTTAGAAGAGGCTGTGAGCAGGATAGTCTCTCATATGTCTGCAAGATAAATTGAGCAACTTGGTTGGCGTGGGATGTGGGTTCACAAAATTTCAGAGTGTCTTTGCCAGGAACCCTAAAACCTCAGAGCAGCAGCATCTCTAGACACAGGAGAGGATCCTAGTACTTCTCTATCTTAATCCTTTGATTTGTTGATCTGTAAAAATGATAAGAGTACTATCTATCCATCTTAAAGAGTTGTGGTAAAGATTAAATAAGATAAGCCAAGTTTCCCTACAGTGCTTGAAACGTCTGAGACGCTTGTTACATACTCACTTCTTCCATCTGTTTACACAGGTTTCAGGCTTCTTTTGTGGTTACTGGCAGATAACATGAGTCTATGAAGCAAGTACGTGGAAGACAAAAGATATTAAGAGTTTGGTATCAGAACTAAACATAACATCTGCCTGGTTATGCTGCCTGTTAAAATAATCTGTTGACTACACTTGACCAATCTTTTCAATTAAAAGCTTGCTTGGAATCTAACTTTTTCAGTAATTCTTGCATTCCTTTGATTATTCCACTATATACTGACATTGTGGGTACATTTTAAGATTGTGTTTATTTTTGCTGAAGACACTTTCCACATGATTTTTATAATATATGTAAGATTTGTAACATTTTATGAATAATGAGAATGTTTTGAATTCTTATGGACATCTTATTATACTTTATGCAAATGGAAAACTGAGGACTTTATTTTTTATTGAAGTATAGTTGATTTATAATATTAGTTTCAGGTGTACAACATAATGATTCAACATTTTAATAGACTATACTCCATTTCAAATTATTACAAAATAATGGCTATATTTTCCCTATGCTCTATAATATATCCTTGTTGCTTATCTACTTCATACTTAGTAGTTTGTACCTCTTAATCCCATACCCCTATCTTGCCCACCCCCCTCCCCATTGGTAACCACTAGTTTGTTCTCTGTGACAGAATTGCATTCATTTTTTTGGTTGGGTAATATTCCACTGTGTGTGTGTGTGTGTGTGTGTGTGTGTGTACACACATCTTCTTTATATATATGGATACATCACACGTTCTTTATCCATTCATCTGTTGATGGACACTTAGGTTGCTTCCATATCTCAGCTATTGTAAATAATGCTGCTATGAACATTGAGGTGCAGGTATCTTTTCAAATTAGTGTTTTCATTTTTTTGGATATATACGGGATAGAATTGCTGGACTATGTGGTAGTTCTATTTTCAGGTTTTTGAGGAACCTCCATACTCTTTTCCCTAGTGGCTACCTCAATTTACATTTCCACCAACAGTGCAAGAGGGTTCCCTTTTCTCCACATCCTCAGCAACATTTGTTACTTGTGGTCTTTTGTATGATAGTCATCCTGGTAGATGTGAGGTGATACCTTATTGTGGTTTTGATTTGCATTTCTCTGATCATGAGTGATGTTGAGTGTCTTTTCACTTGCCTATTGGCCATCTGCATGTCTTCTTTGGAAAATGTCTATTCAGGTCTTCTGCCCATTTTTTAATCAGGTTGTTTGCTTTTTTGATATTGAGTTTATGAGCTGTTTATATATGTTGGATATTAACCCCTTATCGGTCACATTATTTGCAAATATTTTCTCCCATTCCATAGATTGTCTTTTTGTTTTGTCGATGATTTCCTTTGCTGTACAAAAGCTTTTAAGTTTAATTAGGTCCCATTCGTTCATGGAAAACTGAGGACTTTTAGTCATTTTGTCTGAAAACCTCTACAACTAATCTTTAATTTGTCGGTTTAATTTTTAAAGGAAATTTGAGCATTAAACAGAAGTTTCAAGGGAACCTTTTTAAATGCTGTTACCACCTCAGATGTGCATTCAGTTCCCTTAAAAAGAACCTGGGTCTTCAGAGAGGCAGGGCAGTGCCCCTTAGATGATAAAACATAATTTGGGGGTGAGATGGGGGTCACCACTCAGGCTTCGTGAACTTCAGATAACAAGAAGTGGTAGAATAGAAGACAACTCAACCTGCAGCATAAGCCAGAAGGAGTCCAGCCTAACTCCAGGAGGAGCGTGTGTCCCCACTGTATACACAGTCCCCTGCAGCACCTTGATCCTGTTTGTATTTTCTTGCCTGTCGCACTGTGCTTTCATGATTATCCCTCCCCCACCAAACCAAGCAACTTGAGGGTAGTTACCAAGTCTTTCTCATCTCTATATCCTTTACAGCTACGGCCTGGAGTATGGTAGGTCCTCAGTAAATTTTGAAAAAAGAAGCAAATGATTGGGGGGGATCTATATGTAGGTTTTAAAAGAAAATCTTTGAGTGACTTCCCAATTCAAAACCCATCCAATCTAATTCTTTCAGCATATGGAGCAAACTACATTATAATTTAATGATGCTATTGATTCCAAAGGATGTTTGAGATACCTGCTTTCTTCCTGCCAATAATTTGCTTGGCTGACTTCCTTCAAATTTATGTTCATACCTTCCCTTCTCAAAGAGGACTGTCTTGACTACTTGTTTTTGATACCGCCTCACTCCTGGTACTCCCAGTGCCCTTTACCTGTTCTCTATTTTCTTTTTCCAAAATCCATGAACTTTCCAAAATCCTACATCATCTAATTATTTATTATCATTTACTGTCACTCTCCTGCTGGAAGCATGTAAGTTCCACTAGGGCACCTCTGTTGATTTGTTTTGTTCACTGATATATCCGAAGTGCCTTGGATGATGTCTAGTACATTCAATAAATATTTGGTGAAGATTATAATACAAGATACTTAAATAACAAAGAGAGTCAGCTTTGATTCCTATAAAGTGTTTCTAAGGTAGAAGTTAGGATTTAGATATTTTATATAGATTTGCCATAATAAGGTTGGGAAAGAAAGAGGTCTAATGATCAGAAAATAAATGTATCCATTTATCCAAATTGTGATCTGCTGAAGTTTTGCCATAGTTGAGAGGGGTTTCCTTCTGTGTTAGCACCAATGGGACATCTTGTGCTTTGAGTGGCCACAGTTATTTTCCTACCCCTTTTCCCTTTCCCTTTGTCATTTGGCTCAATGTATTACCTCTACACGTTTTCATGTTTAACCATGTTATGTCTTGTGCTATTAGCTGTCTCTCACAAGGAGTAATGTCAAGGGTTTATGAATGTGGGCTCTGAATTCAAACTGCTTGTCTCTTTACCTTGAACCCGTCTTTACTAGTTAAATGTGAGACTGGACTGTTTTCTTTACCGTCTGTACCTCAATGTTCTCATCAACAAAATTGGGATAATACTTGCATCTTTTTTTGTAGGACTGTCTTATGGATGAATAAGATCTTTTGTGAAGCACTTGTTAACGGTGTCTAGCACGTAGTAAACTCAAGACTAAAACTCCAAGGATAAAATGAAAGCCACTTTAGTTTTGTCTTAAGTGGGCTGTAAGTGTACTGCGTGTAAGGACTATGCAGGCTTCATAGTTTGCTGCTTGTCCTCTAGAACATAACAGCAAACATTATACCTGTTTTCTGAATGATTCTTTGGCCTTTCAGTGCCCTGTCGCTGGTTTTGACTACTGTGAAGGCAAATGGTCTCATGATGTTCCTAAAGATAGCTACAGAAATGTAAAGCAAAATGAATTTCACACATTGTTGATGTTCTTATTATACTAGCATTTTTTTTTTGAGGAAGCTGGAGTGAAAAAACTTGTTACTGTTGGCTCTTAGAGCTGTTTGCTTCCTGATTCTTTGTCCTAAACGTTACATCACTCAGTTGAAGTCCTAATAATTGTCAATACCCCCCAGCTAAAGGACACTGGGATACACCTGTAGTCAGTTAAAGTTGGGTTCACTATTTGCTGCAACAAGGGACATTGCACATTACTGGGGATAGTAGTTATCTCAACAAGAAAGTGTTAAAGGATGGCTTCTGTGTGATTTGGTCTTGTGTTAAGTGATTTGGGGAGGTTTCAATGGAAGTATGACGCTATTGCTTACATTTTTGAGGAAAGGGTAAATGCATGGTTGGGGGATCTTAATCATTTTTTTTTTTTTTTAATCTAGGAATCAGTAGGAATTAAGCAGAGCTAAAGTCATAATTGCTAAAGAAGTAGCCGTCACTATTACCTGAAAGTGGGAACTGTGTGAATTTTTTGGTCAGTTTGCACTGTACTCTTATTTTTATCTGTGCTCATATATGACTTAAAAGGTATATTACTTTGGTATTGCTCTCTCATGATCACTGCACAACTCCATGTAAAATTGTTCATGTTCAGCAGAACGCCATGGTCTAAAGATTAGAGCCAGACTGGATATCAGGTGAATGTTGTCAGGACTGCTTTTTTTCTACAATCTTCTATGACTCTTGTCAACTATTCTACTTCATTCCTCAAACTCCCAAGAATTATTTGGGTCTTGGTCTGATATTCCAATCATCCACAAACATAGACATGTAATCTTTTTTTTTTTTTTTTTTGCGGTACGCGGGCCTCTCCCGCCACGGAGCACAGGCTCCAGACGCGCAGGCCCAGCGGCCATGGCTCACGGGCCCAGCCGCTCCGCAGCACGCGGGATCCTCCCGGACCGGGGCACTAACCCACGTCCCCTGCATCGGCAGGCGGACCCCCAACCACTGCACCACCAGGGAAGCCCTAGACATGTAATCTTGCTCAGTGTATCTGCTCTCTAGACTTGCTCATGTTTTCTGTGTCTCACCCACCAAATGTACTTTCCCTTCTAGTATTCAGTTAGCTTCACATCAAGGTAAAAGTTGTCTCATCTCTTTGGTCATCTAGACCAGATTAGTGACCTCCTCAGTTGAGAGGAAGCCTGGAGACTCATCAGACGAGCATACTGTACACGTTATCAGCTTCTCTGTCTTTCCCACCAGATGATACTGCCAAGACTTTAGTAAACCTTGCAGGAACACCTGTCCAACCCGTGAGTTCCTGTATACTCTTGTGTAGGTTTAGGTCATTTTAGACATGCCTATTTCAACACCTGAGCTAGATGTTGTTTCTCACGGACAGGAACTTAGTCTGCTTTTATCCCTCACAACATGTAGTACAGTAATGAGCATGCCAGGGCAGTCAGGAAATGCTTTATAGAATGATTGTCTAGAAGACCAGAAAACAGGAAAGTTTATTGTCACTGTGAGAATAAGCCACCTTCAACATGGTACTTTTTCCTAGATAATAAGTATATTCTGGTTAAATGTGGCAAGGCAAAAACAAAACAAAAAAGTAGCATTACTAATTCTGATTCTGTTACTTTTTTGTAAGTGCAAGACTTGTTTTCACACTTGTTTTAAAATTTCTATTCTCATTTTCCATTTCCTGTAGTCCTGTATTTGCTGTAAGCTTCTCTATTCTCTATTAGTTTGTCATAAATCATTGCAGAGAATCTATGTATTTGCCAATACTGTGTACTGTCTTGGGATTAGGAGACTTCAAAAGCCATTCCTAAAGGTTTGTTTTAACCACTTCTATGGACACTTCCCAATTTTATTCTCTTTTTATATGTTAGTTTGGCAGAATCTTCAATATCTCCTTTTTAAAAAGACTCAAATAATTGTACTAAATAAACATTGAGAACTTTGCACTTATGGTCAACAATCACGGCCTTAAGAATGTACTTATTCGCATCGATAATCTGACTGGTGAATTTTGCCCTCCTCTCAGTATTTTGTATTTATTTACAAGAAAAGAAATGAAAGGAAAATGATTAAGTGAAAGCCTTCTGAAAAGAGAAAAAGACTTTATCCTCCTTATTGTTTGCACATGAAAAGAACATCTCTTGCCCACTGTTGGAAAAAAAATACTATTTTTATTTGAGCTCAAAATGTGTAACTTCTCATAGTTCACTGGATTTACTAAATGCTTGACATTAAAAATGGAGACTACTTCAGCAACATATAATTATTGTTATTTAGTTAAATACATAATTTCTTTTTCTTATCCCCTTTACTTGCCTCTCACCTGATTAAATATTATGAGGAATGGATTTTTGTAATGCATCAGTGCGTTCCTTTAAAACTAAACAGAGCCAGCCCCCTTCTGTGCCTCAGTAAGGTTACATAAGGCGGTTATGAATGGTTAATCTTCCTTTTTACTTTTTCTGCTCAATTTTATGTTGGTAACATCAGTGATAATGGCTGGATCCAGTGAAAGTAAAATGAGCATCTCCTGTCTTACTGTATCATAGACTTGTAGGGGTTGATCCATGGGAAGCAAGTTACTATGGGAGACACTGAAACCTAGAGGTGGTCCTCTCAGCTAAAGCTTAGGGTTGAGGTGGGACACAGATTGAACTGGAAATGATGGAAGGAGGTATGGCTCAAATGGCGAAGGTGCGTGTTTGAGAGCATGGGGAGAATTCACAGGTGGGAATCTAGGCTATAGACAGGTTTACTAAGAAATAACTAGACCTAAGAAGGAATGAGACACCATGACAGGGAAGAAGAAAGTCAGTGGATATTCAGTTAGGTAGGAAGACACTGACTGAACTTCTAGTCCTCAGTTCTTGAGACAGAATCCCAACTCTGGATGTTATCAAGTATAAGGGAATGACTAGGCCACAAGAACAAGACAGATTTTAATCGAGACTACACCTGGAGGACATAGAAAAAGGAGGGCCAAGCACTGAGTGAGTTGGTTTTATACATTTAAAAGTACTTACTATAGTCTGATGATGGAGAAACAGATCGATCTCTGATCGCTGATGGGAATAATATCTACAGATGGGACTCAGATGGCACCAGCACAGGCAGGCAGAGCCGGTTTACAGGGCAAGGGGTAAGAGGCCATGCTGTTACTGCAGCCAGTCGATCAGTGCTAGCTCAGGTAAAGCATAATCAATGAATTGATGACTCTGGAGCCAAGGATCCCGCTTTGGGGACCTTTTCTTGCTAATATAGTACCGTCCTGAATTTACCCAAGAAAGTGATTATTCCAACTGCATACCATGCTTTAACTTCATTGTTTTAGGTGTTGAGTGCATCTTTCGTATAGTTTTCATCCATTCCATACTTTAAGGAAGTAAGAACTTTACTAGATCTTCCTCCTGTCCTCCTTCTGGGATTTCCTAAAAACACTCATTCATGACCATTTCTAGCAACAGACACTACCCACTGCGTCAATCTCTTATTATATCACGTGGGTTATCCGCCTCACAATCTGGTGACTAACACAAAGCTAGACATTCTTGGGAAAGAAAAAATGAGATATATTATTTGCCTTTAAGTTGCTTTCATTCTTCCCAGGGGACAGTAACATTCTTTGTGAGAGTAGTTTCAGCAGAGTGTCGGGGTCCCATGACTGCTTGCCTTCCTGAGAAGGGTCTGCAACTCTCATTTATTGCTTATAGACCAGATTGTGGTAAAGGCTTTTACCTCTGAGAATCACATTACCTGAGTGAGTTGTTGAAGATGTGTAAAATTTATGGGAAGTAGGAATTAGAGGAGTTATCTATACTAGTTCACAGCTCTACAGAGCCTGCTGTGTTTTTGCAAATGTTTGAAACGCCTTTATTGTTAAATCTCTTTTATCTTATCCCCCACGTGTTGCCACCTAGAACCATTTTCAACACCAACATTGAATTGGTTCTGTTCTCCAGAACACTTGTTCTTTCCCAAACCAAACTTTGGCTCTCCTTGTTTCTTCTGTCTCAAATGTCTTCCATGTTCACCTTTCAAAAACTGGCCTATCTTTGAAATCCCTCCTATTTATAATGTTTCTTAGGACAACCTTGAACCACCATATCTTCCCTCATCCTGGGCTGTGTGTGTGTGTGTGTGTGTGTGTGTGTGTGTGTGTTTACTACTCAGTTGTCATTTGACATACTTTGTTCTGAATTGTCATTTGATGTGTTTTATCCTCCCTGCTATATTACATAGTTATCTGTAGTTATCTGGAGTTAGGATAATATCTTGTACTGCTTTGTATTTTCACACTATTCTGTGTTTATTTGATATTCACAATCAGTAAAGGCTATGTGATATTATTAATTTTGCATTAGACAGATCTGAATGGCCAGCACAACTCTCAAGCCATGATTTTCCAGCTCTAAAATTGGGGATAAGGTTACCTGGTTCTCAGATCATCTATGAAGATTGAAATTATGTATGTTAAGAGTCTGGCACCTTAGTTTCTTTATAAATGTTAGTTCTCTTGTTGATCATTTGATAAGATCTGGTATCAGTAGGCGGTACATCTTCAACAAGATGTTTCATTAGCTTTGGCTAAACACATAGTCCTGTAGTAAATTTACGTTGACCTTGTTTCTTCATTGGATACACAGTGAAAACTTGAGTAACAAGAGCCCAGCTTCATGGACTATATATCTAACCAGAAATATTGTTATGTTACTTTCATTGTCCCTTAGATAGGTATTTTTTAAATGCATAGAAATGATTTAATTAAAATAACTAGCAAAACAAAAGAATAGCTACAGGCTCCTATAATGTAGGAGTTCTTTATACTGATCCTGTCATCAGAAGAGACATATTTTTCATCTTCAAGTCCTTTATACTGATCCTGTCATCAGAAAAGACATATTTTTCTTTCACTTACTAAAATAGAAAAGAAAGTAGACTGATTGTTTAAATGATTTACAGCATTCACCCAGTCACCCTGTTCACTTGGTTCATGCCTATTCATTCTTCATGTGTCAGTTTAGATAAATCTACTCTAAGAAGAAACCTTTTCCAATTACCTAGGGTAAAGATTTGGAGGCCTGCTTCTGGAATCCTTTGAATCAACTCTGTATTAACTCTGGTCAAATACCTCCTGATTTGTCTGTATCCAACAATAGAGAATAAGCTTCATGATTGTAAGGTTCCTGTTTATCTCAACCATTGATGATTC
The DNA here is from genome assembly GCF_964374135.1 of Grampus griseus. Lineage (NCBI taxonomy): Eukaryota > Metazoa > Chordata > Mammalia > Artiodactyla > Delphinidae > Grampus > Grampus griseus. The sequence continues at coordinate 75,746,810 of NC_139002.1, forward strand.
TTCACCACATAGCACTTCAACCCCCTCAGGGCAGGCAGGCAGTAAGTATAATACTTTTTGAAAGCAGTAAATAGTGGGTCACTAGAAAGAAAGCTAGACTAAATTAATTTTAATTAAACAAGAAATTCAGTTATTCAGGGTAGTCCACTTGTGTCAATCACTCCAGTTAAATTTGGAGGGGCATTTAGATATAGTCCCTCAATTATCAAGCATATTGAATCATTTCACATATATTAACTGAGCACCTGTTATGTGCATGGAACGCTGATACGTTTAGTTGAGGCACCTCTTGCTCAGAGGTATGTTATGCAAGTCTGTGCTCAGCACAAGATTGAAAGAAGTGGGTCTCATAACAGCATTGGAGGTGAGGCACTACTTGACAATGACACCTTAGCACCATGTTGGAGAGTTTACCTAAGCTGGAGGTGAGGCCAACAGTATAAACGCAGTGAACATGGCTGAGGCCACTAATAATTTAAGACCCTGAGGTGGAAATTAGCCACAATTAGCTTTCCTATCCCCTGTAGGTAGAAATGTTTGTTGTCTTTTTTGTCTGTTTGTTTTCATTCAACACTTCCATTTTGTGTACTGATTAACAACTACTAGGATGGCTAATGCTTAATGAATAAGTTTCAATGTTTGTATTATTGAATGAATACAAATTGTTTAGATAAAGAGCTCCTGGTAAGAAGCAAAACATGATATTCATGAAATTTGGAAGCATCTTTTGTCTTTGTTTTTATTTTCTTCTGAATGGGAATTAAAGATTATTTTTTGTTTTTATTTCATTTAAAATGGAAGTAATTTTCCTTTCTGATTACAAAATGTGCTGCAGTTTCATTGTAGAACACTCAGATGATATCAAGTTATAAAAGGGAAAATAATGATCCTTGTTTGTTCCTCCAACCAGAGATAACTCAGGTTAACATTTTGTTTGTACAATTACTGACATTTTCTCTTTGTATGTTCACGTACACACACCTCCCAACATCACCGACCCAAAGCATATAAATTGACCCCACACTATAAAATTAAAATGAGATAATGCTGTAAATACTTCTAAACATTCTCCCCTTAACAATATAATAAATATATTTTTAGACAACAGACCTACATTGTCATCACCGTAAGCAGTTTCTTACCAGTGAACAGCAAAGGAAAATTTGATGGTTTACTGGCTTAAGAAGATCTGTGATCATCTGTGTGCTTCATCTTTGCAAATTGGTTGACTCAATCCTCAGATAAAAGTTCTGGATGTGAAACTTCTCTGGTTATGCACACATTTAGGGTCTTAACACACAAAGCCAAATTGTTCTCTTCGGGATTTATACTCACTAACTCTCCCAACAGCTGGGTAAGAGAATGCCCATTTTGACACCCTACCAACATTGGCTATTATCATCATTATTTTGAGTCTGATAATATTTATAATTGAAATTAGATTAAAAATAGTTTTTCCTGATCATAAAAGAATCTGTCTTATTGATCTTAGAAAATTTAATACTATTATTGATTACATTTTCTTATATATTTTTTGTATTTTGTTCATATTTTATTCTACCTAGTGAATCCCTTTACCATTTTCAATTTTTTTTTTTGGCTGTGTTGGGTCTTAGTTGCGGCACACGGGATATTCGTTGAGGCATGCGGGATCTTTTGTTGTGGCACGCAGGCTTCTCTCTAGTTGTGGCATGAGGGTTTTCTTTCTCTGGTTGTGGCATGCAGTCTCCAGGGCACATGGGCTCTGTGGTTGTGGTACGCAGGTTCCAGAGCGTGTGGGCTCTGTAGTTTGTGGCACACAGGCTCTCTAGTTGAGGCGTGTGAGTTCAGTAATTGTGGCGTGTGGGTTTAGTTGCCCCGCGGCATGTGGGATCTTCAATTTTTAACCTAATAATCTTTTTTAAAATCGTATCTTAAGAATTTCCCCATGTCATTATAATTTACTTTTAATCATTATTTTGTGTTGCATAATATTAATCAAATACGTGTACAGAGTTCACCCAAATAAATACATATACATGTGTTTAATATTATTTTTAACACTTTATTGACATCTAATTGACATAGAAAAAACAGCTGCTTTTTAGAGTGTACAATTTGACAGGTTTTGATATAAGAATGATGGTGATAATAGAAATCATTGTAAAGTTTCCTCATCTGTCTTTGTAATTTACTCTCTGACTCTTCTCCGCCTCCCCTCCAACTAAAAACCACTGAATTGCTCCTTCTCTCTCCCTTTCACTATATATTAGTTTGCATTTTCTAGAGTTTTATATCAATGGAATCATACAATGTGTCCTCTTTCTTTTTTGTCTGATATTTTTTACTCAGAATAATTATTTCGGGCATCTAGTTGTATCTTATATATTTTTTTGTGTGTGGCTGTCATCCGCATTTCCCTGATGACTAATAGTGTTTGGCATCCATCCATGTGCTTATGTGACATCACATGTCTCCTACGTGAAGTTTCTGTTCAACTTTTCTAAACATATTTTTAAATTGCACTGCTTTTCTTTTTGTTGAGTTTTGAGAGGTCCTTATATATTTGGATAAAATTCCTTTATCTGATAGATGCTTTGCAACTATTTTCTCCCAATGTGTGGATTGTCTTTTCATTCCCTTAACAGTTTCTTTGAAGAGGAAAAGATTTTAATTTTAATGAAGTCCAGTTTGTTCTTTTCTGGATTGTGCTTTGGTTGTTGCAGCTAAGAATGTTTGGATAACCCATTGTCAAGAAGATTTTATCCAGTGTTTTCCCCTAGAGATTTTAACATTTTAAGCTTTATATTTAGGTCTATGCTACTTTTTGAGTTAACTTTTTAAATGAGAAAAAGTATGGATCAAAGTTTTATTTTTCTTTTGATTATGGATATTCATTGTTCTGTCACTATTTGTTGAAAAGACTAACCTTTCTCTCCTGAATTGCTTTTGCACCCCTGTCAAAAATCAGTTGTCCATATATGAGTATCATATATGAGTTAGTCTATTTCTGGACTCTACTCTTTTCCATTGATGTTTGTCTGTGTTTAACCAACACCACATGAATTTATCATTGGAACTTGACAATAAGCCTTGGAATAAGGTACAGTTGACCCTCCATCTTTTTTCTTCTTTTTCAAAATAATTTCATCCTTTTAAAAAGCTATCAAAATGCATCTCCAGTTTGCTTTGTTGGTGACCTGTTAACACTAATGAAAATGGATAGTTATGATACCTCTGTAACTCAGGTCTGGGAGGTCAGAAAAAGTAGAAATTTATTATCATTCTATTATTGTTCATTTAATTTGAAAAATAAGTATTCATCCAAAAATATAAAGACTCTTTTGATCTGATAGAATGGCTCAAAAAGAAGTGAACCATCTGTGTCCTTCTCTTTTTCATTATAATTTCACTGTAATCACCCTGAGGGATAAATCTGCGGGATCGCCAATGAATTTTTCTACAAAGCCTTAAAGAAGAAGAAAACAAAAAAATTGTTGTTAGTTTAAAAGGAAAAGTCTTCCAGGCTCTGTCTGCTATAGTGTATTTACAAAATGCATCACTGTTTGAACATTGATACTTACAACTGTGGGTAGAAATATGATTTATGCTATTGAGGGATAAGCTGGTATAATTGCTATGTCACATGATGATACTGATTGCAATTTGGATGAAAATTAGAAATGATGAAGCCATGTGTCAGAAATCCTAACAACTTCGAAATTACAATTGAAAAACAGAAAATGTTACTGTTGTACAAAGTCGCTGAAGGCACAAAAATTCCATCCTGAAACACCATCATGCTCATTTCAAGTGAGCCCTTGGAAGAAAGGCTATATGTTGACTAACTTACCTGGAAGGAAGCACAATGTTTACACAGAGGGGAGAAGGATGGAACTGCACACAATGGGGGTCACTCCCAAATCTGTTTTTGCTTATGAAATATTTTGAGTAGTCCCTTTGTTGGTATTCCTGTTATAATGATAGTCCCTGATTTTTAATTTAGAATAGATTGCTTACTTAAATGCATATATTTCATTAAATAACTGCATATATTTTTAGAAGTGAATGGTGAGGAATGAACAGAAGAGAGGTTTTGTGTCATGCAGTATGCTAAACATTTCATTTGTATCTTCTGATTTAATTTCTTGAACAACATAACAAGGTTGATATATCATTTTACTGATTATGAAATTAAGGTTGAGTTTGGTTCAGGAACTCAGAAAACTACTACGTGTTAGAACTGGGATCTGGTCTCAGGATTTTATGACCACAAAGCCTGTGTTTTTTCCTGAAGAGAGATATCCAAATGTATTGATTATCATAAAAGAACTGTGAGCCAATTATAAAGAGGTTGTCCTTCAGAGGCTGCATCTAGACTCTGGACTTGGTAATTCCATTTATGTTCAGTCCCCAGAAAGAAATGTAAAAGATTCTGGGAAAAATAGGATCAGGAATTCACATTAAATGATATTTATCGGACTAAGAGAGAATGATGTGTTTTAACTCAGCCTGACAGGTGCTAAAATGTTTGGAGCCAACAAAGACTTTAGGTAGACTGCTTTTTCTCCCCTAAGAAATAAAATCCTGTTAAGAAGTTCCTTAATTAATACCTTGTGCATGTGTGTGTATGTGTGAGTATGTGTGTACTCATGTGCGTCTGTGTTTGTGTGGGCAACGTTGTCTAAAGTGGTATTTAATTTCATTCAGTATTCATTTTGGACCTGAAATATTCTGGGGAAAGCTTTCACGGTAACACTTTAAATTATTTTGGCATGTAGAAGTGAATTATTGCCGAGAAGGAAAAAGGGGAGGGGGGAGGGAAGGAAACACTTATTAATGTTTCTGTTGTTAAGCTAGAAATTTCTCATGTAAAACCTTGTTTGCTCCTCATAACATGTCTGAGGAAAGACGAAAAGATCAAAGCATGGGATATTCATTGTCATTTATTACCTCATGTCTAATGTCTTGAAAAGAGTTATTTCATGTATTTTGCCTAGGTGTTTTGGTTGTATCAGGTGGATAACACTAGCCCCTATTACTCCCTTTTGACCAAAAGTAGACGTCATCTATTTGTTTGTTTTTTTCTTGAATGACTTTGGTAGTTGGTGCTTTGAAGGAATTTGTTCATTTGATCTAAGTTGTTTAATTTATAGCTGTTTATAATATTTTCTGATGGTTGATTTGACATTTCTAAAATCCATAGTTGTAATTTGGGTGGTCTTTCTTTTCTCTTGATAATTCTGCCCAAAGGTTTATTAATTTTATTGTCCTTTTCAAATAATCAGATTTTGAATTTATTGCTTTTTCTCTGTTGGTTATCCATTTCCTGTATTAACGATTGCTGCTCTTACCTTTATTATTTCCTTCTTTCTTTTTACTCTGAATATAATTTGTTCTTTTTAAAGCTTCTTAAGGTAGAAGTTTAGATCATTGGTTTGAAATCTCATTTTCATATATATGCATTTGATGCTATAAATGTCCTTTTAATCACTGCTTTAACAGCATCCCACAAGTTTTCGTATTTTGTGTTTTCATTCTCATTTAATTCAAAATATGGTATAATTTTACTTGTGACTTTCTTTTTGATCCATGGATGTGTGTGTGTGTGTGTGTGTTTAATTTCTGAATACTTGGAAAATATTTCTATTATTTACTTCTATTTTAATTTTGATTTTATAACATTCTCTATATGATTTGTCTTTTTAATTTATTGAGAATTGTTTAATAATCCAGAATATAGTCACACTTATTTAATGTTCCATGTGCTGGTCAAGAGAATTTTGGATGGAGGATTTTGTAAATGTCAACTAGGGCAGGTTGGTTGATAGTATTCAAATCTTCTATGTCATTACTAATTTATTGTCTACTTGTTCTATCAGTGGTTGAGAGATTAGTCTTGCAATAGCCTACTATAATTGCAGATTTGTCTATTTCTCCTTTAAGTTCTATCAGTTATTGCTTCATGAACTTTGAATCTCTGTTAGCATCTGCATACACATTTAGGGTCATTATATCTTACTGATTAATTGATCTTTTTGATCATTATCTAATTTTACTTTTTCTGAGGTTTACTTTGTCTTATATTACTATAGTTACTCTAGTTTTCTTTTAATTATTATATGCACGGTAAATTTTTCCATGTCCGCGTTGTTTTATTTCAACTACATACTTTGACAGCATAAGATTGGGTCTTTTTTATCCAGTCTTACAATCTCTGCCTTTTAATTGAAATGGTTAGGTTATTTGCACTTAATGCAATTATTTTATGGTGGGGTTTTAATCTACCATATCTCAATTTGTATTTTATTTATACATTCTGTTCTTTGTCCCTTTCCCTCCTCTTTTCCCACCTTCTTTAAGATTTTTTTTTGTAATGATTCCATTTTATCTTCACTATTAGCTTGTTAGCTATAACTATTTTTTTTTAGATGTTGCTTCAGGGTCTACAATATACATCTTTAACTTGTCACAGTGTACCTTCAAATAATATTGCTTTGCCTCATATGTAGTGTAAGCACTTTATCACATGTTTTTTTATACAGCAGTAAACTTCTATTTTCCCCTTTCAAGGCTCTGTGCTATTTTTGTCATATATTTTATTTCTACATATATTATAAACTCCAAAACATATAAATATTAGGTTTTTAAAGCCAACTTTTCAGAGGTAAAAATGAGAAAAACTTGTCTTTTATATTTATTCACATGTTTACCATTTCCACAGCTCTTGAATCTATTATTTTTTTTTTGAAATCCAAATTCCTTCTTTGTGAAGAATTTCCATAAGCATTCAGTGTACTGTAAGCTGGTTGGTGATTGATGCAGCTTTTGTTTGCATGAAAATGCCTTTTTACACCTTCATTATTGAAAGATATTTTCACTGAATGTAGAATTATAGGTTGACAGGTTTTCCTTTCAATACTTTAAAAAAGTTGTCTTTCTGGTTTGGATGTTGTTTGAAGAGAAATATGTCATCATTCTTATCATTACTCTCTTTTATATAATTTTTTTTTAATCTGGTGGCTTTTTAACATGTTCTTGTCCCTAGGTTTTATCCATTTGATTAATATTTGCCTTCGTGGGGTTTTCTTTATGCCCTTTTCTTTTGGTTTGTTGAATTTCTTGGGTATGTAATGTTATGGTTTTATCAACTCTGAAAAAATTCTGGCCATAATTTAGGCCTTATTCCTTCAAATAAGTTATTTTTGAACCGCTTTAATCTCTTTTTGTCCTAGGGCTCTAGTTATTTGTGTGTTAGACTGCTTGATATTGTTCTATAAGTCACTCAGACTCTCTTTTTTTTCTCTCTTTGCTTCATTGTGGATAGATTCTAGCGCTCCATCTTCGGTTTTACTGATTTATCATCCACAATGTCTAATCTACTGTTTAGGGTGCTCACTCTCTCTACTGTGGCCTGGATACTGGCAGTATGCTAGGGGAAATCACATGACTTACTTCCTGTTTGCTCTTCTCTTAGGGATCACTGCCCTGCACTGCCTGTTCTCCATAGACAGAGTTATTTTGTAATTTTTTTTTCTTTTTTTAGTTTTCTAGTTGATTAATGCAGGAGTGAATTTCTTTGGGGGGTAGAGTGGAAGTATTCCCTCAGTAGATTTTGATTTTTTTTTTATATTGATCTTGCATTGTCGTTTTGGACGTTCAACTTTATAAACAAATATTTATTGGGAATCTATTAAACTAAGCTTTATAGAAACAGAAAGATGCATAACAATGTGAGTCTGTCTTCAAGAAGCAAGACAACTGTGTAAAACAAAAATTGCTATCAAATAAGACATGGTTTGTGGATGAAATGTTTAAAAGGTACTGTCAAGGACACAAAAGAAGCATGGAGAAATTTCATCAGAAATATATGTATGGTGCAGAGGAAGATATACATCCATTTGGCATGGGATTGTGAGACCAGAAATCCAATTCTTTTAACCTGATATGTTGCCTTCAGAAGGCCAGGATAAATTCTGTAATCTCTTGATAAGTTCCCCAAACTAGGGTTACAAAGACAAATAGAAATGATACATCCCTTAAGGAGCTGGTAATTTAGCAACAAACTTATAAATAAATAAATTGAGGAAAGTGCTCTAGGACTGAATAGGAAGGGATGGGTTAGTGTTGAATTTCAACCACAGGGGAAGACAAGGTCAATTCTGGCTGAGCAGCCAGGAAGTCTAGATTAAGGAATTTTCCATGGTGCTGATTCAGAAAATTGAAGAGTTCTTTGCTGGGTAGGTTGATGTGATGTGTTGTGTGGGTGAAACATTATGGGGAAAAAAAGTCTTAAGAGGCAAAATTCAGATTGTTGTGCTCTGTAATCTACAAGAAATATGAAATGCAAGGACCGAGAGTATAATGGAGGTGAGTGTAATTAGAAAAAAAAGACTGAAGGGTAGGCGAGTTTTATACGGTTGAACATTATTTTGTAAGATTTTACTGACTATTGTTTAGTCAGTAGTGAACAGTGAGATAAATTTATTACTTCCAGATTTCTTTTTTTAAACATAGGGATGGATAGTGGTACCCTTCACCAAAACAATCAATACAAGAGTAGGAGGCTTGGGCGGGAGCGGAATGAATTTAATTTCAGACTTTTAGGTTTTATGTTCCCAAGGATATTTACTTAAAGAAATCAAATAGACATTTTAATATAGTGTTCTTGCTATAGTTTATGGAATAATTGAACTAAAGATAAAGTTTTGGGATTTATCAGCTATAGGCTGTTGTCAAAGCCATTACTGTAGATTAAATAATCTAGAGCAAATGTAAGGAGGGATGGAAGATGACCTACAGAGTAGCCCCTGGAAACAATGGCTAAGGAGAAATAAGGAAAAACGGAAGAAAATTATGACTCAGAAGCAAGGGAATTTAGAATTCCTAGGAAAAAAGTTAACACTGTTAGATGTTTAAATTTAATATATGATGAATGATAAGAGCGGTCTGCTAGACCGAGTTAGGATGTCATTGGTAACATTTGCTAAGTGGAGAAGTGAAGGCCCAATGAAGATGAGAGAAGGAAGATTAGGTGATAGAGACCAAGGCTGAAGATTAATTACTCCCCCGGAAACCTAGCTGTGAAGGGAAGAAGAAGAAGATTATCCAAAGAGAGACACTGGTAGAAAATTATTATTTTTAGGAGGTAAAACACTTAAATATATTTTTAGCCTTTGTTGTAAGAACTAGTGGAGAGGGAGAGGTTGAAAATTTAGCAGCAAATAATCTTAATGGTAGCATGGGTATGGTAAGACCATCTCTTTCATACGCAGTTGGTGAGTGTATAAATTGGTATAATCTTTTTGAAAAGTAATTCAATAATGTGTGTAAAGAGCCATAAAATATAGTTTTTGACCCCATAAGTCTGCTTATAGAATTCGACCCTGTGGAATCAGAGATGCAGATAACAATTTAGGTACAAGGAGAATAATCACAGCATCATTTATAATAATGAAAAATGGAAACAATCTTTATTTTCAACAAAGAAGGCATAGTTATATAAACTATAGTGTATTCATAGAGTATTATACAACCATTGAAAATCCTATTTTCAAAGACTTTCAAATTATTAAGGGAAATGTCCTCATAATACACTGTTGAATGAAAAATGAGAAACAAAACCAAAAAAAAAAAGCCAAACCAACTGAATGTAGAATGTAATCTAATGTTGAAAATAGAAACATAAAATTTAAAGGGAAAAGTACAGAAATGAGTAGGAAAAACTAGAAAATTGAACAATGCGTCAGCAGAGACTTAAGGAGACTAGGTCCCAACAGTGACGTCAGGGTTAGTTTAGGTAGAGAGATGCCTCTACCTGACTTGGAGAAATAGAAGGATATTTGTAGATGTGGGGAAGGAAATTAAAATCTTTTTGTGTTGTTAAACGTGAGCAAGTTCTTCATCATCATCACCACAATTCCACGATCTCAATAACACATATTGTGGGCTAATTATGTGTCACATTTTGTGTTATATGTTTTTAATGTCACAGTAGCTACTATGAAAGGTAAGTAAACCGGGCTTCCCTGGTGGCGCAGTGGTTGAGAGTCCGCCTGCCGATGCAGGGGACGCAGGTCCATGCCCCGGTCCGGGAAGATCCCACATGCCGCGGAGCGGTTGGGCCTGTGGGCCATGGCCCCTGAGCCTGCGCGTCCGGGGCCTGTGCTCCGCAACGGGAGAGGCCGCAACAGTGAGAGGCCCGCGTACCGCAAAAAAAAAAAAAAAAGATAAGTAAACTAAGTCATGGAAAGCTTAGATGTTATACACACTAGGAAACGGTGGAGCCAAGATCCATACCTGGTCCTGTTTATCTCCACAGTCCAGTTCAGAGCCTTCTGCTGAGAGGGGAGTGGGACAACTTTGATAAGAAGAGACTAAAAAGTTATGTAATAGTCACTGTGGGTAAATTGAAGGGAGCTGACCAGAGACAAGAAAAAAAAAATGACTGAACGGCACCAGAAGTTTCCTTAAGATCACTTATTTGGAGTGCCACCAGTTCACAAAGTTATACATTGTTTTCTCCAAACGCAGTTAAATGTGTTGCTGTGGGAGAGAAAAGGAAAGCTGAATTACTTGAAAGTTACGGTTTACTAGGGAGATTCAATGAAAAGAGTAGGATTTGAAAACTTTGAGGATGTTGGCAATAGTTGAAGCTGAATGTGGGATCTAAGCTTAATATGGATGACAAGGTTTTTATAAAGAGGTGAAGGAACAGGGTAAAAGACAAGGGTGGAGAGAGGGACTGCAGTCCTTGAAGGGGGTCGGGGCATAGTGAAAAGGGCAAAAGCGGAAAGGGCAAATACAATTTGTTGTCATCAAGAAGGCTGAGGACTTTGAAGCTGTATGGTTAAATGGTTAGGATAGCTGCCCAAGATTCTGTGAAAAAATTAATGATTACATCATCTCTATGATGGTAGAAATCAGCAGTAGAGATAGACTGTGAGGCATGTTCCAAAGTGCTTAGCAGATAAAATGGAGTGACCAGAAATATGAGATAGAGCAGAGGTGGGAAAGTGGGATGGCGTGAATCTCAGAATATGAAAGGAATGTGCTGAGGATCAGTGAAATAAAGATCTAGCGTCAGCAAGGAACACTATGAGAATGACCCTGGCCTCCACAGCATCGGGGTATAGGGAGAGAGATTTTCTTGAAGAAGCAGCTGATAGCCTTATGCTTAGGACATTGCCTGGTGCACAAGGAAAGCTGAATGCCAACTCATTCTCACTTTATAGACAAAGGAATGAATATAGAATTAATGGTTTTACACCAGGGGATGGAGGGATTCTGGGAAGGGTTGAGGATGTCATGGAATGGGGTCCAATTACCTCGGAGTCGGGGTTCCCAAGACAACATTAGAAAGCTTTTGTAAAGAAGACCAGAAATGATTGAAAGAACTTGATGGGAAAGGCACAGGATAATGGATGGATGCCAGCCATATAGAGGTTTGTTAATTGGAAAGGCTGGTGTTCTGATCTGTGACTGAGGCTGGCACGCATGAAGGACTGGCTCCCACTGACTATGCTACAGTCCCTAAGACTGGGACGACTAAAGCCTATGTAGTCTGAGGAGCTAACAATGATGAAAGCCTGCAGTCTTTGCTCAGTACTCAAATAGCAAGATGTAGAGAAGCTTTCATAATGTTTTTTAAAGATAATTCTGCTTTGGCTGTTGGAAATGATTCACTGCCCTTTAAACTGCTCCATTCCTAGAGGAATTGTTGGCTTGAGGTAGCTGTGGAATAGGGTTTATTTCTTCTCATACAAGTTAGCTGTCATGGAGCAGTTTAGATGAAACTACCCTTAAGTAGAGCTCTTTTTACATGGCTGGGGATAAACTTGGCTATTTCCTCCAATGCCTTAGCCCTCAGTGGTATAGAGGTAGACTTTTGGTTGCTAAGAGCCAAAAGCTTCAAGTTCTGTCACTAGCCTAAGTTCTATTTTTCTGCTCTGACCATTTTGGTGAGAGCCTCTGAAGTGGTATAACCTCTCTTCTGTAGCTTACATGTCAACAGGATGCATATAAAAAGGAAGACTTAGCGACATCTAGTGAGATGTGAAATCAGTATCTGTATTATTTACTGAACACATGCTGAGCATTTTTTACCAGAATCTTTGGTAAACATCTTCAGTCATAAATTTCACAAATTCTTGGATGGATTTGTGCTTTAATTAACATTCTTAGCTGGAAACGAGAGGCAGATGGGAAGTGTTGTTAATAATTCCATAATTGATAACAGTCACTTCTGAAACACAGGAACAACTCATAACTCACTGATCATTTCAGAGAACAAAACCCTTCAAATCGTTAGAGAAGGGCTCAGTGACATGGGGAGTTGAATAGTCCAGTGAATGAAGACCAGGTCAGAGGCAGAAGTCCTGGGTTTGAATTCACTTAGCATGAAGATATCATCTATCTTCTCGAAGCCTTATTTTCCTCATCAGTCAAGTAAGAATAATTCTTATTTTCACAGGGTAGATATGAAAAATAAACGAGAGAATGTGTTTGAATAATCAGTGCACAATGCCTGGTACCAAGCAAATCCTCAGTAAATTCACTTGAGGTTAAGATATGAAATACACAACAGCCCTAGAAGTTATCAGTATCCAATATCCACTCAGTGCTCAGCCCTCGTGACAATTCAGTTTTTTAACTTTTAAATTTCTGTTTTGAGCGTCAGGAACAACGTACTTTTTGATAAAGGTTCTGAATTTAACAGATCAGTTTTACTTTCATTTAACTTAGAACTTTTACCTAGAATGCCACGTATTTCCCTGCCATAAAACCTGTTAAACACTCAGGGGATCAAAGTTCCTCAGAGCACCTTAGGAAACACTGGTACAAGGTTTCAATCCCCTTCCCATTACTGGTAGGTTGCAGTTAACAGCAGCAGCAGATTAATGTTTATTAAGTAATCACTCTGAGCTAGGACCTATCTCATGAAATTTTAACTATAAAATCTCTCTTAATTCTTAAACATATTTGGGGGTCAGTGCTATTATCAGCACCGTTTTGAAGTTGAGGAGACAGAGGCACAGAGGTATAGAAGATGATTTGAAGACAGTTTCTGTAATCACAGTGCTAATCTGGGATTTAATCAGCTCGTGTGGTTCGGTGGATGCCACGTAGAAAGTGAAGACCACGAAACTAAAAAGATCCCCATGGAGTGGCATCTTCCTAAGGGCCAGAGAATGTTAGGAAACCAGAGGAGCAGAGCCACATACAAGAGCAGTGAGCTGAGAGTAAACTAGAAGTCTGGGGTGTTTTTCTAGAATGCTGGATGCTGTCAGTGGCTTGTTTTTACCTGTCAGTCATGGTGTTGTGTGTGGGTAAGTCTGCTGGGTTTAAAAGGCCGGTAATAGGATGGACGTCTTGGTTCAAATGGGAGAATTTCATTCAATGAGGCTATGGAACTTTATTCATTGTGTAGATTCATAGAATTAGAATTAAATAAAAGAGAAGCATACTGGGTCAAACATGCATAACTAGGAAGGCAGCAGACATTGCTACATTCCGCTTGGAATTTTAAACTGCTTTCATGTGAAGGAATCTACTTACTGCATCCTGATGGATACCAATGAGCATGCTTTCTCCTTAGGTTAGCCCAAATAACTGTCAAATGCAGTGCTTTATTTTAGCAGAGTTTATAGGTTTTGTGAATTTAAGGGAGAATGATACAGTCAGAAGCTGAGTTCTCGGTCAAAGATAGTGACTTCTTAGCATTAAGGGGACCACATTTGCTCACGTGTATCCAAGAAGCTGTCCTTATCTACTAACCTGGGCAAGTGTGCATATTCCCTGAGAATCTAACTGGACACAATTTTGAAAGGTGGATACTTCTCCTTTCCTACCACTATAGAAAAATTCTACAAAGTTGACAAAGGTCAAAACTCCCCCAAATTGCCAAGGATTAAAAACTCCCCAAAGTTGCAGTTAAGCACTTGTTCCTGGGTGGAATAGCAGTTTGTATACTATTTAAGCTGGACTGAATGAGACAAAAGAACCACTGCAGGGAAAAAAAAAATGGGGTTCCTTGAAATATTCACTAAGAATTAATCTGCTGAGTAATTCTCTAAAACCTGTACAAAACTACCTTAACTGTACTATAGAGTCCATATCTAGGAACCTCTCTTCTGTCTGCCCTTCTGGGGCATGGTGGTAGATCTCTGTCCAGCAGTGAAAATGGGTTAACTACCTGTCAAAAGAGGAAAACCTATTCTATCGTTTGGGTGATGGCTGATTCCCACTTTCTGCTCTGTGGAAAAATGAGAGTGGTAATCTATTCAAGACCTAGTAAAAGATATTTGATGTTTTTTGGAGAATTGGTCATTAAGTGGTGTGATTTGTAATGAATTGATTTGTAGCAGATTAATTTGGGGCTGTGTGGAACTAGAGCCTCACATCAACCTGCCTCATTAGTGAGGGTCACAGAACAATATGGATGAACATGGGACCTTCCCCTATGTGTTTTACAGTTCTGGACTCCTTGTTTAAACCTGAAATCATGGCTTTCAAGTCCTTAGGGACTGAGTACCTAAGTTGTGGGCAATTTTGCAAAGGTTCCTTATTTTTAGGTCAGGTCTATCCTCTCTCTTTAGCTTGGTAGAGTCTATCCTGCAAAGGTTCCTATTCTGCATTCCTAAACTGAGGAATAAGAACTGCATCTGTCACTGAGAGGATGCCTGATTCAGACCTCGCCTGTTGTCCTGCTTATCTGTGGTTGCGTAACTAACCGCCTGACCACTTAGTGGTATAAAACAATGATACTTGAATTATGCTCGTGCCTCCTTGGGTCAAGAATTCAGACAAGGCCAAGCAGAGGAGGCTTGTCTCTCTGAGACCTCAACTGGAAAGACTCTATAAAGACAGGATGTGGCCTGCATGGCTGGGACTGGAAGCATCTGAAGGTGTCATTACTTAACATGTCTGGAGCCTGGGTTGGGACAGTTAAAGGCTGGGCTCAGCTGAAACCATCAACCAGAGCAACGCACATGGCATCTTCATGTGACTTGGGCGTCCTCACAGCATGGTGATCTCAGAGTAGCTGGATCTCTTCCGTAGTGTACAGGGATCCACATTCATGTGTTTCAGGAAACAAAGTATTGATAGAAGCTACATAGCCTTTACAACCTAGATTTCAGCATCACGTGCATTTACTTCTGCTTAAACTCCAGAAATGGTAGTCACATGCTGCCCGGAAGCAGAAGCAGGTACAGTACATTCCCACCTCTTGCTAGAAAGTACCAAAGTTCTGGCTGTGTTTTAAAACTGCCACATTTGGTAACTGGCAACACCAAGTAAAGACAGTACGTTTCAACACACCCCAATCTATCTCTAAATAGATATTGCCCCTTTAGCGCAATCGACTTTGGTTCTAGACACATATTCTAGGGACATTTCCATGGCTCAAGCAAATCTCAGCATGACAGCTTAGGACCAGTTTGGGAGGCTCAGGGGAACACAAGTCTCATTAAGTTTTAGTCATTCTTTTCTTTGGAAGCTAAAAGTCATTCTTTAGCTTCATCGTCTGTCTTGATCGCTGTACCTCATGGGATGCATTTTTAGCCGTTTCCAAATTAGTGAGGGGGCTTTGCTGCCTCTGACAGCGTTCACCGTGAAATGTTGTGACCGATGGGCCACATCATAAAGGAAGATTACTGAACATGGGTGTTGAGTCTGGCTGCTATGAGACCTTGCAAAGGGGTGCTTCCCTTAGTGGGTCCACCGTGATCTGAGCTCTGTCTTCACAGACTTGCAAAATCTGAAATTCACTATCGGTTAGTACGTGGTCTTAGAGATCAGATCACGTGAAGCTGGTTGCAGGAGACTAAAGTGTAAGCCAGATACCAGTTCACTAATTTATATGAGGAACTCTCACTACTTAGGGATACTTCCATTCCCTCACTTTCACGGTCTTTCCCTGGAGGTACCCTACATGACAAAGCAAGTGAGTATTGAACAAAACTCTGGAAGGCGGTTATGATGTCACGATGATCTCAGTGTACTCAGTGCCTAGCAGGGGATGAGGCTCACAATACATGTTTGTTGAATATATGAAAGAGAATACTTTAGAATGGACGAAATCTTAAGGAGGATGTAATCTGATGGTTTTCAAACATCCCCTAGGGGCCACCTTGGAGATTAATGGGCAGGAAGTAGAAGGGGTCCTCTTGTATCTATTTCAGATATTAAAGCTCTTCCTAAGATTTAAACTTTGAAAGGAGTTCTACTGGTACACAGTATCAGCAGCTAATAATAGAAAATATTGGCAAAAATAATGTGTTGATGAGTAAACTGAGACCCCAATAATTACGTAATATGCCCAAAGCCACCCAATTAGTAAGAGACTGAGCTGGCACTCAAATTGGAAGCTTCCCATTCCAAGCCCTGACCTCTTAATAATAAGCAACATGCTGATGACTCACTGGGAACTCGGCACCTAATTTGTTGTAAAGTTCTCCCATCCGTCTCCTGACAAGAGCATTTGGCATCTGTCCAGAACTTGTTACAGCATTTTCATCTTCTTTCTGAGAAGCAACACTTGACATTTCAATCATCATCTTATAAAATTCTCTCCTGCCCCAGTTTTTTCCTCTTCCTCCCTAAGCCTCATTCATTCACTTTCTTTTAAAATTCCTTGGATAGCCTCACAGATGAGATATTCTCTGTTACGAGGAGGATGAACTGGACACGTAGACGGTAAAATCCAGGCCAAAGCTCATCCTAAAACACAGTTTCCTTCAAGCATTGTTATCACTACTATTGTTCATCCATTCCTTCAAGCTGCCCTCTTCTGCGGATGCTTTCAAGAGGTCGAAATAACCCTGCTGGCTTATTTGCGTGTAAAACATGCAAGCCCGTGGCCCCAGAAAAGTATTTCTTTCTCATCTCCAGCTGGCTGTGCAACTGACCTTGCCTGGGAGCTGTACCTACTACCTTTCTACCCACAGTTGACTCTGAGGATCAGAGATGAAAAAGCCTCTGGGAATCTTTAAATCCAGTCTTATTTTACACAGAAGAGTCTGAAACCCAGAGAGGGGGAACAGTTTGCTCAAGGCCACACAACTAATGAGTGGCAGAGAACTGTGTCTCCTAATCTCTAGTTCAGGACTCTCTTAGAAACAGTGGGCTTACTTTGCTTCCAGTCCAATGCAGTGCCCTCCAGCTGAAACCCCGGTGGCAGAGCAGGCTCCCAGCATCACAGAGGACCTCAGTGGACCAGACATGGCATCCAAACAGCTGAGGTCATGAGGAGCACACGGGCCCAGTGGACACCAGTCAGGGCGGAGAGACAGCTACCAGCATCAGGGGCTGAGTGCTCCAGCTGTGCCTGCGGTCTGTCACTCCAACTCTTTGTAGTCACAGGTGATTGGGGGCATTAGCAGTGTGCTCACCTGGAGCCAGAGAGGACGAGAGCAGATGGTGGGGACCACAGACTGTTGTTTCTATTATGGCCAGTGAAAAGAGGTAAAGAATGAGTCTTAGTCTGGAGCAATCGTTTTCAAACTTTTTTTTTTTTTATAAGTAGCAAAAAGATTGTATTTTTCCAGGCCAAATCTTGCCTGGAACTTGAGTGCATAGGATGGATAAAAGCAGAGCCGCTCTGGTTGAACTTGGAGAGAGAATAAGATGTCCTCTGAGGTTCCTGGCTACACAGAATTCAGATAGTAACGAGCAGAAGGAGAACCCACCACTAGGAGAAGTTTCGGAAATCTGTGCCGGTAGTTTGGGTATTCACAGTGATTAGTGGGGGTGTTCTTGTTATTTAGTGGGCAGGGAACTGGGGATGTCAGGTGTCCTGCAACATGGAGGATGACGGTTCTAGATGTCCTGTGTCCTACATGATAGGTATGAATATCTGCCCAGACATTCATGTAGATGAAAGAGCAATGTGTAAATATCTGATAGTTTATTTTACATATGACAAGTGGTATTCGTTACACAGTTTTAACACACACTGCATTTCTAGAAATGCAACGGCTAGGGTGATTGGGAGAAGAATGTACATTTTTGTCTTCTTAAGAGCTTCACCAGAAGTTGCTCACTAAGAGACAGAATGAAAGCGTTAACATCAAGCTTTCTGGCTTTGAATCCCAAATCCTACACTTCACTAGCTGCGTGTCATGATGGCCAAGGTACTTAACACTTCTGTCTCTCAGTTTCCTTAGCTGTAAATTGGAGATAATAACAGTACCTATCTCAAAATGTCATGAGAATTAAATGAGTCAATAATGTAATGTGCTCAGAGCAGTACCTGGCACAAAAGAAGTGCTCTAATTCATCTTGGAAAATCATGTCAGTGGTGGCAACGCCGCTTATGTTAGTTGTGGCTCTGAAGAATTACACCTGTGTTATTTTGCATTTGCAGTTGTCACATTCCTGGTGATTATGATTGATGGATAGAGAGGTATTTAGGTCTTATTTTAAAAGATCAGTTATAGGAAAAAGTGCTGAAAGTAAAACAATTGAATGTTGTCCTATTTCACATAAATATAAACATATCGTAGGTAAGTAACTGCTTTCTTACATTTCCTAGAGTAGCCATGCCCAGCCTTTTACATATTGATTATGTATTTTTTTATTATAAATTACTTTCTTTTGTATCTTATATTTAGAGTTCATGTGGATTTCTTTTAAGGTCATATGTGTAGGTAGTGTATACTACTTTTAAATTTCATTTCAGGAAATGAGTAAGGAAAGCATTACAAATTTATAACGGCACATTGGGTGTGATTAGATGGAGGACCACCGCAACAGATGAATGAGAATCACCTGGAACTCCTGAGTTTGTACCTCAAGAGTTGTCTGGGTTGGTCTGGGTAAAGCTGAGAAGAAGTAAGAGGTTTCTCCAGCCCACTGTGTTTTTCCCTAATCCCCCTTGCAACATTTAAGACTCCAGTAAACACAGGTTGAAAATAGCTCTGGGACAGAGTCTCAAAATGTATCTGAAAATGTATCTTAAGTCCCACGGGCAAGCTTCTTAGTAGAATAAAAATGAAACCACTGGCAATGGCATTGTCCTCAGCTGCATTCTAAAGGCTATTAGCAACAAACGTATTAAAAGATTTATTACAGATGACTAAAACCTACTGTTTCTATTGCATAATTAGACATTTCTCAAATTTATTCAAGAATCAATTCACTATTCCACTGAGGTATCGGCTATCACCAAAGTCCAGGCCATTCTGAAAAACTCCACAACTCACACAGACAAAGTTCTTAGAAATTGAGGGAAGGATGCTTTGTTAACTGAGTGTTACAGGCGTTTCAAGTTGTTTATGGCTTTTAATTACTACTGTTCTTGATTCTTAATTATAAACCACTACTAATTTAGTTCTATTAATACTGGTTTTGTTTCTTGTAAATTACTTTTGCCTAAACTTATGTAGTGATGCTAATTTTAATAGTATTTTGGGGGGGGTCAATAATTTGTCAATTAGAAAACTTTTATGTAATTGCATTTCAATTAAAATGTGAATTGTCTGCATCCAATCCCCAGTTTGCTTCTACAGTGACATGTTTCTATTTGTCAACTGAATAACAAGTTACTACCTGTCTGAAAAGTGAAAAAAAATGAAGTGGGTTGAGTAAAAGCCCTACCTTAAAGGACCAAGGTTGATAATATTTAAGAGCCATTTAAGAGCCATAAGAAAGGTGTACCTGGGGTGAGGGTAGAGTAGAGAAGACCCAGGATACCATGCAGAAAGGTAGAGAAAGTGGATGCCCACCTACAGACAGATTCTTTTTTATCTGAAAGCCTATTTGCAGGACACAACAAAGAGACTCAGCTTACAGATGAACCAAAACTTTTCTGAGGAACTCTGCTTGGAAAGAGTGAACAGACAAGTCAGATTGGAAATGACATTTCTCTGCTTTCAGACACTTGAAATATTTTTCTGCTGGAAAATCTGGGCTTTTTTTAGCCAGATTCCATTCATCCATGGGCAAGAAGAGCAGATACTTCCAGGACTTACCAGGAATTCCAACGACCTCTGTCTGAATAGAAATGAGAGTAAATATCAATCAAACTGTAGATAAAATCATCTATGAAACTTTCAGGGACCTACTTATTTTACATCGAAACACATCCACATATTTCTAGGCTAAGATAACATGTCAGTAGGATGATTAGAAGACAAAATTCCATGCAAGTACAGGAGAATTTTTTTTTTTCAGTAGATTTTGCATGAGTCCTAGAAGTGAAAATGATTGGACTGAGCTCCATTCACAAGATGGGGGTTTTTGCAAAAGTACCTAGTATCCTCCCTCCACCTAAACAGAAAAAAGTCCAGCAGCCTCAGTTGGAGAGTGTCCCTTGGGTTTTCTTCCAGCCCTAGAATTCCATAATTTTTGGGATAAAAAAACAGTGAGATTCCTGAACCCTATTCTGCTCACTGTAATCTTCTTTGCCATAGCTCTTTGTAGTCAGAACCTAGAGGAATGAACTTCCTTTCCCATCCCCCTTCACTTGCATTTCAGGTAAACTGAATTATCTACACTCATTCCACTAACAGGAAAAAATGTACCACACATTTTTCTAGGCTTTTGGATGCAAAGATAGGGAACCTGATTTCAAGTTGCTCAAAGCCCAGGGCCTTCCTGGTACAGACAAATGAAACAATTATTATAATGCAGTAGAGTAAGCATTGCCTCTCAGATAAGTAAGGTCTGCTATGGGAGTGGAGGATGTTGAGTTGTAGCATCTTGAATCCAAAGGCATTGTAAAAGTGTTAAGTACCACTATGCTGTTTGCAAAGAGATTAGATATATCTTTGTGCATTTCTAGATTGCCATATTTGTCTCCTTTTGAAATTAGATCGTGATGCAAAATGGGCCTCTCTGAATGCAGATGTTACCGGGTATGACACTTATCCCCCCCCTTTTTGGGTTCTTCATCTGAAGAGTATAATGAACAGTAGCACCTGATTAGTGCTTTCCAACCTTCATCCATAAAAAAGTAAATAATATCTAACACTTACTGAGGGCTGACTCTATGCCAGGGACTTGCGTGTGTGGTTTTCTACATGTACTTACATAACTCTCACCACAACCGTATGAAGTAGGTACTCTATTTCCACTTTAAAAACGGAGAATTGAAGGAAAAAAATGTACAGCAACATGACCAAGTTCACAAAGCTGGTACAAAGTAATCTTACTAAGCTTACTGTCTCTAGAATAATCCATCTAAAATGCAAACAGAATCACATCACTTTCCTGATTCAAAGCCTCAATGGCTCCCTTTGCCTAGACTCAAAAGGGTAAGGTCCAGTGTCCTTAGGGTGATATCTGTGTTCTCTATGATTTGGCCACTTCTCCTATCTCATCTCTTGACTTTTCTTTCCTTTATATGTTTCAGCCATACATGTCAGTCTCCCAATACACCTCTTTTCATATTTTTGGCTTCCTCTTTTAAATCGCCCAATATGTACTTTGTATTCCTCTTGCTCTTTGTAGACTTCAGTGGCATGCCTTCTATGACATTTCTCTGCTGGCTTCAGGTCAGTGGTGGTACCTGTCCTATATATTTACCTGGCAGTCTGTGCATCTTCATGACCAGAGCTTACCGTATTACACTGACATTTATTGAAGTGTTTCTCTCCTGTACTAGGCTGCAGAGTCCTCAAGGACCAAAGCCATGCCTTACTCATCCTGATATTGGTGGCCTCTGGCACTCTAGAGCAGAGTGGATGCTCAGAACGTGCTGGCTGAAAGGTCCTGACCCAGAGGTTGTTCTGTGCAGCAGCTAAGGGCCCTGACCCTAGAGCTCAGATCCTCCACTACCACTTACTGCTGTGTCACTTGGACAGTTGATTTAAACTCTCTGGGCCTCAACTTTCTCATTTGTAAAATGATAAAATTAGTAGTATCTTCATATTCATTGTAAAAATTACACACAACAGTGAATATAAAATACATAGCAAGCTGTTTTGTACATAATAGTCACTTGTAAATGTTAATTGTCATCAATCCTCATCATTATATTTAGAAAGGGTCATACTCAAACCCAAGACAAGAGCACATCTGTTTAAGGCTACAAAAACTCTCAGAGAAATTCTACCCAGGTTTACATCCTTGCCATTTGCTGAGTTTGTCAATCCTTGCAGTGGGAAAACTTTAAGGAAATATGGCTGTATACATGGATCACATTGTGTACCACTCAGTTGTTTGCTCTCTTTTCAATGGTCTCTTTTCCTGTATTTGAGAAAAAAATTATAGGCTTGAAAATTTACGGAAGGTTATGGACGAGTAGTCTGAGGAATATGAATAAAACTGAGCCTAAGATAAAATTATCAGACTTGCCACTTTTTCAGTCTTGCCAACTAGAATACACGTTAATAAAACCATTTAGGTATGTGCTGCTTTCTGATTTATTCTTGGGGCTTTCTGATCCATAGAGCCGAGATTCCTAATTGGTGAACTAGAAATGTTGGTAAATATGTAGCAAAGGCATGACATTTCCCTTAAATGATATAGACTTTAAAGAACTGAAAATAATTTCCAAGACTAAGTGAATGTTGTGATATAATAATATAATTATAATAACTACCTTTTATTGTTTATTTACTGTGATGAGCACATTTGTATTTATTATCACATTCAATAATCACAATTCGATGAGGAAGTTACCATCATTATTCTCAAAATAGAAATAAAGAAACTGAGAACCTCAGGACTTGTTCAGGGTCAGTAGCTATAAAGAGGCAAACCTGAGACACTGAACCAATTCTGTGTGACTCCCAAATTCATGCTCTTTGTCACTGCACTGAACAAACACACACATAGAGACACATTCATACGCATGCGTGCATATGTGAAAAGCCAGTAGATTCAGGCTCTTAAGTATATAAAGCTGTAATTGAAGTATAGAATTAATTTTTTTTGCTTCATATTAAAAGCCCATGTTTGGTCAACAAATAAAAAAGAGACAAGTTTTAAAACATTTATTTTAGCCTGTTCCTGAAGACCATGGAGTTCAATTGAGTTCAATTTCAGGAGTGACTTCAGCATTAGAGTCAACAGAGAGCAAGACTGATTTTTTTTTTCTTTTCCTGATGGTCTTTGAGCTGTCTAAGCTCCCAGAAGCAAGACACACGTTCATTGTCTTTTTTTTTTTTTTTTTTTTAAACCCTCTGCCCAGCTGTGGCTCAGCTAATACCTCCAATCTCTGGAAAAGTTTAATTCACTCTTGTCCCTGATTAGCAAAGCACCTTCTGCCTATAGCTCAGTTCATCATTAGTTTGATTGTACTTCCAGATACCCAAGACACTGGTAATCAAGTACAACTTGCTTTCCCTTAACCTAAATTGTTGAACTTTAAAGATTTGGAGCATTACAACATTATTTTAACTTATGTCACTAAGCACATTACTCCTTCGATTGTTACTGAGTCATAAATCACTCCCTGGCCTTTACCCACTGCCAGGTTTGCAGTTAACTATTGAGAACAGATTCTGAGATACCTCTTGGAAAATAAAATCTTCCTCTATTTGTTACATGTCTTGTTATCTCATTCTACTGAGAGATCAATGTGATATTTGAATCAAATCAGGTAGGTTGGTGTTTAAAATTACAGAGCAGTTCCTAGGAAAAAAAATGACTAAGTTTTGCTTTTCTTGGACAATCAGAGGAACCTGTGTTGTTGATGCCTGCTGAGATGATGGGCGTATCCAAGAAGAAAAAAATCAAATAGGAAATGTTGCCAACAGTTCACTCCTTCCTTCCTTCTTAAGCCTTTCTTTCTTCCACTTATGCCAGTTATTGCATGCCTACTATGGGTGAAGCACTGTGCAAATCTCCCAGATTTAAAGAATGGAGACACAAAGATTAATCAAACTTTGTCTTAGTTTTAAGTTGTTTTCATAATATGAGGGCAAGCAAGACATGCAGGGCAAAAGGTAACTAAAATTCAAAGTGGGAAGTGCTCAGTGCCATAGAGAAGCCCAGGTAAGCCTATGGAAGTTCATGTGAGAGATTCTTCCTGCTAGGAAATCAGGGAATTCCATGACTGTGGCAACTTTGGAAATGGACTCTTACAAAAGATAGGAAAGAAAGAAGGACAAAGCTGGAAGTATCATACCCTATACTGTACTTCAAACTATACTACAAAATTATAGTAATCAAAACAGTATGGTATTGGCACAAAAACAGACTCATCGATCAGTGGAACAGGATATAGAGCCCAGAAATACACCCCTAGACAAATGGTCATTTAATCTACAACAAAGGAAGCAAGAATATACAATGAGGAAAAGGCAGTCTCTTCAATAAGTGGGGTTATGAAAACTAGACAGCTCCATGTAAAATAATGAAACTAGACAATTTTCTCATGCTGTATACAAAAATAAACTCAAAATAGATTAAAGATTTCAATGCATGAAACTATGAAGCTCCTAGAAGAAAATATAGGCCGTGTGCTCTTTGACCTCATGCTTAGCAATATATTTTTGGATCTGGATCTGTCTCCTCAGGCAAGGGAAACAAAAATAAAAATAAACAAATGGGACCAAGTCAAACTAAAAAGCTTTTCCACAGTGAAGGAAATCATCAACAAAATGAAAAGGCAATCTACTAAATGGGAGGAGATATTTGCAAATGATATGTCTGATAAGGGGTTAGTATCAAAAATATATAAAGAACTCATACAACTCAATATCAAAAAAACACACCATCAAATTAAAAAATGGACAGAGGACCTGAATAGACATTCTTCCAAAGAAGACATGCAGATGGCCAACAAGCATATGAAAAGATGCTCAACATCACTACTCATCAGAGAAATACAAATCAAAACCACAATGAGATATCACCTCACACCTGTCAGAATGGCTATCGTCGAAAAGATAAGAAATAAGTGTTGGTGAGGATGTGGAAAAAAGGGAACCCTAGTACACTGTTGGTGGGAAGTAAATTGGTACAGCCGCTCTAGAAAATTAAATATAGAACTGCCATAGGATCCAGCAATTCTACTCCTGGGTATTTATCTAAAGAAATCAAAAACAGCAATTTGAAAAGATATATGCACCACAATGTTTATAGCAGCATTATTTATAATAGCCAAGATATGGAAGCAACCTAAGTGCCCATAGACAGATGAATGGATAAAGAAGATATGGTGTATATATAATAGAATATTACTCAGTCATAAAAAGAATGATATCTTGCCATTTGTGACAACATGAATGGACCTGGAGGGTATTATGCTTAGTGAAATAAGTCAGAGAAAGACAAATGCTATATATTTTCACTTATATGTGGAATCTAAAAAACAAAACGAATGAACAGATATAACAAAACAGAAAGAGACTCACAAATACAGAGAACAAACTAGTGGGGGGGGTGGTGAGATAGGTGAAAGGTATTGAGAGGTACAAACTACCAGTTATATATAAAATAAATGTCACAGGAATGTAATGTACAGCACAGGGAATATAGTTAATAGTTTATAATAACTTTCTATGGTATGTAATCTATAAAAATACCGAATCACTATGTTGTACAGCTGAAACTAACACAGTATCATTCTGTGGTGGATGGGTAGTCAGGACCATCTAGGTGATTTGTTCCCATGAAAATATCATTGGTCTATGATATCATTCATTTAAGGTGAATTGTTTGTATGTTAACCAGGGATTTCTGAGACATGACCTCAATTTCACACATAGTATTAGGTTGTCAGGGTACTTACTTTTATTTTAGGAAAGGAAGGGATACTTTCAACCTTGTCTTAGATTAGAGAGACAACTGTCCTCTCAGCTAATTTGGAAGGCCCTCTGTCAAACAATATTGGGCACAAGAAAACCTGAACAAGATCTGAATTTTGTGGGCAACATAATTTACCTATAACCAATTTGATTTTGGGGCAGACAAATGATTTGGGGGGAAATGAGGTTCGCTTAGGGCACCCCGTAGTTTGTTAGTATCAAACCGGGTTTAGAAATCAAATAACTATTTCTACTAACCCTGTATTAAGAGAAAAAGTATCCCTTAAAATTTGCACAAATGTCTGTGTTCCAAGAGCCTCATGGTTTGAAGTGTTTTCAGATATTCTAAAAGGATGCTTGACTTTACCATGACAGGGATAAGGGAAGGAAAATAGATATTTCTTAATTTTAAAAATACTTCTTAAATAATACTATGTACCATGTACTATTTCTAACATTTTTCTTCTTTACAAACTACCTCCTGTCTTATCATCTTATTCATATTAAAACATAGTAGCACCATGGACTTTGAGATCCTGTAGCATTTGGCCTCTGCTTACCTCTTTGTTTCCCATCTCCTGCCACTGTCACCATCACTTCAATTGCTTTAGTCACATTGACTTTTTTCACTGACTATATTAACTTCATTGCTTCCTTGAGGTTTATGCACTTGCTATATCTTCTGCCTGGAGTGGTCATCCCCAACAAAGCCTGTGGTTCTCTCTCTCCCTTCATTCTGGTCTCTGCTCAGAGAGGCCTGCCCTTACCACCTGGTCCAAGGTAGATCTCCCACCACTGATCTCGGCTACTTCTCCAATTTAGTTTTCTCTATCTCACTTAATACCACCTAACATAATGCTATATATTAATATTTTAGTTTACTGTCTGGGTTTCTTTCTAGATTATAAACGTCAAGAGAATAGAGACTTCTTTTGAATTTTAGGATTTTATTTATTTTTTTATACAGCAGGTTCTTATTAGTTTTCCATTTTATACGTATTAGTGTATATGTCAATCCCAATAGAGACTTTTATCTTGCTTGCTTACTGCTGAATACCCAAAGCCTAGAACAATTTCCAGTGTATAATAAGCATTTAATCAAAATGCATTAAATCAGAGGTAAGTATTACTGTCCATGTTTTACGGGGAGGTGCATATTGTCATCAGCAGAGACTGGAAATGTACTCAAAATCGCCAGCCTCGTAACTGAAGCAGCTGGGAATTAAACTTGAAAGCTCCCTCCCTTTTCACTCCACCAAAATAACTTTAAAGAGCATGCTGTAGTAAATTTCTCCCTTGTGTTGCAGAGTTTGACATAATCGATAGCTTCTTCCACAATACCTCTGTTATAATTAGGTATTTGTTTTTCTCACTTTCCATTTCAGTATAACCTAGTCTGGGCTGTCATCATCTGTGGGAAAATTGTGGAGTATTTACTACACATAGTAATCATTAATTAATGCACAAAGTATATTAACTTTAGCTAATACAAATAATAGTCATGATGATACCCCCTGTCTATTTGACAGAGCTTTTTCTCTCATCTCTTATCTCAGTTCAGTGAACATCAGAGCAGGAAGGCATCTTAGAGACACAGAGTGGAAAGGGATTCTTTCAGTGTCACATATATCCCTGTAGTAGGTCTCCATGCTCTTTCTGATACGGCCAGCTGCCTTATGGCCTGCGTATGAGAAAAACAAAAGGAAAAAGAAAAGCAAAATCTATCTTAATGCCCTACATTTTTCCTTTGCCTCATGTTAACGTTTGTCATAACGCGAGTTCCTTGAAAGCTATTCTATTTATTTTATCCATGCTTTTTTAATTATGGGGAGACATGATAGAGCCATATCTCAGTGTGGTTTTAATTGGAAGTATTGATGTTTTGAAGTTGCACCCTGCTGGGAAAATTTTAATTATGATCCACATGTCCCCAGCCTGAATGGTTCTGTGGTGAATTGTAATATTGTTCATAGCTCTCCATTTCCTCCCCACCCCTATAAGAGGAATATACATCTGTATCCTTTGCCACATCACTTGCAGCGCCTTCTGTAGGTACCACTGGCAAGACTGGCCGTGTAACTTGCTTTGGCCATTAGCATATGAGTCGATAGGATGTAAGTTGCATCCAAGCAGACACTCCCTGATATAAGAAGAAGCATGTTACACAAAGAGGCTGCTGTTTTATCCTGACACCCAGAATGGGAAGTCAGGTGGGGCAGATTCCAGTAAACCTGGAGCAGAGCCTGAACTGACTTGCAGCCTTTATGTGATACATGTAAGAAATAAATATTTTATTGTTGTTGTCCATTAAGAAATTGAGTTTGTTTGTTAGCATAACAAATGCTCAGTAGTAGAGGTTCAAAGAAAGTAAAGCAAAGAATTATAAAATCTCAAGGTTGCAGATCCATCCGAGGTCATTGAGTCCTGACCTCTCTCCAGTATAGGAATTACTCCAGAATATCATGCCTAATAGCCATCAAGCCACTCACTGTTTGAAAATCACTCACAAGAAGCTACCTTGTCAACTACTCAAGAATTGTTTAATCTTAACCTATCCAAGCGATACCTTAAGCATGTTCCTACATCCATGGCATCATCTGAGTTGCACCTGTACAATTAATTATTTATAAATCCTCTTCAATTAAACTCTTTTTGTTTAAATAGATTTACTTAACAAGAGTACTTGTTATCACTACCCTAACTGGAAACCCATTATCAGTTGCCTTAAACAGAAGGTCATTCAGTAAAAAACACATACGGTAGAAATGAAACAATATTATTGATCCTAGCTATTCCCTGTTGATTCCTATCACTATGGGTCTTTCTCTTTATTAACAAGAATTATTAAGAAGTATTACAAATTGAGTCCTACTCCTTGTTACCAGAAAGAGGGAAAGAAAAATTAATGAAGGGTAAGTTACTCTGTGATTTAGGGCTGTTCAATTCATACTTCTCATTCTGTGGACCATCAGAAAGACACACCAGAAGATAGAGTTGGAGCAAAGGGAGCATCACTTCTCTCAAGGGCAATTATCAAGGATAAAACCTCTTCAACAACTTCTTTTATGGTAATATCTTGATCCCATAGGTATTGACTGTAATGCAAAGATGATAAAATTCTAATTCTCCTTCCAATTTTATACTATCACCTCTCCCCATAGTCTTAAATCTTCTTTTCTCCAGGATAAACATCTCCAAGTCATCAACTTTTCCTTGTATGCTATGCTTTCTATGACTCGCCCCCAATCTCCCTTCCCTGGATAGTCTTCACTCCTTGTCAAGTTCCCTCGCTCTGAGGCAAAAAATGAGTAGAGCTCACATGTGAATAATTGTGATGGTCTGGAAACTTACTGTGTAAAATTCACGATCATAATTAGGATGCAGTGGGAGACTGGAAACAGTAAGTGGCTGATGATTGACTCTCTCTGGTGCAACTGCAAAATTCTTTCTGAAATACAATGAGAAGTTTTCCGGAAACTTTTACTGTTAGCTTTGGAATTAGCAAAGCTTTAAGCTCTCCTAAGCCGGGGGGTGGGGGGACTACTTTTATTTTAACCATTCCAGTTCTAAGAAGGGATCAGGGTTGCTGTTCCTACAAATGACCTTCCTGTTTCCATGCAGAAGAAATGTAAATCAGTCAATGAGAGATGTTAGCAGCAGGACCTAGTCAAGCAGGGCAGGGAAAAAGGAGAGTTTCACTGTCTGGGAAGAACCTGACTGTCACACAACCTGGCAGGGTCTTTTGTAAGTGAAGCTATTACACTGTCCATTTGGCTTGACAATGTCAGCCACAGACGTGCTAAATTGTCACACTTCTCTGACAAAAAGTCCTGGGCAGTGATTCCTTCTTTGAGTTAAAATAGCTTTCAGACCTCTCTGTCTACCAGGAAACTAACAGGGCTGCTCTGCAGTGCTGCCTGATTAAAGCTCCTTTGTGTGCACTTCCCACCTCCATCTACCCACCCCGGACCAATAGCACTGGAGAGGGAGAGGGAAGAAGTCCAGTCAGTTATAATGTTATGCCTTCTGTTCCCCTCATAAGGCTTTGCTCTGATTTTTTTCCTTACTATTCCCCTGCTTGACCAAGTAGGGTGGTCTGAATGGTTGGGAAAATAGCCCTTGAATTGATTTTTTTTTTTTTTTTTTACTATTTTGGCTTTCTGACTTCTACCTCTTCTTCACAGCTTCTTTTCTGGCTCCTGGCCATATGGTCTTGGACAGATCACCAGTCCCTTAACCGCTTTGAGCCTCAGTTTATTCCTCAGTAAAATGAGAAATTTACAATGCCTTCCTCCAAAGGCCATTGTAAATATTCCGTGAGATGACGTGAAAGTTCTCCAGGATACCGTCTAGCACATAATAAGTGCTCAATAAGTGGGGTTTAAATCAGAATCAGACTATGAAATATTAAATCATGTTCTTCTAATGTGAATGCCTCAAAGGTAAAATCTATCTAGATCCAAAGAGCCTGTAGGGCAAGTTCACAAAGACACCTTCATAAAGGGCTTATACACATTATTCATTATTTCTATTCATACAAGACTTAGTGACTGTTGAAGAGAGCTCGGAAAAGAGCAGTGAAAATGATGAAAGGTCTGTGAGGTCATTCCTCTGGGGAAAAGGTTAGAGGAGATGTGTTCTTTAATCTGGGCAGGTGAAGATTGCTGCATGACTTAATAACGGTCTTCAAGTATGATTGATGTTAGTGACTGAAAGAGTAATGGAAGGGTTGCATTAAAGTGGAAACACATCATTATCATTCTCCCAAAACCTGCTAGATACTTCCTAAGAGCACAAGTAGATGAAATAGAGTCCTATCGCTAACAACGATAGATATTGGGACCGGATTCAAGGAGAAAACCCCCTGCCTGTATACTTGTCAGTGGCAGAATCTGGATGGCTGGCGGCAGGACATTTTTGAGAAAGCTTTGCCCACTCTGGACTTTAGGCAATTTAGTGACTTCTGTCTACAGACTATGATCTTACCTCTAAATCTGGGCTAGACCCCCCAATGTCCAAAACAGTGCCTGACTCACAGTGAATGTGTGACAAGTGTCTGCTAAAAAGCTTTTATTCCTATCTTTTGAAAAATGGAGATAATATTCTACCCCTAGGGTTGATCCACGTGACATACACTACCGTGACAAATGCTCCCTTTCTTTATAAAAATGACTGTAGTGGTGGTGGTTGGTAAGAGGAGAAGTTGCACGATAGGAACTGGATAACTTCTGTCTGTCACTAGATTGTGAACTTTTTGTGAGCAGATTTCTGACTCTCCAATGTTTGAGTTCAGTGTCTCTCAATCATGAGAATTCCCTGGGGAGCTTTAAAAAAAAAAAAAACAACACTGAAGCCAGGGACTCAAAGCAGACTATTTTCATCCAAATCTCTGAGCATGATGCCTCATCTTTACCATTTTGTAAGGTGCAGTCAAGTTTGGGAATCGCCGTTCTAGCTGAATGCAAACTAGAACTAGGAGAATAGAGGACAGAGAGCCAGCGCGCCTTGTGATCCTTATCCCCCAAATCATGAACCCTTGAAAGTTCCAGACCGTCTTGAAAAGAGCAAAAGTATAGTTTCTTTAGAGAGCACTAGAATTTTTTCTTATCCTGCTAACACTGATCCTCCATGGAAAAAGAATATAAACTGGTCTCTATTTTTTTTTACATTCTAATATTTTGACTCAACTCTTACATAGGTGGTAGAAATTGCTTCTTTAAATCTTTATGAGGATGGAAGGCTTTCAGTTTCTATTTTTGTAGAGTTTTATATGCTTCTTGACCTTTATGCCATACATCCCCAACGGAAAATTTGTGAACATCTCATATGTTCTAGAGCCGTGACTAGCATCTCATGTTGAAGGTTTCACATTATCTAAAATTATATTATCTAAATTTATATGCCAGAGAGGTATCTTAATTTTTCCTAGAGCTATAGAAGTCTATAGGCAATAATGATACGGGTGATCTATATCTTGGGAATATTAAAGAATGAGGATTTGACAGATAAAGAATCCCATATTTGGTATTCAAAATAATTAGCTAGAATAATATACAAAAGGGAAAAAAGTCTACATGCAGCTGTAGCCTTCAGATCATTCTGTCTTACAGTGATTATTAAAATTCTGGCAGTGAGTGGATATGGAAAAGTATTCTTTCTACTCCCTCTTGTTCTCATGATTTCCTTAGAATATGGCCAAGCTCCTCACAAGGGTCTGAAGTTACTAGTTTGAAGAATCGTTACTTAAGAATCTACTACTTCTTCCATGAAAAATATTGCTCAGTTGCAATTGACCACTACAAGACAGTGTCTTTTTACTTGAAAAACATGGTATTTTTAAAAGATTATCTGTTAAAATGAAAACAAAGCAAAACCAAATTGTCATGAAACTTTTAACACCAGAAAATTCATTTCGCAATCTCCCTGGATTTATAAACCTTGTTTGATAAATGGTAATTGGCTCTGTTATGGTTACTATTAGGCTTCTGTAAACTTATAAGATAATTAGCAAAGCTAATGTTTTCTGCGCCTCTCCCATTATCCCAAAAAAGGAAACAAAAATTTCTTGTTTGAAGTACATACCAATATGTGCTTCCTGCAAGTGCACCTTCAACAGACTAACTGAATGAATTGTTAGACAGGGTTATTCACAGTTACCACCTTAAACATAGGTTTGGGGATCCCAAACACAATGATTTAAATACTGTCCTGTCAGAGGTGCTGCTTCGGGCAGTAATTAGACTACTGGTTTAGATGCTACATAAACTGCTAGTAAAGCAATTCTTCAGTAAGTATCAAGATTTTTAAAAATCTTCATACCTTTGGAGTCAGTGTTCCATTTTTAAGGGGATTTCCTAGAGAAACTGTGTAAAATGTAAACTAATATTTATATGTACAATGTGCCTTACGCTGTTAGTCATTAATCAGAAGAGTGTACAAGTAGAAGTAACCAAGTATTTAGCATGGGGTATAATTAAGGAAATTAGGATACCCAAAGAATGAAATATTGTATGGTTATCACATTTTGATAAATGCTAAGTAACAAAAGGAAAATATGAAATGATATATGTAGCATATGCCCTCACTGTAAAAAAATGCATACAAATGTTAATAGAGGTTATCTTGGGCAGTAGAATTTGAGGGTTTTTTCCTTGCTTTATTTTTTATATAAATTTCTGAATTTTCCATAGTTTTTCTTTTTCTTCCATGATGGAAATAGCCCTATTGTTTTTTTCCCCCCTAAAAAAAAGAATAAGAATAACAACAAAACACTTGCCGATACAAGTTCAAACATAAACACCTAATGAGGAAAATGACATTCATTTCCCCACACCCTGAGAAACCACCACCATCATTTTGGTCATCATTTTCACATGCATCACCATTTTTTTTTTTTTTGCATACACATCCGTGCTTCATACTTTTTTAAAAAGACATTTATAATGCTGCTTTATGGTAGACAACTTTTTTCAGTTAGGTTGTTTTTCCCCTTCTCTCTTTTTTCCCTTTCTTCCTCTTCTTCTTGTAGTTTGATCCACTTCCCATGTAACCACCTAATATAAAAATTTACAGATACACACTTCAGGAATATGTATGTGTAGGTTTGTGTTTATATGTTTATATTATGTATTTATATTTGTATATATGTAGTAGTTTATATATCCACATATATATATGTGAGTGTATATTATATACTGTATATGACATATATGTATGAATATACATGAAGTCATAGTAATGATATGAAATTGCCAATATTCAACTGCTTTTGACTTGAAAAATGTCAGTTTCAAGTCAAGAGTTATTAAGATTATTATGGTGTGGATAAACTACAGTTTACTCAACCTTTCCCTCATTGATAGGCATTCCTTTTATTTGCTGTTCTCAGCATAAATGTTTCAGTTATCATAATTGTACATATATTCTCAATAATCAATGTTTTTTATACCTAAGGGGGATGTTTTTGTGTACGATACAGATTTTTACCAGAACCATTTACATATATTGTTAACAAGGATGTATTTTGAATAATCTTTTCTGATATTTGCAAAACCTTTCATTTTGTCCTTTTAGTTGGGCTGAAAATACAAAAAATAATCCTGTTGAATAATAATGATGATAGTGATCATTTCTGCCCTTTACTTGATTTTTCAACAGAAAACTTTAGTGTTCATCCTTTGAGATTGCTGCTACTGATTTTTAGTAGATAGACTAGGTCTTGAAACCATTTTAAGTTTATTTTTGTGAATGGTGTGAGGAAATGTTCTAATTTCATTGATTTAAATGTAGCTGTCCAGCTTTCCCAACACCACTTGTTGAAGAGACTGCCTTTTCTCCATTGTATATTCTTACCTCCTTTGTCATAGATTAAATAACCATAGATGTGTGGGTTTATTTCTGGGCTCTCTCTTCTGTTCCGTTGATCTATATGTATGTCTTTGTGCCGATACCACTCTGTTTTGATTACTGTAGCTTTGTGGTATAGTCTGAAGTTTGCAAGGGTATGCCTCCAGCTTTGTTATTTTTCCTCAGGATTGCTTTGGCAATTCTGGGTCTTTTGCGGTTCCATATAAATTTTAGGATTATTTATTCTAGTTCTGTGAAAAGGGTCATGTGTAATCTGATAGGGATTGCATCAAATTACAAATTTTTGGAGCAGGGTCTGGCTTTGGTATAAATGCCAGTCACGTCATTCCTCAAGGTGTGCTGGTTGTTATCCCCTTGCTAGGGAGTGTTATTGGTGTTGTGGTGTTTAGAGCCTGTGCTGGATGTGAGGCAGTGCTTCCTCTTTGCTCTTTGATTATCACCCCCCTGTCAGGACAGGGTCTGCTCCCCAGTTATTGGAGTAGAAGCCTTGAGGGTTGGGTTCAGTCAGGCTCCATTGTCCTTGAGCATGTGCCCTGCCTGAAAGGAAGTGATTGCTGAAGCTAGTGAGGCCCGTGTGGTCACAGTGAACCTACACATCGCCTGTGTTGGCATCTGTGGCTCCTCTCAGAAGCAGCCCAAGATCACGTTCCTTTCTCAGTTGTGTCCGTCCCAGTTCTAGTGCACAGATGTGGTCTAAAGTAGGCTGGGGCTTGGGATTGAAGTGTCGTGACTGCAGGAATTGAGGTGGCTGTGCTTCCACCTGGGATCTGGGCTGCCTTTGTGGCAGACTTCTCCCAGTACCTGTCTTCCCCAGATCTGGTGCTAAGCTGCACAGAGTGGAGTGGGCGGAGCCGGGGCTCTCTTGCAGGGAAAGGAATCGCTGAGTAGCCCTACCCAGGGTCTATCTGCCTGAGATTCAGTGTTTAGCCACTGCTTATTCTTGTGGTGCCACCCAGTGCACGCTGACAGTGGTCTCTGCTGTTCTGCCTGGATCATACCCCAGGTGCCCTGGCCTCTCTTTGCATAGCTAGACCAAATCTTTGCC
Source organism: Grampus griseus (assembly GCF_964374135.1). Lineage (NCBI taxonomy): Eukaryota > Metazoa > Chordata > Mammalia > Artiodactyla > Delphinidae > Grampus > Grampus griseus. Next base: position 75,781,901 of record NC_139002.1, read on the forward strand.
CTGACCTCACACCAGGCTGTGACATGGAGTGAGTGGGGCCAGGGCATTTACCTCTTCAGATTGGGAAGTACAGCAAGGAGGCAGCAGCTGCCAGTACAAGTCTCTCTCGTCCTAACTGTTAGCAAACCAGCATGAACCCACTCCTTGTGGGGAGAGTCTAGGCTTCTCTAGCCCTCCTATCTGTCTCAGTAGGTTTCCTAACAGGCAAGGTGGCTTGTCTCCTCCATGTAGGGCCCCAGGTCTGGGAGGCTCAGAGTGTGAGTCAGTCTGCTCCCTCCCTGGGGCAAGTGTGTACCCATGTGGACCTTCTCTTCCTCACAGATCCCTCCCAGGGACCCTGCTCTCAGCTGCTGCCTGTTTATTTTCCTTCATTCTACACAGTTGCATGATCTTTCTTGCAGCTTTGGTTTTATAGGAGATCTTCTGTCAATTTCCAGTTAGTTTTCTGTGAGAATTGTTCCACGTGTGGATGTATTTTTGATGTGTTTGTGGGGGGAGGTGAGCTCCCCATACTCCTACTCTGCCATCTTGATCCCCCTACTCCACAGTTGATGTTTTTCACTCAGCTATTTTTTAGATACATTCATATTTATACATATAGTTCTAGTAATATATTTTAATTGCTGTATAAGTTTATATTTGAAGAAATTAGACATGATTTAGTTTCCATTTTTATAGTGATCAACATTTAGGTTGTTTCCATTTTTAATATCATAAAAATTGTTGCAGTTAATATATTTGTGAATTCTCCTTGTAAGCATACTTACTTTCAGGGACTATTCACATTAAGATGTTATTCCACAACACTCATAGACAGTAAACCATATAGAACACATCCTTGTAAGCATTTACAAGAGTTTCTTTAGGGTACATATCTAGAGATGGAATTATTGCATCCCATGATAGGACTGTCTTCAATTTTATTAGATATTGACAAATTACTCTTCAAAGAGGTTTACCAATTTATACTATTGTATGACAGTTGGTTTTCCACACATTTTCACTAATAGTTGGTATGGGAAAATTTTACTTTTTTTCTAATCTGACATAGGAATTGGTTTATTTTGGTTATGGTACATGCATTTCCTTGATTAAGCAACTTTTCATCAATTTATTGGTCCTTCTGTTTACTTTCAGTGCCTATTTTCTACCCATATTTCTATTGTCATCAATATTTTTCCTGTAGATTTATAGGATTTTAATTACACACTGTTCTGTTTTATAGCATCCTCTTTGTTTTACATCATCCTTGCACGTACCTTCTCTTAGTCCATGATATCTCTTGTCAATTGTTGATGTTCCCTTGTTTTCTCCTTTTGATTAATTTTTGTGTCTGTATTGTATTTCAGAAATCCTCTCTTAGGTGGCATCATGAAGACATTATCTCACTTTTTTATGGAGTATTTTGCAACTTTCCATTTATTATCTAAGGTTTTTAACACATTAAAATGTGTTTAAAAAATGTGTTTTTATATATAGTGTGAAGTAGGGATCTATTATTTTCGCTGTCATTCTATAGGAAGAGCCAGTTGTCTCATTTACTTGTGTAGTCCACCTTGAACATGGATACCCCTTCATTATAATCACATTAATATATATATAAGTCTATTTGCAGTCTTCCATATTGTTTCATTGGTCTATTTGCTATTCATACACCAATAGCACATTGTTTTAGTTACTATATATTTTTTTTAAAAAACTACAGGTCATCTCGTAGCATTTATTTCCCACTTTGTTTGAAAGTTTGTTCTTGGCCTTTCCATAGAATTCAAATCCAGCTGTTGGAGTGGCCAGCTTTCTCTGCCCCTGTGGCCAAAGTCGTTGTGAGTTATAGCAAGTTGTAAGTTTCCTGTTTGAGGCACTGGGAAGATGACTGTCTGCATTGGCCAACTCTACTATAAAGACAAGCATTCTCCTAGCCTCAGGGTGAGAGGATTTAATTCTCCCACTCAGCTCTCTTATGATTTTTAATGACAGGGAACAGCAGGTGTTTCCAAGGGCATTTACACAAGTCTAATAAAGTCTTTCTTCCTATGGGTCCAAGGATCCTTGAATACCAAGCTTTCTAGACACCACTGTGTTCTCATCCTTACCCCAGGGCTATCCAGTACCTGTCTAATTACACTGCAAACCCAGGATGAGAGAGTCTATGTCATCCGTTTAGACTGGGACTCAAGATCCTGGCATAGCTTGCTGACATCTTCTAGGACCTGTCTCGTTGCCCTAACCAGATCTGCATTCCTCAGGATAAGACATAGGTATCGGATTAAAGTTGAAGGATATGAGGGCAAAATGATATGTTTTAGGCCTCTATCTAGAATCTTCTATTACAAAGATTATATAATGATAAATTTAACTTATCATCTGGGAAAAAAACATTTAAAGTAAATCAATTTAAAACACATAATATCAACATGGCATAAAAGGATTATCTTCCTTTTTATAGCATCCACTTCACCAAATAATTACACTAGTGTGATTAGCTATCACTACTTAGTAAGAACATAGTACTTTCAATACCTTCTAGAATTTAGATTTCATCTGTCATGAGAGTTCTTACTTATTCTACTACATATTATACTGTTTGGCCCAAAAATGTTTTCTGTATTGATGAGTTTTATAAATAGCTTTAGATTATTCTTCACTTCTCTCCAAGTGCTAAACCACTGTACAGTATCTAAAGATTATGTACTGTCAACCTGTTTGCTCTTCATGCAAGATGTTAGCCCGTATTTGGGAAGACCTGCTTTATGATTTGTCCTTTATGGCTTTAGTATTTTATTCCCTACGGAATATTTATAATCAGGTGGAAATACAATTCCCAACAATTCAATTTGCCTTGTCTTTGAAGCATATATACATTTGGGTGGCCTTTATATCTTCTTTTTTATTTCCACTACCCAGAACCACTGCTCTGTTCCTAACAAAGGGTTCATCCAGTTTATCTCTATTATAATTTACCCTTATTCCTAACAGTGATATGATGCTATGCTTCTTGTAGTGTTGTTGGAAGATTTAGTTGAGATATTATATTTACAAACTTTTTTGTAACTTTTGTTAACAAGGTGTTTTCAGATATGTTATCTCATTTGAACTTTATCCCTACTCTGCAATGAAGGCATTATTTTCTCCATTATAGGAGGAGAGAAACTGAGATTCAGCATCACACTTAAAGTTATTAAACATAAGACAGGACTCAAACTCATAGTTTCTTTTAATTAGTATTCTCCCCACCCTGTGTCATATTTTAATATCCAGAGCATATAAATATTTTATCCATCGTAGTGGGTTGATGTTTGCTGGTGACCGTCCTGATGGTGGTAAAGGATGTGTTTGTTCTATACTGTTTACTGTCCATGAGTATTGTGGAATAACATCTCAATGTGAATAGTCCCTGAAAGTAAGTATGACTTTGCCAACATGCATCGTCTGTAGGTCTTTAAGTGTGTGTTTGTGTGTGTGTGATCTCAGTAAGTTTTTTTATTTTTTGCTGCTAAAGATATCTCAAAAACTTTTTAGTTGATGGAAATTTTTATCTCTTCTGAGCTTGGCAATTTAATAGAGACTGGTTCTGTTTTCCTATCATTTTTATTCTTATTCAATCAGAAAAGCAACTGAAGATGTGTGATTTTGGACTTGCAAATTGTTGTGGTAGTTGTCTCACATGTGACCCAGTATTACCTAGAGTTTGACTTACACTTCTTGGATACTCTGCTTAAAATCTCATTGTCCATTGTAGGGCTTGCTTCTTCTTTGTATTTATTACCATGTAGAACATTTTGACAACTATTATTTCACCTCATCAGCATGTCTCATCTGATTATGCTGTGAGGCAAAGTAGCAGGAAACCCCATTATTTGAGTCATTAACAATGAACTGGACAAAGGAATGTGTAATCAACTGTGGGCAATAATATGTGCATTATTGGGATTTAAACTGGTGTATTCCATCTGTTCTAATTACTATAAATCTGTCATAAGTGACAGAAAAAGATTTATATCTTATTACTTACCAGCTGATAATGTTATGGAGTAGGTCAAGGTTCTCCTCTTTGTGGCCTTAGTTCACCATACACGTGAGAGACAGTCTGTCTGTGATGGGGCCAATGGAGTAACTAGAGTAAGCCTCATATACAAAGAGTGTTGGGGAGCCAATGTGTGTACATTTTATAACTCCTCTTATTGCATGTCTCCCTTCCTCCAATATTTCGTAGTTTTTGGCCAAGTCCCAAAAGTTTAATTTGTTTCAAGACCAGCCCTGAACAAAGGTCATCAACACTCCTGTCTCTTGTGTTTGGGAAACAGTGACTATAGCTTTGAAATCCTCTGTCCTTACTCATGTGTGTTGCAGACTCTCTCCTGGAAACAAAACATGACTAAGGCTTAGAAGGCCGATACGGGTGGCCTCTGTTGATTTAGAGTGGACTGATTTCTGACCGGTGCCACTCCAATTATTTATTATCGATAACGTTATCAATAATGGAGGTAGGAGATGGTATGATCAAAATTCACAAAAATGGAGAGGTGAATAAGAATTATCAGTAAAGTGCAGGAGTATGCAACCCTGGATAAGTAACTGACTTGTCTTGATTGAAGAACTGCTATTAATTCTCTGGCACTGGGTTAGATTTGAAAACTGAGGAATAGAGAGACCATGACAAGAAAGTGGCACGATTCAAGTAAGATCTTCTGGCTCCAAAGCCCATAACCTTTTATGCAGAAATACTGCAGAAAGTGCAGGTTTCTGCAGAAATACTGCAGAAAGTGCAGGTTTGCTTTTAAAACTGGTTAATGCATTTATTCTCACCCTGATTGAAACTTTCTCTTCCTGACTCAGGCAACTCTCTTATCATCAGCATTCACCACATAGCCCTGGGGAAGTTATCCTAGAGAAGTTAAGGGGTCCTGGTGTCCTTGCAGCCTGATTCATCAGAATCTTTTCCAATTTGATTTTGAAGGAAGTTAGGCCAACAGTATATCTATTGCCTTTTAGTATCTTGTTCTTCATGGTCTTTATTATTTCCTGCCTTTTCAGGCAGTTTTGAGCTTTAGGATTCTTTTGGTGAGCAGATATATCCCAGTGGCCTTTTCTGGTTATACACCTGCCTTGTGACTATGCAAGGAAGGAAAAAAAACTGACATAGCACATGTGCATGGTTTTCCTCCTTGAACAGGTCCTTGGAAAGCTGGTGCTATTTATAATGTTAATAGAATGATTCTTTTTCTATGCTTCATTCCCAAAGAGAGAACACACACGGCATACTTTGAATGGTAAGCTGGAAGCTGAAGGGAACAGGCATGAGTATGAAGAGAGGATCAGGTTTATGCCATCCTCTCAGAGTAAGTGAAAGTCCCCATATCAACCACATACCAGTTGAGATATAGGACCTAAGACACAGGGATATACTACTGTTAAGACAAAAAAGAAGACAAAAATCAAATAATGAAGTATAGTTGGCCTGCCATATCCACAGGTTCTGCATCTGTAGATTCAACTAACCGTGGATTGAAAATACCCGAAAACATTACAGAAAGTTCTAAAGACTGAAATTTGAATTTGCCTCATGCCATCAGCTATTTATATAGCGTTCACATTCTAAGTAATCTAGAGATGATGTGAAGTACATGGGAGGATGTGCATAATGTGCAAATACCATGCCATTTTATATAAGGGACTTGCACATCCTTGGATTTTGGTATCCACCGGATCCTAGAACCAGTCCCCTGCAGATACTGAGGGACAACTGTATGTTTCTCAGTAACAGAAATAAGCAGGGATTTGGGGTTTGAGTTCTATCGTGTTTTCCATGTGTCTTGGGTAAATCCTCCTATCTGTACAAGTTCCAATTTCCTCAGCTGTGGAATGAGAATAATAATCGTCCTTAAAGTTACTTTAAAGCACAAGAATACAATATGGGCCAATACAGAGCATGATGCTTGGAACAGGTTCCTTCTTCCCTCGTCTTAAGCATGTGACCTAAAGACTGAATCTGATGATCTTTAAGTTTCTGTGAAGTTCTGATACTCCTGAACTCTATACGTGTGCTGTCCAGAGTGGCGGCCACTAGCCACATGTGGTCATTGAGCATTTGAAATATGGCTAGTACACCTGACCAACTTAATTTTTAATTTTAATTTGGTTAAAAATTTAAAACTGAAGCTTATGTAAAATATTTTAGCACAACTCTATTGTCTTGGTAGGACTACATTTTACTTTCATTGTTGCATCATGTTAAGATATTATTATTCATGTTGTAGTGTGACAGTTGGCTTTTTATGGGGTTTCTAAATATCTCATTAATAAATGTTATATATTGATTGTATATTGAAATGATAATATTTTAGCTATAATGAGTTAAATATATATTATTGAAATTAATTTGGCTCCTTTCTTTTTACTTTTTTGATGTGGCATCCAGAAAATTAGAAATTTTATTCATGGCTCATAGGATATTTCTATTGGACAGCACTGCTCTAGATAGTATAGGAGGATGCCTCAACATCAAGATTGACATTTGCAGCTCAGAGGACAGCTTTACATCTGTCTGGAGAGTTAGGGAAAGGTCTGGTCAGGCAGACCGTCGTGTGTTGACTACAAGGCTGGGGTTAGTCTGTTACTGTGCCTGGATCATGTTTGAGGGGCTCTCAGAGAACAGATAACATTTACATTGCTTCTCACCTTGAATAGTTGACTGTAAATCAGTCATTTAAAGCTATTCTGCATAGCTTTATAATGTCTGTCTCAGACTTTGCAGCATTTTCTCTGAGTCTCCATATTCTAGTACTTACTTGCCCAATCTAGTCCTTAATTTTGGATTCTATTTCATGGCTGTGACACTGGGTTCTTTTTCTATTTTTTGACATTCAGGAATTGATCCTCCAACCCTCTTCACCTCCAGATTTTTCCTTGATTCCAACTTTGATATAGTAAATATTGTGACATCACTGGGAGGCGTGAATTATATCCCTGCCTGGATCCAGGTGCTGGATCCAGGAACTACTTAGCTGCATTCTCAACAGGGATTTTTCTCTTGACAAAGGCGTCCCGAATTAGTGAATAACTTGTGACTTTCTGTCACTGTGAGAAAGTTGGTTCCATGAGATCTTTGTGAGAGCAGAGCCCTCGTTTGTTCTCCAGGGCTTAGAGCAGCAGGCTGGCACATAGGTGTCCAATAAATATTTTGACAGAATAATTGGAAGCTAGGGTTCTTTTTCCCAAGCGCATGTAACTTTATTGTGGTAATACTGTCATAATAATACCTCATATTTGTCAAGGGCTTTGTAGTTTACAGAAGCACTCACATCCATTATCTCATTTGATCCTCACATCAGCACCATGCGGGGATTCTTATTTCATGTTCTTGGATGTACAGGCAGAAACTCAGAGAGATGAGTAAATAGTGGGGCAGGAGTTGGAACTTAAGTCTTTTGTTCTTCTTTCTCTAATTGCTTTAGGTGCAAGGTCAGCTTGTTTATTTGAGATGTTTCTTAAGGTAGGATTGTATTGCTATAAACTTCCCTCTTAGAACTGCTTTTGCTGCATCCCATAGGTTTTGGGTCGTCGTGTCTCCATTGTCATTTGTTTCTAGGTATTTTTTGATTTCCTCTTTGATTTCTTCAGTGATCACTTCGTTATTCAGTAGTGTATTGTTTAGCCTCTATGTGTTAGTATTTTTTACAGATCTTTTCCTGTAATTGATATCTAGTCTCATAGCGTTGTGGTCGGAAAAGATACTTGATACAATTTCAATTTTCTTAAATTTACCAAGGCTTGATATGTGACCCAAGATATAATCTATCCTGGAGAATGTTCCATCAGCACTTGAGAAGAAAGTGTATTCTGTTGTTTTTGGATGGAATGTCCTATAAATATCAATTAAGTCCATCTTGTTTAATGTATCATTTAAAGCTTGTGTTTCCTTATTTATTTTCATTTTGGATGATCTGTCCATTGGTGAAAGTGGGGTGTTAAAGTCCCCTACTATGAATGTGTTACTGTCGATTTCCCCTTTTATGGCTGTTAGTATTTGCCTTATGTATTGAGGTGCTCCTATGATGGGTGCATACATATATGCCATTGTTATGTTATATCTTCTTCTTGGATTGATCCCTTGATCATTATGTAGTGTCCTTCTTTGTCTCTTGTAATAGTCTTTATTTTAAAGTCTATTTTGTCTGATATGAGAATTGCTACTCCAGCTTTCTTTTGGTTTCCATTTGCATGGAATATCTTTTCCCATCCCCACACTTGCAGTCTATATGTGTCTGTAGGTCTGAAGTGGGTCTCTTGTAGACAGCATATATATGGGTCTTGTTTTTGTATCCATTCAGCCAATCTGTGTCTTTTGGTGGGAGCATTTAGTCCATTTACATTTAAGGTAATTATCGATATGTATGTTCCTATTCCCATTTTCTTAATTGTTTTGGGTTCGTTATTGTAGGTCTTTTCCTTCTCTTGTATTTCTTGCCTAGAGAAGTTCCTTTAGCATTTGTTGTAAAGCTGGTTTGGTGGTGCTGAACTCTCTCAGCTTTTGCTTGTCTGTAAAGGTTTTAATTTCTCCATCAAATCTGAATGAGATCCTTGCTGGGTAGAGTAATCTTGGTTGTAGGTTTTTCTCCTTCATCACTTTAAATATGTCCTGCCAGTGCCTTCTGGCTTGCAGAGTTTCTACTGAAAGATCAGCTGTTAACCTTATGGGGATTCCCTTGTGTGTTATTTGTTGTTTTTCCCTTGCTGCTTTTAATATGTTTTCTTTGTATTTAATTTTTGACAGTTTGCTTAATATGTGTCTTGGTGTATTTCTCCTTGGATTTATCCTGTATGGGACTCTCTCTGCTACCTGGACTTGATTAACTATTTCCTTTCCCATATTAGGGAGGTTTTCAACTATTTTCAACTATTTCAAATATTTTCTCAGTCCCTTTCTTTTTCTCTTCTTCTTCTGGAACCCCTATAATTCGAATGTTGGTGCATTTAATGTTGTCCCAGAGGTCTCTGAGACTGTCCTCAGTTCTTTTCATTCTTTTTTTCTTTATTCTGCTCTGCAGTAGTTATTTCCACTATTTTATCTTCCAGGTCACTTATCCGTTCTTCTGCCTCAGTTATTGTGCTATTGATCCCATCTAGAGTATTTTTAATTTCATTTATTGTGCTGTTCATCGTTGCTTGTTTCATCTTTAGTTCCTCTAGGTCCTTGTTAAATGTTTCTTGCATTTTCTCTATTCTATTTCCAAGATTTTGGATCATCTTTACTATCATTATTCTGAATTCTTTCTTTTTCAGGTAGACTGACTATTTCCTCTTCATTTGTTAGGTCTGGTGGGTTTTTATCTTGCTCCTTCATCTGCTGTGTGTTTTTCTGTCTTCTCATTTTGCTTATCTTACTGTGTTTGGGGTCTCCTTTTTACAGCCTGCAGGTTCGTAGTTCCCGTTGTTTTTGGTGTCTGTCCCCAGTGGCTAAAGTTGTTTCAGTGGGTTGTGTAGGCTTCCTGGTGGAGGGGACTAGTGCCTGTGTTGTGGTGGATGAGGCTGGATCTTGTCTTTCTGGTGGGCAGGTCCACGTCTTGTGGTGTGTTTTGGGGTGTCTGTGGACTTATTATGATTTTAGGCAGCCTCTCTGGTAATGGGTGGGGTTGTGTTCCTGTCTTGCTAGTTGTTTGGCATAGGGTGTCCAGCACTGTAGCTTGCTGGTCGTTGAGTGAAGCTGGGTGCTGGTACTGAGATGGAGATCTCTGGGAGATTTTCGCCGTTTGATATTACATGGAGCTGGGAGGTCTCTTGTGGACCAGTGTCCTGAAGTTGGCTCTCCCACCTCAGAGGCACAGCACTGCCTCCTGGCTACAGCACCAAGAGCCTTTCATCCACACGGCTCAGAATAAAAGGGAGAAAAAGTAGAAAGAAAAGAAAAGAAAAGAAAAGAAAAGAAAAGGAAGGAAAGAAGGAGGGAGAGGGAGGAGGGAAGGAAGTAAAGAAAGAAAGAAAGAATATAAAGTAAAATAAAATAAAGTAAGATAAAAAAGTTATTAAAATAAAAATATTAAGAAAAATAATTTTTTTTTAAAGAAAAAACAAAATAATGGATAGAACCCTAGCACAAATGGTGGAAGCAAAGCTATACAGACAAAATCTCACAGAGAAGCATATACATACTCACAAAAAGAGGAAAAGGGGAAAAAAATCATAAATCTTGCTCTTAAAGTCCACCTCCTCAATTTGGGATGATTTGTTGTCTATTCAGGTATTCCACAGATGCAGGTACAGCAAATTGATTGTGGAGATTTAATCCGCTGCTCCTGAGGCTGCTGGGAGAGATTTCCCTTTCTCTTCCTTCTTCTCACAGCTCCTGGGGCTCAGCTTTGGATCTGGCCCCGCCTCTGCGTGTAGGTCGCCGGAGGGCGTCTGTTCTTTGCTCAGACAGGACGGGGTTAAAGGAGCAGCTGCTTCAGGGGCTCCGGCTCACTCAGGCCGGGGGGCGGGGGGGGGGGGGGTAGGGAGGGGCACAGAGTGCGGGGCGGGCCTCCGGCGGCAGAGGCCGCCATGACATTGCAACAGCCTGAGGCGCGCCGTGCGTTCTTCTGGGGAAGTTGTCCCTGGATCCCGGGACCCTGGCAGTGGCGGGCTGCACAGGCTCCCCGGAAGGGGGGTGTGGATAGTGACCTGTGCTCGCACACAGGCTTCTTGGTGGCGGCAGCAGCAGCCTTAGCGTCTCATGCCCGTCTCTGGGGTCCGTGCTTTTAGCCGCGGCTCGCACCCGTCTCTGGAGCTCCTTCAAGCAGCGCTCTTAATCCCCTTTCCTCGCGCACCAGGAAACAGAGGGAAGAAAAAGTCTCTTGCCTCTTTGGCAGGTCCAGACTTTTCCCCGGACTCCCTCCCGGCTAGCCGTGGCGCACTAACCCCCTGCAGGCTGTGTTCACGCCGCCAACCCCAGTCCTCTCTGTGCGCTCCGACCAAAGCCCCAGCCTCAGCTCCCAGCCCCGCCCGCCCCGGCGGGTGAGCAGACAAGCCTCTCGGGCTGGTGAGTGCCGGTCGGCACCTATCCTCTGTGCGGGAATCTCCCCGCTTTGCCTTCCGCACCCCTGTTGCTGTGCTCTCCTCCACGGCTCCGAAGCTTCCCCCATCCGCCACCCGCAGTCTCCGCCCGCGAAGGGGCTTCCTAGTATGTGGAAACCTTTCCTCCTTCACAGCTCCCTCCCACTGGTGCAGGTCCTGTCCCTATCCTTTTGTCTCTGTTTATTCTTTTTTCTTTTGCCCTACCCAGGTACGTGGGGAGTTTGTTGCCTTTTGGGAGGTCTGAGGTCTTCTGCCAGTGTTCAGTAGGTGTTCTGTAGGAGTTGTTCCACGTGTAGATGTATTTCTGGTGTATCTGTGGGGAGGAAGGTGATCTCCGTGTCTTACTCTTCCACCATCTTCCCCTCCAACCTCGGAACTTATGTCTTTTGTTCAAAAGACCTGTTTACTTTCCTCTGCTTCCACAGCACCTTCTACCATCTGACTCCAATATTTGTGCGTAATTCAAGAAACTTGCAGTGTGCCTTTGTCATTCTTGCCTTAATTCACTCGATGCTTATCATGATGTGCCTATAATAGTTTTTGAGAAACTTGGGTTTTATATTGCTCATTCTCTCTGTTCCCATTTTTCTCCCAGTCATGTGGGTTTGGACCTTTTTCTGCTCTTTCTCCTGGCTTCCAGAGAGGATATACACTACTCTAATTTTAATTTCAATGAGTGTTTGTTTTAAACTCACCCACTCATTAGCTCGAAGCAGAGATTCCAAAGTCATGCTCAGTGTCTCCCTCTTGTATCATCCCCAGCCTGTTACCAGATCCTATTGATTCCACTCTTGAATCTCTCTTCTCTGCAGACTCCATAGCTCTCACCCTTGGTATCTCTTGCTTTGATCATTTCAATATGGTGGGATTCAGAGTTAACATTTTCCATAAGAAAAGTTTTTAAAAATTACGTTGTCTTGACAAATGAGATAAAACTTCCTTGTCATGCTGGCCTTGGGATGTCACCTTGTAGGAAGACTACCTGTCTTCTAAGGCCTCCCACATGATTTTCCTGCTTCTAAACAATCCTCCAGTCTTCACTAACCCGTATCTCCAGAGTGATCTTTTCAAAATAGAAATGAGATTATGTCATGTTTCTGCTGAAAAACCTTAGGATGATTTCCCACTTAACTCAAGTAGGACTTAAATTAAGGACTTTCCTAGAGGAATCCCAGCTTATCTGATAAACTCATCTTTTCCTCACCTTGCTCTTCCTTAAGCCCTGTGCTTCAGCCACATTGAGCACCTCGATGTTTCCTGAACACTCTGCATTTTATCCTGCATCCAGGGTTTTTACATATGGTGTTTCCTGGTCCTGTAATGCTCTTAAAAGAGCATTCACCTCCATCAGGGGAAATTCTACTTGCTTTTCAAGGCTCAGATCAGACATCTCGCCTATGCTATTTCTTTCATTCTCATCTCTATCCAACAGTAGCGCCCCTTCCTCTCTTCTAAAAACCTTGACTCTAACATTTAGAGTATTGGTGTATTTACCTGTTTGTCTCTTTTTCCTCTGCTACACTATGAAATCTCAGGTGTGAGGACCATGTCTTTTCTCTATATGTCTTCTGTGCCTCGTACTTACTCATAGTAGCATTTCAGTAAATGATTGATGACTGAATAAAGGTTTGAATTCTGAGTTTTCCCCTAGGTACATACACAAAAATTCCAAAACCATCTGGTTAGTTCAGGGCCACCAGCATGTCAGACTCTCATAATATAAGCATCCTAATATGATAAGACAGGCTGAAAACTAATTAAAACATCATGCTGGTGCATGTGTTAAAAAATATTTTTACAAATTAGGTGTGCTGTCTTAAAATAATGATTTTTAAAGAAAGGTCAACACCCAAAGTGGGGTTGGATTACTATGCTTAAAAGAATTGTCAATGTGGTTGCCATTTGCTTATTTCTGAGTTTATTCTGACATTTCAGACACTTAAAGCAGCCTGATAATGGAGATCCAGAACTGCAGAATCACAGCACAGCTGCTGCTCGACACAGTAATGCCTGCTTCACCCAACAATTCACAAGTCCACTCTCCCGCCAAATAATGGTGCTCAATCATGTTTGGGATAACATATTTGTGACTTTCTGGTCTAATTTGTCCCAAGGTATTTTCAGAAAATACTACAATATAATGACTTTGTACTCTTAGTAGGAGCCACTATTTAAGACTTTGAAGTAGGATCTGGAGTAAACTGACCTGGGCTTTAATACAGATTTGATGTGTGCTTTGGGATTTCCATTTCCTTATCAGGAAGGGGGCTAACACTTTATTGCAGTTGATGGAGGCATTAAAGAAGATGATATATGCAAAGCACACAAAAGAGTGATGATTATTTTTATCTCAAAACATCAAGCAACCTGAGTCCATTAAGCTCCCAACCCCTAGAGACAGATGTTAGACTCACTCTAATGTTTACTACCATGTTTTGTTTTTTTCTATATCTATGTATTTTTATTTGGTTTGGTTTGTTCCTTTATTTAAAAAGTTTTTATATTCCACATGCATCGTATTCTTCGCTGCCTAGCATGGAGGAGATAAGCAATAAGTGTTTGTTGAATAGATGCTGTGGTTTTAGACTCATGGCCAGAGAGACGATAGAATAGGAGATCCTTTCATTTGCTGAGCTCTCATTCTATCTTGCCCAGGAAGAAATGGAAAAGACAGGGCAAGTCACATCATATGCTGAACATACGTTATTTTCTAAGTGTTCCATTAGGTAGGTTCATACTATGTGTATTTAATCTTCACTCTATCCATGTATTATATTTCCCATATTTTAGTCACAAAGAATCAGGCTCACACTCTAACAAATTAAGAAACTTGTTCAAGGTCACACTTTGGAAGAAGGAAAGCCAGGACGCAAGCTCAGGAGTGCTGAATTCTTTCCATATCAATGCCTGAGACATTGTGAACAAGATGAACCTTCAGTTTTTTTGAAGAGTTTTTTTTCTCTTCTTCGTTGAATGTCTTCCCTTTACATAAAGAAATATTCCAGGGAAAAACTGGATTTATATTATTTTTGTGAGCTGGGAAACCTGTGTTTTAAAAATTAACAAAAAGAAATTTTTCTTTAAAGATTTATTCTCCTGGGACATCTGGCAGAAACAAAATCTCATTCTTTCTGGAGGCACTCAGCACCAACTCAAGTCTCACCCGGTTCTCAGGTGCAGCTCCATTGAACACAATCTTTTATTCAAAACCTCCAAATAATATGAATGAGAGTCAGAAAATTAATAAACAACAGAATAACATGTGCAGGGGTTTCAGAAAATAGAATTGTTGGATCCCAACACATATTTTAGGAGTTAAAATATGGGATTAAATTTGTTGAATACAGCTTAAATGGTTTTTTGATGTACTTCAAATCTTTTGTGAGAATAAAAGAAAGGCTAAAGTTAATGATAAAAGCATGCAACTTGTGAAGTTAGGAACCTCAGAATAAAAGAGAGGGAACCAAAGGGAAAAAACTAAAGATGATAGCAAAAATAAGTAAAAGGAGAAATGAAATTTGAGGATCATCAAAAGCTGAAATTATTTCTTTAAAAAGATCCATTATATAAACAAAACCCTACTGTCATTAATCAAGGGGAAATAGTCAAGGCACAAATAGTCATTATTAGAAATAAAAAAGAAGGTTTAAGTACAGATACAAGTAATCCTTTTTTTTTTTTTTTTTTTTTTTGCGATACACGGGCCTCTCACTGTTGTGGCCTCTCCCGTTGCGGAGCACAGGCTCCGGACGCGCAGGCTCAGCGGCCATGGCTCACGGGCCCAGCCGCTCTGCGGCATGTGGGATCTTCCCAGACCGCGGCACGAACCCGTGTCCCCTGCATTGGCAGGCGGACTCTCAACCACTGCGCCACCAGGGAAGCCCAGATACAAGTAATTATTAAAATAAAAAAAAAATTTATCTTAAAATTTGAAAACTTAGACGAAATACACATATTATTGGAAAAATATAATTTACAAAAACTGAATCATTAAAAATTTCAATTAGTTAGAATTCTATACTCATACGTATAACCATACGTATAGATACTCAACACTCAAGCACAGATATTATTTAATGAGGTCAATTGAACGTCTAGGAAACATATAGTACTGAACTTTACAAAATATTTCAGAGAATAAAAAAGGGGAAATACTTCCCAATTTCACTTAATATAGATAGTATAAACTTGTTACTAGACTAGTCAGAATCAATTTAATAAAGGAAAATCACAGTCTAATATCACTTATATTTTAAAAAATTATTTTCAGAAGAAATATAAGAAAAATAACCCCCAAATGATTATTTTTTTAAAAATATCATGAATAGGTTGCTCTTATCCTAGAGATTCAAGAATGATTTAACAGTACCTAATTTTCAATAATTCATTACATTAAATGATGCAAGGAGAGAAATATTATCTCACATTAAAAAAATAACTTTCAGTACAATTCATTCACTGTGTTAAAGGAAAAAAATCTTAGCAACTGTGGGATATGTGCTGAAAAGCTAGAGCAAGCCTCAAATTGAATGGTGAATCGGTAGAAACAACCTCTTAAAAAACATGAGGAAATAAAAGATTGAAGATCATTCTACATTAGCATAAATTAACTTTTGTTCATCAAAGAAACTATCCCTTCCAAAAAGGTGAAAATATAAGGATGAATAAGATATTTACAACAGATATAAACCAACAAAGGTAATATGTAGAATATACAAGTAACTTAAAATCTGTATGAAAAAGGAAAACAAATAGAATGGACCAAAAGATAAATACAATTTACAGAAATTAGAAAAATCAATAAGCGTATGGAAAGATGAGTTTCATTAGTAATCTGGGAAATGTAAATAAAACCACATGAGATACTGTCTCACACCCACTGTGGTAGTAAAACTTCTGACAGTACAAAGTGTTGACAAACACATGAAGCTCCAGGAAAGAAAATGCACACTTTTAGCTGGAACATATATTTATATTAATTTCTAAGCTTTTTGGAGAATTGTTTTGTACTTTGGTAAAGGTCACTGTGTGTGTGTCTCTGACCCAACAATTTCACTTACAGGAATATACTTGAGAAACTCCTGAGCAGGTACACAAGAACATAACAATGGGAATGTTTGTAAGTTCATTGATTGTGATTGCAAACATTGGGGAACTGAATTTGTATCAAAGAGAGGATAGCATAATAGCACAGAAGTTGAACAAATTAGTAAATGTCAAAACGATGTTGAGTGAAAAAAGGAAGTTACAAAAATATGTGTGCAGCCTTATTCCATTTATATTATTTTAAAAATGCAAAAGAACAGTATTCATTGTTTAGGGATTTGTACATAAAGAAGCACCTGGGAACGACAAAACTATGATCATAACACTGGTTAATACTAGCAAGATGTGATCAGGTGGGCATACAGAGGAGTCCTCAACTGTATTAGTAATGATTTATCCTTTTACCTGGGAGGTGGTTGTTGGTGCTTTCACAGCATTACCTTTTACACTTTTTTGGATTACTCCAGGATTTCATAAAAATGACAGGTATGTGTATAGGTGAGCAATAGAGATTAATAGTATTCTCATTGCCTTCATGATGATTAAAATGAATTCCAAAACTTCTGAGGATTATGACTACAGATTATATCATTGATCCTTGTGTTTGATCTATTAGGAGAGGCAGTGAATGCATGTACACAACGATAACCCGTGCACTGAAGGTCTCATTGAAAAGTCTGGAGACTGAGGCCTAACTAACATCTTGGGCGCTTGTGTTGAATGACAAGACCTCTCCAGCCCTCTAGGAGTAGCCCAGGATGACTTAACATGATTCTGTACTGTTGGTGAATGCACGACTGGTCACATCTTGTTTTCAATTGTAAATCAAAAGCCATAATGGATGCCTTTTAGAAACTGTATTTATAAACGTGCAGACAGGCAGAGAACAGTGGCTTGTATTCAATAAACACCATAAATGGCTGTGCTGGAATAGAGCATAGAATCCAAATGCAGTTTAAACGTGTCCTATGGAATTTGTGAAGCATTTTCTTAAAGCAGAACTGAGCAAAGTCCCATTTCTGCCCTTGACTTGAATTGTGAAGAAGCATAAAGGAAATCTCCTTGGTGTCCATCTTCTCCTTGGTGTCCATCTTTTCCTTCCTTCTCACACATTCTCTGGTTGGGCTAAAGCATAAGCACAGGATCAGGGTTAAACCTAGTTACAGTTTGTGGTAACAAATTGTAATGTATTTGCTTTTGCCCAAATCTGCCAAAATGTCATGATGCAGCCTAGCAGAACCTATTTAAGCTATAGTATTAATTCCTGGAGCATGAAAAGATACACCTGTGGTGTGAGCACTTTTTTTCCCCAAACTCAGCTCCTGAACCCTCTCAGGAGTTCCTTATTTACTCCCCAACCTCTCTTGCTTTATATTTATTGTCCTTTTGACCACTTCAAATGTGATCTTTCTTTTTACCATGTGAACTGCCCTCTTCTTGACTAGTCACTTGTACCCGTCTCTCTTAGCTAAGATGTTCTTGTCTATTTCTCTTTCTTTTAAGTATAACTTTTATGAGTGTTTGCTATTTTCATGATTTGATTTGAAGTATTAGTTTCAGTTAAGAGAATGGAAACAAATTATCATGGTTTATATCTCACCTTCATTTTCTAGCTGTGTGATCTTGGGCAAGTTACATAACTTCTCTGAGCCTCTATCTCCTTATCTGTAAAATAATAATAATAATAGTGTCTGTAACATTAGGTTGTTGAAGGGATTAGATAAGCAAACACCTGTAAAGTGCTCAGAAGAGTGCTTAGCAGAGTCAGCACTCAATGTGTGCTAGTTGTGGTTTCTCATCGGTTACTATCAACATGTTACCTCCAATATATTCCAGCAGTTGTATTCATTGGAATCATCTCTTACTTTCTCCGAGTCACCCTAGCTTCCTACAACTTTCTTATTTGTACTTTCCCTCTAGAGTTACTGGTGGCTTACTCTATTTGGCCCTACAGGGAAGGAGCCCAACACAAAGGAGCTTCCACTGAGCTTGCCATTCTCACCGTCAACTATCTAGAATGATGTGGGCACATGGCGATAACCAGACAGAAAAGTCCCTCTCCTCATGTGCTTATATTCTAGTGGAGGAAGAGAGACAACACACAAACATCTCTGCCACATCACATCAGACACTGACTAATGCCCTCAAGACAAGAAAGCAGCATAATGGAGTAGGGAGAGACTGGAGACTACTTCAAAAATGGTGGTCGAGGAAGGGGTCTTTGCGATGGTAGCATTTGAGTTGAGACCTAAATAACAGAAGGAGCTGTTGTGTATATTAAGAACATTCCAGGAAGAGGAGACAACGAGTATGAAATCTCTAAGATAGCTGATGGATTTGAGAAGTCCATGTGGTGAGTTCTGGAGTGCAGTGAGCTGAGGGGAGAGTGGTATGAGATAAGGGAAAGGGTGAGGACAGTCTAGATCTTGTAGAGAATTGTAATGTAATTCAAAGCTTCTGTTAAAATCTAAATACTATAATAAAACCCATGCATTGGAAAAAGTGGCCCTAAAATATTAAATTATGTGAAATACAAAGATACTTCATAACAAGGTTGAGGAAAAGACTCACTGAGCCTGCCCAGGTGAGCCAGCTCCGAGACCTAAATCCACCCAGGCTTTGCTGCTATTTGGTGCCTCCTGGTGGCTATTGTCCTCAGGCCTCAATATCACATTGAGGCTACTGCTATCCTTGTCTTGGCTAAAATGTGCAGCTGTTCCAGAAATGTCCCAGTGAGATGGTGCCCATGATGATTGTTGATGATCCCAGATGATCAAGCTCAGAGGATATTGGGCACATGGGACCCATTCTCATTCCTGTTTTCTGCTGGCCTTCTGTTCTCTTCTCTTTCCATCTCCCCAGAAGATAATGTTTTTATTCCACCTCTATTTGAGAATAAGGGTTAGACAGAGAATGAGAGCTAATTGCCACTCAGAAATCCTATTATATATTAATTCATGCTATCAGGGAGTATATAATCCCAGAATTTTACTGTTACAGAGGATGACATGGTAGCTTTGATTTTGTATTTAACTGCATTTGACTTATTAATATTATATTGTCTAATATTGTAATTATATATGTTCTTTTCTCCTTCAAGGAGTATAAACTCCTAAAAGGCAGAAACCAGTCATCCAGCTCTGTACCACTGGTTATAAAGAGGTAAAAGAAAACCAACATTTTTATTCACATACTGCAAATAGTAGTACAAGTCTCACTTAATAGTCACAGAAGTCTATAAGACAAGAATTATTATCTCTAGTTTAAATATGAGAATGAAGAACCCAAAACCACACAACAAGGAAAGGACAGATCTGTGTATTCAATGCCAAACCATCTGAAAATATAAGCCGCATGACCACGAAATAGTATTTGAAACATATAAACCAACAAAGCTCGTTTACATTCCACTTCAACAGATCCACTGCCTTGAGCTCTGACGCAGGTTGCTGGAACGTAGCTGATACTCAATATCAGCTGGTGAGTTATAAGTGAAAAACATATTTGGCCATTTTGGAGTAAGAACAAGGGGTTAAGGGCACCTATTCGCCTAATCTAAGGATTCAAGATTATTGGGC
This sequence comes from Grampus griseus, assembly GCF_964374135.1. Classification (NCBI taxonomy): domain Eukaryota; kingdom Metazoa; phylum Chordata; class Mammalia; order Artiodactyla; family Delphinidae; genus Grampus; species Grampus griseus. Next base: position 75,801,574 of record NC_139002.1, read on the forward strand.
CCCAAATTTATTCTCAAGCATTCAGGCCACAGTTAGCTACTGTCTGGGGGCCCAGGCAGCCCTGCTGAAGCTGCCACAGAAGAGGTACTTGCCAAAGTCAATCAGTCTGTCTCTGCTGTTCAGTTAGGTTCTGACTTGTAATCCTCTTTCCTCTATCACCATTTTACTCAATGAATTGTAGTCAACACCACAGGAATAATTAATGCCTATGAAATAGTACTTGAATAATGGGAAGAGAAGCCAAATGTGGACTGTTTGCAATTATTAATAAGGGTATTCCCCTTTTTCCCCAAAATAATGTGGGCTTTGGCTTTTGCAAAGAAGTCATTCCTTAGTGAACATGTACATATGTGTGTTTTTGGGGGTGGACATTGGTATGTAGATATCTGGGGGAAAAAAAAACTTTTGCCAGATTATGATGACCCAGTTCTCTACTATTCAATCGAAAAAAGTCATCTTTTTCAATTTTAAGAAATTATATATTTATAAACAGATTGCAGAGGCTAGGAAAAAGAGGAAGTAAAAAAACAAAACTTTTAAAAGCGGCAAGTTTTCTCAAAGAGATGCTTGTGACTCTCAGTCCATCAGAGATGATCGTGTTGTTAAACAAACTAAACAGAGTGGAAATAATAAGATTTAAGAAAGTAAGAGTCACCTGCTATTGAGCATGGGCTTTGAGTTCTGAGATCAACAATTTGCAGGCTTTATCTCATTTAAATATCACATTGATGTAGCCGTTATTTTCCCCATTTTAGTCCCATGGACTGAAACAGATAATACCTGTCCATAACCAGGAAGGGACAGAGGCAGAGTTTGAGCTGGTTCTGGTTGACTCTAGAACCTGTGGCTTAGAGTCTGAGCTGCCCTGATTTGGTCATCTGTGGTGACTGTGTAAGAATGGTGATGGGACATTCGTCCCTGCCTGCAGCACCAGGCATGTGCCCCAGGACAGTCGCATCAATCCATTGGTATTAAAATATTCAAATTTCTATTTGTATTAGTTGTTATCTTATAAAAATAAAGACATAGAATTGTACTAATCTTTAATTGCAAATGATTTAATTGCAAACAGTTGCCCTGGCAACATCATTTAGTTAGCACAGAAAGTAGTTCATGATTAAAAGCGAGACTCTCAGAGTCAGCAAACCCGTTCTGTCATTTTGCAAATGTTAAAAATAATACATTGGAGAGAACAAACATTTTTGTGAAAGTAATAAATAACAATGTCATTAATATTACTAATTGATTTAAATATTTGCCTTATTTTTAATTTTGTGTATGTTTGGTATGTAAAAATGCTTATATAGGGGTTACTAAAAAAAATATTTATAATATCAGAGGTGCGCCGTTTACATCTGCTGATCCCAAGCTCCCAGCCCTTAGTTTTGAAGATATCAGTCTCTGGTGCACTCCAGGGGACAAGGGTGGGAGAGGGCAAATGGGAATAGCTTACTGAAAATTATTGAAACAGAAGAGACTCAAGAAAAGTGAAAGCTGGATGGGTGAAGACGGAGCCAATAGATATATCACCAACAGGAATCAAATCCCATTGCAGCATGTTAATTAATTCACTCTGGAGGAAACTTCCTCTTGTTTCCTGCCACTAACCTCCTTTCTATCACCAAACGCCTGAATAGTTAGCATATTACGCTAAGAAGAACATAGACCCAGGAGGCAGAGGACCTCAGTGGGGCTTTCCCACCTTGAGCAGTTTCTGAGTCTCAGTTTCACCAGGTTTGAAGGGAAAATCTGAAACTTAATGTGCCCCATTCACTGTGGGGCATGAGGGTCAAACAAGATACTGAGTGTGATAGCACGTCGCATATGGTTCCATGCTGAGCCTGCCCTGAGAGATCACCATTGTTGTCAAGCCCGCAAGGTACAGCATTCCGCATCAAAAAGACTGTCTTAGGAGCTCCATGATCTAAGTTCGAGTGTGGAGCCAGAGCATCCTCTAGACATTGCAGAGAGTACGTTCACACCTCCAGGGCGGTTCACTGCAGGTTGGGGAGCAGCAACTGAAGCTCTACTGAACTGAGTAATGATCTTCCTGCAGACCTGGCTCTGGACGTGTTCCCCAGAACTGCTAGAGTTTCTCCGGGTAGGTAGCACTGAGTTTCCCCCAGAGAGATGATTGTTCCTTTGTCTGGCTCCCTCAACAGACTTTGAGGTCCTCAAGGGAAGAGGCTATGTGTGGTATTTATGATTTCACAGAAGAAGGTAGAAGAAAGAGTCAATGTTGCATAGTAGGAGACACAGAGTATTTGGCATTAGACAGACCTGTACTGGAGCCTCAACTCGATCATGTAGTATCCTACATGGCCTATACTTTTGCTTCTCTTATGTGTAAAATGGAGAGAGTAAGTCATACTTCTGGGCATTTAGTAGACATGGAAGAAATATTCATTCTCTTCCTTCTTTGCATTTCATCACCTAATCTCTGGACTCATGATAGATGATGTGTGTGTGTGTGTGTGTGTGTGTGTGTGTGTGTGTGTGTGTGTATTCATGCTGTTAGGTAGGAGACTTTAGATAAATTACTTCTCTCATTGGGCCTCAATTTTCCTTTGTTTAAATAGATGGTCATTGGACTCAGAGTTGGCAAACTGAGAGCTTGAATTCAATGAAAACTTATTTTCTGTGCCCTGTCCAGTGTTGGCCTAACTGGTGTTTTAAAAAAATAAAATTAACTTTACAGGCAGACTTAACCAGTGAACCTTCAACTGAGTGAAGGAATGGTCTTTGCTGGGATTCCACCATGGCTGGAGCTAAGTAACAGCTGCTCCCAATAGGCAGGGCATGTACTCTCACCAGCTTACTAAAGCCTGGGCTACATCGTTCACTTATTTTGCCTGCCTGGATTCTGTTAATCTTTGGAATGTATGACCTTGAATATGGTAGCATATAAAAATTCCATTCCTCTGTTCCCTTGTGACTCAGTGATTTCTAAGCATGTGGAATTTCGACAAACTTAGCTATTACCAATACTACAATGGCTAACCCACACAATTGGAAAGAGCTGTTGTTTCTCTATAGGCCCTGAAAAGGGACAGATGACAAATGACCATAGACAATGATATTATCCTCTAATCCGTTTCTGAGTGATTTTCACCCCATGTAATCTACTCTATCAGTAGTCTGTCTTCTCTAGACCTCTAGATACCTAAATGGACTCTCAAGTTGAATGGTTGTTTGTTTGAAGCAAGATGACTCGTTTTCTTTGTTTCCACTCGTAGTTACTTGGTCCCGGCTCTGAGCTTTCCAGATCATAGATTCTCAGGCTGACTCGCAGGGCCAGCTCTGGCTCTGGACCCTTTGTGAACAGCATCAGCCCAGTAAAGACATTTTCAGACCAAATGCATCCAGGATACTGGGGCACTAGAGCCAGAAAAAGCAGCATAAATGTTCTTTAGAGATCTTAAATTCACGTCCTTCTATCTGTTTAACAGTATGCTTGAATTTTCTCTTCTGAATTTCTTCTCCAACTCACGGAATAGAAAAAAAGACACTTTTCTTTCTCCCCTTCCAAAAACACCAATTACAGAACTTTGGGAATTTGACAAATAAAGGCTTTTACTTTTTTTCCAAAATAACTTTTTCATTATTGTGGTTGCTTGTCTGCCATTAAACAATATAAAAGAATTTTTTCTTTGGGTGTAATCAGATGGTGACAGACATATGGTGAAGTTTCTAAAGGACTGACTTATTTAAACATTTCATTTTTTATTGGAGTCTGAAGCCTCTCTGTTTTATTTGGAGGTAAATTATCTTATTTATCATGTCTGCATAAATACCTCCACTATGAATAATGCAGGCTATTGGAATACTCAACAAAAAACATGTGGATCTGTTCTGAAAGGAACAGGTTTAACATCTTGCAGGAATAAATTAAAAACCAACTTGTGTTCCACCTTTTAAGCGAGAAAATAAAGCATTGTTCAGGATGGTTTCACTGCTGTCTTAACCAAGGATTCTTAAGGCCATAAAGATACTTAGGATTAGGTATAATGAATGGCATAAGGGGAAAAGGTTAAAACATAGCCATTTCAGTTTCCTGGTCACGTCAGGCAGACCTGCAATTTGGTAAGAGTGACAGTGTGACCTACTGAAAGGGAGACTAGCCTACTGAAGTTTTAAAATCAAAAACAAGTTCAAATCTTACCATACCATGCACTAGCTAGCTTTATAGAAATTATTTGCTCTCTTTTGAGCTTGGTTTTCTTATCTACAAAAGAGGGATAAAAGTATTCTATTGGTTAGTTGTTGCTTGTGGCTGCAAGTAACAGAACACTCAAGTAATTGTGACTTAATAATAAAATCCTGAATTAAGTTCCATGACATAAATCTGGCATTATGTAGCTGCAGGGTTAGTTCAGAAGGCTAGTTTGGTGTGCCTGTAATTTTACTGGATTTTCTCTCATGGGACCAAGATGGCTGCACTCCCCATTGTCAAGTCCTCCGTCAGGGCTGCTACATGGAATGGATATGCCAGGAATTCTGTCATTTCACCATGAAAGGCAACCCCATTCTTACTTCCAGCCCCAGCAGACTTCCCCTTACTTCTCATTAGTCAGAACTTGGTCACATGCCCTTATCTAGATAAACCACTGGGAAAGGCGACAGGGATAGCAGTATGACCACAGACCTGTGGTTCTCAAAGTATGGTTGTTAGGAAGATTCTGGTAAGCTTGTTCAAATACAAATTGCTGGGTTCTACCCCCAGAATTTCTGGTTCAGTATGCTGGGGTAGGGCCTGATAATTTTCATTTCTAGTGTGTTCACTGCTAGTTAATGCTGCTAGCTTGAGGATTACTCTTTGAAAACCTGTTATTTAGATCGAGTAATTCCACCCCTGGGGCTGGGATATGGGCTTCCTCTTTTCTGAGATTAAGGAACCACTACCCTTTATGTAAACAACTCAAAGTGCTACCAGAAGGGAATGGAAGGTGGTGTATCGGTCACAACCTAGCAGTTAAACAAAAACCTCAGCAGGTAATTCAGTGGAGGTAGTTTAATAGAGTGAATTATTTACAAAGGCGTTAGAAGAGCTTAATGAGCAATTGGGGGAAGCAGGAGCGACCTAGAGATTAGCATTGCAGGAGCCACTCCCCCTGCTTGGGCTGGAAAGGTATAGCCCTTGTCAGAGATGCTACCAAAGGTAGAGAGGGTGGGAAGAAACGTCCTGCTTCTCTCTTCCTCCCTCACTCCTAAGTCTCACCAATGCCCCCAGTCAGCCACACCTAGCTGAAAGCCAGTTGACAAAAGGGTCTGAGGCATACTACTCTCCGGAGTCAACAGAGGAAAGGTAGGTACTGAATTGATGGCAAATAGATGAATGACTGGTACAAGGGGCTGGGAGAATGGTTGGCAAGGAGTCAGCTGCAAATGCTTGCTGTGTATAAAACTGACAGAAGCATTCAAAAACATATTTAGAGTAGTTAACAGCATGCATGTTACAAAACAAGATCTCGGTAAATGGTGATGATGATGAGCAACAATGACAATGATGATAATGATGGAATGAAGTGATTCCCAGAGAACTGCCGGAACACATGATGTCCCCTTTACTAGTGCGAAGTGTACTCCGCCATCTTCCCCAAATCCTCAGAGGAATCTTTTACACTTAGTTCATAGAATGACACTGGACGTCTTTCTTTACCTTCTTGCTAACAACAGATATGTATATCAGAAACTTTGATCTGATGCTAAGACGAGAATAGAGAATTGAAAGTGCCCTTTAGACTGAGAAGCATTCCTAAGGGAAAGTTGTAGACTGTCCAAAGTAGGATGGGTTCGTGAGCCAGTATATTCATCTCAGATATGCTGCAGTTGTAAAATAAAACCTTGATTGGTTTTGAACTCAATTCTTAGGTCCAGATACCTCAGGTGAAGCTGACTTTATGTTTTGCTCCAGGGATGGGCTGGTAATCCAGACATGGCCACAGCAATTACTTCAGGACTCAGCAGATGACCAAGTTGAGACCAATGATGCTCAAATCCTAGATTTTTGACAATGCTGTTGATAAAGAATCTCTCTTTTTGATGGATTTAGAACAGCTTAGAACAGCTGGAGAGGCTCTGGTTTAAAGTGAAGCTAGAACAATGAAGAACAGAGTAACAAGAGGAGGAGTCTGAATCCTGATGATACTGTTTGATTACCTGAATCCCATAGTTTAGAACCCCTGGAGGTTTCAATTAGGTGAGACAGTATGTTTATTTGGGGCTGGAAGTTGTTAAGTGAGGTTAAAGTATAACCTGAAACCGATGGTCCAAGGTTAAAAGGTGTTTCAGCATCAACTTAGCATTCAAGTACTCATTCCTGGGCCTCTCTCCACGTACCTGGTCCTTACACCTCATGATTACTGCTTTCTGTTCTCCTAGATCTGTACTTCACAATTACTCCTCCAGCCTTTGCCCTTCACTCTTTCTTTCGTTTTGTTGTTCAGAATCATATTTTTGTACTTCCTCTGGTTCTCAGCATCGAAAATTTACATTTGGCTCTTCTACTTCAGGTTAAGAAATATGCCTTCTATTTTAATAGAGTCTTTGAGAGGCCTTGATGTCGACACTGACGCTACCTCACATACTCCAGCCCCGTGGCAGGACCAGATATAGTGTAAAAATCTGTTTGCCTGTCTTTTACTAGTTTCTTACAGTGGAAAGTGAGGTCATTGGTCTTAAACTTTTCTTTTTTCTAGTAAGCGCATTACAGCCAAACATTGTTTCCAGGCGTTGCTGTAGCTGATTCCCGCCAATTTTAACATGTTGTATTTTTATTATCATTCATCGTATTTCATATTTTCCCGTAATTTCTTTTTTAGTCTATGGGCTTTTGGAAGTGGTGTAGTTTCCTAATATGTTTACTTTTTCTAGATATCTTATTGTTATTTGACTTCTCATTTAATTCTGAAGGTCAGAGAACATACCCTGTAAGAATTCAATCTTTTTAACTTTTTAGAGATTGTTTAATGAACCAGCATTTGTTTTATCTTGATCAGCTTTTCATGTGCACTCGCAAAAAAAATATGTATGCTGAAGTAACTGGGTGTCATTTCAGTAAATGTCAATAAGTCTTGTTTAGGTCTTCTACATTCTTACTGATTTTTTTCTGTCTAGTTATTCTATGAATTACCGAAATATAGGTGTTAAAATTTCTGGATTTGTGTATTTTCCCCTTTAGTTCTTTGGCTTTGTTTGATATATTTTGAAGCTTTGCTATTAAGAACTTTCAGTATTTAGGATTGTTATATCTTCCTGATGAGCTGACTCTTTTAGGAAATGCCTTTTTTATCTTTGCTAATTTTTCTTATCTTCAAGCCTATTTTTTTCTGATATAAATATAGCTATTCCAACCTTTAACAATGTATACATATATCAAATTATCATGTTGTACACTTTAAATATTTTACAATTTTATTTGCCAAGTATCCCTTAATTAAGCTGAAAAATAATACGTATTCCAGCTTTCTTAACATTCATGTGTACACGTTATATCTTTTCCCATACTTCTAAATTGCTTGTACTTTTGTATTTACAGTGCAGCCCTTGAAGACAATATATAATTCGATCTTGCTTTTTTATCTAGTCTGGTAACCTTTGCCTTTAGCTGCGTGAGATACACACACACACACACACACACACACACACACACACATTTAATACAGATGTTGATATGGTTGGATTTGGGTTTACCATTTTTCAGTTTCTTTTCTATTTGTCTGATTTTTTTGATTTTTTTAATTCCTCTTTTCCCTTTATTGATGCCTTCTTTGGGGTTAATCAAATACTTTTATTAGGTTTTTTGCTTTTTTAAAATTATTTTTAGTGGTTGTCGTAGGGATTACAATATGAACCTTTAATTTTCAGTCTACTCTGGCTACTGTTTTGCTAGATCAGTATAGTTCTGTTTTTCACAGACTACTTCGAATCAATATCTTAATAATTGAGTATGGTTGCATTTTACCACCCACCTCTCCTTTTGCTCTTGTTGTCATCTGTTACATCTACGTACATTCTGAGTCCTACAATAGTGACATAATTTTTGATTTAAAGTTATTTGTATTTTAAAGAAGTTAAGAGACTAAAACAGAGATAATCCATATAGCTTATATATTTTCACCTATATTTTTTATTGGTAATGTGCTTCATTTCTTCCACTGGATCTGAGATACCATCTAATTTCTTTTTCCTTCACCCTTAAGAACTTCCTTCAGTGTTTCTTGTAGTGCCAGTCAGCTTGCTATGATCCTCTGTTTTAGTTTATCTGAAAATATATTTATATTACCATCATTTTTGAAAAACAGTTTTGTTGCATCTAGACTTCTGTATATATAAACCATTCACACTTAGTGTGATTGTTGATGTGGCTAAAGTCTCTCATCTTGCTATTTGTTTTCTATTTGTCCCATGTGTTCTTTGTTCCCTGTCTACTTTTTTATGTCCATTTTTGCAATGAGTGTTTTATAGGATTGCATTTTATCTTGTTTCCTTATTAGTTATCAATCTTTATTTTGTTACTCTACTGGCTGCTTTTGTATTTATAGTATAACCTTTAACTTATCATAGGCTACCTTTAAGTGCTATTATACTGCCTTACATTTAAGAACCTTACAGTAATACACTTCCATTTCTTCCCTGCTGGACTTTATGCTATTGTTGTACATTTTATTTCACATGTGTTTGAAACCTCCAAATACATTGTTTTTTTTTTAATAAACAGTCAAAAATCATTTAAAGCTATTTAAATAATAAGAAAATAATTTAAAAATAAAAATTTAAATTTTTTGCTAAAAATAATAAAGAAAATAATTTTACAGTGCAGACACCATTTGCAGTATTCTTCGGTCTTTTGAGTGCATCCATATTTTCATCTATTATCATCTTCCTTGTGCCTGAAGGACTCCCTTTAAAATGTCATGTAGTACTGAAAGGCTAGCTGTGATATCTTGCAGCTTTTATATATCTGAAAGGTCTTTATTTCACTTCGTCTGTGAAATTTATTTTTGCTATGTATAGAATCCTAAGTTGACAGGTTTTTTTTTTTTTCATTCTATGCTTTTAAAGCCATTACTTCACTGTCTTTTTCACTTGCATTGTTTCACGAAAGAAATCTGACATTCTTATCTTTGTTCCTCTGCATGTAACATATCTTTTTTTTTTTTCTTTGACTACTTTTTAAGACTTTTTTACTTTATCACTGTTTGGAGGAAGTTTGATTATGATGTACCTTCATGTTTTCTTCTTCATGTCTCTTGCACCTGGGGCTCAGTGAGCTTCTTGATTCTATTTGCTTATAGTTTTCAATGCCTTTGGACTATTTTTGGCTAATATTCAAGTATTTTTCCTGTCTTCCTGCTCCTTATTCAGGGACTTCAATTACACATGTATTAGACAACTTGATTTTCTCTTATAGTTTGATTCTCTTTTAATTTTTTTAAAGTCTGTTTTTTATTTATATTTTGTTTTGGATAGTTTCTATTTCTGTGTCTTAAAGTTCACTAATCTTTTCTTTTCTAATCTGCCAGTAGCCTCATACAGTGTATTTCTCATCTCATACATTGTAGCTTTTATCTCTATTAGCTTGATTTGGAGATACATGCATGCAGATGGTGTATATATATATATATGTATACACATATATATAATATTATATTATATATTCTATCTATAATATACAGTTAATATATATAAACTCTTTTCCTGTCTCTATTAACTCTTTTAACATGAATACAGTTATAATAACTGTTTTAATGTCCTATACTCTAACACCTGTGTCGGTTCTGTTTTGATATCAAATGATTTCTTTCCTCTTCATTTTGAGTTAGATTTTTTTTTCAGACATCCTAATAATCTTTGTTTGAATGCCAGTCAATATTGATTTTACCTTTTGGATACTGGATATTTTTGTATTCCTATAAATATTCCTGAGCTTTCTTCTGGGACACAGTTAAGATACTTATACACAATTATATCCTTTTGGGTCTTGCTTTTAAGATTATTAGTTGAGGCCAATGCTGTGTTTAATATAATGCTAATTATTCTACAGTACTGAGGCAAGACCTTTTTGTGTACTCTATCCAGTACTACTCAATGAATTATGAGAATTTTCAGTCTAGCTTGTGGAAGCATGCACTAGTTCCCTCCCTAGGTGACCACCAGATACTGTTGCCTCTAATCCATTCTGATTGTCTTTCTCCAGCTTTGAGTAGTTTCATGACACTCATTTTCTGATCAGTACTCTGCTGAATACATGAAAGGGACACCCTGCAGGACTCCAGAGTTCTCTCTGTGCAGCTCTTGCCCCTCCACTACTCTGCTCTGCAAACTCTAGCTATCTTGTTCTCTCCATACCCTTAGCTCCATATCCTTAAACCAGGTAATCCACTGGGCTCCTCTTGTGCTCCTCCCCCTTGTACCAGGTCTGAACCTCTCTCAAGGTAGCAAACTAGGGCAATTGCAGGACTCTTCTCATGTGTTTTATGTCTCTCAGGTATCATTCTTCTTAACTGCCTAATTTCCAATATCTTAAAAACCATTTTGTTCATATATATTGTTTGGATTGTTCTTGTTATTTTGGGTGGGAAGGTAAGTCCAGTCCCTGTTATTCAATTTTCAGTAAAAGTAGAAGTCTATTTATTTTTCAACTCAGTATCTTTTGATTTCAGTCCTTGAACATATTTCTGTGTTTCTTTAAAGTTCTGTCTACTTTATCCAACATCTGGGTAAGAGTGGGGTTAGTTTCTATTATCTGCTTTTTCTCTTTAGCATGGTCACATTTCTTATTTCTTTAGATGTATAATTTTTTATTGCGTATTGGATAATTATGTTCCTACTTAGTAGAGGTAGAATTTTCCTCTGAAGAGTGCTTATTTTCATTATAGCAGGCAGTTAAATTGGTTAGCCTCAGACTCTAATTTCTGTCTCCTCTGTGGTAGCATTGGCTGAAATCTGTACTCAACTCTTTCACCTGCATATCTGTTGCTAACGATAAGTTAGTTCATCTTTAGGCCTGAAATGGTGCTTAGCCACAGGTGATGCTAAAAAAGAAGTTCCTTCTTCCTCCAAAATATGCAGGAGGCTGTATGGGTTAATGGGCGTATTCTGGAGTCAAGTAGACCTTGGTTTAAATCTCTCTCTGCCACTTTCCAGATGCTTTACCATGGGCACATGATTTAAACATCTAAGCCCCCATTTTCTGTTTAAGGTAATTCAGATTATGTCAGAGCCATTCTGAGAACCAGATGAAGTAGTGAATATAAAGCACTTGTCGGAGGGCCTGACATATAGTAAATTACTAATAGGTAGAAGTTCAAAAATTCTATTTGGTAAGAGAGAAACTATAGCAAGAAACACAGAATATTCTAAAATAGAGTGGATATAAGTTAAATAGGGTAGCAGAACTGTGTTAAAGAGCACAGTAGGAATTCAGCTGATAGAACTGTTAAACACTATAGGAATTCAGAGGAAAGAAAGAGGATTTTTTTGTGGGATTAAAATTTGTGCTTGGATTTTAACTTAAAAAAAAACAACAACAGTCACTTACAGAGTGGGAAGCATGAAATGAAATTGCACATAGAATATGTGGATACTAAGGTAACCAGGCCAGAGTGTGCCAAGGTTTTGTGCTGAAGAATTCTGAGAAATGAAAGAGAACTGATAGGCAAAGTGAGGTCAGATTATTGACTCTTTGAATGCCTGGTGGGAGGTTTTGACAATAACGATCATTTGTAAGTACTAGAAGAGCCGGATATAATAAAATCACAGAATCATAGAAATTTCAGACTGGGAGTGAATGTGACCTAGTTCAATGGTTTTGTTTGTTTGTTTGTTTGTTTAATTATCAATGTGCAACACAGTGAAACTTTAATAGATCTATACTACAGAAATGTATAACTTGCTCAATGGCCACTCCAGGTGGGTCCGTCTGGAGATTCAACTGGTTTGCCTAAGAGAACCTCCATGGAAACCTAGTGCTCTGTTGAGTACTAGTTGAAAAACACTGATATAGTTAAATCTTTGCTTATTGTAAAAATAAAAGAGTTAATGTATTGAGTTGGAAAGTGACTTACTCAAGCTGAATTAGCTATCGAGTGCCAGAACAGCTAGTGTTATTTTAATTAAAATTTTCTGGGCAATTAGATTTGGGAACATCAGCCTTGGGAATTAGATTTGGGAACATCTCCTGTGAATTGGAGAAGACAGTGGTGGAAAGACCAGCCAGGAGATACTGCACTCATTCAGGTCTGAGAAAATAAGGAACTGAGTGTGGTGTTGGCAACAGATCTAGCGAATGGATGCAAAACAGATTTTTAAACCATGTCAAAGGAAGAAGTTTCAATGCATCTCCCTTCCCTTCCTCTGACTTTCCCTCACCCAGAGAATATTCCTTTTGTGCCACTGAATTCCAGGTCCTGCTCTGTCCTCATGTCACCTCATGGGCTTACAACCTAGCAAAGGGCTTGCTGAGAGGATGGATATTTGAGTATAGACTTGGAGGTTGAGACATTAAGCCATGGAGATATCTGAGAGAACATTCTAGACAGAGGAACAGCTTATGTGGACAACATATGCAGCGGCCGGAGCATGTCTGATATGCCTGAGGAGTAGCTGGGAAGTCAGTGTAGCTGTCCTGGCCAGTGTAATCAAAAAGAACAGTGTTTGATGAACTCAAAGAAGTAAGAGAAGGCAGATCATGTGAGGTTTTGTAAGCCGTTATAACAACTTTGACCTTTTATTCATTGATTGTGAGGAATGAGAGCTGAGACGGAGTACTGGGGAGGAAAATGAGTTTGATACATAGAAAGATATATGTTATAGTAATGCTTTGGGTAGAATGAGTTTGAAATGAAGAGACCTCTGAGATTAGCTTATTCATAGGCAATAGTAAATGTGTGTATGAACTTTTGTAAGAGGTCACATTATAGAGACGTAGATGAGAAACCCTCCAGATTAGAGAGGAGAGTTAAAGTGGGATAAATTGATTCGTTGTAGAAGAATTTGGGAATGATTTGTTCAGAGAACAGTCAAAGAAAAAGAAGCACTTCGGAGATAAGATTAGAAGGGTACAACTCTCTTGTGCCAAGTCAGTGAAGAAAGAGATTTACAAAAGGCAGAGAAGAGCAATATCACCAATGCCACTGATGCTATTGTTAATAGCAGGCACCGTTCAGTTTAATGGACTGAACCTAGTTGCTGATCAGCACTTACGAAGAAGAAACAGTAATAATGATGGCACCATATATTCTGTGTAGCAGTTAATTGACTTCCAGAGCTTGTTTATACCTTATTGAAGCGTTGTTTGTGAGGCAGACGAAACATTTATTTTTGTTATTGCAAATTAGATAATGAAGAAACTGAGGTACAAAGTGATCACTTAAACGTGATAACACCATTCAGCTGGTTAGTAGCAGATGAAGACATCAGCCCAAAGCCCAGATCTGCCATCTTGTAGGGAGGTAAAGCTGGAAGAAGACTGAGGTGTGCTACAGCACAGTTCTTTCCTTTTACACGAAAGGAATGGAAGCCTGGAGACTTGGACTGTCTTGGCCTGGACACATAGTTCCTCCATGACCAAGTGGGGATTAGAAATTACAGAATGTTAGTGATTGCAGACCTAATGAGTGCCTGCCTAGTTTGGTGGAGTAGCTTTACGTTGCTCTCATTCAATCCTTAAGGTAACAATGAGAGCTAGGTAATGTCCTCCTCCTTTAAGAGCCAAGGAAACTGAAGCTGAAAAAAGATAAACAACCTGCTCGGAGACTTCGAACTAGGAAGTCACAGAGCCGGGATTCAAACTCAGGTATATTTGACTACAAAGCTTTGTCTCATTTGCACATTGTCTCAATTCTCGGTTTTCAGCACAAAACCTCCCCTGTAGCTGCCTGCATAATCTTGATAGGTGCTGTTTTTTTCTTGTTTGCTTTTTTTTTTTTTTTTAAGATTGTGTCTGCATGCTTCTGACCTTAGCACAGTCTTTCCCCTTAATGTGGAAAGGGGTCTATCAAAACAGTTAGGAAACGCTGGCTGTAGCAATAAAGCAGCCCCAAAACGTATAACGGCTCAGTAAGATAGAAACATATCTCTGCTCACATAAAGAGTCCCTGACAGTTTCAGGTCTGCGGAAGGGCTCTGCTCCACTTAGTCATGCATGGAGCCAGACGGACAAAGGCTCTGCCATTTTCAACCTGTGGCTTCCAAGTTTCCTTATACATTAGCCTCCAGTGGGAAGGTGGAAACAGCATGGAGGTTCATGTGAGATATTTTTGTGGGCCATATTGGAATCACATTATTTCTAACTTTAGAGCTAGAGCTTAGTCACAAAGCCTCACCCATCTGCAAAAGACATGTAGGCCTCACCCATCTGTAAAGGACCTATGCTCAGGACACACCCTTGGGAGCCCAAGAAGAAAAGATGGAAGAGCTAGACTGTTTTTACCACAGAGCCTTTCTTTTTCTTTTTCTTTTTTTTAATTCAAGTATAGTTGGTTTACTATGTTGTGTTAGTTTCTGGTGTACCGCAACGTGATTCAGTGGGTACACGCGCACATGCACACACACACATACACACGTGCACACACACATATATTCTTTTACAGATTCCTTTCCGTTATAGGTTATACAAGATATGAATACACTTCCCTGTGCTATACAGTAGGTCCTTGTCATTTATCTATTTTATCTATAGTAGTTTGTATCTGTTAATCCCGAGCTCCTGGTTTATCCCTCCCCTGACCTTTCCCCTTTGATAACCATAAGTGTATCTTCTACGTGTGTGAGTCTCTTTCTGTTTTGTAAATAAGTTCATTTGTATCATTTTTTTTAGATTCCACATATAAGTAGTACTATATAATATTTGTCTTTCTCTGACCTACTTCATTAGTATGATAATCTCTAGGTCCATCCATGTTGCTGCAAATGGCGTTATTTCATTCTTATTTGTGGCTGAGTAGTGTTCCACTTTATATATATATATATACACACACACACACGCACACACACAAACACACACCACCTCTTCTTTATCCATTCATCTGTTGATGGACACTTAGGTTGTTTCCATGTCTTGGCTATTGTAAGTAGTGCTGCTACGAGCATTGGGGTGCATGTATCTTTTCGAATTAAAGTTTTCTCTGGATATATGACCAGGAGTGGGATTGCTGGATCTCCACACTATTTTCCATAGTGGCTGCATCAATTTACATTCCCACCAACAGTGCAAGAGGGTTCCCTTTTGTCCACACCGTCTCCAACATTTATTATTTGTAGACTTTTTGATGATGGCCATTCTGACCAGTGTGAGGTGATACCTCCATGTAGTTTTGATTTGCCTTTCCACAGAACCTCTCTTTTTCATTTATTTGTCTTTTTAGTTTCCCTCAAGTATTCTGATGTATGCTATGTTCAGTACAGTCCTGGAACTCAGCAAATATTAGATAATAATCAGGTTTGTGTTCACTGTACTTGTGGCAATTTATGGTATTGCTTTACTTCCTTAAAGTCATGTAACGTTTTTTGGGAGGAGAGAATCCAGTTTTATGGGGTGTATATTATAGATTCATAGATACTATCACTGAATGTTTTGCAATATTACAATCGTCTTAAAATACAAATGAACATCAGTGTCTTATAGTTTTCTGCATATAGGTCTTCTGTCTCCTTAGGTAGGTTTATTCCTAGGTATTTTATTCTTTTTGTTGCAATGGTGAATGGGAATGTTTCCTTAATTTCTCTTTCAGATCTTTTGTCATTAGTGTATAGGAATGCAAGAGGTTTCTGTGCATTAATTTTGTATCCTGCTACTTTACCAAATTCATTGATGAGCTCTAGTAGTTTTCCAGTAGCATCTTTAGGATTCTCTATGTATAGTATCATGTCATCTGCAAACAGTGACAGCTTTACT
Organism: Grampus griseus; assembly: GCF_964374135.1. Classification (NCBI taxonomy): domain Eukaryota; kingdom Metazoa; phylum Chordata; class Mammalia; order Artiodactyla; family Delphinidae; genus Grampus; species Grampus griseus. Next base: position 75,817,472 of record NC_139002.1, read on the forward strand.
TCTTCTTTTCTGATTTGGATTCCTTTTATGTCTTCTCTGACTGCTGTGGCTAAAAGTTCCAAAACTATGTTGAATAATAGTGCTGAGGGTGGACAACCTTGTCTTGTTCCTGATCTTAGGGGAAATGGTTTCAGTTTTTCACCATTGAGAACAATGTTGGCTGTGGGTTTGTCATATATGGCCTTTATTATGTTGAGGTAAGTGGAGAGATATACCATGTTCTTGGATTGGAAGAATCAACATTGTGAAAAATGACTATACTTACCAAAGCAATCTACAGATTCAATGCAATCCCTGTCAAACTACCAATGGCATTTTTCACAGAACTAGAACAAAACATTTCCCAATTTGTATGGAAACACAAAAGACCCTGAATAGCCAAAGCAATCTTGAGAAAGTAAAACGGAGCTGGGGGAATCAGGCTTCCGGACTTCAGACTATACTACGAAGCTACAGTCATCAAGACAGTATGGTACTGGCACAAAAACAGAAATATAGCTCAATGGAACAGGATAGAAAGCCCAGAGATAAACCCATGCACATATGGTCACCTTATTTTGATAAAGGAGGCAAGAATATACAATGGAGAAAAGACAGCCTCTTCAATAAGTGGTGCTGGGAAAACTGGACAGCTACATGTAAAAGAATGAAATAAGAACACTCCCTAACACCATACACAAAATGGATTAAAGACCTAATGTAAGGCCAGACACTATCAAACTCTTAGAGGAACACATAGGCAGAACACTCTATGACATAAATCACAGCAAGATCCTTTTGGACCCACCTCCTAGAGAAATGGAAATAAAAACAAAAATAAACAAATAGGACCTAATGAAACTTCAAAGCTTTTGCACAGCAAAGGAAACCATAAAAAAGACAAAAAGACAACCCTCAGAATGGGAGAAAATATTTGCAAATGAAGCAACTGATAAAGGATTAATCTCCAAAATTTACAAGCAGCTCATGCAGCTCAATATCAAAAAAACAAACAACCCAATCCAAAAATGGGCAGAAGACCTAAGTAGACATTTCCATACCATAATTCAAAAAGAGTCATGTACCACAGTGTTCATTGCAGCACTATTTACAATAGCCAGGACATGGAGGCAACCTATGTGTCCATCAACAGGTGGATGGATAAAGATGTGGCACATATATATATAATGGAATATTACTCAGCCATAAAAAAGAAACGAAATTGAGTTATCTGTAGTGAGGTGGATGGACCTAGAGTCTGTCATACAGAGTGAAGTAAGTCAGAAAGAGAAAAACAAATACCATATGTTAACACATATATATGGACTCTAAAAAAAAAAATGCTTCTGAAGAACCTAACGGCAGGTCAGGAATAAAGATGCAGACGTAGAGAATGGACCTGAGGGCACAGGGAGGGGGAAGGGTAAGCTGGGATGACGTGAGAGAGTAGCATGGACATATATACACTACCAAATGTAAAATAGATAGCTAGTGGGAAGCAGCCACATAGCACAGGGAGATCAGCTCGGTGCTTTGTGACCACCTAGAGGGGTGGGATAGGGAGGCTGGGAGGGAGACGCAAAAGGGAGGAGATATGGGGATATATGTATATGTATAGCTGATTCACTTTGTTATAAAGCAGAAACTAACACACCATTGTTAAGCAATTATACTCCAATAAAGATGCTAAAAAAATAATTAAAAATATATAAATTTTTAAAAATGCAAATGAACATTTTTAAAGATCCAGAAATCGTCTCTCAGTCCTAACCAGTGACCTGGTTACAAGGTAATATTAATTTTTTTCTGTCTTCTATTTTTAAGCCGTAATATAGAGTCCAAAGTTAATATCCTATACAATAGGGGAAACAGTAGATTTTGCTTAAGGGTGTTTTTTGTTCATCACATCTATGAAGTTTGATTTTGTTATTCCTGATCTACAGATCAGAAAGCAAAAATTTGGAAAATTCTAAACAATACACTAGTGTGTTGTTGGGCAGGAGTTTGAAGTCATATTTGTGTGCAAAGCCAGTGTTCTCAACCATGGTTATGTGTTTACATTCCAGTTGCACTGACACACTCTAAGTGTCTGGAGTACAGGGACCTTATCTTTTTCATCTCTTTATCATAGGGTGGAATATACCTTCATACAAGTATGCTCAATAAACTTTTGTTGAATGAATGAAAGCATCAAAAGTTTTTCTCATGTCTCAACCTACAACTCCCTAGAAAAGATATAATCAACTATTTCACTGTGAACTTTAACCAATTAATATGAACTACAAAAGGATCTCCTCGGAAATAAACTTTGAGAACAACTTTATTTTGTAAATTTTCAAATAGCAAATCTGAGAGAGAGGAGATCAGAGGAAGGAAGAGATTCATCCAAGTCAAGAAACTAGAATTTTGCAAGAATCCAAGGATGTGTTTGCCAATGACTTTTGATAGCAAATTCACTGTACATTCCAAATAGGGTTAAACGCGTTGTTTAGGACACATCCTATGGAAAAACCTTGGGTTGTCCTCTGTTTTTCATGCTGAATAAAAAACTCAAAGTACAAGTAGGATTCTTGACCGAAGGCAACTTTAACTGTGTGTCTTTTGTTGCCTTAAAATCTCTAAAGATTAGACTCAGAAGCAAAGTCTTAAAAACTATATAGTGTCTTTTAGACACTATAAAGTGTCTTTTAGGTAAATAAGATATAAAGATTAAACTAACCCCATAATATTTAATTTTGCGAATTGACATTGTATCTTTGTGATTTGCAAATAGCAGGAACTCTTGTGGTACTTTGAGTCTCTATTACAGCACTTTTTCATTGTTCCTTATGTTCGGTCCATTGTCATTTATTTTTTCATTCATTCATTCCCACAGACTTGTATTGGGTACTTTCATATTGCTTGACATTCACTTATTATTCCAAGAAATGTAAACCTAAGATGTTGTCTCTATTCTTGGAAAGTCTGCATTTGAGGGATGGACACAATAGGGAAATACTGCTGTGCTTAAATAGATGTGTGTGTACATGGTGAGGCATTAGGGAGGGAGGACATGTATGTCTGGAGGAGTTGGAGTAGGTGATGTCAGTTAGTGTTTGAAGGATGAGTGTGTGTGTTATATACCTCTTCCTCTTGTTTGAGAGCTCCTGGGTTTCAGGAATCACATCTTCTTCACGTTTGCATCTGTTTTGCAACTGCCACAATACAAATAGCATCCTTGACATGTATTTTCAGCTCAGCCAATATTTAGAGAATTGAATAAATCCATTTTCTTGGTGTAAATCTTCCTTTCTCCATTCATCAATGACATGATGTGATAGAAGAGTGACAAGTACGGGTTCTAGCTCATTCTGAACCTGGTTTCACCATATGTTAGCTATTTGACCTGGGCTATCATGTGATTCATTATGTAGCAGACACTTGGATACAAAAGTGAATACTATAGGTTCCACTCTCAAGAATCCTCCAACATCTTGTTTCCTCTGCTACATTTTCAGGTCTGTGCTGAGATTTAAACAAAATCCTAGGATTTGTTACAGGAAGGAAAAATGATTTTTTTATTTGTCTGTTTCCTTTGCAATGTCTGACACCATGGGATGCACCCAGGCTCACTGTGATTTATCAGAATTCCTTGAGACAGGGGGCCAGATTCCATGGTGAACTCACAGAGACCCCGTTCCTGGAGCATCTGTTTTGTTTGTTTGCCCGTAGCAAGTGCTGACTGGGAGAAACATATCTCTTAGCACAAAGGCAGCCACAAGCCATTTAACAGTTTTTAAAGTCCCCAAAGTATCACTGAAAAGCCTCCACATGTTTTCTGTATTTGGGTATGTGGTTGTTGCTTTTAATACTACTGCGACTATACAGAAGAAATAGCCAGTTTTACGAACACGATGAAAATATAAGCACCTCTCAAGTACAGCCCGGTCTCCTATAAAATGAAACTGTTGGCTTCAGTTATAGACCTGGCCCACGAAATAGAAATGTGCAGCCTTGTTTGCAGGTGCTATTGTGTGATGAGCCCTGGTTATTCCCAGTGAAGCCCCAGAATCTGCTGTGTGCAGTGCAGCTCCCAGGCAAGGAACACCTCCACTACTTTTCTAATTTTCAGTATAAGCCAGGAATACCCCAGTGTCTCTGGGGTAATTGCAGATGTATAATTTGACTGGTTGTATTCACTCCCTATGAGTCTTCCATGCTACACAGATAACTTATATCCTGCTGGATCGTGGAAGCTTTTACTAGTTTCTCTTATTTCATTTTGGGAATAAAAATATCTGTGAATTGAAAAAAAAAAATTTGCACATCATTCAGTATTCCCACTCCTCCTAGAAATTTCCTGTAGAATTGAGAGCAGGAGGAATTATTTGTAAAATGTTCAGATAATTTATCCTCCAAACTGAGTTGGTTTTGAGAGTGAAAGAGGCAGCAGGTGACAATGAGACCAACCAGGACATATGATTTCTATGGTTATTTGAGAATTTTTGCTTTTGTATGTCCTGGTTTCCTGACACTAACTGTGGCTAGATGGTTGTTACCTAAGTATTGTCATTAGTCTAGAAATCACAGAGTCTGTGGGGAATCATGACAGACTTTCTGGAAGCTTTGGAAATAAATGTCTGAGGCAAAACGTGTTGCTGCTTCGTTACAGAGAGTTATCTTTCAGCCTCTCATAGAGAAGTTCTCTCTGAAAATCAGTCTTCTAGTTATGTCTGTTCCTCTTGGTGACCTGTATTTAGAAATAACCAAACTGACTTCATAACTTACGGCCCGGTCCTTCCCCTCTGTGAGACATGGCCTCAAGTCACTTCTCTGTTTCAATTTATGAACATTTTAGTGATTCAAGGTGTGTCCCACTGAACCACACACCTGTAAAATTTCAGAAATGAAACCATAGTTGTTGAAATTTTATTGTTTGGAGATTTATAACAAATGCACACACAACCTGACTGCTATAGCTGCAGGTGCTATAGAAGCACTAGGTCCTGTGGCCTGATTGCATTTAGAAAGCTGAGGGATGCTGTATGTCAAAGGACTGCATGAACTTAATGACACAGCCATAGAGGAAGAAGATGGCAGTTGGCAGAGAAAGGCCAGGATGGAGCTGCCCAGAATAAAGAGCTGCACCTTTCGTCTCTTTACCTGGCTGGAATGCTATGAGATGAGACTGGCAGGTTTCAAACTACGTTCACAGCCTTGTGCACAACTCGGGACTTTTCAGTATAATAGATACACTGGTAGTTGATGCCTACAGCACGGCACTGCTGAACAGGACTCCGAAGTGCGTTGTATCCATTATGTGTTATATCTTAGTATTAATTAAATTTCTATTTGTATAAGACTGCTGTAGTTCAGGTGTTTCTAGGAGGACTAGGGGGGAGATTCCCAGCCCGCAATGGCTATATTCCAAGAAATAATTGCCTGGAGAGATTCTGTAAGATGAGCTGACCCTGGCATGACGACTGACAGCTCATCTTTCTGCAGTGGTGTCATTTTCCTTCAGCTCAGAGGCAAGCCTTTGGGCTAGAGAATCCAGGCATTTGCTGATTCTAAGAAGCCAGATTCTAGAGCAAATAGAGCCCAGAAAACTTCTTTTCATCAGGCACGATTGAAGAATGAGGAGCTCTGATTGACGATCACAAATCAAGTCCTTAAGTGAATCAGCAGTTTTAGAAAGAATTAAAACAGTGGCTCTCAAACTGTGCTCCCCCAAAACTTAGTTTCACAAGATATTATCCAAAGAAAAAGCATTTCTCAGCCCAATAAATTTGGGAAACGGTGTATATTATGATTCTGCTAAGTTTTGCAGGGCATATAAAGATGATAAGTCTCTGAGACTGAAATCTATAAAACATTAGTGTAACACTATTTAACCTAGGGTTTCCTGAACTTATTTGTTCACAGGTATTTTCAGAGAATACCAAATAATATCTGGGATTACTATACTGAAATCATTGAAGCAGAGAAGAGTCATATACTCTGAATAACAAAACTGTGCCAAACATCCTCAATTTGGTTTCTGGTGATTCAGAAACTAACACAGCATGTGCCGTTAGGAATGTCTTCATGACCATCAGTTCTCATTCATTGTTCAATTTATGAGAAAGCACCCAAAAAACGAAGCTTTCAGTTTGTTTGTTTGGATTCTAGAAAAAAAAGATGGGATACAGTTTTTCCTGTAACTTTCTTTTAGGTGACTAACCAGTTTTAATTGATATGTTGACATGAGCATGTTTTAGGTGTTTATTGAAAGGTTAGTGTCAAAAGAAATTAATGTCCTGGTGGGCTTGTGTTTTTCTCTGAGGCAGATATTGATGAATGTACAGAGGGGATCATTGAGTGCCACAACCATTCCCGCTGCGTTAACCTGCCAGGGTGGTACCACTGTGAGTGCAGAAGCGGTTTCCATGACGATGGGACCTATTCACTGTCCGGGGAGTCCTGTATTGGTAAGCAGCTTTCAGCCATGCCCTCCATCCATCTGGACCTTTGCAGGAGGGGCAGCCTGCTTTGGTAGTCTGTTCAGCTCCCAGTGTTAAGATATGACCCCTCACTGGTTAAACTCATCAGTTTTCAAATTTCCTCCCTCTGCAATTCAGGGATCAGGGCAGGGATTAGGCAGTGCAGGGTTATAGAACTATTATACAGAAACTGGGGCAGTCAGAGGACAAAGCCTGGGTCTATAGTCTGTGGCTTTTAGTTCTTTCTGAAGGAAACCACGACTTGCTGGAATTTTTCACAGTTTAAGATACAGCTGTGGGAGAAAAGGAAATATTGAGGGACTTAGAAAGTTTAGTTTAAATCTCGGCTCTTGTACTACAAAAGTCACTGTACCTCTCTGAGCCTTCTCCTGTGAATACATAAAAATGTGGATAATAATGCACATATATTATTAGATTTAAATGGGATACCATAATATTTAAGGATTATAAGCTTTGGATTGATGCACAAATATGATAGAGTCAAATTAACCTTATTATTGTTGCTATTACCACTGCTGTCATCTTTGCAAGGTCTCCTTTCATCACTTTTCTGCTTGCAGTTCTGTTAACTGCTGAACAGAGGAAGTTAACAGATGGAGTTCTTCCCCTTCAAGACCTTATACCTTTCACAAAATCCAAACAACTGATCAAAAATGTAATCATTTCAGGGGCTTCCCTGGTGGCGCAGTAGTTGAGAGTCCGCCTGCCAATGCAGGGGACACGGGTTCGTGCCCTGGTCCGGGAAGATCCCACATGCTGCGGAGCAGCTGGGCCCGTGAGCCACGGCCGCTGAGCCTGCGCGTCCGGAGCCTGTGCTCCGCAGCGGGAGAGGCCACGGCAGTGAGAGGCCCGCGTACCGCAAAAAAAAAAAAAAATGTAATCATTTCCATGAGAACCTTGGCCAATCCAGTTATTTCATGTCATGTGGACTCAGCTGAATTCTTAATGCTGATTTGGACAGACCCAGAGGGCAAGCATTCTGACCATGGGTTCTCAAAGTTCAGAATGCTGCATTCAAAAATGGAAATTTGACTTTGCTCTCTGCATATCTGCATCTTATTTTTTCTAAAGGTTGCTCCTGAGAACGAGTCAGTGTTTTTTACAACTTTTCCCCTAAGATTGCCTTGAAGCAGAGATGAACTGGGGGACAATAGGCACATGGCATGAATTATCCATTGCAATGTCAGCATTACTGTTGAGAGGCACGCAGTGTAGTTGTTAGAGGCATAGACCCTTGAGCCAGACTCCCTGAAGTCAAATTCCAGCTCTGCCGTTACTAAGTAGGTTGCGAGGTCTTAACTAAACTCTACCTCATTTGTCTCATCTATAAAATGGAAATGTTCATGATCCTGCATATTCAGCCCTCTGCCCCACGTCTATCCGTGTTTCTTTTATTGTTAAAACGATGATTTGCAACCTCAGGGAGAGGTTTGCATCTATCCTGGGTCTTCATATACTTCCTTTACACGTGGCCAGGAACTTCTGTATGTGCACAACTCAGAGTAAGTAGATGTTATGTGAATAGGGATAGATCAAATGGCTGTTGCTGGATAGAAATATAGAATATTGACATATGCGATGTTACATTTTGGGGCTAAAGATAAAAATTTCATTTTTAAAAACAGTACTTAACATCAATAAATAGGTGACTCTTAGCTTTTTTGTGCATAAAAGACCTTAAACATGACGTAGTTGATCCAATTTGGTAACTGCCTGGACCTGCCGTGGTGTCGCACACTTCTGTGCCTTTGCATGGGCCGACCCCTCTGACTGGAATGGAACAGAGTTCTGAGTCAAGGAGCTCTTCTCCTTGATCACGTTGATTCACATGTGAATTTTTGTTCATTTTCCTAACTTCAGCTCATGTTTCACTGGGACCCCATGAAGCATTCTTTGATGTCTTCATAGGAGTTTTCGCTTCTCTCCTCTCTAGCTCTAGAGCTTTTAACCCGGCATATGTTTCTGTAGCTTCACTTGTTGCACTACCATTCAGTTTATTTGCTCTTGGACTAGCCTGTGAACATGAAATGAGGTTTATTCTTCTGTCTCTCCAGCGAGACCCTTTGGTAGTTGGTGTGCAGTAAATGGGAAGATGCAACCACAGTTCATGTGTCCAATAAAGAAATGCAATCTCAGAAAGAGTGACACCTTGCTTCCAGCCACGTAGCTTGTTTGGTACAAGTCGAGACTCAAGCCTAGGTCAAGGGTGACTCTATGTCCCAGATGCTGGGGAAAGTCCCACTTTATACCTATTGTTCTGCTGTAATTATCAGTTGTGCCCTGTCACTGTCATAACTGTCCCTGTTAGAACGACAGACGTCATGGTCACCTCACCTGCTGATTTCTCTCTGCCATGCTGAGTGACGTGCCCTCCCCAGGGATGCACTTTCTTCATCCATGAACTGCTTCCTGCTCTGCCCAGGAAAATGTCGGTGAACTGGATTCCTTGGCAAGGAACTAGGGTTGTTTTTAGTAGTAACATATTTTCTGAATTCGCTTTCATTTCGTCACCTTTAAAAATAGCTTTGTATATGGGTCTTACTAAGAACAGAAATCTGACCATCATTTAGGTTATTTTTGGTAGTTGAGAGCACTGTTGGTTCAGAATATTTCTTAGTGTAACAGATGTATAAATCTGATCATGTCACTTTCTTGTTACATCCTTCTAACGCCTTCCCATTGAATGTAAATAAATTTCTATCTTCTTTGCATGGTCTTCCTCCAGGCTGTAGGTGACATTGTCCCTGCCCACTTATTGGGCTTATCTCTTATATATGTTAGCCTTTCTGATCTTTTCATGCCTTGAACATGACAGTGAACTCACCCAGTTTCAGGGCCTTTGGCTTTGACGTTCTCTCCGTCTGGAACACTCAACACCTGTTTCCTTGCATGGTTGTCTTTTTTTTTTGAAGTATAGTTGATTTACAATACTGTGTTAGTTTCATGTGTACAGCATAGTGATTTGTTTTCTTTTTCTTTGCAGATTATATTCCATTAAAGGTTATTACAAGATATTGGGTATAGTTCCCTGTGCTATACAGCAAATCCTTGTTATCTATTTTATGTATAGTCGTTTGTATCTGTTAATCCCATACTCCTATTTGTCCCTCCCTCCCTTCCTTTCTCTTTGGTAACCATAAGTTTGTTTTCTATGTCTGTGAGTCTGTTTCTGTTTTGTATATAGACTCATTTGTATTATTTTTTAGATTCCACATATAAGTGATATCATATAGTATTTGTCTTTCTCTGACTTATTTCACTTAGTATAATATTCTCTGTGTCTATTCATGTTGCTGCAGATGGCAACATTTCTTTCTTTTCATGTCTGAGTAATATTCCACTCTGTGTGTATGTGTATGTGTGTGGTGTGTGTGTGTGTGTGTATGTGTATATGTGTGTACACACACACACACACACACACACACACACACACACACCACACATCTTCTGAAGTCAATCATTTGTTGATGAGCACTTGGGTTGCTTCCATGTCTTGGCTATTACAAATAGTGCTGCTCTGAACATTGGGGTGCATGTGTCTTTTTGAATTAGAGTTTTCATTTTTCCAGGTATATACCCAGGAGTGGGATTGCTGGATCATATGGTAACTCTACTTTTAGTTTTTTAAGAAACCTCCATACTGTTTCCACAGTGTCTGCACCAATTTACATTCCCACCAACAATGTAGGAGGGTTCCTTTTTCTCCACACCCTCTCCAGAATTTGTTTTTCTTCTTTTTTTATGAATATCTTGAAGTCCTAACTCTTAATTAATTTATTTATTTTTGCTGTGTTGCGTCTTCGTTTCTGTGCGAGGGCTTTCTCTAGTTGCGGCAAGCGGGGGCCACTCTTCATCGCGGTGCGCGGGCCTCTCACTATCGCGGCCTCTCTTGTTGCGGAGCACAGGTTCCAGACGCGCAGGCTCAGTAGTTGTGGCTCACGGGCCTAGTTGCTCCACAGCATGTGGGATCCTCCCAGACCAGGGCTCGAACCCATGTTCCCTGCATTAGCAGGCAGATTCTCAACCACTGCGCCACCAGGGAAGCCTGAGAATTTGTTATTTGTAGACTTATTTTTTCATTTAATTCTTAGCTCGAATGCCACTTGTTTGAGGAGACTCTCCCTGACTATTTTATCTGGGGTAGTTGCTTCATTATATCACTCTCTTTTATATCTTTTATAGCATTTGCTTTGTTTACAAATTTATTGTGCATATACATATGTGTAATTGTCTCCTGCCACAAATGTACAGATTCCCTGAGGGCAGAGACCTTGTCTGTGTTTCACCGCTGTACACACATTTCATCATGTATACACAATGTAGGCACAAATTAGGCATCAATGCATATATGTCAAATGATTGAAGGAATAGATGATAAAACTGTATCAGGTCAAATTTATTTTGTATTTGGTTTGACACAACTAGTTGTGTAGATTGCAGTGAGTAATGTAAGATGCTAAATATCACAAAATCATGTGAGTCTTTCGTTTCAGAAACATAATATTTATTAAGAACAACCATTACACCAGTACTGGGTTAAGTCTTCTGGGAATATGAGTATAAAGAAGATAAGATCTCTGTTGTTGAAGGATTTATAACTTGAAATATTTTGAATCATAATAACCTATCTTAATGGCACTGAAAATTAGCACATAAAATAAGCCCTAAATAACATCAGCTACTAATGCTTACATTTAAAAGAAATAGCAGCATCTAAAACAATCATTTAAAAACCTCTTTTAAGTGTTTTAGCAACATGCACTCAGCTATGCTTTTTCCCCAGACAATAGCAGGGATGGCATATGTTGGAATCTAAAATATGGCAATTACAGGCTTTTAGGGCAACAGTCACCTGATACTCCAAGCCATTTTTTGTTAGATGAGGTTAACACCTGCTCTACTGACTTCATCAGTTACTGGAAACGTCGAACATTACTAACATCATAAAGAACAGCACCCTTGCAAGATTTACTGTTGCCTCTTTCTGCTAAAGTAGATCATATAATTGAAGAAATGACTAGTCTAGGTATTGCAGAGACAGACGGAATCGCCCTTCTTGAGAAGTTTATCAGAGTCTCCTCTATCTCCCTCTTTCTCTCCCATTTGCTTGTATATGTTTATAAGTCCAGGAGAGATGGGCACACACAGGTTTGCTAGCTGGAATTGGTAGACGAAGATGACAGGGATGCCTTATTACTGTGGGGTCCGGTGCACTTTGTGTTTGGATGCAGTGGTGGGAGTTCAGTGACTCTCAGTTTTCGCATAGAAGCTGTGAGCAGTTCCTTTTTATCTGGGCACAGTTATCTGGGTCATTTAGAAAAGAAAACTAATGTATAATCAACAATGCCATGTCTAAAGAGCAGGATTTTACATATTTTGAAAATGAGATTCAGATTCCTTTGGATGTCAGTCTGTCTCCGTGATCTTGCTTCTGCCTTTGAATCTTTATTTTCCTCTGCTCGCTCTCATCTCCCACGTGAATTCTCAAGCCTCCGCAAATATTTCTTCCACTCTTCCCAAACCCTGCACTCTTTACTCCTTTTTGTATGCTTTTTCCCTGACCATCCCTCTATCCCCATTTCCACTTGTCAAAATCCTGATGAAGTTTTACACCCTAAACTAGTGATTCTCAAATGTGTTTCACAGTAGATTCACGTGAGTAGCTTTTTAAAAATACTTATAGGGCTTCCCTGGTGGCGCAGTGGTTGAGAGTCCACCTGCCGATGCAGGGGACACGGGTTCGTGCCCCGGTCCGGGAAGATCCCACATGCCGCGGAGCGGCTGGGCCCGTAAGCCATGGCCGCTGAGCCTGCGCGTCCAGAGCCTATGCTCCGCAACGGGAGAGGCCACAGCAGTGGGAGGCCCGCGTACCGCAAAAAAAAAAAAAAAAAAAAAAAGTACTTATAATGGGGCGTCACACACCTGGAGAATCTGATTCAGTTGGTCTGTTATGGGATAGATTGAGGTCATTTTATTAAGGTCTACAAGTGATTAGAAAGAATAGTCAATTAACATAGAGAACCACTGTCATATTTCTCTAATAGTAAAAAAAAAAAAAAAGGCCTACCTCTCCTATGTTCTCATAGCCATGTGTTTGCACGTGTTGTATGGAATTTATCAGATTAAGTTTGTTGTCGTCATCAGTTCCTTATAGCCTGCAGTACAGCTGAGGTCTTTTTGTATCTCCTGTAGATTTGTATTGAATTAAATTGTATTGTTCATGCAATTTTGTCATTATTGTTATCAAACAAAATTTTCAAATCCTGGTAAAAGTCATTTTGTTGACGGACTCGGGGATAACATATAGCTCTTCCTATGGGACGCGGCACCTCTTGGCCTCCCATTATTGCGTCCTCTAAAGGGACTTGGTTGTGTGAGGCAGGTTCCCAGACTCTGGAGTCTGTTTTCTGGTCACTGTAAACAGCCCAGTGAGTATTTACTTGTCAGAGCAGCTGCTGCAACTGACATGAACTTGCAGAGCAACATAAAACAACCAGAGAATGTTCCACTGGAATCTCTTGGGAAGGAGAGTTCACTTTTTATTGATTGAAGCATCAGGGCTGATTTAAATGGTCTAAGAATGATTTGGATTCTGCTGTCATTGCCCAGTGTCTAGTTCTTATAGGAGTGGAGATAAAAAAAGGGCTAGAGGGGACTTCCCTGGTGGTGCAGTAGTTGAGAGTCCGCCTGCCTTTGCAGGGGACACGGGTTCGAGCCCCGGTCCGGGAGGATCCCACATGCCGCGGAGCGGCTGGGCTCATGGGCCATGGCCACTGAGCCTGGGCGTCCGGAGCCTGTGCTCTGCAACGGGAGAGGCCACAACAGTGAGAGGCCCGCGTACCACAAAAAAAAAAAAAAAAAAAAGGGCTAGAAGCTGGAGATGCTCCCTGTGACAAACCTCACTGCGGGGGGTGGAGGATTATGAAACCTTAGCCAGTAACAGTGATACAGGAGAGGCGGGTTTCCAGTATATACTTATAGGATTGTTGGGATTCAAATCCCAGCTGGGCCGCTTTCTAGCTGAGCCACATTTGGCAAACTATTTAACCTCTCTCTCTAAACCTTAGTTTCCTCAGCGTACAATGATTAAAATAATATTTCCTGGTGGAATTTTTTGTAACATAAGTGTTCCTATATGCCAATATCCTAGCAAGTAGTAGATGATAATAGTCAACATTTAACTTCCCTTCGCCTAAATCTCTCATCTGTCAAATGAAGACAGCAACGGTGATACTAATAAGAGCCAACATTTATTGAGAGCTTACTTTCTGCCAGGCACTGAGCAATTTACAGAAGTGCCGACCTCATAAATTGCTGTGGAGTAATTGTGAGGATTAAATAAGCTAACGTAGGAAAAAATCATTCAGCACTTGTGTTTTTAAGTGCTCGATAAACGTGAGCTATTATCATGAACTGAGCACCTACCCTATGTGCCAGGGAACTTCACGCATTACATAATTTAGTTCTCACAACTGTCTTAGGAGGGAAGCCCTTTTACTGTCACCATTTTAAAGATGTGGGAAGTAAGGTCCCAGGGATTAAGATAACTTGTCCCAAATTCCACAGCCAGTAAGGCTGTAATCCAGGTGCCTTTGATCCCAAATCTTCTTTCTGCTTTTAGTATGTTAACACTGTAGAGCTGTCTGGAAAGGAGGAGACCTGTGATGAGCCACAGACAGAGGAGCTGTTAAGCAGAGCAGCTACAAGTCAAGGAGACAAGGCAAAGAGAGAATGAGGGAGTATAACTGAGACCCAGACAGAGTTGCTGTATTCTGTCTGAATCAAGAGCATTGGGGAATTGCTTTATCCAAGGGACTCAAGGGCTGTGTCTTTGGGCCCTCCTGCTAGACCAGGGGCAGGATGTCAAGGTGGCAGGTTCTTGACAGGTAATCTGATAGCATCTCAGCCTTAACAATAGTATCACCTGGCTATCCACTGATGCAGTTACCTTCCCTGCATTTTTGATGATATGAATCCAGAGTAGAAAAGGAAAGGAAGGCGTGGGGAATAAAGGGTATGAGAAACGGTGGTAAGTAGATGTTTAACTAATTATATTTGTTCTTTCATTCATTCATTTATCCCCCGCTGCTCGAAAGTAATTAGTATATACAAAGAACACACATTCAGTAGGGTTATTAAAATAAAAATATTTGAAAAATACAGAAAATATACTAACCATGAGAGTTAACAAAGACATTTATGAATATGCTGACAGGCAGAGCAAAAAGGAAAGCATGATTATATGAACTGGTCTAATCTGAAAGGAGTTCGCATAAAAAGTCTTTAAGCAAAAAGGCTCAAATGTGCTTTTTCTCTGTTCCAGAGCAGAGATATGCCAGGGTGGTGAAAGCATCTTTGTGGACCAGAGTATTTCAAGCTAAGAAAGTTTCAGAGACAGAGGCATACACATCAAACTCGGAACACTCATTGGATTTTCTCTTTGCCAAACAATAATACCCACCCATGCATAAAGTATTTTCATTGAAACAGCTCCTGCCCCAACCTTCCTTGATAATATTTAAATGATCTCTCATTAACTTCAAAATTGATATTTGTTGCCAAAGAACTTTAGGTTTGGTTTTCATCCAAGTAATGAACTATCTAAGAGACTTCCCAAAGGCAGACACCACCTGGCCATGTCGCTGTTTAAATAGCTTTATGCATCTAACTAGCAGTGGTGTGAAGTACATGGGGCTGTGGTCTGGGGACTCAGGGGAGCTCAGTTGCTTGGCACAAGATTGCCACCTTCAAATGGACAGAGAGACCAGGGACAGACACCACCTGGGTATGGAATGGATATGGAATAAGATTGGTATAGTCAGGACACAGGATGGAGAGGATAAGAACATTTCCCAACATCTAATAGAGGGGATATTCTGGGTTCCCCAGAAAGGGCCTTACCGTGGATATTAACACACAGTTGCAAATGTTAAATCAGATGAGAAATGTGTCCCATCAGACCCTCTGCAAGTTTCCTGCTCCCCTTCAAATCCAGCCATGCATACATAAGCCTGGAGCTGTTTAACTGTAAGTTAAATTGGATATATTTGGGGGACTTCTCGAGGAAGGCAAATGTTCCTCCTCAGTTTTGGTGATAAACATTTCAAACATATAATTTCACAAAATGATGTCAGAATAGCATTCATCGCACTAAGCTCAGGCGTGAACGCAAAGTCCGTTGATCACCCTCTGCCTATCTGGGCTGACACAACAGGCGTATGTGATATTATCCACTTCAGCTCTGGAACTGAAACAAGACATCTCAGGGAATTATCCTAACAGACCTCAAACTAGCGACAGGGTCTATCCTCTAAGCCACCCCTGGCCCTGATTAGTATCTTTTCAGCGACAAACACCTTCCTAATGGAAGCTGTGACCGGCCATGGAACAGATAAATGCACAGTGCATGGAGAGCCAGGGAGCTCCATTCTAATCCAAGTGAAGGTCACCTGGGTGATAATGAAGAGGAGAAAAACTAGAAAACTATTAAAAAACAACTCTTCACAAGGATTGCCATGTTATACTTATTATAGCCACAAAAATAAGCCTGCCGTGGTCTTAGCACTAAGTTAGGTGATACGAAGTGTCCAGAGAATTCACCCTAGGGACTTTAAAACACCAAGCTGGAGACAAAAGTCAACATACGCGAAACAACCAGTAGCATTCTGATACAGGTTATAATCTTATAATTAACTGTAAAATTATAGGGTCAACACTGTATGTAGGTAATTAGGGAGGAGAGTGCTTAGAGAGGATCAAAGAACAGTCATGCCAGATTGCACGGGGGTGATTAGACTTGAAGGATGGAAGGGTTTATGTGGTTTATAGATATAAAAATAAAAAATAAATATTAATAATAGGGAAGATTGATTACTTCATGTTCTAGTCACTCTTCTAAAAACTTCACATTTTCTAACTCATTTTATCCTCAAAACAACTTCATTGGGTGGGAATTTTGATAGTCTCTACTTTATGGACAAAGAAACTGAGGCACATAGATGTTCCATAAATTGCCCATGGTCATCCAGCTATTAACTGGTAGATTTCTTCTTCCAGAAAGGGTTATCAATGTCCTTTCTAGGAACTGTGTACATGTTTAATATTTTTGAAATATTAAGCAACAGGAATATTACTTTCTTTATTGCCCATTAAAATCTTGCTGCAAAAAATGGTACTATAAAAGCACATTTTTATTTATTGAATAGTCAACTGA